>NC_140775.1:173838291-175164541 GCF_044657685.1 Stegodyphus dumicola
TCACTGGGGCAAATCAAACTAAATTAAATTATATGGTTTAAAATTTGTGGGTTTATTTAGAATAATTGGAAGCTTCTTGACACGAGGATATGCTGAAAGGCACATTAAATAATTTGTAAAAATGGCAACATTTATAAAATAGAAATAATTCTCGATCTTATTACGAAAACCTAAATGTAACAAAATACTACTAGAATCTTGATTTGCTTACTTCAAATAAGTGAATATTGTTCGATAATTCTATGGACTGATAGTTAAATTACACAACTATCGTACGAGGTCTGGTTATGAAACGGAACAAAAATGTGACGCCTGTTGAAAAATCATGAAAATTGGAAAGAATTTGTACAATTCTGGATGCCAAAAAGAAATATTGTGTCAGTAGTACATTTAAGCAAAGCCTCATGTCGACTAAAAAACTACATGTCGATCAAACTGAAAACCCCATGCACAGGAGGAGATGCAGAACCGGGCAGCGCAATCGATGGAGATACATTGGAATATTCCTAAGTAGTTGGAAAGGGAAGGTCTGAGGTGATATATTATTACAACCTGGATTCATTCTAATCTTGTAAGATAAAACAAGTTGACTTCTAAATAAGATTAATACTTCTTAGTCTAAGAAACGCAATTTCTTTGATAAGGTCGACAGTTTTTATCGAATTCTTTCACAGAATAACTGCCTAGATTCTACTGTTTGTGAGTTTAATTCTAAATATATAGCATTTGATTATTTTTGCAATATATTAATTTGAAGTAAAATTTCTATTCCCTATTGTATTATTTATAAATAATTATTATTTTCGTAGGCATTCGTATTCAGAACTTACAATGAACGGTATGCGAAGTATGATAATTTTTTTCCTATTAAATATGTCAAGCATGATATGGCAGCTTCTTCACATGGTTATTTTTCCTAGCTGCTTAGATATACGTCGTTTCCAGAGTTATTCTGGATAAATATAGTTTTATTGCAGTTAAATACCTGTTATTAGGATTCTGCCAAAACGTTCGTAATTCTGACTTTCCTTATTTTAAAATTTATGACTTGTTCTGTAAATGGCAAATTGTGCTCAACATTAGAAAAAAATTGTTATGAATTTGTACACAGATAGATGATTGTTCTCCAATTATATGCGAAATTGTGGTATTTTTGTGTTATGTAACGCAAAAAAAATTTTTAAAGAGGCAAGGTTATAAGGTATTTCTCCCGCTTTCCAAGCGTTCTTCGTGGTGTAACGGTAGCACGCTGGGCCGGTATTCCAGAGGTCCGTGGTTCGATTCCCGGCGAAGGCGGTTGCATATTTTTCATCTTTCCTGCTTCCAATTAACCTAATGACTCTACAGTGGCGCCCGAACTAAAAGGGTTGTTGATGATGATTCTCCACACCCAGGATTTGGCGACTAGGTCCCCTAAAACCCTAGTCGCCCTTTAAAAAGGGGAGTATATAAAGTATTTCTCTCGCTTTCCAAGTGTCCTTCGTGGTGTAGTGGTTCTGCACGCTGGGCTGGTATTCTAGAGGTCCCTGGTTCGATTCCCGGCGCAGACGTTGTTAATTTTTCATCTTGGCTGCTTCCAAAAAATATGCCTTATGTCTCTACAAGCTATGCCAGAAAAGTACAGCGTGATGTCCAATCAACATCGAGTAAATGGCTATCTCAGTAACTTGCGAGATATCGCCAAGCTTGCAACGGTTTTGGCGATTTATTTTATCACCCCATTTGGCAAGAAATCGCCCAATGTCGCTAAACGTGGCGATCATTTGGCGACATTTTGGTCCGGTTCCTGTATCACCGTAATAAGTATTGTAACTGAATAAATATAATTGATCATTATATTAGCTGCAATCGTAATTCGACACTCAAATTGCCTTCCGGTAATTTCGAGAAACAGGAAGTACTAGAAATATCTCGACGGCTGGGTGAAAACTATATAAGGCCGTAGAGAGTATGATATCTCTGGGTTAACTTTCTCCATAGGTGCGTTTTATATTGCATTGTGTTCATAGTCCTTAGTAGTTTGGAGTGTATTCTCGGTGATAGTGTGAACACCTGTACGAGTATTTCTTTGGAAATTCCAGAACTTTGAAGTGTTTCATTTGATAAAAATAAATTTTATTAACCTATTATTGGACCAGTGTGCATTCAACCTATTACAAACCCGCATGCGCACAACAATATAGTTAAGAATATAAGACAAAAATGTTCAAATTATTTCGTTAACAGAGGTATGTATTCTTTCAAAAAATTTAAATATTCTGAGTAAATATCAACGTGCCCGCAACTATACTTTCTGCTCCAAAATAATTTAAAGCAACAGTTTTACTGGGCCCTTCTTTTTAAACCATTAGTTAAGATATATATACAACAAAAATTGGGGAAATCGTTCTTTAACGTAATCAGATCAGAAGCGTTCGCTTAAAGGACTGAATCAGTTCTTTTTCACTACTTGCCGTTCGCTAACAATAGATTTAATGAATGAGATCTTGATCGGAGAGTGAATCAAGAACGGTACGCTAAGATGGGAAGATGAGCAGAAGGAGCAGGAAGATTGAATAATCGACAGCAAATATCATAGCAAAACCATCATCTAAATTTTTAAACTTAACGCCATCTAACAATATTTAAGTATTGTAACTTTAACACCATCTAACTGTTTAAATATTTCCCAATCTTTAATTAAATGCAGCAACATATTAATTACGATTCGGGTAATTTCAGTACAAATTTGAATTTAAAAGGGCAGATAGCCTACGTACGTTTCACTAATTAAAATAATCCAACCAAATTCAAAAGTTAATTACATGATATGCAGAACGTGCTGAAGAAATAAGACAGGAAATTATATACAATCTTAATTTAAGGAATAAAATCAAATTCTTCGTTATTTCTTAATAAGGCATATTGTAACATCAATTCTGAAAGCACTTTTGCACTTGGAGAACAGCCAACTAAGTCAGAATTTTATTATTCACAACACGTTTAATTTTCGTGAGGACAGTAATATTCCAAGCTATAGGGCAGTTATTGAAAACTAAAATATGTCAGCTACTGTAAAAATTTTGTTATAGTAATTACACCATAAAAATGTTAGGAAAAGTGAAATTGTTTTTACGTATGAAAAACAAATTTCAAGAAAGTTTTCGCAGAAATTTTAAGTGGATAATCTGCGACCTTATCTGATTGAATTTTGCCGACTTCAGTCGGTTGATTAATCGATAGAGATCTTTCGATGGAGACGGCAAAGGATTCTGTTTCAGGATTTATCGATTATTTCTACATATCCTAGATGTATTTTTCACTATTTTGAAATATTGCACATGAACGATCAAACATAAATTAGAGAGATGGATTGAGATTACTTTACAGATTTTTTTCTAATCTTTTGAAGTGCTTTGGAAGGAATAGAGAATAAGTAAGAAATTTTTGCTTTATTTTTTTATGCAAAATCACGCAATAGTTCTTATTTTTGCATATAAGTTTATTATGAAATTTCTATGCATGTTCCGCTTTCCAAAGGCAGCTATGACAGTCTCTGCATATGGAAGGTTTTTCTAGCGAAAATGATAAAATATATCATACATTACCTGTATAACTACTCTTTTTTATGTTAGTTTTGAAACACAGAAAGTCCAAAGCGAGATGATAATAGGATCATATCTCATCTGCATAGCATATTCCACGTAGTAGCATAATTTCAGCCCAATATGATGATGACATCATATTTGTCTATATTCTACGTACGTTAATTTTGAGTACATAAATGATATTCGACTCTAGATGATTATAGGATAAGTTTGGTTGTAGGGTTCCCTTCGTTCATTTAACCAATTATTCAGATTTTTGTTACCTTTTCTGAACTTATCATTTTCCCCTCGCATTTCATCGCCAGGATGCAAATTTAAAGTTGCTTACACTATAAGAACTCAGCGAATAGTTGTTACATAGTTCTTCAACAGCCTAGCTTCCAAGGAACTCTAGCTAAGGTATTACAAATAATATTCCAAGGAACTCTTGCTAGGATATTACAACTTTAATTAGGATATTACAAATTTCTAAGTGTTTCACTCTGCGTTGGTGACGAGATACGATATGATCATATCTCTTCCATAGAACTATCTCTATGATATATCAGCATTGAAGCACAGAAGATTGTTCACACCAGAATGATGGTGGAATCATATTTTATGTTTATAATGTATTCTCCGTTATATTCATTATGAAGTGCAGAAAGTTGTTTGACACAAGATGATGGTAGGATTTCATAGGATCGTAAGACGTCTGTGTACTTTTCAGTTATATTGTTGCGTGCGTACGGGTTCGTTATGAAATGAATGCACAAGTCTGATGAAAAATGAACAAAATCTATTATTATCACAACAAAAATGCTTAATTTTCCTCAGATATTCGATTAGTATTACAATATCTCACAGTAGTTTTCTTTTAACTACTTAAACGTTCAAGAGAACTTAATTCGAAATAGCTAAAGAAAGCTAATCCGCGAATTCGCTACAGTCAACAAGAGCAGTTTTCTAAACAAACTCTTAAAACAACAAAAAGCTAACTAGAATAACTGACTCATCGAATTGAGAGGTTTTCCTCCTATTTATAAAATTTTTAAATCGCGCGCGAGAACTTTCTGGAACTTTCTAGAAATCAAAAAGAGATATTTATTTATTTAATGCTAAATGCACGTGCTCTTGTCTTTTAATTTTCCGGCTTAGCTTTCCTATAATATTCGTCACGCGCTACACTGCACGGGGAATAAAACAATTTAATTTATAATTCAACTAACATTAGCTATTTAAATACCAAATCCGTGACAATATTATTCTTTATATGAGTTCTGAAGCACAGAAAAGTTGTTCCACCTGGTATAATAATAGGATAGAGTAATAAAATATCATCATGGCTTCATACAGTATATTTCTCAATATCGTTCTCAAAGTTCAGAAAGAAATTCAGCTCAAGCTGATATCGATTCTGAAGAACAAGAAAGTCGTTAAATTCTGATAATAATTGGCAATATAATATTATCATACCTTTATAATGTAATTTTCTTTATGTCACTCTAAGTTCATACAGTTATTCACCTGAGGATGAGGTCAGTTCTAAAGAACAGAAAAGGTATTCAGCACGAGATGGCAATAGAATCTAGTACGTTAACTTTTGAAGTACGTATCTTTCTTGAAGTACAGAAAGAATAAAAGCAGGAAAAGCCACTATAATGTAAACAACATTCTAGTCATTAATGTAATGATGCAGGAATACAAACCAGGAAAAATGGGACAATCCAGTACTATAGATGTCAGACGTTTAACCCCACACAGTCTCTGTTCTAAGTATGATAGAATATGTGTAAAATGCAGTTTAAAATACAGTAGTGCTGAATGCCCTCTGAAGAAAGAAGAGAATCGTACTTGTATTTATTGCTAAGGACCCTATGTGAACAGTTATAGAAGATGTCCCAAATGCATCAAAAAACTTCCAAAACCCCTAAAACAGGAGAAGCAAACAGAGAGACAGGTTAGAATGACAGACGAAAGTTTTCTAAGTGTTAACCAAGAAAAGGATGTCCTAACCACATTATTCATGTGGTTAGGACATCCTTTTCTTGGTTAGGAATATTCCGAAGGAAATTCCGAAGGAAATATAGTATTATACTATATTCCGAAGGAAATATAGTGATATGCTAAGGAAAGCACTTTGGGAAATAACACAATCTGATGAAAGCATGCCACCAATCATGAGTTTCAGAATTATCATGAGGGAAATCGTCTCTTGCTTGTAAGGACTTAAGAAAGTTAAGTCACCGGTGATTATTCTAAAGATATTTTCGGAAGAAGCAACAATACTCATAAATTTTGCAGGAGAATAATAAATGCCGATTACTATGTCACCAGCTCGACAGCAGCGAAAAATGGAGTAGGAAAAAACACTGCTTCTTCGTGCCACTAGATGCTATTTTATTTCTTTTTTGTCTTATCGGCGGCATGCTCGAAGCTTAAAAACTAATTAACTGCCACCGCCTTAGGGCAATACTCCACAATACTGGTTACAGCTTAATCAGCTAAATACCAGTTGGGCGTCCAAGTTCCAAGTTTCGCCTAGTACTTTTCATTCAGGTTACATTATCTTAATTTCAAGTCAATTGTACATGTTTGACTTGTACAAAGGGATTTACCTCATCTTTATTTTACCTTATACCTCTATTTTGTTCTTAGTGTCTGAGAATTTATAACTCTGTACAAGATTGGCCGTTTTGAGTTTTACACACACGTAATTGTGCTGTGCATAACAGATTTTATTTCTTAACTTCGACTGTCATTAGTATGGTGTTTTACACTTCTGTCTTGCTTTTTGTTTCATCACTGCGTATCGGCAATATTACTACATCAAGACAAAGGTCTTCTCTCTTCGTTTATCTCTTATTCTTTGAAGCATTCCCTTCATCGAACTTCAAAGTCATGGACTTTTAGGCAAATTTTTATTGAAAGCGTGACGGCCTAATCGGTCGATAGGTTTGCACATCTATGATATATCAGTACTCTGCCTAGTTATTCGATACATGCTGTGATATCTTCCGAACGAGTTTAAGGTGCTTTTTTCTCCTCGGTTGCATTGTCGGTTGGCCTAGATTAACCCGGTCTCTTCCCGCTGGAATTCCTAGTTGGAAACCGCCCAGCAGGTAAAGTGGTTAGCGTTGCTGACTGCTGTGCCGAAGGGCCCGGATTCGAATCCCAAAGAAGGTATGGATGTTTGCAAATGTATAGTGTCGCTGTAGTATGGTGGCACTCTAAATATGCGGCGAGCGGAAAATCCTCTCGTGTGGTTTGGTGGAAGGGGAGAGGGATGGGAGACCCTCGGACCTGACCCACCGGGGGTGCTCTCCATCAAAATTGGGGGGGGCGGAAGTGAGCCAAATCGCACTGTCACCTGAATGGTGCTCAAGGCTGTTGCCAACGGTACCAGGAGGTAGTTCGTGCGCTTGCGCTGTCTACGTAAACAACATACAGCATAAACGACAACAACAACATTACTGTGTGGATGATTACTATTTCTGACAAAACTCCAGTACCATTGCTACAGCTAACAACTAATTTAACTATTACTTTGAGTAACCACTACACTTTATTGTTTCATGGACGTCTGCGATCATAATCACTAGTTATAGTCTCTAGATTATCTAAAGTCATAGACAACCATTTCCGGTTTTTTAAATTTCTTTTTCTGTAACAGAATTAAATCCGTTTTATGAGCAAATTATTATTAAATAATGATTTTCTTTTCATTTTTCACATAAAATGAACGCAACGTTGATTTATTTTCAATGACTTTTAACATTTAATTTTCTGAGACTGGTAGGAAGTTCCTCAAACAAAAAATATGTTTATGGTTACACATAAAAGAAGTTATAGCTTTGGGATTGTCATAAAATAAGACTAGTTCTTTAATGTCAGACAACCTCTAACTTTCTCTACTTAATATATACTGAGTGCGCAAATTACGCTATCAGGTTAAACCAGAAAGGCGCCAGGTTGTTACTCATAGATATCCAAATTTATGCTAACGAGGTATGCTTCTAACACTGCATGAGACGGCTCTTCCATAATTCAACATCTTTATTTGGGAAAATTATGTGTTAAGTAATTTTCTGGGAAAATTTTAAATTCCTGCTGTTAGTTCTTTCATAGTGATTTTAAGCAAATATATTCCAGAACGCATATATATTATTCTCCACAGATACTTTAGTTGTCTTAAGCATTTGGATTAATTGTTTTCTGGCGTGCCTCATTTGGAGTGGGAAAAGTCTTAAAGAATTTAAAAGCAATATTCAACTAGCTCATAATATGTGTTTAAATAAAACGCGTTTTGTGGCTATTTAATTGTAATTTTTCGTACGATTGTGAAATATTAACACCGAGCTCATTTTAAGTAAAACCTGTAAGTCACTTAATATGATTAATTTGCTATATAATCATAAAGGAAATGCTTATTTAACTTAATTCGGCTTGGCTTGTCAATAACTAACGCCTTGCTTTCTAATTTAAAGGCTTTGCATTCTTCCAAATAGCTTAAAGCTCAGTTGTAATGCTCTGTCGGAGCTAAAATAGTCTTGTTTTGAGACATTCTCAAATGATGTCTCAATTCTTGTTCAAGTTTCCCTTAGAAAGTCCTCCACAAAGGCATCCCTCCCCGTAGGCAGATAGCTCTCGAGGCTTTGCCATAATCACACACACACGTAAAGATTTGTTTAAAAGAAAGGTGAAGTTCTGAATTTCCTTCGGAGAAGATAATAAATAGCCATAAAGACTGCACTGGCTTTAGTGATAATATAAACTATTCCGTCTTTAAATGTAAGCATTTCATCAAGTTATAACTCCCAAATATTTGTATGACGTTCCCTCGCGTCACTTAGAAAACAGGTTTTAAGTCTTTTGTTACTTGTTCATAATATATTTCTTTGTAACATAATTTACTTCAGTGTTTGGAGAACGAAAAAGGCACTCTCAGAAACAATATTCAAATAGGAACAAAAAATGAGAAGATGCAGGATTGATTAAAGTTATTGCGTAGTCAATTTAATTTAATTCATTAAAATCGTATTGCAAATTCAGCTACATACTTTGATTTACTAAGCACCCTTTTAAAGCGTACCCTCACTACAAAATGTCAGCTAGTCAAAACAAGTGTTTTTTAGTCCAAAGGGATTTGAATCCCGAAGGACTATTAGTTTCGTTTTGGCATTTTGCGTCGGACTCATAAATGTCGGTTCACTTTTCAAACTGTTGCCACAAAATGTTAGAGTCCTGCATTATATTTGAAGAAATTAAATAATGAAAAATCTGCATAAATGTATGTATATTTCTCGTATTGTGATAAAACAACGGTACATAGAGTCATCGAATTTTGAATAACGTAATCCTCCAACGAATATGAGCATGTGGAAGACCAAATTTGAAATTTGAAATTTGTTTTATGATCGATTTCCTATTTTTTAAAACTTTGACGAATTTTTGGTTAACAAACTCAAGGATTTCAAAGCGAGCAATGGCAACGTTGTGCAGAAAAAACATTTTTATCTCCAGCGCGTGAGTCTCTGTATCGGAAATTCTAAAGATAGGCTCGTTTTAAAACTATTTTGCGATAATGCTGTTGCACTGGATCTTATGGTTTAAGTGCGAGGAACATGATATTTAATAAAGAAAGGTAACACACAAAATGTTAAAAAAACGCCCCTTTGGACGTAATTTAAAATCTGAAACATTTCAGAATTTTTTTTTTTTTTTTTTTTTTTGTATCAAGAATTAAAACAATTATTTTTGACATCCTAAAAATACAAAAAAGGAAGGAGCTTCCTGAAACATTGTTTCTGGTTTTCCAATAAACGCAGTAAATTATATTATGAACTTTCATTTAAGACTTCAGTGTCATGAATTTCAAATAATAAAAATATAATTGAATATTTTGATTTTTATTGTGTGTATCAACTAAATTTCATCTAATTTCGAACATTCAATGTACTTTTAACACTACTTTATAAAAAAGGGAGAGAAATGTCTATAATGACTACTTATTATCCGTTTGTATACTAATCCAAGCTCGAAAGTAATAGCCATATCAGTTTTAAAACTTACAAGTATATCACACATGCTGTGTTAATTGTGATGCATTATTCCAAACTGTTTCATTTTTTGAAATGCTTAGAATAAAATTTTGTTAAGCTATACAAAAAGGTATATTTTTCATCAATTCCCATTGCTACAAAAGTTTGGATATCATAATTTGCAGCTCATTTCAAAACATCATTAAATTGCAAATCATTAAAATGTTATCTAAGCTATTACCTTCTATTTGGAATTCCATTAAACGAGCATTTGCATCATTCGTTAATGTAATGAGATAAATGTTTCATTATCTGAAACAGTTAAAAGCTTTAGATTTATCATTAATACTAAATGGGTAAGTTGTGGATTAAGTCGGTCAACTGTAAGTTTAACGAACAAAGTGGAGTGCAATTAAAGAGGAAGTGAGGACTGAGATAACTAGGCAAAGGTTCATCTGAATTAGGCGTACATATAATTTATAGGTCCTCTTTACGGATCCAATTTTAGTTTCATTTGTTAAAGGTGAAAAAGTACGCAGCTTCAATCCAAACACCACGAAAATGTTAGGACTAAAAGTATTGTTACGAATTTTGTACACAGATAGGTAATTTTAGTAGAATTGTAAGTAAAATTGTATTTTCTGTGCAATATAGCGCGAGACAAATTTTAAGAGAAAGCTATGCCGGAAAAGTAAGAGTACAGGCGCATGTGTATTTAACATTGAGTAAATAGGTATCTCGATAATTAGGCGATATATCGCCAAACTGACAACAGTTTTGGCGACTTATATTGCTTCCAGATGTGGCGAGAAATCGCCAAATTTGGTGACCATTTCGCGACATTTTGGTTCGGTCCCTGTATCACCGTAAAATGTACTGAATTTGTTAGCTGTAACCGTAATTCCGCCCTCGCATTACTTTCCAGTGATTTTAAGGAGCAGAAAGTACTAGAAATATCTCGCGACCGATTGAAAACTATTTAAGGCTGTAGAAAAAAGGATCTGCTCTCAATTGCTCAGTTATTGTTATTGCGAGTTGTTTAGTTAGCTGCTTTGTTATTGTTGCAAGTTCAACGTGAGATCGGATTAGCTTTGTCTTCAGATGAGCTTTGCACTGCGTTGTGTTTAGCTTTCTTAGTAGTTTGAGATGTAACTACTGATTGTAGTGTATGATACTGTGAACACTTGTACGAATATTTCTGTGGAAAATTCAAGAGTCCTGAAATATTCCTTTCGATAAAAATAAGTTTTATTAACCTACAATCGGACTTGTGCATTCAATCTATTACGAATCCGTACGCACGCAATAGTATGTTACTTTAGATTAGTAAATGATAGTTAGGCGGTACCTAATTAAATTTTCATTTGGGTATAGAACCCTTTTTTGTTATAATTATTACAGACTGAGATTAAAGTTTATGTTTATTTCAAGTGGAGATATGGCAGAAGGTGGTTTCCATTTATAGGCTCAAAAACAGATATTCATTGAATAAGACTTTTTTCGTGTAAACAATTATGATTTGATTAACTCAATACATTGCTGCTTTTTTCTTAAGAAGTTTCTAAATCTCGAAATAGTCCAAAATACACCAAGCGTTTGTCCCACAACAATAACATTGGAAATTAGGCAAAATAAATAAGCATCATGCTATAGGAAATTGGTAGTAATGAATTATTTCAATATTCCTTTGTCAGATAACAGTATAAAACGTATTTAAATTTCATTACACTAACAGTGATAAGTCGATATAAACGAAGCCTAATATCTTTAAAAACATAATTTTTTGTTTTTGTTAATATTGTTACTAATCTCCATGTCTAGGAATATACTAGACGAGGTCCACGAGTCCATTCACCTTCAGAAAATTGAAAACAAGCTTATGAGACTTGTAAAGGTCCTCAAGAGACAACTCCAGGAACTCAAGGATATGTGCCGGTGATGCCAGTGCATTTTGACATTTAGAACAATTTGGGTGCATCTTGAGACCTCTCTCAAAAGTAAGTCCTTTCAGGTCTCCACTGAAGAATCGGGAAAATGTTGTCTGTACCCATCTATCGTAGTCAGTAGCAAGAGATCTTCCAGGACAATCATCTTGATACCAGGGATGATTCGGGGGAATGAGCCAAATTTGCCTGCCCGCATGTCTTCTAATGGAATACAGTTCAAGATATGTCAATGAATTGGTAACTGGTAATAATTCTTCAGAACCCTCTTTCGCCAGAATGTCTGCCATTTCATTCTTCGATATGTCAACACGGGAAGGAATCCACTGGAGGTGCACTTCACAGAGTGACGAGACCTGCTTAAGCTTGCTAAGAATTGCAATTCCCCTATCGCCAACCCTATCACCAACTCTTCGCCAGTTTGAAAGATATTGATGGCTCTACGACTGTCAGACAAAAACCATACTGCTTTATGATCTGTAAAGAACGAAACAGCGTTTATTCCCTCTTCGATGGCTATAAGCTCACTCTTAAAAACCGAACTGAAATCAGAATTTCTTTTCTTTATTTTAACAATATTTCCATTTGTGCATTTAATGACAACTCCACTATCAGAACGAGAGTCCTCGCTTTTACTCACGTCAGTATAGATAAGGGTATCTTCAGAGGGAATTGCGTGTATATTTTGTGAAATTTATATAACCAAATTTATTAAATGACACACAAAAATGTGTTCAACCTATGTAACATGTATCTTTGTTTAGGTGAGAAGAAATAAGTATTAGGAGTAATTTAAGAATCTGTCTTAAACATTTACGCGCTGCTTCTCATCCTTCGTTCTTTAACTCGAAGCGATTTCAGTGAGAAGATCATGGATTATATCTAAGCGGAAATGAGTGCGATAAACAGGTCAGCCCACCCAATAAAAACGACCGTAAAAATTTCGCCCCAAAAGCGCAGTTTGTGACTTTTGTGGCCATATCGCATTTCAGGAAGGAAGTAGATAGGCGTTCTGGTTCTATTCGTTGTAGCAAAATGTCTTCGTTCTCAAGATTTTATTGCTTGAGGCTTTCACGGGATATCAATCACAGTAAAACTGCGATTTATGTTGGGCCGTAACACGTAACTGGACTGGAGTTGAGTTTAATTCGTAACAGTTCACTTTCTTCAAGTTACTTCATAGATGAGTACATTGGAAACATATTTTAAGAAAGAACTTTTAAAAAAGAAACCATTACAAGAAGACGAAAGTTTTAAGAGTCTTAAGGCACTTTGAAAGTATTTTACAGGTGTCAAGACCTAAGCTTCCAAATGTAGGCCTTTTAGAATAACATATCTACAATAATCTGTACACTGGTTTCGGAATTAAGTGCTTTAAAATTACCCCAAATTTGAAAGCTTTATTTCCATTTAATAGAGATGTTTAACTTCAGGCTGTTTGTCAAAAATAACTAGCAACTTTTGCAGCTAGCTTCCTAGAACAGATATGCTGAAAACGAAAAAAATATTTAATGATTTTAATCATTCCAGCCAGCGCAATTGCATAAAGATATTTAATGCTTCTAATTATATAACTCATGATTTAAATGTCTTTTTATTAAACTCAATCAAATTAGAAATAAATATTCTTCAGAACTGTGTTTATTATTTTTAAATCGCTTAGTTTGCTACTTAATAACAAATAAAATATGAAAGTTTTAAATACCTTGCTCTTTACTGAATGACAACATGGTGGCGCGTAGAAGATAAAATTATTTTATTTCAGCCAGTGGCTACAGGCTGCTTCTAAATAGTCAAATTCGTTGCATAAAGTAAAATAAAAACAATAATGTCGTACATTTATTCGAACGGCAACAGTCTGGCATGCTAGAGATAAACAAACTGTATGTCGAACAGTGTTGCATTTCTAGCTTTGCAATCGCAAAGTTCATTAAACAGAATTTTATTAAATTCGTTTTAAACGTTCAGAATGTGATGACCACACTGCCAACGTTTTCCGACAGTGCGAGAAACATACAGACATGCATAGATTATAGAATCTTCATTTTTTTAATAGTAGAGAACAGATTGTAGCTAAATTATTTTGATACATGTATTTATGGACCATATGTCTGAAAGTAACTCACATATTCACATATTCGTCCATATATTCCATTCATATCCCATTCTTACAAATATTCCACATATTTTTATATGATACAAACAAATCTAACATAATTTTGTTTGAACATTTAAAATATCATAAAGAAACTATGCGCATGTGAAATTCATTGATTTCACACATGCATATGTGAAATATATACATCTGCATTTGTTTCTATGCTTCTGGACTTACCGGACTTTAGAACTCTTGGACTTTGGAATATAATATTTTTCTTTAACTGAATACAAAATGTGACTATATATATGAATTTATATAATACTTAAAAATTCATAACAATTTTGTTTCCTTTTTATCATAATGTTTTACACGTTCATCATCACTTTAAGTGACTTCATTGAAATTTATTCATAATTTATAAAATATTTCTCTATCAAAGTTTTTATCAGTTATTTAATAAAGTTTAATGTAACCCTCTTTTTCATTTTCTGGAAAATATCAATTAAAAACAAATCAATCTTTACGCTCTTGTATGGTAATTAAATAATAAGAAAAGTGAATTTAATGACGGGTAAAAAAGTTAACTTTCGACTGACTTTAATTTTATCTGACTATTATTTCTGCATTAATTTATACCTATAATGAAGATATGCATATATGTTCTTAGATAAACGTAGTATTTCTAAGAGACAGATTCAATAAAATCCGTAGAATATTTCAATCCAGAAATCGGGAATTTAAGTAATGATGAAAGCTTATGTACCACACAATGTATTCAATCAAAAGCTGTATAAATTTTCTTCTCAATTTTTCTCTATTTTTTACAGATATTTGTTTCAAATATCTTGGAAAAAAGGCCAATTTATAATATAGTGATATTGCACAGTACGAACAAATGAATATTTTTACCATAATGAGGGGGACAAATCGTCAAAGACGTGTGCCACTACCAAGGCTAAAAGTGGTGGTCACTTTATTATGGATGCACCTAATAGTTGGGCCACCGTTGCTTCCTAAGAAAGGACAGACAGTTCATATCCGTGCCTTCTCCGAGATTCGAACTTGGGCCCTCTGGTACGACAATTAGAATCGCTAACCACTTTCCCGTCTGAGCGGCTACACAAGAATATGTAACTGCAACTGCAGACATGCCTAACTTAGACCGATGGCCGCCCACGTGAAAATTAAAATTGGCCGCCATTTGTTAAAAAATATAAAATTTTTAATAATCATTTCACCGCCATTAAAATTGGCAGACCACGTGTTGTGCGCCTTCTTGCACCCCGCCAGGATCGGCCCTGACTACAGAGCTAAAAAGTTTTTGAAACAATTATAAATCTGGCTCATGTACAGTTTTGAATAGAAGGGTATAAAAACAAAGGTTATAAAAAATTGTCTAAAATATTGTAAAATATTATGAAAATAAAAAAAGAACTTAAAAAATACTTATGACCTGAAAGGTGATCAAATATGCAGCAAACAGAGCCCCCAAAACAGAAGAAAATAATTTCTTAGAAAATTGAAACTGACTTTGTAGAATCAACCTAGTCTAGATCTTTTCTAGAAAATTCCCCTTCTTTTTTAAATCGTTTTCAGTCACGAAAATATTGTTCGAAATGTTAAAATATTTTTTTATTACCAAGAAGTTTTTAAAACTTTTTATTAATAAATTATATTGATGCTTAACAATAACTACATTTTTAGACTTGGCCAATAGAAAAGTAGATTTATTTTTAATTTTAAATTAATTTAACTTTGATGGAATACTGTAACATCTTATAAATAAATTACGTTGATGTTGAAATACAACTATACCTTTAGGTATAATATAAACACCTTAAAACTGGTATATACTGTCATAAAATTAATTAAATTTTAGTACTTCTGTCATTCAAAATGTTCATAACTGTACAAAACATCGTAAATATCTAATAGCTTGAAATTAAAGTTTAAAATTGTCACAGTCATTTTAAACAGAGAGGTTGAGTTATACGCAAAATAAATAAATAAATAAATAAATAAATAAATAATAATAATAATAATAATAATAATAATAATAATAATTTATATAAAACTTTCTTTGTATTTTGAGTATAATTTATTTTACTTATACTGAATGGCATAAACTTGAATACTATTTAATCATTTTTTAAAAAACAATTGAAATAAAACACATTCATAAGCATTTACATCAAGCGATCTCTTAAATATAAAACTTAATTGATATTTAGAAACTAATTTTCTTAATATATCCATAATTGCAAAGGCCTTTAATAAAATAAATCTCTTTGGCGAGTTATAATAATTCTAAAAATTCATTGAATATTTTACTGAGTTATAACGCAGACTTATTACAAAATCTTGAAAAGTAATGGTCTCTAATGCGGAGCGAGAATCTTTTATCTTCAGAATCTCCATTAAGGTTTGCCTAATAGAGGCAGAAACTATACATGTTTAAAAAGTAATGTAATATGGTATTAAAAAACAATTTTTCGTAATAAAAATGCATTTCGTAATAAGCTGAATCATTCTAATGCTCAATACAATGAATAGAAACAGATGAAATGCAGAAGTAGAAGAAGCCGATTGTTGTTTCTCTGCTAACGTCCTGCTAATGCAGTAAAAACACATTTACAGTCAAAGAACGGTCGGAACATAGACACAAAAGCGGTATTTTGATTGAAAATGAGTGGGATGAAAGAATGCAAATGTCGTCGAATAAATGTTTGGTTACCATGGACGATAGTTTAATCTTTCTCAGCATCACCTAATGTTAAATCGAGAATTCTTAGCAGACGATTTCTAAGCCTTTTCCTAAAAAAAACTTCTGAGAGAATTTTCGGATTTACATACAGCGCGTTAAATTTCGCAAATTCATTATATCCATTTATGTACGAGTTAGTCTTAAGTGTGCTTAGTAGCTAGCTAGTTTTGATAGCTACTTTAATATCTGCGATGGTATTATTCTTATACTGACTATTGCTAAGTACATCGAATTACTAACAGCCGCTCTGGGCTAAAAATAATTAACATATTTTATTTTATACGCATTCAGAATTTCACAAAATAATTAAAAATAAATAAATAACATCTAAATGATTAAATTCATTAGAAAAATTTATATCTAATATTCATGAAAACATTTTGAATAATTATATGAAAGAATTAAAGTAAAATTTCAAGAGGAAGAAAAATAAAACTATCATTATTTGTTGTTACATTTTTTTAAAAATTAACCAGTCTAAATTTTAAGCAATGAAAATACCGAATAAATGCTACATATTTCATAATATAAGATGATAATGACCCTTAAAATGCTGTTCTGAAAACTGTTGCCTTGTAGCCTTTAACGAGCGCAGAAAACATTTAAATGGCTGAAATTTTATCGCTTATAACTTACCTTTTTACGCTAAATTAAGATTATAGGATTAAATTTATTCATAAGTAAACATAATATTTAATTAGTACCTTTGTAGTACAATTTCAATAGTATTCACTTCTTTCAAAACCTTTTTAGCTCCTAATAAAATTTCTCTAAAATTTTCTGGTTACGTCATTGAGGTTAACACAGGAAATACTTGTATTACACAACGATTAAAACAAATGTGATGAAAATAGTTTGATAATGAACATGATTAATTTCATACATAATGCATATCGTTATCTATGACTGTTTTCATACATTTAACAATTAAAAAAATTATAATGAATTCTAGTATAAGTCAATGTTTATTCAGTTTTCAGAAGAAGAGTTTTAGAATATACGCCGCGTAATATGTTAAGTTTGATCACGGCTATTTTGATAACATTAATCGAATGATAACATTAAATGATAACAAAACATACACTTCAAAATTCAATCGGAATTTAAATAATTTAATATAAATATAAGTCCAAATAATTAAATAAGGATTTTCTAAGCGTTTTAATTAGAAAAATGCAAAGGTTTGTTAATGAACAGTTCATATGGTGTTTATGGGGACTCATACACCTTAAAACCCATAAGATCATCAAATATGTGACTGTTGCAAGAATTGGGATAATTCCTTTATGTTAAAAGCAATTACTTCCATCTTTTTACAGCCTGACTACATAATATAGCTGCTTTCTGAAATAGTAACCAGAAAGTTTGTGTTGCCACATATACTTTTATAATTTAATCTGCTTTGTGACAAAATGTTTCGTCATGTTTCCATCTTGCGCGCACAGTTTAAAACATTCTGTTGCATAATATTATTTCATGTTTAATATATAGCTTTTAAAACATTTGGGAACTACTGTGAACCAAAAATTCTAAAAATTTCATGTTAAATTTTATTTTATTTTTAGTTTATAAAGTGTATTTTATTAAAACATTTTTTAATGTTTTCGTTCATAAAATTTTTCAATATTAAAATATTCATCAGATTGTTGGTTCAGTTAGAAAATAGTGCTCATATAAAGAATTCCATCTAATTTCAAGTATGTACCATTAGCCATTTTTAAAATATCATGCGCGCAAGGTGGAAAATGGCGAAATATTTTGTCAGAAAGAGGATTAAATTACAAAACGATTAGTGGCAACACAAACTTTCTTGTTACTAGTTTCCAAAGCAGCTATATTACGTAGTCAGCTGTAAAAAGATGGAAGTAATTGCTTTTAAAATAAGTAAAATAACCCAATTCTTGCAACAATCACACATTCGAAGATCATAAGGGATTTAAGGTGTATGAGCCCCCTTAATACAGAATTTCATATTTATGGACGGTTCATAAGGTTTCTGAAAATTACACCTAATCGGAATACTATACCCTAATCGGAATACTTGAAAGACATCCCTTATTGAAAGGCAACTGTAAAACTTAAAATTAGGGAAAAAAGGAACCTTTACGAGAGGAATAATTCAACTGAGGATTTGTTTTTCACCCATAAAATAGAGACCTGTGTCTGTGTCCAAACTTCATGAAATTACTCAAAACCTGCGCTAAACTCGGGTAGCTTTTAGCGAAAAAAATACGTTAGTCTCGAATGGTATATGAAACGTCATTTTGCGCTGAATCACTATCAACGGCTGTATCACTTTGCACATTTTTGACACCAAATATAATTGCACGGTATATATTTGAAGAAATTAAATAATGGAGAATCTGCATGAATATATGCATGTTTCTCTCATTGTAATAAAACAGCTGTACCTAAATTCATCAAATTTTGAATAACGTAAGTTCTCTACCCGAATATGTGTCCCTGGAAGCCCGAATTTTGAATTTCGAAATTTATATTTCTTATATTGTAATACTTAATGAATTTATGATTAACAAATTTAACCGTTTGAAAGTAAGCAGTGGTAAAAATGTACGGAAGAAAACATTTTCATGTCCAGCGCGCGAAACTGTATATCGGAAATTCTAAAGATATGCTGTACTTAAATAGTTTGTAATTTTGCTGTTGAAAATTAGAAATATGCATTGGTATCTTATATGTCATTAATACGGTGAAGAATATGGACGTATAACAAAAGACGCTTCCTGTAAGAAATTAAAAAAAAAACTGAAATGATTTCAGATTTTACATTACGCTCAAAGGGGTGTTTTTTAACGTTTCGTGAGTTACCTTTATTTATTAAATACCATGTTCTTCGCACTTAAACCATAAAATTCCATTCAACAGCAATATCGCAAAATAATTTTAAAATGAGCATATTAAAATTTTTGACACACAGTCTCTCGCACTGGAGATAAAAATGCTTTTTTTTTTTTTTCGGTACAGTATTGCCATTGTTCGCTTTGAAAATCGTTGAGTTTGTTAATAAAAAGTTCGTTAAAATTTTACAAAATATGAATTGGCTTAATAAAACAAATTCCAAATTCCAAATTTGGGTGGAAAAGTACATATTCAAATTTGGGTGCCCATATTCGGGTGGAAACGTACATTATTCAAAATTCGTTGGCTCTAGGTACCGTTGTTTTATCACAATGCGAGAAACATACATACATTTATGCAGTTTCATCATTATTTAATTTATTTAAGCATAATACAGATCTGTAATATTTGGTGGCAACAGTTTTGAAAAGTGAAGCGACATTCAAAGTTTTCAACGCAAAATTCCAAAACAGAATTAATAGCTTTTCTGAGCTAAAGCCTTTTGACTAACAATTAATCCGTTCTTTTTTTAAAAAAATGACCCTTTTTTATTATTATAAAAATAATTGCGTTATTATTCCGACGGTTAACTAGTAAAAGCATTTCTGATATTTTTTTCTTCTTTGACTAAATTAATATCAGACTCATAGACTATTTGAAAATGCTACAGGTCATTTTTTTTCCCTCAGATCGGGACACGAAAATTGATGACAGTTAGTTACAGATTTTCTAACAACAAAATAAAGCACCACCCCACTTTCAGTGAAATATGAGACATGTTGAATCACGAACCACCAAGAAAATGGATTGATAGAAATTGATTTAATCTATGGCCCATAAGAATCCTGTTTTTCCTCACTATATATCTTCCTCTGGAGTTTCGTCATAAATAAGGTTTACACAAGAATAATCAATAATTTTGAGTAGTTCAAGAAGGGAATCACATAAATAACTGCAAACGACAAAGCAGATGTTTTACCAGATTATGGATGAAAATTGATTATCACTGTGATATATTTCATACATATGCTAATTAATTTTCTTCTAAATCATTTTAAGTGATTGGTTTAAATAAAACCTTTTTAAATCATTTCTACAAGCTTTTATTGCATTTACTCATGTTATTTCACTGTGAGCGGAATTTGGAAATCAGATTTTAAGCTACTTTCTGATAAACTATCGAGTTCAATTTTGCACACATGCTATTTGTCGATAACAATGCAATGTGGTAAAGCGAGGTTTACGAAAATACAAGTTTTTTATTTAATTTTTAAAAGATTTTTCTCACGCATTTTTGTTTGACTAACAAAGTATATAACAGAACTTTACTGTTTGCATCATCAAATACAGCAGAAAGAAATCTTTTCAATAAAATCATATGAAAAGTGTAACTTATTTTCTAAGTTTGTAGCTAATTTTTTGAATTTTGGGGGATATTTTAGACTACCTGAAGTTTATGATTTTCAAATTTAAATACCTAAAAATGTATCGAATCTAAAGTTTTGAAATTTTGAAAGGATTCTGAGACAAACTTTTCTCCCTCTTTAAAAACGAAAATCATAAACAAATATTAAACGAGACTTATGTTTCTTTGTTAAATGTGTTGCAGTCTGAAGCATACGGAATTAAAAGCGGTTTGGGTTTATCATTATATGGCTCGCTAAGTAAAGAATAACCATATTTGTTTTTTCATCTAAAGCTTTACGTAAAGTACTTGTTGTAACTTTGTTAAAATATCCACTTTCCGAAGATGAATATTCAAAGCGATTTCTTCATTCATAGAACGAAGTTCAGTTATTTTTCTTTATTTCATATAATTTATAGTTTGCTTTTTAATAATGACTAAACTTTCATCATTGATAATTTGTAACTGAGACTAAAAACAGAGAAACAAATACAATTTATAAAAAGGTTTTCATAAAATAAACTTTTTTAAATGGATATAACAATTAATGCACTAAAAGGAGAAAAAAATTATTTATTTAAAAATAATTTTATTTAGTTTAATGGGAATAATACATTAAATTATTCCATTTACAGAATTCATCTACAATTTTATATGGCAAATAATAAAAGCATGGGGCAACGAAATCTATCACTTTAATTGCATTGTGAAATATGTAAGCCATTATCGTTTTAAATTTTACATTAATTTAATTGTATTTTAAAATAAAACTAATAATTATCTTTTTTTCTGTTTATCGAGGGCGGGGCTTTCATTATTAAAGACATAAAATGGTAGATGAATTCTATAAATCGAATTCTTTAATCTGTTATTCCTATTATAATATATGATAAATTATTTTCTCCTTTCAATGAATAATTTATCATACCCATTTTAAATAAAAACGTATTGTGTAAAATGTTCTTTTAATTGTATTTTATTTATAATGCTAAATAATGCACACCAGTTCTATGAAGTGTAAATATCCAAAAATGAATCAGCATTTATTTTCTGTGATCATGTAGATTTTACAAATAATATTAAAACTCAGCTGAAATTATGCAGGGAAATGATGAGATAGAATACAGAGATAAGTATCACAACATAATACTTACAAAATATGCAAGTTAGTAATGCAGTTTGTCTTGACACATTAACTAAAATGAACATCAAAATGGCGTTACTTTGGATGAGCGCTGTAAAAATTGGAGGCTCTCTTCAGCCCACCTGGACACGAGTGTCCCCATAGCTCAAACGAAGGGTGTTGTTCCCCGCTTCAATAAAATTTTCTGCCTTTTTTCTCTCCTAAGCGACATTATAATTCTAAATATTACACGATACAACCCCATTCAACCATTTAATTTCAATGAAAATTTAATAGCTTATTTATTCAATTAATACAATTTTATAGTTCATTATATAATTATAATATCATATAATCCTGTATATATTGGGTCAGTCCATAAATTCGTGCGCATTTTTGGTACATTTTTAAATAATAATAAAAAAACACAATTTAACATTTTAATCAATTATATATTTTCCTCCATTATTTACAATGTCTCGTCATCTTACAGGCAGCTTTTGTATGCCCTTGCTTTAGAAAAACTCTGGTTTTGATGCAAAAAACCTTAAAAGTGTTATGAAGCTTATTTCAGGCCGGGAAATAATGTTATGAAGCTTAACTCACGGCACCATTGTTAAATAAGAAACTACTTGCCGTGAGAGGTTTCTACTTCCTCTTAGGGAGGAAACTAAACTCTTAAGAATTTGCTAATTACCAAACTTTTTAGTGATAGTTTAAACGGTAAAGCATTTGCGTTGTAAAAAATTGCATCCCGGGACCGCGCCGTGAGAGGATCGAAAACATAAGAAAAACATATACAAGATATATAGGAAAAACATATTAAATATATAAAGAAAACATACTGTAATAGGTTTCCAGATTAAATATCAGTTTATTCAATTTCATCACAATAAAATAAAATCTTATCCTCATCAGAGAGTCTAAGGAGAATTCTTCAATTTGTCATTTACTTTTTTTTTTCATTTAAATTCATATAAAAAACTTTAAGGTTTGTCTTGGTAATTTAAAAGGGGAAAGGGAAACAATTGAAAAGCCTGAGAATTAATTTAAGATTCGACGTTGTTTTTACATTCTAAGGAAGTTCTTGAAAACTTACTTAAAGTTCAAACACAAAAAAAAAAAAAAAACTTATCTTGGATGGACATCTTGAAGTGGAGGACTCGTATCCTAATAAGCGTTGACGTCGGCGGGGCTCATCTTTACGGTCACAAAATGGAAGTTTCAGAAGACATCGTCCTGTCCTGGCACTATTTGCAAAAACACACACGCAGGTAACTGATTTTCATAATGACGAAGCTATTTTTAAGTTTGGAAAACAGAAACAGGAGCACTGCTGCCCAGCACGGCTATCCGCTTGGCCTTGAAAGTCTTAAGTCAACACGCAGGTAACTGGTTTTCATAATGACGAAGTTATTTTACCTCTATAAAACAGAAACAGGAGCACTGCTGCCCAGCACGGCTATCCGCGTGGTCTTGAAAGTCTTAAGTCAACACGCAGGTAACTGGTTTTCATAATGACGAAGTTATTTTACCTCTGTAAAACAGAAACAGGAGCATTGCTGCCCAGCACGGCTATCCGCCTGGTCTTGAAAGTCTTAAGTCAACACCCCCGGTTCAATTTCGCCTTTTTACCAGAACGCGGCAAGGGAGCATGTTTGCAGCTCCCGGCCAGAAACGTTTTTCTAGGCAATTACGGCTCGCCTGTTCTTGCTCATCCCAAGAGCAAGCTTCACGAGTAACGACCAAAGTAAGTTCCACAAGCCAGTCAGTAAGTCTCTCCAAGTCTCGCACGAAAAAAAAAAACACCAAAATGTCTTTCCAAGAGTAAGTGAGTAAAGTCTTAAATCTTTCAGCCAATATTCATACCTCTTCAACCTCGCCTCTTAACCAAAACGCGGCCGGGGAGCATATTTGCCGCTCGCCGCCGGGAAACATCTCTCTTCGTAAATTACATCTTGTCTCTCGCTTTCAAACCTGTTTTCAAGAGTAGCGTCCTAAAGTAAGTCCAGCCAGTAAGTGATTCCAACTCGAATTTCCTTCGTCTCCTTCACAAACGCGGGCTCCCACTATGGCTTCACTTATCGCCCCCTTAATTTTGGCAAAATTTGCGTTTTCAACCCCTGAATGCGGAAATAAGGGTGATCGCGCATGCGCGCCCTTCTTCACTTAGCCAACAACCGGACCCTCAATCGCCAAAAACCTGAATGACTTACATTGAAAGACAAGTAGCAACCTTTGACCTTTCTGTCACGTACTTCCTCTCTTAAGGTCAACTAACAATGAAATTCCTTCTAAAACATTCTAAAGGACAAAGCGCGCGAAATCATGACTTAGCAAAAAATTGCTTCCCTTTCCCTGCTTCTTTTCACAATGAATCAAAGCTTGTACAAAATTTTCAAATAAAAGAAAATAAATAATATTCTTTTAAACTAAATAATATTCCCAGAAGCATCTGTTTTTGCCCAAAATTAAAGCCTTAAAATAAATAATTCAGAATCAAATAAAATTAAAATTTCCATAAATCAGAAAATCATTAACCTAGTTTTTATACCGCTATCAGACAAATTCTCTACACAACAAAAGTTCACTGTGTACATCCTGTTTAGAATTTAATTTTTTTTCCCAGTAAAAAATTTTGTATGGCACGAAACAAGTGAAAATCACTTGGGGCAATATCTGAAGAGTAAGCAGGATGTGGCAAAAGCTCCCAATTAAATTCTCGAGCCGTATGCGGTCTAGCGTTATCATGATGAAACAACACTTTCTTGATATTTACCAATCTTGGACTTTTTTTGATCAATTCTGAGTTTAGACGGCAAAGTAATTCACTATAAACTTCTGAATTAACCGTTTGATTTGGTTCTAACAGTTCAAAACGTCCTGAACGGGGTTCATCATCAATGCTGCTTTTTCCAACTTTAAAATTTTTTAAACCATTTCTGGCAGTCCTTACACTAATAGTGTGTTCTCCATGTACGCTATTATTTTTTATCGCTGCAAACCTGGCAGATTGACCACACGAAAATAAAAAATGTAGTACATCACGTTTGTACTGATTATCTATATTATTCTTTTACGGGTACGGGTACTAAAATGTGCTCGATATTTACGAAAGTTGGTAGTGAACTGAATAATATGTTAGTCAAACGATGACAAGTTTCAACAGGTTCAAAATTGTATTGTTTTAGTAAATGCGTCATAGTGAATTCCACGCATTCTCTTAATGCGCACGGACTTATGGACTGACCCAATATATATGTAGATAAAACCGTTTAATTATTATTTATCATTATACATACATATACATAAAATACGTAAGTTAACAAAATTTAAAGCAAAAATGGACTTTTTAAAAGTAAAACATTTAGCGCCATCTAAAACTTTCAATTTGATTTTCTATTTATGATTATCTCCTAGGAAATGAAGAGTAAAAACTATTGTAAGTTGAATAGTACTTAATTGATACTTAGTATAAACCCTTTTGCATTTTAATTGTATACGTACCAGCATTATGTTTTAATAATCCTGTTTGATTATATAGTGTATCATACATATGTAGGATATTGTATGGTTTTTTTATATAGTACAATATCGTAAGTACTGTAATGTATGACCTGTAGTCCCACTAGTCTCTGGATAAGGGTGGATGTGGTGGCTATTACCAATTAACCATAACGGTAAAGGGATAGTGCTCACCACCTCCGTCACTAAACTAAACTAAACTAAGTTAAATAGTAAATGCTAATTCAGAAGAGAGACAAAACTATTGCAAAAACATGTAATAGACTTCGTGGAAGTTTATAATAGTATCGAAAATCATCAAAAAACACAGAGTGCCAAAAATTAAAATTAAAAATACATAGTACAAATCAAAAGAGAATTAAACGAAAATGTTGTCTCTTTAGGAATGTGGAGTAATAAATTTTGTAAAACGCTTTTTATATGTATATATTCATTTAAATTATTATCCTAAAGTATTATTAACCATTTGACGAGAAGTGTTATTAATTTCGTTTCGACATTTTGCGTTGATTCACTATAAACGGCAAATCACTTTTTGAATTGTTGCCACCAAATATTGGAGCCTTGTATTATATTTAAATAAATTAAATAATGAGGAATATGCATAAATGTATCTATGTTTCTTGCATTGTGATAAAGGAAAGCCATAAAATTTTGAATAACTTTCTTCTCCATTTGGATATGGGCATCTGGAAGTCCAAATTTGGAATTTGTTTTATTATCAATTTCATACTTTGTAAAACATTTATGAGTTTTTGATTACGAAACTCAACGATTTCAAAGCGAGAAATGGCAACACTGTACGAAAATAGCAACATCTTTATCCCTAGCCCGCGAGACTGTGTATCGGAAATTCTAATGATATGCTCATTTTAAAATTATTTTGCGATACTGCTGTTGAATTGAATTTAATGGTTTAAGTGCGAAAAATAAGATATTTAATAAATAAAAATAACACACAAAACGTTAAAAACGCCCCTTTTGGGCGTAATGTAATAGAAAATCTGAAAGCTTTCAGATTTTTTTTGTTTCCCTCCCCCCCCTCAATAGTCAAGAAGGACAGAACATGTTTGCAGAGCTTTTTAATAGTTCTTCACTAATGTTTTAAATAATTACCACCGAGAGTCTGTGTAAAGTACTGAACTATGAATAACTAATTTGCTGATTATCATAATTCGTTTAGAAAAAAATATGTTTTTGCTTTACTTTAAGAAATCTTTTAACTAATACTTTATTTTAATTGCTTAATATTTTTTGCTGATTGTTTCGTAATCAATATTTTCCGTTGCAGGAGGTTCTTGCAGTTTCCAGAATAGTATCATCTAATAATTATATTTATATATATATATATTTGTAAAATTATTTTTTTATTTTCGGCTATTCAAGAGCTTGGTTTTATAATGCCCTAATTTGAATTACGTTTTAGATAGTTGTTATATATATATATATATATGTCATAATAAAAGCACAAGGAAAATTCGGAACCGTGTAGATGCGTGATTAGATCCATATTGAAGAAGAATTTTGATTGCGTAGTATTTAAAGAACTTGGCAGTCGAGGCAGTTTTAATTCCATTTTTATTTCCAACTGATATTTGTGGCCACAATCACTTGGCACTCTAGTCGTGCCTTTCCACAGAAGATTTACATTTTTGATATTGTTGGGATAGAAAGCAAGCCAGCGAAATTACATCTTAGCACAGCACAGAGCAAAAGCTGAAGTGCGTAGTTATGAAAGATGGAAGCACGCGAAGAGAAAAGTTTTGGTTTACAATTCGGTGAACCAATTCGGTGGTCGTCAAGAGGCATCTGGTATTAACGGTTACGTAAGATCGCATGATTAATTTGAATGACGCAATGCAGATAAGTTATTACGATTTTAGAATAGACAGGAAGAATTAATGTTTATAGTTATATTATAATTCTGGTTCATACATTTTTATCTTACCTATATATATATATAGAAAATTAATTAACTAAAATGTTCACTTATCTTTATCTTTAACTTGACATTTGTTATAGCGCAGATAAGCAATTAGTTTTTACATCAGCAAACAATTTTACTTCTACTGTTTTTGTTTTTCATTAGAAAAATATCACTTACCCTTTAAAACAAAATATGCATTTCTGAATCACGTCACATTTGTATACGTATGAATAGTGTTGAAATGTATTAAATCCTAGTGTAATGAGATTATAAATTATACAAGAAGTCGACAAATTTGTCTGTAATAGCATTACTTACAGCATTACTTAAAAAAATAATGAGATACAAGCGAAAAATATTTTCTGATGCATCTTAATCTTCAGGTTGCGAAGAAATAATCAACTTATGCGTTTGTATTCATTTATTAAAATAAATCTTTTGTGATATTATTTTATCACGAAACTACTAAAATTAACTATTACTTATGGATATACTTTCGTTCATTCGGAATAAATATTTAATCCGTTATAATAAATTTTCAAATCTGAATTTATATTCAATTAAAATAATTTACAGAGCCTGTAAGAAAATTAGCTTATTTTACTTCTCTCATTTAGTCTTGTTTTTTTAAAGTTAAACTATAAATACAAAAAATTCCTTTCCTAAATGCTGTATTTTAAATGTGTTTGATGGGACTGAGTAGAATATTTCGCAGGTGTTTTGTTAATACGTTTTATTTATTTCATCAGAAGCAAGATCGAAGAATTAACTTTCTGAAATGCCGTCCATTATTGAGCGGATTCTCATTAAAACATAAATCGCTTACACTTTTTAAATATGTACGGTTATCAAATTTGCCTACATTAACAACATCTGATAAAATTGCAAAACGTTCAGATATATAGCATATCAAAACTTAAAACTATGCTCTCTCTTTATAGTTTTGCATTTCACTTTTAACTTAAAGCGAAACTCATCTCAAAATGTCTCAAACATACAAATGATTTTTAGATTTCGTTTCCCCAGTTTAACTGAATGAGATGGATAATATTGTTACAAAATTTGCATTTAGATAGATAATTTTAATAGCATTATAATAAAATGTTTTCTATTTTCCCATGCAATGCAGCGTGAGACACATTTTAAGAGAAAGCCTATGCCGGAAGAGTGAGAATACAGGGGCATGTGCATTTATCGTTACCTTTGTGTAAACGGATATCTCGGTCATTTGTATTGAAATTGAATAAATGTAATCGACCACAATAATGCTGTAACCTTAAATGCATCCTCTTATTGCTTTTTAGAGAAGTAGAAAGTACTAGAAATTTCTCGCGACCGGTTGAAAACTATAAAATGCCAGAGAGAAAGCATCTTAGCACAGTTGCTTAATTACTATATCGCAAGGTGTTTAGTTCCGCGTAAACTGAGATATAAGTGTTAGCTTTCTTCTTACATGCGCTTTGTGTTGGGTTGTATTTAACACTCTTTTGGTAGTTTGAAGTATAACTACTGTTTAAGTTACTAATCTAGTTTACTAGGACTAGTTTGAAGTATTATATCGAGTGATAATGTCAACATGTGTATGAAAATCGCTGAGGAAAATTCCAGAGTTCTGATATATTTCTTTTGATCAGAATAACTTTTATTAATCTATTATCGGACTTATGAAGTCAATCTATTAAGATCCCGTAAGCACGCAACAATATTAAGTTTCGTATAAACACTTCTATTTACATTGAAGTGATAAAAGTCCTGGGATAGCAATATGCAAATATACAGATGGCAGTAGTATCGCGTAGAAAATGTATAAATTCGAAGTGCTTTGGCAGGGCTTTCACTTGTGTTCAAGTTATTCATGTGAAGAGGCTTTGACGTGATTATGGCCGCACGACGAGAATTAACAGTCTTTGAACGCGGAATGGTAGTTGGAGCTAGACGCATGGGTCATTCCATTTCGGATATCGTTAGGGAATTCATTCCGAGATCCACAGTGTCAAGAGTGTGCCGAGAGTATCTAATTTCAGGCATAACATCCCACCATGGACAGCGCAGTGGCCGATCACATGCACTTAACGACCGAGACCAGCGACGTCTGCGTAGAGTTGTCAATGTTCACAGACAAGCAACACTGCGTCAAATAACCGCAGAAATCAATGTGGGACGTGTCCGATAGGACAGTGCGGCGAAATTTCTCTTCCTTGGGCTATGCCAGCAGAAGACCGACTCGAGTGCCTTTACTGACAGCACGACATCGCCTGCAGCAACTCTCGTGGGCTCGTGAGCATATCGGTTGGTCCCTAAACGAATGGAAAACCGTGGCTTGGTCAGATGAGTCACGATTTCAGTTGGTAAGAGCTGACGGTAGGGTTCGAGTGTGGCGCAGACACCACGAAGCCGCGGACCCAAGTTGTCAACAAGGCACTGTTCAAGCTGGTGGTGGTTCCATAATGGTCTGGGCAGTTTTTACATGGCATGGACTCGGTCCTCTGGTGCAACTGAACAGATCATTGACTGGAAATGTATACCTTCAGCTACTTGGAGATCACTTACAGCCATTCATGGACTTCACGTACTCAAACAACGTTGGGATTTTTATGGATAACTATGCGCCATGTCACCGGGCCACAATTGTTCGCGATTGGTTAGAAGAACATTCTGGACAATTTAAGCGAATGATCTGGCCACCTAGATCGCCCGACATGAATCCCATCGAACATTTATGGGACACCATCGAGAGGTCAGTTCGTGCCCAAAACCCTGCACCGTCAACACTTTCACAATTATGGACGTCTATAGAGGCAGCATGGCTCAATATTCTTGCAGGGAACTTCCAACGATTTGTTGAATCCATGCCACGTCGAATTGCTGCACTTCGCCGGGCAAAAGGAGGACCGACAAAATATTAGGAGGTATCTCATTACTTTTGTCACTTCAGTGTATATCATAATTACTATTTACTTAGAGATTGTTGCAAATTATTATGCAGATGATGTTTTAGTAATAGGTAACTTGTTGTTATATATTATTAGATAAAACAATGTATTGTAAACAATACGTTGTGTTATCTAATAACAGATAACACCGAAAATTATTTAATTTATTAGTGCTAAAAATTAGATGTTTTCTGAATCACAAAGAGTCATGCTTGAATAATTTTTAAAAAGTTTTTGAGTTTAATGAATGTATTGTATGAAAATTTTTTAAAAGATCAGTATGTGAAACATGCGAACATCTCTAACAAATTCTTCACTTCGTGAAATTCATACAGAAATCCATTAATTCAAAGCGTGTATTAGAGTCTAATACTACAATCTAAACCTAATCTAATATCCTTCCATATGTTATCTAAATATCCTTCCATATGTTATTAATGTAATAGGTGGGCTGTTGATGCTTAGTGTTGCTCTAACCTAGGGCACTAATTTTATTGAATCTAGGAATTCAATCAATTTAATCACTAATTTTATTCAATCTAAGAATGTATGTAGAATTTTCACTGGTTTATTTATATATAAATCTCAGCTATAAAATACTAATTTCCATTTGAAGATGTATAATATAGAGCTTCTTTAATTACGCGCTGTTTCTTGGTACTAATACTTCATTTCTGGTAGACAACCTCTCCCCTGAAATATTAGAGGAAATCCTCGACTGGCAAATGTTAGGGTGTAAACTCCGATCTGCGCTGTCCAGACGGGAAAGTGGTTAGTGACTCTGGCTGCCGTTCAGAACGGCCAGTTTTCGAAACACGGAGTAGGCATGGATGTAAAGGGTTTGTACCTTAATAGTATACAACGGCAGCCCACCTATTAGGTGCCTCCATAACCCTTTGAAAGCCAAAACGTCCGAGCCAGACTTTGATTCAAACGACCACAATCGCCCAAAAGGGCAGAAATTGAGATATTGTTTTCGTCCCTCTCCTTAAGTTATGCAGTAATAGGTGCAATTGCACCAAATGCATTATATCAGTTTATTGCAGACAGCTTCTCTTAAAAGGATAATGGAAGCTTCTTTTTAAGGAAGTAGGAAGAATGCCATTTGAAATTTCCACACCTTTTTGCGTGTTAACGGACGGGGAGGGGAGGAAACGCATAGGACGCGTAGTGGACGAGGACGGATGCTTCGGTATTTTAAATAGACAGGTTAGCGAAGGCTTCGGTTTCCTAAGGGATAGTAAAGTGACCACCGGTTACGGCCTTCGCAATGGCTAACGCCTATAATGGCTAGTGACCGCCATTAAAGAAAACCTCCGATGTGCGAATATTTTGTGAATCTTAACTAAGCACCACGCCACCACTTGCCAACTTTAGCTAATCCCCCTCCGATCCAGTATTAAAGACAGATGTAAGTAAAATTAGCCTAACAGCCTATAGATCGCTAGATACGTAGAAACAAAACTACAACCTAAAGAAAATGCTAAAACATGAAAGGGCATATTATAAAATGTTTCTACGAATAGAACGTTTTAACACCGAAGCGTTTGAAATTCATCAAAAAAGCTAATTGTTTCATCAGGATATGTAACAAAAGTGTTTCTCACAGCAGCGTTACCTAACTGTTTGGTGATCACTACATACTATTTTACCAATACAAGCGACTCTGAACTTCTGACGAAAATTTAACAAGCAGATAGACCGATCTCTTAATATTCAACTACTTCTGCTTTCAAGGCCTATGTATATTCTTATCAAAGGATAGTTTATGCATTCTTTTAAATGGGCCTAAATGACAAACAGTTAAAGCCAAGTTAAGCTCAGCTTTACCGAATGATTATTATAGCTCTATAATAAACATCATTTCAATACCAATCCATATCTATAAATCAAGCACGATTTCTATAAGATTGATTGGAAGAAACAGATATTATTTACTACAATTTAATGGCAAAATTAATTACATTCTGCTGCAAAAAATTGAAAATGATAATTTGCAGCATTACGTGATTGACTAATAATTTGCCATTTCACATCGTATGAGAATAGAATTCAAATGGTACAAGTTTATATTAAATATCAGCAAAAAAGCAATATGCTGATTATCTTAAGCTACGATTCAGAGCTTTTAAAATGTCGACTTAATTACTATTAACTAAAGTTTAAAAAATCTGAAAGCTTTCAGATTTTATATTACGCCCAAAGAAGCGTTCTTTAATGTTTTATGTGTTACCTTTACATATTAAATATCATGGTCTTCGCACTTAAGCCACATAAAATTCAATTCAAAAGCAATATCAAGAAATATTTAAAAACAGCATATCTTTATAATTTCCCATAGACAGCCTCACTCACTGGAGAAAAAAAATGTTTTTCCGTACAGTGTTGCCAGTTCTTGCTTTGAAATCTTTGAGTTTGTTTATCAAAAATGTGTTAACGTTTTACAAAATATGAAATAGATAATTCGAATGAAAATTCGAAATTCAAAATTCGGGTGTCCAGTTGCCCATGTTCGGTTGGAGGATTACGTTATTCAAAATTTGATGGCTCTAGGTACCGTCGTTGTTCTATAATGAGAGAAGCACAGACACATTATTCATGCACTTTCTTCATTATTTAATTTCTTTACATATAATACAAGACAATAATATTTGGTGGCAACAATTAAAAAAGTGATTCACCGTTTATAGACAAACGCCACAAAATGTCGTTTTGAGACTAAAACCCCTTCTGGGTTACTGCCCCTTTCGGATAAAAATATTAGCAGGCTTGCTATTATAAAATAAGGGGAAATTTAGCTTTAAACTGAAGTTAACGAAAATTATTCATTTCGACCGAATCTGTCACAAGTTAATTCTCTTCAAATAGCAAAAACAGTATGCTTATTGTTACTAATATACAATATCTGTGCGAAACGTTCTGAGACAAATTTTCTTTCTGGCATATCATCATAACTGGGACAAAAATTAGAATGTAGTTCTCAGGTGGCATGGATCAATTGTGCAAGACAATTGATCTCAGGTGGCATGGATCAATTGTTCTCAGGTGGCATGGATCAATTGTTCTCAGGTGGCATGGATCAATTCTCAGGTGGCGTGGATCAATTCTCAGGTGGCTCAAGTGGCATGGATCAATGGTTCTCAGGTGGCATGGATCAATTGTTCTCAGGTGGCATGGATCAATTGTGCAAGACGTTTCAGCAGGTTCATCCGGAACAATGGAAGGAGAGCAATTTTATCTTGCAGTACGACATGGCATCCACTCACATGGTCGGTACTGTGGTGCACTTTCTAGCGGTAGATCACGTGCCGATTCTTAACACTCTCCATATCCACCCAAATTGGAACCTAATGACATTTTTATTTTTCCGGAAACCAAACTTCACACGAAAGGTCAGCTCTGGTACGACGTAACCGACATTCAAAGCTGCAGTAAAACACAACTTGGATAACATCCCATACAACGACTTTTCTGGCGGTTTGATATGATTATATGAGCGTTCTGTGCGTTGTACTCGAGAGGCGAAAGACTAGATGTCTAGATTGTCTTGACTAGATGCTATATGACAAGTGGGTTTAGTCATTTCCAGAGAATGCATTAATGTTGCAACTGCCTAGCCGTTTAGAATATCAACAACAACTTAGAAATTACTTATAAGAAACTACATTTATTTTGCATATTGTTCAAAAACTATAAATTTTATACTATTGTAAGGATTATGTTAATTTTATTAACAGTTTAATTTTAACTTCCTTTCCTGTCGATTCTTAACTTCAACTTACTACTTCCGGCCAGAACGTGGTATTAGAATCATTATGAATCATTATTTAGAATCCTAACTATGTATCGAAATAATCGAAATATTATTTCGATACATAGTTAGGTGAACTATTAATTTACATACTTACTGCTTTAAAGTATATATTTTCAAAACTTCCTTGTAAGAAATTAACAAGTCATGGATAACATAAGCGGGTATGAAAATTAAAATACCAACGATATTAAACTGTTTTAGAATGCTAAGTTTCAAAGAAAAAAACTATTTCGCGCTTTCTCGTTTTAGCTACACGGATTTCCAGACTCTGAAATGGTTTTATATTATTTTCCCATTGGATTTTTATTGTGCTATTTTTGCAGCTATGAATTTTATGAAAACAACAAGGTATGTTTCCTCAAAATATTGTTTATCTGTCATTTGTGTTTGGAAACGGGATAACTACTCGTATTTTACGAATTTTCGAAAACTATTTTACGAAAAGGTCATATATGACTGTAATTTATCAGTATATATAAAAAGATGATTATTTAGAAGAAATCTCAAAATTTTATAGCATATTTGTATTTTCTGCAGATTTAAATGTCATAAATAGATTACATTAATAGAATTATTTTTGAAGCATTATTCACTTGAATCCACATAATTATTTTAAAAAAATTAATCCAAACTACGGTACATTCAAACCAGATCAAATTGGTTTTGATCTGGTTTGAATATTTTCATATTTGATGTACGAAAATATTGTATGTCAAAGTCTGAAATCTACAGAAACAAGAAAATATATAATTCATGCCAGTATTGTTTAAAATAATTCTCTTACACTAATTAAAAATTGTTAATTCTACCCAAACCATTGCTTGAAAGTTTATTTTCCTGGCAATTAAAGCAATTAAATTGTAAACTGTGTTAGCTTTAAATAGTTTAATTGTTAGTGAGTTTTAAAAATTTTCATTGCAATTATTCATTCTTGCTAACACTTCCACATAAACACACACATAAAAATTATTGCATATAGAACAAAGAATACATTAGATCGCAAAATCAGAAATGTACTCTTGTTATCTCCTTTATTTTTACATTTCACAGACATCAAAAGTTTGTCGGGGTATTTATAACACTATTCGCTTGTAAGAATTATGTTAATTTTATTAACAGTTAAATTTTAAGTTCCTTTCCTTTCGATTCTTAACTTCAACTTACCACTTCCGGCCAGAACGTAGTTTTAGAATCACGGCTGAATACATAATGAGGAGGAGCGATATTTAAACCGCAATTGTCTGGGCGAGAGAGTTACCAGGTATCCTGTCTGGAAGCGTCCGCCATTTTAGGCTACTCTCTCGTAAGCTATTATTACGCTCGGCCGTACTTAGGTCATTGATAGCTTCGCAGTCAATTAGCGTTAAGCGCCCAACTCGGTTAGAATCTTGATAGCTTCGGCTATATCTCTTTAGTTTAGATTAATTTTAGTTTACTTCTTAGCCTCTTAAGTTCAAGATCAAGTGTCGGCTTTTATTGTACACTCCAAAACGGAGCTATGTCAAATCTTATATGAATAATAAAGGGTTATTTACCCTTCCATCTTGTTGTTTCTTGTCACACGAACTCAAGCGATTATTCGCTGATCAGTTCTTAAGATTCTTCCCGTTCAACTGTAACTTAGCATCTACAAAGTGAGGAACTCACTTTCAGAGAACTAAATAATATAAAATTGAATATAACACATAAATTTAAACTTTATTCAGTGTTTGAGACTAAATTAATCGTAATACTCGAAACCAAATTAATCATTATGCAATCTAGAAGATATAAAGCATTAAAACCTTCATCTTAAGCTTTTCTCCAGTGGCAGAAATAATCCAGTGTCAAAAATTTTGTGCAGACGATATACAACGCGTAACAGAATATTGCTTTATGGCGTTACTATGCCAGTTTCCACAGCGTTCCTTTAAACTGTTAAATACAGCAAAAGATTAACAACAGCTAATATAAAATTCTGATATTTTATTTAAGTATCGCTAATCTACTACTAAATTATATTAATATTTTCTTAGTTACACCATCGCAAATATCATCACAATGAATATTTTGTCTGTAAAAATCACTCATGACAGAATGATATTTATTAAGTCTAAATGCTATTAATGCTTTTCTGAACAATGAATTATCCGAGTATTTCGTATTAATTCAAGATTTAATGTAAAGTTCTCAATGTGTGTTTAAGGAGACTCATACACCTTAAACCCCCTCATGATCTTCAAATATGTGACTGTTGCAGAATTGAGATATTTTATTTATTTTAAAAGCAATTACTTCCAACTTTTTACAGCTGACTACATAATATAGCTGCTTTGGAAACTAGTAACCAGAAAGTTTGTGTTGCCACAAATATTTTTGTAATTTAATCTTCTTTGTGACAAAATATTTCGCCATGTTTCCACCTTGCGCGCATGATATTTTTAAAATGGCTAACGGTACATACTTGACATTTGATGGAATTCTTTATATGGGCACTACTTTCTAACTGAACCAACAATCTGATGAATATCTTAGCATTGCAAAATTTTATGGACGGAAACATTACAAATTTTTTTAATAAAATACATTTTATAAACTCAACTCCAAATAAAATAAAATTTAACATGAAAATTTTAGAATTTTAGGTTCACAGTAGTTTTCAAATGTTATGAAAGCTATATATTAAATATGGAATTAAATTATGAAACAGAATGTTTTAAACTGTGCGCGCAATTGGAAACATGACGAAAAATGTTGTCACAAAGCGGATTAAATTATAAAAATATTTGTGGCAACACAAACTTTCTGATGACTATTTCAGAAAGCAGCTATATTATGTAGTCAGCTGTAAAAAGTTGGTAGTAATTGCTTTTAAAATAAATAAGTTATCCCAATTCTTGGGACAGTCACCTATTCGCACATCTTATGGGTTTTAAGGTGTATGAGTCCCCTTAACACTGTGCCAAATAATGCATATAAGTGCTGTCAACACAAGGTCAAATACTTCCTTATTTGATATTAGACGAAATAATAATCTATAAGGCCTGCTAAAAGGGAATTAAACATTATTTTATTTCCCTTAGCTTAGATTCAGGAACTTTTAACTGGTGCCCTATAAGTACATGATATATCATATAATAGCTTGCCCTATAAGTACATGATATATCATATAATAACTTGCTCCTATAAGTACATGATATATCATATAATAGCTTACTCTGATATTAGAACAAACAATAGATTGAATATATGAGGTTATCCAGCGAAATAATATTATGAAATCAGATCGTCAAATGTATTTAAATTTAATATAATTTCAGTGGAGTATATGACGTTCCCAGAATGAGTGAATCCCAGAATACAAGCTCTCTTGTTCAAAAGGATGTTTTCCAAGAAGAACTAAGGATCTCATAATTGCGGGACAATAAAAAATATTGCCAGTATGTAATGCCATTTTGGTCACGGTTATTGCAGGGACGGTAGGGTCTTGTTCCATCTCCTTCTATCCTCATACCCCGAAAGTGCCGGGTTCTGAGCTACAGTTTTTGCGATGTCTCGGTAAGTATCATTTTTACAAATGAGAGTATTATAGTGATAATAGTATCATGGTCAAAATGAAGCGGGATAAACCTATATTGAAGAAAACTACACAGAAAGGTCAATCAAACTCAATTTATTATTTGAAACTGTTCGTCGTTTCGATCGCTTCTAATCCTTCCCAATGATGTTGCATTAGTTCTACTGCAAATCCTTTCAAGACATTGCTTTTGTGGCTGTTCACTGTTGTAATACTTTGTCTTGTCTATTTATTCTAAATCGACAACAAAAATGTTGCACTAAATTTGTCTCTCTGCCTCTTATGGCATCTCAATCATTATGAACAATGATGGATTATTAGTTGGCCTGGGCAGTGATCACTTGCGACAAAATGCAAATGTCCACGTTAAAACTTGTAGTTTCCTCCTACACGTTCACTTCCATCATGACCAATGATATAAATACCTTTGATATATGGCTGTGATTTGAAATGAAAGATAAAGTTACAATTCTGCTCTTCAACCTGTTCTTCAGGTATTCCTGCTTAATGGTACTTTTCACAGAATTACAATTTCCTACTTTGGGGTCGTTTGGCGTTTTGGATTACAAAGGCAATAAGAATGTTCAACTACAATGTCGATTATTTTTCAACAATAACATTAAGTATAGGTAACTTGCTTTGGACTATAGAACTCCCAAAAGCAAACTCTCTCAAGGAAGATATGTATTTGCTGCCACAGCTAACCATTGTAAAATCATTTACCAGTCTCAAGCGACAAGCAGGAATTGCTGCAGTCTTCGACGAAACTACTACTTTCCAAACAGATTAGAGCTAATTTTCATTGTCAGTAGAGTGGTCTTCCAATATGCTAGACGCGAGTTAGTCTAACTTTTAAAATCTCTTTGGCACACTATTAGATCTGAGTGAATATGTTACCGTGAAAGACCGAAATTGGAGAATGTCGACTTTCACCGGAGAATGTCAACATTCACCAAATACGTTGGTGAAAGATCGAATATTGCATTACATTCTTGTACATTCGGACCCTCACCGGTGTATGTCAACAATCACAGATATGCTCTGGTGTAGGTCAAAAAGAGAGGAGTATATGTACACGCTGTCATTGCAAAAAGAAGTGTTCCACAAATAAATGCAGTTGTAAAAGCAAGGACCTCTTGTGCAATTCAAAGTGCCATAATAGTTTAAGTTATTGCAATAAATAAGATTTAAATCACATAATTTAGTAAGTTTTAACTTCTATTATTTTCCTTTCTCATTTTGAATGTACTATGTGTGTTTTCGAGACTGAATTACGGAAAAGAAAATATAATATTTTTATATGTTTAACATTCACTATTGGCACATGGCGAATGTCGACATTGACCGGTGTAAGTCAGAAATAAGAGTATTTTGAAAATATTTCGGACATACACCAAGCGACTATGTGAATGTTGACATTCACCGGTGAAAGTCGACATTCTCTAGATTTCGGGGTTTCACCGTAACAAATATACAGTAAAAAAAGATATAAGTGCGAAACTGTAAGAAACTATAATTAAACTTGAGATAATTTTCATGAAGTTTTCAGTACACAATTTTTCCCTTAATATTACAATATGCAACAACATATTACATTTATTTCAAACGTGTAGCCAACTTTCTGACTTATTTTGTACATTGTTAAAAATTGAATAATGTCCAATATTCTAAGGTAGTCCGAAATCGAGCTTAGCATGATGTTTGATACGAGTTAGCTAACAACAAGTATCTGCTACACAACAAAGAATGATATCTACTACATCATCATTCGAAGAATATTTTATTCAGTTTCAGACGCACCTTCAGTTTCCGCGTTGGGACGTTATAAAATATATTTCAGATCGTGATACAGTGGAAAATAAGTCATCCCAAAACCTCCCTCAGGCGGAAAATATTTCCCGCTATTCATACCTTTCAGAATCTGAAAACGTTCCGCCCCCACACCACAAACGAAAATATTTCTCTATACCCAAATAAAATTGAACGTCCTTTCCGGGCGCAAGTCTTAATATTCCAGGCAAGAAAACTCAGAAATGCAATATGTGAATTTCGTAAGCGTTACTTGAAATATTATAACCCACGAGAGGCATTTAAAATAAATTCGTAGCGGCGTCTTACGTAGTAATTCACGGTTTTAAAACAGCAGATATCGATTCGGACGAGAAGTACGTGATCTGCGTTCAGATGCAGCCCACTAGATAATAAGCAAATGCTTTGAAATATGAAAATGTGTAATATGCAAAATGGCATTTTAAAATATAGCCAGGTAGAACTAAAATGTATTTCTTCATATTTATTAGTAATAATCACACTTTTCTATGTAAACTTTCATCCTCTTCGTTGGAAGCTCTATGATTCGACGTAACAAAATTGATTTTTTATTTTGTTTACTGCTCTGAAGAACCTAATAGACAAAGTACGTAATCCGGACTCGTCGGGACTTTGGCGATTCCGAATTATATAGATCATCAATTTAAAACTGGTAAGATGGCACACAGAAATTATAAAATTAAAGATATGAAAACGTAAATTATGAAATAAAGAGCAATTATGATCTAAAGTAAAATAAAAATTTAGCATTCGAAATATAAATGCTGTAGAGATAACTCTTTACCACTTTGTTCGACTGGGTCTCGTTTCTCTCCCCAGCATGCTTACATATATAAGTGGTTATAACATTCGTCTGGAAGATAGAAGATCCGTGGTTCAGCTACTTGTGAAGGCATTTCTTCCTCTTATAATACCAAAGCGCTTATAAAGAATAGGAAACTCCCTAGAGTGTCTAAAACGATACAGAATCGTTTAAATTTTTATGTGTGCAAGAAATGTGATAAAACATGGTGCTGTTAGATGTTGCGTAATTTGAATAGCATTTGCGTTGTTATTTGGATAACACAAGGTAACACGACTCCACTTATTACGCCATTTCTTCAGAGTTGGTTATTTCATTTCCTATACACCTTTTTACTGTGAAATTTTGGGAGGACTTTATGCTTACATTATCATTTCGAACTTGTAATTTTAATATGGTCTCATTTTCTTCTGTGACAAAGTAATTAATCTCAATCAGAAATAATAGTTCCACCAATGGCCAAATGATTAAAACCGGTGTGTCTCGACGCAGGTTCGAATCCAAGCAAGCGAGGTGTCTGCATGTTTGCTTTTCCTGTCTTACCCCACGTTCAAATCTAGTTTCCGGTAGAAATTCCTCCACTGGAAGCTTTTACCCTTAGGCAAACAACCCTCGTGGGATTTGCCATATTCAAATAACTTAACTTAATTAAACTTATTCATCCGACAAATCTGAGAAGGTACAAGAAAATGGCTATTAGTTTCAGTAGCGTAATTATTAACTGACCCTTCATGCAAGTAGAAAATGACATCAAAATTCGACAATTCTGAAATATATATCTCGTGAAGTTTTTGTCGTAGAGGAATTACACTTTTTGTGTTTTATTTTTTATAATGAAGGGATTTTTTCCCTAGATATAAATGTAGGAAACGTGTAAAAATCTAGATTCCGAATTTTCTATAAAATTCATTTTTTTAATATAAAAATACAAAAACACGAATTATTGTTTCATTTTAATTTTTTTTTTTTAATTTGAAAATACATGTTTACCAACGGTCGCGAAAACAAAGCCAAGGTCAGAACTCTTGCATACGTCGTGCATATAGTTTTTAAATTTTGTAATAATGACAGTTCAAAATTCTGAAGATGCTAGGGTCATTTGCTTCTGCAGTTTTGTATATTAGTACAAAATAAAACTTTTGTACTAATTTAAGTATATATTGCTAAAAATTTTAGTGAAATTACATATAAACTTGTAATATGTCTTGTATAATGAAAGGCCTCAAGTGCGTGAAGCTCCGCCGGAAAAGATAAGGTTACAGGAACAAATCTATTTAACACAGAGTAAATGGCTATATCACCAATTAGCGCCAAATTGGCGATGGTTTTGGCGACAATTATCGCCATCTTTGGCGAAAATCTCCAAAATTCGCTAAATTTAGCGACCACTTGGCTACATTTTGTTGCGATCCCTGTATAACTATAATTGGCGTGATCCCTACATGTATTCGGCACTATATGTAAATATAAGTAAATGTTTTTCAGTATTTTCGAGAAATTGAAGGTACTGGAAATTTCTCGGCGAACGGGAGAAAATTATATAATACCGGACAGACCATCAGTTTTCTGTTTTTTATTCAGAGTTCGGAATATTGAGAGATCTCCATTCGAGGATCGTTTTCTAGATGCACTTTGCTGTGCGTTGTGTTTAACTTTCTTAGTAAAATGAAATGATAACTACTGACTATGCTGTATCATACTTAGCTGTCGAGCGCTTTTGTGAGAAGTTCCAGAACTATTACTGTTTTGGGGAAATAAATTATCTCTACAGTACGACAGTAACAATATTTACTAAGTATTTATTAATTGTATGAAGTGAAGTGGTCATGGGATCAACATATATATGCAGAGACATTAGGATTTTTTATGTTGAGAGACGTGAAAAATAAGTAATACCCTCGCCGGGATTCGTACCACGAACCTCTCGAATACGCGCCGAGTGTGTTAACCACTACACCGCGAAGGCATGCTAAGAAAGCAGGAAAAATACCTTACGTACTCCTGCTTTTAAAGGGGAATTTGAGATTAGGGGACACAATCGCAAAATCCTGGCGGTGGAGAATCATCATCCACCACTTTTTATAGTTCCAGCGCCACTGGAGAGACTAGGTTATTTCAAAACTGGATACATGAAAAATGTAAGCATGCTAAGAAGATGGGAGAAATACCTTATATATATATTTCCTTATAGAAATAGATTCACATACACATAATGTTTTATTTACAGAGAGTTCTGAGTTTTATTGATGCCCGCAGTACCTATAAGAAAAAAAGCTTTAAAAAACATTCTTATTCACCTAGAAACTTAAAACGGGATGCCATTAAAAACGTGCAATTATTTCCCATGACAATTTAAATTTTAAAGAAAAATATTCTATTACAGATTATCTACAATTCCTTAAAAAGCTTAGATTTAAAGACGCTTTATATTATTTGCGTGATAAAAAGACCGCATTACAAAAAACGCATATCTTTAAGCCATTTCTACCTTAAATCCCTAATGCTTTAGCCTCTTACTTTCTAAATGGTATTCTTTCTTACTTTTCCATAAAAGCCCCTTCTTTGCTTTAGCAAAAAATAGTCACCTGAGTTTATTTCCCTGAAAAAGGCAGTTAAGGAAACTCTTCAATACTCTTTTTTATTCTAATTCTTTCTTTTTAACTGCATTTATCATTCACTTTGTCAGTCAACTTTGGTATTTAACATCCATCCACCAAGGAGTGGAAAAATAAAAATCGTGAAAAATACCCGTCTCAGACTCTGTCATTTTCTGCTACCTCTGTTACATTGTTCGAGAACCATAATGGAGCAAATAAGTAAAAAAAAAAAAAAAAAAAAAGAACAGGACATAAAATGCAAAAAGGGCGCTGAAGATGGCCGGCAGGACAGTCAGAAAGTCAAAGATATCAGCAGATAGAGCGCAAAAGAGGGTGAATGCGGCTGGACCGGTGCCAAAAAGGAGAGAAGTTTTGTATGGTTAGGTACATATGTGTGCGCGTGTGCTACAGAGAGTTCTCGGTTACACCCGGACCACAGAAGGGCACAATGGCGCATTGGCGTCTCTCAGGCCTCCGGAACGGTCAAAGTCCAGTAGTCAGACTTCCAAGGAATGGCTGGGAAGAGGGGGTAGACGCAAACAGATGTATTTAATGGCCGATTTTAATGGCAATGCTTAGTGTCGAAATAATCGAGTCACGCAAATCGAATTCCAGTCCCACGAATCTTGAAAAATATTCAAGATTTTGGAAACTTGAGTCTTTGCACTTTTTCGTCACTTGAATCTCTGAGATATTAACTTAATAATTCATTAAGCATTACATCGCAAAACACTATAAAGGTTAGTTTTATTGACCTCCAACAAAAAGCTTTGTTAAAATAATAATTCAGCTTTTGCTAATCAGTGACCGTGGATCACTTAATATAGGGTGGCCCAGAAGTCACTTTACATTTTGAAAATTAAATAACTTTTTTTCTATTAATATATTTCTTTATCTCTTTTCAGAATTAAAAAATATAATCCCTGGAAATTTTTGGCATGGATAAGTTTACAACAGAACAACGAGTGAAGATAATTGAATTTTACTTTGAAAATGGACGGTCAATTGTTGCAACGCAAAGATCGGCCCAGAAGTCACTTTACATTTTGAAAATTAAATAACTTTTTCTTAAATGGCTGTATTTAATTAATTCTTTTTTATTTTTTGCTTATTCACATGTCCATTCAAATGGAAAGAGCTTCATCTCCCATGATCAACTTGTGAATAAACTCATTGTCATTTCTTGCAGTTCTCTGAAACCTGACAGCATAATTTATTCGTTTCTGAAAGTCTGCTGGTTTTAAAGATTGCACTAATTGAACTTTGAAAACGCGTCACTAAGTTCCTTATTGCAGGCCTACTAGGGGGATGTCATACATGTCGAGCATACATGTCGAGCATTAAAATGGCGCATATATTGCGTTGCAACAATTGACCGTCCATTTTCAAAGTAAAATTCAATTATCTTCACTCGTTGTTCTGTTGTAAACTTATCCATGCCAAAAATTTCCAGGGATTATATTTTTTAATTCTGAAAAGAGAAAAAGAAATATATTAATAGAAAAAAAGTTATTTAATTTTCAAAATGTAAAGTGACTTCTGGGCCACCCTATACAACTCCTGGTGACCCTGAATACCAAACTCTTAAATTTTTTAATTCTGTTCCAAGTTTAGTGCTAAAGTAAATTAGTTAAACAAATAATGCGTTCCCTAAACGTTTACATAACGTAAAATTTACGTAAATCGAATAATTGAATTGCTTAAAAAACTATAGTGTTTTTTTATATATATATATCCTTTCCCTTATATTGTTATTATACATATATATATATACATATATGTAAGATAAAAATATGAAAGCAAACTTCTAAATTTAATTGGGTATAACTTCTTTTATTTTTTATTTATTTATTTAATTTGGGTCTCTCTCTCTCTATCTTGAAAATAACAATAAAAGTCTAAACTGCGTCATTCAATCTAATCATGCGATTCTACGTAACGCTTAATGCAGATATCTCTTGCCCAAACAAATAATTGTAAACCAAAACCTTTTAACTAGGAACTGAAATCTTTTCACTCACTCTCTTCTTCCTCAGAATTGCTACGACCTTGTTTTCGCTTACGCTTTCCTCCTGGCAAAACGCTCCTCATCCACGCTGCTGCTTATTTACCTATGATGACGTCGTATTGTAAAACCCGTGCACATATAAATTATTGCATTCAACTATGATTGAAAAATATCTTATCTACAGAAAGATCATCTGATGTGAATTATTCTGCAATAAAATTGTGTTTCGAAATATCTGGAAACTGGAATATCTGGGATCTATATCTGGAACTTTTTGGTTTATGCGTTCATCCTTGAAACTACGCAATAAAGTGTCTTCGGAAGCGAGAAATTAAAGTATCAGATTTCTACATTTGTGTATTTAAAGCATGACACACACACACATATATATATGTACTAGAAAACCCAGCGGATATACGACATGAACGCTGTTCTAGATATTGTAAATTGTAATTAAAATTATTTGTGCAAAGGTGTCTGTTAATTCAAACTGAATCACCCAGGGCAGGCGGCGAGGACGCCCCTTTGCTTACTGTCCCACGGGGTTTCCGCCTTCTACTTGCTTAATTGCTTAAAGTAAACTGCAATGAAGGAAACCACTGGCGGTGCAACCACCGCTAGCTCAAAATAATAAAATGTTAGTTCATATGTCAAAGATCTCTTTGTACACAACATTTCTTGTGTAGATCTTTCCATCATTTTTATGCTCGCCTCACAGAGCACAATCCATTATTTTTAATTTTACTTCCGTTCTTTCACGAACTCTTGAATAGGCAACATAAAGTTGACCGTGTTCAAATGCAGGCTCAGAAAAAATGCCAACATTCGTAAGCGTTTGGCCCTGAGACTTATGGATGGTCATAGCAAAGGCACGTTTTACAGGAAATTGTCTACGTCTCAATTGAAACGGCAACCCTGTGCTGTGGCAACTTCACTGCATTGGCTAGTACAGTTATGCAAGCAACCAATAAACTATCGGCTACAAACAGATACTTAAGCCGCATATATATATGGGGGAAAGTAACATCATCTCCTCCGAAACGGCTGGCTCCTGGGCTTAGCGAAGCACACCGTTGGATTCCGCAGGTCCGTGGCACGCGATTTTGACCATTCGCGTCTTCTTGGGACTTTAATTAGCCGATATATTAATTAAAAACTAATTTCCCCTACGTTTTCTTTACATTCTTCACTTTCTTTCTTGGGTTTTCTATATTAGAGATATTTGGCTAAGTGCCAAATTCTTTTTCTCGAATATCTACGGAACGGCGCCGAATTGAAATTCGAGACGCGTATCCTCGGATTCCAAAATATTCTCCGAATCCATCGATACCATTCTCATCTTCGTACGACTTTAATCGGCCGAGATATTAATTAAAAACTGCAGAAACTTTAATTTCCGCACTCATTTTTCCGAGTGGCAACAATAAACTATCGGCGACACACACTTTAGCCGCTTATATATATAATGATAAAGATATATGTAAGATATAACGAAGTGCGATGGCTGCTTTAAAAGTAATGGGCGACCTCAAAATTAACTATTCTAAATTTGGTGCTCTCCTCCAAAATTCATCTCTTCTCTCAAATTCTAGACCTTTCTGTGTCATATAGCGTAGTTTAAAAAATGAAACTAAAAGCCCAAATTAACCAATCATACCTTAGCAATACTTTGTGCCCCTATCTAGTATAAATACTGATTCACGAGGCAATTACGTCATTTCATTCCTTTCCTTAGCTTCGCCACTGCTTACATATTTCCGCTGCCCTGCTTGTTCGTGTAGAATAATGTCGTCCCCCCGTTAACCTGTGTGTATAAGAAGTTATTGTATTCAAATGTGATTTAAAAATATCTTGTCTGCAAAAGGGCGATGCGTAAAATTAAGGATTATGACATTAGCTCAGTTGTATTAAATGCGTCATCATGCCTTTCTACTCAGTTCTGTCTATAGCCGCAAGCAGATAAAAGTAACGGATTCCTTTATCTACGCATTAAAACATGACATATTAGAGAGATATATAAACGAAAGTTTAGAAATTTCTTTCAAGATAATTAATTATTAAAGTAACCCAGCATGCTGCAAAATTAATTAAATAATCAAGAGATATTAATCAAATCAAAAATTAGCAAGCGTTTGGACAGCGAGAATAAAGCAGGAAAGTGAGTCAGCATGTGTTGCCACCAAATATTTAGAGCCCTGAATTATATTTAGAGAAATTAAATAAGGAAGAATCTGCATGAATGTATGTGTGTTTCTCGCATTGTGAATAAACAACGATACCTAAAGCCGTATTTTGAATAACGTAGTCCCCCAACCGAAGATGGGCACATGGAAGCCCGAATTTTGAATTTCGAATTTATTTTATTACCTATTTCAAATTTTGTAAAACTTTAACGAATTTTTGATTTACAAATTCAACGATTTCAAATCGAGCAATGGCAACACTGCACGAAAATAAAACATTTCCTCCAGCGCGCGAAACTGTGTATCCAAAATTCTACAGATAAGGTGTATTTAAATATTTTATGATACTGCTGTTGAATTTAATTTTATATGGTTTAAATGCGAAGAACATGATACAAAACATTACAAAAATGCTCTTTTGGGCGTATTATAAAATCTGAAATCCTTCAAATTTTCTTTTTTGTTCTGACCATATTTTTTTATCTTTTACTTTGTATTTAAAGCACATAGTTACAGAATTTTAAATTTTTGTAATTTGTTTTGTTTATTTTCAGTTTTTGTACTTAAGTTATTTACGGTCGTTTAAAGCGGATATTCGGTTAAACGGAAGCTGGTTAAGAAGGAGTCTACTGTGTATAAAAGCTCTTAAAACGACTCTCACAAAATATTAATTTCTCACCTCATACATTCGGATAATCGGATTTAGGTTAATTAAAATTCGGCTAATAATTGTCCGGATAACTGAGGTTCACATAAATGTGCTTCTACTGTAGAACATGAACGTAAGAACATAAACGTATTTAAGTCTCAAGATATGCTATGGTTTTACACAAACTTTATAACAATGTGCAACAGAAAGATTTACTTAATTTTGTAATTTTCCTTCTAAAGGAAGCATTGCAATCTGGAAAATAATTAGCACTTCTGTCTTGAACTAACACTGAAAAATAATTGCAGTAAAAGACAGAAATTTAATATTCATTAAACTGTGGACTTTGTAAGTGTTATTTCATTTCTTGGAACGGGAGTTAAAATAATTTTACTAATGTTAAACGCACCGAAGCATTTGCTCGTAAATTTACATTAACTTTAGTTGCGACATTAATTACACGTAAATGAAATGAGCAGCGTTAATTCTTTTAAACGCTACGTGGTAAACTGAATTAGCAGGAAAAATAAAATTTTTACTCCAGGAGGCAATATTTTTTAAAGTTTCTTGCTCGAAATCCACTTTAAAAGAGAAGACATTTGCTAGCTCAAATGTGTTGAGTAACATAATATTTTGTATGATATTTAAAGTGAGACAGATATAAAATACTTTTTTTAGACAGATATAAAATACTTTCTTTAATTATAAGAAAGATATTTTGTTTTTACTTTCTTGTGCGAAGTAAAGGAAGTATTCTAATCACGAAACATTTCAGATATCATATTTCAACGAAATTATCCATTTTGACCTCATTCGAATCCATTTAGCTGATATTTTTGCATGATATCTGTACGTATATATATATATATATATATATATACGATGTATCAGCTTTAGTCGCAGCTTAAATAGTCAGACGATAAGTTTAAAAAACAGGATCCATTTATCATTATTCAATAGAAATAGCAGTTGCAAAAATCAGATATCCGGAGTAAATAAAAAGAATTACTAATAACTTTTTGTATGAAGTTTACTGCATCGTGACATTTAAGAAAAAAGCCCCGATATTCCTTTTGCGAGTCTTTTTATAGTCTTTGGAAAGGCGGAGCTTCCAAGAAATGACGTCAGCTTCGTCAGCCAATCCAGTTCGCTTTAAATAATTCGAGAACATTCTATAACTGTACGTGTAGAAAAGGCGGGAAAAACAACTTGACTACGGGGCTGTGGATTTAATTCCACGTACTTTCAAATAAGAGAACGTCGCCATTAAAAATTAAAAGAACATACAGTTAGAATTTTAAGTGTATTCTTGACTATGGAATTTTATTATTACAAATATTCCCCCCCATCTGAAAAGGCTTGAAGCCGGGCTACTCGACCACAAGACATTCCAAATATATATATATATATCATCATCATCTCTCTTTTGTATTGTTACATGTGCATTTTTTGCTTTAAAAGTGATCGAATTACGTTGTTCTTACATTCTGGATAAGATTTTTATGCCTTCAGTTTTTCTGCATGCATTAGTTGTAGAACTATCAAAAATTTAAAAAAAATAAGCGATGGTAGGCTTAACGAGGCTGCTTTCAATTTGGTGCACCGAAAAGTTTGTCTTTTGCCTATTGTCCAAACTGCTTATTTTAACTTCAGAACTCAAATTTTAAATCCATTTTGTTTTCTCCAGAAGGTTTATCTGCATTTAGAGTTTTAGATTTTCAGTTTTTACAATTTTTAATGAAATGTTTTAAATTATTACGTATTTTTTGTCTTCCGAGAGAACTGAATTGATTGACTGAGAAATATATCTTTAATGAAATTCGATGAAATAGGTTTAAATAATTTGCAGCAAAAATTGCGTATCATTTAATAGGCCGTACGAGGAAGTCATGTGATGTCGACAGCAAATTTTGTTTTGTTTTATACTTCCCCACTACAGACGTTTAAAAGATATTGTCCATTAAAAAATATTTCAAGATTGCGACGTATGAAGTTTTATCTTTGCACTTTTTCGCATCATATTACCTTGCGTTGCAATACCAGCCGCCCGGCTTTCCCTTTTCCCTTACGGCACTCAACGTCTTAAAGAACTTATTTAGCGTCTAAAATTTGAATGGCATTTAGTAGAGAAATATATGCTATAATCTGTAACCTCATATTCTCCCTCCTTTCCGCAAGCCTTCGTGGTGTAACAGTTAGCCCACCCGGCGCGTATTCGAATGGTCCAAGTTCGAATTCCGGCGAGAGCATTGCACATTTTTCATATCTCCTGATTCCAAAAATTTCTAATGACACTACAGTGGCCCCCAAACTAAAAGGTGGTCGATGATGATTCTTCGCCACCAGCATTTTGCAAATGGGTCTCCTAATTCCCTGTCGCCCTTTAAAAGGAGGAGTATATAAGGTATGGTGCTACTTTGCTAGACGGTTGCACGGATTTTGGCGACTTTTTGGCGATTTGCCTTTTGGCGAGTAATTCAACTTATGGTAAACCCATTGCTGGATAAGTTATTTATGGTAACCGATACTTTGTTGTCATTTTGTTAAAAAAGTAATGCGTTTTATTATGCATAACTTCCGTGATTTAAATATTATTTATGGCTTCTAAATATTAAAAATCAATTTAATTTTACATTTTTATTTGAAATAAAAATTTTGTTGTTTATAATATTTTATATAATTTTATGTTGTGGATGATGTAATCAATGACGTCAACTTACTTAAAAAGTAATTGGTTTTATTAATATCTATAAATTTAATCTAATGTTTTAAACATTATTTATGGCTGTTAAATATTAAAATAAAATTTAATTTTGCATTTGTTTTAAAAATGATTTTATTATGAATGATTATTTAAATAATTTTAATTCTATGCGTGATGTAATCAGCTCCCTGATTGGTTCATGAATATTTGTGCATTACCGCGCCATTTTAAAATTTTATTATTCATCTCTTCGAATTCCTCGGATTTCAAATGGAATGGATATCTCCGTTTCGAAGACGAATGTAGTTATTGGTAATTACCAAGAATTATTCGTATTGGAATAAAAAAACTGCCCTTTGAGACTTTATTTTGGCCAACCTGTCTTTCCTAATCAAAGATTTATTTATAAATTGTTAATAGCGTTCAGAGGAAATTTTGGAGGAAACCTCGCTAATTGCTTCTTCAATGAAGTGCGAGATATTTGGATAACAGATGAAGATGGTTAAAAGATCCGATTCAATTATGATTTCGATTTTTTTTGTGGTACTTATCAATAAACAAGACGTTAAATTACTCAAAAAAATGTAAGTGCATATTTTTCTTTTATTTTATAATTGTATACTTCAATTTTTGTTAAAAAAATTCATACATTATTTTCAAAAATTGCTGAGATAATTATTGTCACATATGTATTAATGTTAATAATATTTTATATAACGTATTTTAAAGTATTTGAATTTAATAATATTCTAATTCTTTTAAATGTTGGTAGGATGGTTTTTAATTCGATATTCAATTTCAGTAATATTTTAATCTAATTAAACGTTGGCACAATGTTTTTATAGCGGTGTTTTTATTCTCTTTTTTGCTATATGAAAGTAATAATAGACTTACTTTAGTACTTTATACTCATAGTAAATGTACTTATTTACACTTGCCTGCCATCTTAAAAAAAGACATTTTCAACAAAAAATTAATCCATTACTTTTAACGATATTTTTTTTTTTTTTTTTTAAGTTTCGAATACTTTACTATGCGTAAAAACAGCGTTTTTGAAGATGGCTGACGATTGTAAAAATCGCGTCAACAATTGCGCCAACGTAAATCGCCAAAAATCCGTGCAACCGTCTACCAAAGTAGCACCTAAGGTATATCCTCCTTCCTTTCAGTATGCCTTCGTGTTGCAACGGTTAGAAAACTCGGCGCGTATTTGAGAGGTCCAAGTTCGAAAACGTTGCTCTTTTTGCAAGTCTCCTACTTCAAAATAATCTAATGACTCTACAAGACTAAGCATTTCAAGGCTATTTTTTCTTCAAACTAGGACTCATAACCGTAGTAACGACTGCTGCGGATAAAAGGTCGAAATTTCCAGTTTGCTAAAATTCCTTCATTCCCTCAGGGCGGTGGCGATGCCACATATTGCGATCGAAAAAGTGAGAAGGGTCACTACGACATTGAAGTTCTTATTTTAAAGCTGTAGAGACATTAGCTTTCGAAGCAGGAGACATGAAAAATAAGCAAAGTCCTCGCCAGGACTCGAACCACGGACCTCTCGAATACGCGTAGAGTATGCCGACCATTACACCATGAACGTATGCTAAGAAGTCATGAGAAATATCTTATAAAGTAACATACTGCAGACATTTCCCTTAAAGGTTCCGATAGTAATCTAAAATCATCATTCGGATATCGCAATAGGGTTTATCATGTAAAATATCAGTCTTCCTTAATTTTTACCACTTGCTGAAACCTTTATCTTCCTAACCACAAGAAAAACATGTTAATTTAGAATAAGAACTGGAATTTGATTGCATTACTGTTAGACATGCTTTCAAAATATCACAGATGTCCAAGGCAGCATAAAAGTGTACTTTTGACAAGAAACTTGTTCATGATTTCCCGTCAATGTTTCACAATATTTCAAAAATTCTCCAGCAAAACGCTCGTTTAAGTGTTTCTTATATCAACTCTAAGCTTAATCTTCAGTAAATGTGGTGAAAATGATGGTAAGTCAGAAATTAAACGAGGTGCGAAAACTAATGCGATTTAAGTATCGTTATAAAGTTACCTTTTAACACACGAAATAAAAGGCGGTGGGAAGAAATTAAAGCTGTGTTCTCGGTGATCGCTTTTTTATAACTTTAATCGTAAAACTTTTCCTTCTGCTTATTTTTAGGCAATCGAAAAAAGAAAAATGATAAACTACTTTTAACAACTGGTTACTGCAATTTTTAATTAAGTCAAGAGAGGAAAAAAAAGAGTCTGGGAAATTTAGCAATTTAAGATGAACTGAAAAACATGAGTTTTCTTCCAACTCATCATACAGTAATCAGTCAAAGAGAAATTTTTCCCCTGTAATATTTTCTACACGGCAGCTTTCTGATTTCAGTTCGATTTTTTAATTTTTTTTTAATATGAGTGCTCGAGTTCTATTTAAAGAAGTAAAAAAATTGGAATTTATAAAATCATAATACACCACAAAAGTGCTTTCGGAAGTAAACTGTAGCTATAAATGATCAGTAAATGTGTGAATAGGCAGGTGCGATTTAAGTGCAAATAAAACTTAGTCAAGAGTAATTTAAGGGGACTAATACACCTTAAAACCCTTAAAATGTTCGAATAGGTGACTGTTGCAAGAATTGGGATAACTTATTGATTTTAAAAGCAATTACTACCAACTTTTTACAGCTGACTACATAATATAGCTGCTTTCTGAAATAGTCAACAGAACGTTTGTGTTGCCACAAATATTTTTATAATTTAATCCGCTTTGTGACAACATTTTCCGTCATGTTTCCAACTTGTGCGCACAGTTTAAAACATTCTGTTTCATAATTTAATTCCATATTTAATATATAGCTTTTATAACATTTGGAAACTACTGTGAACCTAAAATTCTAAAAATTTCATGTTAAATTTTTATTTTATTTTGAGTTGAGTTTATAAAATGTATTTTATTTGAAAAATTTTTAATGTTTCCGCCCATAAAATTTTTCAGTATTAAAATATTCATCAGATTGTTGGCTCAGTTAGAAAATAGTGCCCATATAAAGAATTCCATCAAACTTCAAGTATGTACGTACCATTAGCCATTTTTAAAATATCATGCGCGCAAAGTGGAAACATGGCGAAATATTTTGTCACAAAGAAGATTAAATTACAAAAATATTTGTGGCAACACACACTTTCTGGTTACCAGTTTCCAAAGCAGCTATATTATGTAGTCAGCTGTAAAAAGTTGGAAGTAATTGCTTTTAAAATAAATAAAATAACTCAAATCTTGCAACAGTCACCTATTCGAAGATCATGAGGGGTTTAAGGTGTATGAGTCCCCTTAATTTAAAACGTCGATTTATTTATTCGCTTAAATTTATTTAATTTTATGTAGAAGTCATAAATACGTTGAAAACTCTAGAAGTTGCAGAAACCAGTTTTGAAATTGACCAGTATTTTCCAGAACATGAATATATTGATTTTTTTCTTATTTGTTTTCCAAAATATATATGGAATATACACACCAGTGAAGTTTCGCGTGGAGGTCAGTAACCGAAGATGACCATCTCTGAAAATTAGCAGTATTTTCGAAATTAAACACATTACCTCTTTCAAAAGACCTTCTCCACAATAGACTAAAATCATTTGAAACAATGAACCGTTACCTTAGAGAGGCTTCACTGTAACAAATGTTCAATACGTCTATTTATTTATGATCTCGGAAATACTGGTTTCCTTACTGAAATACTCACCATAGAAAGATGGTCACCACTAGAAGTTTCAATGTATTTGTACAGTGATACACAGCTAAATAGATAGATGAGTTGTAACAGTATAGAATGGCTTCCCGTTATTTACCATTTTGTACCTGATTTATTAATTTATGTTCACGTTATTAGAAATGTTATAAATATTTTATCCCCCTTATTTTGTAATAGCTAGATAAGTGTACAGTTGTGTAGACGTATTTTACATTATGTGTAGTTATGAATTTGTGACGATATTTAAGCATTATTGCTTATTATGTAGGTATGTGTACAAATAATTTTCTATATTTTAGTTCATATGCATGTAACAGTAAATTGTCCGTTGTTTGTATAAATACATCAAATAGAAAAGTCGTATCTTAAAATTCTACTATCTCAAATGCAAAAGAGAAAAATTTGATGTGTACACCACATGAATTCCTTGTACGGAATATTAAATTATACGCATTTTTTCTTGCATTTCATTTAACTTATTAGATTGAATTAAACCTACTTCACCGACAGCGCATAAACCACAATAGAATAAATGCATTCTTTAAAATTCACTTTGTTTACTATAGCGACACTCTGGCGCTAGGTTTACTTAACAGTATTATATTTCGTTCATATTATAACTCAGAATGCACAAAATTTATATCATTTAAAGAATTAACTAATCGTTGCCACATGTTCTATTCAAATACTACAACAAAGCTAGAACGATGTATAAAAGAAATTAAGGAAACAAAACAAAAAAGAAATAGTTTTTCACAGACGATTGAGTATTTCTCATTCAATTAATTCAGTTTTCACTTCGCGACAAGGCAAAAATACATAAAAACTCAAAATACCTGTATTAAAAATTACGAAGTAAATCTTAAATACTTATTTCCTCTAAAAAATTCCAGAAAGGATTAAGCATGATTTAATTCGCAATAATAAATGAAGACGTTATTTTTGTGTTGCGAAGCTTAGTCTCTCTAGATTGGCAACAAATCTACAATTCTGCTCTTTCAAATGTAAACAAATATGTCCGCCATGTTATTTAAAACTCAACCGCACTTAAACAGCTTTTAAATTGTTGATAATTGTACAAATATTGCTTCCAGAATTACGAAAGGCATAAAACCTGTAACCGGAAGATAAAAACAACGTAATTCAATCATTTTTAAAGCAAAAAATGTACAATTTACAAACATATAAGAGTAAAGAAACTGAGATCACTGAGCCGGGTAACAGAGTGGATATATTTATAAATACGGTAAGACCCCGCTTAATGCGTGGTATACGTTCCACCAAAGTAGAGCGTAATGCGAAACAGCGCTAAACGAGGCTATCTTTACATGTAAATATTGGGGTTAGGGGAAGATGGCTAGGAAATTGGTTAGGTATTAAATTTAAAAAATATGTTTTTTTAATAAAAATAAAACCAAACATTTATTTCTTAAAGCCCAAATTAATACCACATTATTATTTCTTGCAAAAATAAAAACAAAATATAAATAACAAAACGAATATTCTTATAAAAACAAATAAAATTCTCAGTCATATTTAGTTAGCCTTCCGCGTTTTCAGTGTTCTGCCTTTTTGTGACAAAAGCATCTAATGTTGTTTGCCTTTTTCTTTTGCGTTGTTCTCTTAAAAGTTCTTCATAAACGGATAGAGCATCTCTAACACCACGCCGTACTTTTGAGCTCCTGTCAAAATTCGGATCATTTTCAATGAATTGATCCATTATTTCAGTTATGGCAGACAAACTCCTTTTTACAAACGCCATCGAAAGTTCTTTTTGCTCTTCTTCTGAATCACTGCTGTCAACATTTTTGTTTTCTTCTTGTTCAGTTAATTCCTTGAGCTCATCATTAGAAAGACTAGCCGCTGCTTCTTGAATTATTTCTTCGACATCTTCCACATTTACCCCTTCAAAATATGTCTGTACAATACCGCACCAAACAAGAATACAAGTACACTCTTTTGGATATGTATTTGAAACCTATCGCTGCATAATATTTCGGGGAATCCCCGTATGCTGCGAGCGATTTCGTGGAATCCCCGGGTTGAAATAAAAGAGCGCTAAACCGAAACAGCGCTAAACGAAACAGCGTTAAGCGGGGTCTTACTGTATATTTATATACGTTTGACACGGCCGATTGAAACCAAAATACGAGGTGCACATTTACATATTATAGTAGTCTTATACACAAAATTTCAACGTTCTGAGACTACTTGCTTTTGAGTTATGCGAGATACGTACCTACGCACACGCGTACGTACATACGTTCGTACAGACGCCACGAAAAATTCTATTCAGAATTCATTTTAAAGCAGTTTTTTAGTTTTCTTGGAGGAAAAGAGTCTTTTATTCTGTCCTTACGTATAGATAGATATCACAAAAAAACATCATTAAATTGCATTCGAAAGCGGTCAAAGTGGATATTTTCGTTCAAATATGCTGCCTGAAACTTTTCGCGATTAGAATACTTCCTTTTTACTTTGTACAAGGAAGTAAAAAAATGGTAACACATTTCTCATGAATAAAGAAATATCGCTAAATTTGGCGATAGCTGGAAGTTTCTCGAATGTTATTTATATTTTACTCATACATATGTGTGTACAAATGTTTTTTATATTTAAGTAGAAATTGTTCACTGTTTGTAAATATCTTTGTTAGAAGTATAACATATCGAAAGTTTTCCAGCCTGACAGCAAACAAACGTGATAAATATCTTGATATTAATGAAATGTCGCTAAATTAGTCGATAATCGAAAATGTCCTGATTATGTTATTTGAAATTATACGTGCGAACATGAATGAACATGCGTAATTTGTAAATCATACCTTCCGGTGATTGTACTCCATGTAGTAAATTATTCCCAAATTAGCCATTGTGTAAAAATAAATAGAAATATTAACATCATTCAAAATGTTTCTGTGTATAGTTTCATGTGATGTTATTCTCAGCAAAAAATATTGCATATAACCTTAACCGGAAGATAAAAACAACATAATTCAATCATTTTTAAAGCAAAAAATATTTAAAGCAAACAATTTACAAACATATAAGAGTAAAGGAACTGAGATCACTGAGCCGGGTAACAGAGTGGATATATATATATATAAATATATTTATATACGTTTGGTGCGGCCTATTGCAACCAAAATACGGGGTGCACATCTATATATTTTAGCAGTCCTATATACAAAATTTCAACGTTCTGAGACTACTCGTTTTTGAGTTATTCGAGATATGTACGTACGTACGCACGTACGTACATGCTTTCGTACAGACGCCACGACAAATTCTCTTCAGAATTTATTTTAAAGCAGTTTTATAATTTTTTGGGAGGAAACGAGTCTTATTTTCGTTGAAATATGCTGTGTGAAACTTTTCGCGATTACAATACTTGTTTTTTACTTCGTACAAGGAAGTAAAAACATCCGTATACATATATATATATATATATATCTGTGCATGTATTTGCGTTTTTAGTATCTTTGTATCATTCATCTAATTTATTGTTCTGCATAGTCGACATTGTATTGCCGAAAAATGGCTTCAGTGGTTTTCCATTTGAAATATGGAAACACTCATTTAGATTTATAATAAACTCTCGTTATATTAAATCATTTAACTCCAATCCGTGTTATATTAACTGAAGCATTTAAATAAGAATTGGATGGAATATTTCTTAGACGAAATAGCTTACAATAATTGATTTCGAATTGCTTCATTTGTCAAATGCATCATTAAATATTTGATCAATTCGTTTTAAAAACCATTTTATGCATGATCGTGTTTACTAAATAGTTCTTAAATTACAGACATAATAATGAAAACCCATTCTTCCATAAACAAGCAATTAAAGCCAATAAAATTCTCAAACAACTTGCAGAAGTGAGTTTTTGTGTACATTATTTCCGTCAAATGTGGAGAAATTTATCATAATTATTGTACTAATATCTTATAATCATTTGCGACAATTTTGCAGCTTTCGCCTAAGATTCTTTTAGTACCTTTATGTGAAGAATGAAATATATGAAGAGGATTTGAAAGAAGAGATATAGATGACTAAACTAGCAGTTTTATGAAACTATTTGATGCTTACAACATTTATAAACTCAGGTTGCATTGTAAGTACATTTAATAATAAAATTAAAGACAACAACAATGTTACATAGCTTTTACAGTATTCCCACTACTCAGTATAAAAGAAGGCTATCTTAGGTACAACTAAGTTACAGAATTGCTCTGTTCAAATTGTAAGGTACTTTCTCCTTCCTTTTCGCGTGTTTTTGTTATGAAATTGGAAGCATACTACTCTTCATAACTGGGTACGCGAAAAAATGAAAAACATTTCAATCTGTCAAACGCTCCACTTCATGGTTGCAGTTAGTTAAATAAAATGATATTTCATGAAAGTCACTAAGTCTATTTTTGACAATAGCATTACCGATGATACTGATATTAGAAATGTTTGCTTAATTATTATTATTATTATCAGGAATTTCTACTTTAAAAACTTTCATGTGGACACCACATAACCTCATTATATGGTCTATTAAATTATGCACATTTTTTGCTATACTTACTTCCTCGAAATTTGTTAAAGATATATTTCTCGTTCAATTAATTCAGTTCTCTCTTCGCGGGAGAGCAAAAATACATAAAAACTCAAAACATCCTCATTAAAAATTGTAAAATACAGAAAAACATAAACCACCAAATACCTTTAATTTTTTTTACAATTAAAATTACAGTTTCTACGCAAAAACAAGCAGTTTGGCCAGCGGGCAACAAGGCAGATTTTTCGTTGCACGAAACTGAAAGTTTACGTTTGATGCCACTCGGCAAAACGACCCTAATGGTGCAGAAACTGACTTAATTCACTATTCTACCGAGTTTCAAATGTAAACAAATAGTGGTTCATTCGGATTAACTCGCCACTTTAAAATTGTTGATAGTTCTACAACTACTGCATGCAGACTAACAAAAGCCATAGAAACCTTAACCGGAACATAAAATCCCAGAACTCAATCACGTTTGGAGCACAAAATGCACAATTTACCAACATATAAGAATAAAAAATCTAAGCTCACCGAGAGAGGTAACAGAGTGGGAATATATATATATTTATTTATTTATAACGATTGGTGCAGCCGATTGCAACGAAAAAAGGAGATCTACAACTACATTTTATAGCAGTCCCATATACAAAATGTTAACACTCTATGGCTACTCGTTTTTGAGTTATGTGAGATACATACATATGTATGTACGTACGCACAGACGTCAAGAAAAAATTCTCTTCTGAATCCACTTTAAATCCAATTTACATTCTTTTTTTGGCAAAAACAGTCCTTTATTCTGTCCGTACGTACAGATGACACGCAAGAATATCGTTCAAATGGCTTCGAGAGCGGTTGAAGTGGATATTTTCGTTGATATATGATACCCGAATTTTTTTCGGGATTACAATACTTCATACAAGGAAGTAACAAGAATCACGCAGTTTCTTATAACATGTTTAAAAAAGTAGGAAATGCATAGTTTTTTATTATTTCGCTTCTAATAAAACAAATGATAACTGGAATAAAAGCTATATTTGTGACTCGGAAAATAACACAATGAATTTAGTCCAAATAATACATTTATGTTTGTTTCCTAGGTAGTCGCATTATGATAATACACACAGCAAACATTCAAAAAGGTTATCAATATCTGTAGCTTGCTTTATCATTGTTATAGAATGGGCCCACCAGCGGCGGAACAGTAAAGTCGCTGAACACTGGTAGTTCGATGCGAGGTTCGAATCCCGCGAACGGGCTGGCTACATGGGTGTTTTCGTGGTTTTCCCCATGTGTAACGTGTATACGAGCCAGTTTCCCTTAGAAAGTCATCCACGAAGGCATCGCTCTCCTTAGGCAGACAGCCCTAGTGTGCTTTGCCATAATAAAATACACTGCACCATTGTTATAGAATGATTTATTTAAGTATTTCTGCTTTCCGAACTTCTTTTTTACACAAGTGAACGTCGAAACAAGTCAAATTGCTGGGAACAAATGAATTCACATGCCATGCTTCAGAACTATGTGAATATGTCAGATAAGTTTGCTTTATTACAGCATGCATGCATTTTACTAACCAAACATGCTGTTACAGAGTACTGTTTTCGATGTTCATTATATTAATAGCTGTTAAATTAAAATTAAACATACAAAAATTCATACCTAAACGTAGCAAAAGTCATTTACCATTTCGTCTTATAAATAATCTCTATACACTTTCGTATTTCTACAAATTCCCGTTAGCAGTCGGCAATAATTTATCGCAATAAATTGAATTTTGAGACTTTTCTATTTACATATTTTTTACAATTCTATTTACATATTTTTACATCGGAAAACAGAACAAAACGAGCATTCGTTGCAGTATATAGTAAAAAGAATAAAAGTATATAGTAAAAAGAATAAAAGTATATAGGAAAAGAATAAAAGTATATAGGAAATAGAATAAAACAAGCATTCCTCGTAGAGCGAACTATCACTTCAAAGCCATTTTATCAAGGAAGTTCAATATAATCCAGAGCAAAACGTTCAACTACATGGTTGCAGTTCATTTACATAAAACGCTATTTCACGAAATTCACTAAGTCTATTCTCGACAACAGCATTTTATAGATGATACAGATATTAGAAATGTTTGCAGCTTAGTTTTCAAAATGTCATAATTATTTTTTATGCGCTACTATTGCAGGTTTTGCCCATATGGATTAAGAAATGTTTATTTAAGACAGCTGTTGTCATTTCAAGTAACTAAAGTATTTAATAATCATTTACGCAGACGGCAGTTTTCTAATTAGGAGAAAATATTAATATTCCATGCAATATAAGATCTTTCATATTATGTGCAGAATTATTGCAGGTCATGATTCCTCATTGTCACTGACTCATTTTGTAAACAATACACGTATTCCTTAATAATTTTTACTTTTTAGCCCAAAAGCGGCTATTCGTTTTGATATGGTATTTAGCGTTGGTTCATTACAAACGACGTATAACTTTTCAAATTGTTGCCACCAAATATTATCACCCTGCATTATTTTTAAAGAAACTTAAAAATTTTCAATGTATGACGTATGTTTCTGGCGTTGTGAAAAAAGAACGGTATCTAGAGCCACCAAATTTTAATAATGTTGTCCTCCACTCTATCATGTTCACCTAGAAGCCCGAGTTTTGAATTTCGAATTTGCTTTTATTATATATTTCATATTTTCCAAAGCTTTATGAACTTTTGATTAAGAAATTGTTTTTATTATATTTATTATTGTAATTTTTGATTGACGATGTAAAAAATTACGCCATATTTTATTGATATTTAGTTTATTTTTTCCTTCGTGCTCATTGTTTAGTCGACGGTACTGAATCAAAAATTTATTAAAAAATTTTAGTAAATTGAGTATATTACAAGAGCAGAAATAAAAGCTTATTCTAAAAGCCTAAATTATTTTTTCTAAAAACCAATAACATGTTTATCCATATAATAAAATGCATAGTGGTTAGCATCGCTTGTAGAGTCATTAGGATTAATTGGAAGCAGAAAAGATGAAAATTTTGCAACCGCCTTCGCCGAGAATCGAACCATGGACCTCTGGAATACCGGCCCAGCGTGCTACCGTTACACCACGAAGGCACGCTAGGGAAGTGGGAGAAATACCTTATACGCTTACTGCCGTGCCAGGTTCGAATTCCGGAGAAGGCATGGATGTTTGTAAATGTACAGTGCCGGTGCGGCATGGTGGCACTTTAAATATGCGGCGAACCGAAAGTCCTCTCGTGTGGTTTGGTGGAAGAGAAGAAGACCCTCGGACCCGTCCTACCAGCGGGCGGAATTTTGAGCTCGTACTGTCACCTGTTAGGTGTTCAAGGCTGTGGCCAACGACAGACGTATGCTTACGCTCCTTGCTACGAGAAATTTTGTGGGCTTGGACTGACTACGTCAGACAAGTGAGTGTAAACAACTACAACAACATAAAATGTTTCCGTTTATGAAAGCTAAATAACGTATTTCAAAGCATATATTTCCTTCTAGTTGTTTAGCATCAAGTTCTGAAAAATTGTAAAACATTTGCACGATTTTCCCCCTTTTTTAGCGCGTTTAGAGATCATCCTTGTTAAATTCTGAAGTGGTGTTGTCCACGCAATAATTTTGTTTCATTTTACTAACAATGGCAAATCCTGGAAGTATACCTGCGAAAATTAAGCCGAAGCGTTCTCTGATAACTGTTGAACTTTATGCCACTCCCTCATAACAAAACGAACACGAACTTAACACTCAGTCGATAATCCCGCTGAGACAGCTTCATTCACGTTTTCTAATTACTTAAGGATGGTTTGAGGGCCTAAGGAGCAGCACAGGAAACAATAAGAATGGGCGAGATTCAAGTTTCAAGGAAGTATAAATGAAGGTACCTTATTAAATAGAGTGTTTCAACAAATCGGTTGCAAATTTTCAGGAGACGGAGAGTACACCTTGACGATGGAAAAACACATAACAATGCATGGTCGAAAACGCTTTCCTGACGCGGTAGCGACGCCATAAAACACAAGATATGAAGGACACGAACAAGGTTAAGAAACATCTTTATTATGCTTAGCAAGAAATAAGAACAAAATTACATAAAGAGCGTCATCAAAGAAGGTGTTCGAAATTACAACCCCGGACCCTGATGGGACAGGCTTTCATCTCCGCCACATGAGAGAGCTGATATTCTGGAAAATACTGACTGTCCCGGACTTCCACGATGCGTGCAACATGTTTACATGTTCTTCAGCACTTCTAACGGGGGTTTCGTAAAACAATGTCTTGATGTACTCCCAGAGGAAGTAGTCGATATGCAAGTGAGGTCTGGCGATGTTGTTGGCCAATGCACCAGACCACCCTTGTGGATCCGGTTACAGCCGAAAACATCGCGGCAAAAACATCGCAGACGAAAACGTCGCGGAGAAATCCACGCAAGGCGAAAACGTCGTACTACAAAACATCGTGGAAGAAAACATCGCAAAGAGAAAACATCGCAGTTCTAAAACATCGTTATACAAAACATCGTCGTCGAAAATAAAGCGGTTCAAAAACTTCGCACTTTAAAAACATCGTCGTCGAAAATATCATGGTAAAAAATAAAGTATCTACAAATCATCGCATGACGATACCATCGCAGACATGCTTTTTTCAGGCATGCTTTAATAATTGTAAATAGATATTCCCATAATGATTTGTAAGCACAAGATGGAAAGAATGATAATTTTTACTTTCATAATATTTTTATTAACTAATAAATTTTTGCTGAGAAAATAAAAAGGAAACTTAAGCGTAGAAAATTAATGCAACTTATAGCACTTAACAGAATTTTAAACCGACATAGTTAACTAACAAAGGCCATTAATAAATCATTTTTATAAAGTTTTTACTGGTAATATGTCATGAAAAGTATAATCTATAAGTTGCATTTAATTTTCTATGCTTAAGTTTCCTTCTTACGTTTCTGCAAAAAATTATTAGTTAATAAAAAAATATGAAAGTAAAATTTATCTTTCTTTACACCTTGCGCTCACAAATCATTATGGGAATATCCATTTACAATTATTAAAACCTGAAAAAAGCATGTCTGCGATGTTATCGTCATGCGATGATTTGTAGATACTTCGTTTTTTACCACGATATTTTCGACGACGATGTTTTGTACGACGACGTTTTAGGACTGCGATGTTTTCTCCCACGATGTTTTGTAGCACGACGTTTTCGCCTTGCATTGTTTTCTCCGCAACGTTTTCGTCCACGATGTTTTTGCCACGATGTTATCGGCGGACGCCGTGGATCCATGCTGAGGATATGTTTCGAACGCGATTTCGAACACTTTCTTTGATGACGATAGTCTGGTATTTTTCTTATTCCTTGGTTTCCGCTACACTAAACATAATAATCATATATATTCTCACCCTGTTCGGATCCTTCCTTTCCTGTGTTTTGTGTCGTTACTTCCCTTCCAGGAAAGCGTTTCTGACCAAGCATTGCTATGTGTTTTTCCATCGTCTAGGTGCATTACATCTCTCTTGAAAGTTTGTAACTGCTTTGCTTGAAACACCCTATATACAGTGGATGGACAAAAATATGGAAACACCTTGTGAAATGCATGTTTGAAAAGAAAGATTGATTTTAATGAAATATGTAGGTGGCGCTGGCGTTTTTGACCACTGACACCACCTATACAACTTCGTAAATGTGCTAAACAGTTCAGTTGTTGTCGGAGTACTGTTATGTGAGGTTGTCATTGCATTATCTCAGAGTTAACAGACTTCGAACGTGGGCAAATTGTTGGAGCACGTATGGTAGGTGCTTCCGTAAGCAAGGTAGCCGAGGTGTTTAGTGTTTCAAGAGGTACTGTATCGAAGATTTATTCCGCATATTTGAAAAGCGTAAAAACATCATCTGCTAAATCACAGCGCGGACGAAAGTGTGTCCTGAGTGATCGTGACAGACGATCATTAAGGTAATTGTGACGAAAAATAAGAAGACCACAGCTGCAAAAGTTACTGCTGAAATGAATGTTGTGTTTACCGAACCCAGTGAGTACCAAAACAATTAGAAGGTACTAATTCAGAAGTCAAACAACAAAAATCAGCGTTAATTTACAAAACTTTCACAGGACTAGTTTCGATGGTTTTACCGAACCATCATCTTCAGCTGCAAAACCGCAAATGAACAAGACAGGAAATAATGTTTAGATAAGATAAGAAAGCCTGGACAAGAATAAGCAAGTGGCGCCATCTGTTGGCGAAACCAGAACTAAAACATAATTTCTCTAAAAGCCGAAGGCAAATTTGGATTGGAATTAGGATCGTTAACTAGAACAGAAAGATTTTTATGAATGTGAAATGCCTCTAGAAAATCCAGTTCTCCAATGGAAGATGTTTTTTGAATAATTTTGGCAGCAGAAAAATTGAAAGTGTGATTTTCGGACCAACAATGTTGAGCAACAGAAGACTTCTGTGTTTCCTTTTTTCTAACATATGCCTCATGTTCTTTGACGCGAAATTTTAAGGCTCTCTTAGTTTGGCCAATGTAAATTAAACCGCACTGGCAAGGAATCCTATAAATACCCCAGGAATTCATATCCGGAATGGGGTCCTTGAGTATAGAAGTTGGAATTTTATTGATGGGAGAGTAAACAACCCGAAAGTTAAATTTCTGCAAAATATGTGCAACTTTATAGCTAATTGATGGAAAGAAGGGAATGACAACAGAATTTTTATAATCTCCTAAAATAAGAGTGTTGCTTTTAGTGTGTTGAGATGAGAATTTTTTAACTGCTTGATTAATAATGTTGGGTGAAAAGCCCCTGTCAATAGCTATTGCTTTTAAATAATTTAGTTCTTCATCAAGGGCTAGTTTGGAGGAGCAAACTTGAAGAGCACGGAAAACATAGGAATAAAATGAAGCTAACTTTTGTTTAGTCGGATGACATGATTTAAAGTGTGGTGGAAGGCAAACCGATGAAGGTTTACGGTAAACTCCACCACACTTTAAATCATGTCATCCGACTAAACAAAAGTTAGCTTCATTTTATTCCTATGTTTTCCGTGCTCTTCAAGTTTGCTCCTCCAAACTAGCCCTTGATGAAGAACTAAATTATTTAAAAGCAATAGCTATTGACAGGGGCTTTTCACCCAACATTATTAATCAAGCAGTTAAAAAATTCTCATCTCAACACACTAAAAGCAACACTCTTATTTTAGGAGATTATAAAAATTCTGTTGTCATTCCCTTCTTTCCATCAATTAGCTATAAAGTTGCACATATTTTGCAGAAATTTAACTTTCGGGTTGTTTACTCTCCCATCAATAAAATTCCAACTTCTATACTCAAGGACCCCATTCCGGATATGAATTCCTGGGGTATTTATAGGATTCCTTGCCAGTGCGGTTTAATTTACATTGGCCAAACTAAGAGAGCCTTAAAATTTCGCGTCAAAGAACATGAGGCATATGTTAGAAAAAAGGAAACACAGAAGTCTTCTGTTGCTCAACATTGTTGGTCCGAAAATCACACTTTCAATTTTTCTGCTGCCAAAATTATTCAAAAAACATCTTCCATTGGAGAACTGGATTTTCTAGAGGCATTTCACATTCATAAAAATCTTTCTGTTCTAGTTAACGATCCTAATTCCAATCCAAATTTGCCTTCGGCTTTTAGAGAAATTATGTTTTAGTTCTGGTTTCGCCAACAGATGGCGCCACTTGCTTATTCTTGTCCAGGCTTTCTTATCTTATCTAAACATTATTTCCTGTCTTGTTCATTTGCGGTTTTGCAGCTGAAGATGATGGTTCGGTAAAACCATCGAAACTAGTCCTGTGAAAGTTTTGTAAATTAACGCTGATTTTTGTTGTTTGACTTCTGAATTAGTATTTATTCGGCGTGTTATTGTTGTCTTAATTAATTAGAAGGTAGCTTCATAAACAGGGAATTGCTGGCCGTGCTGCAATTGAGAAGCCACTCATCAGTGATGCTAATGCCCGTAACAGGAAAAGGTGGTGTTTAAGTCATAAAGCCTGGACAATAGAGCAGTGGAAGCGAGTAATATGGTCTGACGAGTCTTCTTTCACATCGTTTCCCACTTCTGGCCGAGTTTACGTTTGGAGAACGCCATCTCCAGCCTATAATACAGACTGCTTGTTGCCAAGAGTGAAACATGGCGGGGTTTCTGTTATGGTTTGGACAGCCATATCGTGGTTCTCTGCTAGCCCCATGATAACTGTGTCAGGGCACATGACTGCCAAGACTTATGTGAACATTTTGGCCGATCAAGTTCATCCCATGGTACAAACGGGCTGGTTGCATAGCGTTTTCGTGGTTTTCCCCATGTGTCACGTGTACACGAGCCAGTTTCACTTAGAAAGCCCTCTACGAAGGCATCCCTTCCTTTAAGCAGATAGCCCTCGTGTGCTTTGCCATAATTGAATAATCTAGTCCAATCCAATGCTACCTTTTCAATTTCCAAATGTGAAATATTTTTAGCTCTGGTAATAAAAAAAATTATAACTTTCTGGCAAAACATTATCAATTATGCATTCAAACGTTTAAAAATTGTGTTATTTATATAAGTATAATTCTGAGCAAATGCTAAAACTAAGCATTGATTTACATAGATCATGAATACTGAATTCTTCAGGTACTGAATTCATTATTTGATACTCTTCAGATGCAGAAATGTACGTATGTATACACGTGTATGCGTATACATATGGTATGTATATATGTGTATATGGTATGTATATATGTGTATATGGTATGAATATATGGTATGTATGTATGAATGTATTTATGTATCTGTGTATGGTGTATGGTATGTATGTATGTGTATATGGTATGTATATATGTACATGTGGTATGTATATGTATGTATGTGTATATGGTATGTATATATGTACATGTGGTACGATATGTATGTATGAATGTATTTATGTATCCATGTATGGTATACGGTGTGTATGTATGTGTATATGTATGTATGCATGTGTATATGTATGTATGTATGTGTAAATGTATGTATGTGCGCATACGAATGGTATGTGCACATGTATTTGCGTATACATATACGTATGTATGTGCGCATATGTATGTGTGTGTGTATATATACAGACACATACATACATACGTAGTAATATATCCTTGTATACATAATTTCTTAATTCCGTCTTCATAACACAAAAGTACTAAGTATTTCATTTATACCGTACTAATATTTACACGAAACAACGCATTTAGGTTTTTTCTGATATATAGATTTATCTACTAATTCTTCATAAACATATATTTACGATGCAAAAAGGGAAATGGAAATTTCTGTTTATATTTTGCGAAAATAAGCTCAATATCGTTGCCAGCGCAGCGGTAATCTAACTTAAAAGAAAAAGATTCCATAGACTAGACAACCTATGAAATACATTTTATTCACAGATTTCAAATTATTCATGGAAAATTTATGGGTTACATTGTGTTCTTCAACCTTCTGGAATAGCATTTTCGAACCACTTTATGATAGGCTTCCGATCCCATAAAAGTTTATACCATACCGTTGCTTAGCAACGAAAGTTTGACCTAAAAATTCATTCTTAATAAGTGGCATATGGAGTTATTTTTATAGCTAAATTTAAAACGTTTTGGTAGAGAAAGCCAAAGGTACCATGAAACGTTAAATCTTCGTAAACCACTCTTTCGGGTCTGTTTTAGGCAATAAAATCAGAATTTTAGATTTTGATATTATTTCTTTCGGTTAAAAAATGAGTCTCAGAATTATTATACAAAAGCTGTGTAATTTAAATTTTGTATTTCTAGTCATGCAAATTTTTTGACTGGTACTAGATGCAATTGATATGAAAATTAAACCATTACTTCTGCTTTTAATGACATGAAAATTCTTGATTGGATGCCTTCCTTGTTCAGCTGTGATACTATACTGCAATAATGTTTTAAAAAAACTGCTGCCTTAAGACTTTAAACTGTTATCTTTATTATAAAAAAATCTGATGACACCACATGACTTCCTTCTATTGGAATATTAAATCGCAATAAAAAAATTTTACGCATTTTTTCTTGCATTTCATTTAAACTTATTGGATTGAATTAAATCTACTTCGCCGACAGCGCATAAACCACAATGGAATAAATGAATTCCTTAAAATTCACTCTAGTATTTGTTTACCATAGCGACACTCTGGCGCTAGATTCACTTAACAGTATTAATAATTATAAAACAGTTAACTTATATAATAATTATATAACGGAAACTAAGTTAACTGTTATATAATCCAATAATTATATAACAGTTAACTTATATATTTCGTTCATATTATAACTCATGCACAAAATTTATATCATTTAAAGAATAGAATTATCTAATCGTTGCCACATGTTCTATTCAAATACTATAATAAAGCTAGAATGATGTATAAAAGAAATTAAGCAAACAAAACAAAAAAGAAACATTTGTTCACAGACGATTGACTAATTCTCATTCAATTAATTCAGTTCTTACTTCGCGAGAAGGCAAAAATGCATAAAAACTTAAAATATCTATATTAAAAATTACGAAGTAAATCTAAAGGTCTTATTTCCTCGAAAAAATTCCAGAAAGAATTAAGCATGATTTAATTGGCAATAATAAATGAAGGCGTTATCTTTGTTGTTGCGAAGCTAAGTTTCTCTAGATTGGCAACAAATCCACAAGTCTCCTGTTTCAAATGTAAACATCAATGGTCGCCATTAAAAACAGGCTTAGCGGCACTTAAACAACTTAAAAATTGCTGATAATTCTAAAAATATTGCACACAGATTTACTAAAGGCATAAAATCCTTAACCGGAAGATAAAAACAACATAATCCAATCATTTTTAAAGCAAAAAATGTACAATGTACAAACATATAAGAGTAAAGAAAGTGAGATCACTGAGCCGGGTAACAGAGTGAATATATATATAAATATATTTATATACGTTTGGTGCGGCCGATTGCAACCAAAATACGAGGTGCACATCTACATGTTATAGCAGTCCTATATACAAAATTTCAACGTTCTGAGGCTACTCGTTTTTGAGTTATGCGAGATACGTACGTACGTACATACGTTCGTACAGACGCCACAAAAAATTCTCTTCTGAATTAATTTAAAGCAGTTTTATAATTTTTTGGAGGAAACAAGAAGCGGTCAAAATTGATATTTTCGTTGAAATAGGCTGCCTTAAACTTTTCGCGATTACAATACTTCCTTTTTACTTCGTACAAGGAAGTAAAAATTAAGTATTAGAAAGAATTTTCATGAAAATTAAAAGAAATATTTTTTCTACGTTAGTTACGTAACGTTATGGCGTTAAAAGCATGTTCTGTTAAATCAACAAAGCTGCAAATTTTCACCAACATTGATATTAAATGTATTTTAATTGGATACATTATTTAAAAATGTAAAATAAATATTTAATTTATTAAAAAAATGCGTTTATTGCATTTAAATGACCCAGTTTGTCAATCAGTAAGAAACTGATTAAATCTGAAATGTAAATTAAAGGTTTTACGCTATATTGAATGGCAACACTCTGAGAACTGGATTTTATTGACGGCACGTGGAAGATAATTTAAGGATTATTTAAGGGGCACCACATTGCTTTCAATTTGTTTACTTTCTTAATCAATAACAGGCTTATTAAATTTGAAAAATAAATTAAAAATATTAAACTTTCCTGAATGGCAACACAGAGCTAGTTATGTGTACATTCGCGTGGAGATAAATTAAAGATCTTAGTTTTCCGAAGTAGCAAACATTTCCAATGGCTGTTTCTAGATTTTTCCTTTCTCTCATCCAGGTCTTAACTTCAGCCTGCGCACGCATCCAAACCTCCAGTTTTAAGTAAAATCATAGTTCAATTCGGAGTTCCAGAAAAAGGTAGCTATCTTTATTTACTATTCTATTTTTTGTAATTATTAATTAAATTTTAACTCCGCATATTTTATTTTATATAAATTATTCGTTACGGAAATGCTGTTAGTGCAACTTCACTATTACAGATACTGGTGCCAATTTCGAAATCATTGCCACTAATATATTTTAAAATATGTGTAAGCAAAACTGATGCCAGTTATAAAATCATCGCTAAGACTATATCCAGAAAATAATATTATATTTAATTTGTAATTGATAGCAATATTAAATAGCACAGTTTACGCATTCAACAATCTAATTAGTAAATTTAGTTTCAGTATATTAGCGTAATACTTTAGAATTATTGAGAAATGTGCATTTAACGAAAATAACGGAAATATTACGATATATAGGTAGGAAAGGAAATTCATAAGACAGATAGGTGTAACAATATATGAAGAGAGAATGAATATATTAACAGAAACAATAATAAAAACGTAGAATTGTTTATTGTTTTAATGCTGGAATTAATTTCAATAGCATGTTTTTAAAAAAATCAAGTGTGGATCCACATGACTTCCTTGTACGGTATATTAAATTATACATAGTTTTTGCTGCATTTCATTTAAACTTATTTCCTCGAATTTCATTAGATATATATTTCTCATCCAATTAATTCAGTTCTCAGTCCGAGGCAAAGCAAAAGTACATAAAACTCAAAACTTCTTCATTAAAAATTGTAAAATACAGAAACACATAAAACATCAAATACTGTTAAAACAGTCAAAAAAAATGTTTACAATTAAAATAAGAGTTTCTACGCAAAAACAAGCAATTCGACCAGCGTGCAATAAGACAGACTTTTCGGTGCACACAACTGAAAGTTTACTTTTGGTTCCAGTCGGGAAAAACACAGAGAACATGCAGAAACTGACTTAATTCACTATTCTACTGAGTTCCAAAAGCAAGCAAATGGCTGCTTGTTAAGCTTAACTTGCCACTTAAGCTTTTAAATTTTGATAATTCTACAACTGTTGCATGCAGATTAACTAAACCTTATCCGAAACATAAGAACCACATAATTCAATCACTTTTAAAGCAAACAATACCCCAAGTTATCAACAGGAATAAAACACTAAGCTCACCGAGCTATGTAAATGAATATGAATTGGTGTAGCCCATTGCAAAGATTGGTGTAGCCCATTGCAAAGAAAAACAGACATGCATACCTACATCTTATAGCAGTTCCGCATAAAAAATTTCATTGTTCTACGGCTAATAGTTCTTTACTCATATTTCTATTACTCACATGCACTCATATCTTTGATTTGTATTTGTTATGTACCCATGCCATTACTTTATCCTCCCTAATGTACTCTGGCCTATTTAATATATTTAATTTTGATTCAGATTTAGTATTATTGTGATGTCATTAACCAGTAATAGGCCTATTCTGTCTTATCGTGATGCCCTTAACTTATAACACGCCTTCTATGTTCTGTACTCATTTTCCTGTAACTTGCTTTATCTTGTAATCTTGTAATCTTTACCTCTTATTGTTAAATTTGTACAATCCTTGATATATTATTAATGTACTTAATTGTATCTCTCTATGCCCTTGTTTGGCCATGTAAATATTTCTTTTATAAATCTGACGCCTGGGCGACGGGGTGTGCGTCCCCTATGGGCCTTTGGTTCGTTGAACTGCCCTGGGTGGATCCGGCGTTGGGCTTGGTCTTTCTGTGCACGGCTCTCGTGTGGCCTCTTTGGCTGCTCTAGATCTTGGGGGGCGCGGTGCTGAACTGATTCACCCTATGGTAAAGATACAGTGCTCACGTCTTCCGTCAATGGAATGGAATGGCTAATAGTTCTTGAATTATGCGAGATATATACATACGTACAGACGTACATACGTTTGTACGTTTGTACGTATGTATACGAGATATATACATACGTACATAAGTTTACCTACGTACAGACGTCATAAAAATATCTCTTCTGAATCCATTTTACAATCCCATTTTGACGAAAACAATCCTTTATACAATCTGTTTCGGCAAAAGCTGTCCTTTGTTCTGTCCGTACGTACAGATGTCACGTAAAAACATCGTTCATATTGTTTCGATAGCAGTTGAATTGGATATTTTCGTTGAAATATGATACCCGAAATTTTTCGCGATTACAATCGTTCCTTTGCTTCGTACAAAGAAGTAAAAAGCGAAATTACTAGAAGGAAATATAAACATTGACACACAAAACCAATAAATTCTGTTGGTTGGACAATACTGATCGACTCGATTGATGCAGGAATACCATAAACATTTTTATTAATGAAACGCAAAATATGAGCAGTACGCATTAAAAAACGATGTTCGACACTATGCTCATCTATTGAACATCGCGAGTTATTAATTAAGTTCAGCTAGGAAATTTCTTAATAAAATAGATAGAGTTACCCTGAATACTAATAACCTTAAGCGTGCTTCACGGAATAAAGAGAGAGTCAGAAGCGCTGTCGTAACCTATAACTCAATAATGCCCTAACACGATTAGTAATAAAATTTGCTCCGTTTACCGCTGCGTTCTATCAAGCACTGTCAGTCTCGATAAATAATTAAATTTATTTTGAGTCTATTTATTTTAAAAGATATTCTATTCCACTATCAGGAAAAGCTTTCGTTTGCAGAATGGTGAATCAATTTCTCTGATAAACCAATGAAATAACAAACAAACAAATTGTCCTGAACGGAACATGTACCAGAAATGGAAATCCTAAGATAAATTAAATTGCATTTTGGTGTCAAAACTGTATTAATCAGTGTAAATAATAATTCATAAGAATTCTTTTAAGATACAGAGAATATTTACACATATTTAGAACATTCTCAGGGTATTTTAATTTAGTTTAAAACGCAAAAAGTATCCTTTTAAATGTTCCATAGCCTTTGTGCTGCACAATCAATCTACAAAGTGATTTCTATGCTTTGGTAAAAAGGCTTTTCGTAAAATTTTCAGGGGTAATGATTCTCATTTATATTCCATTACTTTTCAGAGTCCGTTAAACATTGCTAGTTTGCGCTTAAAAAGTGCTATTTCTAACACACCAGATATACAATAGTCCCTAGGTGAAATGTCAGGGAACTTCGCAGGAATGCATTGAACAGTTATACGTGGAATACCTGTATCACTCTTCATTTTTTCAAGGAATGCAGTGGTACTTTTCAGAGTGTGACTCGTTGCTTTATCTTGATGAAGTTTGACTAATTGAAAGTTATAGGGATAAAAAAATAGAATTTTTTCTGTAAATATTGGACATAAAATTTGCTCTAGATTTTATTTCTTTGAATTGATTTTATATTTTTTCCCACTCTTCTCCCTTTTGATTTCCCAATCTAAGAAAATCCTGCGAAAATCATAAGCTTTCTTTGCATTGACGAAAAGAGTTTTGCACACTTTTTCTTTTCGTTTTCGATAAGAAATAGACCTTTTTTATTTTACGTATTTAGATAAACCCATAAGACAAAGGTTTATTTATTTATTATGCATATTTTATTTATTGTTGCCACATATGTATTTAAAGACTTTTCAAATGATTTTTAGCGTCGTCGGATTTTGTGTTGTTGCCAATGTTTTAAGTTTAGAAATATTAGAAACAGTATATACGTTTTTCGGATATTCGCTTGGCGTCATCTTCAATCAGATGTGATGATTGACTATTTTTCCCTTTCCGATTAATAATGTGGGTTTTTTCCCCTTATAAATTTTACTACCATGCATTTCATAACGTTTTTGAATTATGGAATTGGGTTATTTATATTCGAAAAGCGCCATAGCATGTATGTTAGAGCTTGTTTACATACGACGTTTTGAAAGAACAATAAATTTTAATATAGTAGATGATGTTATTCATTTGAAATAATAAGCTTTTGCCAGAAATCTTTATTCCAAAACTCAAACGAAAATTTTATTCAAAAAATTTCATTCTTTTTTAATTCTTCACCAAAACCGTTTGAAAATGTGAAAACATCCTCTGTATTTATTTTTTTTTTTAATTTGAAAACTTTAAATTGCTTGGATTCTTTTTCCACCTAAATGCAAAGAAAACAGCATAAAATAGAAATTTAGAACTTAAAAAATTGTAAAATTAGCAAGACTAGTCTTACGTCTTTTGAAATATAAACTCAATATTCTAGTGAAACTAAAAAATTTTGAAAAATGCGATTATTTCTCATAATCTTTAAGCATTCAATATGCAGAATAGCTTGATCACATCTGCGGCATAGAGCTACTTCTACTTTCACTACACAAAACAAAATTACACAATGCAAAAATTAGCGAACTACGAGGCTAGTTTTTAAAAACAAATACAACACAGTTAATAAAACCATAAACTCTGGAAAAGAAAACGTCTTCAGAATTTTTAAGCGCCGTAGCCTAATATTTGAAATAGCATCTTAATATATTTTTAACATAGTTCTAAAGAAATTGGACAGCGCTATTTTGAGCAAAAATGATATTCCTAAAAAGATTCCCATAACCTGCCATATACAGTTATTTTATTTCTAACAGAAATAATCGAAAACTAACGTATATGAGATATATCAAAGTTCCAGCATCTTCGATTACAGTTGCAGTTACAGCTCAAGATCATTAGGAAAGTTTATTTCTGATCGAACGCCATAATAATCTTTTTGTCGTGTTCTCTGAGCCGTGGAAAGAAAGCTTAAATTTAGAATCCAGGTAATTACGGGACAGACACGGAACTTTCATGCGTTAAGAACAAACCTGAATGTTCGCATTTGTCAGGAGAAACGTGAGCGCATGAAGTATTCAGTAAAGTGATTTTGATGACTTCTCCGTCTTTTTAAAAATCCAAACTTGGAAAACCTGACAATGTTACATAGAGGGCATGGAATTAAATTAAGTATAAACATTTATAATTAGCATACATTGCTGAGAGATTGTTCTGTTTATTAAATTCGTTAGAATGTTTATTTTTTGCCTACGGCTTGCGCTTAATTACGCTGCTTAATTGAAATTTTCAAATTAAGTTTTTAATAACGTTGTGAAATTCTAAGCTTTACCATACGTTTACGTAATCGGGTATTTTATCAAACTAAACCAGCTGTATCCTCCTGTAACTGGCGTCTTCCAAAAATTAATTAACAAAAATAATACGTAACTTGTTAGTGTTAAAATGAAATGTTTATTAAAATATGTAACAGACCTAGATCTAGCAGGCATTAAGAATTAAAAGTATTAAAATAAAAGCTCCATGCAAATGAAACGATATGTTTCCCAACGTCTGCGACATGTTTCCCAACGTCCAACACAGGGAAACATGTTACCGACGAGACAGCGACAATTTGCCAAAAGGAAAGTAGTGTCATTAATTGCCAACAGCTATAAAATTGCGTGTAGTAATCAAATGCTTATATGTGCACTCAATTTGGTTTTGTTATTCTCCTCAGCTAAAATTACTATTATTGCTTAAAGTGATAGATATGTAATCAACGTCTAACTGCTTTCCTGTGACTAATTTTATCAAGAACATTATATGCAAACCTGTCATATTAATTACGAGAATTAAACTATGATATATGCTTCTTTTCAAGCAAATTGCATTTAACTTATAAAACTTTAAAGATATCTTACATTTTACAAGAGATAGCTCAAGACACGTTTATGGAAAAATCGCACTATATACACGAACTGCTGTCAAACAAAATGTTTACGAGGGAAACATATTGTTTCACCGAGCAACTATGTTGCCTTGCATAGAAGAGCCTCAAAGGACCCGCTGTAATTTTCTGGGTTTACAGAAGAAAATATAGCAAAGAAAACAACGCAAGGAAAAACATCGTCGTATGCAATATCATGGGAGAAAAGAAAGTAAGTAAAAAACATCACAGCTCTGAAACATCGTTGTAGAAAATAAAGCATTTCAGAAACTTCCCAGTTTCAGATTTCTAAAACTTTTAAATGCATGTTCACGTACTGATTTACGAGGCGCAAGAAGGAATGAGGAATATAATTTTATGTTTTTGAAAAGGAAACTGAGTTAAATGAAATGTTTATTGAACAAGCGAGAAGGAAACATAAGCATTCAAAATTTAGTAATATTAGTTCAAAAATAAAACAAGATAATGCTACCTATAGCTATTCATAGAATTTGAAACTTATGCATTAATTATTAAAAATCATTATTTAATTTATCTCTTTTTTACAAAGTTGGAGTAGTAGCAACCACTTGTAAAAAATTATTTAACAGTGCCAATATGTATTTAAAGAAATGTATTACACTGAAAACAATGTCTGCAATGTTATCATCATGCGACGTTTTGCAAGTGCTTTACATTTTACCACGCTATTTTCAACGACAACGGTTTAAAGCTGGGAAGTTTTCACGCTGATTTACTCCGACGACAGTGTTTTAGATCATGATATTTCAGAACTGCGATGTTTTCTCCTTGCTTTCTTCTCTCCCACGATGTTTTCTCTTTACGTTGTTTCATCTTCGAGAATATTGACGGATATCATTTTCAGGCCTAAGCACGAAACAAAATTAGCAAACAAACGTTGTATACTTTAACCACTTCACCGACCTACAAAATCCAAATATTTCCTTCTATTTTTCCCTCTAAAGATATCTGAAACTAGTCTTAAAAATATTTTCCTCCTCCTTTCACCAGCTGTCAAGATATATATAAGAAAATGGGAATAGACAATATTCAACAGTCAAGGATGTTGAATAATATCTTCACATCCTGGAGAAAAAATTGCGTTGTATTCTTTATTCTCTTATCTGAAAATTAGCAAAGACGATCACATAAATGTACCCTTTCAAGATGGGCCTTCGTTGCGGAGTCAGCTGAAAAGGACCCGGAAATCACGTTTCTATTTCACGTCTTTTTAAGTGAACTCTGTTTCTGTGATCATATTAAAAACTAACTGCAGAAAGAACGAGACGAAATTAAGACATCAATCCCGTCTTTTTATTTTCTCTCTGCATTTTGGCGGATTTGAAAAATACGGAGCGATGAGTGTCTGAGTGCTTCTTGTGGGTAACAATCAGAGCCATATTTAACGCCAACGAGTGTGCGACGTTAATGACGCCTGAAGACATATTTTCAAATCAACAAGTCTGTCTCGGGTTAGAGTGTTCAGAATCTGTTAGCAGCCAACTCTTTTCAAAGGAAACCGGTTGGTAAACCTTTTATGTAATAGTCCTCGTCAAATGAGGCAGTGAGGTGTAAGTCCCAAAATTTGGTGTTGGTGTTGGTGTATTTAATTATGGCAAAGCACACGAGGGCTATCTGCCTAAAGGGAGGGATGCCTTTCGTGGAGGACTTTCTAAGGGAAACTGGCTCGTATACACGTGACACATGGGGAAAACCACGAAAACGCCCATGCAGCCAGCCCGTTCGCGGGATTCGAACCTCAGACCGAACTACCAGTGTTCAGCGTCTTTACCGCTCGGCCGCTGGTGGGCTCCCAAAATTTTGAGACTGGCACAGTACTATTACAAAAAGAATCATTCTTTAAGGAACAACAATCTGGAAGTGATCTCACAAACAGCATAAGACAGCAACTCGTGACCATATAGAGGATACAACTTCTACTAATCTGCAAGCGTTACAGAACCACGCCTACTTCAGCTCTCTAGGTGTTTGCAGAGCTTCCTCCACTTGGCCTGGTAGCGGAAAGGGAAGTAAAAATAGCCCTGACTCTCCAGCATGAGATAGATACAGTTACGGGGACCTTGCTCTTATTCATTCGGACTATGAATCCAGACAACAACAGTAATTAGAACATCCAGCACATATAGATTTGACAGATTATCCCCGCACAACTTACACATCCCCAATCGAGAACAATATCTATATATACACAAACAGTTCCAAAACCGAGAGAGGTACTGGCAGTGCCTTCTATGTTATGGAAGAAGGACATATTACCTATTCCTAGTCGAGATGGTTAAACGAAACAACACAGTATTCCAGGGAGAATTGGTAGCAATTATAGCTGCCAGCTTGCACTCATTTAACAATCTTTCTGGTACCACAATAATTTATACAGATTCAGCCTCCAGACTTGCAACAATTAAAAGCTGAAATAGAAGCAGTTACCAGGTAATTAATATCAGAAAACTGCTTCTGCGACTTTCAGGAATAAAGCGTTCACATTTTAACTGTGTCCCAGCCCGTGTTGGGATTACAGGTAATGAGAAGGCTGTCAGGTTAGCTAAAACAGTGGCTAACAACATCAACATCAAGGGGCAACCAATTAAATTTTAATCCCTTTTCTGAAAACCAAAACAAGGGAAAAAGGTATTTTAGCAGTGGCAGTTGTGTTGGGATAACCATACCACAGAAAGAAGAACATTTAAATTCTTTCCCAACGTGAGCTCTGAATTAAAACTTTCTAATGGATACCTAACGCAATATTTCACAGGTTAACGGGCTATATCCGGTGTACCTGAAGGGCTTCCATCTGGGTGACACTGATATGTGTCATTGCGGGAAGATAGGGAACTCAGACCATTATCTCTTCAGTTGCAGTGGCACACTTAATCAACATCTACTTACCCTTACTGGTCAGTACTGGCCACAATGGGCCGACAGCATTACAAAAATAAAGGCGGTATGCGTAATAACATATAGATACATGTTTCAAACACACATTCCGCATAACTTATATATTGTATTTAATGAGTTTACTTTATTTTACTGATTATGTATAGCGGGGATTCTCAACCGGTGATACGCAAGAGAAAGATAGGTGGTACGCAAAGAAGTATTTTTAACTATTAAATTCAAAAATAAACACCCCAACATTCTGATTGAGTGTTTACTCTAACACTCGTAAATTCATGCGATCTGAGCTTTGTTCAAGAGTGGTGGTGGTAGTAGTAGTTTGTAGTGGTGGTACTAAAGGTTTTCAGTTTTTGGTTAAATGGTACACGTTAGTCAAAAGATTGAGAACCGCTGGTGTATAGCCCTTGGAGCGACTTTGAAGCGTAATATACTGGAGATATATCCCTCAGATCTTATTAAACTCATTTGCTTGTATTACAACTATTAGTAGTACTTTTCTTCCTCTTTTTCTTATTATTATTACTATTGCTTTTTTTAGCCCAAAGGGGCAATTTGCCCTGAAGAACTATTATTAATTTCGTTTCGGCATTTTGCGTTGAAAACTATAAACGGCGAATCACTTTTCAAATGGTTGTCACCAAATATTATCGCCCTGTATTATATTTAAAGAAATTAAATAATGAAGAATCTGCATGAATATATGTATGTTTCTTCCACTGTGATAAAATAATGGTACCTAGAGCCATCAAAATTTGACTAACGTAATATTCCATAGAATATGGGCACGTGGAAGCCCTAATTTAAATTTGAAATTTGTTTTATTAACGATTTCATATTGCTTAACGAATTTTTAATTAAAAAACACTAAACGATTTCAAAGCGAGCAATGGCAACACTGTACGAAAGAAAAGAACATTTTTATCTCCAGAGCGTGAGACTGTGTATGGGAAATTCTAAAGTTATGTTCATTTTAAAATTGTTTTGCGATATTGCTGTTGAACTGGATTTTATGGTTAGAGTACGTAGAGCATGATATTTCATATATACAGGTTACACACAAAACGTTAAAAAAACACCCCTTTGGACGTAATTTAAATTCTGAAAACTATCAGATTTTTTTTTATATCTTCTTTTATTATATTATCATTATTACTATTTTAATATAATGATGCCTTAATTAGCATACCTGGCAAAGTAGATGCAATGTAAGGTACTTAAATTACTGTAACAGCTGTAAGGACATTAGGTTATTTCTAAGTAGGAGAGATGAAAAATGAAAAACGCCCTCGCCGGGATTCGAACCACGGACCTTTCGCATACGCCTCGAGCGTTCTAACCACTAAACTACGAAAGCGTGCTAAGAAGGCGGGAGAAATACCTTATACAGTTCCCAAACTTGTGTTTTCTCAAACATATCTCATGCTCAACTCCCTGTACTGTCAACATGTCACTGCGCTTGTCGTGTTCACACAATCAGCAACCTATGCGCTTCACAAATATATCTTAGCAAGGACCTCTTCACGTTCCCCATATCAATGCTTAGCAATCACATGTTAAACTTAAACCATGGCCCCTCTCTAAACACACCCCACAATGTACGTAATATGTGGTCAATGCGGTCTAATATGTACCTAACATGTGGTATATATGTATTTATGTGTTTTGTGTGTCTTAAGTTTTCAGCGTTAATTAAGTGCATCTTTGTGTATTTTATATGTTTCTTCTGTACATTTCTATATTCTTGTGTGTTTTCAATAAATTTTGTGCTTAGCTTTGAGCCCCTCATCTGTAAATCCGTCCCACAAGCTTCATAAACTGTAATCAGTGAAGCAATTGTCAATAAGTCACACCTCTTTGGACATGTAAACTCCTTTTGCGCTTTCAATAAACTCCCGGCGTGGCCTCTTGAGGTCCCAAGGAGTTGTTGCCACTAGCTAGTGGAAGGCGAAGGACACATGCCTGTTTATCTCTGGTAGCCACCAGGCGTCCCCGTCTTCCGGCACCTACCTACTACCTGTATCTATTTCAGAATTAGGCCTTGTTTGCCCATTAGCATTAGACCCAATGAATCGTCTGCTGGAGTGATAAATAAAAGACTGAAAGATTTTCCTTGAGGAGGACAGGACAGTAGTCACCTCTGGTGATTACTCCTTGTCAAATAAATAAAATTATTCAGAAAGCCTTAATTTGAGGTTTAAGTAACATGTGTTGCTTAATAATCTTCATAAAGAAACCAGTTGGCAGTTTCTTCCAAAGTTATGTTAGTTTGTTTTTGTACAAAAGAAATTTAACTAATCGTACCTTTCTCACAAACTTCGTTTTCATGAGTAGTAAAATTTTAACAACACAGTTAGGTGAACTATTAATTTACATACTTACTGCTTTAAAGTACAGTGGATGGACAAAAATATGGAAACACCTTGTGAAATGCATGTTTGAAAAGAAAGATTGATTTTAATGAAATATGTAGGTGGCGCTGGCATTTTTGACTACTGACGCCACCTATACAACTTCGTAAATGTGCTACACAGTTCAGTTGTTGTCGGAGTACTGTTATGTGAGGTTGTCATTGCATTATGTCAGAGTTAACAGACTTCGAACGTGGGCAAATTGTTGGAGCACGTATGGTAGGTGCTTCCGTAAGCAAGGTAGCCGAGGTGTTTAGTGTTTCAAGAGGTACTGTATCGAAGATTTATTCCGCATATTTGAAAAGCGCAAAAACATCATCTGCTAAATCACAGCGCGGACGAATGTGTGTCCGGAGTGATCGTGACAGACGATCATTAAGGGCAATTGTGACGAAAAATAAGAAGACCACAGCTGCAAAAGTTACTGCTGAAATAAATGTTGTGTTACTGAACCCTGCGAGTACCAAAACAATTAGAAGGGAGCTTCATAACCAGGGAATTGCTGGCCGTGCTGCAATTGAGAAGCCACTCATCAGTGATGCTAATGCCCGTAACAGGAAAGGTGGTGTTTAAGTCATAAAGCCTGGACTATAGAGCAGTGGAAGCGAGTAATATGGTCTGACGAGTCTTCTTTCACATTGTTTCCCACTTCTGGCCGAGTTTACCTCTGGAGAACGCCATCTCAAGCCTATAATACAGACCGCTTGTTGCCAAGAGTGAAACATGGCGAGTGTTCTGTTATGGTTTGGGCAGCCATACCGTGGTTCTCTGCTAGCCCCATGATAACTGTGTCAGGGCACATGACTGCCAAGACTTATGTGAACATTTTGGCCGATCAAGTTCATCCCATGGTACAAACTTTGTTTCCCGATGGTGATGGTGTCTTCCAAGACGACAAAGCCCCTGTTCACACAGCTCACATTGTCCAGGACTGGTTTTCTGAGCACAAGGACGAGTTGTCCCATCTCCCCTGGCCACCAAATTCACCAGATCTGGATATTATCGAAGCTTTGTGGTCTACTTTGGAACGGAAAGTGCGTTCTCGTTATCCACCGCCAACATCGTTATCTGAAGTTGCCACCGTTTTGCAGGAAGAATGGTATAAAATTCCCTTGGCAAACATACAGGAACTGTATTTATCCATTCCGAGAAGACTGCAAGCTTTTTTGGATGCCAACGGGTTCCCTACACCATATTAAGCAAAGAAACATGTTTTTTTTAAAGGTGTTTCCATATTTTTGTCCAACCCCTGTATATACTTTCAGAACCTCTTTGTAAGAAACCAACAAGTCATGGATAACATAAGCAGGTACGAAAATAAAATACCAGCGATATTAAACTGTTTTAGAATGCTGAGCTTCAAAGATAAAAACTATTTCGCGCTTTCTCGCTTTAGCTACATGGATTTCAGACTCTGAAAAGGTTTTATATTATTTTCCCACTGGATTTTTATTGCGCTATTTTTGCAGCTATGACTTTTATGAAAAGTGCAAGGTATGTTTTTCTCAAAATATTGTTTATCTGCCATTTGTGTTTGGAAACGGGATAACGTTTTTACGAATTTTAAGGTCATATATGACTGTAATTTATCAGTATATATAAAAAGATGATTTTTTTAGAAGAAATCTGAAATTTTTATAGCATATTTGTATTTTCTGCAGATTTAAATGTTATAAATAAATTACATTCATTGATTTATTTTTAAAGCATTATTCACTTGAATCCACATAATTATTTTTAAAAAATCCAAACTACGGTACATTCAAACCAGATCAAATTGATTTTGATCTGGTTTGAATATTTTCATACTTGATGTATGTGTATATCAAAGTCTGAAATCTACAGAAACAAGAAAATATATATAATTCATTCTAGTATTGTTTAATCGTTCTCTTACACTAATTAAAAATTGTTAATTCTACCCAAACCATTGTTTGAAAGTTTAATTTTCTGGCAATTAAAGCAATTAAATTGTAAACTGTGTTAGCTTTAAATAGTTTAATTGTTAGTGAGTTTTAAAAATTTTCATTGCAATTATTCATTCTTGCTAACACTTCCACATAAACACACACATAAAAATTATTGCATCTAGAACAAAAAATGTATTGGATCGCAAAATCAGAAATGTACTCTTGTTATCACCATTATTTTTACATTTCGCTGACATCAAAAGTTTTTCGGGGTATTTATAACATTATTCGCCCTTTCCTGTCGATTCTTAACTTCAACTTACTACTTCCGCCCAGAACGTAGTTTTAGAATCACGTCTGAATACATAATGAGGAAGAGTGGTATTTAACCGCAAAGTTCTTCGGTCTTAGTGAGAGAGTTACCAGGTATTCTGTTTAAACGCGTCCGCCTTTTTAGGCTACTCTCTCGTACGCTATTATTACGCTCGGCCGTACTTTAGGTCCTTATTAGCTTCGCAGTCAATTAGCGTTAAGGGGCCAACTCTTAGAATATTGATATCTTCGGCTATTTCTCTTTAGTTTAGATGAGTTTCAGTTTAATTCTCAGTGCCTTAAGTTCAATCCCAAGTGTCGGCTATTGTACAACTCCAAGACGGAGTTTGTTAAACTTTAAATCGGAATAATAAAGGGTTATTTACCCTTCCATCTTGTTGTTTCCTGTCACACGAACCCAAGCGATTATTCTCTTATCAGTTTTTAAGATTCTTCACGTTCAACAGTAACTTAGCATTTACAAAATGAGGAACTCTACACCCTAATTAGGTGTTAGAAATTAGGCACTTGGGGATGCTAATACTAGTTAATATTAGATACTGGACACATCAAAATTAGTTTGTAAGGAATAATCATATGTCCCCATACGTGGTTTCTTGACGTAAATGATTAGCACCCGCTAGCAGCTGGAAGATTAGTGATTCGAGTCCCGGCAAGACCACAGTTGATATTTTTAAGCTTTTCCGGCTCCAATAAAATGCAATAGGTGCCTGAATTAAAATATATGATAGATGATATATGATAAATGAACCGTTATCACCTAAACTGGGTCAACAGGGTTTCATAACTCTTCTCCTTGGTTCTAAGTGCGAGAGAATGTAAGGAATAATCCCTCTCCCTCGTGCATACTCTCGCAGCGAAAACCATAAAATATTCAGTTATCAGTTGAAATTCTCTGGCTGAATCCCGACGAGCGCACAGTTATTTCTGATTCTTCCTAGCTTCTATATCTATTCTTTATCCTATGTCTCATTCCTGTTCTTCCTATCTTCCTATGTCTTGGGAAGGATGTCGTTATAGACAATTTCCTAAAAAACGTTTACCTATGGTCATGTTACTCATGAGGAAAAACACAAACGTCCCGTGCTGCCAGCCTGTACGTTACAGCAACTAAACTCAGACCGCGATGCCAAATGATTAGTGGTTTTACGTTTTCAGCCAATAGTAAGTGTTACATATTTTAATACCTAATTTAGTTTTAAAGCATTGAGTATGACATTTCATGTATTTTACATCGGCCTAATTCTATAAAACTTGAAGGGCTTTTGTCATCTCTGCTGTATTACATACGCTTTTACTGTTACTGCTTTAATTATTCTTTAACCTTTGCTGCTTGCACGTTTCAAAAAGCAAAGTATATGGCAACAGCATAATTGCAACATGAAAACTGGTGAAGAAATAAAAAAAAGAAAAAGGACATGGAAGGAAGAAACTTGGTGTTTGCTGCTAAAAGTGAGAATACAGCTTTTACTTACTGGTTAAAACCATATACAGGGTGAACAGAATTTATGGTCACAACTTAAAAGGGGGGGCGATAAAAACGGCAAAAGTAGCAATCTTTATCATACAACGTATGTTGGAATATGAAATTTGAACAAGAAATAAGAACAAGAAACATGGAAAACAAAACGTCGTTCTTAATCATAGATATTTAAAAGAAATAATGCTTAATATTTACAAGAACTGTTCCGATGAAAGCATACTAATTGAATTATATATGCATCGCCATGATGATGAAGTGATTGGTGTCCATTTTGGAAGATACTCAACATGTTATATTTTTCTGCAACAGCGACACTAATTTTGACAACAAGGTTTTTAGCGGTGAGTCAATCTGCGCTTCCCTAAGGAAACCTCTCATCATTATGATCCACGTCTTGCAACTGATATATGATGTCCTATACATGGTCAAGTTTACATAGACAGCTGATATATGATGTCCTATACATGGTCAAGTTTCCATAGACAGCTGATATATGATGTCCTATACATGGTCAAGTTTACATAGACAGCTGATATATGATGTCTTATACATGGTCAAGTTTACATAGGCAGCTGATATATGATATCCTATACTTGGTCAAGTTTACATAGACAGCTGATATATGATATCTTATACATGGTCAAGTTTACATAGACAGCTGATATATGATGTCCCATAGATGGTCAAGTTTACATAGACAGCTGATATATGATGTCCTATACATGGTCAAGTTTACATAGGCAGCTGATATATGATATCCTATACATGGTCAAGTTTACATAGACAGCTGATATATGATGTCTTATACATGGTCAAGTTTACATAGACAGCTGATATGTGATGTCCCTACATGGTCAAGTTTACATAGACAGCTGATATATGATGTCCCATACATGGTCAAGTTTACATAGACAGCTGATATATGATGTCCTATACATGGTCAAGTTTACATAGACAGCTGATATATGATATCCTATACATGGTCAAGTTTACATAGACAGCTGATATATGATGTCCTATCCATGGTCAAGTTTACTTAGACAGCTGATATATGATGTCCTATCCATGGTCAAGTTTACATAGACAGCTGATATATGAAGTCCTATACATGGTCAAGTTTGCTACCAGTCCACGAAGGTATCCTTGCCATAGAGCCCTTTTGTGTTTTTTGCCGTATTCGAATACCATTTCTTCTCACGATCATAGGTAAATAAATTGTTTTACAGATTATAAAGCGGAGATTTGTATGAATCTATACACATCATTACAGCTTTATCATTGATGCATGAAACTTCATGTGCCATCACACGTTTGAACAGGTATGGCAAGCTCAAACACGAACTACATATGTCTGAAGACAAATAAAATAATCCAAGATACTATATACTAAGTTCTTTATTATGTTATATAAAATTATTTTTATTTTTTAAATCCAAAACATTTTAGAAGATTCATCAAACGCTTTTAGATAAAACTTGCGGCAGCTTCCTCATATTACAAGTTTTCGATAAGCCCAAATCTTTTTAGAACGCATTCGAAACACAGAAAGAAAATATTCCAAGTAACTTATCTTCCAGAAAAAAGGACATGGTCGTCTTTTCCCAAACGACAACAAATTCTGTCACATATTTGTGCTTTTTTTCGCCAGAAATGAGCATCGTTTACAGTAACATACAAAAAAGAATATTCTCGTAAGTCTCCTAATAACTTAGGAAATATCTCTGGCTTTGCGAAAAACTTTCTGAAGGAAGGAGATATTTTGCCTCAAAGCAATGGAAATCGGGTTTGGAATAGTGGGCAAAAAAACAAAATGTAATGAGTGTCTATCGAAACATTATGCAGTTGTTTCAAACTTCATGGATACTGCAGAGGAAAAAACTGTGTAATAAAGTTTCATACCTCATATGCACTGCCGGTTATTTAGTTGCCCGTTGAATTTTTCTAGTTTAGATCTGCTTCCTAAATTTGAATAAAAATGGTGTGATCAGCTTTATTTTATTTTTCAGTTACAGCAAGATTTTCAGAAAATTAGTTTGCTCAATTGATATTTATAAACTAGTGGGTAAGCCCACAAAATAAGCGGGTTGCAGCCAAAGAAAATTAATAAATTCTATGTACACCTAAAAAGAAAATGCATCAAACACTTCAGTATGAAAGAAATCAGTTCATTCCTTTCAAACAACAACCACTTCGTAAATAATTTTTTCGTTGCCAAACAAGGAAACAAAAACGTTTGGCACTTCAGTTTAATACGTATTCCTATGACGTCATGATTTAAATTTTATCCATTCTAACAATTGTTTCTCAATATTAATTAAAGAAGTAAGACATATAATGTCAATTATCCTAACGTAAAACAAAAAAATTTGATGTGTACACCACATGACTTCCTTGTACGGAATATTAAATTATACGCATTTTTTCTTGCTTAAACTTATTCGATTAAATTAAATCTACTTCGCCGAGAGCGCATAAACCACAAGAGAATAAATTCATTCTTTAAAATTCACACTATTTGTTTACCATAGCGACACTCTGACGCTAGGTTCACTTAACAGTATTATATTTCGTTCATATTATAACTCAGAATGCACAAAATTGATATCATTTAAAGAATTATCTAATCGTTGCCACATGTTCTATTCAAATAAAAAATTAAAGCTAGAAAGATGTATAAAAGAAATTAAGCAAACAAAACAAAAAGAAATAGTTTTTACAGACGATTGAGTATTTCTCATTCAGTTCAATTAATTCATTTCTCTCTTCGCGACAAGGCAATAATACATAAAAACTCAAAATATCTGTATTAAAAATTATGAAGTAAATCTTAAACACTTATTTCCTCGAAAAAAGTCCAGAAAGGATTAAGCAGGATTTAATTCCCAATAACAAATGAAGGCGTTATCTTTGTTGTTGCCAAGCTAAGTTTCTCTATATTGACAACAAATCCACTATCTTGCTATTTCAAACGTAAACAAACAATGACCACCATCAAGAAAAGTATTAGGCTTAGCGGCACTTAAACAACTTTAAAATTGTTGAGAATTCTAAAACTATTGCATAGAGATTTACTAAAGGCATACAAACCTTAACCGGAAGATAAAAATAACATAATTCAATCATTTTTAAAGCAAAATATGTACAATTTACAAACATATAAGAGTAAAGAAACTGAGATCACTGAGCCGGGTAACAGAGTGGATATGTATATAAATATATTTACTTACGTTTGGCACGGCCGATTTCAACCAAAATACGAGCTACACATGTACATGTTATAGCAGACCTATATACAAAATTTCAACGTTCTGAGGCTACTCGTACTTGAGTTATGCGAGATACGTACGTACATACGTTCGTACAGACACCATGAAAAATTCCCTTCAGAATTCACTTTAAAACAGTTTCATACTTTTTTTTTGGAGGAAAGGAGTCTTTTATTCTGTCCTTACGTACAGATATCACGCAAAAACATCGTTAAATTGCATTCGAAAGCGGTCTAAATAGATATTTTCGTTGAAATATGCTGCCTGAAACATTTCGCGATTACAATACTTCCATTTTACTTCGTACAAGGAAGTAAAAAAAGTTGCTAACGACAGCGTTTTATTTAAAATGCTGACATTAACGAAACATTTCGACATACAGTGACGTCACATGCAATCACTTGTATTGTTCAACGTCAGAATATGACCTTAAATAATAATATTATGTATAATGTTTGGTAATGCTATTTTCATTTCATATTTTGTAAAACGTACTATATTTTTATTAAAAAAAACTCTGGGATTTGAAAAACAAGAGTGGCAACACTTTTCGAAGTAAAGTATTTTTATCATGGAGGTTAGAATAGATAGAGTAAGCATGACGTCGTAAAATTGAAGCGCCAATGAAATGCTAACAACGTGACGTAAGTCTTATGGCCAACATACAGCTTACGAGTAAAACAACGAAACATTGTTAAATAAAATTGCATTGAATTTAATAGCAAATATCAACGGTTTCAGGCTCAAGAAAGTGATTTTAGGCATAATTTGCTTAAAATACCACAGAAACTTCCCTTCATTTTCCAGGTTTTACCATGCATACATTTCAGTTATAATTACCATTTACATATTTTCAACTACCTAGATTTTAATAAATTTGATAAAGTTATTTCCAATCCTCGCGATTGTTCTATATACCAAGTAGAAAATGTTGTATGTATTAAAATTATTATGCTATGTTTTATGTATTAAAATTAAAAGTGAAGACATAAACTTTAATTGACGAATAGCTAAAATGCAAACGACGCCAATTAGGATGTGAAGTTCGCTTTCGACAGCGGCCATGATAAAACCATGACGCAATACCGTACCTTTTCATGGCGTCATTTTCATTGCTCGGTACAGGACAGGACAGGAACAAGTACAAGGGGCACCACGCCATCACCATTGACAAAATTGGTATAGCCCCCATGCACTACCTCTCTAGGATTGCTAGGGACATACGGAGAAGGCTTACCCCTTCTATTCTAGCCTCTATGATTCTTATTTCCTGCGCACGAGACTGTTGCCACTCGAAGAAATGAGCACGAAAATTAGCGTTTCGAGAATTTTTAATTAATATCCCAGCTGAATAAAGTCGTACGAAGATAAAATGTTCAAAATGGCTTCCAGATGATGTCACAAACGGACAAACGCGCACAGTTTTTAATATTATAGATTAAATGAATCCGTGCGGTCTTAGTATCAGCAGCATAAGGTTGTCAAGGAATAATCACTTAGGCTTTCATTCATAGGATCGTCATTACGTAAATTCGACACTGCATAGCATCGAAACAGCGAAGAATCAGCATAAGCATACGAATTACATTAATTAACAGAATATGATGGACACTGTTAAAGGACGACACAGATATAATTTTGATTCCATTTACGCAAGGTCTACAATCGACCCTACATGGGCTGAAGAGATACAAATATAGATTGAAACATTGGGGACACCATATTATTTACCGAAAGAAGTGTCTTTCCAGCATGCGAATTATCACAATTATCAGTGCATTGAGATGTCGTGGTTATACATATGCCCTTATCCTCTCACAGGAAATTTAATTATTTTAATTAATTTGTCCCTTAGTTATTTAGCTATTAGTACACTGCCCCCCTCAAAATGGGACAGTTCTATATCTCCCGTTCTACTGGGCGGATTGACGAAATTCAAAATGCTTTTTTCATGTCTCAAAAGCACGACTTAGGATATATATTAGATTTATCTAAAACAGTGCTCTAGCTCTAACACGGGTATTTTGACAGAAAATCGGACTTTGCATAGCATCTGATATGACATGCCAATTTTCTTTACCATATTTCGATTCTACGACTCAAATTATGTCTAAATATTAAATTTTGTAAAATTTGGTGCGAAATTTACGGAGAAATTCAAAAACTCTTGGCGCATTTTTTTTTCAGTTTTCGCCAAGAATAATTTACCTAGAGAACTTCTTAATATATGGCAACCTATTTTCCTTTCCCTTTTTACATTGTGCATGAGCGAAAAAAAAAGTCACATTGTTCCTACTTTCAAATTATTTTAACAAAGTGCCTAAACCCCATTTTATGTTATTATCGCTTTCAACAAATATATCAAATTTCAAAACGCGCCAAAGTATAAATTCACTTATATCCTAGGACATTCTGAATGATAAACTCTAATTTTTTAAGAAATTATCATTTTTGAGATGATGGTAAAAAATTTGTTACCATCGTTTTAAGTAGAAATACATCTACTTTAAGATGATAGTAAAACATTTTACAGATTATAATTCAAAACTGTTTCCGAAAAATTTATAAATTTTCTTTTTTAAATAAAAATGTTTAAAATAAATCATAAAAAATGGGAGAAATTTATTTCAAATGAAGCTAAATTTAGAAATGTGAAAGAAAGAATAATTTTAAAACCTATGTGTATCTCGTAAGTATAATTTTAAAACCTATGTGTATACTTACACCTAGCAAAACTTTCAGCGTGACCCTCGTATGGAAGCGGTATTTATTTATTTATTTTAGAAATTAGAAATTTATTCTGAGTGTAACAAACAAATGATTAGATTTAAGATAAAAATTATCTCAGATATGAAAACAATTAAAAAATGATTGCGGAGTGCAATTTCGTCGTTTTGCATACAACAAGTTATAACGATCAAACTTCTCTAATATTGCAATGGCAAAAAGGAGCGATTTAATAACATTTGAATAACCCTCAGCAGGATATATATTGTTACGTTTTTTCCCTTCCTTAGGTAGGTACGTTACGGGGTTCGCGCGGATCTGGAGTGAATAATGACAGCAGCACTTGATGGAATATCACAACATACTTTATTTACCAGTATTATCAGGACAACTCGAAAATCCCGCTTTACAGTTGTCGAAGAAGTACTATAAACACGCTGAAAAGATCAACGACACAGCCTTCAGGTTATCAGGCTATAACGGTTGAGATAGCTTCGCTGCAAAGCACCAGAGTACAGCTCCCGACTCTGTGACTCTGTTCGGTCGTTCTCGGAACTCCACGTACTCTCGAGATTCTCCACGCACTCGCGATGCACTCGACGATACACAAGAGTACAGCTTCCAACTCCTCGATTCACTCGTTCTCGGAGATCAACACACTCTCTCGACGAGGAATTAACCGCGATACACTAAGAGACTCGGTGCACTCGACGACTCACTCGGCACTCGCTGATTGACTGTCAACTCGACCGACTCGGCACTGACTGACTAACTAACTGGACACTCCGCGTACCAGCAGGGTTTACATAGCTTTTGGCTTGTGTTCGAGAACATTCTGGGCTAAACCGGTAAGAATTCGTTCCAGAAGGTTTTCCACCCGTCTATGGTATATCGCCAATTTTGTCGCCAAATGGGCAATTTCTCCCCAAATGTGGCAACCCTGCCTTCCCTTAATTATTTTATGGCAACCCTAAACCTGCTTTGCGGGAAAGCTACTCCACCGCGTCTGTAAATTTCGCAACAATATGATCCACAGGACTAGCAGAATGTCCTGCTTAATTAAAACTCCCAGGTGAACAAATGCGGCGATGCACTTAGAATTTTAGGATGAAATTTCGGATGATATTTCAAGGAACCATTTAACCAAGGGCATAACTCTAAAATCATTCTTCAAGGAAATAAAAATGTTAAGCTAGTACGGAGGTAGTTCGCACATTTTTTAGACAATTTTCATTGCGTTCACAGAAATATTTTACCCCAAATTTTTGTGTTTTAAATGATTCGTTTAATAACCCTTAATCTTCACTACCTTCCTACACTGCAATTTCGAAGACAACAACTCCCTTTTTTGATATCGAATGAGACATTTTATCCCATTCCTCTTGAAAAGCTTTCCAGAATCCAAGGAGAGTTCTAGGTCGACGTTCGAACAATTCGGTTTTCAGAAGTCAAAGTGCGCAAACATCCGTGGACAAAACATCAGGAAATTTAGTAGGGATACGAATGAAGGGTTATGGCCTTGACAACTGGTTTCTTGTTCCGTTTTTTCTCCAGGATATTAACAGTGGATTTTGACATGCGGCTTCTTCCTTTGTCTTGATGCAGCTCTACTGATTGATGGCACTTTCGGTGAAGAGAAGCCCCTTTAATTTTTATTTGTCGTTATATATCAGAAACCAATAAAAATCGTAAATCCCTTTGAAAAACGTTCTTTAGATTCTTTGAACCATGCTCTAAGATTTTTTTTCCTTCTCTTTGGCGATAATAAATGTATATTGTTTATTGCGATTATTTAAATATATCAAATATTCATCTATTGTGACAGACGTTTTCCATTTTTGCCCGAATAATTGTTTCTCATAGAGAATTCTGCAGCGTGTTCTTCTTTCGGTGATATATTCCGGAGAAAGACAAAGCACATTACGTTTTTTCGCCTCATTAGGATCCAAATCAGCATTAATCACTTTGTTTACAGCTGACACTGATATTTTAATGATTATGCAACTGTCCTTTAAGGCACACTTTTTTTAATATTAAACTTACCTTTGCAACATTAACATTCGAAATATTACTTTTTCTCCTTGGATATGTGTTTTGAACAATTTTTCTGCTTGAAGCCAAAGTTTGACGTTTTTTTTTCTTTCATTTTTGACATTATCTATCGTTGTTTTACATACAAATCATGGCTTACAGGATATTTTAAAAGCTAAACACGAATAATTTGTTCGAAAAGAGTACAAAAACAGCCTTCCATCCATTGCTTCTTTAAATACGCCATTTCGCACGAAAACAAAATTGTCAAATTGCAAACGGTAATTTACACTTTTAAAAAATATTGTTGTAGTTAAAAAAGATATATCTATATATTATCTAATCAGGTGATTTTTATAGCAAAAGCAAATTTTCTAAAAAATGGGCGGAAAGCCTCTTATTTTTAGAATACCCTATATAAAGAACAGCTCTGACAAGAGGAATGACATAATATCATCAAAAATTACGATCTCAGCAACAGTTTTAAAGGATTAAAAATTTAATGATTTAAGAAATCAATGCTACGGAGAACATGAACTGTAAACAATCGTACTCTCTTCAAAATGATTCGTTCTATGAGAAAATAAAGCGATTCGCTATAAATAGTCACAATACTTATATGTGACTAGTATAAGTATTATATATAAGTACTCACATAGTAAATATGATAAGTTCACATAATAAATATATATAAGTATTCACATAGTAAATATGATAAGTTCACATAATAAATATATATAAGTATTCACATAGTAAATATGATAAGTTCACATAATAAATATATATAAGTATTCACATAGTAAATATGATAAGTTCACATAATAAATATATATAAGTATTCACATAGTAAATATGATAAGTTCACATAATAAATATATATAAGTATTCACATAGTAAATATAAAATAATTGTGTTTATTCCTAAACAAAGCACAAATACATTCCTCTTAAACGTTTTAAAAGGAACGTAACGATTTAACCATTTGGAAAACCTGAAAGAGGACAACAAAGCAAATAGAAATCTGTGCAAACCACTCTCTGCAAAAGTCTCAATTTACGGATTAAATGAACATTAAACAGACATCATGTGATTCTCAATTAGATGTTTATGCCAAACCATCAACTTCCGCTCAGCGAGATCGAAAGTAGGCACCATCTGTTTTTGTCGTCGTTGATGTGCTTCGTTATAGCAACCAGTCGGTATGCGTTTATAGTCCTGCGTTACTGAATAATTTAATCGTCCAATTGAGAGGAAAGCTCGCTAAAGGGTTTAGTTCGGAAAAGTATAATGACCTCACAAGTAGCTCCACAGCGCTTTGATTAGTGGACGTAGCTCCTAGGTGTTTGTGCTCCGGAAATAAATGAGCTTTGCGCTTGTTGCCACGCTGTGAGACAATTTTTCACAACTTTTACGAGATTAAAAAGAAAGCAAAACAAGCACAGACAAAGCTGTATTGTAAAAAAGAATCCACTACACCAAAGAGAAAAATACTTTTACAAATAATGTTCATTCAGAATCTTCATGTAAGGTCAGATGGCTTTTTTAAATAAAAATAATAAAAATATTATTTAACTTAATGGGACTCATACACCTTAAACCCCTTATGATCTTCGAATAGGTGACTGTTGCAAGAATTGGAATATTTTATTTATTTTAAAAGCAATTACTTCCAACTTTTTACATCTGACCACATAATATAGCTGCTTTGGAAAATAGTAACCAGAAAGTTTGTGTTGCCACAAATATTTTTGTAATTTAATTCTCTTTGTGACAAAATATTTCGCCATGTTTCCACATTGCGCGCAAGATATTTTAAAAATGGCTAATGGGTCATACTTGAAATTTGATGGAATTCTTTATATGGGCACTACTTTCTAACTGAACCAACAATCTGATGAATATTTTAATATTGAAAAATTTTATGGACATGAAATATTACACATTTTGTTAATAAAATACATTTTATAAACTCAACTCAAAATCAAATAAAAGTTTGACATGAAATTTTTAGAATTTTAGGTTCACAGTAGTTTCCAAATGTTATAAAAGCTATATATTAAATATGGAATTAAATTATGAAACAGAATGTTTTAAACTGTGCGCGCAAGTTGGGAACATGACGAAAAATGTTGTCACAAAGAGGACTAAATTATAAAAATATTTGTGGCAACACAAACTTTATGATTACTCTTTCAGAAAGCAGCTATATTATGTAGTCAGCTGTAAAAAGTTGGTAGTAATTGCTTTTAAAATAAATAAGTTATCCCAATTCCTGCAACAGTCACTTATTCGAACATCTTATGGGTTTTAAGGTGTACGAGTCCCCTTAATATACAGATAATACTTATAATACTTACTGCCCATATATGAAAAATAATTGTTTGCTTTCATTTTGTTCATTCATTCTAAATCGGTTAGCGATGTGAAAGATACCTGCATGATATTATTTTTACTTTTGGGTTAAATCTTGAAATGCCTTTCTAACGAATAATATCAATTTATAAATACCTGTAACGCAAATCTATATGGTTTGTGTTATTTGATTATGGCAAAGCACTCTATGGCTACTGCCTGAGGAAAGACATGCCTTTATGGAGGACTTTCTAAGGAACCTGGCTCGTATACACGTTACACATGGGGAAAAACACAGAAACGTTCATGCAGCCAGCCCATACGCGGGATATGAGCCTCGGACAGAACTACCAGGGTTCAGTGACTTTAACGCCCGTTTATTGGTGTGTCACAAATCTAAATGGATTTTTATTACACATATAATATAAAAGTGTGCTTTAATTTCAAAATGTAATGTAACTATCATTTCAGTTGCACGTGTTTTTAAAACACTGAATTACATTAAAAAATTATAATAAAATCTATTCTCGATTATCCAGGCTAATGTCGAAGATGCAGGTGAAGGATAAATGAAAAACACAGGTAATCCAAATTGCCAATTTTCGTATATACTGTATGCGTATATTTCTTTGAAAAATCAATAATTTATTTTTGAGAATATTTGAATACTTGCCGAAATTCAGTGCGTATTTTTTGAAGTGATACTTTATCACTGCATTCGAACTGAATTGAAATCACTGTATCGCTTAAAATAAGAATATATGCACGAAAATACATACGAACACAAATATCGACTATCCACATGCAGAACGAATTATACGAGGCAATCATTGAAACTAAACCGAAAGACACATTTCAGTTGTCTTTAGAAAACTCTCGTACTTGCGCTTGTTTTACCTTTCCACACACTCACGCATAGCTTTGAGTGTGCGTCCGTGAGCACCGCTACGCACAAATAATCCGGAAACCGGATAATCTGCACCCGGATAATCAACCCAGATATTAGCGTATTGTACGTTCATAGGAAAATATATTTTATTAAGAGTAAATAATGAAACTGTGAACTAAATAGTTAAAGCCTAACTGAGAAGTTATGTTTTTAAAGATTATGAATACTTTACAATAAAGGATCTCCAAGGATGATTCATAAGATCTTTCAGAAGTTCGCCAGTGTGTACTTGGATATACTACAAGTCTTTTTCAGGAGCTAAAGAATTAACAGTCTTGATGGCCTCAAAGAAAGAACCATACAAGCAACAGCAAGCGTTACACCAAACGTTCGTGCCATAGAATGGATCGAAATTCTCTGTGACTTGCTCGTGTTGGTAAACCAGACCATTACTTGACCCAATGCCCTCTAACCGCACAGCGGCATGTGCAGCTTCCGGAACAGGCAACTTCTCATAAGCGTTATCTGATCAAACAGCCAGCATATCGCATGAAAATATGCAAGATAATGCAGAAACTGGAGGAATTTGGAACAGATTTGTGCAGTGTGGAGTAGTTCCCAGTCAATCTCTCTTCTCTCTCTCTCTCCCTCTATCTTTTTATTATTATTATTATTATTATTATTGTATATATTATGAAACATGTATATATTACGGACCACTGTATATATTATGAAACATGTATGTACTATGGCCAATGAAAATTATTATGAACTATGTATGTATTATGTAACAGGCTCAATATATTATGAAACATATATGTACTATGGCCAATTAAAATTGTTATGAACTATGTATGTATTATGTAACAGGCTCAATATATTATTAACTATGTAAGCAAGTATGAACTATGTAAGCCACTATGTATTATGTAACAGGCTCAATATATTATGAAACATGTATGTACTATGGCCAATGAAAATTATTATGAACTATGTATGTATTATGTAACAGGCTCAATATATTATGAACTATGTAAGCCACTATGTACTATGTAAGCATGTATATGTATGAACTATGTAAGCAGGTATTATGAAAGATCTATGTAAGCAGGTATTATGAAAGATCTATGTATTATGAACTACTTGTATATAAGCATGTACCATGAACTATGTAACTATGTAAGCATATATTATGAACTATGTAACTATAAGCATATGTTATGAACTATGTAAGCATGTATACAGGACCAATGTATGCCCTTATAGGCCCCATGAGGTGTTGCCCCGGATAGTTGCGGAACCTGGACTTGACCCGAATAGTCTTAGTAAGCCGCACGGGTGTCCAGATTCTGCTCTCAACTCAACTCAACTCGTGTTGTGGGTGGCACACATTTTGAACATTTTATTCATCATCGTGATCATACTGAACGGTTGAATTAGACAAATATTTTTTCAAACCATTTCATGTAGTATTACGTATTTTAAAGATACCTTACTACAAGGTGAGACAGCGTTCATAGTAGGATATTTAAAACACACCATAAGGCAGTAGCTGAAATTTATTTATTACCTTTTATGTCAATTAATAGTTAAAGGTATGCTAATGTGTACGTCCTTGTGAATTGCGTGGGTTACTTTTTGAATATGATACCTGTCAAATGATGCCCCCTCTGCACAGCACATTCATCTAGGCGGCGTTGGAAGGTTGCCATGACTCGGCGTAACGTATTCCCTGGGACATTGCCGACGGCAGTTCTGATGCGATCCCAGAAAACTTGCTTCAGGTGGCTCCGAAGGAAAAAGTCTTCACATGAAAGATCAAGTGTGCGAGGCGGCTCAGGAAATGTAACCAAAACGAGAAATTACTCTACCTGGGAATGTCTGTCGCCATGGTCCGTCCATCTGGAACTTTGCCCAAGTTGAAATGTTGCTGAAACAGATGTTGAGTAGACGTTGGTTGGCAGAAACAGATGTTGGTTTTCAAGAACAGCAGAGTAGTTATTCTTGAAATAACTTTCAACAGCAAAGGCACGATGCTGTGCACTCCACCGATCCATATCACTGTCATACTCGAAATGGCAGCTCATTAGTACACGAATACGGCACGAGCTGGCGCGCATTCATGCAATACGTCATTGTACTACTCAAGTCAAATTACGCTATGAACGCTGCCGCACCCTGTATATCTCGCCATTCATTCTCAGAGACACTATACAATACTTTATCAAAAAAGCTGAAATAAAGCAAGTGACATAGTTCAAAAAAGCATCTTTTGTAATAAAATGATAAAAACTCCTCTGTTATTGGCATTTAAATTTGAGAGTTTCAAACTATTTTCTTTCTTTCCGGTGGGAGGGTTTACAGAGTCCATTTCTTTTCCGTAAGATAAACTAGAACAACTCTGCCTAAGGCTTAAGCACCCTTATCACTACGTCTTTGATTTTAGAACAGAAACGTGATAAGGATGTAAAGGATTCTTTTATTCAACTTAGGTAAAGGTATAACGTACTGCCCGTGCTTACACAACCAGTTAACATTTATTGTTTAACTCCAAGAATAGGAGAAAACTGAGACTTAGTCTATCGCAAGCAATTAAATTAAGTAAATCGTAAGTAAACCAAAACGCTACACAGAGATAAAACGCGCAGATTGGTTCAAATACCTAAGGCAGGAGTGTCAAGCCTTTAAGACGAGAATAACGCAACACCGCAAATAACCAGCTCTTATGAGAATAAAGTACCGCCTTCAACAGGCGGAACACGTTCGGATTCTACCGTCTAAAACTTTGCTTTAATGCCGACTCTTTCAGCCACCCAGAAGAGAAACTGGTTAGTGACTCTGACTGCTATACCGAAGGGCTGGTGTTCGAATCCCGAAGAAAGCATTGATATAATTTGTCCGTCCTTTCATAGGAGACAATAGAGGCCCATCTAATTAGGTCCTTCCATAATAAAGTGACCATCGTTTTCGACCTTAATAGTGGCCAATGCCTATAAACTTCTAGAGCCAGCTATTGGAAAACAATACTCTCTTTTTCTACCTCATCTGTATACGCGCGAACTAAATATCAACATTTTAGCAGGAAAATGTAAAGCGAGAAAGACAGTAAAGTAACGCAAAATAGCGGGTTACTAAAACTAACCAGTTACTTATGTTATAAAATTTCTTATGCCATACCTAGTTTATCAAAAATCACATCCATTACCCGAAAGCAAATTTATTTCTGTTCAAGTGATACAAAATATGAATAATTTTATGCAAATAACAACATTGTTTTAAGGTCGTACTGAAATTGAAAAAATTCTGATATAATGTTAATTTCTTGTAACTTAAATTAAACATTTTCTTACGATTTCCTTTAACTGAAATGTAGCTGGATTCCGAGAAGTTTTCATACAGAAAATATTCCACTTACCAGATATAATAAATGTACAACATGCATCTCCATCGTTGGTTTCCCCAAAATTGAGAACAATGAATTATAACAAAACTTACACTTCAGTTACGTTTAAAATAACATTCAGCGCATTCACTGAAGAAGTTATCCCGGTGTATTCCAGAAAGCGTTGTTTTTCATATAACCCAGATACAATAAATTAAAGTGCAGGTGGTTTTCGTCATATACTGTTCGGCTAGGTATATGTCTTCCGCAGTAGACTCTGTTAAACGAAACTCAGGGCAAACCTTCTGGTAAACTTCCAGCATGACTGTCTCTTTGTACAGTCAGTTAGAGGGTACAAAGGTGATCTAGAAGGGATGCAGTTTACCAGATAGACAAGACTCTTTAGGAACTGCGTCTGAAAAACATACCAGCATGTAGTTCCGGTTACAGCCGAAAACCTCACGGACGAAAACATCGCGGAGAAAATAACGCAAGGCTAAAACGTCGTGGTACAAAACATCGTGGGAGAAAAGAAAACAAAGAGTAAACATCGCAGTTCTAAAAAACATCATGGTACAAAGTATTGTGGTCTAAAATAAAGCGTATCAAAGACTTCGCAGTTTAAAAACATTGTCGACGAAAATATCCTGGTAAAAAATAAAGTACCTACAAGTCATCGCATGACGATTTTGCCGCCATGTTTGCGACGGACACAGTAGTTCCAGACAAAATGGGAAAATCGGTATTACTGATCCTGGATACAACAGCGATTCTATTAATGATTATTCCTAGGAATAGCCTTTTTCCGATATATATATCGTATATGACCTTTTTCATGAAGTACTAATCTAAAATATTTCGTAGGTGCTGCGGAATTCTGAAGTGAAAGCACAGCGATCCTCCAAAAGATTTTTCCGTACTTTCTTGGAACGCAAAGGACTACAGGAAAAGATTACTTTTAGAAATGTCATGTCGAAGGGGTGGTTAAAGAAAGAAATGATTTGCATGAAGTTCAGGAACTATCTTTCCTGAAGAAATGGGAAAGTGATATGGTCTCAAAATTCATCCCAACTTATACCGTGTGGAAATAACGGAGTAACACTCCTCTACTGGAGGGATGACGAACTTTCCCAAAACTAAGATATGTGAGATATCAAATTCAAAAGTGCTGGGAAACGTGAGGTTTTGTGTATCCTAATACCGATTTCATAGTGAAATAATCTCTGTGTGAAAAGCAGCCAAGTCATAGTATCATTATTTCACCAGAAACCAGTCTTCGCAGAGTCGCAGAGATTGAATCATCAATTTTGAGATTTATCTCTAAACTGTTTATGTTTAGAGATAAACAGTTTAGCTTTGCCAAGCTTTGCTCCTAAGTCTCCTCCAAGCTTTGCCTTTAAGACTCTGTAACATCCTCTTCCAAGGCTTAAAGTAACCATATACGCTAGATATAATCCTAATCGAAGATTTGTGTAATGTTGTCTTGAAACAGATACAAGAATGGCAAACAAATGATAAACTAACAATAATTTTTATTTCATGCCTAAAGTTCACATTCCTAAATCCTTTTGTTAACTTATTGCAAATCGAGGCTTAACAGACGTGGCAATGTGTATATTTTCTAAAGAAAGACGTGTAATTTTTACTTGGGTGGTGTTATGCGCATGTTTATTTTTTTTCTACGTATTGAAAGCAAACATCATTTTCACACTTTATATTTTCACTCTATATTACTTTTACACTGCGTGTTTCAATTTTAATGTAAATCAATGAGCTTTATTAAACTCACATGAAAAATCTTGTTTGTTAAGTTTCTTTGTAAAACTGACCAAGCGAATGAATTATACGGTACGTGTTCATTAAATTCTCTGAAAAAGGGAAAGCAGGGAAATTCATTAGGGAATGTCATTAGGGAAATATTATTGGCGCGAAGTAAATGCTAATTTATAATTAAGAAATGTATTCATTCCATGATAAACATGATCGTCTTTCATTGAAGGCTTGACTAATTTAATCTTTATATTGGCTTGAAATTTCCTTAATTTCTTTAGATAGGACTCGAAATCTTATCACTCCCGATGCCTAAAATAAATTTAATTCCATGAATGTGTTAACTATTTCGAATATATTTCAATAATATTTCATGAAACATTTAACTTTTCCGCCAATAACAGCGGGCTTGCCCGCTAGTTTAACTTGTATATTGTGTTGTTGACGAGCCTCAATAGTGATAATCTAAAAAATTATTTGTAATCAGAATCATTTTCTTAAAAGTTTTAAATAGACAAAGAATGTATTTGTAGAGATACAAAACGAAATGTGTTTTTGCTTTTTTGACACATGTGTATACTTATCGATGTACAAAACACACAAAATGTTATGCAAAAGACAATGAAATGTCATTTAGACATTGCGTAAATTAATTTTTCTATATACATTTCTTATTATTATAGAGATTGGTCTATTTATGTCATTTGTAAATACTTATTAATTTCATTAATTTTTGAAAAAAATCACGATTTATTTAATAAAAGCAAGTTTATCACATTAGTTTTAATTAAACATTTCTTTACACAGCTAGCCTAGTTACTTTTATTTATTTTAGGTCTAGGTGGTGAAAATATTTTTTAGAAAAAGTTTGATTATTCAGAAGTGATAGATGTAAGATCCAAACTCGCATACTGATAACAAAATAAATTATTTCTCACTTCGAATTTCTTAGAATTATTCGTTAATTTTAGTGATTTTTACGATTCAGCTATAAATTCCTAAAACAGCGATATTTTAATTTATCTCTATAAATACAATATAAATTCATAGCTTGTTTATAAACTCTAGTTTCGCTGTGATACTTAAATCCTCGCTTTTTGATAATATTTGCAAAATATAAAGGTAATTATTTATATGGCATAGAAAGCTTTCCATGTGCAACAGAAACACTAGATATCAACTCTAAGTAATTCAAGATAAAGTGTTCATATAATTATTTTAGCTAAATTTCAGAAATATTTTAATCCATTTATGTTTATGTCAACATTGTTGTGTCGCGAATTGAAAAATGCAGTCCTAAATGTCTTGTTTAAACGAAAACTGAAAAAAGGAGAAACGATATTGACAATCAACTTCAGTACGAAATATCTTGTGACTGTCTGAGAAATATACCTTGGTTCTTGACCTGAAATTCTAGCTAAACTAATAATGAGGAAATAAAAATAATCTTAAAAAGTACTTACGCATTTTCGTTGTTTTCAAAGACAAGTATTCCTTCCACATGTTTATAATCTCTCCCTGGTTTTGCGCTTCCTTCTAGTGTCCTGAAAGGTATGATAACTCGTCCTCTGGCTCCACTGTAGCGGGATACTTTGAGCCTGTACTCCCCAATGGATTCTGGTACTTCTTGAGCTACATCTTGAAATCCAAATACTCCACTATGGTCATCATCAAGAATCATTACAGTGGCAATTGAAGGAGTTGCTAATTCTAACGGAGGTCTTGGGGGACCCAGCTGCCCAGGAGAACCATTCATTGCTCTCAGCGGTATACCATCGGGGTGATTCAGGTACCTCGGGTTACTTAGACGAACATAGAAGTGTTCATCCTCCTCGAAGATGTCATCATCTATGACCGTGATGAAAACCTGTTGTTGGGTTTCACCAGGACGGAAGATAATAGTTCCCGCTAGTGGTTCGTAGTCTGAACCTGCTTCTGCAGTGCCATCTTCGGTTTCGAAATCCACACATACTGAATAAGAAACATCTCCAGACCTGATAATCGTCACCGCAAACTGACCTACACTTTCCATTACAGTGTAATGTGCAGGATTGAAATAAATGCGACACATATCATCTTTGATGGTTTCCTTAGACTCTTCCTTCTCAGGTTCTGGTTTCTCTAGCTTCTTTTTAATAAGATTACCTCCTCCCGTAAGTTTTTTGGTTGCCTGTAGTCGATAGAAAGCCCTGCTCTTAGGTCCTCTCTCAAGGATTTCTTCCCGTGCCATTAGTTCCAGCTCTTCCATGGTTTTTTCAGGATTCTTCCGTCTCAGTTCTCGAAGCAGCTGTATATATTCTCGCCTGTGCTCTTCGAATTCTTTAACTTCTTCATTTTCTTCTTCATCAAAGACTTTCAGACCATTGGTAGCTGTGGGTTTACTACCTGGGGCTCCCATTTCAACAGCCCCAGCACCCTCGCCACCTTCGCCTCCTACAATAACCCCTCTCTTATTCATTCGGTATTTCTTAGAGAGGTACTTGTAGATGAGGAGTCTACGATCCGCGATATACGCGGTAAGTACTGTAGTGGGGAAGAAGAGGAAGGTAACTATACCTTCCCAGACTTCGATTACCCCATAGGAAGACCATGTAAGGATCAGGTAAAGCCATATGTAAGCAAATACACTCCACGTCATTGTGACAAAAAATACCCTAAGATGTTTTATCTTGCGGTGTTCGTCGCTTGGGATAGACCACACACAAATCGCTATGATCACGAACATATTAAATGCGGCACTTCCGACAATCGTTCCTGGTCCTAAATCTCCTGCTTGAAATCCTTGACCTGTTACTTCAATCACCGATAGTAGAATTTCTGGAGCGGATGACCCCAAGGCCATAAGGGTCAGATTGGACACTGTCTCATTCCATATACGAACACTGATAGTTTGTGTCTCTCCATTTGGCTTCTTTATTACTACCTCTTTCTCTTTAGAGGTTATTACTTCGATTGCAGCCATAAAACGATCAGCTATGATGGACACACCTACAAATATATACACCAGTGCTATGAAATATATAATTCCCCTAGCCACTACATCTCCTTTACTAAGATTGGTGGTAGGAGTCCATACGGGAAGGATTAATCCATCCTTGCATTGAGAATAATTGGACGCGGAGGCCGTATCAAGTACTGTGCTTGTGAAAAGCACACCCCAAATTAAAGCATGTGTGAAAGAAATCATTTTGAAAGTAATTTAATACTTGATAATAATGTATAAAATTTTAATTGTTGATATGATAGGCAGATATTGACGAATACTTATTGCTTAGCTAAATTATAATTTTTAATTTCGAGTTTACTTTGAGTGTTCATTTCTCAAAATAATGAAGTTATTTCTAAACATGAAAGAGTTTCAAAATTCAGTAATAATTTTCCTTAGAATGATAAAAATGTTTAACGTAAAAGTTACTTCTTCACTATCATTAAGGACAGAGTTAAGAATTTTGTTATCATTATTGAAACATATATTCTTTCCTTGATTTTAAGAAATTAAAGTTTGATAGTTATTACTGAATTACTGAATTTACTGAATATTACTGAGTTTTATGAAATTTATAATATTTATTTATAAGAGTAGTTTCTCATGAAATTTAATAATATAAAACCTTTATCGAGGTCACAGGATTCTCTCTGTTTTTCTTTAACAAAGTAATAATAACTAAATGCAAAAATTGTTAAATATCATTTATAAATAATAATGATTTCGCTTTCTTAAATTAATTTTAAAGTTATAAAATCAAATTCAAAGAATAATAAAGTGAATTCACAACCAGAGTCGATGAAGAGCTGAAGAAATTTGTTTCAAGTAAATATAAAAAATATTTTTAAGGAAAAGAAAAAATATTACTGAATTTGAAAACTAATGTTAGAACTTCAAGAAAATATTTGTTCAAACATTGAGGTCTTACTAAAATCTATATAATACAAATACTTTAATTTCTAGAAAGCCACTTTTACAGTTATATAGTTAATCATTGCTTATTTGCAATGCTATTCATTGAGACAATGCAGTTTGCTTTAGATAATAAAGCAGTTTGCTTAAATATTAAGCTTGTTTACAGTTTTTACAAAGCTAGAAATTATGTGAACCGTGTTCAAAGATTTAAATTTAATTTATGTATTTTTGGTGTTAAAAATAATAAGTATTTTTGTTATAATTTTGATCAAAATGGATAAATGTGAATGAAAAGAGTAATCTAAAATTAAGAAATATTCAAAAGTGCTTATCCTGCTTGCGGTTTGGGGTGAATGGTTTTATTTTAATTTAGAGATTGTTTTAATAGAGAACATTTTATCTCATTAATAAATCCTGGTATCATTAGCATGGAGCTTTCCAATAATAATATTAAGTTCAATATTATTAAGGCGATGAATGACACCCTAAAAACGCCCATCTCGATAAAAGTAAACTTCATGTTAGATAAAAATATCTCACTCTTATAATGTTCACAGAATATAGCTTCCATGCTTGAAATGCAGTATTTTCTAGGGAAGATGACATTCACTATTCTCCAAGATATCTGAAAATAGAAAAATTAGCTATAAGTATTCACTTCTTATGAATCAATTAATAATAAAAGTGTTAATTATTTCATTTATAATAAAAGAATCTTCAAAACTATAATGTATTTGAAAATATAAAATACAAATTTCACCTTTTATTACACAACTTCGATATCTAATAAAACATTTTGTTAAGTCCACTTCAAAATATTACGATTCTTTATTTATAAATTACTATCGGAAGTACCCGATGCCAGTTACGTTAGATTGAGAGTAATGTATTTAACAACAAAGAGAACGATACCGCTGTAATCCTTCTCTAATAACGATGCACAAAATACGATTCATAGTCATACATCGTTCATCTGATGCGATATGTAACCCACATAAAAAACTTCGATAGAATAATAAACTAACAGAAATCAATAACGCAAGCAAACACACAAACAGAGATTTTTCTTGATATATATAGATCTTGTAAAACGTACAAATTTTTGATTGACAAACTCTACTATTTGAAAGCTAGCAGAAGCAACACTTTCCGAAGTAAAGCATTTTTATTTCCAACGCGACCACTCGGAAAAGAGAGTGCGAAAATTAGTGTTTTCAGAGTATTTAATTAATATCTGGGCTGATTAAAGTCGTACGAACAGTCGAAATGGCTTCCCACAAATTTTTGGAATCGAGAATAATGTATTTAATGATTGGCAATACTATTTTTATTTCATTGTAAAACTTAGAAAATTTTATTATTAAACTCTACAATTTGAAAGCGAGCACTTCTCCAAATAAAGCAGATTTTTATCTCCAGCGTGCGAAACTGTTGCCATTCGGAAAAATGACGGTGAAAATTAGCGTTTACAAAGTTTTTAATTAATATCTTTGATTTTAGCTCTTTTTGTTTGGAACGAAGTGCACGTCGACCTTTCCCAGGACCCAGAAAGGAATTGTAGAAAGTTTAGTGACGATAACTATAGTAGTGACTAAGTTAATAGCAAACAAACACACAAACCTTTTTCTATGCATATATATATATATACTAGAAAGTCCGGCGGTCATACGAAATGACCGCTGTTCTAGATATTATAAATTGTAATTAAAATGATTTGTGCAAAGGTGTCTGCTAATTCAAACTGAATTACCCAGGGCAGGCGGCGAGGACGCCCCTTTGCTTACTGCCCCACGGAGTTTCCCCCTTCTACTTACATAATTGCTTAAAGTAGAGTGCAATGAAGGAAACTACTGGCGGTACATTTCTTAAGAGCCACCACTATCTCAATCAATAAAGGTGATTTAAATAATAAATTGTTAATTCACATGTCAAAGGTGTCTTTGTGCACAACATTTCGTGTGGAGATCTTTCCATCATTTTTAAGCTCGCCTTGTAGAAGACCATCCATTATTTTTAATTTTACGTCCGTTCTTTCACGGACTTTTGAACAGGCAACATAAAATTGACCGTGTCCAAATGCAGGCTCAGGTAAAAAATGCCAACGTGCTTAAGCGTTTCGCCTTGAGACATATGGATGGTCATAGCAAAGGCAAGTTTTACAGGAAATTGTCTACGTCTCAATTGAAGCGGCAACTCTGTGTCGTGGCATCTTCACCCCATTGGCTACCACAGTTACGCAAACAACCAATAAACTATCGGCGACAAACAGACACTCAAACCGCATATATATATGGGGTGAAGTAACATCATCTACTCCGAAACGGCTGGCTCCCGGGCTTAGCGAAGCACACCTTTGGATTCCGCAGGTCCGTGGCACACCAATTTGACGCTTCGCGTCTTCTTGGGACTTTAATTAGCCGAGATATTAATTAAAAACTAATTTTCCTCTACATTTTACACTTTCTATATTGGGTTTTCCCTATTACAGGGATTTGGCTACGTGCCAAATTCTTTTTTCTGGAATAGCTACGTAACGGTGCCGAGTTGAAATTCGAGACACGTATCCTCGGATTCCAAAAAATTCTCCGAATCCATCGATACCTTTCTCATCTTCGTACGACTTTAATCAGACGAGATATTAATTAAAAACTGGAGAAACATTAATTTCCGCACTCATTTTTCCGAGTGGCAACAATAAACTATTGGCGACACACACTTTAGCCGTTTATATATATAAAGATGACTAATAAACATATGCTTTATTAGATAAAAGACTATTAAGACAGAAGCTTTAGATATCGAAACACCATGGCATTCAAAGCATTTTTAATAATAAGATATGAATAATTTTCCTCGAAAAGAGCACAAACATAGCTTTCCATCCATTGCCCTTTAACAGCGCCATTTCGCATGGAAACAAACCTGTCAAGTAGCAGACGATTATTTATACCTTCAAAAATATAACTGCAGTTTAAAAACGAATTTCCAAGCAGACAGGATAGCTTAAGATAAAGAATCTATAAACTACCGAAATATAAAATAAAAATGTTCTCTTTTATAAAAATAACTTTAATAAGTACTAAATCGTTTTGTGACACTTGAACGAAAATCATAATGCACGATTCCTTATTTTTAAACTATACAGACGCTTTTCTCACATTTCTTAGACGATTTTCATTGTATTTGCAGAAATATTTTACCTACAATTTTTACATTTTAAATACTCGATTTGATAAACGTATTCTTCTCTGTCTTACTACACCACGATTTGCAAGACAATAAAGCCTTTTGTAATATCGGAAGAGGTATTTTATCCCATTCCTATCGGAGAGCTTTCTAAAATCCAGGGAGGGATGTTCAGTTGTTCATCGACGTTACGTCAATCCCCTTTTTAAAAGTCCAAAAGCGTAAAAATCTGTAGGTGATATATCAAGAGCTTTAGTAGGGATATGTGTGAAGGGTATAGCCCTAATACCCATTTTTTGTTCCATTTTTCCCAGGAAATTAACAGTGGATTTTTGACGTGTGGCTACTTGCTTTGTCTGGATGCAGCTCTATTCATTGATGGCTCTGCGTGAAGAGTAGGAATTTCGTGTTTGCTAATAGGGTATAACATATGTTGCTGTATGTGGAGTTGATCTTAAAATATTTTTCCAAACTATTTATTTTTAATTTGCCGTTAGTTGGAAAATAAGCAACAATAATAAATCCTTTTGAAAAACTTTCAAGATTCTTTGAACCGTATTTTAGGATATTTTATCCTACTTGATGACAAGGTCTGGATCTTTTTTTTAATGAAGACAAATAAATACATCCAAGCTCCATCTGTTGCGATAACATTTTTCCATTTTTGCCCGACCATATGTTTGACGTAAAGAATTCTGAAGGGCGTTTTGCGTTAAGCGATCTGTCTTGGAGAAAGACGATGCACATTATACTTTTTTCTCCCAATTTTAAAATTCAAATCAGCATTATGCACTTTGTTTACAGTTGATATTAAGCATTTAAATGATATTCAACTGTCCTTTAAATTAGCAAATTACCTTCTAACATTGAAGTTCGCACCTTTGCAACATTCGAGACACTCCGAATTTTCGTTGGATATGTATTTTGAACAATTTATAAGGTATTTTACCCTTTCTTCCAGCATGCCTTCGTGGTGTAACGGTAGCACACTCTGTGCGTATTTCGAGATGTCTAGGTTCGGATGTTCTTTTAACATTATTAACTTTGAAACATTCGAAACATTCCAGCTTTTCTCTGGATATGTATTTGGAACAATTTGTAAGGTATTTTCTCCTTTCTTCCAGCATGCCGTCGTGGTGTAATGATAATAACTTCGTGGTGTAATGCTCTGTGCGTATTTCGAGATGTCTAGGTTCGGATGTTCTTTTAACATTATTAACTTTGAAACATTCCAAATTTTCCTTGGATATGTATTTGGAACAATTTGTAAGGTATTTTCTCCTTTCTTCCAGCATGCCGTCGTGGTGTAATGATAATAACTTCGTGGGGTAATGCTCTGTGCGTATTTCGAGATGTCTAGGTTCGGATGTTCTTTTAACATTATTAACTTTGAAACATTCAAAACATTCCAAATTTTCCTTGGATATGTATTTGGAACAATTTGTAAGGTATTTTCTCCTTTCTTCCAGCATGCCGTCGTGGTGTAATGATAATAACTTCGTGGTGTAATGCTCTGTGCGTATTTCGAGATTTCTAGGTTCGGATGTTCTTTTAACATTATTAACTTTGAAACATTCCAAATTTTCCTTGGATATGTATTTGGAACAATTTGTAAGGTATTTTCTCCTTTCTTCCAGCATGCCGTCGTGGTGTAATGATAATAACTTCGTGGTGTAATGCTCTGTGAGTATTTCGAGATGTCTAGGTTCGGATGTTCTTTTAACATTATTAACTTTGAAACATTCGAAACATTCCAAATTTTCCTTGGATATGTATTTGGAACAATTTGTAAGGTATTTTCTCCTTTCTTCCAGCATGCCGTCGTGGTGTAATGATAATAACTTCGTGGTGTAATGCTCTGTGCGTATTTCGAGATGTCTAGGTTCGGATGTTCTTTTAACATTATTAACTTCGTAACATTGAAACATTCCAAATTTTCCTTGGATGTGTATTTGGAACGATTTTTCCATTTGAAGCCAAACTGATTTTTTTTTCCTTTTTTGGTTGACGATATAACATAGCCTAGCTTTAGATATCGAAACATGGCATTATGCAAAAACTATGGCATTCAAAGCATTTTTAATAATAAGATATGAATAATTTTCCTCGAAAAGAGCACAAACATAGCTTTCCATCCATTGCCCTTTAACAGCGCCATTTCGCATGGAAACAAGCCTGTCAAGTAGCAGACGATTATTTATACCTTCAAAAATAATAACTGCAGTTTAAAAACGAATTTCCAAGCAGACAACGTTCTTTATATCAAAGCTAAATAATGTGGCAATAGCCTCACCGTTTAAAGAATAATGCTTATAAAACTAAGGAAGTTAGGAAAAAGTAACAATTACATCGAACAAATAGACTTTAAAATAACTCTCTTTTTTAGAAAATAACAATAAATTCATTTCTTGCTTATACCAATTGTTCAGAATCAAAGAAGCTTCTTTTGTTATGCTTACATTTCTTGTATAGCTCTTAATTTGTTTTCGCTTGATAAGAGATAAAGAAGAAATTCAGTAAGCTAATCTTCACAGAAAGGACAAATAAGAATTTATTTATTTTTCTTCCGAATACAGGAGTGTCGAATATATTTATAATAACCAAAGATCAGAAAGGAAAAAAAGCAGATGTTTTGAAAACTATTTCGCTTTTATTAAAGTATAATCCCCTCCCCCCCATTGAAAATATCTGAAAATTTCTGATGAGCATATTTCAGAAAGTTTTTTATTATTTTGCCGTCAACATATCATTTTGATACTGCGAATGTTTAATATAATTAAATTTAGAATGTCCCAATAATGTAATTTTTTATCCGCCCGAGATTTCCTTAAAAAGTACAAGAAAACACTGTTTAATTATTAAGGAAAGACTGACGTTTTCATAAATTTACATATATTTAAAGTATTTTTATTTACGTATATTGTGTATACAAAACATAAAAAAAACTGAAAGCTTTCAGATTTTATTTATTACGCCCAAAAGTAGTGTTTTTATTTTTTTTTCTACGTTTTTTGTGTTACCTGTATTTATTAAATGTCATGTTCTTCACACTTAAATTATAAAATTCAATTCAACAGCAATATCGCAAAATGATTTAAAAAGAGAAAATATTTAGACTTTCCAATACACAGTCACTCGCGCTGGAGATGATTTTTTTTTTTTTTTTTTTTTTTTCCTTTCGCACAGTGTTGCCATTGCTCCTTTTGAAATCGTTGAGTTTCTTGATCAAAAACTCATAAATGCTTTACAAAATATGAAATAGATAATAAAACAAATCCCAAATTTAGGCTTCCAGATCCCCATATCAGGTGGAGACGTACGTTATTCAAACTCTGATGGCTCTAGGTACGGTTGTTTAATCACAATGCGAGAAACATACATATTATCAGGGCTTGTGTTTCTCTTGATTTGCTTTGGAAACATGGTACGTCCTGAATAAGAACAGGGAGCTTACTCAAGCTATGTTCAAGATTTGTGTATAAGAGACGACACAAGCAGGAAGGGTATACGAAACCCTTTATTTTCAATACTTTACAGGTTCTTCTAAACTTCGGAATACAAAGACCAACCACTTGTGGTCTGAACGTAAGAATATAAAACTACTAACTAAAAGCTAACTTTGAATTAGCATACAAATGCCTAGCCTAAGACTGGCCTTTATTTAAAAGGGTACGTATGTAGTACCCCAAGCTGCTGAAACTGCAATACGTTCTCAAATATCAAGGGGCCTAAACCTCTGGCCTTAAAGGCAAACAGCAACTGAGTGAAAAGTCGTAGAACTGCAGTGGCAAGCGGTTTGCTTCCTAAATCTCCTTCTCTCTCTCTCTCTCTTGGCAAAAAGCCACAACTTAAATACTTGGGCGTTAGCAAGACAATTTGCATAAACAAGTTAAAGCATTTAATTCTGGCCGGAAGTAGAAAATAAGAAATGATAGTACAGTTTTAAAATAAAACAAATGTTAGTAAAACTTAGGATTATTACAATATATTTATGCAGATGCTTCATTATTTAATTTCTCTAAATATAATACAAGGTGATAATAGTTGGTGGCAACAATTAGAAAAGTGATTCAGACTTTTAAAATTTCGACGCAAAATTCCAAAACGAAATTAATAAGCCTTCTGGGCCAATGCCTTATGAGCTAGAAACAAAGTATGACATATTACAATCCTGTTTTACGATTAAAGTATTTATAAAATGGATAAAAACTCAATTTAATTCTAAAAAGCAGAAATTCCTGCATCAATAAGTCAAGATATATTTTAAATTCTATCAGAATCAAGAGTTTAGGAGAATATGTAATATGTTTTTTGTATATAAATTTGAGAAGAAAATAATCTAAGCAAACAGAGCTTTCAGTAACGACTGGAGCGATAATAAATTAAGAATCGTTGGTATTGTTGTGTGCGTACGGGTTCGTTATGAAATGAATGCACAAGTCCGATGAAAAATGAACAAAAATTTATTATTATCACAACAGAAATGCTTAAATTTTCTCAAATTATCATGCAGTATCACAATATCTCACAGTAGTTATCTTTTAACTACTTAAATGTACAATAGAACGTAATTCAAAACAGCTAAAGAACGCTAATCCGCGAATTCGCTATAATCAACAACGGCAGTTTTCTAAACAACAACAAACTAAGCAACTACTACAAACTGAGATGTTTTCCTCCTTTTATAAGATTTTAAAATCACGCGCTAGAATTTTCCAGTACTTTCTCGAAATCAAAAAGAGATATTTATTTATTTAATGCACGCGCTCTTGTATTTTCAATTTTCCGGCTTAGCTTTCTTTTAATATTCGTCACGCGCTGCACTGCGCGAGAAATAAAACCATTTAATTTCTAATTGAACTAACATTAGCTTTTTAAATACCAAATTCGTAACAGTATTATTAGTATAGGTTCATATTTTTCAAAAGATATTATTTTTGGGTAGTGCTACATTTACTTATATAGTACCGGCATGGCCAGACTCTGGCTGATGTTGTAATATTTCGAATATTATTCCAACTTAAACAACTTAAAAAAGAAATCGAGTACGGCAGGCTTTTATTAACAACCAGTAGTTTTATTTTTAAAATACAGATATTTATGAGATTTTATTTTATTCAGTTATGGTGTTTGCAGCAAGGTCAAAAGTTTTCCATCAGTTTTTATTTAATTCCTGATAAGTTATTGAACTCAAATTTTGCGCATGCACTGTTTGAGGATGGCAATGCAGTTTGATAAAGCGATCTTTTTTTTTTTTTTTTTTTTTTTTTTTTTTTTTTTTTTTTTTTTCAAAATTCGATTTAGACATTTTATTTCCTTGTATGAAATAAAAAAGTATCGTAATGGCAGAAAATTACATTTTTCATATTTCGAGGATAAATTCAATTTTGACCGTTTTCTAATCCATTTTGACTATTTGTTTTGAGTCATGTCTGGCTGAGGGACAGAATGAAGTCTCTATAATTTAAATTAGCAATTCCTCATTTTAATTTGGGTATTTTCTCTCTCTCTTTGGCATAATTTAAGTCGTAGAATCAAAATATGGAAAAACATGTGTCTGCCATTTCAGAAAAAGTGCGATTTTGTGTTCAAAAACCTATGCTAGGAAATATTATATATAAATCTAATATATATCCTAAATCGTCCTTTTGAGACACGAAAAATGTTCAACAGAGTTCAATTTCGTAAATCGGTCGAGTAGAATGAGAGGTATAGAACTGTGCCTTCTCTTTTTTTTTTTTTTTTTTTTTTTTAAATCAGCAGCAAAAATGTTACAACCCAAAAAGTCTTCGCGCACATCACAAATATCTTCGCAAAACAATCTGCACATATTAGTAAATATTGTAGTATTTCTGTCACGAATTTTGCAGGATATCTTGCAGCATTTATGACAAGCTTTCAAACGCCTGGGCATAGAGTTCACCATTTTGTTTTGTGAATATTGCGCAAAAAAATAGGGGGGGACAGTTCTAAATCTCCTGTTCCTACTGGATCGAATCTCGAAATTTAACTTGCGTTTTCCATGGCTCGAAAGCGTGACTTCGGATATATATTAGATTTATATATAACATTATTCTAACATAGGTAGTTTGGCACAAAATCGAGCTTTTTCTGTAATAGCGTACCAATGGTTTTCCATAATTCGATTCTATGAATATATAAATTATACAAAAGTGCCAAGTTTTGTAAAAACGCAAGAGTAGTTTTAAAACAATTAGCTCTTTTCAGCTCCTCCATGTTAATTGAATTTGGTATACATTTTTTAATATCTCTTTTTTTTATTAAGCTTATTATTTGATTCTTCTTTTCATATTTCGAAATTTAGGTTCATTCCAAAAAACATCCTCAAACGTTTTTTATGTTTTATTTTTTTAATTTGTATTTTTAAATATTTTTCATAAATTTTTCGAAAAGCTTTTTGAATTATAGAATTTTTACCATCATCCTAAAGTTCTAAGCATACCTGCAATGTTATTTCTAAGCATACCTGAAAAAATTAGAATTTTCCATTCAAAATTTCCTAAGATATACGTGAATTTACGTTTTTGAAATTTGATATATTTTTTATATATTTTTGATATATTTTTTGATATATTTGATATATTTTGAAATTTGATATATTTTTGATATATTTACTTTTTTGAAATTTGATATATTTTTTTGATATATTTGATATATTTTTTGATATATTTGGCATTTTTGAAATTTGATATATTTGTAATAAGCTTACGCCAAATGTGGTTCAAGCACTTAAATTATTTGAACTTTTCACACACTGAAATTATTTAAAATATAAACCATATAATTTTAAACGAAACCCAAAAAACTTAGACTGCCCTTGCATCCTTATTTGAATGTGAATGCCAAATGTGCAATGAAATGGTCACATAAAATACAAACGCTTCCTGGCCGAAGATTTATACACAGTTTGCAATGTGTTTTCATTTCTAACGCGCCGGAGCATCTAACTCCCTTGTCACTCGCTTCATAATTTATCACTTAGCCACCGAACAATGGAAAGGTATCTCCGGAGGCACTAATGCACCTAAAGGGTCTTCGAACAGCATGGTTCGTGTCATCCAACACATGCCATAAAGTAGTCCTAAAGATTTACGGCCACTGTCTATTAAACTGCATTTCCGCGCTAATCCAAGAATCTCGGCCGGGTGTTCTTAACAAGGAGTGGCAGGCAAGCTATTTCAGCTGCTCGAAATCACCATTCGAGATCCTCGCTAATGGCTTTTCTTCTTATCTTGAACGCATAGGCATACCTGCTGCAATTGCCAAGAAGGAAGACGGGATTAGTCTTGCTGAATGCTAATAGCGTCAAGAGTGGTTGTGGATGGTTATTCTTTGCCTTGCATCGACTCCGTTGTTTAGGTCTTTTGTCTGCTTGCTGTTAAACAACTAAGCAGGGAAATCTTGGAAAAATTTTATTTACCAGATTTTGATATTCTATGTTACATCTGCATGAATCTAAAAGCCATTACTCACAAACTAAACCGTCCCTTCTTTCATTTTCATTTGGTCAATAAATCAGTAATAATTGTGTAGATTTTTTAAACTCGGGAAGTAATATCTTTCTTTGGAAATAGTTGAACAACTAGAAACTCGCTAACGAAAGAAAGGCCGAAATTTCATGCTATTCGAAAAAAAAAACTATTAATAAATATTATTTGTTTTGTTTTGCATTAATTGATATCAGTAAACGACAGATTAAATTCGCAAAATTTCACTTTACCTATCGCAGAATGGAACACTTCCAATAATGATATATGAAATATAGCTACAGCATTATTACTGACAATACTTTGTAGTGATGTTAGGTTATTTTGAAACAGGAGACATGAAAAATGAGCAAGGCTCTCTCCGGTACTCGAACCTCGGACCTCTCAAATACGCCCCGAGCGTGCTGACCATTACACCACGAAGGCATGCTAAGAAGGCGGAAGAATAACTTCTATACTCCCCTTTTTAAAGAACGACTTGGAATTAAGGGACCTCTCGCCACATCCTGGTGGTGAAGAATCATCATTCAACACATTTTTTTAGTTCGAGCGACGCTATAGAGATATTAGGTAATTTTTGAAAGCAGGAGTGATGAAAAATGAGCAATGCTCTCGCCGGTACTCGAACCTCTCTAATACGCGCCGAGCGTGCTGACCACTACACCACGAAAGCATGCTAAGAACGCGGAAATAATATCTTATAACTTTTCTAGTAGTATCTTGATTTAACAAAAGAATTAATACACAGAACATCGTATTAAGAATACAAAATAAGCGTGTAAGGTATATGGGCGGAAGACTCAAAATAACATTTAATTTAAAATTTTTACCAATTAACCGTCAATGACGAATACTAACATATTGCCCCTCTGTATGAAATTTTTCGAAATTATCGAAAGCGGCGATTAAAATACTCATTAGTCGCAAGAAATATTAAGAAGAGTTGAGTAATTCAACGGAGTTATTATCAGAATTCAAAAATTAGATTATTACTATCACTCAAATTACTAAATTATCACTATCACTCAAATTTTAAAGAATCCCTTGATATCTAATACACAAAATACCAATTCGGAGCATTAGTGGATTTATAAGGTATTTCTCCCGCCTTCCTAGCGTGCCTTCGTGGTGTAGTGGTTCTGCACGCTGGGCCGGTATTCCAGAGTTCCGTGGTTCGATTCCTGGCGAAGGCGTGGTTAATTTTTCATCTTGCCTGTCTCAAAAAAAAAAAAAAAAAAAAAGGAGAGAGAGAGAGAGAAAGAAAAGGCAATGTCTCTACAGATTGAGAGAATGTTTCATCTTCTTTTCATTCCATTTCAAAGTGTTTTGCGCTACGCGATGGAACTAAATTTTCATTTTTTTTCTTTTTTGCTTAGTACGTGCTCCGCCCTTAGGAAAGGATTCCCCATGTGGAGGTCTTTTTAAGGGAAACTGGCTCGTATCCACCACGTAGAACCACAAAAACGCCCATGCAGCCAGCCCGTTCGCTGGGACTCGAACTTCGGATCGAACAACCAGTGTTCAGCGGCTTTAACCGCTCGGCCGCTGGTGGGCCTGAATTTTCATTTGGAAAATATAATGAATGAAGCAAAATGGCTGCAATCGTAACTTCACGTAGTGATCCCCAAAACTTCTATGGCTCTCTCAGAATTAGGGCTCAAGCTTAATAATTAGCTAGATTCAGCAATACCTCAATCACCTACGGTTATTCTGATCTGGCTGCTACTTGTACTTGCTAATCACTATACCAATGATAATAATTAACATTACATATATCTCATACAACGATCCTGCTTCGTTTCTAAAATATAACATACTTCTTCAGTGAGTGTACGTTTCGAAGCAATAAAACTAAGGAAAATTGCACTCACAAAAATTATATCAAAAGACACATCCATTTAATTATAATTAGTTAAGCATTCAACTAATATTATATAATATGCTTCATAAATGCACTGCAGTAATCCAAGCTTCTGTCTCGTCTAATCTATATAAGGAATATCTTTTGAATAATTATGGAATAATGAATATTACATAAGACCCTAGGAGGTAAAAAAACGAAAAGGTAAAGTGCGGCGAAAGGTTATACGTGAGTTCTCACGCACAATCTGTGATATATTGGTCTGGAAGGACACGAAAGCTGCTTCTAAGTGGAATGCACGCGATGTGTTGTGCCCACCCCTCTACTAAGATTCCAAGGACGGCCGCTCTATGTTATGTCACGTAATTACTCCATTTACTACACATATGAGCTGACTTTTTTTACTATAAGAACAATCTGACAACCAAGAATTATATAGATAATGCATAAGAAAACTAAAACCAATCCATCGTTTGTCAATCATTATTCTAGGTGAAGGTTAATGGCCTAGCTGTTAAAATCACTAAGGGTTGAGACAAAAAAAAACAAAAAAAAAATTAAGGCTATGTTTATTGAAAAGATTCGATTTCAGATCCAAGAAGAGAATCTTTTTTTAACCCGCGGGAAGGCGCGTGGGGTGTATCATACCCCAGCACTACATAAAAGTGGAATATTCCTAACTTGTGAAACTGAAATTCTGTGCTTCTTTCAGTAGCTGAGTTTCTAGTTGTGGTTGACTGTTAACCAGAGAACAGGGGCTCCATTACCTAGCTGACATGATGTCTGCCTTACACGGATTAAAGCCCCTGCCTCCAGAAGCTATTTATTATGACTAAGCAGAATAAGTTTACAGCGGCATACAAGGCCTTCAAGAACACAAGAACATAAGTAACATAGTCATAAAAGACCCTAAAGAAAGCATGTTACAAGTAGTACCTATAGCATTCAAACAATAAACCGAGTATACTTTCATAATTTGTACTGAAAATACGAAATACTTTCAAAACTGAGTCCAACTAATTTAAATAAAAACTATAGTACAAACAAAATATAATACATCCATTACTGCATTATACACAATTAATATCAATTAGATTCACAAATTCAAGAAGAACCATTCAATTTAGAAAAAAAAATGCATAAAGATAAACTAAGACAATAATAAACTGCCAAATAAAAAATTTTTTCATATGAGTTGTGGTTGACTTTCAGAACCGCTTTTTTTTTGCCTGTGTGTTTCAGAAAAAGATTTATCGGTATTTTGTTGGAACTGGGGTATGACACACCCCACGCGCCTGTCCGTGTAAGTGTTTTTCTGACTGAATATTTAGTTAAGAAATTTATTTCTAGAGTGTAACAGTTAATATTTCTACTCGCAAGTGATTTTAAAGTACTTGACATTAAATTCTTAAAAAATTCTAACTGCATTATGGTAAAAAGAATGAGTCCCTATGAACTGGAGATGCAACGCATGCGAGATTTATTAGAAATATTTGAAAGCGATGAAGATTGCATTTCGGAAAGTGAAGATGAAACTAAGAATATTTTCTACAATGTTTTGGTTTCGCAAAAGATAAAACATTAATTCCTGATGTTCCTAAAAAAGGAAAAACTGTTCTTATGCTTTATATAACGATCATTATAACATTATAACATTATATAACGATCATACTATAGATGATACTATTGGAGAAAATTAAACGTTAGGAATTATATGTTTTAATAATATGACTAAAGGAGCAGTGGATATGGGGGATGAAATGTCAGCCAATTATGCAATTGCCAGAATAACGAGAAGGGGGCTAATGGTAATTTTCTTTCCTGCACTGAATGTTGCTGTAATAAATGCTTGAATTATATTACATTCAACTGCTAATCCACCAACAAGAAACAGAAGTCTGTTTTTGAAGGACTTAGCATTACAATTAATGAAAAAAATTATTGAGCAAAGATCAGAGATTAATACTTTTCCAAGAAATTGACGTACTGCATGCAAAACAAAAGCAGAAGTTTCGATGAAGAATTAAAACGAATACATGAAATTAGAAACAACTAAGTATGAAAGATGTGTTAAATTTTTTGCCCTCGCGCCAAGGACAGAAGAACGTGAATGCAATGTTTAAAATGTGAAAACATTCTGTGCCAAGAACACATGAATGTATTTCGTTCAAAGTGTGAAGAAATAAAAAAAGCATGGTGTATTAGAGATGCAATAAAACTTAGAGGTATGATGTTTATTACTTTCATTTATCTTAATTTTAACTCTAAGATTATTTCGGAAATTAATTTTTTGAAACCCTATTATTATTCACTTATTTATAATACACGAGAACAAAAAACAAAAACAGTTTTAAAACTAAATAATACTATTTTTATTGTATTTTAAATATTGGGGTATGTGATACCCCACGCGTCCGTTCTAGTAACTTTCCTTGGTGCGCCTTCCGCCGGGTTAACAATAAATAAGAAACATACATCCAAAACTGCAATAAATATGTAAACCTGTAAGAATTTTATTAAAGTAAATTTTTAAACTGTTATTTTAATTCTTTTCTGTGCCATCTGTTTCTTTTGTCGGCCTTCGATGGAATACAATTTAGCTGGAGATTAAACAGCAAATGAATTTGTAGTTGAAGGGGTGTAATGTCGTAAGGATCTAGTGCAGCATGTTAGCCTTAGCTTTCGGACGCCTTATCCTGTCGATCTGGGCCTGAGTAAGACGATGAGTATTTAGAGCGGTTAGGTATTTACCAAGGCAAGAAACAAGATGAATCAACAATGCCTTCCCCATAATTCGAATTCCGCACCTCCCGACTGCTAGTTAAGCCCCGTTCACAAGAGCAGATTCGACCGGTAGCGAAAACCGGTTCTCCCAACGTGTCCTGTTCACATGGGACAAGCATTAACTGCCTCGCCGAATTGGAGGTAGAACTTGGTTGAATGTTCCTTACCTCTCGGGAGCAGGGCAAATGGGGAGATTTCCCGTACTATACTGCGCGGTTCACTTAATTTTAGTTACTGCTCGCTGGACTGTCAGCGAAACAATCACGCTGACAGATGTCTGGGAATGTGATAGCATCCCCCCCAAAATTAGATAGAACTATACAAGATACGGAAATTATAGACAAATACAGACAAGGTTATCTGATGCTAGGTATTCCAGAAATATCGTTCAAATTAAAACTAAAGTTAAGACAAGTGCATATCGGCTTCAACGCGAAAAGGGACTCGGTACCTTTTGAATGATTTTTTTAAAAAAAATTTAAGCATTTTCATCTACTTTTTATGAGTATTATTAAATAGTTTTGAGAGACAAAATAATTTTAAGCCGAAAAAAGGTCTTTGCTAGTATTTTTTTAATTTAAATTTTTGAAGAAAAATTTTACAATTAAAATGCCTTTCTTCTCCTACAATTTTCAATGTTTCCCCCCGCCCAGTTTTTTTATTGTATTTTTTAGAGTGTTTTTAATAACTTCAAGGAATGATTTTGCAATTAATGAATTAGTTTCTGAGAAAAAAATACACTTTTATCTAAAATCTTTGAAACAAATACGATCTCAGTCACATTTTCATTTCAAATAATTTTTTCCTTTCAGTATTTTGCAAAACCCATCGTGGTTTCTATAAAGTATATAATTTTATATAAGCAGTAAAAATAATAAAACATTTAGTCCATACCTGTATATGTCTTAGGACTTTAAGTAAAAGGATTTATTGAAAAAAGTGCAAAAGGTTTCCCAGTTTGCATTTGCAGTTTAAAGAATACAAACTGTCTAAATAGACATTTTATCATTTCAAATCTTTAAAATTTTATTACTGAATTTCAATACACACATATGTATATAAATCAAACCTAGTGCTATTTATTCAATTGGTAAATATAAATATAAATTACAAACCTTTTTTTAAAACCTTATGTGGCCAGAAAAATTGCAAAAACTCATAAAACGCAAGCAGAATTTTTCTTTACCTGCTTTTCTTTTCTAAAACACGTTCAAAACAATTTTAATGCATTAATTAATTATAATATTGTTGCGTGCGTACGGGTTTGTAATAGATTGATAATAGTTCGTAAATGATTGTCATTGCACTCAAATCCGATGATAGCTTAATTAAAGTTATTGTATCAACATAAACACTTCAAAGTTCTGGAATTTTCCACAGAAATACTCGTACAAATGTTTAGAATATCACTAAGTATAATCAGTAGTTATGCTTCAATCTAATAAGAACGTTAAACACAACGGAATGCAAAACGCATCTTAAGAGAAAGTTAACTCAGAAATATCTCCAATCTCACGCTGAACTAACAAATGGTAACAATAACAACTTATATAGCATAAATGTCATAAAAATAGTGTGGTATAATGAGATTATTACTTTAAAACCGATGTTTCGAATTGATGTCCAAGAAGAACCGATATTTCCCATTCTGCTTCATTGCATATCTTTCAAAAAAGTAAAAAAATCATCCAATTAATTTCCTTTATCATTTTTTTTAAATGCGAAAAGTTTATTTTATAAGCTGTGAAAATGTCGAAAGTTTGTAACTGATATATTTTTTAGATATGAAATTTTAAAATTAATGGGCGTCAAAAAGTCTAAAAATATGAACGATTTTCAAAAATTCTCCCAAAATATTTTTTTAAAAAATTACGCTAAAAATTTCACTTAATTTTTTTTCTTCCACAGTGTGTTATGGTGCAAACTATAATATTCTGAGATTCTCAATTTATTTGTTAATATTTGCAAAAAGTCGTTTCAACTTTAAATTTGAAAAAAATCTAATCCTCTAAAAATCAAAAGCGTGACACCACATCCACAAGCAGTGTATGTACAAAGTTTGAGTTCTATATCTTATAGAGAAGCAGTTTAAAAATCCATTACCATCTTTTAACCATAGCGACAAGCACCAAGAGTGAACTAAATAACAACTTATAAAATAATAATAATTAAAAAGCATATATTTTTCAGGAACCATTACGAAAGTTCAGGTACCAGTTGCGAAAGTACAGATTACAAAATTAACAACAGTAAACCACGTTAAAAATGTGTAAACAGTATTAGAAATCTGCCAATTCGGAGACGTGATTGTTCACAGAGGCTTTAGGTGTAAAGGGGAAGGAAGACGGTGGTCTTCTGAACGGGTCCTAAAGACGAAACTCTTTCATGTCTCCTTTTCTCCCCTTGCTAACGGCAGCTGTGCGAAGGACCGTTGCATGTGAACGGGGCTTTAGACGTGCTTTCAAATATACTCCAAGAGCAAGCAGTAACGAGACAGAAAAATCCTTTTATATATATAGTGTATTTTGACACTCCTTTCTGCATGCCTTCGTGGTGTGAGAGAAACATACTCGACGCGTATTCCAGACATCCTGGGTTCGATCTCGGTGAGAACATTGCTCATATTTCTCGCCTTCTGCTTTATAAAAATCTAATGACTCTACAAATGGCGCCCGAACTAAAAGGGCGTGGAGGATAATTCGTCACCACCAGAATTTAAAAAGGAGGCGTATATAAGGTATTTTCTCCATCTTTTACATATGCTTTCGTGGTGTAATTGGAATCCTACTCGACACGTATTCGAAAGGCCCCGGGTTCGAATCCCGGCGAGGGCATTCCTCCGTCTCCTACATCGATAATTTTAATGGCTGTACAAGTAAATTGTACATCTGTTTAATTCTGTCTCACTAGGCAAAGCTTTCCACAACACTTCGCTGAACACAACTATGCTTCTATGTTTCTAAGAATTTTGTGTAGTGATGAACTAACACTTCCTTCTTCCCATGTTTACTTCCTTGCATCTGAACCTGTGATTCATCTTTTCTTCTGGTAGCTTGACCTAAATGAAACAGAGTGTGTTGAAAGCAATTTTCCGGCCATCGCCGTAAATTGTTTCTGCCAGTAGTCCAGAATTCAGAACTTTTCCATGGAAATGAACTGTTGATAAATGATTTGCGTATTGCGTTTCGAGCCCGTAGGTGTGATACTAAATTCAAAGCGTAGGAACTGAATCCGTCTCATTGAAGGCCATTTGAAAATAGAATGAAAAATTAATTTTGTTTTAATCCTTTTAAATAGCTGGATTCTTAGAACTGAGCAAAATAGTGGTGTATAATATTTTTTTTCATTTTTAGTTGTACAATAACATGTAGTTTTAACTAACATGTTAATTAAGTTTTATCTCGTTTCTGTATCATTGAAGTTTCGATAGACTTCTATCTAGTGCGGCGACAAAAATAAGCCGTAAGTCTTTACAATTCGCCACAGTTCTTTGCATTAACCGCTGTACCGATCATAGTAAAAAATGTAAATAGGTAATTCAAATTAATAGGTAAGCAGGTTTAACCTTACAAACATAGTTTCCTTTATTTTAAATATGTATGCATTCGGGCTGAGTTTAAAGTCATATTCGCCTTTGTCTAAGCACATGTTAACCGCATACTCTTGATAAATTAGTAATGACATTCAAAAAGATAGAAAATCTGCTACTTGTGCGACCTGTCAAAAGAATATTACCAGCAAAATGGAGTCACAATCCACATATATTTTAACATAACATTAAAGAGTTTTTTTTATATTAAAAGGCAATCTGGATTTAGGCAATACAGAAATCAGAATTTTTTCTTTCTTTCGTTTAAACGATTGCACAATTTTTAAGTATTATGTTTGTCCCCATTTGATCAGCTATTAATTTTTTTGTATGGGGTTACCTTAAGGAAGGAGCTTTCAAAACATATACGCAGATTCTCATTAAGTTCGCCCAACAGCGGCCGAGCGGTAAAATCGCCGAACGCTGGTAGTTCCAACCTGGCTTTGATTCCAGACAAACGGTCTGTCTTCACGGTCGTTTTCGTAGGTTTCCCAATGTGTGACGTGTATACGAACCAGTTTCCCTTGGAAAGTCCCTCCATGAAGACACCTCTCCCCTTAGGCAGATAGCGTTAATGTGCTTTGCCATAATAATCTAAATCAAAAAATCTCAGTGACTTAAAACAAATTTCAAGAGCTTTAATAAAGTCTGTGGTTATTTAAATTAATGATAAAAATGTTAATAACTTTGCCGTACGAAGTTAGTAAATATCATTATAACAAACATTACGAATTAATTAGCAGGCAAGCCCTCAGCTGAAGGCGGGCTACGGCCAAAGCAATATTTATAAGTTCTATATACTAAAAAACTGAAAATAAAATGAACTATTAATTTAATGTACTGTATACAAAATAGCTAGATTCGACCAAAGCAAAATTTATGAGTTCTATGTACACCTCAAAAGAAAGTGCATAAAAGCAGTATGAATGAAATCATTTTACTTTTTCCAAGCAACAACCAATTCGTAAATAATGTTTTGTTGCCAAGCCAGGAGACAAAAAAATTGGACTTTTAGGTTAATACATATGGCGTCGTGATTTAAATTTAATGCAATATGACACCTTTTTCTCAATATCAATAAAAAAGAAGTAACTTTTGAGTAACATACCGTGACAATTATCTTAATCTGAAACAAAAACGTTGCCAACAGCAGCTATTAATTTAAAATACTGATATTAAGGGGACTCATACACCTTAAAACCCATAAGATGTTTGAATAAGTGACTGTAGCAAGAATTGGTATAACGTATTTATTTTAAAAGCAAACCAAACTCAATGACAATGGACGTAATTACGTCCATCTTTTTGCAGCTGACTACATAATATAGCTGCTTTCTGAAATAGTAATCAGAAAGCTTGTGTTGCCACGAATGTTTTTATAATTTAATCCGCTTTGTGACAACATTTTTCGTGATGTTTCCAACTTGCGCGCACAGTTTAAAATATTATGTTTCATAATTTAATTCCATATTTAATATATAGCTTTTATAACATTTGGAAACTACTGTGAACCTAAAATTCTAAAAATTTCACGTTAAATTTTATTTTATTTTGAGTTGAGTTTATAAAGTGTATTTTATTAAAACATTCTTTAATGTTTTCGTTCATAAAATTTTTCAATATTAAAATATTCATCAGATTGTTGGTTCAGTTAGAAAATAGTGCTCATATAAAGAATTCCATCTAATTTCAAGTATGTACCATTAGCCATTTTTAAAATATCATGCGCGCAAGGTGGAAAATGGCGAAATATTTTGTCAGAAAGAGGATTAAATTACAAAACGATTAGTGGCAACACAAACTTTCTTGTTACTAGTTTCCAAAGCAGCTATATTATGTAATCAGCTGTAAAAAGTTGGAAATAATTGCTTTTAAATAAATAAAATATCCCAATTCTTGCAACAATCACATATTCGAAGATCATGAGGGGTTTAAGGTGTATGAGTCCCCTTAACCAACAATTTTCAACATAGAATGACGTCACGTGAATTCGCATGCTTTCTTCAACGTCAGAACATGACCTTATATGATAATAATATACTTAACGTTTGGAAACGCTATTTTTATATTATATTTATAAAACTTACAAAATTTTTGGTAGCAACCTCTACCATTTGAAAGGAAGCAGTGGCAACACTTTTCGAAATAATGCAGATTTTTATCTCCAGCGTGCAACACTGTTGCCACTCGGAAAAATGAGGGCTAAAATTATCGTTATCAGAGTTTTTATTAATATCTCCGCTGATCAAAGTCGAACGAAGCTGAGAATAGTCAAAATGGCTTCCCACGAATTTTTAGAATCCGGGAAGTATCGCTCTTGGAACTCAACTTCCCGTAATTTATATGTAATACAAAATATGTAAATATATAGAGCCCGTAAGAACGTGTAAAAAGAAGATTCTTATTTTATACCAAATTAATTTTTTATAATTTAAAAATGCGAAAACACGAGTGTTTGCGTCATATGAAGCATTTTTGTAACTGAAAGTGTATGTCTATGTCCAAAAGGTTAAAAACTACGAGCAGAATAAGGACTTTTGCTGACGCGGTGTATATAAATTCTTTTTTAAATGCATGGATATGTTACTTAACCTAAAAATAAATAGATTTTATAATACTATTAAAGAACTCGATAAAAGTAAAATAGTTTGCTTTACTTCGAACTACAAAACAAATCTTTTCACTGTAAAACAAAATAATATTAATAATAAATAAAATAAAAATATGAAAAAGTAAAAAATCTGAAAGCTTTCAGATTTTATATTACGACCAAAGGCACGTTCAGTGTGTAAACTTTATTTACTAAATATCATGTTCTTCGCACTTAAGCCATAAAATTCAACTCAACAGCGATAGCCGAAAAATATTTAAAAAGAGCATATCTTTAGAATTTCGGATACACAGTCTTGCGCGCTGTAGATAAATATGTTCTTTTTTTCCGTACGGTGTTGCCACTGCTCGCTTTGAAATTTTCAGTTTGTTAATAAAAATTTCTTTAAATTTTTACAAAATATGAAACAGATAATAAAACAAATTCCAAATTCGGACTCCAGATGCCCATATTCGAGTGGAGGACTACGTTATTCAAAATTTGATGTCTCTAGGTGCTGTTGTTTTATCACAATGCGAGAAATATACTGGCATCCATGCAGATTCTTCATAATTTCATTTCTCTAAATATAATGGAGGGCTGTAATATTTGGTGGCAACAATTTGGAAAGTGTAACGCCGTTTTATAGCGGAAATAACCCTTCCAGGCAAATTGTTTTTTTGGGGGGGCTAATAAAAAAGTGAATAAAAATATAAATGAATATTTTTAATAGTTAACAATTTTTGCTTTTAATGCAGTACAATCTGATGTGTATCCGTACTTTAAATAATGCTGAGATAAAAATTTTCACGTAAAAATTTGAAGTGTAGTAATAGTATTAACATTTATGAATTTCCAAGGAGAACTTAAGGCATTTATAAAATATGCTCAAAATGACATTTCGAAAAATTAAATATTTATGAGCTGCTGCATTTCACAGCCAAGGTAAAGAATGAATTTTTAAGGAGTTCTCTTGACTTGGCTATTTTCTTGAGATTTGTATTTAAAGTAGCATTTAGTTCGAAATCCAACTGAAGCTAAGGTTACGTTTGACAGCTGGATAAAAAATGAAAAGGAAGCCCAAAGAAAACCGTAAGGGTGTATAAAGTACTTGAAATAACATTCAGAGAATTCTTTATATTTATATTTATAATGTATAAAAAGAAGAATTATCCTGAAATTATTTCTGAATTAAGTTCAAAGAATCGCTCATTGTTTGACAGGTGTTAGACTGAGCATTTTTTTTTTTTTTTTTTTTTTTTTTTTGCATATCTATTTTTTTAAACAAAAAGGTATTATTTTTATATTTCCATATTTGTATTAGGAATATACCTATTGACAATTTTCAGAATTTTATCTATCTATATATAGATAAGATGTATAGAATTATTATGAACCAAGAATAGTAAATTATCTAATAGTAAGGCCCAAATTAAAAACAATCTGTTGCGAAATTTGGGAACAAAATTAAAAAGTAAATTAATACAAAAATAAGAAAATAATACTTAAATAATAAATATTAAGCAATAATTGACAGTTCCCCATACATTTTTCAAGTAGCAGCCGAAAGAATTACTAAATAATAATAATACATTCGTAATAGATTGAATGCACAAGTCCGATAATATGTTAATAAAATTTATCTTTATCAAAAGAAATATATCTAAACTCTGGAATTTTCTTCCTCAGAGATATTCGTACAAGTGCTCACTGTATGACGCAGTAATTATCAGTAGTTATACCTTCAAACTACTGAAAACGTTAAATAGAACGCAATGCACAGCGGATTTAAAGTTTGGTTTTGGTTTATTGAGATTATGGCAAAGCACACTAGGGCTATCTGCCTAAGGGAAGGGATGCCTTCGTAGAGGACTTTCTAAGGGAAACTGGCTCGTATACACGTTACACATGGGGAAAACCACGGAAACGCCCATGCAGCCAGCCCGTTCGCGGGATTCGAACCTCTGACCGAACTACCAGTGTTCAGCGACTTTACCGCTCGGCCGCTGGTGGGCTAGCGCATTTAAAGAGAAAGCTAATCTGGTTTATCTCAATTCAAGCGGATCTACAACTCGCAACAACAATAGCTAAGCTACTGAACTGAGAAGCTCTCTGTTCGGCCTTTTATAGTTTTAAACCGGTCACGAGAAATTTCTGGTAATTTCTGCTTTCCGAGATTTCTGGAAAGCAATAACAGGACAGAATTACGGTCATAGCTAACAAAGTGGTCAATTACATTTATTCAATTTAAGTATAAATTACCGCGATGAACTTTTACTCAATGTTAAATGCACTTGCTCCTGTATTTTTACTTTTCCGGCATAGCCTTCTCTAAATATTTGTCTCGCGCTGCATTTCACGTGAAAATACAACAATTTTAATAATTCTACTAAAACTAGCTATCTAAATGCGAACTTCGTAACAATATGGTAAGCAAAAAGATTAATATTTACCCTAAATAATGGGCCTTCATTGACGATATTTTTTAAAAAACTACAATCCTATACGCTATAATGAACAGGGATTGTTAACGAACAGACCATTTGGTCCCGTCCAGTTTTCTGTACACTTAATGTCAATTTATACCATTATAGCAATTATGAAGTGCAATACATTTTAAAAATTTCTTCCCAGGAATAAAGAAAAGTACGTTTTATAAGGCATAACTGCAAGTACCTGTATCATCATTATGCTATTCCCTTGCGTACTTTTCCTCGTAGCTTTTCGGAGCCAGGTTTTGAAAATTTTAAAAATATTTGTGCAATTTTCCCCTTCTTCTGTGCGTTAGAGAATGAGATCCCGTAAATTTTAAAATGCATTCATCCATGTCGGGATTACTTTCGCCTTGCTAAGAAAGACAAACCTTAGGAAACTATCTGATAAAGTCACGTCGAATCTTTCCCTTTTAAGTGTTGAACTTAATGCCAGCTTAATATAAGAATCGACCCATCACAGCAAAGCAAACACCAGCCAGCATTCAGTGAACAGTTTCGCAGACTCAGCTGCGCATTCACCTTCTCTGATTATTTATGGATAACTTGAGACTCAGGGAATAGCAGAGACAACAATAAGCATGGATGGTATCACAGTTACACGGAAGTAGAAATGAACTTATCTTATTAGATATTTTAATGTTAATACTATTATGCATTCTTATTGGAATACAGGTTTCTTTTTTAAAAATTATATTGTGATATTTTATCCCTGACTGCATTTCATTTGTCACGTTCTTACTTCAACCGCGCCCTTCGAAAATTAAATTATTCGCATAATGTTTCCCTCTTAATTTTCAGATGATTAAGTTAATAAAAATTCAGAAAATACGTGAGAAAATATAGTATTACATATATGTATTTTTTAACCCAATGACCCGATATTCGCTAGTTATACCTTTGAAAGCCAAAATGCCCGAGACAGCCTTTTATTCAAACGACCACAACCGCCCGAAACGGCCGAGATTGCGATGTTGTTTTTTTTCCATTCCCCTAAAGTATGCAGCAGCAGGTGCAGTTTCCCCAAATACAGTAGATTAATTAATTGTAGACAGCTTGTCGTAAAAATGGAAGCTTCTTTGTTAGGAAGTAGAAAGGATGTCATTTGAAATCATCAAACGGACGAGTCGGGTAATGGACTGTGACGGGTGTTTCCGTATTTTAAGTATACAGGTTTGCGAAGGCTTCGATTTTCTAAGGATTAAACTTTAGTTCACAACGGCCGAACTTAGCTAAAATTTAACAATTTAAATACTAACAATTTTGCCCAATGTGGAATATAAATGACGACAGCTATTTCACCGGAAAGGAAAGGAAAAACAATTACAAACACCCATGCCTTCCCCCAAAATTCAAACACTCATGCTTTCATATACATAGCTCTCAAGCTATCGACCGAGTCGGAAGCTCTACTTTAGTGCTTTAGCGTGAGGCTGTCTTCACCATTACAGCATGATAGCCTCAAGGCTGTGTTGCTGATTGTTTCAACGTGTTTATCGTAGTTTCTCGACGCTGTAAACGTGTCTTTGAAACTCTTCTAACGACTAAATTGTGCTTTTGATTCTTTATCAAGTGTTTTCATCAATCACTCCAAATCCACGAATACGTAGAATGCAACAATACAAATGATGAAATGTATTATAACGAACAAATTCCGTCTCAAATTTAAAGAAGCATACAATTTTCAGTTTCAGTACAAACCTAAATTTTTCTGAAACGAAAGATATATTAAAGTAATTACATTCTAAAGAACACAAATAGGTATTAACATTTATTAACAAATTATAAATAATTTTATAATGCATTACATCGTGTGAGGTATAAGAACAGTTACATTCATAAAACAATTAAATAAAAAGGCCCATTTTTGTGCAAATTTCTAGTAATTCGCTTCGATGTGCTTCTTCCGCGAATAACTTTTGTTGAATTTGGCTCGTCTAGGAAGACACATATAGTCGACGAATGTTTTGTTTCGAGCTCATATGCATAGGTCTATGATTCATCACCTGTGTAGACTGTGTTGATATTATACACAGCCTCTGATGAATTTTGAATGTATTTTTACAACATTTACTTGCACCAATCAACACGAGCCTTCTTTTGAGCATTTGTCACGATATGCGGTATCCAATGCCAACAAATCTATTTTAAAGCCAAATGTTCACCTAATATCTTATTGATAAAAGTCATGCTAATGCCCCCCTCCCCCAAAATGCTTCAGTCTCACACTATGTCACATGACGATCTTGCCTTATGAGTTCGCACACAGCATCGTTATTTTCTTGCACAGCAACCGATTTTGGACGACGGTCACGGAATTCGACGTGGAGCGAAAGTCGACCAGATTGAATTCGTTGTACCAGTTTTTTACAGTGCTGTAAGATGGTTCTTGATCGTTGTATAAAGAATTAGTTCATCGAAGCACTCTTGTCTCGATAATCCACGTCGAAAGTTATGAAAAATAATCCCACGAAAATGTTCACCAGTCAATTCCATTTTTTGGCCGAGATGGGAATTTTTTAGTTTACCGTAAGCAACACAAATCGCGATAAAATGGCAAAACATTCTGAAGACGTTATGATTAAAAATATCAAACTTTCGATTGGAATCGTCTGCGGTCGCCTAACAACACTTACTGTTGCCAAAGCCAGAAATGTAAATAGCACTCTTCGTAATCTCTGCATATAATAAAAGAAAGAGTCTGTGTGTCTTCCGTTCGTGCTGCGCGTAAGCTAATAGACCCAGAGTTACGAAATTTAGTATATAGATGCATCTAGACAAGAACCAGTGCACCTCGAAGCGGGTTTTTCAAAATTCGAATCAGATTTTTTTAATTTTATCTTTTCGATTTTATCGCATTATTTTGAATACTTTCATACTTTTAGAAATATGGTTTTGGAAACAGTTTTCCATTCAATTGTGTACTGGACTTCTGACTGTTGAAAATCGGCACTGTTGACACTCAGAAAATGAGGGCGATCATTCTGTGCAGTTTTTAATTTTAATTTTTCTCTTGGGTACTGGACGTTTGTCGAGAGAAGGCAACAGGAAGTTTGTTAATTTATTTATTAGGATAATTAATATTTGTATTAAGGGATATTGCTCATTTCATTGTAATTCTGTTATATGTAATACTTTTTTTAAAATTTGTAGGTTTTTATTTATGAAATTGTTCTTCAGAGTAAAATTCCGCGCAGTTTTTAAATTTAACGTTTGGTGTTCCCTTCAGGCATTTTTCCGGTACATTTGAAAGCCAGACGAAGGCTGACCGCGTAGCTGCTAGTTAGAAATAAACATACATTTCATAGAAAAACATTTAAACAGAATATAAGCAATTAAGTTTGTTTTTGTAATGTCAAACACTACAAAATAAAACTTAACGTTACTACAATTGAATATTTATACATAAATAACTAGTTCCTGTAGATAATAAGTGATTAACAGTTTATAATAAAATCCCCAAAATTTTTAAATGCAAATTACATTGCCTCTGAATGTACTCTTTCGACAAACACCAGAAACCAAACGAACAACTGACACATAGATCGCTTCTAGAACTTAGATTTGTTGACTTTGGACCCAACAATCATTTGGTTTAATAACTCACGCCCACACAGCAATCCATTCAATAGCTTTAATGATTTCAAATGTGTGAACTGCTTTAATCCTCAGGATGGGAAAACTCCGGTCATTTTCATAAGTGCCGAATAATATGTCATGCTAAAGTTAGAAGCAATTGTGACGATAAAATCTAGGAGATTAAACTCTAACTTCAGCTCTGCCACCCTACATATGTGTTCGCCTGCGGTATCTGCCAAGAGTTCAGAGAACACCAAAGTAATTACTTCTCGTCCTTGTCGGTTACGAACTTGATGTCTGTTTCCAAGTAAAGCATAATGTAATGACTTCTTTTCAGTCTATATATATGGTTATAAACTACAAGTTTGTGAGCAACATTATATGTCACTTAATTAAAATTTGTTCAATACGCTTCAATAGACATATATTTTACAAAATATTATAACATACATTAAGGTATCAATTTGAATTCACATCTATCGAATGATAAGTAAATGATTTTAATCATACAATACGGTGGCTCACGTTAGTTTTCCAGGTTTATTTGCGAATACCAGTTAATAAACATCAGCAAAATATCTTTATTTTTTTTTTTCAGATTAACTATGTATCACTTTCTTTGAAACATGCTCGACATGGCAAATGTTATTCAAAGCGTATTCAGTTAAAAAAGTAATTTATTCGAAACGTCTTGAAAATGAACTCCCATAAGTATTTGGATATTTTGAAGAAACAGTTTATATTCAACAAAGGCACGAAAATAGTGGGAGGTCCAGTATTTTCTTGGATATTCTTTAGCTATAATTACACATTTTACGGATGAATTCAATTAATTTTTTCGTAAAGATCATCCATTTTGCCTCTTTCCTCCTTAATAATTGCTTTTAGTAGAAGTTTTCGAGAAATGTTACGTTTCCCTAATTTTTCTTCAACTCACTCCATACGTTGTTGTTGTATTATCCATGTAATTCATGGAAGAATGGTTGCCAGAGTCTCAAGGAGGTTGGACTCTTACTTTCACCCATATTTTGAGGGAAAGCACCCCGAGAGGCGGTCCATAGGTCTTCCACCCCTCTTCCCTACCACCAACCTCACGAGAGGTCTTTCGGCTCGCCATACATTTAACGTACCCCCATGCTGCAAAGACAATATATATTTACAAACGCACATGCCTTCTCCGGGATTTGAACCCGGCCCCTTCGCTACCGCTGTAGGCTTCCCTAACCGCTACACCGTCTGGACGGCACTCCATGCATGTTCGAGAGGATTTAAAAATGGAGAATATCGGAAGTTTTGACAACTTCAGTTGTATAATAAACCACAAGCGAACGTTTAGGTTGTACGTTTACGATAGCTATACTGATAGAACTTGAATGTACTTTACATTCCAAGGTTTCTTGCATATGCTCTCAGATTTTGATTAAGAATATTTAACTATTTCTACTGACTCGTAATATTTTCGAAAAAACTATTTTTTCAATTCCACAAGCAGAAAACATCTCCACTTTTAGGTATAACAGCAGACAAGAATATTACCGATCAAATTTTTATTTGTTCTTTCGCCATACAGCAATTCGTCCATAACACCTATAAGGTACTATCTTCCTCGTTTCTGCATACCTTTACGGTGTAACCGGAAGTATACTCGATGCGCATGCGTATTCGAGAGGTCCATGGTTGATTCCTGGCGACGGCCTTGCACATTTTTCCAGTCTCCAGCATTATAAACCCTAATGATTCTACAAGCGGCGCCCTAACTGAAAGGTGGTAAACGACAATTCATCACCACCAGAATTAAGCGATTGGATCCTCTAATCTCCAGTTACCTCTTAAGAAGGGGACTATATAAGGTATGTTTCCCTCCTTTCCGTACTCCTTCTCGCATACCTAACGCATAGTGCTTTTGGAAGCATACTAGACGCGTATTCGAGAGCTCCAAGGTTCGAGTCCCGGCGAGGGGCACTGCATATTTTTCATGTTTCCTGCGTTAAAAAAAACCCCAATGACTCTATAGACCTAAATGTATTAAATTGTTATTCGTTTGCAAATATATCATTGTGTTAGTATGATAAATCTTTGCCTTTGCGAACTTCTAAATCACAGCATTAATGTTTACATTTAACAGTTATATGTTTCACAGCATTAATATTTAAGTTTTGTTTGACACTTCGTAGGATAAATCTCTGATTCCTTCCTATTAATTGGAATGTGACCCAAACGTTAACGTATTTTCAACGGTTCTACGCTGTTGCCATCTTTTATAATAAAGTAGATAGTTGAACACTTTACACTAAGAATATTTGGGATATTTTTGCCATCGTGAAAATTACGAATACTTAAATTTCTAATTAAGTTTTCCAGTAGTGTCTATCGTTTATATTGAAATTTCGATATAGTTTACTAAACACGTAATTGGTTCCAAGAGTAGACGATAATACTTGTAACGCATTTTCATATAAAATAAATTATGACAAGAAATCTTCATCTGCTAAAACATTTTTACAAAAGTTTCGAATGTCTAAATTTTTATGGGGGTATCGACTAACACGCTTTGAATAAATTATTTTATTGCAAGTAATATTTTAACGGTATTGATTTTTTTATAAGCAAGGTTTAAAATATAGAAAAAAAATCATATATTAGGGGAAAATTGAGCTGTATTTTGCAGTATTTAATGCAATAACTAAGGAATTACATTTCAAAAATAGGAGTGTTCGAAAACAAATAGAGTGTCTCACAAAAGTGATGGGACACTTGTGCTTTACAAAAGGAAACTGTAGTAAAATAAATTATAAAACACGTAAAAATGTTTTGTGGGTGTGTTTCATACTTAAATTTAGTAACAATTATTACATAGCATACATTTTCTCAAAATATTAAAATATTAATTTAATAAAAAATACAATTGTTTAGAACGGAGCAAAAAATGGCTCACATAAGAGATGGGACACTTACTTTTCCATCAAATATTTATCCAAAATTTTACTTTTTAAAAGGTTTTAATATTTTGTTGGATTTCCTTTTAAAACATGATTTAATCTTCTTGGGATGGATTCGACTAATATTTTTGTGATTTCTGGAGTGATTTTACCCCATTCTTCTTGAAGCACCGATTTCAATTGTTGTTTTGAAGAAAAGGTGTGTTTGCAAATTCTTGATTCCAATTCTTGCCAAATATTCTCTATGGGATTTAAGTCTGGAGATTGTGGTGGTGTTTTTATTATTTCAGGACAGCTATACAGCAGTCTGAGTCCAACGTTCAAAGCAGTGTGCTTGGGGTCATTGTCATGGTAGAACTTAAAATCGTTATGAAGGTTAAAATTTCGTGCTGAAGATTTTAAATTTTGATTTAAAATGTCAATATACTTGTACTGATCCATTATACTCTCAATAAAAACAAGATTACCAACTCCAGCGGACGACATACACCCCCATACCAACTCCTCCTCCACCATGTTTTACTGTTAACACCAAGTTCTGTTTGCGAAATTCTTCCCTTTGTTTTCTCCACACCAAGATTCTACCGTCAGATCCAAATATATTAAATTTACTCTCATCAGCAAATATAACTTCATTCCAGTAATCAGAATTCTTATTTATGTTGGAGTTTTCGAAAGCCAGTCTGAGTTTTCTATTCTTTTCACTTACGAAGAATTTTTTCCTGGCTGCTCTACCGTGATATCCAGCAGATCGAATTGCTCTTCTAATAGTCTCAGAATTAGCAATTACTCCATATAATGCTTGTAAATCAGCAGCAACTTTAGGAGCACTCATTCTTGGATTTTTTTTTTTTTTAATATTTCGAACGATAATTCGTTCTATTCCATTGGATAGCTTTGATGGTCGGCCAGGTGTTCTTTTATCCTGAATCATATGATTCTTTTTATATCCTTTAATGATATTGAAATCTGTTGAAAGACTCAAGTTAACTGTTTCAGCAGTTTCTCTAATAGATTTTCCACGTTCAATATGCAAATTAATAACTAATTTTCGAATTTCAGGCAAAGTTTCTTTTTGTTTAGCATTCATGGCTGCACAGAGCTAAAAAACACAAAAATTCCAAAACAAACTGGAGAGAAATACTGCAGACGATTTTATAAATTATTGCCAATTTCTTTCGAGTAAAAATAAAAACCCCAAAAAATATTTTGATTGTAGTAAGAAGTAGTATCTAATGGTGTTCCATCACTTATGTGAGCCATTTTTGCTTCGTTTGCAATTGCATTTTATTAAATTAATATTTTAATATTTTGAGAAAATGTATGTCACGTAATAATTGTTACTAAATTTAAGTATGAAACACACGCACAAAAAATTTTTACATCTTTTTTAAATTTATTTTATTACAGTTTCCTTTTGTAAAGTACAAGTGCCCCATCACTTTTGTGAGACACTGTATGAGCCTCTTCTAGAGAGAAGTTCTCATTTTTATTTACAGTGGCTCACATTTATTTTTACGACACTCCCATTTTTAAATTTAATGCCTTAATCTTGTACTAAATATTGAAATACATTATTCAGTTTTGTTTTCTAAGATACTGTTTCTTTCTGTTTCAAAACTTGCATGCTTCAAAATAAGTACCATCAAAATATTCTGAGTAATGCAACAATTTATTCGAAACGTGTGTATAACTAACTCAAATAATAATTCAATCATTTTAAAATATCTTATTATGTTTTGGTAAACGACACGTCTTGCCGTAACTTTTATTTTAAATGAAAATACATCACATGAATTATCGTCCACATTTGGAAATTATGACTTATTCAGAAAGCTATAAACTTAAAGTTCCATACATATGAAACGAACATGAGAAAACAACGATAGATCAACAACATACTTTTAAATACGTAATTATTCATTTCCCAAAATGGTTAAATTATTCGAAATAGCTAAAAATTCCTTGATTTAAAGTGCTCAACAAATATTTTTAATGTTGTTAAACAATGGAAACTTCGCGGTCAAAATTTCACATAAGTCTAGACCTAATTCCAAGTTATCAACATAGATTAAAAGATTTATTCCGCGAAAAATAAAAAAAAAATTAGAAAATTCACGTTTCAAAATTTTCAAATCGTTTTTAGAAGAACGATTTATAATAAAATTCAAGACTTAATCTGTTAGAAGAGTCATAGATATCTAATAAAAATCTTTTGTTTAATACGGAGTGTTAAAAGTTTCTTAATAAATTATAAACTATCCATCATATAAATTATGGTATTTAAATATATGAATTTTCAGACTATTCAAAATGAAACTGCAGAAAAAAAACTAATTCTAATTTTCGTTGATAAACATTGTTGAAAAATATTTATGCCTTACTACAAATACCGAAGCTTTTTATCCATTTATAAACCTAAAATTGATATAAACAAAAATACATTTTCAGAAAACATCGCAATGTTTCTGTCTATCATTTTTCTTTAAAACGATCAAATAACTTTTCCCGGTGAAGCAGCCAAAACTAAATAAACAAACTGCTTCAAAACCCACGCTGCGAGATAAATCATCGAATCAGTTCGATCAGAAATGAACAGGATATGCTTTTGTTGAATAGAAGATACGGTTTTAAAAGCAGACAATTTCCAATCTTTCCATTACTGCAGTGGCGGGAAAGCAAGAACTGCGCATGAGCCTTGTTATTGGCTGACCTACTTAACTCGAAAAGCCAAAAGAATCAAAAGTTAGAACGCGACCCCGCTGTTACATAGGATTAACTCAAGAGGACTTTTTAAGGTTTTCATTTTGAGAATTTTTTCCTTTATAGTTATTACCACTAAAGTGGTGTATCGCTTGCACGAATAACAATATTGAAAGAATAATAATTTCTGTTTCTTCGATAACTGAAGATGAAATTTTTAAGTGAGAGAAATTCTATTACACATCGACGATTATTACTTTACAAAAATTAGTAAATTAATTAAAAAAATGACTTTCTAAAATTTCTCCCACATATTTTATTTTTCTTGTTTTAATCATGTTTGAATGAGTTGTTGTAAGAAAATTAAAATTCCATTTAGTTTTTAAACGAATCTGGCTCTATAAGTGCAAAATATTACCTTAAATTACAGATAGCATTTAAATTTATGTTTAATAATATATAAAATTAAATCTAATAAATTTCCATAATTCTAAAATTAAGCATTTTAAGAATGATTTTAAATTATTTCATTAGGATTTCTTCAAATAAACGTGAAATTATTCAATTAATTAAGAACATAAAGTGGCTCCCAAATGTGTTCGTACATTTTGTAGAGACATTAGGTTAAAATTGGAAGCAAGAGAGATGAAAAATGAGCAACGCCTTCACCGGGAATCGAACCACTGCCCTCTGGAATACGCGCCCAGCGTGCAGACCACCGCACAACGAAGGCATGGTAAGAATTAGGGAGAATTACCTTATAACTTTAAGAATTAAAAAACGCTGTAGCCTGAAACTGAATTCGAATTTAAAGCCCAATATTTTTTCATATCGTCTCCATGCAATTTTGAATAAAACTAAACATTTTTTAATATTCACTTATTTTCTTTTTCCAAAATTGAAAAAGTGTAAGAAGGCATAGATAAAACACGCTAAAGAAATAATCATACACCGAAATATTTTCCTAAAAATTCTTAAATAAAATAATCATCTGCCACTTTTTTACTTCCTTGTACGAAATAAAAAGGAAGTATTGTAATCGCGAAAAGTTTCAGGCAACATATTTCAACGAAAATATACATTTTGACCGCTATCGAATGCAATTTAACGACGTTTTTGCGCGATATCTGTACGTAAGGACAGAATAAAAGAATCTTTTCCTCCCAAAAAATTATAAAACTGCTGTAAAATTAATTCTGAAGAGAATTTTTCGTGGCGTCTATACGAACGTATGTACGTACCTGCGTACGTACGTATCTCGCATAACTCAAAAACTAGTAGAGTCAGAACGTTGAAATTTTGTATATAGGACTGCAATAACATGTAGATGTGCACCTCGTATTTTGATTACAATCGGCCGCACCAAACGTATATAAATATATTTATATATCCACTCTGTTACCCGGCTCAGTAATCTCAGTTTCTTTACTTTTATATGTTTGTAAATTGTACATTTTTTGCTTTAAAAATGATTGAATTATGTTGTTTTTATCTTCCAGTTAAGGTTTTTATGCCTTTCGTACTTCTGGAAGCAATATTTGTACAATTATCAACAATTTAAACGCTGTTTAAGTGCGGTTAAGTTTTAAATAACACGGCGGACATATCTGTTTACATTTGAAACAGCAGAATTTTAGATTTGTTGCCAATCTAGAGCGATTAAGCTTCGCAACACAAAAATAACGCCTTCATTTATTATTGCCAATGAAATTATGCTTAATCCTTTCTGGAATTTTTTCGAAGAAATAAGTGTTTAAGATTTACTTCGTAATTTTTAATGCAGATATTTTGAGTTTTTATGTATTTTTGCCTTGTCGCGAAGTGAGAACTGAATTAATTTAATGAGAAATACTAAATCGTCTGTGAAAAACTGTTTCTTTTCTGTTTTGTTTGCTTAATTTCTTTCATACATCGTTCTAGCTTTATTATAGTATTTGAATAGAACATGTGGCAACGATAATTCTTCAAATGATATAAATTTTGTGCATTCAGAGTGTCATTATAGTAAACAAATACAGTGAATTTTAAAAAGTGCATTTATTCTATTGTGGTTTATGCGCTGTCGACGAAGTAGATTTAATTCAATCCAATCAATTTAAATGAAATTCAAGAAAAGAATGCGTATAATTTAATATTCCGTACAAGGAAGTCATGTGGTGTACACATCAGCTTTTTTTTATTTTGGCATTTTGATGATATTTAAAAATCCTTTTGGAGTTATTCTCTGCTTGCTTCCTTCTTTATATTTTTTTAATATAAAGAAGAGAAAATTAAAAAATTGGTAGTAGTCGTAAGGAAACAACAAATGTCATTCGAAAATTAATCATATTTCATTATAAAGGTGGAAAATCGATCTGGAATATCGCTAAATTAGTAAATTTATCCCATTCTGCGGTGCAGTGTATGATAAAACGTTTTAAAGAAGAAAATGGTGCCGAAATTAAAGCAGGGAAAGGTCGTTCGGCAAAGTTAACGTAATCAGAGATTTAGAGCGAGAAAATTTGTGAAACAGAAAACTCAAAAAATAAACATAAAATCGGAAAGATTTCAGATTTTTAATTACGTCCAAAGGGGCTTTTTTTTTAACATTTTGTGTGTTATCTTTATTTCTTAAATACCATGTTCTTCGCACTTAAAACATAAAATTCAGTTCAATAGCAACATCGCAAAATAATTTTAAATTAAGTTTATCTATAGCATTTCCGATGCACAGTCTAACGCGCTAGAAATAAACATGCTTTTCTTTTCGTACAGTGTTGCCATTGATCGCTTTTACATCGTTGATTTTGTTAATCAAAAATTCAATGAAGTGTTATAAAATATGAAATCGATAATAAAACAATTTTCATATTCAAATTAGGGCTTCCACATGCCCATATTCTATGGAAGATTACGTGATTCAAATTTTGATGGCTCTAGGTACCGTTGTTTTATCACAATACGAGAAACATACATATATTCATGCAAATTCTCCATTATTTAATTTCTTTAATTATAATACAAGGCGATAATTATTGGTGGCAACAATTTGAAAAATGAAACAACGCTTATCGTGAATCGACGCAAAATGCCAAAACGAAATTAATAGTCCTTCTGGGCAAATTGCACCTTTGGACTAAAATTCCACGTTTGAGTGCGGTAAAGATTTAAACAGAAATTGCTGAAAATTTTCTACTTCAGTTTCACCTGAAATTGTTTAACGAGTACTCATATCAAGTGGATTATACGGGCGCCCTGCTAAAAGAGAATTCTTTGAAAGCGTATTTTCCTTCGCAAATGCAAAAGTAAATAAACCCGAAGCGGATTTGAACCAAGACGTATTTGGTAATTTAACATTTTTGGTTTTGATGGACATATAATTGTATGGAGAAGAAAAAATGAGGAACTTAAACCCAAGAACTTGTTTGAAACAGTAAAGCATGGCGGTGAAGACGTTTTTGTGTGAACATGCAGGTCAACATCAGAACTAGGCAATTTAGTATTTATTGATTGCATAATGAACGATGCTCTTTATTTAAATATTTTTAAAATAATTTAAGAGGACTCATACACCTTAAAACCCATAAGCTCTTCGAATAGGTGACTGTTGCAAGAATTGGGATAACTTATTTATTTTAAAAGAAATTACTTCCAACCTTTTGCAGCTGACTACATAATATAGCTGCTTTCTGAAATAGTCATCAGAAAGTTTGTGTTGCCACAAATATTTTTATAATTTAATCCGCTTTGTGACAATATTTTTTGTCATGTTTCCACCTTGCGCGCACAGTTTAAAATATTCTGTTGCATAATTTAATTCCATATTTAATATATAGCTTTTATAACATTTGGAAACTACTGTGAACCTAAAATTCTAAATATTTCTTGTTAAATTTTTATTTTATTTGAAGTTGAGGTTATAAAATGTATTTTATTAAAAAAATTTGTAATGTTTTCGTCCATAAAATTTTTCAGTATTAAAATATTTATCATACTTTTGGTTCAGTCAGAAAATAGTGCCCATATAAAGAATTCCATCCAATTTCAAGTATGTACCATTAGCCATTTTTAAAATATCTTGCGCGCAGGGTGGAAACATGGCGAAATATTTTGTCACAAAGAGGATTAAATTACAAAAATATTTGTGGCAACACAAACTTTCCGGTTACTAGTTTCCAAAGCAGCTATATTATGTAGTCAGTTGAAAAAGGTTGGAAGTAAGTGCTTTTAAAATAAATAAAATATCCAAATTCTTGCAACAGTCACATATTTAAAGATCATGAGGGGTTTAAGGTGTATGAGCCCCCTTAAAATTATCCGCACTAAATTTGGGTACTGGAAACAACTATATTGTTTTATCAGAAATACGATCCTAAGCACAGGACTCTCAACTTAAAATGATGTGTCTATAATTGTCCAAAAGTTCTGAAAGCAAACTCCAGTCATTAGATTTCAATAACCGATAAAGCGCATATGGAGAGAATTAGAGGTTACAGTTCGAAGACACAACAAAAAGAGAAAACCGAACTAATAACTGGAATGACGGAAGGATGGAGGTACATTGAGGCAAATATTCAGAAAAAAAATGGTGAACACTATGCCCAGGCGTTTGAAAACTTGCCATAAATGCTGCAAGATATCCTGCAAAAATTCTTGATAGAAATGCTACAATATTTACTAATATGTGCAGATTTTCTTTTTGCGAAGACTTTTGGGATGTAACTTTTCTGTTACATTTTTGCTGCTAATTTTCAAAAAAAAGGGGGAAGGAGGGGGGACAGTTCTATATCTCCCATTCTACTGGGCGGATTGACGAAATTCAAATTGCGTTTTTCATGTCTCAAAAGCGCGACTTGGGATATATATTATCAAGTTCAATGTTCCGCCTTACTTTCTTTGGGAACATGCACAGACCTGACTCGGAACAGGGAGCTTACTAAAGCTACGTTCAATAACTGTCGGAAGTAGACAAGATACACAGGAAAGGTATACGAAACCCTTTATTTTTCACTCTTTACAATAATTTCCATACTTCGGAATACAGAGACCAACTACTTGTGGTTTGAACGTAAGAATATAAAAATATAACTAAACTCTAACTTAAATTTGGAATAATCAACAAGGGCCTACGTGTAAGATTGGCCGGATATTAACAGGAAGCCGTGTGTAGTACAGAGAACTGTTAACACTACAATACGTTTAAAATTATCACGAGGATTAAATCTCTGGCCTGGAAGGCAAACAGCAACCGAGTAAAACTTCTAAGGCAAGCGGCCTGCTTCGACTAACTCCTTCCTCTCTCTCGCTTGGCAAAAAGTCACAACTTAAGTACTTGGCGTTCGCCAGACAAATTTTGCATAAATAAGTTAACGCTTTTAATTCTGGCCGGAAGTAGAAAATAAGAAGTGATAGTAAAGATTTAAAATAAAATAAACGTTAGTAAAACTTAAGATCCTTACAATATTAGATTTATATATAGCATTGTTCTAACACATCTATTTTTGACATAAAATCGGACTTTTTCTGAAATAACATACCAATTTGTTTCCATATTCGCGCTTTCGAGTCATACGCTAGTTGAATTTCGTTAATCGGCCCAATAGAACGCGAGATACAGAACTGCCCCCGCCCCTTGTTTTTTGCGCAGTGTACATCTTTTAATAGCTACAGCTATGTTACAAATGCTAACAATTAGATATGCCATTATAAACAAAATAAAGCTGTAAAATTAGCAAGAAGAAAAATTACTATTTTTAAATTACCCCGTAAAGCAGTTTACTGTAACAATTTGAATATTAAATATCTATGGAACATCAATGAGAATTCTGTGAGAATTGGGTATTTACCAGTATATGTAAAAATGGGTTAAAAGTCTTATAGTTCATACAGTTGCAAAATTTGCTAGGATATGTGGATTAAAAATGCCAGGTAATGTAATATTATGTTATAAGGTTCATCATTTATTTTCATATTAATAACTTAACCTATCTTCTTCATTTCTCCATCAGCTTTCACCGAAATGCAGTTAAGTTTAAACAGAGAGAACAACTTTGCGCCACGAAAATTTGGGTTGTATAGTTACACAGATTGCGTGCAGCTAAAGGATTTAAGTAAATGATATAAAAGGGGCATTTGTCACATGAGAAGTCTACGCAGTATTTTCTCCCTCCTTCCAGCGTGCCTTCGTGATGTAACGGTAGCACACTCGGCGCGTATTGGAGAGGTCCAGGTTCGAGTCCTGGCAAAAAGGATTTCACATTTTTCAAGTCTCCTACTTCAAAACAACCAAATGACCTACCTACAAGTCAGAAAGATAAAAGGAAATGAAACGACAGATGATCAATAGTTGGTACTCTCTGTTATCGTGCGTAACTCGGTTTTCATTTCAAAAGAAAGCTGTTGTTGAAGTGATGTTTGGCAGATGAGGACGAAATCAATTTCCACAAATTAGAAATTTTCGCGGAGTTCCGTTTTAGGCCTAGGAATTTCTAGTTGTTTCTTTCGTCCTATAGCAGCAGAAACGTTTCTGCATCAGTTCATTTGCAATGGATTTGGAAAAAACTGTTTGAAGAAGAAAATATGAATCCTGCCGAAGGTATTGGGTGTTTCAGATGATGCCAGCATGCTTGAACCTGCGCATGTGACATATGTGGTAAAAGAACCACATCACTGTAGAATCACGCATAATGTACAGAGAGCACTGGATGCTACAATATCAGCAAGAACAATCTTTAGGTGATTATTCGAAAGCGGATAGCTAATACTTGCATACTAGCCTTTTCGAAGATTGGTATTGACATGAAACCACCGACACCAATCACCGCAGTGGTACTGCGATAGAGCCTTTTGAACGCCTGAATGACACAGGATAGTGTACAGCGATGACTCTTGCTCCTGTTTGACCAATGATAATTCCCTATAAGGTATTTCTCACACCTTCCTAGCACGCTTTTGTGGTGTAATGGTCAGCACACTGAGCCGGTACTTCAGAGGTCCGTGGTTCGATTCCCGGCGAAGGCGCTGCTAATTTTTCATCTCTTCGGCTTTCCAATAATCGTAATGTCTTTACAGTGGCGCCGGAACTAGAAGGGTCGTAGATGATGAATCTTCACACCCAGGATTTGGTGACTGAGTCCCCTGAAACCCCCAGTCGCCCTTTAAAAGGGAAGTACATAAGATATTTCTCCCACCTTCATAGCAAGCCTTCGTGGTGTAGTGGTCAGCATACTGAGCCGGTATTTCAAGGTTGTTTCTTTCAAAGGTTCGATACTCGTCGAAGGCGATGCTAATTTTTTATCTCTCCGGCTTTCCAATAATCCTAATGTCTCTACTTCCCAAATAAGAGTTCGAAAGTGACGTGGAGATAGATTCGACCCTGCTGCTATTGGTGAACGCTGTACTGCTCGACAATATGGTATTATGATTTGCATGGCTTTTACCATTGAACAGCGAGGCTTCTGTTTCATGTCAGAGGCACAATGATGGCAGGACGATACGTGGTACTGTGCTGGGTGGACTATTCTACCGTCACCGATTACAAAATTATGTTTTCAAGCGAGATAACGTGCGATTGCACATGGCAATATAAAACGCATATAAAGTTATAAAACCGAGTTAAAAAAGAAATACATATAAAACAATGCACGTATAATTACATTAACCCATACTGAGCAACTATGTACAGAAACCAGAGTTTGCTAAAGTCCAACATAGTTTACGCAACAAATTACTCAGACTTCATCAAATGTGCTTGAGCTGAGTGACATACATTTATTCCGCACAGATGACATCATACTAGATGAAACATTCACGCTTTGAGCAGGGGGTGCTTTGCTCAGGAAGCCTGAAAGTTAACCTAGCACTGATACTGAATCCAAGATCTTGCAGAAGTTGGTGACGGATGTCTAATTTGTAACCAAGATACGTTTGTGTGCTACTGTCTTATTTGGGCTATTCAAACATGCAATTTGTCAGGAGATTGAAAGCATAAAACGCTTTATGTTGCATCATAGCAAGCGTGCTTGAGAAAAGACAGCGATGTCTTCATTTTTATGGAGAACAAATCCGTTAGAGAAGGTGAAGAGGTGAAGTCTGTTTCCTTAATCCAAGACTTGCCTAACCATGACAAGGCGAATTTACTGTTGTATACAATAAATGTGTGCAATAATGTAGCGTCCAATATTTTTTTTAAAAAACAGGTAATGTTAATCACCTCATTTCTAACATACCTTTGGAGCCAGAGTCATAAAATGGATCCTGAGGATTTGAAATACAATCAGAAATACAGCTACAACTTTCAAATAAATGTAATGTGTTATTGTAATATTGTAAACGGAAATGATTGGGGGTATATAAGATCCGAAATTTAATTTTTCATTTCAAATTAGAGCTTATATAACGAGCCAAGTACATTGCAGCCACAAGCCGCAGTTGTGACACTTGGCGTCTGTGTATGCAATTATCACTGTTGCAGCTAACCCTGAGATCATACAGATATGATTTTAAAGGAGCGCTTCTGCCATCGGGTGTGCCATACACTGGATTGGAATACTTATATTGTGGCTAAGCACTCGAGTGCTATCTACGTATACGAAGGAATGCTTCCCCGGAAGGTTTCCTAAGGAACCAAGCTCGCTGTCTGTGCGTCAACTCTGAAGAATAACACCGGGTCGAAATACCAGTGTTCAACGATTTTACCGTTTGGATACTTATTGGCCTGTCGACTGTGGGTAAGTAGAAAAAATGACTGCATACAAAGAGATATATTCAGAAAAGAAAGTCTTCTAAAAGAGCTCGCAGTAACACTGATGCAGCAATGGACGTAAGGATTTGCAGCGTTCGAAACAGCGAGTAGAAATGAATCATCTTAATACAGCTGTGCAGTACTCTTTAGATTATAAGCTCGATTTTTCAGTTACATTAACTGGCTTCCATTAATCATTATGTGATGCGATCAAACATATAGCCATTTATTATTAACCCGGCGGAAGTCGCACCAAGAAAAGTTACTAGAGTGGGCGCGTGGGGTATCACATACCCCAATATTTAAAATACAATAAAAATAGTATTATTTAGTTTAAAAATTTTTTTGTTCACGTGTATTATAAATAAGTGAATAATAATTCGGTTTCAAAAAATTAATTTCCGAAATTATCTTAGAGTTAAAATTAAGATAAATGAAAATAATAAACATCATGCCTCTAAGTTTCATTGCATCTCTAATACACCATGCTTATTTTATTTCTTCACAATTTGAACGAAATGCATTCATGTGTTCTTGGCACAGAATGTTTTCACATTTTAAACATTGCATTCACGTTCTTCTGTCCTTGGCGCGAGGGCAAAAAATTTAACACATCTTTCATACTTAGTTGTTTCTAATTTCATGTATTCGTTTTAATTCTTCGTCGAAACTTCTGCTTTTGTTTTGCATGCAGTACGTCAATTTCTTGGAAAAGTATTAATCTCTGATCTTTGTTCAATACTTTTTTTCATTAATTTGTAGGGTTTATATTTATTTTAACTAACATTTATTTTAAGTTTAAACTATCTTTCCTGTCAAGCCTTACTTTCCCCTGGAACTGCCAATACCAGAATATGTAAATTTGAGTAGAACGCGAAAGGATTCAAATTATCAGCGGAAGTAGTATGATTTAAATAGAAGGAAACAAGTCGGTGTGTGAGTTATTCTTACTTAGCGAGCGCGGAGGTAGTTATCGAGAATTGAAGAACCCCGCGTTGCGGCCTATGTGCTTGGCGGGAATTAGTGGAAATTGTTCCAGTGAGCTTCAAGTCTCCAGAATTAGCAGCCGTATTGTAAAACGCGGTGAGTTAGTTATTTTAGAGAGCCTCGTAGTTAGAATCTTGTCTTTACTTTCTTTTTCAGGTTATTATTTTTATTTGACTGCCTAGTGCGCACAGTCTGTAAGCGTCAAGAGGACGCCATTGTAATTTATTACGTTGAATAAAAAGGGACTTAAACCCTTTATAAGACTCTGTGGTTTATACAAGCTTTCACAGTCACCTCTTGGTTGCGTGCAAGTTAGAGGCGCGCAACGTTATATTGGCGCTCGAACACTTATCGAACTGAAATGGCCGAAAACTGGATGGAAGCCGCTGGACAACACCAAGAAATGACAACGCAGTTAGAAGGATTTGGATACCTGGTCCAGACTTTGAGAGCATCAATCAAGCCAAACGTCTATTTCGACGGAAAAAATTCGGTGTCCGTATTTTTAGAAGGTATAGAAAACCACTTTCAGCTCTACCCTGTGCCTGAAAGACAAAAAAATGCCATCGCCACATCAGCACTAAGAGGACAGGCCGCGCTATGGTGGAAAAACATAGGAAAATTTCTACTAGGTGAATTTGGAAGCCCGACGTATACATTTGAAAATTTCAAAAAATCGTTAGTAAAGGCCTTCCCCATAGTGAAAGATCGCGCACGGCTGGAAGCCGAGCTATATAGTTTCTATCAACGGGATACAGCACAATTGACGGACTTTATTTTACGAAAAATCAAGCTAACGGATATGCTGTATGGGAAGAAACCCGATGCGGAGATAATTGAAATAATATTACCAAGATTGTTACCCGCTGTTCAAGACTACTTTGAAATTAGAAACCCAACCACATTGCAGGAACCTTTCGAATTGGCGGTGAAATTTCAAAATCGCAGAATAGCGGAAAGAGCGAGAGGGGAAACATATTCTCAAAGTACCAGAAGGAAGGAGGAAACCAGAAATGGAAATCGCTCATATGGGGGAAAGAACTATCAAGCTAACGCATCGAAACTCGAAGGTCAAGGCCCAAAAAGAAAATTTGAAAATAAGCATCCGCGTACCCAGAAGACACAGATTGAAAGGAAAGCTTTAAACGACTAGAGGGGCCTGTGAAAGGGAGGGTCCAGACCCCGGAAGTTTTAGAAAAACCCTCAAATAGACATCTAAATACAGTCATCGTAAAAAACTCACAGCTACCAATTATACAAGTCCTGGTTGGCGATGTACCAGTAGAAGCCCTCATCGATAAAGGGGCAGAAGGAAATTTCATGAGTGAAAAGTTCTTTAAAAAGAATTTTTATAGGATACGACTATTTAAAACTAGAAATACGGAAATTATAGCGGCGCAAGGAAAAACATGTCACTGCATCGGGAAAGTATGATTAAACTTACAGATAAAAGAGGAAAATCTCAAAGTATTAATTTTTGTGGTGAAAGACCTCCAAAACTCTCTTATTTTAGGTATGGACTTTTTAAGGGCCGCGAGGGCCAAATTAAATTTTCAAGATAGTTCCGTGGTGTTGGAGATGGACCAGAGGGTGGTGGAACCGGTGGAGACACCTGAATTGGACCTTAGCCATTTGAATGACCAGGAAAGTAAAGCAATACAGCAAGTGGTGAGTAATTTTTCTCATTTGTTTTCAGAAAAACCGGGAAACTGTCAGATCGTGACTCACAAGATTCAATTAAATGCCGAAAAACCTTGTAGGACTAAACCGTATCGCTATGATAAACAAAAAGAATTAATCATCGAAGAACATATTCAGGAGATGTTAAAGAATAAAATAATAACGCCCATAAATAGTGAATACGCGAGTCCAGTCGTACTATGTAGGAAAAAGAACGAGTTTCCTCCTTCGGATAAAAGGGCTTGGAGGTTTGCTATCGATTATAGAAAACTAAATAGCATAACTAAATTCCCAGTTTACCCTTTGCCGGTTATAGACGAGATCATTAGACAGATCAAATCGACAAGATATATGTCTACTTTGGACTTAACGTCTGGCTACTATCAAATAGCTATGAGACCCGAAGATATACATAAAACCGCGTTTATAACAAAATCGGGTACTTATGCATTTTTACGCATGCTTTTTGGGTTGTGTGGGGCCCCATCAACATTCCAGAGAGCTATGGACATTGTTCTAAAGCCTGTCCTAGGAAAATCAACTTTAATTTATCTAGATGATATAATTATAACGAGTAATACGTTGGAACAACACATTAATGACCTCGAACAAGTTTCTAAATTATTAAAAGAGGCCGGTCTTACAATTAACGCCTCAAAATGCAAGTTCGCAACTAAAGAACTTAAATATCTCGGTTATAAAATTTCGCAAAAGGGTATAGAAACGCAAGATTCAAAAATAAAAGCTATTAAGAATTTCCCACCGCCCAACACCGCCAAGAAACTTTCGTCTTTCCTTGGACTATGTTCTTACTATCGATCTTTCATAAAAGATTTCGCTAATATTGTTGAACCACTCTTAGTAATCAAAAGAAAAAAGAGTAAATTTACGTGGACAGCTGAAGCTAACACAGCTTTTGAAAGATTAAAAGAAGCGCTTATTAATGCCCCTGTTTTAAAATTCCCTGAGGGGGACGAAAACCTGGAAATTGCGGCAGATGCATCAGACTATGCGGTGGGTCCGGTTCTTATGCAAAATAACCATCCGCTGGCATTTTTTAGTAAAACATTGAATCAAACACAAAGGAATTATACAGCTACAGAAAGAGAAAAATTAGCCGTATTAATGGCTGTACACAAATTTCGAGTTTATTTCAGCAAATCGCCAGTAACAGTCTTTTCGGATCATGCGGCTGTTGGTAGACTTTACTCGGGAAAAAACCTAACGCCCAGGTTAATAAGATGGGCTTTAAAACTCCAAGAATATAATATCACAATAAAATATAAACCGGGTAAGGAAAACAATGTAGCTGACGCACTTTCTCGTATAAAACTGGACGATGAAGGTAATGAACTTAAATGCGCTGTGTTGACTTCAAAAATTTTAGATTCTAGAGATACGGTTATTACTGAACTGAAAGCTGATCCTGAATTTGGAAATATCTATGCTTATTTGAAAGACCCCGAAAGCTTTGAGCACACAGATATCGATGCGATAAGAAATAGAGCAAAAAACTATGAAATAATAGATAATTTATTATTCTATACGAAAACAACAAACGAAAATCTTGAGTATAAGCCAGTCATCCCAGCCTCGCTTCGATTAAGCATTTTGAAGGAGTTGCACGAAAAAAAAACAGCGGGCCACCTAGGGGTCAGAAAGACTATAAAAAGGGTACGCGAGGCGGTATATTTCCCGCAATTATACAAAATAGTAACGGCGTATGTGAGGTCCTGCAATCAATCTCAGTTAATAAATGATATTAATTACAGCCCGGCCGGGTACTTAAATAGCATTCGCGCTACATTTCCGAATGAAATTTTAGGCATAGATCTCCTTGGTCCCTTTCCCCAGAGCGAGTTAAATAAAAATCGTTTTCTTTTAGTAATAGTAGATCATTTTTCAAAATGGATAGAAATTGTTCCACTTAAACGCGCGTCAGCCAAAACAGTCGCAGATGCATTCTTACACATATACATTTTAAAATACGGTGCACCGATAAAAGTCATTAGCGATAACGGAAAACAATTCATTAGTCAGATATTTGAAAACATATGCAATGGACTTGATATACGCCATATCAAAATGGTTCCGCATAGACCACAGGCTAACATAGCAGAAAGAGTTAATAAAAACATTGTAAAAATAATTCGCAGTTACGTTAGCACATATCACAAGCGCTGGGATGGCTACATAAATGAATTAGCTTATGCTTTAAGAACGGCACATCATGATACTACGGGAAAAACTCCAGCAGAATTATTTTTAGGCAGAAAGTTAATTACGCCTTTAGATAAATTATTCTTTGTGCAACAAAGAGAGCAGGAATTTAGACAACAAGACGTGCAAAAATTGATTGATCAGGCGCTTAAAACTTCGGATACGGCAAGAAATAGACAAAAGTTATACTATGATAGAAAACGCCGTGAAGCAGATTTTAAAGTTGGGAATAAAGTATTGAAACGGAAATTTTCTTTATCAAGTGCCCCAGACAATTTTATGGCAAAGCTAGCTCCAAAGTTTGAAGGCCCCTATGTAATTCAGGAAATCAAAGGAGTAGTCTTATATCTTAAAAACGAGAGAGGGGAAATCTGTAAAGCAAGTCCCGACCAGGTGAAAAAATACTATAATCCAAATGATTTTGAAATCCTTAAAAGTTTCTTGCAGGACTCAAGTCTAAACGAAATAGAAGGGCCAGAGACTGCAACAACTATTCCACCACCCAAGAAACGGAGAACTGAAGAGAGACCTAGCACTTCTACAACCCGGACGTCGGTATCAAAAAGAAAAAATGATTTTCAAATTCCGGCGTTTAAGAAAAACAAAAATACAGATGAACCGGGTAAAGAAACCGTGGTAAAGACGAAAATACCAACTACAAAGGATGGCAGGAGAAATTACACATCAAGGAGAACGCGCACACGGCCACAGAGTCAGGTGCCATCAAGGCCGCCGTTCCGGAAACTGAAACGCCAACAGGAGGCACAAAAATACGACGAACAGAAGAAATTCAAGAAGGACTCCAGACCGGAGGACGTCAAGACCAGCCGTCCCAGGCAGAAGCGGAAAGGTCAACAACCAGACGATTACTCCGTCAAGAGGCCAGCATGTAGAGGACGCAAAAGAAAGAGCAACGTGGACGACACTCGGAGATCAATAAGGAGAAGATTGACATCCATGAAACCTCTAACTTGGGATCAATTTTGCCAAAAACGGATGACGGAATTTCAAGCATCGAAAACTCAAAGATAAGTTAAAACCTTCTATAATTTTTTTTTTCTCTTTTGTTCCGAAATGTTATGCATAAGTACGAAGTTCTATGTTTTGACGAAAGTCAATATGTCTCGGTTGAGACTTAGTTTTGTTTTACTTTATTTAGCTAAGGCAAAAGTATTATTTTCTTTATGTGTAAAAGCTAAAAACAAGCATTTTCTGTTGGTCGAAAGACTAATTCTGTTATGTTAAAGCCAAAATTTGGCCGGAGATAAAAATAACTTCGTATTCTTGTACTAACAAGAATTTTAGTTTCAGTGCCGCCAGCTTGGCGAAGAATGAGTAAAGTAAAAATTTATTTCTCTTATTCATTTTATGGTAAATTGTAAAAATCATATGTATTAAACTTTTGTAAATGTATGTAAATACTTGCATGTTATGTAAAAGTAGAATTTAGTCTAGAAGCATAAAATTGTAGATGCTAAAAGTGAATGCTTAAAAGCAATGAAGTCAAAATTTAAGTATTAAACTGTAAAGTCATGCTTTAGAGCGAAAGCCTGCATGTTTAAAGCTGAATGAGGGGGAAGTTAGAATGAATGTGTTTTGTAGGGTTCTCCACCTACATTTGAATTTTTAAGACTATTAAAGTAGCTCATTGAGTTGTAGAATGTCGAGTAAGGTGTGTCTATTTGGTCGTTGAATTCTAACAAATCATGGTGGTTAGGGGAAGTGTTGTAAGACTAAAACACGAATATTCCCGTTTGACACCACACATGGTGGAGAGCCAGGGTAAAGTTAAATTAATGCTTGAAAAATTGAATGAATGTGAAGTAAGCAATAACTAAGAAAAACGAATCGTTAAAAACAAAAATTTATTGTGTCAAGAAAGTGTAAATTATAATGTATGTAGAAAGATACTGATACTTATTCCTTCCAGATGCTGGAAGGAAAGACCAAGATTGATTGATGAAGTCCAGGAAAAGTTGCTGTAAGAAGAAAGCTTTGTAACGAGTAACAGAATTTTAATATATAATTGTTACATAAGATTTTTTTTGTGTAAACGAGGCTTTCGCCAGTTAGTTCAGAATTAGATAAACTTACAACAGGTCGTTTGTAGGACCTGCTTCCAAGTTTTCCAAATTCTGGCAGCGGCAAATGTAGGGTTTATATTTATTTTAACTAACATTTATTTTAAGTTTAAACTATCTTTCCTATCAAGCCTTACTTTCCCCTGTAACTGCCAATGCCAGAATATGTAAATTTGAGTAGAACGCGAAAGGATTCAAATTATCAGCGGAAGTAGTATGATTTAAATAGAAGGAAACAAGTCGGTGTGTGAGTTATTCTTACTTAGCGAGCGCGGAGGTAGTTATCGAGAATTGAAGAACCCCGCGTTGCAGCCTATGTGCTTGGCGGGAATTAGTGGAAATCGTTCCAGTGAGCTTCAAGTCTGCTGAATTAGCAGCCGTATTGTAAAACGCGGTGAGTTAGTTATTTTAGAGAGCCTCGTAGTTAGAATTTTGTCTTTACTTTCTTTTTCAGGTTATTATTTTTATTTGACTGCCTAGTGGGCACAGTCTGTAAGCGTCAAGAGGACGCCATTGTAATTTATTACGTTGAATAAAAAGGGACTTAAACCCTTTATAAGACTTTGTGGTTTATACAAGCTTTCACAGTCACCTCTTGGTTGCGTGCAAGTTAGAGGCGCGCAAAGTTATAAATTGTAATGCTAAGTCCTTCAAAAACAGACTTCTGTTTCTTGTTGGTGGACTAGCAGTTGAATGTAATATAATTCAAGCATTTATTACAGCAACATTCAGTGCAGGAAAGAAAATTACCATTGGCCCCCTTCTTGTTATTCTGGCAATTGAATAATTGGCCGACATTTCATCCCGCATATCCACTGCTCCTTTAGTCATATTATTAAAACATATAATTCCTGACTTTTTATTTTCTCCAATAGTATCATCTATAGTATGATCGTTGTATAATGTTGAAAGCATAAGAACAGTTTTTCCTTTTTTTAGGAACATCAGGAATTAATGTTTTATCTTTTTCGAAACCAAAACATTGTAGAAAATATTCTTAGTTTCATCTTCAGTTTCCGAAATGCAATCTTCATCGCTTTCAAATATTTCTAATAAATCTCACATGCGTTGCATCTCCAGTTCATAGGGACTCATTCTTTTTACCATAATGCAGTTAGAAATTTTTAAGAATTTAATGTCAAGTACTTTAAAATCACTTGCGAGTAGAAATATTTACTGTTACACTCTAGAAATAAATTTCTGAACTAAATATTCCGTCAGAAAAACACTTACACGGACAGGCGCGTGGGTTGTGTCATACCCAGTTCCAACAAAATACCTATAAATCTTTTTTTGAAACACACAGGTAAAGAAAAAGCGGTTCTAAAGTCAACCACAACTAGAAACTCAGCTACTGAAAGCAGCACAGAATTTCAGTTTCACAAGTTAGGAATATTCCTCTTTTATGTAGGGTTGGGGTATTATACACCCCACGCGGCTTCCCGCGGGTTAATATCTAAACGTTTTTAAGACGTGTCTTGTTCAATGTTCACAATTAATTCCATACATAAAATATTTTTTTAAAAAAGAAATATAAATTAGTAGTATAAACCAAAATTTTCAACAACAGCAACAAAAAAAAAAAAACATAACGAATTATCCGATACTCACATAAACTTGCTTTAGTTGACACACATAGCTCTGACACAGAATTACATTTACTTCTGCATGAAGCTTAGTTTGCGACTTTTATGATGGCGCAAACTCTATTTAGTATTCAGCGTGCATATAAGTCGATAGAAATACAAATTGGAAACAGACTAGACCCTCACTGCTTCAAATGGAACTTAATGGCTTCAGATTTGAACCATTGCCAGCAACATTCTCAGTGTATCAACGCAAAGGAAAAAACACCTCGCTGTACCGTAAATCGTTTACGTTAGAAAAGTAATAAAGAGATAACCAGTTCGGTGTTTTTTAAAATTTTAAACAGCGAAATCAGGGAGGAGAAATGGATCGAAATGGAAAATAAAATAAAACGAAGATATTAATTGAATATTTTATGAGAATGAGAAGAGGAATAACATATTTTTATTTCGTTTGGGAAAGATAATCTTAACTAAAGTATTCTTCTTTCATTTTATCAACATGTTTCATGTTGGTTATTTGAAATATGAATATTTAAATACTTTCGCTATCAATATCGATTTTAGAAATAGCTATGTTGTCATAATGATATTCTTATAACTGAAATTTCTCATAAATTTTCAAAAGGACAAAACATAAATGATTAAAAGTATCGCCAGAATTTTCAGTTATTTTTAAAAAGTAACTTTAACTTATATTTGAATGAAATTACGTAGTTTAAGCCAACTGCAGATGTATTACAACACTGCACAAATAGCGTAGCGTTAAAAAATACTTTTCTGTGTTATTTCAATTCCTCTACCATTTTTTTACTTATTAGATTAGCCATATACGTTTGTATTTGTTTGAAAGAGATGATCTTTCTTCTATTTCGTTTGAAATGCATGAAAATTTCCTGAAACCAGCGATCAACCTCAGTTGAATTCTCTTTGACTTTAAACTGATATCTTTATTGTCAAACTCTTATAAGATATCTTCTCTCTCCTTCCAGCATGCCTTCGTGGTGTAACGGTAGCACACTCGGAACGTATTTGAAAGGTCCAGATTCAAGTCCGGTGAGGGCTGTGGTCATGTTTCATGTATTCCTACTTCAGAATATCTAATGGTTCTACAACGGCGCCCGAACTAAAAACGAAAGGTGATGGAAAATTATTCGTCACCACCAGGATTTGAAAATTGGGTCCTTTCATCCCCAGTCGCTCTTGAAAAAGGGGGAATATCTAAACCATTTTTTCCCTTCTTCCAGCATGCCTTTGTGGTGCAACAGTAGCACATTCGGCGCGTATTCTAGAGATCCAGGTTCGAGTACCGGCAAGGGCATTGCACATTTTTCATGCATTCTGCTTCAAAAATAGTCTAATGACTCTACATCTTTATCAGCATAAAATCAAAGAATCTGCTTTAAGATTTATATAATAACACAAAGGATCTGCTTATTAATGTGTCAAATGTTAATTTATTGCACTACTTTCCGTTAAAGATCAGACGCAGCGTAACAGTCTTGCAAGAGCCATTCAACCAAGGGCGTGTCGTCATTTTCCTCGAAGGAGGGACTAAATATGAAGAAGAATTATAATCCTCTCTGAGATAGTCGATGATCCATGGGCGGTATGTGTAACCCTTAACTGGGGATAATCACATAAAATCCCCCAAAACTGATCTCCTGGCATTTCAAAGGATTCTAATTAAAGATAAAAAATCCGAAGTTAATATTATGCAACGATTCCCTCCCTACGACTTAGATTTTTGTCAAGTACCTCATGTTGCATAAATTCAATGATTTTTTACATCCTGTGAATATGTTCGAAAGAATTCTACTTGTGGGCTTTCTAAACTATAATAACCTGCTCGCGTACCATTTTAAGTATTTTTTAAACTGTATTAATTTCTTGTCAAAATTATTTTCTGTATACCGAATTTTTGCATTTTTAGATCCTTGAACTCTCAGATTCCTACTTACAGTGTTTACTAATGTTATTATTAAACGATTTGCTCCCGTGGACACTTCTTTAGTATAATTAGTACCGTTCATTATAATATTGTGTTCAAATTGCTTATTTAATTTATTTCATCATGCTTATCTGTTGCTTATGATGCTAATCTGTCATTTTTGCTACATCAAAACAGATGATCTAAATTTAATTTGTGAATTGAAAATTGTATTCAGATTATATCTTAATCATTTTACGTCCTAAATTATTAATTTTAATAAATACTGGATGCGGGGTCTATGGTGGGATTACACGATGTATCGCACTGGTGATTCTAGATCGTTTGGAAAGCTTCATTTGCTCATCTAAACCTATAAGGTATTTTCTCCCTCTTTCCTGCATGCGTTCGTGTTGTAACACTCGGCATGTATTCCAGAGGTCCAGCTTCGAGTTCCAGAGTGGACACTGCTAATTCTTCATGACACGTGCTTCAAAAATAATCTTAATGACTCTACAGTGGCGCCAGAAATAAAAGTTAGTGAATGACGGTTCTTCACCACAGGAATTTGGCGATTGGGTCGCCTAATGTCCAGTTGCCCTTTAAAAGGGGGGAGTATATAAGATAGTTTTCTCCCTTCTCTCTGCATGTCTTCGAGGTGAAATGGTAGCACACTAGGCGCGTATTCGAAAGGGCCAGGCTCGAGTAGCGGCAAGGGCATTGCTTCCTTCTTCATGTATCCTTCTTCAAAAATAACCTAATGACTACAAAATTTGTAGAAGCATTAGATATATTTTTTGGAAGCCGGAGAGATGAAAAATTAGCAGCCGCATTCGATGGGAATCGAACCACGGACCTTTGGAATACCGGCCCAGTGTGAAGAACCACTACACCACGAAGGCACGCTAGAAAAGTGGGAGAAACACCTTACTTTCTTTGCAAACTCTTATAAAGTTTGCAGTTTCTTTACGGTTTGTTAGCATGGGAAGGTAGTTGACCCCCGATACATCGCTGGTTGTCCCCCATACATTTACTTGTACATGTAGCTGTGGAATTTAGCATTTCAGCGCTGGTGTTTGTTTATGTTCTCAGAAATATTGATCACTTTCAGACGTAATAATGCCACAGAGGTGGTCATCATCAAAGGGTTTAATGTACGTATTTTGAATGTGAACACTAATGACAACAATAATGCATGATATTTTCTGAAAAACCTTTTGAAAATCCGATAAAGAGCGGAAATGCGAATGGTATTTCCATAATAAATAAAAACTTTTCTAAGCTGATTAATATTATATAATTTAAGTAATTAATAAAAAAAATTATTCATTTGAAGATGAATTAAAGACCAGCAAACACATTACATTTTAGTGTCATTAGGTCATTTTGAAGCAGGAGACGCGAAAAATGTGCATTGCCTTCGCCGGGATTCGAACCCGGCTTTCTCGAATACGCGCCGAGTGTGCTACCATTACAACACGAAGTCATGCAGGAAAGGGAAGAAAATATTTTACATACTCTCCCTTTTAAACGGCGACTGGAGATTAAGTGACCCAATCGCCGAATCCTGGTGGTGATGATTTATTTTCCACCACCTTTTTGGTTCGGGCGCCACTTATTTTGAAGCAGGAAATGTGTAAAATGTTCAATGCCTTCGGCGGGACTCGAATTTAGATCTCTCGAATACGTGCCGAGTGTGCTACGGCTGCACTAGGAAGGCATGCTGGAAGCAAGGAGAAAATATCTTACAGCATATTGTTAATTATTTTAAAATACAATATTTTAATACAGCATATTGTTAATTATTTTAAAATTGAATGCATAATTACATAAAAATTAATTGTAAAATTTGCTTCCATAAATTGGGAACAACTTTATGTACTTCCAGTAGCGCAACATTTTATAAAACAGAAGTCTGGAAATAAAATAAAAACACAAAATATCCCAACGTTCTTCCTTTCGTTACCAAAGATGTAATTGTTGCATCTGTATCACACATTCAAAACACAATATCTTCTGTAATATAAAAATAAAGGAACAAAGACTTATTGCGATATAAGCTTATTACGAAGGAAAAATCGTGATAACTTTGTAATACTGAAGTTAAATTCGAAAATAAAAATCTCTGGCGAATTGAATAAAATTCAGAAAGTAACAAAAAATGCATATTCTGTGGCCATTATATTTTGTAAATAAGTAAATAAGCTCTTCTTCGGGGAATAATCACTCACTTAAAAGCAAAAATATATTATAGGTATTCCAGAAAATATAATAATCATGATTCAGATAAAATAAAGATGTCGCATACGTAACGCTCACATTTCGAGTGAAACATTCCCTTTCTGAAGCAAAAATGCTTTTATTCTGTCGTAATCATCAAGTCCAGGCCATTAAAAAGATTTAGTAGGAATCATTGTCTCATTCAAAGGGCTTTCATACTAGTAAATGGTCTCGCAAAGGTAATATTAGCAATTAAGTTTCGACAAGATGTGTAACAAATAATTTCTTTCCATTGCTGAAGAGATTTTGTTGACTTACGCCATTGCTGCATAAAAACAGATCTAAGCATCATATAACATCGTCGTTAAGAACCCATTAAATTAAATGCCATTTGATAACTCAGGTGTTCCAAAGAATAGTATTAAAGGGTGTGCAAAGACTTATTACAATCCTCAGTGCGTGCTATCGTAGCTCAGCTAGTAAAATGCCCCGAAAAGTTAAATACACGAGTACAAAATCAACAAAAAGGAAAAATAAAAATATGATTGTCACCAAATTGCATATGAAAGTACTAAATGTATTTATGCATGAAATAAAACAAACATGATGTTTGAAACTAAAACCAAACAAGCAAAGCTTATATTAATAAGGTATGCAACACCCTTGACTTTGCCACAAACTTTACAGTGTTTTTCGATGCCTTTAATGGGATGATCAACCATTGCAGGTGTTAATAATATCCATTCCTCTATTAAGTCACTTATCCAGTTGTCTTAGACTGGCTGGAAGAGATACATGTGCAGATATAGCATAGCCGAGGGTATTCCAGGGATTTTCAATGGGATTATGGTTGGGAAACACGACGGCCACTCCCTCATTCTCCAGACACTTGTTGAAGATGTTGGCTCGATGGGGACAGGCATTAACATGCTTAAGGAAATCAGAAACAACTATTCTAGCGCAGAATCTCACTATGGAATGTGGGACTTCATTCAGTTGTCACAAAACCATCTTTATAGACGCCTCTGGGTGCAATAGCACATTGTAATTCTAGCCCACACAATCATGCTCCTACCTCTGAAGGCGTGCTGTTCGATGATGTTCTGAGCCTGATTGCGTATGCTTTAGTCTACATGGGTCCTAACATGATCAGCAGTGGGTTTCGGGGCAAATCTGAATTCGTTCGTGAACAAGACGTTGCGCAGTCTGAGGCAGGCCAATAGAAATCTTGACGACACCACTTTAATCTTGCCCCTCTAGAACAGGCCGATATTGTCTTACCGACTGACGCTGAAACAATGGGTATAACAGCTGTGGAGGTTGCTCGTTGATTCTGCGTGTCTGTTATTGCAATTTACAGAACTTAGAAAGAGTGGTAATCACTGGTCGACTGATCACATGTCCCCAGACAAGTGTTTTACTTGTTTCCACATTCGAAAAATTACTGAATAATCAACGTCAAGGAAAAGAGCGACATTTCTGGCTGGCTTTCTTCAATGTATCTGGCAACACTTTAGTATTCATCCTTTGCCATTTGTCCTTTTACTCAGCAAAATTTATCTCGCTAAAATTATAAGCACTTCTTATCAGCATTTAAATGAAATTTCTCAAACCCTTTTAGAGTTCTTGCATATTCAACGACTGCCTGGGTAATTAACAAGTGTTCGGACAGTCAATCGTATTTGGCGGTAACATACGATATTTGCATGCTACCATGTGCATCTGCAGCAGTTTTCAACTACTCTTACTTAACTACGCTTTAGAAAACTGCTAATTTGCGTTGAGTGATTAACTTTTTGAGTAAGTGAAGTATCTGTGGTTGGAATCCTAAAGAGTGCACAGGTTTATTTTCCTTATTTCTTGCTTTAATAATCCTTAAGAGATAACAGATGTTAATAAAATAAAAATACTTCTTGTCTCTTCCCCGTTGCTCTTTAACTAAGAAGAATGCAAGAAATTATCGGATTTTTTTGTGCGTGCTCTTGAGGTACAAATGGTTAATATGTCTCATGAGCAGTTGGAAGACTTGTGTTTTGAATCCCGTCGAGATCGCAGTTATTTATCAGTATTTCTCGCTGCGAATATCCTAATAATTTCTGCTAATTTATTTTAAGAAAATGTTTTGTGACTATCAATATTTTGCTTATTAAAAGCATTAGTACGTTTACTTAAAGGAACGACGGCGTTTTAATTTCTACAAAGCCAATCTAGTAAAACTGTTCGCCTTAAATTAATTAAAGTTAAAATTAATCTACTTAAGTTAATTAGCTAATTAAATTTAAAATTAATTAACTAAGTTAGTTAGCTAATTAGAGTTTAGTTAACTAAAGTTAGCTAATTAAAGTTAAAATTACACTCATGTCCATAAATTCAGGATAATTCGGAGTCACGCGGAAATCGAACTCTAAAATAAATATATCACCTGTAAAATCACTACACACATCTTCAAGAATCATATGCAAATTTTAGGAAGTAACCAGATGACACCGATGGTACGTCACAATGACGAGAGTGTAAGACAGTGATGTTTAAGGAATACAGGCAAAGAAGTAAAATCGTTCGCAGGCGCTTTATAAGCATTTCAGTGCAATAACCGAATAGTTATGACACAAAGGACGCATTTGGATGATATTTTACGTGGTACAATTATCGGCCGTCTGTAATGTGGGCGTACCCAACTGGAAGTATCAGACGAACTTGGAATTGCCCAGAGTGTCATCTCCAGGCTTTGGCAACGATTCCAAGATGATGGTAATGTGAGTAGACGTTGCAGCACAGGTCGTCCCAGAGTTACAACGCCGAATGAAGACCGGTATTTGGCAGTTACTGCCAAAAGAAACAGGCGGAGCACCGCCTCAGACCTGTCTTGTCAGCTCTCTTCAACCAATGGTACGACAATTTCAAGCCAGATCGTGTACAGACGCTTAGGGCAGATTGGTCTATATGCTCGCACACCTGTCAGATGCGTTACACTTACTGCAACTCACTGTCGACTGCGGTTAGCCTGGAGTAGAGAGCCTGCCTTATGGACACCGCAACAGTGGGCTTGTGTGATGTTTTCCGACGAGTCCAGGTTTAGCTTGCAGTCTGATTCTCGCCGAACTTTCATATGAAGAGCTCCAGGTCCCCGTTACTACCAAGAAAACATCATTGAACGACATCGTTACGGTGGTGCAGGAGTGCTCGTTTGGGATGGATTTATTCTGGGTTCCAGAACTGACCTGCATGTTCAAATTGGAACCATGACAAGCCAAATCTATCGGGACGTCATTCTGGAACAAAATGTACGTTTGTTTCGGGGCGCCATGGGCGCACAATTTGTGTTTATGGATGACAACGCCCGTCCTCACCGTGCAAACATCGTAAGCGAATGCCTTCAATCGGAGGATATCACCCGTATGGACTGGCCAGCGTTCTCACCTGACTTGAGTCCAGTAGAGCACGTGTGGGACATGCTTGGCCGACGAGTTGCAGCCCGTCAACCTCCTCCTACATGTCTACCGGAACTTCGGAGAGCATTTCTTTTTGAGTGGTATAATATCCCCCAAGATCAGATCGATAATTTGATACTCAGCATGCCTAGGCGTTGCACGGACTGTATTGCGTCGTTTGGGAGACATACAATGTATTAACAATCATACCAACCATGTAATATTGGTTTTTTGTAAATAGTGTTTTCTGTAATTTGCTCCAGGGAGAAAAAATCGCTAATTTTTTTAATAATATCAAACATATAGCATCTTTTTTGGTCTTTACCTTTTGTTTAATAAATAAGCTTTACAAATAAGTCAAATTTGTTTTGCTTCTAACTCTTCCTTTGCCTGATTTTGCATTATCCTTAATTTATTGACATGAGTGTATCTCGATTTTGATGCTCTGATCCAAAAAAATAAAACTTGATTGCTGATGTTTTTTGTCTGACAAAGTTTATAATTTTATAGTACTGCTTACAAAGTTTATAATTTTGTAGTACTGCTAAAATTACATCGAGAGTAAATGCTTCACCAGTTTAAAGATAGTGTAGTCAACCATATAATCAGTTATGATTTTAGAAGCTTGTAAATAATTTAAATTTTAATGACTATATATGATATGAGCAAAGAGCCTGATCTTGTAATATTGTGTACTAAATGAAGAATTGTCCGGGCTTGAAAAAGAAGAATGAAGAGAATGAAGAAAGCACAGAATGAAGAAGCTTCATTTAGGGAGACTTCGAAAAGGTTTTTTGAAATCTTAGGTAGAAAGTGATTTTTCTGTTATTCTGGAAGGAGAGTTGCGCAATCTCGAACAAAATTGCAGTATAATGTAGATCCAACATGTCGCCATCTAACGATTTCAGTCAGAATTACACTTCTTATCAGAGATGTCTCTTTTGGAAATTGAGGTTTCGGAACATCACCATCTGCTTTTGCCGATTTTTTCAGCTTTAGAAATTTTCAAGAAAAACTAATGCATAGCACATCTAAATTCTGCTTTAAAGGTCCTATAAATTGTTCTAATATTGTTCTGAAGATTCTATACTATCTGACGGTTTTAGGAGAAAAATAGAATGTATGACTTCAACTGAAAACGGGTACTCAAAAACGGGCACGCAAACTTAAGCAAGATGACGTATACAGAAGATGATTGTGAGTGCACCATTCTAATATAAATGCCCTGAGTGTGGACTCCGTGAAACAGTGTTTTTGATATCTTACGTAGACAGTTACCCTTCTCTCGTTTTGAAGGTCAAGTGTGAAAAACTTTCAGTAAGATCGGAATAAAACTGTAGATTTATGTTAATTACACAGACACACGCAAACAAACGGACACTCTTCTTAACATATATAGATGATTTTAATGAATCCAGTCTGTGTAATTTCTCAGTGCCAGTTAGTAATTAATAGTTATTGAAATGAAGCTGCTTTACTGTATTTAAATCATTTAATTTGTTAATTAATAACAAAATATATTTGATAGAAAAATTAAGCAACTTATCCTTTGCTGAACAACTATGGTGTGAAAGAAAAAAATCGTTTTTTTGGGCAGTAACAACACATTTCTTTTGAATATTAATGTTTTTTTATTAAATTCGGACGACATGTAGTTGTGAGTGGTAATATACTTCTTTTATGTCGCTGAGTTTTCTGACTAAATTTAAACTACAAATATACTTTGACTAGTGGTTTTACCAATGATTCACTACACTCGTCCTTACCTCGTAATATGATTGATGAAGCATAATTCCTCTTATACAGGGGTTGGACAAAAATATGGAAACACCTTTAAAAAACCATGTTTCTTTGCTTAATATGGTGTAGGAAACCCGTTGGCATCCAAAACAGCTTGCAGTCTTCTCGGAATGGATAAATACAGTTCATGTATATTTGCCAAGGGAATATTATACCATTCTTCCTGCAAAACGGTGGCAAGTTCAGATAACGATGTTGGCGGTGGATAACAAGAACGCACTTTCCGTTCCAATGTAGACCACAAAGGTTCGATAATATTCAGGTCTGGTGACTGCGGTGGCCAGGGCAGATGGGACAACTCACCCTCGTGCTCAGAAAACCAGTCCTGGACAATGCGAGCTGTGTGAACAGAGGCTTTGTCGTCTTGGAAGACACCATCACCATCGGGGAACAAAGTTTGTACCATGGGATGAACTTGATCGGCCAAAATGTTCACATAAGTCTTGGCAGTCATGTGCCCTGACACAGTTATCATGGGGCTAGCAGAGAACCACGATATGGCTGCCCAAACCATAACCGAACCCCCGCCATGTTTCACTCTTGGCAACAAGCAGACTGTATTATAGGCTTGAGATGGCGTTCTCCAGACGTAAACTCGGCCAGAAGTGGGAAACAATGTGAAAGAAGACTCGTCAGACCATATTACTCGCTTCCACTGCTCTATAGTCCAGGCTTTATGACTTAAACACCACCTTCTCCTGTTACGGGCATTAGCATCACTGATGAGTGGCTTCTCAATTGCAGCACGGCCAGCAATTCCCTGTTTATGAAGCTCCCTTCTAACTGTTTTGGTACTCACAGGGTTCGGTTATACAACATTCATTTCAGCACTAACATTTGCAGCTGTGGTCTTCTTATTTTTCGTCACAATTGCCCTTAATGATCGTCTGTCACGATCACTCAGGACACACTTTCGTCCGCGCTGTGATTTAGCAGATGATGTTTTTGCGCTTTTCAAATATGCGGAATAAATCTTCGATACAGTACCTCTTACCTTGCTTACGGAAGCACCTACCATACGTGCTCCAACAATTTGCCCACGTTCGAAGTCTGTTAACTCTGACATAATGCAATGACAACCTCACATAACAGTACTCCGACAACAACTGAACTGTTTAGCACATTTACGAAGTTGTATAGGTGGCGTCAGTAGTCAAAACCGCCAGCGCCACGTACATATTTCATTAAAATCAATCTTTCTTTCCAAACATGCATTTCACAAGGTGTTTCCATATTTTTGTCCATACACTGTATATCTTTTATATTTATAAATTGCTTATTCCATGTCTCATTTCATTCGCATTTATCTTAACAGTAAAACAATTCTTTTTTACAACATATAGTTTTGGATATACGTTGCTTATGCCTGAGTCTTTCTTTGACGTGTCTTTACAAAGCTCAAATATTTCTTTCAATGAACGTTTAAGTAACAGTAATGAAGAAGGAAATAAATAATTTGTTCCAGGAAATTCCTTGGATATCATGAAAAGCAGAAAACTTTTCATATATTTTTCAGGTTACAGATCTTCACCAAAACGTGAAAATAAAATGCTGTGTAAAACGACACTTCTAGATATTTTTCATTGAAAAATTAAAACCTCTATCTAAGATTAATATTTCCCTTGAAAAACAAACTTTTCAAGATAGACTATTAAAAAATATGTGATCGTTTTAATTTTTACGTTAAGTTTTATAAAATTTATTTTTTTAATATTTAGAAATGAAATATTTTAACTATTTTAAAGTACAACAGTAAATAATTTTCGCATCCTACTTCGAGTTTGGAAATAGGAGGCTAAAATTGTATTTTGTGTAATTACATATTGCAATCAATTGTGTCTAATTATGAAATCCATGGCTTTAATGCACGTAACCAAAAAAAAATGTAAGCTTTCGGATTTTATATTACGCCCATTGAGTTGTTTTTTAACGTTTTGTGTGTTACCTTTATTTATTAAATATCATGTTATTCTCACTTAAACCACATAAAATTCAATTCAACAGCAATGCCACGAAATATTTTAAAACAACATATTTTTTAAATTTCCAATAAACAGTGTTGCACGCTGGAGATGAAAATGTTTTTCCCGTACAGTGTTGCCAATGCTCGTTTTGAAATTGTTGAGTTTCGTAATCAAAAATTCGTTAAAGGTTTACAAAATATGAAAGATGACCGATATATGAAAGATGACACCTCATAAATATTCATTCGAAAACTCGTATTTCTGCACAAAAGGTTTAAAAATATGATCCGAAAAAGAAGATAACAAACATTTTGGTATTATATCTATAAAGCATTCAGAATTTTCAGTCATAACAAAGAAAATCCTCCTATTAGAAAGATTTTTGAACCCAAACTATGTTTCAAACACGCAAAATTCTCCAAATTAATTTCTCACAATTTCAACTGTTATGTCCTTTCGGTGTATTCAAACTTTATGGCAGCGCCATCTTATAAAAACTAAGATGACACCAAAACAAATCAAAGCTTTCACCCATAGTTATGTATCAACAATTCAGATTTTTTTCGGATTCTTATCCACTTTGCGACAAAATTATAAATTCTCGCGATCCCATCGTGACCCATAGTTCGAATGCCAATGATGGATTTAGTTAAACACTTGTTACATATTTCAAGTAAAATTCAAATGTTCAGAACAAATATGTGGATTTTGCTGAAAATGCTGTGTAACGTGAAAATTAGTTCGTGATACTATAACTAGAGTTCACAGTTATAGTATCACGAAAACAGAATAAAGAAAATAGTGCATTCTTATTTTAATCTTTTAGCACAATATATGTCATAAAATTATAAATCTCATCCTTTCAGTTATGTTTAAAATAATAAGAAATGCTGTTGAGCAATAACATATTTACAAAAAAATGGACTTGTTTTCTAGAGGCTTTAGCGTGAGAAAATGGCGTTGGCGCAATTTTGGCTAAAGAAAAAACGATTTGTCGCCAAATGTAATAAAAATACAGGGTGATGATAATTAAAGTTGCGATTTCAAAGCGCTCTAACTTTAAAACAACTTTTCAGAATGACTTGATATTTTACTAGAACAATAGTGAGGCAAAGGAATTTTGTTTGGAGAAGGAAAAGAAAAGTTTCAAAATATGTCGATAAATGGTGCTGTCACGGCTCCAACTGCTGTTGGTATGCAAATTACTATGACGTAACATGTGATTTGCAGACATGGCTAAGATAAAAATGCAGAGCATTAACGACACATAACATTTTGCCTGAGTGCTTTGTCATCACTCCGACGAAGGAGGAACAAAATCGCATTTAAAGGCATCCGATCAAAAGGCACAAAATCACCACATATGGCCTGGTGAAAATGATAGATAAATTCGAAGAGACCGGTTCATTTGACCTGAAACGAGGCAGAGGAAAAAAACCAGTTTCAGCGGCGATAGAGGAAAATGTGACTACAGCATTACAAGAACAGACAAACAGTGGTGCAGGAATCAGCAGTGCACGGGGACATGGCCGAATGTTGAATATGCCTATCAGCACGATGCGTAAAGTCCTACAGAATACCTTAAGCTGTTATCCGTATATCCGTTACTCACGCGCAGTAGTTGCTATCTGCTGACCTGGAAACACGTGAATCGTTTGCACTACAATTGTTTGCCCGAATGGAAGTGGTTAATGAATGAACTTGGACATTCTGTGGTCTGACGAAGCTAATTTCCATTTGCAAAGTTCTGAAAATATGCAAAATTGGAGGATGTGGGAGACCGAGGATCCTTTCCCTCTTCATTTGAGAAAAGTCACTTTGTGGTGCAGAATAACGGCAGCGTTTGTCATCGGTCCGTTCTTCTTCGAGGAGATCACACCGGAGGGTTCTGTTACCTGCATCGTTGCTAGCAAGCGGCATGAAGCACTTTTGCGTAATCATGTCCTTCCGTGGCACTTCAGCAAAGTCAATGTGTGGATCGCACAACATTTATGCAAGATAGCGTTCCGCCGCACATTGCTACTCGTGTGAAAGAGCTGCTGACCGCTTATTTCGGAGATGATAGAATCATACGCCACCAATTTCCAACAGCTTGCCCTCCACCTTCTCCCGACTTAAACCCGTGTGACATTTGGCTTTGAGGATATCTGAAGATATCTGATAACAGTGGGCGGATTGCGAATCTGGCCGACTTGAAGGAAAGCATCACTTACCACATGCATAGCATCAGATATCATAGATATCTTCCGATCTGTTGTGGAACATGCAATGTTGCCCTTCCAATTAGTAGCGGAACAAGCAGGAGAGCTTATCGAACAACGTATACGTTATTCATGCGTATGGTGTTTGTTTCGTGAAGCTTCTCTTGTCACTATCGCTGTTTTTCCTGTAAATACGTTTGTCTTTTCGCTATTAAAATTGTCGTAAATCCTTGACGTCTATTGTTTCCTTTCGGCTATGCATCCACAACAGCAATGAGAACACTGACAGCGCCATCTATTGACAAATTTTTGAACTTTTTTTCACTTTGCCAAACAAACTTCCATTACCACAGGATTGTTCTGGTAAAATTTCAAGTCATTCTGAAAAGTAGTATTAAAGTTAGAGCATTTTGAAATTGAAACTTTAATTATAATCACCCTGTACTAACGATTGCATGGATGGATTTATTTAACACGGAGGGGATACGTGCAACTTTTATTTTGCCATTTCTTCCTCAATTTGTTTGGAAAACGTAAACTTTCAACGGGAAGTTTGCACTGGTAAATTATTTAAATAAAAATTTCGTGCCCGAATATGATGAGTTTTTCGAGTAATGATATTCAATCTTAGTATTTAAAATCTAAAGTAGCGTAAAAGTTTTAATATTTGGACTTCTTGCTCTGCGGGGAACACACAAAAAAAATTCGATATTGTTTTAATAATCTTTCTACCCCTGTTTTCATAACACTGTCTGTCTTGTTTTAAAAACCTGAAATACCTTTCTTACGAACAATTAATATTGTATAATTCGTTAACTGATAATACGTAATAATGTTTTTCAAGTTAATGTTAAATGTAAAATGCATTATACTTTCTTGTATTATATAAAAGTTCGATTTTTTTTTTGGCAGGAGAATCTCTCTTTCAACTAAAGCGAAGAAACTTGTCATGCAGGTTTAACTGTGATTCCAACTCCAGCGTTGTAACAGGCGAGCGATATAATCATATAGTGCAAAAACATTTTTTTTTCAACGTTATGCAAGAAGCATTTAAATTTTACTATACATTTATATGTGTGCCCCAACTCATATTACATTCAAGTGACACATTACAAAGCACGTGTTTGAAAATCTACAGAACATTAATCTAGCTTGTGAAATCGTTGTGGCTAGAGTACGAGTAATCCAGTGAAAACTGCATTTAACTCTTAAACTTTGTACGCAAGAAGATTAAAATGCTTGGCTGGATCTTTTCAAATGTTATTTTTTATGATGTCTTTATGATACAAGTTTAGCTAAAGTCATTTTCATAAATGACTGCCCTTATTCAAGGTCTGTTTTTGTCAGCGGCCGCTGCAACGGAGAAAAATTAATTTACTTTTCTTTCCCATTTTTTTCCACGAAATATTTATTTATTCTCGTGCGGTAGTAACGTTTTTAGAAAGAAACTTTTAACGCGAATTAAACGATACACCACTTTTTATGAATAACTCAGTTAAAAACTAACTGTGCAAATAAAAGACAGTTTTTTTAAGTAAGCAACTTTTCAAATGTTTTGAAAAGAGAAAGGTAAACATTGAAAAACTCAAAGATACATGGTTTCCCTTTCATGGTTGATACTCATATTTGAAAGCAGGTTTGCGTAACTAACAATAATGGAATCTCCAAACTGGGACAGCAAACAGAATGAGCATTATTAAATTAAAGTTAAACAAAATCATACTCTCTTCGTCTTTTTTTAGCCATTACACACTTTTTGCAGTTAAGCATCGAGCAGTTCGCTAAAAATAAATATTTCCCGTGTATAAAGTCTTGCGAATTTATGTTCTTTTACTAGAATGTCCAGGATAAGTCTAATGATATTTTGAGTCCATTAAAGTAGTGAATGGCTGCAGTCAGTCTATCAGTCCAGTTCGACACAGTTGCGAATAAATATGGACACGTTATTGCAGGATGTGCAGGATAATGCAAAATCCTTCAGGATATTAGAACAATAGTGCGTACTGTACCAGACGAGATCCGAATAAATGCGATTTAAAATAGTCATGATCATTAGTTTGTACAGCAAAAATCCAAAGATGGTTCGAATTTATTAGGATACTGATTGGCAACAGTCTCCATTTTGCAAATCAAATTCCAATTCGTATAATTCCTTAAATGCCTCTCAGACGCTATAGTGGTTAGGTTAGTCTACTGCCACACCTAAGGGCCCGGCTTCGAATACCAGAGAAGGCATTTAAAGTGGATTCAATTTGATTTTTTGTGACGTCTATACGTATGTATGTACGTACCTTGCATACCTCAAGAATAATCAGCCGTAGAAGATTGAAATTTTGTATATGGGCATGTTATAACATCCAATTGTATATCTCTCTCTTTTTATTTCAATCGGCAGTAGCAAATGTACATATATATAACGGGTGGCCATAATTAAACTGACAGTGCTCACGGTGTTCTGTAGCGCGATCTATTTTCGAGAATGACGCCAGATTTTGTAGGAAGATTAAACAAGACGGGGGACGAAGGATTCCGCGAAAAAAAATTAGCTCCAAAAGTCACCGCTAAGGGAATATTTGGCGCTGTGTAATAGAAAATAGAGTGTTAACAAATGAAAATCAATACGGAAATTACCTTTTATTTTGCATTCAAATGAGATTCAATGTGAATGCCGTTGTTGTGGACCAAATATTGCATTCTGTCCACAGTATGCACAACAGCAGAAAGTAACATGTCTGCAGGAATCTCCCGTACAGTCCGTGATATGTTATCCTTCAACGTAGCCAGGTCCTGGACCACTCCTTGATAGACCTTGGACTTAAGGTAATCTAATAGCCAGAAGTTTCATGGGGTAAGATCAGGCGACCGAGGTGGCCATGCAGTTGCAAAGTAGCGGCTAATGATTCTTTCTGTTGTGAATTTCTGCCGTAGCATCTGTTGCACCCGTACAGCAACGTGTGGAGGGGCTCCATCTTGCCTGAAAATGATATCCCCCAGGCATTGTCTTTGCTGAAGTGGCGGAATGACAAAGCTGTTCAACATGTGACGATATTTCTCTCCGGTAACAGAACAGGTTTCCGGTCCTGTCGGGGTAATGTTCTCATAGAAGAATGGACCTACGATAAATTTTATTCCGTATTAATTTGCATTTGTTAACACTCTATTACACAGCGCCAAATATTTACCCCAGCGGTGACTTTTGGAACTAATTTTATTTTCGCGGAATCCTTCGTCCCCCGTCTTGTTCAATCTTCCTACAAAATGTGGCGTGATTCTCGTAAATAGATCGCGCTACAGAATACTGTGAGCACTGTCAGTTTAATTATGGCCACCCGGTATATATATATATATGTGTGTGTGTGTGTGTAAGAAAAATAAAGAATATATAAAAGATTAAATTAGCAACGTAAATTTCGCTTCTCTATTCTAAAAATAGTAACACCTCTGTGCACTGCGTTATTTCGAGACTATTCTATGTCATATGACTCTTACGTAAGTCTTGTGATGTAAACTGAACTAAAACTCAAGCAGCCAATAATAATTTTACAGAAATATTAACTGTCCAATCAGAATGCTTTGAGAACTAAACCTAACTCTTTGACTTCAGATTTCATCCTGAACATTGCGCACTTGCTTTCCACGCTTTGGCCTACTTACACTGCTGTTTTGTCTGCTGCTGCTTGTTTGCTACAAAGTTATCAAAAATATAAGCCTTTCGGAACAGGCACATTTAATGTGTCGACTTGTGTGTAGCTGAAAATAAAACTGAAGATTTAATCTGCCTCCGCCTCCATTCTTAGTCATTATGGATCAACACTTCTACGCAATCAAAATTCCTGTTCCTGAATTTATTACATACTAGCAGCTTCGCTGCCAGCCTTCGTCTGGCTTTTAAATGTACCGGAAAAATGGCTGAAGGGAACACGAAACGTTAAATTTAAAAACTACGTAGAATTTTGCTTTGCAGGACAACTTCATAAAAAAAGTTATTACGTATAACAAAATTACAATGAAATAAGCAATATTCCTTTATACAAATTTTAATTATCCTAATAAATAAATTAACCAACTTCCCTTTGCAAAATCTTAAGAATTCAAATGGTATAAAGGAGGTTAAGAACTTTCTTTGTGAAAAAATCGCTCAAAACGTTTCAATATCTTAAAAACAGTGAAATGAGCCATAAATAATATAAAAGAATACAAAAAACAAACAATTCTGAAAGAAAAGCATAATTAATGATATTTTATCTTATATTTTCAAGAGGAAAAATATTACAATGAAATAAGCTATATCCCTTAATACAAATATTAATTATCCTAATAAAAAAATTAACCAACTTTCCGTTGAAGAAAAAAAATCATGCAAAACGTTTCAATATCTTACAAATAGTGAAATAAGCAAAACATAACATGAAAGAAACTCAAAAAACAAACACTTCCGCGCACACAATTTTACTCTGCAAAACAACTTTATCAAAAAAAATCAATAAAATGTATTATATATATATAAAAAAAATGACAATGAAATATGCGAATCTCTTAAAAACAGTGACATAAGAAATACGATGAAAAATTGTTGCCAACCCATATTTCTAAAAGAATGAAATTATTCAAACTGTTGCGATTTCATCAAATATGTATCAACAACAATAAGAAGATTTGTTGCCAAAATCACATTTTTAAAGATGTGAGAAGAGTACTCGGAAGCTTCATTTAAATTTTTTTTAAATATAAAATATTATCATTTTTCCAAAATTCTTTTTGTAAAAGCAGTCGCAAGGATAAAAGTTTAACGTGTCCAAAAATCAAAGAAAAATAAACTGTACATTTTTAAAAATAAAGGTTTTTATAAAAAATCCCGTTGAAAAGGTGTTAAGCTCAATTTGTTAAATAAATTCGTATTGAATCGATTTATTGAAACACGAAATATATTTTAAGTTCGTAAAATAGTTAAGTGCCTACGTTTGATGACGATGTGGAAATGGAGTGTGTAATGTAAAATCTCTCTTTCCTATAGCCCATTATGTCTCAAAATGACGCGATTTCGTTTCAAAACATAAAATAAAAAACATTCTAATTTGAATTTCGAAAAACTCGCTTCGAGGTGCACTGGCTCTTGTCTAGCCGCACCTATGTACCAAATTTCGTAGCCGTGGGTCTATTAGCTTACGCGCAGCGCGAACGAAAGACACACACACACACACACACAGACAGACTCTTTCTTTTATTATATGTAGATATATATATATATATATATACGCATACAAAAACTTAAATTACGTGATTTTAATCAAATGCACTAAAAAGTAAAAGATAATTTTCCAATCACCATTCTTAGTCACACAAGGCTCAAAATAATGGGGCTCTCACACAGTCAAAAGAGAACAGAAATGTTCTCGCAGCATTAGAAAAGACGAATGTGCGTGTCGTGGATGCAATCAGCTAATCAATGGTGCACGTTTATAGAATGCCAAGTGTTGCCATACTTTTTTTATATTAGTTTCAAAATTTATAGTTTTTGATACTATTTACAGCTTGTCTTGAGAGATCATTTAATTAAATTACAAAACTTCGAAGGAATAAGTTGAAATTAAGTGCAGCCAAAATGAGTATTATTTAAAAGTCCGTACAAAGAAATCATGCAGTGTAAATCATATTTCATTATCAGTGGAGGAATGTTGTAAGTTTGCTATATAGACGTTATATCTTTCTTTCGCAGAAAATAAACATGGTAGATAATTTCGAATAGAAACAATATTGCATATGCTTAGGTTTCAGAAAAATTCGCTAAAATGTTTAGCGAAAGAATTAGTCCCTCTAGACAATATCGTCATAAAAATATGTAAATATTACTCATCAAAATTCAGGTTTAGTTATAAGTTTATTCATTTTTGGCGCTCAAGAATTAAGCAAAGTCGTGTATCACTGCAAAAATTTATTCACCAAAAAGTGAATGTCTAAATTATTTTTGGAAAAAAATCCAAATTGATTTTGTTAAAATTCCAGACAGTATTAAAGAAGAAAGAAAAACAAAACTGCATGATAAAAATGCTGCGGTACTTTTCTCTTCTGCTAAATTCATAGAAGATATTATTCAAAACAAATCATTCAAAACGTTGGCAAACTTTGTATCTTACTGGTGATATGAACTTTGCTTAACTGAACTGCTGATGATACCAATTTTTTCATTTAATTTATAAGATTAAAAACTGTTATTATCTCCCAAAAAACTTTTTAATATATTGGCTATTTAAGGGGACTCATACACCTTAAAACCCATAAGATGTTCGAATAGGTGGTTGTTGCAAGAATTGGAATAACTTATTTATTTTAAAAGCAATTACTACCAACTTTTTACAGCTGACTACATAATATAGCTGCTTTCTGAAATAGCAATCAGAAAGTTTGTGTTGCCACAAATATTTTTATAATTTAATCCGCTTTGTGACACCATTTTTTGTCATGTTTCCAACTTGCGCGCACAGTTTAGAACATTCTGTTTCATAATTTAATTCCATATTTAATATGTAGCTTTTATGACATTTGGAAACTACTTTGAACCTAAAATTCTAAAACTTTCATGTTAAATTTTTGTTTTATTTTGAGTTGAGTTTAAAAAATGTATTTTATTAACAAAATTTGTAATGTTTTCGACCATAAAATTTTTCAGTATTAAAATATTCAACAGATTGTTGGTTCAGTTAGAAAAATAGTGCCCATATAAAGAATTCCATCCAATTTCAAGGATGTACCATTAGCCATTTTTAAAATATCATGCGCGCAAGGTGGAAACATGGCTCAATATTTTGTCATAACGAGGATTAAATTACAAAAATATTTGTGGCAACACAAACTTTCTGGTTACTAGTTTCCAAAGCAGCTATATTATGTAGTCAGCTGTAAAAAGTTGGAAGTAATTGCTTTTAAAATAAATAAAATATCCTAATTCTTGCAACAGTCACATATTCGAAGATCATGAGGAGTAAGGTATATGAGTCCCCTTAATTCATGCCTGACTAGTTTCAAACACACTAGTTAAATCTAGTGGTAAAAACTATGACAATATAACTATAGGTATGATCAACTTTTGTCTCAGTTGTGAAAATATATAATGGGCATGCAGCCCCCCCCCCGAAAAAAAAAATACTGGTGATATGCTTACTACACTGCTGATGATACCAATTTTTCATTTAATTTATAAGATTAAAAATTGTTAATATGTCTAAAAAACCTTTTTAATATATTGGCTATTTAATTCATGCCTGACTAGTTTCAAACGCACTAGTTAAATCTAGTGGTAAAACTATGACAATATAACTATAGGCATGATCAACTTTTGTCTCAGTTGTGAAAATATATAATAGGCATGAACCCCCCCCCCCCACCTAAAAGAAATGAAAAAAATATTTAAAAGGAGTCAGATTTTAATGTAGCAACAGAGAAATTGTAAAGGTCTTTTAAACTCCCGCTGAGCATCGCAGGTTACCAATCTGCTGTTTGACTCACCCCTGCTTATACAATATTTTTTGTCTTTTTAGTTTTATTATTATACATCACTTTCTTCGCTTAGCCATATACAAATCAAGAGTAAAATGACAGAGTATTTAACCAGTAAACCTGTGGTGGCCTCGTTTAAGAGTGAGCACCGTTTTCTGTCGCCAGAATCGAGCCATGACCAGTATATTCGTCAATCACAGAGTAAGTTGTGCTAGTAAAATATTGGATGAAAAAGATGGATTTATTTCATAAAATCGAAGCTTTTATTACTAATATTTACTTATTTGGTTAACATAAACATATATTACATACATATTAAACTAAAAAAAGCAATAAATTAAATTAAATACTATACATATAAAAGTAGGAATTTAAATTCCTGTTGTGGAGTGATAATCAGCGAAACTGGGTACTATAAAAAATGGAACTTTGCAAATCGAACACCAGTAACGCGATTCCTTCCTGATCTTACATTTGTAGCAATGCGAACAGCTTCGCGTAGGGTTTTTTTCTTTTTTTTTTTCCGATGTTCCGGGTATATAATCCAGAACATGATTTCCTCCTAATTGGCTTATACACTGATTACCAGTAAGTATTTAAACACCTATGCAAATGACGATATCTGCGGTCCTAAGGTAGGTCACGGACTCCGCCGGTATATATCATGTAGGGCACAGCATCGGCTTTAGTCGCATGCAAGATGCCTCGCAGTTCTCTGATTTCACTCTGATTTCGAGAAAAGTATAATTATCGGGTATCACAAATGTGGCCGATCCTTAAGGGACATATCTAGCAATCTGAAGTACCCAAAATCAACAGTGGCCTATGTGATTAAGAAGTGGAAGGTGAGCGGTGATTGTCGGAATGTGCCCCGAGTCGGCAGACCAACGAAACTGGGAGATAGAGACCGACGATTGCTGTCCAGAGAAATTCGGAAGAACCGCCCCCAACCGATGGCCCTCATCCGCGAGGAGTTTCAGCAGGCATCCGGGAGTATTCTTTCAAAGAATACCATCCGTAAGGAAGCACATCTGCTTGGTTTTCATGGTCGTGCTGCTGCCCATAAGCCTTTGATCACAAAGTCCAACCGCGCTGCTCGGTTAATGTGGAGCAAAGCACATCGAAATTGGACCGTAGATCAGTGGAAACGGGTTCTTTGGAGTGACGAATCAAGGTTCACCCTTTACCGTTCGGATGGCAGGGTCTGGGTCTGGCGTCTACCTGGAGAACGTCTCCTGCCAGAATGCATTGTGCCAACAGTCAAGTTCGGCGGAGGTGAAATTATGGTCTGGGGGTATTTCTCCTGGTGTGGGCTGGGACCCTTGGTCCCCATTCATGGTAAGCTCAACTCCGATGCCTACTGCACTATTTCGGATGACAATGTGCTTTCTACGTTGTGGCAGTTTTACGGCTTGGACCCTGTTACTTTCAGGACGACAATGCCAGTTGTCATGTTTCGACGTTAACCAAGGCTTGGAATGGTGCCAAAGGAGTTTATCGAATGAACTGGCCTGCCCAGAGTCCAGACCTGAACCCTATCGAGAACCTCTGGAAAGAGTTGCATCCCCGAATTCAGGGGTGCACTACCCGTGCAAAATCGGTGAAGGAACTTCTATGTCTTCTCCAAGCCGAGTGGAAGAAAATACCACTAGCTGTCATGCAAAATTAATTATCTCTCGTGGAGGCTCTACCACCTATTGATTTTGAATAAAGTAAGTTTTTCTTTTCTATCAAAGGTGTCCAAATACCCTTATTGGTAGTCAGTGTATTAGGTTCTAAATGGCAGTGTCGATTTATTTCTTTCAACTGGATACGTCGCAAAAGTGTCTTCAATAAATTTGAGTAAAACGTTGATACGCGATAATGCTCCATTATTTTTTTTAATATAATATGAATGCATTCAAACACATAATGTCTAAGAAATGGAGAAATATCTTTTTGTAGTACTTTTTGAGTCGTTTTCTTGCTATGGAGTACGCTATGATAATTCCATCGCTCATATCCACTCCACCCATTTTTTTATTATAATCAACCACTAGCTTCAGTTTCTTTGTTATCATTTTCCTTTTCTCTGTTTCTATTACGTTGTCATTATGTTCAGCACTTACCTAATAAACCTCTCTCTTATCTTTCCATTTCATTAACATAATATACGCATGACGAGTATACTCGTCAATACACAAAATCGTCTCGCTTCTCCATAACGAGTATACTCGTCAATCACAGTCAACTGCTTAAAAACTGCTAAATCATTAGAATTCTCGGGAGATTGTTAGGGTTTGAGATATACTTTTTCATATTCGCTATATGACATCTCTGAAATCTAGTCCATGAATCGGCTAGTTGATTAAACGAGTTACAATGAAAAAGTGAAGAATTAATTTAATCAGTCCCCTAAGTGTTATTTCATAAAAATATTTAATGTTTCTAATTATATATAATAATAAAATGTCGTTTATTTAACGGCATTTTATTCAAATGAATCAGATTAAAAAGTAGAAAAATATTTTTTCAAAAGCGTTTATTGTTTTTCAATAACTTGTCTTACTATTGAAGTCTGCAGCACCGGAGATAAAATGTTTTATTTCAAACAGTATTGCCACTTCTCTCTTTCTAATCCCTCAGTTTATTAAACGAAAACTAGTTAAATTTGCACAAAATATAAAATAAATAAAAAAAATTGAAATTAAAAATTCCTTGAAGGTGCCTATGTTTGAGTGGAGGACTACGTTCATTACAAATTCGGTGGCTCTAGGTACCGTCTGTACAAGCAACACACATACATACACACAAGTTCTTCATCACTTAATTTTTTATTAATAATACATGACGATAACGTTTGGTGGCAATAATCTGAGAAGTGATTCGGGCACAATAGTGATTGGAAGAAAAAGTGAATTCCGAGACTAATGGCACCTTTAGTGCTAAGAGTTAAACTTTTTTCTGTTTTCACCTAAATATATTCTCTAGATTGATTTTCGACATTCCATAAAACAAAATCCCGTAAATTTCGTTATTCATTAAAAATAATTAGGCTGCTGTTTCTGCTTATCCTAAGTGCATGCATTAACCTCGTACATAGACAGGTATAATGAGTAAAATTCTGTATGGGTATTTGCGACATCTTAAGTCATATATGGCTATCACTGGATTCATTCCTGCTATATAATGATATTTTCAGTACTTGAGCTTTCGATAATAATTCTGACAGTATGAATTTGCTCCGCACCATACCACTTTTTATTGAAAGATGAAATCTGACTTCTCTCTACTATCACTATTCCAAAAGAACTTCCGTACCGCAGAATTTCAAGAAATCCCATCACTCAGGGATACCATAGTCACACAACCCAAGGTCAGATCTGGTATTTGCAGCAATTTAAAAATCTTTTATACTGATTAATTGACGAGAATGACAAAGTGTAAAGCTACAACTTTAGAATCATCACAAACTTTCAGTATGGGGATTGTCCCCACCAGCGGCCGAGTAATTAAAACCATCGATTTCGACTAGGTGTGCAGGCAAGCCTCCACATTTATTCAACATCAAGTCTGTTCACTTAATGACAGAGCGAAATTGACGACTACAACCGGTTTCTCCTTCCTCTGCTGTTGGGCTCCGAAGGTGTAGGTTGTTCTTCTGGCTGTCTTGACCCCGGCTGACGTGTGCGCGCGCCATGTTTGTTTTTTTCGTTCTTTTTTGACTGCCATCTCCATATTGTGTGTAGAGGAATGTATTTTGCCGAGTAAAGAAATTGGTACTGAAGATTCGACTAAATTTATCTAGATGCTGACCCTTGCAGTAAATTGACGAGGTTCTACGATTCTTCAAAAATATATTGGAATTGAAATATCCTCGAAAGAACTTCAGGTGCACGTGTTCCACTTTCAGGATGATATGAATATCTGCCTTGTGCTTCTTCAAAAATATATTGGAATAGCCAGTCAACTCAATTTCGTCCGTTATAAAATTTGACATTTTTTATCATGAAAAGACGATGTACTTAGATTCACTTTGATTGGAATATTACGCGTTTCTTGTACGAAAGGTTAGGGTTCAAAACGGTAGGACTATTTCTTTCAGTCGCTATTCGATCACGGTTATTAAGCTTCTGTCTGGCAATATTTACTTAATTTATGCTGGTATCAATTTAAAATTTTATGATGTCAAGTTATAATAAATATTACTTAGTTCACATTATTTGAAATGTCATCCTTTGGGGTAAAGTTACTTTAATTTTATATTTCTTATAGATCACACATTCCATCATTACATTTGGTACATCATTTTCATTACACTAGGGTTCGATAACAGGCGAACAGACTTGTTACATGGTTGGTTTTCGTGATTTTCCCTATGCTTAACGTGAATGTGGACCAGCTTCCTTCAAAAAGCCCTCCATAAAAGCACAGCTTCCCTTAGGCAGATAGCTCTCGTGATCTCGTATGCTATATTCAAGTAACCTAACCTACTCCGTATAAGAATCATGTGTGACTGCACATATCCTTATTCAGTGACTCAGTTTATGATGTATTTTTGTCAAAATCTCTCTTGTGATTCTAGAGACAAGATGTAATAGGAGTTACTTGACGTCCTGCAGCAAACGAATTATCGCATTTCGCTTACTTTCTTTTATGGTGGTGATTAGCAGTTCAGCCAGCAACTGGAACATTCACGGTTCGAAGCGAGCGAGGCATGGTTTATGTTTTATATCTTCTATTCCAAAAATGACCGTATCTTGGATCCACAAATCATTTTCTCCCCACATCCTCCTGAAAGGCTTTACGTCCAAAATTCCTTTTAAAATCTATTGCCCCAAAAAGTTTTAGTATCCATAGTGTGATCTCGGCAGATGTTTCAGTTAATATGTGTGGCGGCTTTCATCGCTTCCAATCGACCATACTGGCTTTTATGCCATCTCAGTACGTTTTAAAAATTATCTATTTTTTTTTCGTTCAAACATTGTGAGCGTGGTTCGACTAATTGTAATACTGATAAGTATGGGTTAAGAATTCACTCTCTGGTGATTCACAGTTAGGAGGCCTTCTTAAACTAAATTTTCTAATTGATGCAGGGCAAAAATATTCAAGCAAAATAAAATGCGAAAACGTATTTTTTAATGAATATAAATTACGGTTACAATACTTCAAAAGCGCTGAACAGTGAATAACAGTTGTACGATTATGGATTGGATTGGATTGTTTAATTATGGCAAAGCACACGAGGGCTATCTGCATAAAGGGGAGGGATGCCTTCGTGGAGGACTTTCTAAATGTACGATTATAAGAAATCTGCAATCTGGAAACTTCCGATTACAGTTCGGAACTTTGGAGATTTCAACTTTAATGTTTCAAAAATCTGAAAAACAAAATAGTTAAAAAATATAAGTATAAAAAATTCGTAAGCAAAACGGCAACATAATTTTTGTATACAAATTTTAGTTTAACATTTGAATCAAATTTAATTTAAACAAATACGATAAACCTATTAGTTCAAAAACTGGTTTCTCAGAAATTAAAGATACGCACGTAAAATCTTATATTTAAAATTATGTGTTCGAAAATGCATAGCCACATAATAGAAAAAAAAATTACTATGATAGTGTTTAATCATAACTTAATGCCACGTCGAGATTTGTGCAGTTATTTAATACATAAAAAGTCTTATTATTCAGGAAGTAGGAATACATTTATTTCATTGAATCGCTCGCGTACGAGGGTTTCAATACCTGTTTTCCCTCTGGCGATAAAATATTTTAGTTTGCCTATACTTTCTGAAAATAATAAACATGTCACTATTTGTTCAAATACATACAGTGAAGCGTCGCTTATACGCTTCTAATTTATACGTTTTTCACATTAATATGTGGTTTCACTTCTGATCGTATATATTCCTAGTTTTGTTAGCCATAGTTTCTTTTATACGAGGCATAACAGCGGTTATTCGCCATTTCTCGCTAACATATTCATCAGCTTCTGTTTTTGATGATGTGTTTTGACAAATCTAACTTCTCATCACCACAGGTGACAGGTGACGGAGGACGGGGACGCCTGGTGTTTAACGGAGGTAAACAGGGATATGTCCCACGCCCTCCCCTATATAGATACAAGAACTCCCTGGGGTCCCACAAGGGCGCACCGGGAGTTACTGAGCCTTCATGAAAAAGTTTACATGGCCATACAGGGGCTATTCCAGTTTGACATTGGTTCTGTACAGATTCTTATGTTAATGGTTGACTCTCATCACCACAACAAACACACGAAATTTATTGTGGAAAGGACTCTGCCGAGAGGTACGTCTGTTGACGAAAGACTTGGCACCATATAGGTAACGACCCACCAGCGGCCGAGTGGTCGCTGAACACTAGTAGTTCGGTCCGATGTTCGAATCCCGCGAACAGGATGGCTGCATGGGCCCTTTCGTGGTTTTCCCCATGTAATGTGTATACGAGTCAGTTTCCCTTAGAAAGTCCTCCACGAAGGCATCCCATCCCTTAGGCAGATAGCCATAGTGTGCTTTGCCATAATTAAATACATCACCATATAGGTAAAAGTTTGCATTAGCCCAATTCCACTCTAAGATTGAGAGAGAACACTCAGGGGGATGAGTCTGAGGGTCTCATCCCCCTGGGTCATCTCCCATCCATCTTCCTGTACCACCAAACCCCACCAGAGGACTTTCAATTAGGCATATATTTAGTGTTACCATGCGGCAAAGGCACTATACATTTACAAACATCCATGTCTTCTTCAGGATTCGAAACCGGACTGTAGTCAACTTTCGTTTTGATAAGCTAGTTTAGACCAGCGGTTTCCACCAGGTTCCACGAGGAATGCCCTGAGGTCAACAAAAACTGGTGTCCGCCGATAACATCGCGGCAAAATCATCGCGGGCGAAACCGTCGCGGAGAAAACAACGCAAGCCGAAAACGTCGTGCTACAAAATATCGTAGGAGAAAACATCGCAAAGAGAAAACATCGCAGTTCTAAAACATCGTGGTACAAAATATCGTCGTCGAAAATAAAGCGGTTCAAAAACTTCGCAGTTTAAAAACATCGTCGTCGAAAATATCGCGGTAAAATATAAAGTATCGACAAATCATCGCAGGACGATAACATCGCAGACCTGCTTTTTTCAAGCTTTAATAATTGTAAATGGTCCCATAATGATTTGTGAGCGCAAGATGGAAAGAAAGACAATTTTTACTTTTCATATTTTTATTAACTAATAAATTTTTGCTGAAAAAGTAAGAAAGAAACTTAATACTTAAGAATAAACTGAAGCAGAACAAGAAATAATTTTCATTATAAGAGAATTAAGATTGACAAAAGTGAAGAAAATAATCTCATAATTAGCAATTTTTTATAGACAAGGTCATGTAGTTAGGTAGCTTCTTTTTTCCAAACTTTTTTAGATTATACTTTTAATGAAAAATTACCAGTAAAAAATTTATAAAAAATGATTTATTAATGACCTTTGTTTTAAAAAAAACGCCTATTTGTGGAAAAAAGAAAGAAACAAACAAAAAAAAAAGCCTGTCTTTTTCCACGTGGTTTTCGTCGTCTTGCGTTTGTATGACCTTTGTTAGTTAACTATGTCAGTTTAAAATTCTATTAAGTGCTATAAGTTGCCTTAATTTTCTATGCTTAAACTTCCTTCTTACTTTTCAGCAAAAAATTATTAGTTAATAAAAAATATGAAAGTAAAAATTATCTTTCTTTCCATCTTGCGCTCACAAGTCATTATGGAAATATCCATTTACAATTATTGAAGCCTGAAAAAAGCATGTCTGCGATGTTATCGTCCTGCGATGATTTGTAGATACTTTATATTTTACCACGATATTTTCGATGACGATGTTTTTAAACTGCGAAGTTTTTGAACCGCTTTATTTTCGACGACGATATTTTGTACCACGATGTTTTAGAATTGCGATGTTTTCTCTTTGCGATGTTTTCTCCCACGATATTTTGTATCACGACGTTTTCGCCTTGCGTTGTTTTCTCCGCGACGTTTTCGTCCGCGATGTTTTTGCCGCGATGTTTTCGGCTGTAACCATAAAAAAAACTTCGAGTGGGTGTACAAGAAAAACAATTACACTCTAAGGAGTCCATAATATGAACTAAGGGGAGCAGCATATAGTATTCTTAATTAAAGAATTAATTAGCAATAAAATCTAGTCGCTAGTAATATTTGTAAATTAGTGTCATAAAATGTTCAAAAATTTGCTGGTAGAAGGTATTCGGATCTTCTGAAACTTTCTATACTTAATAATATAAAACATTCTGCCAACACAAAAAGGTACGCTATGAAGATATCTTTATTTAAGCACAAACTAATGTAAAAAGAGTCAGCCAGCCAGAGGCTTGTTTGATTCTACAGTGAGTAATCGGTATACTGCGGTGAAATTTATTGTTATGTTACTGAACGTTACTGTTTAAATACACTACGCTTCCGTAAATAGTACAAACAGTGGCGGCACTTGAGGCGGGCAGCGGTGAAGTTGAGCCCACTCCGAAAAATAAAATTAAAATACTAATTTCCAATCCATTTTTTAATTATAAACTTTTTGTAGCTTTCATTTTACAATTTAATTTGATGAAATATTTTAACTTTGTTAAAATGTAATTAGCATTTTAAGCAAACAATTTGTATGTAACAACAAAAAAGTTATGTCGTTGCCCATACTTAGTAATGTAGTCTATACGTAATCAATAGTCCATACTTAGTAGCGCAGTTTATACGTTGCCCATACTTAGTAACGCAGTCTCTACGTAGTCTACGCGTAGCAACATTCTCGCGAACAACGACAAAGTTAATTTTTAGCCCAAAGGATCATTAGCCCAGAAGGGCTATTATTAGTCTCAAAATGAGATTTTGCGTTGAATCACTCTTCTAACTCCCTTGACTGAATCACTTTTCAAAATATTGCTATCTAACATTACTGCCTTTATTATATTTAAAGAAATTAAATAATGAAGGATGTGCATAAAAAGTATGTTCGTTTTTCGCATTGTGAGAAAAATACGTTATCTAGAGCCATCGAATTTTGAATAACGTAATTCTCCAACTGAATATAGCCACTTGGAAACCCAGCATTTTGAATTTCGAATTTGTTTTACTATCTATTTCATATTTAGTAAAATGTTAACGAATTTTTGATTAACTAACTCAACAATTTCAAAGCGAGCAATGGCAACACTGTACATACAAAATCTTTTTTTTTCTCCATCGCATGAGGTCTGACCAAAATTCTAAAAGTTTGCTGTTTTTCAATATTCTGTGATATTGCTTTTGAATTGAATTTTATGCGGTTTAAGTGCGAAGAACATGATATCTAATAAATAAAAGTAACACACAAAAACCGCCGCTTTCTGCGTAATATAAAATCTGAAAGATTTCAGTTCATTTTTAAATTTACATATTTTATTTGTTCATTTTAATGAAACACCGGCAAAGTTAAAGTTATATAACAGCACTTGAATAACAATAGTGTTAAAAAATTCCGCATTTGAACTGCATATATCAGCTCTTGGACTAAAACTTCAACTATACGCCTTTCCTATTCACGTCTTTTCACATTTATACATCAGGCGTTTGAAAGACTTTAAACGGTGCTTTACTGTGCATGAAATGCTACTTTTTGCCAACTATTTTGAATAATACTTATCCCGTTATAATAAACTGATGAAATACGTTATTTATTTCACTAGGCAAATATGTTTAATTCGATGTATTTATCTCTTCTTGCTCAAGATTCAATGAGCAAGATTTGTAAGGAAAACAATCGTCTAAGTTTAAATCAATCAACTCCCTTTCAACTCGCCATGCAAACGAAATATATATTCCACTTTCGCATAAGCATTTTTAAGGTTTTATGCACATCAGATCGAGTTTATCTGATTGGTTTTGAAGTTGAATGGCTTTCTGAAATTCGCATTATCATAATTAAATTACTCGCAACTCTCCGAAAATTTCTGCGATGATAAAAGAGCCCAAGCACGACTGATTTTTGCATTGATTAAACTTTGATATCTGACATTAGAGGAAAAGTGTTAAAACTCGAAATGAAGGATATTGATTCGAAAGTAGTCTCAGTTCGAATCAAGAAGAGAAACGCGTCAAAGTAAAACTGAAAATCAAGTAAAAAAATAAACTTATGTTTGACGTAGTTTAATTAAAACTCGATTGATTTTGAGGGCGAGAAGTGTTTCCCGCTTCTGGTGAAGTGGGAACTATACATGCTGGCCCGAGATTTCAGCAGAGTCTCAATTAAATTTACGCCAAACGGAGGTTGTTCCTTTTCTCTAATTTTAAGTTATACTCAGTATGTTTCATATAAAAAATATTTCAAGTATTAAACCGAAATCCAGATCTTTTTTGCTTGAAATCGCTATTTTTAGTCCAAAGGGTCGTTAGCCAAGAAGGAATATTAGTCACTATAAATTTCCGTTTTACTTTTCAGGTTGTTGCCACCAAATACTATCGCCCGGTAAAATATTTAAAGGAATTAAATAATGAAGCATCTGCATGAATATATGTATGTTTCTCGCACTGTGGTAAAACAACGGTACCTGGAGCTTTCAGATTTTGAATAACATAATCCTCCACTCGAACATGCGCACCTGGAAGCCCAAATTTGGAATTTGTTTTATTGTCTATTTCGTATTTTGTAAAATTTAACGAATTCTTTTTAACAAATTCAACAATTTCAACCTTAGCAATGACTACACTTTAGGGGGAAAAAACATTTTTATCTCCAGAGCTCAAGACAGCGTATCGGAAATTCTAAAGATATGCTGTTTATAAATATTTTATGCTGAAGGGATTAGCTCAAAAGCATGTTTGAGTGTAAATGAAAAATACGCCTCTTTGGAGAAAATATAAAACCTGAAAGTTTTCAGATTTTTTTTTAACTAAAATTCTCGTTAGTATTATTTGTTTGGGTTTAATCTTTGGATTATGGTAACTTGGCGATTTTTTGGCTACAATTTGGCGACCAACACTGCTATAGCAACCTGCTAGTTTTTGTTTGGACGCCATTTTGTTTTCACGAAGTAAAGGCATTTTTTATTTTTTTTATTTATTTATTTATTTATTTTTTTTTTTACTCAACATTTCCAATATTTTTTTCTAACAATCTGCGCTAGCCGAATTACGCTTATGCTAGAACTTTTATGGAACAAAAGTGCTTAATCATGACGAAGATTAGGTGCGAAATTGGGACAAAGCGCAGAATCGCCCACTGCTTGCCGCGTTTTTACGAATTGCGCATACACAGTATCATTCATATACACGTCGACCTATTTTCACTTAAAAAAAACATCCCAGAATTGCACAAAAATGGCATTGTGCACACTCTTGCCTATATCCATGTACAATGCTAAAGTCCTAGCTAGCAACCTTTATCGCCTTACCAAAATGTTGTCAAACTACCTGTTACCATATTCCAAAGATTAGCCTTTGTTTGTTTATTGGATAGCTCGCGAAACTAATATTGTTTCGTTTCATAAAACGCAAGCTACAAAGCCAAATATTAAGCAAGGAAGAACATATTTCCCAAAATGGAATTCGGATATCTTCTTTGAAAAAGGACTTTAAGTGTACATTTGAATTTGAAATAATTTGCAGTGGTTTCTATTGTGGCTTTCCAGTAAATATATTTGTTATTTAATAACCAATATTTGAAAATCGCTAGATATATAACCCTCTTACGATCTGCCATATTTAACTGTGTGTATGTGATCTGCCAAAATTAAATATAGTGACGATTCTCTAAGACAAGGCTTCTAGATAGTTTCGTTTTTTTATGAAAGTAATATCTTAGTATCTTAGAAAGACTGTAGAGACATTTATTCTTTATAAGAGAAATATAGTTATAATTGTTTCCTCCAATTAATGGTAAATTAATTAAAATAATTTATAACTTTTCTTTTATTCCATACGAAAGACACGATGCTTTTTCATACAGTGAATGTTTGGGACAGTCTTTCTTTTCACAGTTAATGATTAGTGTCATTTTTATAGCCAAATATGGATATTTCATCTCTGTGTCATATTCTCATAACTCACAGAAGACCAAAAATATTTCATTGCTGCTATACAACTTTTAGAATATATGGTGAGATTTTATAAAGTTTTAGAGAAGTATATTACTATGTGAAATGGACTGAATGTACTTTTATTTAAGGCCATTACTCACAACCTTTATAAGCAATTATTTTTATTGTGCAAAGAACAAACTATTGCGCACATTCTAAAAATCGCATTTGACACATGAACATATTCCCGACTTTCGATTCACGAAGTGAATCTACGGATCAATCTAACGAATAATACAATTTATGGCCATTTTTCTGCAGCTACCAATTCCAGGTGGTGGCGAGTTACTGTCCACCACATTTTATATTGTTCCCACCGTAGGGACGTGTAGCTTTCTGGAGCTAAAAGATGTGATATATCAACTATGACCTAATATCCGAGTCACAGATCTTTCATCTTGCTGTTTGGATTAATACCCAATTATAACACCATACTATGTGCAGCAGGAATGAGATAATTCTTACCAGAGTTCTGCCAAAAAATCTGCCGAAGTTTTTCGTATTAAACCACTCAGTCAGCAGCCAGGATCGATAGTAATCATTTTGATACACTTTTGAGAAGCAATGCAAGGAACGGAAAACGTAAATGAAACATTTTATACCTCATTTAATTGGCACCTTTTCAGGTGCTTATTTTGGGAATGGGGCAATTCGTAGTGACCGTTTCCCAATTTCTTTACACGACTGTATTATATCTTGCCTTATTATATTAAGTTGATTTAAATTAACTCTATTTAGTTTAATAATTTAATTTCATTTAATACACAATTTATATAAAATAATATATAAAATGTTTTTGTGTGCAGCTTTGTACAAATACACCGTTACGCATGATAGTATGACACATGACATAGTATCGTTATAAGAGAATAAGGTGCTGACAAGTTTCCAAAGTAATTCCGTTTTACATTTAGATTTCATAAAAATGTGAATTTCCTGCTTGTACGAGTGATTTTTCTGAAATAGTCGATTAAAATTTCAAGAAATTTTGACGAATCATGTAAATATTGTACCCACATAATTTTAAAATCGATAATATAACTTCTGTTATTTCAGAAGTTCAGCCCCAGTTCTCTTTGATACTGACATAATTTTTCAATTATCTATGTGTACGTTCTTTATATCTCATACTTGCAAATATATATATATATATATATATATATATGACGTACCAGCTTTTGTCCGGAATAAATAGAATTCTGAAGAATCATAAATGTAGTCGTAGCTTAAATCATCAGACGATAAGTTTAAAAAACAGTATCCATTTATTATTGGTCAGGAGAAATAACAGTTACAAAATCATATTTCCGGAGTAAATAAAAATGATTACTAATAACTTTTTGTATGAAGTTTACTGCATCGTGACATTTAAGAAAAAGCCCCCGATATTCTTTTGCGAGTCCTTTTATAGCCTCTGAAAAGGCGGAGCTTCCAAGAAATGACGTCAGCCTCGTCAGCCAATCCAGTTCGTTTTAAATATTTCCAGAACATTCTATAATTGTACGTGTAGAAAAGGCGGGAAAAACAACTTGACTACGGGGCTGTGGATTTAATTCCACGTACTTTCAAATAAGATAACGTCGCCATTAAAAATGAAAAGAACATACAGTTAGAATTTTAATTGTATTCTTGACTATGGAATTTTATTATTACAAATATATATATATATATATATATATTAAAAGCAACCTTTATTAAGTATATAAAAGATAAACAGAATTATTAAACTAAATAAATTTAATACGAGTATCATACAGCAAGATAAAATACAGAGACGTAAAGAAAAATATGTCTTGACGGCGAAACTTCGCAACGACGAAAGATCCCGACGGCGAAACGTTCACGGTGAAATGGCGACAGCAAAAAGAACCCAGATCCTTATTTTCAATTCCTGTTACATTTTAAGAGATATTTTTACGTGTATTTCCTTTCATAGTAAGTAAGTCTTTATTTTTAAACTAATAACGTAACGTATTGACAAAAGGTTATTTTATGACGTCATTCGCTTGAATCCATACATAATTCGTTTTTATGTAACTCAAATAATTTTAAAATTTTACCGCTTAATAATTGAATCTAAAGATGACAAAACGTAGAAGGGATGGATTTAACGTAACGTTTGTAAATGTGGGTTGGATCTCTGCATACCTTGAAGTGCCTATTTTAAAGTAACTGACAATATACAATGACTGAACGAAAACCGAAATTTTCAATTATTAGTTTCACTTGTATTGCATCGAATTATTAATTAAATTTCATTACGCAGTGTAGAAGCATAAAAGTAATGATAAAAGTATTTGAAGCAGAATAAGCGTATTGTAGAAAGAACATGTAACCTCAGCATTGCTTACATCACTGTAAGTGTGGGTTTGCGATCATGAAATCTTCGCAATCTAAGGTGAGTTTTAGCAAACTTTTAAGACTTGCGTTTGTAGAGTTCTGCTCGTACATGAACACAAACCACTGTCTTTAAGACTTTACTAGACTAAAAAGTGAGTTCTCGCTTTAATCTAAAGTAATGACAAAGTTGTAAGAAGGCTAAAATACCCTTTTTTGTGAACTTTTTAAATGAAACGATGGCACAATTTGTGTTACAAAATATAATTCGCTGCTTGCGGGTATTTAAAACAACTGCAGAGACATTAGGTATTTTTTAGAAGCAAGCAAGATGAAAAATGAGCAATCGCCTTCGCCGGGAATCGAATCACGAACCTCTGGAATACCGGCCCAGCGTGCAGAACCACTACACCACGCAGGCACGCTAAGAAAGTGGGAGAAATACCCTATATACTCCCCTTTTAAAGGGCGACTGGGTTTTCAGGGAACCCAATCGCCAAGTCCTTGGGTGTGGAGAAACCTCATCTTACACCCTTTTAGATCAGGCGCCACTGTGGAGACATTAAAGCCGGAGATTACATTGGAAAAGCCGGAGAGATGACAAATTAGCGACCTCTGGAAATTAGGACCTCTGGAATACCGGCCCAGTGTGCAGAACCACTACACACGCTAGGAAATTAGGAGAAATACCTTATACAACAAAGTTTAAATTTCAAGTAACGTAGTCTGAAACTACATACGAACTACTCCCCTTAAGCTGGCTCAATAAATTAACGGCGCATATTTTAAACATCGGCTAGCAAGATGGCTAAAGCCTGAGTAATTTTGGCAGAACTGGCCATAGTACATAACTGCAATGCGAGGCTGCCAAAAATTCAAACTCTTAAACATTCAAACCCTAAGCTTAAAGACATAGCAACTAATTTGCATTATTGTGAGGACTACGAAAAAAAGAAGTTACAGTAATCATAATAACTGGTTAATTATCATTAAATCCTAGATGTTCAGGGTTTCAGGTTTTAAACACATAATTTTTAACTTACATTCATTTGCAATGGCGAAGACTACTTACATGTACTACTTCAGCTAACTCGTATGCTAGGTGCACCGTGGTTTGTTAGGAACTCGGTGTTACATAAGAGATTTTAAAAATCACTACCATCCATCGACCAAGAAATTTTATCTGCAGTCCACACATTTTATCAAAATTACTCTAAGCACAAATCTGCAATTATATAAAACATAGACAACTATGATTTCTTAGTTGATCAGCACTATAAAAGGCCTCGTAACGTACGTTGGTAATGTAAATATTTGTACCTATTTCATATCTCATATTTAATCAAGATTTACGTTACTCACTAAAGTTACTTTTATTTATTTACATTTGTTTTGTTTTACTCTACATAGAGGGCTCCACCTCATCTTAGACTGAAATATGTCTTTTGACGTTGCACTCTATTTTGCATTAAACATTTCAGATTTTGGGATTTACATTTACCTCATTCACACAAAGACCTACAGGAAAGAATTATAACAAAAGTTTTAACTCTTTGAAGACCATTACGCCCCAAACGGCCTTTCCTGCAAACGACCACAACCCCCCAAAACGGCCAAAATTCCCATGTTGTTTCTTCCCTCCCCTAAGGTATGCAGTAGCAGGCGCAGTTTCCCCAAATGCATTGTATCAGTTTATTGCAGACAGTTTGTCCTAAAAGGATTTATTTGTGGTTTCTTATCTTTATTTGTTAGGAAGTAGACAGGATGACATCTTGAATCTTCTTTGTGCGTTAATGGATGGGGAGGGGATGAAATTGCTGTGACTCTTGAAAACATTTTCGGGCGGTTCGGTATTTTATTCATACAGGTTAGCGAAAACTTCGGTTTTTCAAAGAATTAATTAGGATGGCACTTGATTGAAAAGACTGTGACCTGATCTGACTTGGGCCAACATGTTGGAGGAGTCTACCATTATGTAAGTCTTGTAGAGATGCTTGACTGTAGTATTTGTACAATCAAAAAATATTTAATTGCTTGGGTACTTTTCAGGTAACTGGGCGGCAGTTTCGAAATATGCGCCAAAGTACCAAATGTGGTAGCCTGCTTCTATCACTTCGTGAATAGCTGTGCAATGATGTCGTTGAGAATAGGCGGAAAGAATAAATACCAATCTAGGAATTGTCTGTCCTAGTTTCAGTTGCTTAAGTGGACGGATTGGCAATATATGAATACCAGCAAGTTAACCACAATACATTTTTATTGATTCAGATATGGAATACCATCTGTAAAATGGCGAAATAAAAGTCAGCTCGTCAGTAGCCTCCACCATTTAGATTCTTACCACATCGAATTTATGTGGCGGTGACTGCGTAAGAAACAAACAAATGTTTTGTGCAATGTTAAAGGAAATCGACAATTTAATACCTCCCGTTTATAATCTCAAGAGTTCACCTGGTAAACTGTAACTTGCATTTTTATATTTAATCCTTGAATTTAAAATAATCATTCTTTTTCTGAAGCTTTTTTTATCGTTAATATTATCGTCATCTAATTAGAAATTGCATCAATGTTTATGTCGTCTTATTAGAAATTGCATCAATGTTTATGTCATCTGATTAGAAATTGCATCAATGTTTATGTCTGTCGCTAAGTGGCCCCAAAACAGAAAAACAGCATTTTTCTTTTTAAAATGTTTAAAAAATTCAAATGTTAAAGGTGGAGTCTTATTTCTCCTTGCTGCCCCAAGGATACGTAATGTACATCTTTAGAGCACACTAGTGAGCGGTGTCGCCCTCATCAGAAAACTATGATGTACAAGTTAGGAACAAGATGACGGTTTGCTTACGGTTGAAAACTAGATTAATTAAAAAATAAATTCATATAGCAAAACACTTTTTTCTAGCTTACTTTTAGAAAACCGTGTAAGAATTTTATTGAATATAAATTATATTGTTATTCGTATAGGACAAAGAAAAATAATAAATAGGAATTTGAATAATTTGAATAACAGACATTTTTCACGCTTAAATCAACCTACACATGGCATTCCTAAGAAATTTTAATATATATTTTTGCAGATATATATTTAATATATATATCTAAACTATATATATTTAATATATATATCTAAACAGACATACTGTTGCCTGAGATGAAATGGAAAGCAACAGAAAAAGTTTCTTTTACAAAACTAATCCAATTAGGATTGCTAGGTAAAGAAAAGGATGGAAGAAAAAAAAAAAAAAAAACTGAAATGTTTCAGATTTTAAATTACGTCCAAAGGGGCGTTTTTTAACATTTTGTGTGTTACCTTTATTAAATATCATGTTCCTCGCACTTAAACCATAAGATCCAGTGAAACAGCAATATCGCAAAATAGTTTTAAAACGAGCATATCTTTAGAATTTCCGATACAGAGACTCACGCGCTGGAGATAAAAATGTTTTTTATGCACAACGTTGCCATTGCTCGCTTTGAAATCCTTGAGTTTGTTAATCAAAAATTCGTCAAAGTTTTAAAAAATAGGAAATCGATCATAAAACAAATTTCAAATTTCAAATTTAGTCTTCCACATGCTCATATTCGTTGGAGGATTACGTTATTCAAAATTCTAAGACTCTATGTACCGTTATTTTATGACAATGTGAGAAATATACATACATTTACGCAGATTTTCATTATTTAATTTCTTCAAATATAATGCAGGACTCTAACATTTTATGGCAACAGTTTGAAAAGTGAACCGACATTTATCCGTCCGACGCAAAATGCCAAAACGAAAGTAATAGTCCTTCGGGACTCAAGTCCCTTTGGACTAAAACAGGAATATCATATGTTTGGTTTCTTTCTGCCTTTTTAATTTATTTGCGTAGAAACGAAATAAGTTGCAAATGATTTCTGGAATGAGGCCAAACAACCATTTTCCAGGATTTTAATTTTGCTTTCATGACTCACAGAATTGAATGAGATAAGAAAAAGTGCTATGCAAATAACAACTATGATCTTTTTAATAAATTACCGTTTTACATTTTTTGCTCAGTTTAGAAAATAAATATATATTAGAATTAAATATTATTAATTGTAATTTGGAAAAGAAATTGAAACAAAGAGAATTATGGTTTTTTTTTTTTTTTTTTTTTCTTTTCAAAATACTTTTATATACTGGATCAGTTATACCATAGAATTATAACAAAAGATTTTCGCATGTATGAAGATTTTAGTTACTTCTTTTTTTTATTCTTTTTTTTAACCTATGTCAACACTGTTCAAAATTATTAATACAAGGTATCACAATTACGTTTCAAAATGATACACACTTTCAAAATGATGAAAACACATTTCAAAATTCTTCCATATGTTTACGAGGTTCGTCGTTTGCAATGCACCTATTGATACCTTCCGTACAGTTCTTGAAAGCTACGGGCAAAATTCGTTTTGTCATCACATAAAGAATTTACATCATACACTGGTTAACATTAATTAAGGAAAAAATCATAAGAATTATTAATACTCAAAATGTTACTCGTAGAATTTAATGAAACTGACTCACAGTATACAACACATAGTAATATATAAAATAACATGAAAGGAAATTACTAGAGAGTTACTGTGTTATAGAAAATAGCATATGTATAAAATGAATAAATAGGAGGGCCTGTATGGTACGGCACTATTACCTTCTATAAGGAGTATGATCTCTCCTAGAAGCAATACATCATATACAGTGATGTGTGATGCTGCCAATCATGCGGTATATCATTTCGGTACGAAGTGAGAGCCATTGATTTTGAAAAGCAGTTGGAACCGTGCCAAGGGTCTGAAAAGGAAGATTCAGAGCAGTTAGTTATACGTCTTCCTAAAGCATCTCAAACATGTCCGATAGGATTCAGGCCAGGTGATCCAGCTATCCGCTCCATGTGCTGAGCTGTTTGCTTATGAAAATAATCATTAACTACATGAGCCCTGCGAGATCTAGCGCTGTCGTCCTGTAGCAGGAGGTCATCACCAAGGGCACCAGTATAAGAACGCAAATAAATATCAAGGATGTCTTCTCTCTTAACTTGAGCATTCACAGTTACACGTGGAAAGACATGGAGATCTCTGCGCCCACCCGAAGAGTTACCACCCCAGACATAAGAACTGCCTTCTCTGCAGGCATCACTTTCAAGGTTGTTTGATGGATAATAACGAGCTAAAGGCTCTCTTTATACCAAATAACGTTTATTGTGGCTCTAAAGGCTAAACCATCAGCCGCCCAGTAGACATATTGACGTGGTCCCCTCATAAGTCTCCTTCCACGACGTGACATAAGCGGTAGGAAAATGACTGGCCGCATTGTCTACAGTCCTCCTTCGTGAAAACTAGCTGACGTTGACGTTGACACTACCCTTCAACAAACATCGGTCATCGGCGCTCGTCGTAGCAGTTGGACGTCCTTGACTGTACCTCTTGGATGCAGAATCTGTGGTTAGAAATTGTTGTCAAAGTCAAAAACACAGAAAGACATCTGGCCTCTTCTGTCTGACTTGTTGTCTAGTCTTCCAATAGCTGTCCATCTTCTTCTGTCTCACGTGTTGCGTCTAGTCTTCCAATAGCTGTCCATCGCAGTTCCTTGAGTAAATGATGACTGAAGGTCATTGTTACGAGTTGGCTATCGCGGGTTTCTTATTTCAGTATCACAGCTAAATTTGCAACCTTGCTCTCAATCATCCAATTTTATCCTCTTCGCAGATTACGTATTTCGATTGCTGAGCCACTATTTCGCATACCTCAGTTTTATTCAGCAACTCTTATTTGAGGACGTATTCAAATTTTATACAGATTGGTTTATTTTTGAACGAGTTATCGTAATTTTTGTGATTTTCCTTAATTTTTGGAAACCAGTGTATGTGACATCAACCTACGTCCTGTACTGAATGTCTAGAATATTGTGCTTCTTTTAGGGATTATTTCAGGTGTAAAAACAAAACGAAAGTTGTTGGGGCAAGGTTAGGAGAATGAGATGGATGATAGATTGCTGCAGTTAAACATGATTGAGGTTAATATTAGCATTTAGATATTGTTCTCCAAATGCCGAAGTACCACTCGTTTATACATAATACCGAAAATGCACGCCTTACTAAGATCAACAAATTGATTATAATAAAAAATATTTTAAAAAATTTTAAACTAAAATAAACTTGCCAAACAAGTTCAAAATTATCAAAAGTCATCGTTCATTATTTCAAAACAAATTCTGAAAGATTTCATATTTTACACTAAAGTTTTGTGTGTTACCTTTATTTATTAAATACCATGTTCTTCGCACTTAAACCATAAAATTCAGTTCAAGAGCAACATAGCAAAATAATTTTAAAATGGGCCTATCTTCAGAATTTCCGATACACAGTCTCACGCGCTGGAGATAAAAATATATTTTTTTTTTTCGTGCAGTGTTGCCATTGATCGCTTTCACATTTTTGAGTTTGTTAATAAAAAATGCGTTAACGTTTTATAAAACATGAAATACATAAAAAAAAACATATTCTAGATTCCAAAATTTGGCTTCCAGATGCCCATATTCGGATGAAAACGTAAGTTATTAAAAATTAGATGGCTCTAGGTATCGTCGTTTTATCACAATGCAAGTGACATACATACATTCATGCAAATTCATCATTATTTAATTTCTTTAAATATAATACAGGGCTCTAATATTTGATGGCAACAATTTAAGAAGTGAATCAACACAAATCAACACAACGTTTCCTATGAGATACTTACCTTATGGAAGACAGTCATTACGGAATGTAAACAGATAAATTTGTGAGGAACTACACTAAAACCAAAAACAATGTTTCTATTAAATATAAACACAACAGTCTCTATAAAGACAATTTATATTTATAAAGACAATTTATAATGTTTTATTGTTTATATTACATATATTTTATTTATTTATATTACAGATAAGGACAATTCTTTTAATTTCCTAAAGACATAAACAATTTATATTGTTCATATTCATATTATTCATATAATTATATTATTGAAATAAATATTATCATTTATAATAAAAATTATTTTTTTTTCTTTTTATAATTTTCTTTAGAGTTTTTTTTTTTTAATTTTTTTAAATTTTTTTTTTTATTTTGACTAGCGGTGCCCTCAGTTTGAAGACATTGTCTTAGAAGTTATATACGGTATTTTCTCCCTCTTTCCTGCATGCCTTTGTGATGTAACGGTAGCCCACTCGGCACGTATTCGAGAGGTTCATGGGGCCCACCAGTGGCCGAGCGGTAAAGTCGCTGAACACTGGTAGTTCGGTCCGAGGTTCGAATCCCGCGAACGGGCTGGCTGCATGGGTGTTTTCGTGGTTTTCCCCATGTGTAACGTGTATACGATCCAGTTTCCCTTAGAAAGTCCTCCACGAAAGGCATACCTCCCCTTAGGCAGATAGCCCTCGAGGCTTTGCCGTAATTAAATAACCTAACCTAACCTAACCGAGAGGTCCATGTGCGAGTCACGGCGAGGACATTGCTCATTTTTACATTACATACATTTTTATTTATTTATATTACAGATAAAGATAATTTATATTTTAATTTCTTTTCCTTTCCTCCCTTTTTCTTTAACGAAGACAGTCATTACACATCTGTAGACAGATAAATTTGTGAGGAACTACACTAAAACCAAGAACAATGCTTCGCTCGATAAAGACTATTTATATTTTTAAGCATTCGAAGGGAAATTTCAATCAACGCAATTAATATTCATGACTGCAACGTATATAATGAATCTCCTATTTTGCGTGTGTGTATATTTTTCGTCTTCCTATTATAAGAGCCGAACAAAAGGACTACAGAAGTAAACCAGCCAGACAAAAGCTGAAATTATCGAAAACTCTTAGTTTTACTTTTCCTTCATCACGCTTACAAGTTCTTTGACGTTTTCAACAAAGCCGTTACTTTGCATGACAACTTTCATTTGCTGTCAATTTCGTGAGAAAGGTCGATGAAAGGCAGACAAAATCTAACCGGAAAAATCAAAGCGAAGCTTTCAGACTTCCTCTGATCTATATTTTTATTTTTTTCTTCAGGATTTTCGTTTACTCGCAAGCTTCAAATATGGCTTCCTCCGGTTTCCTCTTTACTGAGGATGTTTGCCTTTTTCGCTTCTTACAATATTTACTCCTACCAACAAGGAAGGAAATATCATAAGTTACAGTTTCCGAGTTATTATTAGAAAAAGTTAAGTTCTAGATTGGGTAATATTAAGCAGTTCCTGTATTCTTTTTATTAGCGTCGTTGATCAAAATTTTTTGACATGTTCGGTATATTTTTAAGGATAAAAGTGATAAGCAAATATTTTGTGTGCTTGTAGGAAAATCCATTGAATTTTCATGCGTTTATGTTCTTTTATTTCACATATGCTAAACTACACTGGTGTGCAAAAATTAAGGACGAGACGGTTTTTTCAATATAACTTTGTGCAAAAGCTTTCCAAATCAACACATTTAATACCGTAAGATCCCCAATACGTAAGGACATGAGTAATGTAAGCAACACTTACTAAAAGAGAAATCAGAGGGATAAAAAGGAGCTTTATTGAAAAAGTAGCATGGAGCGCAATGCGACTGAAGGCCGAAACATCCCTGTGATGGGTGTCCAGCAAGAAACATCCGGTCTTTAATAGGGGATATGATCTCCCCTGACTGCTAGGCAGGTTTCACAGCGTCTGCCCATGCTGAGAATGAGGGTGTCAATGAGTTGTTGAGGCATTGCTGCCCATTCGTCTTGCAGCGCCAATCGAAGCTCCGGAATCGTTACTGGTGGTAAGGTACGAGCTGCCAAGCGTCTGCCTAGAAAATCCCATACATGCTTGATGGGATTGAGATCCGGAGATCGTGCCGGCCAATCCATACGTTCAATATCCTCACTCTCTAATAGCTGTTCGGCAGCTACTGTGCGATGACATGGTGCATTGTCGTCCATGAAAAGGAACTGCGGACCCATAGCGCCTCTAAAAAGACGCACATATGGAAGAAGAATCTCATTACAATAACGGGTCCCGTTGACTGAACCTGCGTCGAAGATGTGAAGGTCTGTACGACTACCATGCATGATGCCTCCCCAAACGAGAACACCGCCACCTCCATACCTGTCCCTTTCAATGATTTTCGAGGGATGATTGCGGCTTCCCCGCTCCTTTCCAGATGAGTATGCGATGAGAATCGCTACTCAGACTGAATCTGCTCTCATCTGTAAAGAGTATTCGTCCCCATTCATTGTCTCTCCAATTCCGGTGTTCCCGGCACCACAGAGAACGCCTTCTCCGATGGGCAGGCGTTAGAGGTACACACCGTACAGGGCGTCGTGCAAACAGACTACCACCGTGCAGTCTTCTGGTAACGGTAAAACGCGATATCGGTCGTCCAGTCGCCTGTGTCATGTGTCTAACGATTTCTCCCGCTGTCTGCCGCCTGTTTCTTCTGGCCTGTAAGGCAATATACCGGTCATCTGCGGGTGTGGTTCCTCGTGGACGACCACTGCTAAACCCCCGGATAGCTGTTCCTGTAGTTTGAAATTGTTTCCAAAGTCGTGAAACGATGCTGTGAGCAATTCCGAACTCTGCAGCCACACTTGTCACACTGCGGCCTTCCTCCAACTTCTCAATGATTCGACCTCGGGTAAAAGCATCCAGATGTCGTCTAACAGATTGATTATTCGCCATTTCCCGCTGAGGCAGCAACTCGGTGTGATTTTAACTGCTATACGGCGTGCAATCTCTTTGCCAGAAATACTGATCTTACACCGACAACATGCTTTATACTACTCAGACAATCCCCCATTACGTCTACCTGCATATCTGCGCATGTGCTACCGTACATCACCTTACTTAATCTCCTGATTGGTCTTTCTGTCCGCTCTGCCTCTTCGTTCAGCTGATATGCTAATTTTTCGACTTCGTCCTTAATTTTTGCACACCAGTGTATAAAATAGTGGCATGTGTACTTGTTTTCTTCTAATTACTAAGCTTTTTAAAAAATTAAATGCCATACGTCAATGCCATATATGCATTGTTGGCACTGTATATAGCAAATTATATGCCATATGCGCTGTGTGTGTGATTGTGGCTAATAAATCGTTTTACGGATTAAAGCATACATTTATTAGAGACCAGGCTTTTTAACTGAAAAATCAAAGAGCCATTACTCTACAAAACACTAAACCTTCCTCCAAGTCCAGGTGAGAGTCCAAGTCTAGGACAAGGTCCAGTCTCTGAAGCGTTATTTAAGAGAAAATTGTGTAAGAGCTGAAAGAGCATCAGTTCTCATTTTTTACTTCAGAGTTACATCTCTGTACGAGCTTCAATATTCCCATAATATTTGCCTTGTGCTCTGTTTAACGTTCTTAGTAGTGTAACTTGTTAAATACTGATTCTGGTCTGCCATACTGAGAAAAGCTGTAGGAGTACTTCTGTGGCATCGTCAAGTGATCCTTTTATGAAAATAAATTTTATCATTTTATCAAGCGAATAATAAATTTCATCAATAATTTTAATAATATTGTTACGAAATGTACAGGCGCGGTGAGATGGCTTCCCCGCAAAGCAGTTTTAGGGTTGCCTTAAAATGGCAAGGGAAGGCAGGGTTGCCACATTTGGCAACAAAATTGGCAATATACCATGAATGGTTGGAGAAACTTCTGGAACGAATTCTTACCGGTGTACCCCAGAATGTTCCCCGACACAAGCCGAAAGCTATATAAACCCTGCTGGTCCGCAGTCAGTCGGTGAGTGTGTCTCTCATCTAGAGTGTGTGTGCCTCGTCTAGAGAGCTGATAGTCAGTCACTGAGCGAGTGTCTCGAAGTCTAGCGCCGAGTTGGTCGTCGAGTGCATCGAAAGAGTCTTTTAGTGCATCGCAAATTAGTGCATCGTCGAGTTTTGTCTTAGACTGTCCTGAGTCGAGAGCTATACTCTTGTGTATCGTGGAGAGTCTCGAGAGTACGTGGAGCTCCGAGAACAACGAAGCAGAGTTGGGAGCTGTACTCGGGTGCTTTGCAGTGAAGCTGTCTCCACCGTTATTGCCTGACAGTGTGAAGGCTGTGTCACTGATTGTTCCAACGTGTTTATAGTAGATCTCCAATGACTGTAAAACGTGTTTTGGAGCTGTCCTGAGAATATTGTCTAAATAAAGCGTGTTTCGATACTTCATCAAGTGTCGTCGTTATTCACTCCAAATCTACGAACCCCCGTACGAACGTGAAGGAAGAAAATAACGTAACAACTGGTGTCAGAAGAAAACGAAAAAACGTAGCAATATAATATAATTATATTATTGAAATAAATATTATCTTTTATAATAAAAGTTTATTTTTTATAATTTTATAATTATTTTTATAATTTTTATTTTGACTAGCGATGCCCTCAGTTTGAAGACATTGTCTTAGAAGTTATATACGGTATTTTCTCCCTCCTTACTGCATGCGTTTGTGATGTAACGGTAGCCTACTCGGCACGTATTCGAGAGGTCCAGGTTCGAGTCCCGGCGAGGACATTGCTCATTTTTCATGTTTTCCGCATCAAAAAATCATAATATTATAAGGTATTTCTTACACTTTCCTAGCGTCCTTCGTGGTGTAGTGGTTCTGCACGCTGGGACGGTATTCCAGAGGTCCGTGGTTTGATTCCCGGCGAAGGCGGTTGCATATTTTTCATCTTTTCTGCTTCCAGTTAACCTAATGACCCTACAATATCTCTACAGTGGTGCCCGAGCTTAAGGTGGTGGATGATGATTCTTCACCACCGCGATTCGGGGATTGGTTTCCCTCATCTCCAGCCGCCCTTTAAAAGAGGGAGTATATAAGAAGAAGATTAGGGCATTCCCCGTATCGAGAAATCAATCTCATTCCGGGTCCACTCCCCCTTTGGGCATATCATGGTGGTTCAACCTCCACTATTACCCTCCAGGAGAGCAGCGCACCACCTGGGGACGCAGCCCAGGCAGCACCGGTCGTCAAATGCTCCTACCAGTCGCTTGGGCGAGCCCGTCGCAGCGGGACATTACCCAGCGACCCCGGGGGAGACCCCCGGGTTACTAGAACCACGCCGCGCTAGGACGTGCCAGACTCCGGGGACGGCCAATAAGTGACCTTTCCCAGAGCCTTCAGAACCACCAAGTTCATAAATTTTATACCCCCGTGGCCGAGACTGCCTAGGTACAGATCCTAACCAGTAGCTTCGCAGAATTCTCTACGTCGACCCCCGGGGGGAGTATATAAGGTATTTTCTTCCTCCTTTTTCATGCCTTCGTTGTGTAACGGCAGCACACTCGGCGTATGTTCGAGAAGCCCTGATTCGAATCCCGGCGAGGGCATTGCACAGTTTTTACATCTGTTGCTTCCACAAAATCCTAATGACTCTACAGTTATTTTGCTACGCGACTTTCATTCACTGTGTAGCCCATTTCAACGCACAGATGTTCACCTATATCCGATGTGACTGATTGGATGATATGGACAATACGATTTTACAAAGGTTGCATTTCAATAGCAGCTACAAAATATTATTTTTAACATAACATAAAAACTTCCCTCCGAATCGCAAAGATTGATAGCTGCGAGACACCAGGAGAAAAGGACATTTTTCAATTGCATTATTGAACTACAAAGTATTATGCGTATCGAGACAGAAGTAGAAAAAGCTGACGTAGTGTTACAGTGAGATCTCATATAGAGCATCCGAAATCTGCGATAAGACATTTTTCGAGCCAAAATTTAATTTAATGTAATATAGCAGAGTATGCGATACTGACACATAGCTTATTGCAATCATTTGTAACACTGTCAGGACTGCTATTCCTTCTAATTGCCTTTGGGAACATTTAGTAATCCTGAATGGTAGTAGGGAAATTACTCAAACTAAGATCGCGTGTGTAGAGGAGATACAACACGAATATTAAGGGTTAACTTTACTCTTTACTTCTCACAACTTACAGCCGCTCCCGCAATTCGGAATACAGAGACCAGCACTTTTGGTCTAAAACATAGAAAATAAGAAATAAACTTGATAAGAACTAAACTTAAATGCTTTACAGACTAGTAACGCGAAGATTGGCCTTTTGACACTATGTATGTAGTGAGCGAAATGCAAAATCTACGTCTTCAAAATATCAGCGGGAACTAAGTTCTGGCCTTAAAGAAAGACATGAACTGAAAAACACGCGCGTGGTAAGGCAGCAAGAAGTCTCTCTCGCTCTTGGCTAAAAGCCACATTTTAAATAACCTATACACTTTGCAATCTCTTTAGCATAAACAATTCTACTTATCTGCTTATAAAACTCAGGAAATGAAAAATAAGAGAGCATAGCAAGGTTTTAAAATAAAATAAAATTTAGTAAAATTTGAAATCTTTACAACACTACGATTCTTTTTCGATGTGCTTGCATTTTGTGGGTATAAATTACATCAAATATCTTTTGAATTACTTATGTGCTTAATTTCACGTTTCGTCTTCAAGTTATTATATCTGCGTTAACTAATAAAAGATAGTTTAAAGTAAATTCAAGCAATATGATGAAAACCATTAACAAAACTGAATACATTCTGCGAATCCAGGTTTCAACAAGTATCTTTTGTTGGCTTTTGAATGCGCATGCGCAAAATTTGGTTCCAACTAATGTAGTCAATGTTTGATTAGAAGTCAAGATCTGGAAGCCCCTGGATTAACCCTTATATTAGATCACACTATATCAGGAATTGGAAGCCTCGGTTCATACATTAGTCATTCAACAACTAAAGTAAATTCAAGCAATATGATGAAAACCATTAACAAAACTGAATACATTCTGCGAATCCAGGTTTCAACAAGTATCTTTTGTTGGCTTTTGAATGCGCATGCGCAAAATTTGGTTCCAACTAATGTAGTCAATGTTTGATTAGAAGTCAAGATCTGGAAGCCCCTGGATTAACCCTTATATTAGATCACACTATATCAGGAATTGGAAGCATTATATCACGAATATGCATTGTGATATAATGCTTCCATCATGAATAAGCATTATATCACACTATATCACGAAGAATCTCCTGAGCTTTATAAGCAGATAAGTCCCATATCCCTGCTGGCTTCTTGTACTCTTTTTCTACGAAAATTTCTTTTCCGACGCCACTGGGTTGATATTCCCCTGATTCCAAACATTTTTATAATAACTTCAAGAATAATCACAATTGCTCTTGATTTTTAAGTTTATATACTTGATATGTTAAGTACATTTATTAAAAAGTTCTCTGGGTAATATACGTAATATAAACGTGATGTTTCAATTCACTGATTTATGTTGACCTTAACATAATTAACACTGACTTCCTTTTAACTTTCCTTTAGGTGGTTTTTTTTTTTTTTTTTTTTTTTTTTTTTTTTTTTTTTTTTTTTGTATCCTAGTAAGAAATATTACCATATAAGGGAAAACATTTATTGTAAATATCTTGCGCAAGCGATGAAGTAAAACAAATTTACAAATACTTTTGAAAATTGTGTAAATTCTTTAATAACTAAAAGTGCACTCTTTTATAGATGATAACTTATAAAGAAATATTAGTATAAAAATCACTTAAAAACAAAAGTGTGTAAACAAAAGAAGTATCCAGATATTTATAACATATATTCATTTTAATAAAACTAAGAAGAATTAACATATCCTATGAGAGTCGAAATCTTTGGCAAATGTGTTTCATTAACAATACTAATGGAATTGGTGTTAATTGAAATCTTTGTCAAAATGAACTAACAATACTAATACACTTATTAACCCGCGGGAAAGCGCGTGGGGTGTATCATACCCCAAACCTACATAAAAGTAGAATATTCCTAACTTGTGAAACTGAAATTCTGCGCTGATTTCAGTAGCTGAGTTTCTAGTTGTGGTTGACGTTCAGAACAGCTTTTTCTTTGCCTGTGTGTTTCAGAAAAAGATTTATCGGTATTTTTTTGGAACTGGGGTATGACACACCCCACGCGCCTGTCCGTGTAAGTGTTTTTCTGACGGAATATTTAGTTCAGAAATTTATTTCTAGAGTGTAACAGTAAATATTTCTACTCGCAAGTGATTTTAAAGTACTTGACATTAAATTCTTAAAAATTTCTAACTGCATTATGGTAAAAAGAATGACTCCCTATGAATTGGAGATGCAACGTCTGTGAGATTTATTAGAAATGTTTGAAAGCGTTGAAGATTGCATTTCGGAAACTAAAGATGAAACTAGGAATATTTTCTACACTGTTTTGGTTTCGAAAAAGATAAAACATTAATTCCTGATGTTACTAAAAAAGCAAAAACTGTTTTTATGCTTTCAATATTATATAACGATCATACTATAGATACTATTGAAGAAAACAAAACGTCAGGAATTATATGTTTTTATAATATGACTAAAGGAGCAGTGGATATAGGGGATGAAATGTCAGCCAATTATTCAATTGCCAGAATACCAAGGAGGTGGCCAATGGTAATTTTCTTTCCTGCACTGAATGTTGCTGTAATAAATACTTGAATTATATTACATTCAACTGCTAATCCGCCAACCAGAAACAGAAGTCTGTTTTTGAAGGACTTAGCATTGCAATTAATAAAAAAAGTATTGAACAGAGATCAGAGATTAATACTTTACCAAGAAACTGACGTACTGCATGCAAAACAAAAGCAGAAGTTTCGACGAAGAATTAAAACGAATACATGAAATTCGAAACAACTAAGTATGAAAGATGTGATAAATTTTGTGCCCTCGCGCTAAGGACAGAAGAACGTGAATGAAATGTTTAAAATGTGAAAACATTCTGTGCCAGGAACACATGAATGTATTTCGTTCAAAGTGTGAAGAAATAAAATAAGCATTGTTTAATACAGATGCAATGAAACTTAGAGGATTGATGTATATTTTTTTATTATTTTCATTTTAACTCTAAGATTATTTTGGAAATTAATTTTTTGAAACCCAATTATTATTCACGTATTTATAATACACGAGAACAAGAAAAACAGCTTTAAAACTAAGTGAAACTATTTTTATCATATTTTAAATATTGTGGTATATGATACCCCACGCGCCCACTCGAGTAACTTTTCTTGGTGCGCCTTCCGCCGGGTTAATTAAATAAGTATATTAATATGTGTATTAGAGTAAGTGTTTTATTAGCAATATTAATGTAATAAATGTTAATAATATGTGTCAAAATCATGGGTGAAAGCATTTATGTTGCTATTATTATTCAATATCACTGTCGTCTATTTTACTCTCCAAACAGATGGATAAAATTATAGTCACGTAAGCGAAATTTTATAATTGAAGGTAAGTTATTAGGAAACGGTAATGTATATTTCTCTGAAACAAATGCGCGAAGTAACGATTCGTGGCATAGTGCAGTTCGTGTTGCAGTGTAAGCGGGATTAAAGTATCTTTTGATCATTCTCATTTTGTGGAAAGAGACTTAAAATTACTTCGATCATGAACAGATTCCAAGTCGTAACCATCTTTTTTATAGGTTTCTAATCTTTGAACTTCGTTTTTATCTCCTATCAATATGTTTCTTTAAAGTCAATGTTTTCATACAATTCAAGTTATCTAATATGGTCTATGAGAAATACTACTATAGACATTATAAACAGTGCTTGGAAGAATATCAGATGCGTTGAAACAAGTGTGGGTATTTCAATGAATATTACGTAGAAACTAATTAGATAATAATGTTTTACATTTCAAACGCAACTGTGCTATAAGCATTTTCTTTTATCATTTTTTTCATCATATCATTATACTTTTTATCAGAGGTATTCAACATACTGTTCATGAAATGTTCTAAACGAATTCCATCGTCTATTAAACATGAAGAAAACGAAGCAGGATAGTTGAAAAGTGGGTCTATTAAGTGAAAATTATAATAAACTACGTGCACTTCATCTATCATAATTAAAAAATAAATTAAAATAAAAGTTTTTTCATAGACCTAAATGTTTTCGAACCCTCTTCTAATTCAAATACCAAAAGTGGGAAGCAATAAAAAGATGAAACTATTACGTAAGTGCTCGAATAAAAATAAATCCATTTATACTAAGCACTTAAAGTTTCTTGCACAGAAATGGATTAACCCATTCAGAAATTATTCATTTTCTTTTTCATTCTGTCAGATCGATTTTTCTTTTGCCTTATCAGAGATCCTAAGTGACGTCATTAACTCTTGGAAACGCATCATTTTGTGGCTGCTTTTAAGCTCAAAAACGCCTGTGAAAGGGCTTTCACCGCATTAAGATATTTATAGCAGTGAATCTCAATATGGTGCTAGCTACTTGTCAGCTGTTTCGGCTGTCTGGGTTAGTTGGTTATCTTAAGCTCTTGCTATTGCACGCTGACCTTAATAGAAGATATGATACCGCATTAGTCATTTATAATGATCAGAACTCAGTTTATCTAGACTGTTGCTATGAGAACAAATGCGTAAACCAGCGTATTATTTAGGTTCACATTAATCAATTATTAATTTTTTCAACTCTGTTTCTACAAATTAAATTGCATAGATTTACATTTCTCAAATTGTGGTTCGCAGACCATAGCAGGCAATCAAATCTTACCCTTATGGCACTTCTCTTTTCGAAAAACGTCATCTTGTTTGCAAATTAAGCGTCTCAGCCGGTATAGTGGCTGGAAAATGGCACAGAAAGCGCTCATCTTTGGAACATTACGCTGATGTTCTGTTACATACTGTGGTCTTCCCGTCTTCCAAAATCATAAATTATAGCGATTAACTTTGCCAGAAACGCTAAACGTGGCTTTATGCAATGGTTTTTCAGAAGGTTTTAACGCCTGACCCGTCTGAAATGTGATACGTCGCACGACGTTGATGTTCTGGAACTTCGTAAAAACTTTTCAAGATTTTTTTTTCAATCATATCGTTTTTGGCTGTTGTTCGTCCTGGGCTGATTTTCTGACAGCCAGTGTCCTCAACCTGCTTCACCACCGTTCGATGTTGTGCTAATACGGCCTTTCTTTACCAAATTTCACACAAATACAATTTTGAACGACAATAAAGATGATGTTTTGGAGTATTCCAAAATACAGTACAATTTCTCCTGCAGGGATGGCGCCACTTTGATTAACATGCCTGTAGCACAAGGAAGGAATTTCGTAACCGGAAAATGTTTCGCTGTTGCCAGATAAAACTCGTATTATTCTAGTTTCAGAATTAAATTATTTCGGATTCGTTAACTGTGCAGGCAAGCCTCCACATTATTCAGCGTCAGGTGTGCTAACTGCAACCGCTCAAGGACAGCACGAAAAAGATTGCAACAACCGAATTCTCGCCCTTCTGCTGCTGGCGTTTGAGGGGGTAGGACGGGCTTCTGTCTGTCCTCTCCCTGGCCGATGCGATGTGCCATTTTCCTGCTTCTCTTTGCTGTTCCTTCGATGCTGTCTGCTATACATGAAAATCTTTTTAGTGTGATTTTTACATGAAGATTCAAGAAAATAATTACTCCTGTTACCTGTACATTGTTGCAGAAAATAATTTTTGTTCAGCTTCTTCCTCCTTTCGAGAACTCTTCGCATGCACGTGTTTGTGAGATCTGAAACTTCCTGATTTAAAGAAAAAAGACAGAAATACCACGATTAATCGAGTACGCTTAATGACTGCGATCAAAATTTCATTGCTCCTTTTACACCAAGACTTTGTTTCTAGCGGATGGAGAAAGATTGTCTTTATTCTGAGAGCAACGTTAATTCTGGTGATGCGCATCACTCGTGCTTGATGTTAAAATTTATTCGTCTATCTGGTTAATAATTTTATTTATATTAATGCTTATTTCAATGTCAAAGATTAAGAATAAAATATAATTGATTGGGTAACAAACATACAGTTGTCATACTTTGGGGTAAGTACTTTGATTTCATATTTCCTTCTAGATCACACATTTTGATCTGCACGTTAGTAAGCATTTATGCGTTATTGCTACACAACGTGATTTACTAAGTGAGCAATTCATTTGATTTACATTTGCTAATCCTTTAATTCAAAAAACGCCAAGTGACTATTTTTGGCGCTTAAGTAATTCTAATTCACTACACTTAATTCTATTTCATTTTTACATTCAGCCCCGCAACACACCATATATTATAACATTAACCAATTACAGAATTAGTACTATGTTATTCTTTTTTTCCCATTCAATATGAAACACCCAGTCGTAAAATTAACGATATCCAGTGATCAATGTTAACATGTAAAAAATTGTTAGGCAAGTGTTGCGCTGCAACAGAAAAGATCTTATTTCATCATTTTTCTTTTTAGTCCAAATGGACGTTAGCCCAGAAGGCCTGTTAATTCGTTTGACATTTTGCGTTGTTTCACTATAAAAGACTGAATAATTTTTCAAATTGTTGCCACCAAACATTAGAGCCCTGCATTATATTTAAAGAAATTAAATAATGGAGAACCTGCACGAAAGTAAGTATGTTCCTTGCACTATAAAAACATAGCAATACCTAGAGACATCAATTTTTGAATAACATAGTCCTCCACTCGAATATGGGCATCTGGAAGCCCAAATTTTGAATCTGGAATTTGTCTTGATGTCTATCTCATATTTTCTTAAATTTTAACCAATTTTTAATTAACAAGCTCAACGATTTCAAAGCGTTCCTTTAACATAAACATCACATGCATCTTCACGCACGGATATTTTATGCGCGAGGGTTTTTTACATTTCTTGCTGGTATAATGCTTATATAATGCTTATAGCGTAGCAACGCAAAAACATTAGAATGTCTAACGGTATTTTGCGTCGAATGTCTGTATCACTTTGTAGAAACATTAGGTATTTTGGAAGCAGGAAAGATGAAAAATTAACAATCGCCTTCACCGGGAATCGAACCACGGACCTCTGGAATACCGGCCCAGCGTGCAGAACCACTACACCACGAAGGCACGCTAGGAACGTGGAAGAAATACATTATATACTCCTCTTTTTAAAGGGCAACTGGGGTTTTCAGGGGACCCAATAGCCAAATCCTGGGTGTGGAGAAACCTCATCCAACACCCTTTTAGTTCGGGCGCCACTGTAGAGACATTAGGTATTTTGGAAGCAGGAAAGATGAAAAATTAGCAATCGCCTTTGCCGGGAATCGAACCACGGACCTCTGGAATACCGGGCCAGTGTGCAGAACCACTACACCACGAAGGCACTCTAGGAACGTGGGAGAAATACTTTATAACTTTTCGAATCGCCCTTGAGCAAAAATGCCCTTTTGGGCGTAATACAAAATCTGAAAGCTTTCCGATTTATTAATTTTTTCTAACATATTAATTTTAGTTGCACAGATATCCGAAGTAAAGAGGTAGATGCTTACGTAACCACGAAAATACAATAAAATCCACATATGGCTACAGAATTCATTTTAAATTAAATTTTGTTGCTTTCCTTACTAAAAAATTATTTCTATGTGAAAAACGGTAAACATTACCTATCTTTACAGTTAATATTCACAGCAATCATTCCTTGCTAGAAATGTAATGAACCTCATAATGAGAAGATCATATTAATAATTCAACAGCTAACATTGACGAAATGAAATGCCTTTGATGAAGGGCATACAAAAGGCATGGGAAACGTAAATTACTGCATTGAATGGAAGGACCGTGATTAATATCCCGCATCACTAACAAATCATCTTTATAAGCTGTTTGGAATGATATGATTTGCACTTTTAACGTGTCTTTCTCAAAAAACGATCGATAATTATGCAATCAGACGAGTGGAGAGGGCAGGAAGTCGGTGTTGTTTCGTCAGGCAATACCACGCCTTCAGAGAGCAAATTACCGTCAAAAGAGGCCACGCCCTGGCCTTTGGCGGAAATATTAACGGAATGTTAAAAGCAAAACACAAAATAAACGAAATAGTGCAGTTTTACGAAATAGTTCTTAACGGCAACAAACTTTTATCCTGTTAAATTTTATGAAAGAAACATGGCACCTTTATTAAATACTTAGCAAAGAAAATGTTTCAAGATATCTATGATTTTTTATCAATTTACTTAGGTAATAAATCTAATAATAATATAAACAAGTATAATAATAATAATACAAGTAATCTAATAATAAATAATAATAACAGATACGTAATTAATAAAAATAATTAACAGTAATACTAGTACGGATTATTTTGGTAATTATTTAGACAATATCCATTTTGATAATACAGATGTCTAAATATAATATATGAATAAATTTGTAATACAAGCCTAAATATATACAATATATGCCTAATTATTACCTATACGTAATGTATTTATACATACAAGTTTACTACCCAGACGGTATAGCCGTTAGGGAAGCCTACTGCGGTATCGAAGGGCCCGCGTTAGAAACCCGTAGAAGCCACGGATATTTGTAAATGTATAGCATCTTTGCGTCACGGGGACAATCTAAATATATGGCGAGCCAAAAGTCCTCTCGTGTGGTTTGGTGGAAAGGGGTGGGAGACCCTCGGACCACCCCGCTGGGGTATTTTTCCTCAAGCTTGCGGTGGACATAGAAGACCAACCTCCTTCAGCCTCTTGGCAACCCTCTTTCCATAGCAAGATAACAACGTGATATTTAATTAATAAACATAAAAATGTTAATAATGAAGGGGAGAGGGGTGGGAGACCTCGGATCCCCCCCGGGATGCTCTCTCTCAAAACTGGAGGGGAAGTAGTTCAATCTCCTTGAGGCTCTGGCAACCGTTCTTCCATACAATTCATGGACAAATCAACAACATATAAATTTATATATTTATTATATTATTTCTACACCTAGGATTTATTTATATATATCAGTTTGCTGCCTAGATAAAGATAACAATCTAATAACTCTCCAAAGATAACAATGATTTTTGAAGATTTCTTTGATTTTCTGAAAAAAAGAGTTGTTGTTATTGATCACGAGTCTATGATAAATCCTATTCAAATAGTGCCATGGGCGAAGACGACAGCCGTAATCTAAAGAACCAGCTTCATAAGATAAGTGGAGGCTTAGAACTCTGCAGCACAGAAGACTGCAAATTGGCAGAGACGGTCGGAAAATTTAAGGAAACTGTGACAACTGCCCGGGCATAAAACAGAAAATTGCGTACATTTTTTATTGCTCAGCCATCTTGTTGAATTGTTAAAACTTGGGTCTTCTTTAAGGGAATTCATACACCAACCCCTCATGATCTTCGAATAGGTGACTGTTGCAAGAATTGGGTTATTTTACTTATTTTAAAAGCAATTACTTCCAACTTTTTACAGCTGACTACATAATATAGCTGCTTTGGAAACTGGTAACCAGAACGTTTGTGTTGCCACAAATACTTTTGTAATTTAATCCTCTTTGTTACAAAATGTTTCGCCGTGTTTCCACCTTGCGCGCATTATATTTTAAAAATGGCTAATGGTACATACTTGAAATTGGATGGAATTCTTTATAAGGTCACTATTTTCTAACTGAACCAACAATCTGATGAATATTTTAATATTGAAAAATTTTATGGGCGAAAACATTAAATTTTTTAAAAATAAAACACATTTTATAAACTCAACTCAAAATAGAATAAAAATTTAACATGAAATTTTTAGAATTTTAGGTTCACAGTAGTTTCCAAATGTTATAAAAGCTATATATTAAATATGGAATTAAATTATGAAACAGAATGTTTTAAACTGTGCGCGCAAGTTGGAAACATGACGAAAAATGTTGTCACAAAGCGGATAAAATTATAAAAATATTTGTGACAACACAAACTTTCTTATTACTATTTCAGAAAGCAGCTATATTATGCAGTCAGCTGCAAAAAGTTGGTATTAATTGCTTTTAAAATAAATAAGTTATCCCAATTCTTGCAACAGTCACCTATTCGAATATCTTATGGGTTTTAAGGTGTATGAGTCCCCTTAAGAGACCAAGCCTTTTTGATGATAACAAAAATAGTTTACTAAATACTTTACAAATTTATTTGTTTGCTTTAAACGTCAAAATAATATCCATTCTAAGCATGCTGGACGGCTGGTATAAGCAGCATGAGCCGGGTTTTTTTTTTTTTTTTCCCCTATGTCAAAGAGGGTCCTTGCAAGTAATCGCATGTGTTGTGTTTTATGGCCGCAGAATTTCATATTGCTACATATAATAGAAACTATGTTATAATATCATTTTAAAATGCTTATAATAAAACGCCTTGGCATTTAATGTTCTCTATCAATAAAAATTCAACACTATATACTTTGCAAATTGTTTTTGTTCTCTAATTAAATCCATCCACCCAGATTTATCTTATATTTTATAGGCAATATCTACCACACTAACTGCCCATTATAAATTCAGCTGGTTTTTATGCGGGCTATAAATTCGTAGTTCCTCTCATACCACTGTATATTGTTGGATGAATTCCAGTACTAGAAGTAACAGCCTTTATTTAACACAGTACTTTAATACATTAATGAAAATTATAGCATACAAGCAATAGACAAAACATCATCGTTTTTTACCATCTAACATCATTACTGGCATTCCTAATCAAGTGCGCGGAGGCTACTAAGTCTTTTGTTGCAGGACGCGTGAAAAATCAAAGATTCGAACCATAGATTTTCGATTTGCTAGCTGAGCTGCTGCTATGGATTGGAGAGGGTGTGGGACATACACCTGCTTACCTATGGTTATACACCAGATGTCCCCCCTCTGTCACCGTCACTACCACCACCAGCAATATCGTATGTATGACGAAATGCAATAAATCCTTATATTTTTTCCTTTTCAAAGAGCAAATAAAAAGAGGCACAAGAACAGCCGTACAGGTCTGTGTATATTCACAAATTATCGTACAGCGCATTTCACTTCAGGCGACAATGTGCAGACTATTATGGTTTTAAGCAGAAAGATAAAACTTACTTGGGATTTCACAGTGATTCGAACCACGGATCTTCCATTTTCTGGCTGGATACGTTAATCACTTACAGCTCAACAGCATGTGCAATAATACCTTTCAAATACATATGATGGAAAACGCAGGCGTGTCTCCGTTTATTGCACACTAGAATGAAATAAAAAAAAAAGACGTGAGTGTTTCCAAATGAGATAAAGTTGTTGGAGGAAGGCGGCTGCAAATTGCATCTGTAACCGTAACTGCTAAAACTGCGCAAATCAAAGAATTGTAGCGTCATTAAGCCTTTTACTGGTGCAGGAATCGCGAAAAATGCCCAACTCCCGCCAAAACTAGATCTCCAGACCTCTCTATTATTAGTCAGACCTCCTTCCCAATTAAACCATTAAAGCAGACGGTAATGAGGAAGATAAAACTCACAGACCAATCCTTAAACTTATATGTGAATAACAGTTGATATTAAAACCATCATCGATGAAATTCAGTAGTCAGCAAAAATGTTTTCTTCAAGCAAGAAGTTTTCAAGCTTTTATGCACCTGTAAAAAATAACATAGAGGGGTACTTCGGAACAATAACGTGTGAAAATATTCAACATTGTTCATGAAAATCTCATTTCAATCTAACTGTTAAGTGAAAATCAGTTGCAGCTGTATATCAAAATTCCTAAATACAAGTTTTTGATAATACCAGTCAGCACATATAATAGCGTCCAATAATATAAGAATTACAGGTAGTAGACCAGTAACATTGTAGGGTTTATATTTATTTTAACTAACATTTATTTTAAGTTTAAACTATGTTTCCTGTCAAGCCTTACTTTCCCCTGGAACTGCCAATGCCAGAGTATGTAAATTTTAGTAGAACGCGCAAGGATTCAAATTATCAGTGGAAGTATTCTGAGTTAAATAGAAAGGAAACGAGTTCAAGGTGTACTGTTCTTACTTCACGAGCGCGGAGGTAGTTAGTCAGAAATTGAAGAACCACGCGTTTCGGCCTGTGTGCTTGCCTAGGCAAATTGTTAATCTTTCAACGTAATATTCAGAGTTTGCTGAAGTATCAGCGGTATTGTAAAACGCGGTGAGGTTAGTTACGATTAGACAGCCTCGTAGTTAGTGACTTGTTAGTATCCCTTTTAGTTTCTTATTTTTATTTTACCGCCGGGTCGGCGTAGTTTGTGAGCGTGAAGAGCACGCATTTGTAATTTCTAAAGTTGAATAAAAAGGGACTTAAACCCTTCTCAAGACTCTGTCTAATTCCTAGTTTCAGCAGTCACCACTTTGTTGCGTGCAGATTGGAGGCGCGCAACTCTACATTGGCGCCCGAACACTTGTCGAACTAAAATTGCCGAAAATCGGATGGAAGCCGCGGGACAACAACAAGAAATTGCAAGCCAATTGGAAGGATTTGGATACCTGGTCCAGACGTTGAGAGCGTCAATCAAGCCAAACGTCAATTTCGACGGAAAAAATTCGGTGGCGATATTTCTAGAAAACCTCGACAATCACTTTCAGCTCTACCCTGTACCTGAAAGACAAAAAGTTGCCATCGTCACATCTGCACTAAAAGGACAGGCCGCGCTATGGTGGAAGAATATAGGCAAATTTTTATTAGGGGAATTTGGAGGCCAGACATATACATTTGAAATTTCAAAAAATCGTTATTAAAGGCCTTCCCCATAGCGAAAGATCGAGCAAGCCTAGAAGCCGAACTATATAGTTTTTATCAACGGGATATAGAAGAGTTGACGGACTTTATTCTGCGAAAAATTAAGCTGACGGATATGCTGTATGGGAAGAAACCCGACGCGGAGATTATTGAAATAATCTTACCAAGATTGTTACCTGCTGTTCAAGATTACTTTGAAATTAGAAACCCAAGCACATTGCATGAGCTCTTCGAACTGGCGGTTATGTTTCAAAATCGCAGAATAGCGGAAAAAGCTAGAGGGCATCGTATTCTCAAAGTACCCGAAGGCAATCTTCAAATGAGCAGACCATAAATGCAAACCGCTCTTATGGGGAAAAGAGCTATCAAGATAACTCATCGAACCTCGAAGGTCAAGGCCCAAAAAGGAAATTCGAAAACAAACGTCCGCGTACCCAGAAGGCAGAAGTTGAAAGGAAAGCTTTAAACGAGTAGAGGGGCCTGTGAAAGCGAGGGTCCAGACCACGGAAGTTTTAAAAAAACCTCAAAAAGACACTTAAATACGGTCATCGTAAAGAACTCATATCTACCAATTATACAAGTCCTGGTTGGCGATGTACCAGTAGAAGCCCTCATCGATACAGGAGCTGAAGGTAATTTTATGAGTGAGACATTTTTCAAAAAGAATTTTTATAGGTTACGATTATTTAAAAACAAAAACACAGAAATTATAGCGGCGCAGGGAAAAACCTGTCACTGCATTGGGAAATTATCATTAAACATACAGGTAAAAGAGAAAAGCCTCAAAGTATTAATTTTTGTAGTAAAACATTTGCAAAATCCTCTTATTTTAGGTATGGAGTTTTTAAGGGCCGCGAGGACCAAATTGAATTTTCAGGACAGTTCTATTGTGCTGGAGATGGACCAGAGGGTGGTGGAACTCTGGAACAACCGCAAGTTGACCTTAGCCATTTGAATGACCATGAAAGTCAAGCCATTCAGCAAGTGGTGAGTAATTTTTCAAACTTGTTTTCAGAAAGGCCTGGTAGCTGTCAAATAGTTACGCATGAGATACAGTTAACTGCCGAAAAACCTTGTAGGACTAAACCGTATCGTTATGATAAACAAAAAGACCTAATCATCGAAGAACATATTCAGGAAATGTTAAAGAACAAAATAATAACGCCCATAAATAGTGAGTACGCGAGTCCAGTCGTACTATGTAGGAAAAAGAACGAGTTTTCTCCTTCGGATAAAAGGGCTTGGAGGTTTGCTATCGATTACAGAAAACTGAATAGTATTACTAAATTCCCAGTTTACTCTTTGCCGGTTATAGAGGAAATTATTAGAAACATTAAATCTACTAGATACATGACTACTTTGGACTTAACGTCTGGCTACTATCAAATAGCTATGAGACCCGAAGACATACATAAAACCGCGTTTATAACAAAATCGGGCACTTATGCATTTTTACGCATGCCCTTTGGGTTGTGTGGGGCACCATCAACATTCCAGAGAGCTATGGACATTGTTCTAAACCCTGTCCTAGGAAAATCAACTTTAATCTATCTAGATGATATAATTATAACGAGTAGTACGTTGGAACAACATATTAAAGATCTAGAAGACGTGTTTAAATTATTAAAAGAGGCCGGTCTTACAATTAACGCCTCAAAATGCAAGTTCGCAACTAAAGAACTTAAATATCTGGGTTATAAAATTTCGCAAAAGGGTATAGAAACTCAAGATTCAAAAATAAAAGCAATCAAGAATTTCCCACCTCCCAACACCTACTATCGGTCATTCATAAAAGATTTCGCTAACATTCTTGAACCCCTGTTAGTATTTAAAAGAAAGAAAAGTAAATTCACGTGACAGCGGAAGCAAATACAGCATTTGAAAGATTAAAAGAAGCGCTCATCAATGCCCCTGTTTCGAAATTCCCGGAGGGGGACGAAAATCTGGAAATTGCAGCAGATGCGTCGGACTAAGCGGTGGGTGCGGTTCTTATGCAAAATAACCATCCTTTGGCATTTTTTAGTAAAACGTTGAATCATACACAAAGGAAATATACAGCTAAAGAGAGAGAAACATTAGCCGTATTAATGGCTGTACACAAATTTCGAGTTTATTTCGGCAAAGCGCCAGTAACAGTCTTTTCGGATCATGCAGCTGTTGGTAGACTTTCTCGGGGAAAACCCTAACGCCCAGGTTAATAAGATGGGCTTTAAAACTCCAAGAATATAATCTAATAATAAAATATAAACCGGGTAAGGAAAGCAATGTAGCTGACGCACTTTATCGTATAAAACTGGACGATGAAGGTAATGAACTTAAATGTGCTCTGTTGACTTCAAAAATTTTAGATTCTAGAGATACAATTATCGCTGAACTGAAAGCTGATCCTAAATTTGGAAGTATCTATGCATATTTGAAAGACCCCCGAATGCTTTGAGCACACAGATATCGATGCGATAAGAAATAGAGCAGAAAACTATGAAATAATAGATAATTTATTATTTTATACGAAAACAACAAACGAAAATCTCGAGTACAAACCAGTCATCCCAGCCTCGCTTCGATTAAGCATTTTGAAGGAATTACACGAGGCGAAAACAGCGGGTCATTTAGGGGTCAGAAAGACTTTAAAAAGGGTACGCGAGGCGGTATATTTCCCGCAATTATACAAAATAGTAACTGCGTATGTCAGGTCCTGCAATCAATGTCAGTTAATAAATGATATTAATTACAGCCCGGCCGGGTACTTAAATAGCATTCGCGCTACATTTCCGAATGAAATTTTAGGCATAGATCTTCTTGGTCCCTTTCCCCAGAGCGAGTTAAATAAAAATCGTTTTCTTTTAGTAATAGTAGATCATTTTTCAAAATGGATAGAAATTGTTCCACTTAAACGCGCGTCAGCCAAAACAGTCGCAGATGCATTCTTACACAGATACATTTTAAAATACGGTGCACCGATAAAAGTCATTAGCGATAACGGTAAACAATTCATTAGTCAAATATTTGAAAACATATGCACTGGACTTGGCATACGCCATATGAAAATGGTTCCTTATAAACCACAGGCAAACATAGCAGAAAGAGTTAATAAAAACATTGTAAAAATAATTCGCAGTTACGTGAGCACACATCACAAGCGCTGGGATGGCTACATAAATGAGTTAGCTTATGCTTTAAGAACGGCAAATCACGATACTACGGGAAAACCCTAGCAGAATTATTTTTAGGCCGAAAGTTAATTACGCCTTTAGATAAATTATTCTTTGTGCAACAAAGAGAGCAAGAATTTAAACAGAAAGATATGCAAAAACTTATTGACCAGGCGATTAAAACCACGGATACGGCAAGAAATAAGCAAAAAATGTGTTGCGATAGAAAACGCCGTGAAGCAGATTTTAAAGTTGGGGATAATGTATTGAAGCGGAAATTTTCTTTATCAAGTGCCCCAGACAAACTGCAAAGTTTTACGGCAAAAGTAGCTCCAAAATTTGAAGGCCCCTATGTAATTCAGGAAATCAAAGGAGTCGTATTGTACCTTCAGAACGAGAGAGGGGAAATCTGTAAAGCAAGTCTCGACCAGGTGAAAAAATACTATAATCAAAATAATTTTGAAATCCTTAAAAGTTTCTTGCAGAACTCAAGCGTAAAAGAAGTAGAAGGTCCCGAAATAACGTCACCCGTTCCACCACCCAAGAAGCAGAGAACTGAAGAGAGACCTAGCCCTTCTACAACCCAGGCGACGGTACCGAAAAGAAAAAACGAAACCTTTCAGACTCCAGCATTTAAGAAAAACAAGAATGCAAAGCCACCGCGTAAGGAAACCTTGGTAAAGAGGAAAACACCACCTACAACGTATCGCAGTAGAAATTATACATCAAGGAGAACGCTCCCAGGGCCAGAGAGTCAGGTGCAAACAAGGCCGCCGTTCCGGAAAATAAAAAGACAGCAGGAGGAACGAAAACACCAGCACCAACAGAAGAAATTCAAGAATGACTCCAGATCGGAGGACGCCAAGACCAGCCGTCCAGGGGAAAAACGAAAAAGACAGCAACCCGACGACTACTACGCCAAGAGGCCAGCATGCAGAGGACGAAAACGAAAAAGTAATGTGGACGACACTCGGAGGTCATTAAGGAGAAGATTGACGTCCATGAAACCTATAAAGTTGGAACAGTTCTGCCAGAAAAGAATGACGGAGTTCCAATCATCGAAAACTCAAAGATAAGTTAAAATCTTCTATAATTTTTTTTTCTTTTGTTCCGAAATGTTATGCGTAAATACGAAGTTCTATGTTTTGACGAAAGTCAATGTGTCTCGGTTGAGACTTAGTTTTGTTTTACCTTATTTAGCTAAGTCAAAAGTATTATTTTCTTTCAGTATAAAATCTAAGAACAAGCAGTTTCTGTTGGTCGAAAGACTAATTCTGTTATGTTAAAGCCAAAATTTGGCCGAAGATAAAAATAACTTCGTATTCTTGTATTAATAAGAATTTTAGTTTCAGCGCCGCCAGCTTGGCGAAGAATGAGTAAAGTAAAAATTTATTTTTCTCTTATGCATTTTATGGTAAATTGTAAAAATCATATGTATTACAATTTTGTAAATATACGTAAATACTTGAAAGTTATGTAAAAGTAGAATTTAGTCTAGAAGCATAAAATTTTAGATGATAAAAGTAAATGCTCAAAAGCAATGAATTCAAATTTAAGTATTAAACTGTAGATAAAATCATGCGTTAGAGCGAAAGCCTGCATGTCTAAAGATGAGGCGGAAGTTTGAATGAATGTGTTTTGTAGGGTTCTCCACCTACACTTGAATTTTAAGAATGTTAAAGTAGCTCATCGAGTTGTAGAATGTCGAGTAAGGTGTGTCTATTTGGTCGTTGAATTCTAACAAATCATGGTGGCTAGGGGAAGTGTTGTAATACTAAAACACGAATATTCCCGTTTGACACCACACATGGTGGAGAGCCAGGGTAAAGTTAAATTAATGTTTGAATACTTGAATGAATGTGAAGTAAGCAGTAACTAAGGAAAATAAATCGTTTAAAAACAAAAATGTATTCAGTGTCAAGAAAGTGTAAATTATAATGTATTTAGAAAGATACTGACACTTATTCCTTCCAGATGCTGGAAGGAAAAGAACAAGATTGATTGCTGAAGTCCAGGAAAAGTTGCTCTAAGAAGAGAGATTTAATTAAGTATCTACAGAAATTTAGTATACCTTTTGTGACATAAGATTTTTTATGTAAACGAGGCTCTTAAAAGTTAGTTCCAAATTTTAGAAACTTTACAACAGGTCGTTTGTAGGACCTGCTTCCAAGTTTTCAAAATTCTGGCAGCGGCAAATGTAGGGTTTATATTTATTTTAACTAACATTTATTTTAAGTTTAAACTATCTTTCCTGTCAAGCCTTACTTTCCCCTGGAACTGCCAATGCCAGAGTATGTAAATTTTAGTAGAACGCGCAAGGATTCAAATTATCAGCGGAAGTATTCTGAGTTAAATAGAAAGGACGAGTTCGAAGTGTGCTTTTTCTTACTTCACGACCGCGGAGGTAGTTAGTCAGAAATTGAAGAACCACGCGTTTCGGCCTGTGTGCTTGCCTAGGCAAATTGTTAATCTTTCAACGTAATATTCAGAGTTTGCTGAAGTATCAGCGGTATTGTAAAACGTGGTGAGGTTAGTTACGTTTAGAGAGCCTCGTAGTTAGTGACTTGTTATTATCTCTTTTCAGTTTCTTATTTTTATTTTACCGCCGGGTCGGCGTAGTTTGTGAACGTGAAGAGCACGCATTTGTAATTTCTAAAGTTGAATAAAAAGGGACTTAATCCCTTCTCAAGACTCTGTTTAATTCCCAGTTTCAGCAGTCACCACTTTGTTGCGTGTAGGTTGGAGGCGCGCAACTCTACAACATGATGTAACACTAGAATGATATAATAACAATTAACGGCTGCGTATTATGGTTCAACGTGTACGTTTTCCCCTTTTCATTGCAACTAGCTGAAAATTTGCCCTATTGCAGTGAGAAGACATAAACTGTATGATATTTTGTTTTCACTGTTAATGTGTTTGCGTTTCAATCATCAACTAGTGTATTCATGTGGTATATAAACCTTTGTACTGAAAGCATCAGTAAATATTATATATTATTCTTCATCATCTTTGTCCCATAACTAAAAGGGACAATAGACACGACATATTATTATTCATTATCTTCATGACATTACTGAAATGACTTGTAAATTTTGTACATTATTCTTCATCATCTCTGCCACAAAGCTAAAAGGATCAGTAAGTATTATACATTATTCTTCATCATCTCCGTCACAGCACTGAAATGATCAGTAAATGTTACGCATTATTATTCATCATCTCCGTCACAGCACTGAAAGGATCAGTAAATGTTACGCATTATTTTTCCTCACCTTCGACACATTACTGAAAGGATCTATAAATATTTTACATTATTCTTTATCATCTTCATCACACTACTAAAAATACCTGCAAATATTACCCATTATTTTTCATCACCTTCTTCACGTTATAAGGATTTCTCCTACCTTCTTGGCATGCCTTCGTAGTATGGTGGTCTGCGCGCTGGGCGCGTATTTCAAAGGTCCTTGGTTGGATTCCCGGCGAAAGCAGTACACATTTTTCATCTTTTCTGCTTCCAAAATACCTAATGTCTCTACAAATGGCGCCCGAACCAAAAGGGTGGTAGATGCTGACTCTCCACACCCAGGATTTGGCGACTGGTTCCACTAGAAACCCCAGTCGCCCTTCAAAAAAGGGGGAGTATATAAGGTATGTCTCCCACCTTCTTGGCATGCCTTCGTGGTATGGTGGTCTGCACGCTGGTAGCGTATTCTAGAGGTCCGCGGTTCAATTCCCGGCGAAGTCGGTGCATATTTTTCATCTTTCCTGCTTCCCAAATACCTAATGTCTCCATAACGTAACTTAAAGGATCAATAAACATAACACATTATCATTCATAACCTTCATCACATTACTGAAATGTCCTGCAAATTTTGTTCTTTATTCATCATCACCTTTGCCACAATTCTGAAAGAATCAGTAAGTATTATACATTATTCTTCATCATCTCCATCACAGCATTGAAAGGATCAGTAAATATTACTCATTATTCTTCATCATCTTCGACACATTATTGAAAGGAATATTGTACACTAGCCGCTATGCGGCCAGCCTTCGTCTGGCTTTTAAATGCACCGGTGAACAAACGTCCTCTCGACAAACTCGCCAATCGTCGTATCCAAGGGCCTCTCTACAAACGTTCGGTATCCAAGAAAAACATTAAATTTAAAAACTGCACAGAATTATCGTCCTCATTTGATGCGATTTCATCAAAAAGCATAAAATAAAAGAACCCGTCATTCGAATTTTGAAAACTTCGCTTCGAGGAGCACTGGTTCTTGTCTAGATGCACCTATGTACCAAATTTCGTAGCCCTGGGTTTGTTAGCTTACGCGCAACACGAGCGAAAGACACACGCACACACAGACGGACAGACTCTTCCTTTTATTATATGAAGACGTTATTCTTCACCCTCTTCGTCATATTTCTCAAAGTATCAGGTTCAATATTTCTTCTAACCTTCTTCGGAAACATACAAGGACCTGACTAAGAACAGAGAGCTTACTAAAGCTATGTTCACTAATTGTAGTAAGTAGACAGGATACAGACGAAGGGTATACAAAACCCTTTATTTTTCTTTATATACAATGACTTCCGTACTTCGGAATACAATGACCCTCCACTCGGGGTCTAACGTAAAAGATATCAAAAGAAAACTAAACTCTAATTTAACTTTAGAATAATACACGTGTAAGATTGGCCTTATAATAACAGGAAGCGTATGTAGCACAGAGACTGTGAACACTACAATACGTTTAATTTATCAAGAGGATTAAAACCTCTGGCCTGGAAGGCAAATAGCAACTGCGTAACTTCTAAGGTAAGCGGCCTGCTTCGAACTCACTGCTTCCTCTCTTTCGCTTGGCAAAAAGGCCACACTTAAATACTTGGCGTTCGCCAGACAAACTTTGCATAAAAACCTTCACGCTTATAATTCTGGCCGGAAGTAGAAAATAAGAAGTGATAGTAAAGATTTAAAATAAAATAAACGTTAGTAAAACTTAAGATCCTTACATACTTCCCGCCAGAGTTAATTAGTTTGAAACTGAGGTCTAAAACGACCTTGTTGAAAACTTTTAGCTCTAGAATCTAACGCGAGGCCAATCTTTTACAAACATACTTCGCTAGAAACTAAAAATTTAAAAGAAAGAAATTTGTTTTTTTTTTTTTTTACAATAGCAGCTCCCAGGATATACAACTATTTTTTTTTCATCTGTACTGCATCTAAACAGGAGCTTTTATTCAATTCTGGTTCCTTCCAGAGATCTGGAAGGAAAACTAGTTTAATGAAATGTTACACAATGAAATGGCAAGTAACATATACAATTATACTTCTCTTAACATTCTTATTTCATTCATGACTATTTTAATTATCTCTCCCCGTGCTCTCTGACATGTGTTGTAAAAGAACACCAAACACGAATGTGTTTCTGTCTACGTGTTCCACACTTCCTCCTACAATCAAAACACTAACGTGTTAAAATTCAACATAACAAGACCTCTTAACACACCCTAATTTCAACTCTAAACCCTGAGGTACTATTCTGAAAGTGTCTAACTCTAAAGTGTAGCGTCAGAGAGCCTAACTACATCATTCAACCTTTAACATATATTCGCCATGATTTAGTCTTTACAGTCACACGAATAACAAATTTTTAACATTACTTTCACTTTTACCATATCACGGTATTTCTTAACATTTAAAATAACAGAACACATGTATATAAGAACATATCAACATGCCGTTAATTTTACACATTTGAAAACATACATTAGTAGTACATTGTTAACTTCTATTCTTTTCAAAGCAAGTGCCAATTCTTTCTACATTGAAATAATACTACATTTCAAAAAGTCTTTCAGACTAAAACTTCTTTCTTGCTAGAATGTTTTAAATAAAATTTATACAATAACTTTTTACAATATTTAAGTCTTTACACAACGCTATTATACATCAACTTTAGTTTTACGCGCGAGTAATTGAAAAACATAATAAGAAAATCGGTCACAACTCATTTCTCGCCCTTTTGGCGATAAAGGTAGACCTCGCATGAGGTAAAACTTCTTGAAATCTGCCACTTGCAGTAAGAATGAAAGATTAACTTAAGTTTGGAACGTAACATAAAATTTTACTTATCTTTGTAATATTCGGACATCCTTTTCTGGGCCCAGTCTTTAAAGGTATAGCAGATAGTAGCTTGGTTGATCCTCCTTCTTGTACGGGCTCGCCCTTCAGTGCTTTCCTCTGGAAGCTTCCGTTTTTCAACAGTACGGCCACCCTTGAACACCTTCCTTTTGTCCTCTGCTTGTGGTCTTGGCCGTTTGAAGGCAGCTGGTCTTGGTGGAACCGGGAAACTTCTGTCGTGATCCTGCTTGGACCTCGTTGTTGGCCGTTCAAATTTTTCTTGTACTTTTTCCTCCGCCGCTGATGGCCCTTCCGCAGTTCGGCGACTTTTGCTGCGGAAAGTTCTGTCGGATGAGTCGATCTTCCGTTTTAAAGCCGGGTTATAGTTGCCGTCATTTCTCCTGGTCCTCTTCACATACGTCGTCCTTCTCCCTTCTTCATTCTGGGGGTGTTCGTGAACTCTGTTTTCTGGACGGTGGAACGGCTTCTTTTTCTTTTTACCTTCAATTTTTCCGCGGGGCAATTTTCTTTTCACTTGCTTCTGTCTCTCATTGGCTTGCCCTTGTACTTGTCGTTTTCCCACCTCTGGAACTTGTACCTGCGGTGTCTGCCGTGCCGGATCCTGCAAAAGATCTGAAAAGATTTGCATTTTATTACGATCGAAGTAGGGCTTAATTTGATCAATATTTGCGGAACAGATTTCACCATTTCTGGCCTTTAACACTACAACAGCGTGAGTTATTTTTTCTATAACATATAGTCCTTCAAATCGTGGAAAAATTTGGCAGTTTTATCTTCTGGTGCTGAAGAAAGTGAATGCTTAATTTTTAAAACTTCATCCCCTACTTTATAAGTTACTCCCCGTCGTTTCAAGTCATAATACAATTTTTGTTTTCTCTGTGCTACTTCAGTATTCTTCTTTGCCTCCTTAATTAGTTTTTCTATATCACCCATTTTAAATTCTGGGGCTCTTTGTTGCACATAAAATAATTTATCTAACGGTGTTATAATCTTTCTGCCTAGAAATAACTCAGCAGGAGTTTTTCCCGTTGTATCATGTTTTGCGGTCCTAAGGGCGAAAGCAAATTCATTGACATAGTTATCCCAGCTTTTATGAAAATTTTTAACATAACTACGGATAATTTTCACTATATTTCTGTTGACCCGTTCCGCTATATTTGATTGCGGCCGATACGGGACCATTTTTAAATGACGTATGCCCAGTTTTTTGCACATGTCTTCAAATATATTACTTACAAATTGAGGACCATTATCCGATATAACTTTTAGGGGCGCCCCGTATTTTAAAATATATTTATTTAAAATAGAATCAGTAACTAATTTCGCGGAGGCTCGTTTTAAGGGAACAATTTCGGTCCATTTACTAAAATGATCAACCATAACAAGGAGATAGCGACTTTTATTTAACTGACTTTTTGGGAAAGGGCCCAATAAATCGATGCCAATTATTTCATTGGGAAATTCGGATTTAATACTATTTAGAAACCCGGCCGGGCGGAAATTAATATAATTAACGGCTTGACATGTTGGGCAGGACTGGACATACGCCCTTGTTAACTTTTGCAGTTCAGGAAAGTAGACTGCCTCGCGTACGCGTTGGATAGTTTTTCGAATACCAGCATGAGAAGCTAAAGGGCTGTCATGGAGCTCTTGCAGGATATTTAATCTAAGACTAGCTGGGATAACAGGTCGAAATTCGTTGTTGGAATTCGTAGTTTTTGTATAAAATAATAGACCATCTATTAGTTCGTAATGGGCCGCCCTATTTCTTATCGCCACAATATCTTGGTGGCTAAAATTTTCAGGATCCTTCAAATACTCATAAATACTTCCAAACTCAGGATCCTTACCCAGTTCGGTTATTACAGTTTCTCGGGAATTTATTGTACACGATGTAAGCACTGCAACTTTTACGGTATTACCCTGTTCGTCTAATTTAATTCGTGATAGGGCATCTGCTACGATATTTTCCTTTCCGGGGGTATGCTTGATTACCAGATTATATTCTTGCAGCTTGAGTGCCCATCTTATTAACCTTGGGGATAAATTTTTTCCAGAGTACAATCTAGTTACCGCCGCATGATCAGAATATACTGTTATCGGCGCCTTTCCAAAATAGACTCGGAACTTTTGCACTGCTAACAGAACTGCAAGTGCCTCTCTCTCGGTCGCGGAATAGTTTCTTTGTGTTTGATTTAAAGTTCGGCTAAAAAATGCCACGGGCTGCTGATTTTGCGAAAGTACCGCTCCTACCGCATAATCCGAAGCATCCGCTGAAATTTCTAAATTTTCATCCTTTTCAGGAAATTTCAACACAGGGGCTTGCGTTAATGCTTGTTTTAATTTTTCGAAAGCACTATTGGCTTCGGCCGTCCACGAGAATCTTGCCTTTTTCCTTTTTAATTTTAACAATGGCTCAGCGATAGCCGCAAAATCTTTTATAAAGGACCTATAATATGAACAAAGTCCTAGAAAAGAAGAGAGCTTCTTTGCCGTGTTTGGAGTCGGATACTTTTGTACAGCGATTATTTTTGATTCATCTGTCTCGATCCCTTTTTGCGATATTTTGTAACCTAAATATTTTAATTCAGGGGCTGCAAATTTGCACTTTTCGACATTAACTTTTAGACCGGCCTCATTTAATAAAGAAAACACCTGTCTTAAATCCTGTATATGTTGGTCGAGATTATGATATCGTCTAAATAGATAAATGTGGACTTTCCAAGAACAGGTCTTAACACAATGTCCATGCATCGCTGAAATGTTGCTGGGGCCCCAGAAAGGCCAAACGGCATACGCAAAAATGCATAAGTGCCAGACTTGGTTATAAAAGCAGTCTTAGGCACGTCCTCAGGCCTGACCCCTATTTGAAAATAACCATTCGTTAAGTCTAAAGGCGTCATAAATTTGGTTGATTTTATGTTCCTTAAAATTTCTTCTATGATCGGTAATGGATATAACGGATATTTCGTTATGGAATTTAATTTACGGTAATCAATAGCGAATCTCCACATTTTTGGATGCTCCAAAGGATAATCATTATTTTTCTTACATAAAACCACCGGGCTAGCATAACTACTTGAGATGGGCGTTATGATCTTTTTACGTAGCATATCGGTAATATGCCATTCTATAATTTTTTCCTCATTCTTATCATACCGGTATGGTTTTTGACGAACCGGCAATGCATCTCCGGTGTCAATACTATGGTTAGTAACCTGAGTAAATCCTGGAATATCACTAAATAAGGAAGCAAATTCACTTACCACTTGTCGGATTCTATCTTGCTCGTCATTAGGCAGGTGGTCAAGATTTAACCTTGGCGGTTCAACCTTTTCTACACGCACTGGTTTCATTGTCAGCCTAAGGGACGCTTCATTAAAATCCAGTGTAGCTTGTGCGTCTGAAAGAAAGTCTATTCCTAGGATTAAATGTGCTTGCAAATTCTTTACTATAAAAAACATCACCTTTACTTGTTCGTCCTTGATACGGATATATAAAGGTACTTTACCTACGCACTTACATTCTTTTCCTTGCGCCGCTAATACTGTCGTATTATCCGCATTATATATGCGGTATTTGCGAAAATACTTTCTAAAAAAAACTTCTGCCACACAGGAACACTGCGCGCCGGTATCCAGGAGTGCGGTGGCCGGGATATTATTTACCAACACTTCAATCTTCGGAAGAGTCAAATTTTTCACCATTACTGTATTTAACTTGAAGGAAGAGGGGTTTTCGTGGCCTTCGGATTTCCGCACCCTCTCGTCAGCAGAAATCCGTTTTAGTTTAAATTATTTTTCCTTTCCGTGCTTTCCTTCTTTTTCCCCTGGCCTTGAGACTTTTTTCCTGGGTTGCTATTGAACTGTCGACGTTCGCCGGCTGTTTTTGAATGCTCGGGTTTCCTTGCCCACTGATTCGCTTTTTCTCCGTAGCCATGTGCTTGAGTTTGCTGTAGTCTTGGCGTACCAAATTGGTTTCGCTGTTGATATTGGCGTCTTCTTTCGACGTCCGCCGTTCTTCTACTTTCAAACTGGATTGCTAGCTCAAATAACTTTTTCAGTGTAGTGGGATTTCTTAATTCAATAAAGTCTTGCACTTGGGGTAGTAACCTCGGCAAAATCACTTGAATTATTTCAGGATCCGGACGGTTTCCATACAAGAGCTTGAAAACGTGAATTTTTCTTAAAATAAAGCTCGACAGGTTTTCGATTCTTTGTTGATATATGCTAAAAAGTTCCGTTTCTAATTTCGCACGATCCCTTACAACAGGGAAGGCTTCTAGTAGGGCAGTCTTGAAATTTTCATAAGTATAGGTGGGACTTCCTGCTTGACCCAAGAGACTTCTGCCGATACATTTGAACCAGTTAAGCGCTTGGCCCCTCAAAGCGCTGGTAGCTAAGGTAACTTTTTGAAACTCGTGCACGGGGTAGAGCATGAAGTGGTCATCCAATTTTTCCAAAAAACTCGTTACCGGTGAGTTTCCATTAAACGTTGCTTCTGGTTTCATCGAAGCGCGCATGGTCTGGACGATGTACCCAAATCCTTCCAGGGCGGCAGCTGGCATTTCTGGATTCTGAGCCGTTTCTGCAGGCAGCGCAGGTTCTTCTTGAAATTCGGCCATGGTTATTCTTCGTCGGGCGCCACTATCAGGTTCAATATTTCTTCTAACCTTCTTCGGAAACATACAAGGACCTGACTAAGAACAGAGAGCTTACTAAAGCTATGTTCACTAATTGTAGTAAGTAGACAGGATACAGACGAAGGGTATACAAAACCCTTTATTTTTCTTTATATACAATGACTTCCGTACTTCGGAATACAATGACCCTCCACTCGGGGTCTAACGTAAAAGATATCAAAAGAAAACTAAACTCTAATTTAACTTTAGAATAATACACGTGTAAGATTGGCCTTATAATAACAGGAAGCGTATGTAGCACAGAGACTGTGAACACTACAATACGTTTAATTTATCAAGAGGATTAAAACCTCTGGCCTGGAAGGCAAATAGCAACTGCGTAACTTCTAAGGTAAGCGGCCTGCTTCGAACTCACTGCTTCCTCTCTTTCGCTTGGCAAAAAGGCCACACTTAAATACTTGGCGTTCGCCAGACAAACTTTGCATAAAAACCTTCACGCTTATAATTCTGGCCGGAAGTAGAAAATAAGAAGTGATAGTAAAGATTTAAAATAAAATAAACGTTAGTAAAACTTAAGATCCTTACAAAAGGACCTGTAAATATAACGCAATATTCCTCCTCATCTGCCTGATACTACTGAATGGATTAGTAAATATTACACATTATTCTTCACCATTTTCGTCACATTACTAAAAGAATAAATAAATATTATACATTATTCTTCAGCAATGAGGCATCATCTTCGTCCAATGACTTTTAGCAATAAGCAGTCATGAGTAAACATTCGTAAGCAGCAACCGTGTTTCAGTCGTGAAGAAATATTTACAATTCATAAATAAGGTACGGTTATCCAGTGGTTTGGTGAAACTAATGATGAGGTTTTTGGCCCGTGTAGCCATCCTGATCGACAGACGTAAATCTCGTTAAAACTCTATTGAACATTTATGAAACAATTTATCTAATAAGAGCCCTCAAGTAATATTTTCCTTTCTCAAACGCCGAAGACAAATTCCTTCAGCTCCTGCCATAAGGATATCCCAAAATTCCTTCTTTTCACTCCCAAAGAACTTTCCTTTTCTTTGTGTGCATAATGTACATCAGTCGAAATAAAATAGAAGTACTGAAGCTTAAAATATTGTGATATAATTTCCTATTCGAGTTAAAATACCACATATTACTTAAAAACCATGGACATAATTTGTTCCTCATTTCTCTCAAATAGTTCAGCTGAATGTAAGGATACTTTCAAATTCTTTGCATGTCCGGCTTAACTGATGAAGACAAGGGATAATTTGTTTCTTACACAAATTTGGCATGACAAGGGCTAATTTGTTTTTACCCAAATTTGGCATGACAAGGGCTAATTTGTTTTTTACACAAATTTGGCATGACAAGGGCTAATTTGTTTTTTACACAAATTTTAGTAATATGATGTTCAACAGAATATACAACAAGGTCAATTGGTTAAATTTTTATAAGATTTCTACAACAAACATGATTAGTTTTAACAATGTTTTCCTATTTTTATTAATTTAAAAAATGTAGTTTTATTAATTTCGCCAGCTTTTCGTTGCAAAAAAAAAAAAAAAAGACATCATAGAACATGAAAGAATGGTCTCATGTTTTATCATACTGTTATATTATTTCAGCGATTTCTGCCCTCCTAAGTAACAAAATTAAGATACAATCAACTAATGTTTTTTTTAATATTTTAATTCGCATGAAATGGCAATGTGAATAGGGCATTAATAAAAATTTTCTTTAACACATAGCCTGTATTGTATATGCTTGTAATTTATAATGAATTTACCATCTTATACATATTCTAATCCAGCCATATGCCGCTAGATCCAATCCAAGTTTGTGAGTACGTTAATTTTAAAGAACAATTCACATTCTTAGGCAGATAGCCCTCAAGGGTTTGGCCTTAATTAAATTAACCAAACCATCAAAGAACAATCAATATAGTCTAAAAAATTCTATTACATTCTTTCCAATGCAAATTGGTACCAAACGTTATGTTGAAAATTAGTTATAATAATTAAATAAATAAAGTGATATTAGTTATAATAATTTTAATTAAAATATATTTTGATAATTATTAGGTTACAATAATAAATTAATTTTAAAATTTAATAATTAAATTAAAAGAATATTATTAATTTAGATTAAAATAACACACCTAATCTTATCTCGTTCATGTAGATAGCCGAGGAAGATGCTTCTACAATTAAAACATGGAAACTAGACCTATAAAATTTACAAATATTACGCTGATTCTTCTTGATTGACTTTTTTCGTATTATTAAGATAAGAGAAGTTTTTGCTTATGATTAATTATCAGTTCAACTTCGGTGGTTATTTCTTATTAGTTTGTGAGTTAGTTCTGCATATACAGGGGTTGGACCAAAATATGGAAACACCTTTAAAAAAACATGTTTCTTTGCTTAATATGGTGTAGGAAACCCGTTGGCATCCAAAACAGCTTGCAGTCTTCTCAGAATGGATAAATACAGTTCCTGTATGTTTGCCAAGGGAATATTATACCATTCTTCCTTCAAAACGGTGGCAAGTTCAGATAACGATGTTGGCGGTGGATGACGAGAACGCACTTTCCGTTCCCATGTAGACCACAAAGGTTCGATAATATTCAGGTCTGGTGACTATGGTGGCCAGGGGAGATGAGACAACTCATCCTCGTGCTCAGAAAACCAGTCCTGGACAATGTGAGCTGTCTGAACAGGGGCTTTGTTGTCTTGGAAGACACCATCACCATCGGGGAACAAAGTTTGTACTATGGGATGAACTTGATCGGCCAAAATGTTCACATAAGTCTTGACAGTCATGTGCCCTGACACAGTTATCATGGGGCTAGCAGAGAACCACGACATGGCTGCCCAAACCATAACAGAACCCCCGCCATGTTTCACTCTTGGCAACAAGCAGTCTGTATTATAGGCTTGAGATGGCGTTCTCCAGACGTAAACTCGGCCAGAAGTGGGAAACAATGTGAAAGAAGACTCGTCAGACCATATTACTCGCTTCCACTGCTCTATAGTCCAGGCTTTATGACTTAAACACCACCTTCTCCCGTTACGGGCATTAGCATCACTGATGAGTGGCTTCTCAATTGCAGCACGGCCAGCAATTCCCTGTTTATGAAGCTCCCTTCTAATTGTTTTGGTACTCACAGGGTTCGGTAACACAACATTCATTTCAGTAGTAACTTTTGCGGCTGTGGTCTTCTTATTTTTCGTCACAATTGCTCTTAATGATCGTCTGTCACGATCACTCAGTACACACTTTCGTCCGCGCTGTGATTTAGCAGAGGATGTTTTTCCGATTTTCAAATATGCGGAATAAATCTTCGATACAGTACCTCTTGAAACACTAAACACCTCGGCTATCTTGCTTACGGAAGCACCTACCATACGTGCTCCAACAATTTGCCCACGTTCGAAGTCTGTTAACTCTGACATAATGCAATGACAACCTCACATAACAGTACCCCGACAACAACTGAACTGTTTAGCACATTTACGAAGTTGTATAGGTGGCGTCAGTAGTCAAAAACGCCAGCGCCACCTACATATTTCATTAAAATCAATCTTTCTTTTCAAACATGCATTTCAAAAGGTGTTTCCATATTTTTGTCCACCCACTGTACTTCAACGGTTATTTTTTATTAGTTTGTTAGTTCTGTATATATGCAAATCATATTGTAAGGATTGTGTTAATTTTATTAACAGTTAAATTTTAAGTTAAAGTTCCTTTCCTGTCAAATTCTTAACTTCAACTTACTACTTCCGGCCAGAACGTAGTTTTGGAATCTTGCTGAATATTTAATGAGGAGGAGCGGTGTTTAAACCACGAATTTACTTACTGAGGGAGAGAGAATCAGAGTTTCTGATTCACGCGCGTCTGCCTTTTTGGCCTCTGTCTCTCTCAAAGCTGTTATTACAATCGGCCGTACTCAGGCCCTTGCTAAGATTCGTAGTCAAATAAGTTAAGGGGCCAACTCAATTTGAACCTTGATAGCTTCTACTATACTTCTTTAGTTAATCTTAGTTTTAGTTTAATTCTTAGTCTTTTAAGTTCAAGCCCAAGTGCGGGCTTTGCTTGTACACTCCCAGGCGGAGTTTTGTTAAATCTTATTGGAATAATAAAGGGTTAGTTATCCTTCTATCTTGCTGTTTCTTGTCACCGAACTCAAACGATTATTCGCTTATCAGTTCTTAGATTCTTCACTTCAAACATTAACTTAGAATTCCAAAGTGAGGAACTCTACAATATAATAAACAAAACACAAGTATAACATTAAAAATAAAATTTAAAGTAAACACAAAACAAATTGCATGTGTATTAATATCATTTATAGAAACAAATTATATATATAGAGAAAAAGCTTGTAAATATTGACTTAAAAATCGCAATTATACCCAGATAAAAATAAATATTGACTTAAGAATCGCAATTATGCCCAGATAAAACCCAAAGATAGGTACGGGCGTCAAAATATTGACTTAGCAAGCATTTTCAATGGATGATGATGTTAAAGATGTTGCTAAGATGCTTGCTTAAATATGGTTGCTACATATAAAAAATATTAATGTGATATTATGGATTAATATGCAAAGTAAGATACATATTAAAAAATAATATATAATTCTGCATTAATACGTAATCATTATAGAGGTTGTTAGCACATTTTTTAGATTATTTCGCTTTGCAGTGAAAAACAATGTTCTGCTTAGAATTGTTTTCAATTGCAACAATATTTTTAAAAGTACAAATTATTATCTGTTACTTGACAGTTCCGTTTTCATGCAAAATGTCGTTTTTAAAATGCAGTGGATGGAAGGCTATGTTTTTGCTCTTTCCGAAGAAAATTTTTCGTATATAGTTATTGAAAAACGTTGTGGAACAAATGGTGTTTCGATGTACATGTCATAGCTTTAGATATCGAAACAACAAAGGTTGGTGTTGGTGTATTTAATTATGGCAAAGCACACTAGGGCTATCTGCCTAAGGGGGAGGGATGACTTCGTGGAGGATTTTCTAAGGGAAACTGGCTCGTATACACGTTACACATGGGGAAAACCACGAAAACATCCATGTACCCAGCCCGTTCGCGGGATTCGAACCTCGGACCGAACTACCAGTGTTCAGCGACTTTACCGCTCGGCCGCTGGTGGGCCCAATTTAAAGGCAACCTCTTCTTAGAGGTTTTGAAATTTGCATTTCTCGTCTACGACGCTGAATTGCTGTTTCTGGATCACTCTATCAACACTCTATCGCACTGATATTGACATTTGAACGGCTTGTTTTTCGACTACCGATGTGTTTAGCGTCTCCAACTGATCCAGTCTCCACGAATTTTTCAATTAATTTTTTCACAGTTGACGAGGTTAAAACACTATTCTTACCATATCTTGTAAAGAATTTTTGAACTGCGGCCGCCAAACTTTCATTATTTTTAAAATATTGTTCAATAATGAAGACAATACTTGCTGTATCGTATAACGCTCCATTTTCACTAAGCCTAAACTCTCGGCTTTCAAACTGTTCTTTTTTCAGGGTTGCCAACAGCTTAATGTAAAAATGGCGGTAAATTCAAATCTTGCGTTAATTTTGGGTTACTCTTTATAAAATACCTTTTCTTTACACAGAGTGTGCTCAATAAGTAGAAGTGCATCAAGACAGAGCAAGGAGCGACACCGCAAAATCTGCTGTTAATTTCCTGGAAAAAATGGCACAGGAAACGGTTCTCAAAGTCCTAACCGTTCGCTTATATCGCTACTAAATCTCATGTTCTACCACCAATGTATTTTTGCTCTTTTGGGCTTTTAAAAAGCGGGTTGTCCAAACGTCAAACTACTACCTCCTTAGACTTTGGAAAGACGTTAGAAAGCAATGGGATAAAATACATTTTCGGTTACTACATAAAGGCTTTATTGTCTTGGAACTTGCGGTATAGAAAGAAGGGTTATCAAGTATCTGAAGAAAAAATGGTTATTAAGTAGAACATTTAAAACATAAAAATTTTAGGTAAAATATTCCTGTAATTACAATGAAAGACGTCTTAAAATCTGTGAACAGCCTCTGTAATATGTAGATTAATTAATTAATTATGGACTAATGTGTAAGGTAAACATTCAGGAATTAAAAAGAAATTTGCGTCTTTTTAATTTTTTTTTCAAATTTTTGTAATATTGTAAAATCTGATGTGTACACCACATGACTTCCTTGTACGGAATATTAAATTATACGCATTTTTTCTTGCATTTCATTTAAACTTATTGGATTGTATTAAATCTACTTCGTTCGTAGCGCATAAACCACAACAAAATAACAGCACTCTTTAAAATTCACTCTATTTATTTACCATACCGACACTCTGGCGCTAGGTTCACTTAACAGCGTTATATTTCGTTCATATTATAACTCAGAACGCACAAAATGTTTATCACTTGAAGAATTATCTAATCGTTGCCACATGTTCTCTATTCAAATACTATAATAAATCTATAACAATGTATAGAAGAAATGAAGCAAACAAAACAAAAAAGAAACAGTTTTTTACAGACGATTTAGTTTCTTTCATTCAACTAGTTTAGTTCTCACTTCGCGACAAAGTAAAAATACATAAAAACTCAAAATATCTATATTAAAAATTACGAAGTAAATCCTAATCTTGCTTAACACTTAATTTAAACACTTATTGCCTCGAAAAAATTCCAGAAAGGATTAAGCATGATTTAATTCGCAATAATAAACGAAGGTGTTATCTTTGTTGTTGCGAAGCTTAGTCTCTCTAGATTGGCAACAAATCTACTATTCTGCTATTTTAAATGGAAACAAACATGTCCGCATTGTTATTTAAAAATTATGCTTAAGCGCACTTAATATAATAGCTCTTAAATTGTTGGTAATTCTACAAATATTGCTTGCAGATTTCTTAAAGCTTAGAAACCTTAACCGGAAGATAAGAACAATATAATTCAATCAATTTTAAAGCAAAAAATGCACAATTTACAGACATATAAGAGTAAACAAACAGATCACTGAGCCCGGTAACAGAGTGGATATATATATAAATATATTTATATACGTTTGGTGCGGCCGATTGACACCAAAATATCAGGTGCACATCTTCATGTTATAGCGGTCCTACATAAAAAATTTCATCGTTCTGAGACTACTCGTTTTTGAGTTATGCGAGATACGTACGTACGTACGTACAGATGCCACGAAAAATTCTCTTTAGAATTCATTTTAAAGCAGTTTTATAATTTTTTTGGAGGAAAAGAGTCTTTTACTCTGTCCTTACGTACAGATGTTACGCAAAAGCATTGCATTCGACAGCGGTCAAAATGGATATTTTCGTTGAAATATGCTGTCTGAATCTTTTCGCGATTACAATACTTCCTTTTTACTTCGTACAAGGAAGTAAAAAGGAAAGAAAATGGCATCTGTGCAGGAGTAAAAAAAAGTTTTTCAGAGCGTAAATATGATAATTTAAAATGTTTCAGAATGTTTTCAAAAAGAAATTTTGTTTGCCAATCTGTTCGAGAATAAAAACATAAAAAATCTGATGTGTACACCACATGACGTCCTTGTACGGAATATTAAATTGAACGATTTTTTCTTGCATTTCATTTAAACTTATTAGATTGAATTAAACCTACTTCGGCGACAGCGCATAAACCACAATATAATAAATGCATTCTTTAAAATTCACTTTGTTTACCGTAGGGACACTCTGGCGCTAGGTTTACTTAACAGTATTATATTTCGTTCATATTATAACTCAGAGTGCACAAAATTTATATCATTTAAAGAATTATCTAATCGTTGCCACATGTTCTATTCAAATACTATAATAAAGCTAAAACGATGTACAAAAGAAATTAAGCAAGCAAAACAAAAATGAAACAGTTTTTCACAGACGGTTCAGTAATTCTCATGGAATTAATTCAGTTTTCACTTCGCGACAAGGCAAAGACTCAAAATAAAAACTCAAAATATCTGTATTAGAAATTACGAAGTAAATCCTAAACGCTTATTTCGTCGAAAAAATTCCAGAAAGGATTAAGCATGATTTAAATAATAAATGAAGGCGTTATCTTTGTTGTTGGGAAGCTAAGTTTCTCTAGATTGGCAACACATCCGCTATCCTGCTGTTTCAAATGTAAACAAGAGCAATGGCCGCCATCAAAATCATTATTAGGCTTAGCAGCAATTAAACAATTTTAAAATTGTTGATAATTCTAAAAATATTGCATACAGATTTACTAAAGGCCTAAAAATCTTAACCGGAAGGTAAAAACAACATAATTCAATCATTTTCAAAGCAAAAAATGTACAATTTACAAACATATAAGAGTAAAGCAACTGAGATCACTGAGCCAAGTAACAGAGTGGATATATATATAAATATATTTATATACGTTTGGTGCGGGTGATTGCAACCAAAATATGAGGTGCACATCTACATGTTATAGCAGTCCTATAAACAAAATTTCAACGTTCTGAGGCTACTCGTTTTTGAGTTATGCGGGAATACGTACGTACAGACGCCACAAAAAACTTTCTTCAGAATTCATTTTAAAGCAGTTTTATAAGTTTTTTTGGAGGAAAAGAGTGTTTTATTCTGTCCTTACATACAGATATCACCGAAATACATCGTTAAATTGCATTTGAAAGAGGTCAAAATGGGATATTTTCGTTGAAATATGCTTCCTGAAACTTTTCGCAATTACAATACTTCCTTTTTACTTCGTACAAGGAAGTAAAAATGCCAAAACAATACTTCCTTTTTACTTCGTACAAGGAAGTAAAAATGGCAAAAAGTACATTTCTAATTAAATATATCGTTTAGTTTCAACCATTTATTTCTACCAGTGTAATGTTCCTATCTAACAAACGCATACGTTTTACTTGAATTTTTTAAAAATGTAAAAAACAAAGCTATACAAGTGCATACAACAAAACTGCACTTTTAAAGTCATTATGCATCTGTGGATATCGATTAGATTCACGAAAGAGAAGAAAATACTTTTTCTTGCGTGCTACATAAATAAAAGACAGCTTTTATTAGGATAGCTTTCTCTTAATTAGCAATTCAAAGAACTAGTTATTAAAAATTAAAGAAGCTTTAAAATTAAACCATAACGTAAGAAATTTGACATTTGTCTGGAAAAACATATACAAATTTACCTGCTTGTAATAATTAAAGGGGCTTCAAAACGCTGACAACGGCATTCGTGTTGAGCTAAATTAGCATTTTCTCCACTTTTTAGAAATATGAGAAATCTCTTTTCTCTCAAGATCCGTTCTATATTTTATGTGTTTCTGTGGTTATCCATTTATCATGCATAACACAAAGAATTTTAGAAAAGGTCAACCAAAGAAGTTTTTGAAAAATTACGAATTTGTTTATTGTTTTTGAAACACGTAGCTTTGACATTAAAAGCTGATAAATGTAACATCATTACGCTTTTTTTTACATAACATTCCTAAATAAAATACTTAGATATGAGATACAAAAGTGGCTTCATCATTATATTTTTGTAGAATTTTTTTAAATGGCTAAACCATCATTTGACTTAAATTGCAATCCAAGTGTATGCTAGTCGTCAATCTACTTTCATAGCAGTGTATTTAGTTTGTAATGAATTTCACGTTAGCTCGTGCGAACACTGATGGTGTAATTAAACATAAAAGTATTTTTCATTTAAAATTGAGCCAGATTCTGAAGTTATTTCCCTGGAATGAATAGTCTTCTTATTATATAATACAGTGAGAATTAACATGGATTTTTCAAGGTTCCCAATTCACGCTGTTTTTATAAAAATGTATTACAGAATATTTTATAACAATTCCACAGATTTTGAATTAACCGTGATTGTCGTTCTGGTATTATCCGGCTAATGTGGTATTATCCGTTTACAGTGGTCCCACTATTAGCCGAGTAATTAAGACTGCTAAAATGGTTCGATCCAGATTAAAATCTCGTGAACGAGAGGGCTGCATAATATTATAAGAAACTTTTAAAACCATCAGATTTTCCAAAGCTAGAAAATTGAAAAAATATCATGCTGTCCCTGGGATACCAACCACAGATCTACTGCTTGCTAGTTAGACATGCTAAGCATTTACACTGCAAGTATTGTGATAATTTGTGACATCATTTCCTATGTAAAGGGTAATGAGTAAAGATATAATGTACCGGGTGATCAAAAAGTTAGTATAAATTTGTAAACTTAATAAATCACGGAATAATGTAGATAGAGAGGTAAAAATTGACACACTTGCTTTTTTAGAATGACATGGGGTTTTATTAGAACCATAAAAAAGTGTGGTTAGAACAGCCAATTAGCATGTGAAAGATCCGTGGTTCGAATTCCGGAAACGAATAGCTATTATTTTATATTTTCTACAGCTAAGGGCTTAAACTTTTCTTCAGTAGAGCACGAACTAAATCATGGTTCATGTTAACAATGGAGTATACCGGGTGATCAAAAAGTCAGTATAAATTTGAAAACTTAATAAATCACGGAATAATGTAGATAGAGAGGTAAAAATTGACACACATACTTAGAATAACATGGGGATTAGAAAAGCAATAGTTAGAAAAGCAATAATCTGATCAGAAAAGCAATAATTAGCATAATAAATTAAGACAAAGCAAAGGTGATGGTTTTTACAGGAAATGCTCAATTTGTTCGCCATCATTCCTCAACAATAGCTGTAGTCGAGGAATAATGTTGTGAACAGCGCTGTAAAGCATGTTCGGAGTTATGGTGAGGCATTGGCGTCGGATGTTGTCTTTCAGTATCCCTAGACATGTCGGTCGATCTCGATACACTTGCGATTTCAGGTAACCCCAAAGCCAATAATCGCACGGACTGAGATCTGGGGACCTGGGAGGCCAAGCATGACGAAAGTGGCGGCTGAGCACACGATCATCACCAAACGACGCGCGCAAGAGATCTTTCACGGGTCTAACAATATGGGGTGAAGCGCTATCTTTCATAAAAATCGTACGCTCCAGCAGGTGTTTATCAGCCAGGCTGGGGACGATGCGATTCTGTAGCATATCGGCGTACCTCTCACCCGTCACGGTAGCAATTACAAAACCAGAATCACGCATTTCCTCGAAGAAAAAAATCCCGATAAAACTTTTTGAACTTATTTTTGGTTCTAATAAAACCCCATGTCATTCTAAGTATGTGTATCAATTTTTACCTCTCTATCTACATTATTCAGTGACTTATTAAGTTTTCAAATTTATACTAAATTTTTGATCACCCGGTACATTATATCTTTACTCATTACCCTTTACATAGGAAATGATGTCACAAATTATCACAATACTTGCAGTGTAAATGCTTAGCATGTCTAACTAGCAAGCAGTAGATCTGTGGTTGGTATCCCAGGGACAGCATGATATTTTTTCAATTTTCTAGCTTTGGAAAATCTGATGGTTTTAAAAGTTTCTTATAATATTATGCAGCCCTCTCGTTCACGAGATTTTAATCTGGATCGAACCATTTTAGCGGTCTTAATTACTCGGCTAATAGTGGGACCACTGTAAACGGATAATACCACATTAGCCGGATAATACCACATTAGCCGGATAATACCAGAACGACAATCACGGTTAATTCAAAATCTGTGGAATTGTTATAAAATATTCTGTAATACATTTTGATAAAAACAGCGTGAATTGGGAACCTTGAAAAATCCATGTTAATTCTCACTGTATTAAATAACAAGAAGACTATTCATTCCAGGGAAATAACTTCAGAATCTGGCTCAATTTTAAATGAAAAATACTTTTATTTTTAATTCATAAAAGAATGCCTCATGCTAAATCGAGTAATTTAGAAGCTCAAGCAATCCTCGTTCATTTTTGTAAATCTTTTCTAGTCCTCAACGAAAATTATATGCGACAAATTTCGCAAATTTAAAAGAAATAATGGAACTGCCAACCCCATCCGGCAATGACCAGTCACAGTTACAGTTAAGGAAAGAGAAAAGAATATGCCATTTTGTGCTGGCGTCAGCTGCTGTCTATTCAAAAGCTGAATCGATAGAAACTGTACCAAATCCTAAAAGCTACCCCTCTTCTGCCTCTACACACCCCATACTAGAATCTTTCCTAGCGCTGAACGGAATTAAAGAATGAAAAAAAAAAAAAAAAAAAAAAAACTTTCCAAGAAATATTTGCAGTGCTAGTATTTGATTTAAATCCTCCGTGCATAATTTCTGCATCCCTCCAAGCTGAAGTTACTTTTAAAATTACATGTATCTACTCCTGAAAAGGAAATTCTTTCTGTTCTGTGCTTGTGTTTGCCTTGGGAATACAAATTTGCATATATCTCCCCACAATCACGTATTTTAGTTTTATAGCAGCTGCTATTAAACAAACAAAAAAGAAACTCACAATGCACGGGACAATGCGCTAACTATTCATAGGAATAAAATTACAGTTAATTAATATAATTTATGCATTAGAAAATATTTCTAAAAAGTGCTAAATATGTATTTTAAATAAGGGATTCATATTCAAAGAAAGTTTTTTTAGTTCCTCTTTCCTTCCAGAGCGATTGCCAAAGCATTACATAATAAAAATTTTAAATAATAAATTAAAAGATTTAAAGACGATCTTATTGTTGTTACCTTCCCAACAAGATTATAAAAATGCACAATCAGATATGCTTTATAAAGTATATTTTTAGCCCAGAAGGACTATTAATTTCGTTTTGGCATTTTGCGTTGATTCACCATAAACGACGAATCACTTTTTAAATTGTTGTTACCAAATATTAGAGCCCTGTATTATATTTAAAGAAATTAAATAACAAATAATCTGCATGAACGCATGCATGTATGTTTCTCGCATAGTAAAACAATAACGATACCTAGAGCCATCAAATTCTGAATAACGTAGTCCTCCGCCCGAATATGGGCACCTAGAACCCCGAACCTTGAATTTAGAATTTGTTTTATTATCTTTTTCATATTTTGTAAAACTTTAACGAATTTTTCATTATCACACTCAACGATCTCAAAGCGAGCAATGGCAACGCTGTGCGGAAAAAAAAATTATCTCAAGCGCGCGAGACTGTGTATCTGAAACTCTAAAGATATGGTCTTTTAAATATTTTGTCATCAATTTTTGAATAACATAGTTTTCCACTCGAACATGGGCAGCTTTATGTTGTTGTCTATTTTATATTTTGTAAAACTTTGACGACTTTTTCCTTAATAAACTCAACAATTTCAAAGCAAGCAGTGGCAACACTGTAAATAAAAAAACCTTTTTATCTCCAGCGCGCAAGACTGCCTAGCGGAAACCCTAAAGATATGCTGTTTTTAAATATTTTAGCCCAATGTGGCGTTATAAAAAATGCTCTCGAAAGGTGTACGTGTCTGTAAATAAAAAAAACCCTCCCGTTTAGGCGGAATATAAAATTTGATAGTTTTAAGATTTTTTTATATTCGACTTAGGAAAATATTTTTACGTGTATTATTATCAGTCAATTTTTTATGCTTCTTCAGAAACGGAAATTATTTGTGATAGACATGAAGAGAAAGCGGTGGTGTAATGAAAGTGATCAAGTTCCTGGCTGCAGCATTATTGAAAATCGTGCTGGGTCAAATATTAAATCCTTCAATTAATTAAAATACTTCTAAAGTAATTAAAAAGGCAATTTATGTACGAGAATAAATGCCTAAATAAAAAGAAATCGCATATTCTCCTGGGAAGTTTAAAATAAAAAATTTCTTTATTAAAATTTGAAATTGTATTTTTTAAAAATGAAATAAACTACAAATTAATATTATTAATATTGATTATAAATGTTTTAGAGAAATATTACTGTTAATTTATGTACCGAAAATATGTTGAAAGTGCTTTACAAAACAAAAACAGATAAAGAAAAATTCTACTTATTTCTAATTATATTTTGTGATTTTTTTCAATATTTTCGATTTGATAAAGTTTCAAATAAAAGCTTGTAATTTATGTTTGTATTTCTGAATTGAACAGAAATAGGTTTAATTATATATGTGTTTTAAAGTTTAGAATGAAAAATATTTAAAAATATGGTAATATTTTAATGCCTGGTTTATTAATGAGTTATTATTAATGAGTATTTATTCATTTTTATTAATGAGTTAATTTAAGTTGACTTCATTTTTATTAATCAGTTAAAGTTCTTTAAATCAAACTTTCTCAGTTTGCATTTTTTTCTATAAATTCCTTTACCAAAGTCCAAAAACTTACACACATACCGACTAACCGACTAAATTACTTAACATATTTACAGCATAATTATTATTACAAACTTAACAATAACATGGATGGGTTTTGCAAAATATTGAAAAGAAAAACTAGTCGAAATGGAGATGTAACTGAAATCATATATTTGTTTCAAAGTTTTTATACATAAATATGACTTTTATTTTTTCCTCAAAAGCTTATTCATTAACTCATTCATTTATTATGTATCAAAATACCATTTATTTATATCATTATCTAATATTTTATGATCTTAAAATTTAAAACTTTGAAAGATTTACTTGCATTCTGATGCTTTTTTACTTTTTTTCGTTTTCTTTAGTGTATTAAACCGATTCGATTCTTACAGTAATGAAGAATATTCTAATAAACATAATAAAAAAAATTGGGTAAATACTTTGAAAACTGTAGAAGAAGAAAAATGAATGCATTTAGTTGTTAAATTTTTAGAATTACGGTCAAAACTAATTAAGCTTAAAATTAGTTTTTCCAACATTAAGATTCAGAAAAAATAGGTGAAAAACCTTAAATAAAAAATATTTTTCAAAGGACGTTAAATTTTCTTAGTACTTATTTTCTCTTAGTTTCTTGGTTTCTCTTAGTCCCTAAGTACTTATTTTCTTTTAGTTTCTTGTTAAACACAAATTTTAAACGTGTCTTCAGATAGAAATGAAGCTGTATTAGAAATGCAAATTAGAAAAACTAATCAAAGTTTGCATTTTTATGCAAACTAAGTTGTTCACAAAATTACTATATGTTTATAGTCATGGTTTACGTCCTGTCTTTATTCTACCAGCAAAATATCGTAAAAAAAATTATAAAATCAGTTCTTGAAAATTTGAAACAATATTACTTTATTAACTTAGTTTTAAACTAACCCAAACGTGCTACAACTACAAAAGCCTCTGTAAATTATTAATTAAATATATGAATTTAAAATTAGTCTACTAAGCGTCTAGAGATGTAAACCATATATGGGAAAGCATAATAAATTTAATGAACTGGAAAATAAATTAAGCTGTACAGTAAATTCATTTTTATTAATGCCATTTTGCAAAATTAATTTTGGCATGAGAAGCAGATGATATGAAACATTAATATAAAATGATAATGGAATGGATCTTTAACGTGAGCAGGTTTAACAAACTAACAACAGCAGTGTTTCTCATAAAATTTAAATTTCATCTATTATGTACTTTCGTGTATACGTATATATAATAAATGAGGCATTATATTCAGGATAGAGCTTCTAGTACAACCTAAAATATTATGATGAATGCATTATTGAAAAGAGCACATCGAAAACAATGGTAATAATCTAAAAATGGGAGTATATGTTAACGTAGATAAGTTGTTAAATTTTATGTTACTTAATTGTATCATGAGTTAAAACTTTATTATAACTTCTTCTTTCTGTATTCTTCACCAAAATGCAAATTATGTAACTGAAGTGCAGTGGACAAAAAAAAAAGAGACAGTTCTCTACCTCCCGTTCTACTTGCCGATTGACAAAATTCAACTTACGTTTTTCATGTCGCGAAAGCGCGACTTAGGATATGTATTAGATTAATATATAGCGTTGTTCTAATGTAGGTATTTTGACACAAAATGAGACTTTTTCTGAGAAGACATGCCGAATGTTTTCCATATTTCGATTCTACGACTCAAATTATGCCAATCTGCCAAGTTTTGTAAAAATCGCACGAGTAGTTTTTAAAAACTAGCTCTAAAAAATTTAGCTCCCCAATATTCATTGAATTTGATACATATTTATTAATATCTCTTTTCTTATTAAACTTAATTGATTCCTTTTTCCAGAGTTCGAAATTTAGGCATAGATCAAATATAATTGACACATTTTTTGTGATTTATTTTTTAAAATATTTTTAAAAAATTTTCGAAAACATTTTTTTATTATATAACCTATAAAATTTTTAACATCGTCTTAAAGTAGATGTGTTTCTAGGCACACCTGCAAAAAATTAGAGTTTTTTACTTCCTTGTAAGAAGTAAAAAGGGAGTATTGTAATCGCGAAACGTTTCAGGCAGCATATTTCAACGAAAATATCCATTTTGACCCCTATCGAATGCAATTTAACGATGTTTTTGCGTGACCTAACGTGACTTTGCGTGATATCTGTACGTAAGGACAGAATAAAAAAACTCTTTTCTTTCAAAAAAATTATAAAACTGCTTTAAGATTAATTCTGAAGAGAATTTTTCGTGGCGTCTGTACGAACATATGTACGTACGTGCGTACGTACGTATCTCACATAACTCAAAAACGAGTAGCCTCAGAACGTTGAAATTTTGTATATAGGACTGCTATAACATGTAGATGTGCACCTCGTATTTTGGTTGCAATCGGCAGCACCAAACGTATATAAATATATTTATAAATATATCCACTCTATTAGGCTCAGTGATCTCAGTTTCTTTACTCTTATATGTTTGTAAATTGTACATTTTTTTTTCTTTAAAAATGATTGAATTATATTGTTTTTATCTTCCGGTTAAGGATTTTATGCCTTTAGTAAATCTGTGTGCAATATTTTTAGAATTATCAGCAATTTTAAAGTTGTTTAATTGCCGCTAAGCCTGTTTTAATGGCGGCCATTGATGTTTACATTTGAAACAGGAGACTAGTGGATTTGTTGCCAATCTAGAGAAACTTAGCTTCGCAAAAACAAAGATAACGCATTCATTTATTATTGCCAATTAAATCATGCTTAATTCTTTCTGGATTTTTACGAGGAAATAAGCGTTTGAAATTTACTTCGTAATTTTTAATATAGATATTTTGAGTTTTTATGTATTTTTGCCTTCTCGCGAAGTAAGAACTGAATTAATTCAATGAGAAATACTGAATCGTCTGTGAAAAACTGTTTCTTTTTTGTTTTATTTTCTTAATTTATTTTAAACATAGTTCTAGCTTTTTTATAGTATTTGAATAGAACATGTGGCAACGATTAGATAATTCTTTAAATGATATACATTTTGTGCATTCTGAGTTATAATATGAACGAAATATAATACTGTTAAGTAAACCTAGCGCCAGGTGTGGTGTATTTAATTATCCCAAAGCCCACTAGGGCTATCTGCTTAAGAGGAGGGATGCCTTCGTGGAGGACTTTCTAAGGGAAACTGGCTCGTATACACGTTACACATGGGGAAAACCACGAAAACACCCATGCAGCCAGCCCGTTCGAGGGATTCGAACCTCGGACCGAACTACCAGTGTTCAGCGACTTTACCGTTCGGCCGCTGGTGGGCAAACCTAGCGCCACAGTATCGCTATGGTAAACAAAGTGAATTTTAAAGAATGCATTTATTCTATTGTGGTTTATGCGTTGTCGACGAGGTAGGTTTAATTTAATCCAATAAGTTTAAATGAAATGCAAGAAAGAATGCGTATAATTTAATATTCCGTACTAGGAAGTCATGTGGTATACACATCAGATTTTTTATTCACAGTTTTCTAAGATATACATGAATTTACACATTGGAGCGTTTTGAAATTTAGCATATGTTTTTGAGCGATAATAACGCCAAATGTGGTATATGCACTTTATTTGAAAATATCAAGGATGACTTTTTTTCCGCTCGTGTACAACGGAAAAAAGGAAAAGAAAATAAATTGCTCTAATTTAAGAAGTTCGCCAAGTGAATCATGCTTGGCGCAAACTGAAAAAGAATGCGCCAAGATAAATTGTTAAATTTCACCGTACGTTTCGCAGTAAATTTTACGAAATTTAATATTTAGGCATAATTTGAGCCGTAGAATCGAAGTATGGAAAAAAAATTGACATGTCATTTCAGAAAAAGTCGGATTTTGTGTCAAAATACCTATATTAAACAACGCTATATATAAATCTAATATATATCCTAAGTCGCGCTTTCGAGACATGAGAAATGCAGTCTGAATTTCGTCAATAGTCCCAGTAGAAAGGGAGATATAGAACTGTTCCTTTTCTTCCCGCAGTGTGCATCTCCGATAAACCATTTTTCCTTCCAGTTGCTTGGAAGAAGATGTGATGAGAAGTCAATAATGGAGCTCAAAAAATGTGAAATGAAATATTATGGAATGTGAATTTAAAAATTAGAAATTTAAATTAGTTTTTGTAACTGCTGCCTCATGCTTTTAGATTTTTATAGTTTAACTTTTTACCTAAACTCATTAATACCTTCGTTTACAATTTGTTTAAATTCTGGTGAGAAACACTATAAGGCTTTATGTCAATTATTCAGTTATTATGAGATAAATCTATACTATAACGTTTTCTTTTTGTAGTCCTCACTAGAAAGCAAATTAGTTATTGTGTAAATTGACGGCTTGAATGTATAGATTTAGAGAGCTTCTGGTAGCCTCGTTTTGTAATTACTATTTCCAGCACTACCTAAATTATTCACGCTTTAGGATCTTGCTAGTGGAAGTTTCAATAACGCGCCTCTAATTATCTTGGGCCATTTTAAGTAGTCTAGTTTGTATGGTCTCAAATTAAGTTAACTACATTTGAATTTAACTTACGTTTCCTTAAATACATGCAAAATAGCTAAGATTCGCCTGTCGCGCAAGCAGTGCTTTCTGTTCATCTGAAACTTAAATAAAATCTGAAAGCTTTCACATTTTATATGACGTCCAAAGGGGCAGTTTTTTCATTTGCAGACATATATACGTTTCGAGAGCATTTGGGTTAAAAATATTTAAAAACAGCATATCTTTAGAATTTCTGATAGGCAGTCTCCCGCACTGGAGATAAAAGTGTTTTATTTCGTACTTCTTATGTTATATAGAAGAATGTTTCGACACCAAGGTTAAATAGCTTTACTTCAAGGTACAATGTTATATCTGAAATTCCTATATGTTAAATGTTAAATATGAAACTACTTGCCGTGGAAAGGTTTCTACTTCCTCTTAGGGAGGAAAATTAAACTCTTAAGAATTTGCCAACTAACAAAATTTTAGTGATCGTATAGTGAAACGTGTACAGCATTTTTGCGTTGTGAAAAAAATGCATCCCGGGACCGCGCCGTGAGAGGATCGAAAACATAAACCTATACAAGATATAAAGGAAAAGTTCATATTAAATATATAAAGAAAACATACTGTAATAGTTTTCCAGATTAAATAATCAGTTTATTCAATTACATCACAATATGAAAAATCTTAACCTCATCTGAGAGTCTTTTCATTTAAATTCATAAAAAAAACTTAAGGTTTGTCTGGTAATTTAAAAGAAAGGAAAGGGAAACAATTTATGGCCTGAGAGTTAAATTTTAGATTCGACGTTGTTTTTTCTGCTAAGGACGTTTTTGAAAAACTTGCTTAAAGTTCAAACACACCAAAAAAAAATAAAACTTATCTTGAGGGGACATCTTGAAGCGGAGGACTCGTATCTTATCAAGCGTTGATGTCGGCCGGGCTCATCTTGACACTGGTTCTAAAAATGTCGGCGCCAATTCCCACTGTAGAACAAAAACAGGAGCACTGCTGCCCAGGACGGCTATCCGCTTGGTCCTGAAAGTCCTATGTCAACACGCAGGTAACTCGTTCAAATTTCGCCTCTTTACCAACACGCCGCAAGGAAGAGGGTTTTCAGCTTCAGGTCAGAAACGTTTTTTCTAGGCAATTACGGCTCGCCTGTTCTTACTCATCCCAAGAGCAAGCTTCACGAGTAACGTCCCAAGTAAGTTCCACCCCCCAGTCAGTAAGAGAGAGAATCCAACTCGAATTTCCTTCAAGCCAGTTTTCAAGAGCAACGTCCACTAGTCCAGCCGGCCCGAAAATCAGCGAGTCCAAGAGTGAGTGCGTAAGAGAGTCTCGCCTCTTAACCAAAAACGCGGCCGGGGAGCATATTTGCCGCTCCCCGCCAGGAAAACATTTTTCATCGTAATTACATCTTCTCTCTCGCTTTTTCAACCTGTTTTCAAGAGTAACATCCACAAGACCAGCCAACCAGTAAGTGCGCGAGTCCAAAAGTGAGTGCGTCTCGCCTCTTAACCAAACGCGGCCGGGGAGCATATTTGCCGCTCCCCGCCGGAAAACATCTCTCTTCGTAATTACATTTTGTCCAGCAAGCCCGAAAATCAGCGAGTCAGTCAGAGAGTCAGCCAAAAAGTAAGTGTGTATCCAACTCGAATTTCCTTCGTCTCCTTCACAAAAACGGGCTCCCACTATGGCTTCACTTATCGCCCCCTTAATTATGGCAAAATCTTCGTTTTCAACTCCAGAATGCGGAAATAAGGGTGATCGCGCATGCGCGCCCTTCTTCACTTAGCCAACAACCGGACCCTCAATCGCCAAAAACCTGAATGACTTACATTGAAAGACAAGTAGCAACCCTTTCCGTCACGTACTTTCCTCTCTTAAGGTCAACTAACAATGAAAATTCTTTCTCGAACATTCTAAAGGACAAAGCGCGCGAAATCATGACTTGGCAAAAATTGCCTCCCTTTCCCTGCTTCTTTCACAATGAATAAAAGTTTGTACAAGATTTGCAAATAAAAGAAAATAAATAATATTCATTTAAACTAAATAATATTTCCAGAAGCATCTGTTTTTCCCCAAAATTAAAGCCTTAAAATAAATAATTCAGAATCAAAATAAAATTTAAATTTCCATAAATCATAAAATCATTCACCTAGTTTTTATAACGCTATCAGATAATTTCCCTACATAACACTTACACTACTTTCGTAAGTTTTTTATACTGTTGCCACTGCTCGCACTGAAATCATTGAGTTTTTTTCATCAAAAATTCATTAAAAAGTTTACAAACTATGAAATAAATAATAAAACAATATCGAAATTCTAAATACAGTGTTGCCATATTTGGTTGTAGGATTTATTCAAAATTTGATGGCTCTAGAGACGCCGTTTTTCCACAATTCGAGAAAAATACATACATTTATGAAGATTCTTCATTATTTAATTTCTTTAAATATAATGCAGGGCGATATCATTTGGTGGCAACAATTTGAAAAGTGTTTCAATGCTTTTCATTTGATGCAAAATGTCATTTCTAGATTAACTGCCCATTTGAGATAACGCCCCTTTAGGCTAAAAATAACATTCGTACAGTTTTATCTCTCACTACCATTACTTAATTATTTTAATTATTAACTAGAGTTAACTAACTAGAGTAATTTACTGATTATTAGATTTTATTGCTTATTATTATTATGTAAATATTCGTAATTTTATTGGAAACTGTTCACTTTCAGTGAAACACAAATAGCGTTTCAAGAAATTATCGCATTTCGCCATGAGTACTTTCTTAGTGTAAGCGATTTCCACGCCTGGCTAGCAAATGAATTTCCGTGGTTGGAATACTGGCAAAGGAATAGTTGATATTTTATATTACCTGGTCCGAAATATCTAATGTACTCTACAGTTATGCAGCTAATGTTTAATTTTATTTTGACCCTCCAGCCTAATTATTTCTTTTGCAGTAGTGAGCGTTAATTGCTAACTCTTACTAATCATTATTAATATGTAAATATTTGATATTTTAGTGAAAAATATTTCAATTTCAATGAAACTGAAATGACATTAGATTTAGCTCATCTCCCGCGTTACGACATCTAAGTAATCTGCGTCATATACTTACATAAATCTTTTTAAACCTCAGTTGAAATCAAAAATTTTTAAAACAGGATTTGAAATTATTAATTGATATACTCCATAATGAATACTATAATTTAACTACACAATATAAAACGAGTTTCATTTACATTACTGAAAAAAAATTTTAAACATGTACGGAAATACTGAACAACAATTTGAAGCTCATTCAAAATTTAGTAAATAAAGCATCATTTAGAATGTACTGACAACGGGTAAAATTCTCACAATTCTGAAGTCAGAGTTTAAAAGGTCCTCATCTTGTTTAATGGCTCTTTCCTCGTGACATTCTCCTTCACAAATTAGCGTGTTAGAGTCTAAAGCACCTTATTATCCGAAAGAGTTTTCCTAGCCCGGCGTCTCCTGATAGCACTGAATAATTTAATTGTCTGTCTTCCATAACTTATTCATTAGGTTTAAACCAAAAGCGGCTATATAAAGATAGCAGGAGAAAAACTTCTGTGAAGAGAAAAGTTTTACAATTATACTTCTCTTTTGGCTGCAAAATGTATTTAAGAAAATGATTTTCCAGTTGCGTGGTCATGGATCATGACACGGAAAAATAAGTATAATTACTTCTTATTTTAGCAAATAAGGGTTTTTGACTTTTGAAACATTATTATTGCTTAAAAATATTATTAGCGTGATTCCACAAAAGCTGTTTTCACATTTTTAAGCGATTTTCCTTGTATTTATAGAAATACTTGTGGGATTACCTTCAATAAGAACAGAGTAGAGCACGCCTTAAGCATAACAAGTACTTTATTTTACTAATATGAAATAAAATGAAAGAAAAGATAAATTGAGTGAAGCCGAATGTTGCAGGTAATCTCACAATAATTATACTCAGTCCAAACAGTTCCCCAGGATTCATGTAACGATGACCATTTTCATACACTATCAGTTTCTAACAGTTCTATGAAGGCACGTCTGCCTTCATATGGCTAGCTCAATGTAAGCATCTTGGAGGATCTGCAGGCCGTCTGCCTGTTTCCATTCCTTTCCGCATCTCGAAGATATCCATCTCTGCGCGTGGAAAACGTCGTATATTCGGCACTTCCAGCGGTCGTCTGCCGTTCTGCAAGCTGCGCTAAACTGTGATAACGTCGTGCCTCGCTGAGTAGAAGTAGAAGTAGTCGAAGAATCTACCTCCACATATTTTACCTAAAATTTTTATATTTTAAATATCCCATTTATTTGATAATCCTTATGCTTCAATATCTTTCTACACTGGAATTTCCAATACAATAAAAACTTTTATAGTATCGAAGAGGTATTTTATCCCATTCTCCTTGAACAGCTGTCCAAACTCCAAGGAGTTGTGTACCTCTTGTTTTGGTTGCAATCGACGTGCCAAACTTATATAAACTCACACTGTCTCTCGACTCAGCTCCGTTTTTGTTATTCTTACATGTTGGTAACTGTGCAATTTTTTGCTTCAAAAATTAATTGAATTATGTTGTTCTTATGTTCCTGTTAAAGGTTTTAATCTGCATACAATAATTGTAGGGTGTCCGCCGATAACATCCCGGCAAAAACATCGCGGACGAAAACGTCGCGGAGAAAACAAAGCAAAGGCGAAAACGTCGTGCTACAAAACATCGTGGGAGAAAACATCGCAAAGAGAAAACATCGCAGTTCTAAAACATCGTGGTACAAAACATCGTCGTCGAAAATAAAGTGGTCCAAAAACTTCGCAGTTTAAAAACATCGTCGTCGAAAATATCGTGGTAAAAAATAAAGTATCTACAAATCATCGCATGACGATAACATCGCAGACATGCTTTTTTCAGGCTTTAATAACTGTAAATGGATATTCCCATAATGATTTGTGAGCGCAAGATGTAAAGAAGGATAATTTTTACTTTCATATTTTTTATTAAATATTAAATATTTGCTGAGAAAATAAGAAGAAAACTTAAGCATAGAAAATTAATGCAACTTATAGCACTTAATAGAATTTTAAATCGACATAGTTAACTAACAAAGACCATTAATAAATCATTTTTTATAAAGATTTTACAGGTAATTTTTCATAAAAAGTATAATCTATTAAGTTGCATTTAATTTTCTATGCTTAAGTTTCCTTCTTATTTTTTCAGCAAAAATTTATTAGTTAATAAAAAAATGTGAAAGTAAAAATTATCCTTCCTTACATCACTTGCGCTCACAAATCATTATGGGAATATCCATTTACAGTTATTAAAGCCTGAAAAAAGCATATCTGCGATGTTATCGTCATGCGATGATTTGTAGATACTTTATTTTTTACCACGATATTTTCGACGGCGATGTTTTTAAACTGCGAAGTTTTTGAACCGCTTTATTTCCGACGACGATGTTTTGTACCACGATGTTTTAGAACTGCGATGTTTTCTCCCACGATGTTTTGTAGCACGACGTTTTCGCCTTGCGTTGTTTTCTCCGCGACGTTTTCGTCCGCGATGTTTTTGCCGCGATGTTTTCGTCTGTAACCAATTGTAGACTTATCCACAGTTTAAAAGTTGTTTAAGTGGTACTAAGTCTAATGAGGTCGCCATTTGCTTACATTTGAAACTCTTACTAGAATAGTCAATTAAGTCAGTTTGTGCACCAACTTCAGTCTTTTTGCAAATTGAAGCCAAAAGTAAACTTTTGGTCTCAATTTTGGGCACCGAAAAATCTGCCTTCCTATCCGCGAGCCGAATTGCTTGGTTTTACGTAGGAATTTTAGATTTAATTGTAAAAAAAAAAATTAACTGTATTTAGTGTTTTATGTTTTTCTATATTTTACAGCTCTTAATAAAGATGTTTCATATTCTTATGTACTTTTACCTTGTCACGAAGTGAAAACTGTACTAATTGAATCAGAAACATATCCCAAATGAAATTCAAGGAAATAAATTTAAATGAAATGCAGTTAAAATGTGTATAATTTAATAGGATGTTCAAAGAAGCCGTATGGTATCTAAATCAGATATTTTGTCTAGACTAAAGCAATAATTTTAATTTATACATGGTATTCTGAACTTCAAAACGTAAATATTAAATGATATGATAGTTCTACATGTTCGCAATCATTTTAAAATAACAGAAGGAAATAAATTTCGCATTATATGCGTTTTTCAAATCAGTTAAATTCTTGTTTTCTCTAGATTAAAACAATAATCGAATTTCTACGTGGTAATTGTGGCTATAAAGTCTAGTTATTAAATGCTTTGCTAAGCTCTACATGTTCAACATCGTCCATAAATGGGAAAATAAAATAATATGCGCATCACATGTAATTTTCAAGAGTTAAATTATCTTTTGCCTAGATATATTGCCTGTATTTGTTGCCTAGATAAAAGCAATAATTTTTGCATAATAAGCATTTTTTGAGCTTATCATATAATTTAATAGTTACATCTTACAAACAAAAATACCAAGTAAAAATTCGTATTATTCTTTTAATCTAGGCAAAATGTATCGAAATGTGCCAATAATCGCTTGCCAAGAAAACTAAAATCAATCCTTTTCAACACGTCCAAGGAAATATCATACATTCCTCACTCGCCTAGATTACGCCCATATTTCAGACATAAAAGAGAGCAGAAGTTTCTTGGACGCGTTCCAAGGAGGTTTGAAATTCTCTAACAGTTATGCAGTCTTAATATTTCTTAGTTTTACCCCACCCTCTCCGGCAAAGCAGTAAGATGAACAAACGAAAACAAGATGGCCACAGATGAAGTGCTCTAATTTCTTTCGTCGCAGCATTTCGAATCAAAAATGCTCTTTGGCAGGTTCTTTGATGTTCGATGCAGAGGAGGAATAAATAAAAGCCGAGTCGTTTCATAAATTCCAAACTTGGAAATCTTTCAAAATGTCAAGGGCGGTTGTATCGGGATGTCGGCTAGTTTTTCTGGATATATCATCCTTTATGAGAAGACGAAGTAACGAGTGAAGGCCTGCTTTGAAAATGTGTTGTTGGAAAGTGTTGGATGGGATGAAAGTTACTAACGTTTATTTTCATTTGATAACTGTTTTGCTTTATAATTGTTTTCAAATTTGTAGTGAATGCAAGCATAGTTAATTATCTGGACAGAAGTAGTGATAGTTAGAATTATTAATATAACTGTCTACATTATTTACATTTTAAGAAAATTTCAGTTGAACAAAAGGCAAAAAAATATATGGAAAGTACTATATATAATATATGTAATATAGGGAAGATATGAACAGAGCAAAAATACTAGAAATGAAGATAAAAAATATTGTTACGAATTTTGTAAATAAGTATAAATAATTTTAGTCAAATTGTGGTATCTTTTGTATAATGTAACATGAAATGCCTGAACTTTGAATACGTGAGAATAACAATAAACACAAAATCAAAAATTAGTAAATGCAAATGGTGTCCACACCCTACACATCACCTCACAATAATGACCGTTATACCGTTAGATGTGACACGTAACAGTATGTATCCAATTGGTTACACTATGCAGTAAGCTAAATTTTGTGTTTTGATTTGATTTACATTACTAAATGTAACTATGCTGCCAAATGGCAACCATATGCATTTAAAAGATGTTGAACATGTAGAGCTTTAACATAGACATCAACGGTTACAACTTACAGCCAAGAATACCATGTAAAAATTCAAATCAGTATTTAATTTAGAGAAAAAGAATTTAACGATTTGAAAAACGCACAGCATTGGCATTTTATTTCATTCTTCCATTTGTAAGTGATTTTAAACATGTTTTGAGCTTAGCATTTAGAAATAGAGTAATGGAATACAGTGCGGACGATATATATTTTTCACCTCAGTTTAAATTCATTATTCCGTTGTTTTATAAAATACACTAAGGGTAAGATTTGTGCTTTGTGTTTAACCGACGGTTAAGATTTCTACATTGCTCTGTTCTGCTACCCAGACTATTCGCTATCCATATCCAAGATGTTGTGGCGAAGGGTGAGGGGCCACATGACCCCCTCACGAATGTCGCCGATTTAAAATAATGTAAAGGTTTCTACAGCTTATGCATTACAATCTTGTGGTAAAAAGCATATGTAACGGAGTTATCTGTACAAAAGTTTTCCCATGAATTTATTTTTGCTTCGATACTCATCCGTTTGTATAAAGTCGTTTCTTTCTGAAAAACGATGAGAGTGTTAGACTCAGTACTATTCGTTCTTTCTTATTTCAACGTCTTCTCAGCGCGCGGCCCTTTTTCTGTTGTATGCTGTGGAGGCAAGCCTCCACAATTATTCAGCGTCAGGTTTGCTAACTGCGACCGCCGAATGACAAGGCGAAATTTATTGCAACAACCGGTTTCTCCTTCCTCTGCGGCTGCGGTCCGAAGGTGTAGGACGGCTTCTGGCTGACCTCACCTCAGCTTATGCGTGTGCTATTTTTTCTTCTTCTCGTTTTATTGCCTTCTTCGATAATGTATGCAACACCATGGAATTTTCTTTCTTAGTGGAAATTAGAATTGAAGATTCGACGCAAAAAGATTCTCCATATACCTAAGACCTGCAAAGGCAAATTTTGTTCAACATCGATATCCTTTTCAGAAGTCTTTGTGTGCACGTGACTCAACTTTTCCTGATGTAAAGAATTCTTCTTCTTCGAAAAAATATCTCTGTTACACAAGTACATTCGGTTACAGCTGTAAAAATTTGACTGTTGCTTTTGAATGAGACTTTGTTTCGCGCTGATGGAAGGGGATTAACTTTGTTTCTAAGTGGTACGTTTCTTCTTCTTTGGCCAGAGGTAATGTGCAGCCTATCTCTTGTTCTGTGATGCATCTTGTATCTATTGCATGCGCAATTGCACTTTTCGCTTTCTGTAAACTCATGCGTAGGCAGTTAATTGCCTGAGAATGATGTGCTTGAGTAATATTGATATTAGTATTTTTATTGACTTGATGTTCTCCCTGGAACGAGAGATCTGACATTTGGAAATGGTGACTAATATTCAGTGATACTGTGGACATAGCGCACTCTCTGCTGGTATTCTAGACATTCGTTATGGTAGGCAGGATGTTTGAAATCGTACTGTGCTCCGTATCGGTGGTTTCTGTCACCGCAGTTAATACAATTTGCCTGATCGCTTCGACATTCTCGGATACTGTGAGACCCTGCGCAATAGGCACATTACGGATTTGTGCTTTGACATTTAGCCTATGTGTATCCAAATTGTTAGCATCTATAGCATCCCTTGATATCAATATATTCTGTGATGGAATGTACTTGCCATCCAAGGAATAGTCTTCGGACTCTGATTGCTGTTGCGAAGCTCGTTAGCTCGCATTCAACGATCCATTGGGCATGTTTTGACCTTCGCTTCTTAGGTCTGAAGAGTGCAGTGAAGTTGCTTTTGGGTGAGTTTGTGATTGCGCAGATATCTTCCAGGATATCATTTGAGTCAGAGGACTCAGAAACGTTGTGGATTGAGCATCGTGGCTTTCGCCTTGTTGGTCTTCTGATTTCTGCTTGCACTTCAGCTTTCTGAATGTGCTCTTCTAGTTTGTGAACACCTTCCATAGTTTTGCAATAGACCTCGAGTCCTCCTCTACGATTGTTGATAATTTTTTCAATGCCAACCAATTTTTTCTGTAGTTTTGTAACTGGAACCTTGACTTGAAGCTCCTCTCGAAAGGAAACACATGTAATATTACTGTTTGGTTGTATAATATTACTTGGATTCTTTGGAACTCGAACGTCAGCAAATATTTTAGTGAATGCTTTTGGAGATTGGCTAACTAGAGGACGTTCTGATCGTTGTTCCGCTTTTATTGCAACATCTGAATTAATCGTATGCTGTGTATTTATTGCCACGTCTGTTGTTTTCGTATGCTGTATATTTGTCTCCACTTCTTTTGAACTCTTTTGCTGAGTGTTAGTCTCTGCTTCTTGTGTTGCTGTCGATACTGTTTGATGGAAATCTGATAATGTTTCGATGGCAGCCAATGGCGCGAGTAAATGTTTGCTTTCGCCTGTTGGCAGAAGGAATCTATTTGATTTATTTGATTTCCTCTTCTTGGCAATTTATTTAGTTTATTTTTCAATAATTTTTAACATGTCCGTCTGAAGATATTGCATGAGCTTTGTAAAAATGAAGTTTCTATAGATTTCAAATTCAAATTAAATATGAAAGTATTAGAAATTTGGCTATAATTCAACTAATATAATATATTTTTAAATAAATCTTATATCAATTCAAAGATAAAAAATTCTTTATAAGACTATTATAAAATTTCAGTAATCTGGATACGGTACTCCTTTAAATTTGAAACAAAGGTACAAACTATAGCAATTAATGATAAATGTAACTATATAAACAATGTTATTATGAAGATTCTACATTGAAATTACTATATTAAATATTTTTAATACAACTTATAATTTGAATACCACTTGAAATTTTGGGACAAAATCTATATCATATCGTAGAAGCATTTTTTTCTTCATAAATCCACTGTAATTTGTTGTCACATAAGTTAAATCAATTCTGCTTAAATCTTTAACTCAAACCCATATACCTTGATGTTAATCATAAGTAGCATTGTTAAATTTCCATTGCTTTAAGACTTACAAATTTTGTATTTTCTTTTGATGACAGTTCGCAGGTTGCTGGCCGTACCCTCTCGAATGCGATATCTTTGGAATCCTCTCTTAAAGGCCTCTGTCTGCCCTACCAAAGAGCCCGAGTTTGAATTCCGGAGAAAGCATGGATATTTGCAAATATACACTCATGTCCATAAATTAAGGATAATGCGGAGTCACGCGGAAATCGAACTCTAAAATAAATATATCACCTGTAAAATTACTACACACATCTTCAAGAATCATATGCAAATTTCAGGAAGTAACCAGATGACACCGATGGTACGTCACAATGACGAGAGTGTAAGAGAGTAATATATAAGGAATGCAGGCTGTTAAGTTAGAATATAGCGCCAGCTATTGGATAGGGAGAGAAACTCTCACTTGGCCATCTGGATTCGGCTAAGCAACATGACAGAGAATGTATTAGATCTGAATAGTTAATTACTGTAAATAAATTAGTTAGTTCTTTTGCTATACAGTCCACTTATTAGTAAAGAAACAAGTACATGGTCAGCAGAACCGGAGAAGTGAACAAAATGCTGGCATTAGATAGAAACAAAACTTCGTTAAAAGCGAAACTAACTAGGTTAGAAAATGTAGTGAAGGAATATGATGATAGTTCGAATAAGAATGAAATTCAAATAAAATATAGATCGCTACAAAGCATTCAAATGGATATTAGAAACTTGAGGATTAGATATTTCGAAAGCGTTGATGAAAAAGATGTCACAGCCATCGATGAAGAAATCGCCGAAATGGAAGAAAGAACTGAAGTTCTGGAGGTAAGAATTATGGAAATTCTATCATCTATAGCACATTCTGAAAATGAAAATGATTGTAGTAAATTTGATCCTAAAGTACAAATACGTTTGCCAGAATTACCAATTCCTAAGTTTTCTGGTAAATATACCGAATGGAATAATTTTAAGATTCAATTCGAAAACATCATAGCGAATAACACGCAATTAACAGAAGTTCAGAAACTCTACTATTTAAAGGCTGCATTAACTGATGAAGCAAAAAATCTTGAAACTGTTGATGATACTTTTAGTTCTCTATTTAAAGCTCTTCAAGATAGGTATGAAAATAAAAGAATATTAATTGAGACGCATATAAAGTCAATAATGGATTTACGTACTTTAACACTCGAATCGTCTAAAGGAATAAGGTATATAATAGATAATGTTACTAAAAACGTTAGGGCTTTGAATGTTTTAAAATATGAGAAAAATAATTTATCGGATATTCTGTTATTAAATATCGTACTTCAGAAACTAGATTTTGAAACGCGTAAACAATTTGAACACAGCATTAATGCTACGGAAGTTTCTACGTTTGATGAATTAATTTCGTCTTAGAGAAAAGATGTCAGTTATTGGATAACATTAACCGTAATGCTAATAAAATGAAATATCCGTTAGAAAAAAATTCGAAATCAAAGGCTCTGATGGTTAAAATCGATAGTGTTTCGATTTGTGTTATATGCAAAAATAATAATCATCCACTGCATAAATGTGATTCATTTTTGAAATTAAATCCAAATCAAAGATATGAAATAGTTAAAACCCATAAATTGTGTCTAAACTGTCTCAGTAACGAGCATTTAATCGCAAAATGCAATTCTAAGTTCAGATGTTCGGAATGCCATAAAAAACACCATTCATTAATACATCGCCTGCTCAGAAATGGCGCCATTCAACATAAGTTAGACATTACAAAAACGGAAGCAGCGAGTGACGAAATTATAAACAAGAACGCGGATGTCTCTAATAAAAATCAATCAAGTTGTCTTTTGACACGCAGAAAAAACGTGTTATTGGCGACTGCAATAATATATATTTGCAATTCCGAAGGAAAAAGAATCTCAGTTCGCGCAATACTTGATAACGGCAGCATGAGTTGTTTCCTGTGTGAAGGAGTTGCTAATTTGTTAAATATAAAGAAAGAAAGAATTTTTGCATCTGTATCCGGAATTAATGAGAACGTTATAAATATTAATTATCAACTAGATGTACAGATTTTGAATAAGGATTTAACATATGTAAGATCAGTTAATTGCTTGGTTATTTCTAAAATAACCAATGTAACTCCATCAAGATGTTTAGATGTGCAGTCATTAAATATTCCCATTGATAGTGAATTGGCGGATCCGCAATTTGGAACACTTAACAAAATAGATATGTTACTAAGGGCCGAATTGTTCTTTGAGATTTTAAAAGAAGGAAAATTTCAATTAGAAAATCAACCGTTGATATTTCAAGAAACAGTTTTTGGATATATCGCGTCTGGTGCATGCAAGAGTGACTCAGAAGTAAATTATTGTGGTTTAGTTCTAAATAGTGAAGAAAGAGTTGAAGAAATTTTGCAAAGATTTTGCAAAGTTGAATCCATTGAAAATATCGAGGATGCTTTGAGTGAAGAAGAAAAATACTGTGAAGAACATTTCAAGCGTACTCACTATAGACAAAATGATGGAAGATACGTAGTTCAGTTACCCATAAGGGAAGGTATAGAATTAGGAGAATCGAAAACGCTGGCTGAGAAAAATTGCATCAAGTGTGGAATCGACTAGAAAGTTATTCGAATATGAAAACATTATATAAGAATTTTATTAAAGAATATAAGGATCTAAATCACATGGAAGAAGTTCAAGAAATTGAAACATCGACTTGCAATTATCTTAGTCATCATGGAGTTTATCGGCCAGAGAAAGCCTCTACCAAGCTTCGCGTTGTGTTTAATGCATCCGCGGCTACTAGCAATGGAAAGTCACTGAACTCAATATTAATGAAAGGGAGAATACCTCAAGAAGATTAATTTTCTATGATTATTAGATTTCGAAAGTACAACTATGCATTAGGAGCTGATGTTCAGAAGATGTACAGACAAATACTTATTGAACCATCTCAACGAAACCTGCAGTTGATCTTGTGGAAGGAATCAGTTGGTAGTCCTGTGCAGACTTACCGTCTAAGGACTGTAACATACGAAACAGCAAGTGCACCATTCCTTGCAACAAGGGTCCTGAAGCAGTTAGCAATGGATGAAGCGACAGACTTTCCTCATGCCTCAAGAGCCATACTGAAGGAATGTTACGTGGACGACATTATTACTGGAGCTAATACGATGCAAGAAGCCAAGGAGTTGCAGACACAGTTAACCTGTCTTCTAGAACGTGGTGGAATGCAGTTACACAAATGGTGTTCAAATAATCCAGAACTATTGAAGAATAAGGAAAGTGCAACTCAGGATTACTCCTTTCAAGTTACGGATAAGCCTCAGATTACAAAGGCCTTAGGAATGTCATGGAATACGTCTACAGACTGTTTTTCTTACGATTTAAAGATACCTGACTTTGAAGAAACAGGCACGAAAAGAGATGTCTTATCAACGATAGGTCGCCTCTTTGATCCGTTAGGTTTAATTGGACATGTTACGACAAAAGCTAAAATATTTCTACAAAACCTTTGGCTTCTAAAATTAAATTGGAGTACACCTCTTCCTAAAAATTACTCTGAAGAATGGAAGGCATTTCTGCATAGTCTAAAAATAGTCAACGATTATCGCATCCCTAGATTTGTTCTAACCAATGGATTACAACAAATAGAAATTATAGGATTCTGTGATGCTAGTCAGAAAGCCTATGGTGCTGCAATTTATGTTAAATGTATGTCATCTTCAAATGAATGTACATCAAGACTTCTGTGCAGCAAGTCTCGTGTGTCACCTCTGAAGTCAATTACCATTCCTCGTTTGGAACTTTGTGGTGCAGTTCTGTTGGTAAAACTAATGAAAAGAATATTAGAGGCCATTCAGTTACCTATTGTCAAGGTGTATTACTTCACTGATTCGTCAATAGTATTAGCATGGATTAAGAAGGAACCTTATCAACTAAAGACATTTGTTGCTAATAGAGTATCTGTTATCCGAAGCATGACTGCGGTTCATGAGTGGTACCATGTTAACACTCACAATAATCCAGCTCATTTGATATCACGTGGAGCTGAACCTAAAGATCTTCTTCATAATGATTTATGGTGGTATGGACCAACTTTCTTGACTAAGGAGAGATTTTTGACTAATCCTTGTGAACTAATTTCATCTGATATGGATGATGTGGAATACGTCAAAGAACTCAAACTTAAGGATAATGACTTAGTTAATCTAAATGTGAACTCTAATTCCCTTGTTTTAGATCATATTCTTAACATTAGTAATAACTATATTCGTATTATTCGTGTATTAAGTTTTGTTTGTAGATTTATAGCCAATTGTAAGGGAAAACATTTAATAGGTTCTCTAACTGTTAAAGAATTGGATGACGCTGAGAAAATCATTATCAGGTATGTACAGTTACAGCATTTTAGCAAGGATATTCTGTCTTTAAAAATTAAGAATTGTGTTTCTTCCAAAAGTAAGTTAAAATTTTTATGTCCATTTCTAGATAATGATTCTCTTCTGAGAGTAGGAGGCAGACTTGCCAATAGTAATCTTAATTACAACCAAAAGTTTCCTTATGTAATGCCAAAAGATCATGTATTTACTAGATTAATTTTTCAGTATTACCATGTTAAATATTTACATCTTGGTGCTCAAGCACTATTGCATCAGGTTCGTAGTAAATTTTGGGTTATTAATGGTCGAGATGTAGCTCGAAAGGTTGTACATGAATGTGTAACATGTTTTAAGATTAAACCAATTGTATGTGAACAACTTATGGGAAATTTACCTAGTGAGAGAGTTAATCCAGGGTTTGTATTTAATACGTGTGGACTTGATTTTTCTGGTCCATTCCTCATCAAGTATAAAAATCAGAGAAAGGGTAATTATGCAAAGGTGTACGTTGCTATATTCATTTGTTTAGCTACTAAAGCAATACATTTAGAGGTAGTAACTGATTTAACCACAGATTCATTACTTGCTACTATTAAAAGATTTATTGCTAGACGTGAAAAATGTAATACCATAATGTCTGATAACGGTACTAATATGGTTGGTGCAAAATCAGAACTGAAAAAATTGCGTAGTTTAGTCCTTAAATCTAATTCTGATATAGCAGCTTTCTTAACATCTGAAGGTATAAATTGGAAACTAATTCCACCTAGAGCACCAAATTTCGGTGGTTTATGGGAAGCAGGTATGAAGTCATTTCAATACCATCTTCAGCGTACAATCAGCAGTTATAAATTAACTTTAGAAGAATTTTGGACTGTTGTCACACAGATTGAAGGTATTCTCAATTCTCGTCCAATTTTACCCTTATCAACAGATGCAAATGACTTTGAAGCCTTAACGCCGGGTCATTTCTTAATTGGACGTTCCATTACTTCATATCCTGAACCAGATTTGTCTCATCTTACAGATAATAGACTGTCTAAATGGCAAGTTATTACCAAGTTCATTCAAGTTATTTGGAAACGTTGGCAAACTGATTATTTAAATCATCTACAACAACGCACCAAATGGTTTATTAATAAAGAAAATTTAAAGGCAGGTATGTTAGTTGTGTTAAAGGAAGATAATCTTACGCCATTTAAATGGTCTTTAGCAAGAATTCTAGAAGTTTTACCTGGTAAAGATAATAAGGCCAGAGTTGTTAAAGTGAAAACATCAAATGGTGTGTATATTCGATGTATTAGTAAAATTTGTTTATTACCTATCCAGGATAATAATGCTTAGTTTACATTATTATGTTCTTATTGAAAATTGTGCTTTACATTAAAATGGAATTGTTTAAAGAATAAGTTCGATTGTAGCATAGTGAATGTTTATGTTCTTAAAATGTTACATTATTTTATATTATATTCATGATGAAAGATTATCTATTAGCTTTCATATTGTATTGTAGAATTAGTTGTTCTTGATTCGTTAAATTGTATGTTTGTTTGTAATTTACATGTAGAAATTTGTAATTTTAACGGGCGGCGGCATGTTAAGTTAGAATATAGAGCCACCTATTGGATAGGGAGAGAAACTCTCACTTGGCCATCTGGATTCGGCTAAGCAACATGCCAGAGAATATATTAGATCTGAATAGTTAATTACTGAAAATAAATTAGTTAGTTCTTTTGCTATACAGTCCACTTATTAGTAAATAAACAAGTACACAGGCAAAGAAGTAAAATTGTTCGCAGGCGCATTATAAGCATTTCAGTGCAATAACCAAATAGTTATGACACAAAGGACGCATTTGGATGATTTTTTACGTGGTAGAATTTTCGGCCGTCTGGAATGTGGGTGTACTCAACTCGAAGTATCAGACGAACTTGTAATTGCCCAGAGTGTCATTTCCAGGCTTTGGCAACGATTCCAAGATGATGATAATGTGAGTAGACGTTACAGCACAGGTCGCCCTAGAGTTACAACGCCGAATGAGGACCGGTATTTGGCAGTTACTGCCAAAAGAAACAGGCGGAGCGCAGCCTCAGGCCTGTCTCGTCAGCTCTCTTCAGCCACTGGTACGACAATTTCAAGGCAGACCGTGTACAGACGCTTAGGGAAGATTGGTCTATATGCTCGTAGATGCGTTCCACTTACTGCAACTCACTCTCGCCTGCCGTCAGCCTGGAGTAGAGAGCATGCATTGTGGACACCGCAACAGTGGGCTTGTGTGATGTTTTCCGATGAGTCCAGGTTTAGCTAGCAGTCTGATTCTCGCCAGACTTTCATATGGAGAGCTCCAGGTACCCGTTACCACCCAGAAAACATCATTGAACGACACCGTTACGGTGGTGCAGGAGTGCTCGTTTGGGGTGGATTTATTCTGGGTTCCAGAACTGACCTGCATGTTCAAATTGGAACCATGACAAGCCAAATCTATCGGGACGTCATTCTGGAACAAAATGTACGTTTGTTTCGGGGCGCCATGGGCGCACAATTTGTGTTTATGGATGACAACGCCCGTCCTCACTGTGCAAACATCGTAAGCGAATACCTTCAATCGGAGGATATCACCCGTATGGACTGGCTAGGATTCTCACCGGACTTGAATCCAGTAGAGCACGTATGGGACATGCTTGGCCGACGAGTTGCAGCCCGTCAACCTCATTCTACATGTCTATCGGAACTTCGGAGAGCATTGCTTTTTGAATGGTGTAATATTCCCCAAGATCAGATCGATAATTTGATACTCAGCATGCCTAGGCTTAGTACGGACTGTATTGCATCGTCTGAGAGACATACAATGTATAAACAATCATACCAACCATGTAATATTGGTTTTTTGTAAATAGTTTTTTTTTTTGTAATTTGCTCCAGGGAGAAAAAATCGCTAATTTTTTTTATAATATCAAACATATAGCATCTTTTTTTGCTCTTTACCATTTGTTTAATAAATAAGCTTTACAAATAAGCAAAATTTGTTTTGCTTCTAACTCTTCCTTTGCCTGATATTGCATTATCCTTAATTTATGGACATGAGTGTAGAATGTCTTTGTGTCATAGGTGCACTCTAAATATATGGCGCGCTGAAAGTTCTTTCATTTGATTTGAGGTAGTGAAAAGTGATGGGAGACCCTCGGACCACTCCCGGGTTGCTGTTCCTCAAACTTTTAATGGAAGTAGAAGTTCAACCTCCTTGAGGCTCTGGCAACTATTCTTCTATGAAATATGAACTCGACAACGACAGCATTACTCTTTTCTGATTTTCAAAAATCATGTTCCTCACTTCAGATGTTTACAAATTGTATGAGTAGAAAAAGACGGTAACAGCATGGATAAGAAATGTACCATGCAGAAGTAGAACATAATTATTATTTGCAACTACTTTTTAAATTGCAAATATTTGTATCTACTTGGAATTTGACTTTGACGAGGCTAAGAGCCAGAAAGCCAGCTCAGAAATTTGCTGGGCTTTCTACAGCAAAGAAATGCAGCGGTTGACCTGAATGAAATAGCAAAATAGTGGCCAAATCAGTCGATACTGGCCTGTGAAAAATTCAGAATCGCACCACACATTTATAAGGTAAAGCTTTTGTGGGCCTCTAGGTCAAAATTGTCCCCAAATACTTTTCTTGAATTCAATAATTTATTCTACTATTATTAGAAGTGCTAAGATAACAAGAATCATCTTAATATTCATGAATTTGCAGGACTAGTTTCAAAGGTTTCTTTCAATATAGAACCTACTTCTACAGCCACATAATTGCAAGTGACGAAAGAGAAGCCTATGTTAAGGCGATAAAAATATGAGGAAGGAAGTCAAGCTACTGGCGCCATCTATTGATGAAAAACGAAAACAACCATGAAATAATTTTTTTTAAAAGCTGAGCGTAAAGATGGACTGCGATTGGGATCGTTAAGTTAAGCTGAACGATTTTTATAAATGTGAAACCTTTCTAAAAATCTAATTTGCCAATGGGTGTTTTTTAAATAATTTTGACTGCTATCCAAGATTATTCAAGAGACATCTTCCGTTGCTGAATTAAATTCGATTAGATGAAAAATAGTATTTTATATTTTTCTTTAATAGATGGCGCCAGTAGATTTAATTCCGTTCTCTCACTGTTATCGTCTAAACACAAGGTTCCTCTTCCTCATTTCTACTTCTGCAACTGAAGAGGAATATTCTATATGCAAGGCTTCGAGACTAGTCCAACAAATATATGAATAGTACTCTGATTCTTGCTGCCTTAGCACTTCCAATTTTCGATTGAAGTTACGCCATGACTATTAGAAATGAAATTCCACATGTGTGATAAAGCATTTGATAACGATGTGACCGAAAACAAAAATGGGAATCACCCTTCTAAAATCCTAAAGTCAAAAACGTAAAATTAAGCGATCTATGGAACTCGTTTACATCTTAACTTTAAGCCGACATTTTTCGGCAGATAAAACTTACTGTTAGAAAAAACAGGAGATTCCTTATATAAAGTTTTGAATTCATATCGTCCATAATTTTATCTACTCCTTCAGTTCATCTTATTATCTTTTATTCAAGCTCAGTGATTTCCTAAATAGAAAGTTCTTATGCGTTCATTCATCAGGAAATATCCACCATTTTCGAGATCCATCGATTTTTGTATTACAATTTTGTACCATTATGCAAATTTTATTGGCAAGGTCTTAACGCTTCACATTCAGTGTGATTCATCTTCTTTCTCTCCAAGCGACAAATTGTTTAACCTCGCTTTATCTGGCTTGCTAAGGTAATTCGTTCAAAGCTGGAAAATGGAATTTTTCATTTTGAGTTTTATAAATTCAAACTGAAGGCATAAAACTGAAGAGAAAGTAAGATAAACTCAGCTTTTTGTCAGGAGCGCTAAAATATTAAACAACGTGGGAAAAGGCTTGGAAGTTTAGATCCGTGAATTTGAAAATAGAAATTAATTCCAAAGATATCAACCTTGAACAAGTTCTTGAATGCGGCAAAGTACACCCTAGCATAAGTCTCTTGCATGTACAACAATCTTTCAAAAAACTAACGGAAGATATTCTGAGAAATACCTAATTATATATTTAGTAATATAATCTAAGCTTTCGTTCTGCTGCATTGAATCATATCCAAACAATGATGAAAATGGATGACTAATAAAGCTTGGTACTAGTCTAATTGGTAAAGCTAATACTGGCAAAGCTTGGTACCAGCTTAAAGCAATTACGCAGTGGTAAATGCAGATGCATTTTACGTGTGTTTTCCCTGTTTCAGTTGAACAAAATTATTTTGTTTTCGAAATCGTCGGTGAGGTTTGTATAAAAAAAGATCCCCCCCCTTACACAACGCAGAATCAGTGCTTCTTGCAGAGTTGTCACCTGTTTTATCTTCTTTAATAATCTCTAAATCCTTACCTCCACCCAAAGAAGACTATGTAAGTTTGGAGACTGAAGTTAATATGATTCATTTGCAGCGTATTGGGACCTGCCTAAGTATTTCTGTAGAATCGTGTATCAATCAGTTAAATATTGATTACCCAACCTAAAAGTTAAACAATTGGTATTAGTTAGAAGATAAGGCTATATTCTCTACGACAGTACTAGATTGCATAACGTTCTGCCTAGTTTGCAGTATTCGTTTCATCTACACAATGTACATAAATATTCTTAGACGTCCTTGATTTCATTATCTGACAGTCGTATGCATGTGTTCTTTTATTATTTAAATACTTTAAACAAGGAATGTCATTCTGTTATGAAAATTTTAATATGTACATGCAAATGTTCTCCATAAAGAGATTTAATTAAAAGAATCTTATATAATTCGTATTCTAAAAGCATAGTTCCAAAACCCGAATCCTAAAAATTCTAAAATGAAATTGTTATATTATTTACATACATTAACAATAAAAAATTTTTTTTTTTTAAATCTGAAATGTTTCAGATTTTAAATTACGTCCAAAGGGGCGTTTTTTAACATTTTGTGTGTTACCTTTCTTTATTAAATATCATGTTCCTCGCACTTAAACCATAAGATCCAGTGCAACAGCAATATCGCAAAATAGTTTTAAAACGAGCATATCTTTAGAATTTCCGATACAGAGACTCACGCGCTGGAGATAAAAATGTTTTTTCTGCACAACGTTGCCATTGCTCGCTTTGAAATCCTTGAGTTTGTTAATCAAAAATTCGTCAAAGTTTTAAAAAATAGGAAATCGATCATAAAACAAATTTCAAATTTCAAATTTGGTCTTCCACATGCTCATATTCGTTGGAGGATTACGTTATTCAAAATTCGATGACTCTATGTACCGTTGTTTTATCACAATACGAGAAATATACATACATTTATGCAGATTTTTCATTATTTAATTTCTTCAAATATAATGCAGGACTCTAACATTTTGTGGCAACAGTTTGAAAAGTGAACCGACATTTATGAGTCCGACGCAAAATGCCAAAACGAAACTAATAGTCCTTCGGGATTCAAATCCCTTTGGACTAATTATTAATAAATTAAATATAAATTATTAATAAATTAAATATAAATTAAAAATAAAAATAACTAAGTTATTTTTATTTTTAATAACTTACATGCATATACTTAATATATTTATACTTTAATATAGTAACTTACATGCATTTAAAATAAAAATAACTAAAGGAATTTTTCAATGATTGTTACATTATGATTCTGTAATAATAAAGTTGCATGAGAATATTTATAATGCATTTTTAGCATTTGAAAACTTATACATTATTCATGTAGAAATTCTTTCGGCATCCTCTATGTAATAAAATTATGCATTAATGCTATTTGCTCATAGAAATTCAGTCATTGTGTTGCTTCTAGCCTTCACAAATCATTACGCAAATATACATTTGCAACACTTCAAGCCTGAAAAACACATGTTTGCAATGTTATCGTCATGCCATGATTTGTAGGTGCTTTATTTTTTACCACGATTTTATTTCTACGTTGATTTTTCAAAACTGCGCTGCTTTCTAATAGCTTTATTTTCTACGGCGATGCTTTATACCACGATGATTTCGAATTACGATATTTAATCCTCGTTTTCTATTCTTCTACGATGTTTTGTACGACGATATTTTCGTCTTGTGTTGTTTTCTCTGCTGCGTTTTCGTCTGCGATGATTTCGGCGGACACCAGAGCTTGCGTTGTCATTTGCGCTAGACACCGTAGGCTTCAGGAAGGCATTGTTAATCTGGATGACTAGTGTAAGTGACTTTTACCTACTTACTCAGGGAAAATAAAAGGTAGCCCTTACACTCGTACCTAACTTAACATAACTTGGACATAACTTAACGTAACATAACCGGGACTTGGTAATTATTTCGGAGTGAGAGACATATTAACGGAAATCAGGATGTAAACTTCTGAATCTAACAGATATTGATTTCATTCGAGTCAGATAAAAGCTTAAGGAAGAAGTAAAAGTAATACATTAAGGATTACAGTGTTTATTTTGAATAAACTATTGAATCATTAAGAAGGTAATGCTACTTTAACTTTGGCATTTACAAATGAAGATATAATTCTCGATAACAAAGCATTTTAAGTAACCACATTTATGTAAACTTTTACGAAAACATATTGAGATAATGACTAAAATTACGAATGATATAGTTAATCTGACACACCGAAATATCTAGAGAGACAGAGTTTAACTATCAAAAGCATTATTACTATTAACAATAAAGATTTTAGCTGCCCCCCAAAGCAACAAATTAATCAGGGAAATAATTACAAAACTAAGCAACTGGAATTCAAATTGTGTATTCATTCCATTTTTCAAATATAAATATTTATTAAACATTAAGACTTAATAATTGTCTTTCGAAATTGCATTAAAGATCGTAATTATACTTTACTTACCTTTACCTCAAGGCTTTATGTTTAATTAGGAAGGAAGGCTCAAAATGCAAGCTGTGTGTTACACTAATTAAACAACAGAACTTTTATTACAAATATACTGTTGCGTACGTACGGGTTCGTTTGAAATGAATGCACAAGTCCGATTAAAAAAAATGAACAAAAATTTATTATTATCACAAGAAATATGCTTAAATTTCCTCAAATATTCATGCAGTATTACAAAATCTCATAAAAAGTAGTTATCTTTTAACTACTCAAACGTTCAAAAGAACTTAATTCAACACAGCTAAAGAAAGCTAATCCGCGAATTCGTTACAATCAACAAGAGCAGTTTTCTAAACAACAAACTAAGCAACTAACCACGAACTGAGATGTTTTCCTCCTTTTATAAGATTTTAAAATCACGCGCTAGAATTTTCTAGTACTTTCTCGAAATCAAAAAGAGATATTTATTTATTTAATGCACGCGCTCTTGTATTTTCAATTTTCCGGCTTAGCTTTCTTTTAATATTCGTCACGCGCTGCACTGCGCGAGAAATAAAACCATTTAATTTATAATTGAACTAACATTAGCTTTTTTTAAAATACCAAATTCGTAACAATACGATAAATGTATTAATACTGTATACAATTTGATAAAATGGTCAATTGTACAGATATTAATGATTGACTGTAAAAGTATGGTGACTAAATGACTTTATATTGGACTATAGATATTATCGAACATTTAGGAGAGATAGAAATTTAACCATATATAAGATATTTTCGCCCTCCTTCCTGCATGCCTTATAGAGTCATTAGGTTTTTTTTGGAGGTCGGAGAGATGAAAAATTAACAACCGCCTTCGCCAGGAATCGAACCACGGACCTCTGGAATACCGGCCCAGCTTGCTACCGTTACACCACGAAGGCACGCTACAGAAGTGGGAGAAATAAATTATAGCCTTAGTGGTGTAACAGTAGTAAACTCGCCGCGTACTTAAGAGGTCCAGGTTCGGGTCCCAACGAGAGGATTGCTCATTTTTCATGTTTTTCGCATAAAATAAAAGACTCTACAGTGGCGCCCGAACTAAAAGATGGTGGATAATAATTTGTCACCACCAGGATTTGGCGATTAGTTCCTTCAATCCCGATCGCCCTTTAAAAGGGTATTTTCTCTCTGCTTTTTGCATGCGTTCGTAGTGTAACGGTAGCACATTCGGGGCGTATTCGACACATCCAGGTCTTTGCACATTTGTCATGTTTTAATGTACTCCTGCTTCAAAATAACCTAATGTTGATACACATGAACTAATGATATGCATAGAAAAATTGGATGGAAATTGGGTAGTCTTCACCGTACCTTTCTCTATTGCTACTAGTGACAAAATGTGTACTAGAGACAAACAAGAATGTACAAATAGGAATGCGAATATTCGAGAAAGTTTTACAACGAAGTGGCAGGATAATGATAGACAACGCCATCTAGAAGTGGAAAAGAGAAGTGCAAGAAATAATTTGAATATGTAGTTGTTTGAAGTCTGAATGCAAGAAAGGTTCTCCAAAATTAAATCGTTGGTAAATATAGAAGATTTTTATAATTTACTTCCGGAGTTCAAATTTCCCAAATTTCTCGAACATACGTTTCACATTCTTTGATGCAAACTTTCATGACTTGCCTAGTTTGACTACGCCACGCTGACAATTAATGCTGCTGATTTTCCGGATAACAATTTACATTTTGGCAAATAAAAAAATGTATTCTCTGTGAAGATGCTAAAGGACCTTGTCACATAAGAATGAAATTAGTAAGATTTTGCTGAAAGAATTACGGGTTTATCCTTAAAAATTAAACTATTGCAATTCACGGAACCGGATGATAAAAAAGAACAGCTTTTATAACCGACTGTTCAGAAGGATAGATAATGATTAATTATTAAGTATACGCTCTTCCCCATAGCACAAAGCATCCTCAGGATGTCCTTTTTAAGTCGCAATATCCCGGGACATACTTAGGATGTCCTGAGTATGTTCATTTTCAGATGTCCTGAGGACATCGTAATTTAACATCCTGAGGATGTCTTCTTTAAGTCGCTATGTCCCTGGATATGAGAGGATGTCCTGAGGACGTTGATTATCAGATGTCCTGAGGACTTCACCAATTTCATATCCTGAGGACATTCATACTGCATTGTCCAGAGGACTTCGGTTGTCAAACATTCTGAGGATATTTGTTCTCAAATTTACTAGTTTTAGTTTTTTGACGTTGCACATCTGAAACTTGCACATTATTTAATTTTCATATGTATTTTACTAAGTTGTTTCTAAATGCTGTACACTAAAAATATTGATATGATTGATAATTTATTCTTGTTATTTTGTTATTAATTTTCACTGCTATTTTTTTCTGACATTTTTAAACATTATTTAGTCATGAAAAGATTTTTTTCAATGGATTAGCATTTTCTAGAATATTTGCTAAATTTCAAATAACATATATTTTTTTATAAAAAACGTATAAATTACATGTATAATTACTTACAGATTACAAACCCTACTATAAATACAGGTAAAAACAGGATTTCTTTTAAATACGGAGACGAACTTTTTTAACTAGGGTGTAAACATATTAGGCATTTTTTTGGAAGCAGGAAAGATGAAAAATTAGCAACTGCCTTCGCTAGGAATCGAACCACGGACCTCTAGAATACCGGCCCAGAATGCAGAACCACTACACCACAAAGGCACACTAGGAAAGCGGGAGAAATACCTTATATTTCTCCCCTTTTTAAAGAGCGACTTTTTTTTAAACGGGGACCCAATCGCTAAATTCTGGGTGTGGATATATCTCTTCTAACATCCTTTTAGTTCGGGCGCCAGTTTGACAAATATTTCCCTTTGGAGAAAATTGATTCAGTATTATATGAGTATTTGGGATAAATATAACCTTCTGAACACACTAAAAAAAGCATTTCTGTCTGGAACTGAATTATCTTATGCTTGGCGTGGACGTGAGGTTGTGTGCAACTGATATTTGCGTGTGTCTAATATTTGTTTGGCTCATGTAGCCTTTCATGTTATGCACCACAACATCCATTACCAATATCAATCCTAAAATTTGATGGGATTGTAATGGGCTTTCGTGAATAATCGCACCACTTGCTCTTTTGTTATCTGAGCAAAGTCATTTTACGTATTTATTTAGACATCTTAAAATCTGCTGCATTATAACAACTCGAAGATTCCTCAGGCAGAATCCTTCCACAACAGAATAGTTCACGATCTCATTGCAGTATTATTTCTGGTAACATTTGGAATGATTGGTTTTCCAGTAATATCGTCTAAGTTAAGATTACTTGCGTTCTTACACATTACTTGAGATATATTTGCCTGACGGAAGGGCTGCATTCTTGGAGGACTTTATAACCGTTATCTAGTTCTTTTTAACGTTACACGTGGGGAAAATCGCGGAACTCTCTTGCAGCCAGCAATAGACTAAATATCAGTATTCAACGGATTTGCTATATAAGGTATTTCTCCCGCCCGCTTAAGGTGCCTTCGTAGTTTAGTGGTCTGCGCGCTCGGCGCGTATTCGAAAGGTTCGTGGTTCGATTCGGGGCGGGAGCATTGCTCATTTCTCAAGTCTCCTACTTCTAAATAACCTAATGACTCTACAGGGTGCGCACGAACTATAAAAGGTGATGGATGACGATTCTCCAACACCAGGATTTGGCGATTGGGTTCCCTAATCCTCAGTCGCCCTTTAAAAGGGGAAGTATATAAGATATTTCTCCTGCCTTCGTGGTGTGACGGTCTGTACGCTCGGCGCGTATTCGAGAGGTCCACGGTTCGATTTCCGGCGAGGACATTGCTTATTTTTTAAGTCTCATTCTTCTAAGTGACCTAATGACCTGGACAAAATGATCAAACTCATTAGCCTTTCTGCGACAACCGACATAAGTTCTTTGAATTTTTCCTCGAAATACAAGAAAGGCTTTGGTAATAGGACGCGAGTGAGGGACATTGATGCACTAGAAGACAAAATAAGAAAACGTTACTCTAGATGTCACTCGTCTTTCGATCTTGTAAGAACTTGCATATCGTGTTCATGTCCTTCCTGTTCAAACAGAGCAATCATTCCAAGTACACTTTTACAAATGATGCAAAACATTTTGTGTGTATCTGTTCATTTTCCATGCTAACGCGAGCGGCTAGATTTTAAATAAATAATATAAGGAATATCAAAATACATATATGAACCTTTAGTCTATCGGCTATTCTAAAAATATGCTGATTCTGAATATTCTGTGATTTTGTTGTTGAACTCAATATTATGTATCGTAAGTACGAAGAACGTCTTATTTAATAAATAAAATTAACACATAAAAAAAAAAAATCTGAAATGTTTCAGATATTAAATTACGTCCAAAGGGGCGTTTTTTAACATTTTGTGTGTTACCTTTCTTTATTAAATATCATGTTCCTCGCACTTAAACCATAAGATCCAGTGCAACAGCAATATCGCAAAATAGTTTTAAAACGAGCATATCTTTAGAATTTCCGATACAGAGACTCACGCGCTGGAGATAAAAATGTTTTTTCTGCACAACGTTGCCATTGCTCGCTTTGAAATACTTGAGTTTGTTAATCAAAAATTCGTCAAAGTTTTAAAAAATAGGAAATCGATCATAAAACAAATTTCAAATTTCAAATTTGGTCTTCCACATGCTCATATTTGTTGGAGGATTACGTTATTCAAAATTCGATGACTCTATGTACCGTTGTTTTATCACAATACGAGAAATATACATACATTTATGCAGATTTTTCATTATTTAATTTCTTCAAATATAATGCAGGACTCTAACATTTTGTGGCAACAGTTTGAAAAGTGAACCGACATTTATGAGTCCGACGCAAAATGCCAAAACGAAACTAATAGTCCTTCGGGATTCAAATCCCTTTGGACTAAAAATAAAAAGACAAAAAGTGGTTTTCAGGCATCTTTATCAAAAAACATAATATTGTTATAATGAACTGAGAGAAGACTGTGAAAAATATAAAAATGTATTATCAGATATTTCTCTCGCCTTCGTGGTGTACTGGTCAGCACACACGGCGCATATTCGAGAGGTGCATGCCGAGTCGCGCGGGGGGGGCATTCCTCATTTTTTATCTCTCCTGTTTCAAAAAATACCTAATATCTTTACAGTGGCGCCCGAACTAAAGATGTGGTGAATGATGATTCTTCACCACCAGGATTTGGCGATTGGGTTCTCTAATATCCAGTCGCCCTTTAAAAGTGGGAGTATATAAGGTATTTTTCCCGCCTTCTTAGCATGCCTTCGTGGTGTAGTGGTCACACACCTGGCGCGTATGCGATAGGCCCATGGTTCGAGCCCCGGTAAGGGCATTGCTCATTTTTCATCTCTCCTGCTTTCAAAAAATACCTAATTTCTCTACAACATTTGACACCGCACTGGGAGTTCTAAGCATACACAGCTATGCAAATTTTAAAAATTCTGTGAATTGCATCTTTTTTTCCTTGTTCAACTGTGTGCGACGTAAGTGCAAAGAAAACAAAGGTTATAATAAAGCTAAGAAAATAGGAACGGGCTAGTAGGGGTGAGTACGACAACAGACTGTATACTGCAGACTCAGAGAAAGCGTAAATAACCTCAACAAATCCTTTTGAGCGACTATTAAATTCTGAAACCTTCCAGATTCCTTTCCCCTTTTTTTTTTTTTTTTTTTTTGTTTTGTTTTGAAATAAATAATTTTATCAGTTTAGAACTTTTTTAAACACATGAAAGCAATCTGAGTTTGATTATTGAAAACTTTTATATCAAACGTAATTAAAATATCTCGAAATGAAAAAAAAAAAGGAAAAAAAAATTATTAATTTAGGAAAATGAAGAAAAATCATTACTTTAAAGAGCTGAAGAAAAATAACATGAAATAAATATCCGGATCCTGTTTCCCCATGAATTCTTTTCCGTAAAAAAATTCCTGCTACAGGCTTATTTTTTAAGATAAAAGTTCGTAAAAAAAACTGAATTTAGATTGCCGAATTAGAATAATGTTAATGCACCATTTACAGAATTTCGAAATTTTTTACGCTACTATCCGACTTAGCATGCTTGCCGAAACGTATTATCCATTATTCTAAGCGCATTTGCAATCCCATAATCCTTTTAAGGGATCGATTGATCATATGGAGTAGTATAAGTTGTATGTACGGTTAAAAAAAAGAAAGGAAGGGCCACAATTCAGCTACTTTTATCTGTGATGTGGAACACGTCACGCAATATTGAATAAGCGACAAAAGGGCGATCGATATATTCACGCCGGCGGTGTCCTTAGTGTTTTCGAAAGTGTGTTTTTTCTTCCTTAGTGTTTTTCTTTGCTATTACATTGAGTGTTTTTGTTAGCGAAAGCCGGAGCACTTATCCTTCATTAAGGATTACATAGCATGATTTATACGCTGAAAATATTTTAAAAGAACCATTTTAAATGCTAAACATGGTTTAGCTCCATAATCCTTCAATTAACTTCTTTTAAGATTATGAAATTACCATATTCTATCATGTACAATCAATAGCAATCAATAGCTTATTCATTATCTATAACAGTTTTTTCCATTTCCTTATGAAATAAGTGTTTAGATTTCACATTTTGATGTTTTTCGTAGGATAAAATTCATACTTAGGGCCCACCAGCGGCCGAGCGGTAAAGTCGCTGAACACTGGTAGTTCGGTCCGAGGTTCGAATCCCGCGAACGGGCTGGCTGCATGAGTGTTTTCGTGGTTATCCTCATGTGTAACGTGTATACGAGCCAGTTTCCCTTAGAAAGTCCTCAACGAAGGCATCCCTCCTCTTAGGCAGATAGTCCTCGAGGCTTTGAGGTAATTAAATAACCTAACCTAAAAATTCGTACTTAAGAAGAATTCATGCATAATTCATACTCGAGATCTACTTAACAGTAACTCAAGATTATATTTTGTTCCTTCCTAACCCACTCAACAGCGGCCGAGCGGTAAAATCACTGGACACTGGTGGTTAGTTCTGGTTAGAACACCGGTAGTTAGTTCACATTCAGGCGAATGGGGCTGGCTGCATTAGCGTTTTCGTGGTTTTCCTCGTGTGTAACGTGTATACGAACCAGTTTCTCTTAGCAAGTCCACCACGAAGGCACCCATCCCCTTAGGCAGATAGCCCTAGGGTAAAGCAAACCTCTCTAACCCAGTTGTTTTAGTTTCGTTTGGTTTAGTTGATTACGGCAGCGCACAGTAGGGCTATCTGTTAAAGGGGAGGGATGTCTTCGTAGAGCATTTTCTAAGGGAAACTGCCTCGGATATACGATACACATAGGGAAAACCATGAAAACACCCAAGCAGTCAGCCCTTTCCCTTGGAATCGAACCCAGTGTTCAGCGAACCAGGAACTACCAGTGTTCAGTGATTTTACTGCTCGGCTGCTGGCGGGGCAGTAATCAATTGCATATGACCGTTATTACTGGTAGTTCGACTCGGATTCGAATACCCACAAACACCGAAAATGTTTAAACTTGTGAGTAGTTTTGTAGTTTTCCTGCTGTGTGAAATATATACGAGTTTTCCTCAGCAATTCTCTGGCGAAAGTATACTTCCATTTAGGCAAGTAGTCTTCACGTGCTTTTCTATGTATAATTAAGTGGAAAATGAAAAGAAGATTGCAGCACGGTTTGAAGTACCTAGAAGGTAAAAGTAATGATTCCAAAGGGTTTAAATTATTATTCGTGAACAGTTCTCTCAACTGCTTTGTTTATTTTAATGGTAATAGTTACCCACAAATAGCCTCTTCGACTTGGTTTAGAGTGTATAAAGATATAAATTAGCAACTAAAATGAACCAGTTGAGAAGAGATCTTGAAAGGGGTTTGCTGATGGTTAAACCATTCAAACTTTAGCCGAATAAGCAGGCAGTCTTCTTTTACTTCATAGTCACAATAATTTGTTTAAATAGAGTTTCTGCTGCTAGACATTAATACTCCACTTTGATGTTAGTGTTTGCTCTGCGTAAGTCGATTTAAGCTTAAATAACTTTATAAACAAATTCGTAGAGTTTAGAAGGTTTTTGGAGCAAAAAGCGTGAAGATTCAGTTGCGTATCAACTTGTTAGCTGGACGTTCTTAATCTCATTTCCGCATGAAAAAATGTACGACGGAAAGCGATAAGTCATTACAAAGTAATCTATTAGTTCAGGCGAAACCTTAATGTGCTTTTGTGGTATAGACATTTCGGTAAACTTCTACTCATATAGTAAGTTAGTTGTTTCAAAATGAAAATATTAATCCTGTAAACATCATTATTTTGCCTCTAAAGAAGAGGAACCTGTGTCTGATCAACCTCGAAATCGACGGTTTCACTCAGTCTAAATAAAGCTGCTTTTTTGCCTACTTTTAACTTCAGTTTATTTTAGTTTTGTAAGAATTCGCGATAGATTAAAAGCTTATCTAACATTTTATTTGATTACATCATGTATTTACTTAGCTATTTGGTTACTGTCTGAAGACAGACGAACTTAGATTTTTGAATAAATTCTATCGATTTCGAGGGCGATCAGACTCTTCTTTAATATCAAAACCATTTTACTTCCTTGTGCGAAGTAAAAAGGAACTATTGTAATCGCGAAAAGCTTCAGGCAGCATATTTCAACGAACATATCCACTTTGACCACTTTGGAATGCAATTTAACGATGTTTTTGCGTAATATCTATAAGTAAGGACAGAATAAAAGACTCTTCTCCTCAAAAGAACTAAAAAACTGCTTTAAATTAATTCTGAAGAGAATTTTTCGTGGCGTCTGTACGAACGTATGTACGTACGTGCGTACGTACGTATCTCGCATAACTCAAAAACGAGTAGCCTCAGAACGTTGAAATTTTGTATATAGGACTGCTATAACATGTAGATGTGCACCTCGTATTTTGGTTGCAATCGGCCGCGCCAAACGTATATAAATATATTTAAAAATATATCCACTCTGTTACCCGGCTCAGTGATCTCAGTTTCTTTACTCTTATATGTTTGTAAATTGTACATTTTGTGCTTTAAAAATGCTTGAATTATGTTGTTTTTATCTCCAGGTTAAAGTTTTCATGCCTTTCGTAATTCTGGAAGCGATATTTGTACAATTATCAACAATTTAAAAGCTGTTTAAGTGCGGTTAAGTTTTAAATAACATGGCGGACATATTTGTTTACATTTGAAACAGCAGAATTGTAGATTTGTTGCCAATCTAGAGACACTAAGCTTCGCATCACAAAAATAACGCCTTCTTTTATTATTGCGAATTAAATCATGCTTAATCCTTTCTGGAATTTTTTCGAGGAAATAAGTATTTAACATTTACTTCGTAATTTTTAATACAGATATTTTGAGTTTTTATGTGTTTTTGCCTTGTAGCGAAGTGAAAACTGAATTAATTGAATGAGAAATACTCAATCTGGGAAAAACTGTTTCTTTTTCGTTTTGTTTGCTTAATTTCTTTTATACATCGTTCTAGCTTTGTTATAGTATTTGAATAGAACATGTGGCAACGATTAGTAGGCAATGACTCTGCAGTAGCGCCCGAACTATAAATTGGTGGACAATGATTCGTCACCACAAGGATCTGGCAATTGAGTCTCCTCATACCGAGTTAGGGAATTTTTATAAGGTATTTTTTCCCTCCTCCCAGCATGCCTTCGTGGTATAACGGTAGCACACTCGGAGCGTATTGGAGAGGTCCAGGTTCGAGTCTCGGTTAGGGCATTGCACATTTTTCATGTCTCCTACTTCAAAATAACGCAATGAGTCTACAAGTTTTTTATAATAATGAAATGTCTTACTTTCGCGTAGGAAATCTTTCACAACGCGTTCATCTAAAACTCAATAACCTGGAAGATATTTTCTCCCTCTTTACCATGTGCTTTTGTGGTATAACTGGAAGCACGTCCGCCCTCCTCGGTGGGTCGACGTAGAGAACTCTGCGAAGCTACTGGCTAGGATCTGTACCTAGGCAGTCTCGGCCACAATGGTATAAAATTTATGAACTTGGTGGTTCTGAAGGCCCTGGGAAAAGTCATTCATTGGCCGGCCTCGGGGTCTGGAATGTCCTGAGCGGTACGGCTCTGGTAGCCGCGGTGGTGACCCCCCGCACGGATTGCTGGGTAATGACCCACTGCGACGGGCTTGCCCATGCGACTGGCGGGTAGCAATTGACAACCAGTGCTGCCTAGTGAATTCCAGATGGTGCGCCGCTCTCATGGAGGGATAATAGTAGAGGTTGAATCTCTACGATGTGCCTCAAAGGGGGAGTGGACCTGGTGTGTGATTAAGTTCACGGAGCAGGGAATGCGCAAACCTTGTTGTTGTCAATAAGGAGGTCCGAAATTCGAACCTCAGCGAGGACACTGCACAGTTTTCCTTCTTTGCAAAGCCTAATGACACTGCAAATGGCGTCCGAACTAAAATGGTAGAGATGATAATTCCTCACTACCACGATTTGTAACTGGATCTTTCCCAACGTGTGCTTTCGTAGCGTAATTGGAAAGCACGTCTAACTAGCAATCGAAAGGTCCAAAAATCAAAACCCGGCAACAGCACTGCACATTTTTCATGTTACCTGCTCTATAATAAAATGTCTGACGGTCCCTAGAAACCCTGGAGTTCTTTGACGCAGTACGTTATATCTAAATCTACACAACTGGCATATCCGGATATCGACAAACATTTAAACCTGCAACTCCTTATTACATAATTTTTGTAATTATTAAAAGGTTCTTACGCATGATTCCCATTGATGATTTTGAAAATAAATTTCGGTGCCAATACAGCGGTCTGAAATTCTTAACGCCAGTTCCGACAGCAATTAATATATAAGTTTTATTTGATATAGTCTTCTCATAACCAGAATATGTTTATAAGTGATTCCAGATTAAAACTATAGATGAACCACGTTAAATGACGGTTCAAAACTTTCAGAAATTTATTCCTTTTTGCTTGCGTTCTTATATAATTTAATATATATATATATATATATATATATATATATATTATATATAATTTTAAAAAATATTGATTACAGTAATATATTAGTTAAGATTTTATACTTTTTTTCAGTATAACTTACCTGAATATGAAGTTAGTTTAATTGGATTTTATAAAAACATCGGTAGTTTATACAATCTGCCTAAGGGCAGGGATGCCGTCGTAGAGGAATTTCTAAAGAAAACTAGAATGCATTTTGGTAGACATGGGGGGGGGAATCTGCAAGAACTTCCACACAGCTAGCCTGTTCGTTGGAACCTAAAACCGAATCAGATTACCTGTGTTCATCCATCTTATCCGCTCGGTTATTCTTGGAATCATAATTTACAGTCGTAAAGATAGAAAATGTACTAATAATGCGAACCCATGTTTTTGTCATCTGGCTTTTTTTGCAGAGATTTTAATTCATAGTTCATCAAATACATCCTCAATAGACGATTCATCTACCAACTGTGTGATTTCTTTGCGATTGGTTGAAACATTTATCGCCTTTCTGAGTGTCTTTTTAATGTTATTTCTCTGCAACGTTGCCATTACTCGTTTTGAAATACTTGAGTTCGTTAATCAAAAATTCGTTACAGTTTTACAAGATATGAAACCCTTTAACTCAAAGGAGCAATTTTTCCAGGACGGCTATTAATTTCGTTTTGGAAATTTGCGTCGTCTACTATAAAACGGACTTTCACTTTTCGAATTGTTGCTACTAAATATTAGAACTTTACATTATATTTAAAAAAATTAAATAGTGAAGAATCTGCATGAATGTTCTCAAAAAACAGCAATACCTAAAGACATCAAATTTTGAATAACGCAGTTCTCCACTCGAATATGGACACATGGAAGTTCGAATTTGAAATTTGTTTTATTATCTATTTCACATTTTGTAAACGTTTAAAGAAAATTTGATTACCTAACTCAACGATTAAGATACAATAACACGCCGAACAATTATTAATTTAGAAGTCAAACAACAAAAATCAAAGTTATATTTTCAAATTTTCACAGAACTAGTTTTGATAACCACCAAAACTATTCTTGTGAAAATTTGATGGGCAGCTGAGGGTGATGGTTCGGTGAAACCCTCTTGGTTCTTCGGTAAAACCTCTTTCACAGTACTAGTTGAAACTAGTACTGTGAAAATTTGAAAATATAATGCTGATTTTTTTTGTTTCACTTCTAAATTAAAATTCAACGATTTCAAAGCGAGCTGTGGCGACACTATACGGAAAAAAAAGTTAGTTATTTTTAGCGCGCGAGACTGTGTATCGGAAATTTTACGGATATGAACTTTTTGAATATTTTGTGATTTGCTGTTGAATTGAATTTAATGGTTTAAGTACGAAGAACATGATATTTAATAAATAAAGGTAGCACAGAAAACATTACAAAACGCCGCTTTGGTCGTATTATAAAATTTGAAAGCCTTCAGAATTTTTTTTTATTTTTATTTATTTATTTATTTTGTCTCCATGGAATTTTTTCTCAACCTTTTTGAAAATTTATTATAATTTTTGTGTACATACATTCTATACCAAAGATAATATATTTTGTTTTGCCAAAGAACATAAAAAGAAACGCATAAAATATACCTCACGGAAGGATAATTTGTAGTGTAATATTAGAATATTACATTTTATATAACTCTCACCATTTTTGAACGAACAACCAACTTTATTAGTCAAAACTTACAGAATAATTGGAAAAAAAAATTTAAGCTCGCGCATCTTCTGCGGATATTCCTTGCGGATAATTGTCTGCGGTAATTTACATTTCTTAGTGGAATTATGTTGGTAGCGTAACAACGCAAATACATTACAGTAGATATTTGAAATAATACTCTTTCTTTTTCAGAATTACGTAAACCATCTTAGAAAATGTGGCAACGAAACTCTCTCTATTAGCAATCCCAAGAAACCTTTAAATCCTAATGAACTGATCTACTTCCTACTTTTCTATTTCTGCTTTCAAATTCAAGGACCAATTTAAGAATCTCTGGAAGTTTCAGTGTATGCTTTTCCGACTTCTTTTATTTACGCAGATTAAATATTTAAACTTTCTCCAGCAGAGTTAATGTGTAATCCTATTTCCTCTTGAACTTATGGAAGCTTTTTGCCTTTTTTGTTTCTTTCTGCTTTCTTATTAATCTTCGGGGCAGAAGTATATTCTCCTCAAAGCTATTTCAAAATGTATCCATTATTTAGTAATGGCTCTTTTATGCTTTATTTTTTAACTTGGATTACTTTCATTTTTTCTAGTACGAATTGTATCTAAATACACATTAATACAACTTTACAAACACATTTGCTTTCTTCTATTGATGCCTCACTTCATCAAGTAACACTCTTCACATTTTCTTGTGCAGTCTGTTTCTTGGTTCAGAACTTTACATTTTATTTATTTTTGATTTCTATACAATATAAAAGAAATTGGTGAATTCGCTTTGAACTGCCTTATTGTCTCATTTTGTGCTATTGTTCTTCGGAAATGGTTCATGGCCCGAAAAACATCGTCATTTTCACCCCTGGCTTCGAAAAACGTTTTTCTGTGCTTTCAAAAGCCATTGAGTATGTTGGAGGCGGTTCTATTTGAACTTCTTCACATTTCTCGTTATCATCGCCTTTTTCATTATTTTTTTATTTGCTGTAGCTGGAATTTCAGCTACAATATACTCGGGAGTAGGTGTCTTGGAAATGATAACAATGGCGTCAACAGATACATAATTTCCAAATTCTTCTCTACACATTTCCAAATTTTTCACGACGTCTACTTCTTCCTCAGAGATATCCTCCTCTTGAGAAATGTCCAGTCCATCCTTACGAAAGCAATTGGTAATGCACGTTAGTGTAGCATTTTCCCATCCATCTTTCATTAAACGTATCTCTTTGAATACGTTTACATTAGTATTTGAGTTTGTTCCTATTTTCATGTTCTATCGAGAAACATAAAAATCAAGTGCTTACGAAAGTTTGATTTAAAACTTCTGATTATACTTTGGTCAATAACCTGGATAACATTTGTTGTACTCGGTGGTAAAAATTCAATCCTGATCTTTCCCCAAGATAAAAAAGACCGCCGTCACGTGTTTGCAGGATTTATCACTAACATCACTAACTTTCGGTTGACTTCGGAATGTCAAAGAATGTTTCGGAATGTTTTCCAAGAAAGGATTAGCTGAGCTGGGGAGGTGGAAGACAATCGAAATTTTATTAATAACAAAAATATTGCTCGCTATAACCGGGGTTTGCTCGTTAAAAGTAATTTATGTTCTCATATATTTAACCATTACACCAAACACGTATTTTCGACTTCTTTGTTAAACCCAGGCTCTCGCTAAATCAGGGCTCGTTATAAGCGAGCTATACTGTATAATGATCCACGAAAACTGGTAACCACGCCTATGCAGTCAGATAGTAGCCGGTACAACAAAGACGTGTTGTAAGGATCTTAAGTTTTACTAACGTTTATTTTATTTTAAATCTTTACTATCACTTCTTATTTTCTACTTCCGGCCAGAATTAAAAGCTTTAACTTATTTATACAAAATTTGTCTGGCGAACGCCAAGTACTTAAGTTGTGGCTTTTTGCCAAGCGAGAGAGAGGAAGGAGTTAGTCGAAGCAGGCTGCTTGCCTTCGCAGTTTTACTCGATTGGTGGTTGTCTTCCAGGGTAGAGGTTTAATCCTCTTGATAATTTTAAACGTATTGTAGTGTTAACAGTTCTCTGTACTACATACGGCTTCCTGTTAATATACGGCCAATCTTCCACGTAGGCCCTTGTTTATTATTCCAAAGTTAAGTTAAAGTTTAGTTAATATTTTTATATTCTTACGTTCAGACCACAAGTAGTTGGTCTCTGTATTCCGAAGTACGAAAATTATTGTAAAGAGTGAAAAATAAAGGGTTTCGTATACCCTTCCTGTGTATCTTGTCTACTTCCCACATTTATTGGACACAGCTTTAGTAAGCTCCCTGTTCCGAGTCAGGTCCTTGCATGTTCCCAAAGAAAGTAAGGCGGAAAACGGAACCTGATAGTGTGTTCTGTGAAATGCTGTATTTAAAATCCTTCAGGCTTGAAGTGGGTTAGAGAAACAAATGGCAGGCGAAAAGGTGTATGAGACCTTCGCATTTCATGCCTCTAGTATTCCTGATAGAAGCCGGTTGCAGCTAGGTATGCAGCGTAGAGTGCTGTGCCTTCTAAATAAACCGGTTTCATTAAACTTTAAGTGACTAATAGCTTAACTATTCACCATGTTCCCAGTTCAATCTGAATCTACTATATTAAGTAGATTCAGATTGAACTGGATATCGTATCTATTAAAATACCAAAGTGAAAACATGGTAATTTTCATCTCTGGATCATACTTATGCCGTCGATCTTCTGATTTGAGACTGGTTAGTCGCTAATGATACTATATGACAAAGTGCACAGCTCTGGTATTCCCTACATTTGAAGGCGAGCTCCTTTACTTTCCCACGTCTGGAACCAACTGAGAAAATGTTTGTTCGAAATGAAACACTTTTTTTTGGAACTTATGCTCTAAGCTTATGCTCTGAGATTCCAAAGCCGGATTCTGTAGACATTAAAATTATTTATTACACGGTGAATATCTAATTCGTGAATATTTTTTTCCAACAGCTGATGATCATAGTATCCACTTCTTGTTGTACATATTTAAACACTATAGTTCTAAGACCCCACTAGTAGCGGTGGATAAATTTTGTTAAATTTCAGCTACGCCTATAACATATAGTGTAATAAACATAATTAAGTTCTATAATTTGTCTCTGTGCCTACAGTTCAGTAGTTTTGAGTATCTACGAAAATAATATGTGGGGAAGAAGAGGAAGATAAACAAGGAGTTGCTTTTAACAATGAATTAGATTTAATCTTCAAATGGTGTTAAATAGCTTAAGTTCACGCCGGGAAATAATGTTATGAATCTTACTTCACGGCACCAATGTTATGTTAAAAAGTTTCGACACCAAGGTTAAATAGTTTTACTTCTAGGTACCATGTTATATCCGAAATTCCTATATTGTTAAATGTTAAATATGAAACTACTTGCCGTTAAAGGGAGTGATCGTATAGTGAAACGTTTACAGCATTTTTGCGTTGTGAAAAAAATGCATTCCGGGACCGCGCCGTGAGACGATCGAAAACATAAAACATATACAAGATATAAAGGAAAAGTTCCTATTAAATATATAAAGAAAACATACTGTAAGAGGTTCCAGATTAAATATCAGTTTATTCAATTACAACACAATAAGAAAAATCTTAACCTCATCTGAGAGTCTGTTCATTTAAATTCATAAAAAACTTAAGGTTTGACTGCTGATTTAAAAGAAAGGAAAGGGAAACAATTTATGGCCTGAGAGTTAAATTTTAGATTCGACGTTGTTTTTACTGCTAAGGACGTTTTTGAAAAAAACTTGCCTAAAGTTCCAACACACCAAAAAAAATAATACTTATCTTGAGTGGACATCTTGAAGTGGAGGAGAGCTCATATCTTAGCTCTATCCTTACGTCACTTGGCAAATCCGCAAGACAGAGACTCGAACGGCACGACAATAAATTACATCAGCTATACCGTCAAATCTTACGCCTGCTACTGGTTTCCATAGAAGAAAATTATTCCCACTGGAAGCAAGAGAACAGCTTACACCGCACGGCTGTCTGCCTAGACTCTCAGCTCCACCAAGGAAAACGTAGACAATTAAGCTAGGCATTTTAGAGAACGGCTAACGCAGGCTTCCAGTTGACTAAGGTGACATAATTCCTTCTGTTTTCAAGTCGGAGTTCAGAGGACATCGTCCTGACTTTTGCCGATACAGATAGAGACCCAAGTCTCTGTTAATTTTTTTTTTGTTATTCGCTCAACAGTTTTTTTTTTTTTTCTTCGCATTTTTGAGAAAACCCGCGGCCGGGGAGCATAACTGCCGCTCCCCGCCGGAAGCACCGCTCGATGCCGACTAAAATCCTTTCCTTTCTCCTTCGCAACACCCACAAGTTTTTTCTCAGTCTCCGTCAACAAGTCCGTCAAGCCCGAAAGTCAGCGAATCCAAGCAGTGAGTGCCTAAGCGAGTCAAGAGTAAGTGTGTCTCGCCTCTTAACCAAACGCGGCCGGGGAGCATATTTGCCGCTCCCCGCCGGAAAACATCCCGCTTCGTAATCACATTTTTGTCCAGCAAGCCCGAAAATCAGCGAGTCAGTCAGAGAGTCAGCCAAAAAGTAAGTGTGTATCCAACTCGAATTTCCTTCGTCTCCTTCACAAAAACGGGCTCCCACTATGGCTTCACTTATCGCCCCCTTAATTATGGCAAAATCTTCGTTTTCAACTCCAGAATGCGGAAATAAGGGTGATCGCGCATGCGGGCCCTTCTTCACTTAGCCAACAACCGGACCCTCAATCGCCAAAAACCTGAATGACTTACATTGAAAGACAAGTAGCAACCTTTGACCTTTCCGTCACGTACTTTCCTCTCTTAAGGTCAACTAACAATGAAAATTCTTTCTCGAACATTCTAAAGCGCGCGAAATCATGACTTGGCGAAAATTGCCTCCCTTTCCCTGCTTCTTTCACAATGAATAAAAGTTTGTACAAGATTTACAAATAGAGGAAAATAAATAATATTCATTTAACTAAATAATATTTCCAGAAGCATCTGTTTCTCCCCAAAATTAAAGCCTTAAATTAAATAATTCAGAATCAAAATAAAATTTAAATTTCCATAAATCATAAAATCATTCACCTAATTTTTTATAACGCTATCAGATAATTTCTCTACATAACAATGGTAAGTAAGTTATTTGTTTCTAGTGATGATAATTTACAACCGTTATAGCTCTCAAGAGTTATTTTTTCAGTAATTTTATACTTTTCAGCGGAAATTAGACTCAGTATAAAATTAATTTATGTAATTCATACTCAAATGTCATTTCAGTGCTAAAGCACTCATAGACTATTATTATCTGCAGTATTTTAACACCTTTTAAGATGATTCTATCTTCATAACAGGGTAAAGACCGCTCAAAAAATTATTCTCCCTCAAAAAAAAAAAAAGCAGAACCATTCTTATACTCTATTATGAGAGACTAATTTTTCATCCATCAATCTGCGGATTTCTTCCAAGAAATCTCAGTTGAGAACCCTAGCTTGAAGTATGCGATCATTTTCCTTTGATTGTGCTTCACATTCCTTTTGTAATATTGCTGCTATAAAAAGAACGATGCCTCTATCATTACATGTAATATAACCAAGAGTATTTAAGTCACTGAACCAATGTCACAAAATGTTCTCTAAAATTCTTGTTACGCTATGGCCTCTTTTGGGAAAATATCCAAATTCCCATTTGATAACGTGATACGATTAGAAAGGCTGTTCGCACACTTTTTAGATGATTTGTTTTGGTATAAAATAAACTGCCTGCTTGATTTTTTTTTCAACTGCAACTATTATAATTTTGAAAGTACAAATTACCGTCTGTTACTGGACAGTTTTGTTTTCCTACAAAATGGCGCTTTTGCTGAAGCAATGGATGGAAGACTATGTTTATGCTCTTTCCAAAGAAATTTATTCGTAAGTTATTAAAACACGCTATGAAAGCCATGGGTTTCTGATATCTAAAGCTATGATAGATATTGTTATCAAAGGGAAAGAAAACAAAAGCCAAAGTTTCGCTTCAAGGGAAAACATTGTTCTAAATACATGTCCAAGGAAACAAAGAATGTTTCGGATGCTGCGAAGATAGGATCTTTAATGGTAAAAGAAAATCCGCCAAATCAAAATACAGTTGCAAAGTCATTAAAATACTCAGTTTCAACTCTAAATGAAGTAATTAATGCTAGTTTCAATTTTAGAAAGGCAAAAAAACATCATGTGCTTTGTCTTTTTCCACGACATATCGCTGAAAGCAGAACGTGCTGCAGACTTTTTTATGAGAAATTTTTACCCGAACAAAATTTAAAAGTGTTGTCACGATAGATGAATCTTGGGCATAGTTGAATAACTGCAATAAACAGAGACCAATTTATTATCATCAATGAGAAGAAAATAATCTTAAAGCATGGTTCAAAGAAAATGTTTTTCAAAGAGATTTTCTTTTTACTGGTTTTTTATACACTGACTACCAATAAGTATTTGGACACCTATGCAAGTGACGTTATCTGCGGTCCTAAGGTACATCACGGACTCCGCCGGTATATATCATGTAGGATACAGCATCGGCTTTAGTCGCATGCAAGATGCCTCGCAGTTCGGAGCTCTCTGATTTCGAGAAAGGTATAATTATCGGGTATCACAAATGTGGCCGATCCTTAAGGGACATATCTAGCGATCTGAAGTACCCAAAATCGACAGTAGCCTATGTGATTAAGAAGTGGAAGGTGAGCGGTGATTGTCGGAATGTGCCCCGAGTCGGCAGACCAGCGAAACTGGGAGATAGAGACCGACGAGTGCTCTCCAGAGAAATTCGGAAGAACCGCACCCAACCGATGGCCCTCATCCTCGAGGAGTTTCAACAGGCATCCGGGAGTATTGTTTCAATGAATACCATCCGTAAGGAAGCACATCTGCTTGGTTTTCATGTTCGTGCTGCTGCCCATAAGCCTTTGATCACAAAGTCAAACCGCGCTGCTCGGTTAATGAGGTGCAAAGCACATCGAAATTGGACCGTAGATCAGTGGAAACGGGTTCTTTTGGAGTGACGAATCAAAGTTCACCCTTTATCGTTAAGATGGCAGGGTCTGGGTCTGGCGTCTACCTGGAGAACGTCCCCTGCCAGAATGCATTGTGTCAAAAGTCAAGTTCGGCGGAGGTGGAATTATGGTCTGGGGGTGTTTCTCCTGGTATGGGCTGGGACCCTTGGTCCCCATTCATGGTAAGCTCAACTCCGATGTCTACTGCACTATTTTGGATGACAATGTGCTTCCTACGTTGTGGCAGTTTCACGGGTTGGTCCTCTGTTACTTTCAGAACGACAATGCCAGTTGTCATGTTTCGACGTTAACCAAGGCTTGGTATGGTGCCAATGGAGTTCATCGAATGGACTGGCCTGCCCAGAGTCTAGACCTGAACCCTATCGAGAACCTCTGGGACAAGTTGCATCGCCGAATTCAGGGGTGCACTACCCGTGCAAAATCGGTGAAGGAACTTCTATGTCTTCTCCAAGCCGAGTAGAAGAAAATACCACTAGCTGTCATACAAAGACATGTGGAAAGTAGGCCCTGGAGGGTCCACGCTGTAATTACCTCTCGTGGAGGCTCTACCAACTATTGATTTTGAATAAAAATAGTTTTTCTTTTCTATCACAGGTGTCCAAATACTTGTTGGTAGTCAGTGTATAACAGTAAATTAAAAATAAATAGAGGAAAGAAATGTCTTAAGGTGATCAACTCCACATATTATCAGGAACTTATTTTATAACCAGTTTTTAAATATGAAATACCTTCCCTTTGCCCACAGTTCCATCAATCAGTAAAACTGCATCAAGACAAAGCAAGCAGCAACGCGTGAAAATTCTCATAATTTCCTGGAAGAAATGGAACAAGAAACGAGTATCAAGGCTCCTAACTCCCTCATATCCCTAATAAATCTTTCGATGTATCCACTGATGCATATTTGCGCATTTGGACTTTTGAAAAGCGGATTGTCGGAACATTGAGCTACAACCGTCCTTGGACTTTAAAAAGCTCTCCAAGTAGAAAGGGATATCTCTGCCAAATACTAAAGGTTTTATTTTCTTGGAAATTACTGTATAGAAAGTGAGTAATAGGGGTTATCCAAAAGTGTATTTAAAATACGAAACGTTTAGGTTAAAATATGTCTGTAAATATATTGAAAATCGCCTAAAAATACGCTTCAATTTTATAGTTAAAATAAGAAATGAGATATGATTTATCAGCCCATTTTGAAATAAAATAATTGCATTTAATCTCCAGATTCTCACTTGTAAATGTTGTATGTATTGCTAAACAATTTTTATTTTAAGTATAACTATTAAACTTACAGAACTGACTTCCCTCCAAAGCATTTTATTATTTTCATTCCACATGGTTGTTTTTTGAAGATGTTTTAATGCCGAGTTTTTACCACAATACATTTTCTTTAAACATTTTACAGCAGCTATGAAGAAACATGTAAAGAATTTTGAAGAAGTACATAGATACGATGGAAACATCTAGATGAAAATGGTGAAACTCGCGACCTACCGAAAACCTATAAACTTTTAATAACAATAACCTATTGCCATAAAATATTAAATTTTTGTCACGTGAAGGCATCGAAAGTATATGACATGCTTCAAAAAGGTATGTATTGCCCAAAGCAGCAGGAATTTTACTTCAAATATTTTTTTTCTTACGTTGCCTTAAGAATGACGAAAAAGAAGCAAAAAAGTTTATCTTTTTGGAAGAGACATCTAGTAAATTTGATGTACTTATTGTCACAAAAGATTGTGCCGTCGCACCTTTCTACTTTCTTGTAAATATTGTAAATTTATTTCAAAGAAAGTTTCTAAAATGAAAACAAAGAGTGAATTTTAAAATAAATAACGAATGTTAGTGTGTTCCAAAATACGTAATATAGGGAAATTAGTAGTATAGGAAATATAAAATTATTTTAGAATATCTATTACAAAAACAAATTTATTATATTTCCCTTATAGAATATGGCCTCGATTTATAAATGCGGATTACGAAAGCAATTTATAATCTGAATACGCTGTAAATATTTATTTATTTTTATCCAAACAGCAGCAGCACTTGAATAAGCTGAGCTAAGATACAACGAAACTACAGCGAGTGATAAATTTTTTTCTTATTAATTATTAATTATTAAATTGAATTTATATTATTATTAATTATTATATTATTTAATGCTCTTCTTATGAAATACGTGGGATGGTTCCAAATTTCTAGAAATTTAGGCTTACTTTGCTTTTAATTCGTCAATTTTCATCATATTATAATGCTACCTATCAACTTAATCCCTATTTAAATGAATACACTTGCCCAACGGAAAACTAATTTTCTGAACCATTCGCAAACAAGTTTTTAGCTTTTCTCAATCTACCTATTTATGACATCGCTAAACTCTCAAATTTAACACCTCCTTAAAGGCTTTAGGGTCTGGCCGCTGTAGGTAACATAAACATGGATCAGAACGCTAGAAAAAAAGCAGCGAATTTTCACAGTGTTTTGTAAATAACGTACAGACAGGAAAAGTGTGTAAAGTACCCTCTGTTTAACTCAAAAAAAAAAAAGTTAACCGACGGCACAACTCGTGCTTACAGAAACCAACAGTTTTCGCTTTAAATCAAAGAAAATAAAAGTTAACTGACAGCACAACGCTTGCTTACAGAAGCCAAACGTTTTGGCTTTAAATCATAGAAAATAAAAGTTAGCTGACGGCACAACTCGTGCTTACAGAAGCCAACAGTTTTGGAGTTAAATCAAAGAAGATAAAATTTAACTGACGGCACAACTCTTGCTTACAGAACCCAACAGTTTTGTCTTTAAATCAAACAAAATAAAAGTTAACTGACGGCACAACTCGTGCTTACAGAAGCCAACAGTTTTGGAGTTAAATCAAAGAAAGTAAAAGTTAACTGACGGCACAACTCTTGCTTACATAAGCCAACAGTTTTGGCTTTAAATCAAAGAAAATAAAAGTTAACTGACGGCACAACTCGTGCTTACAGAAGCCAACAGTTTTGCTTTAACTCAAAGAAAATAAAAGTTAACTGACGGCACAACTCGTGCTTACAGAAGCCAACAGTTTTGCTTTAACTCAAAGAAAATAAAAGTTAACTGACGGCACAACTCGTGCTTACAGAAGCCAACAGTTTTGCTTTAAATCAAAGAAAATAAAAGTTAACTGACGGCACAACTCGTGCTTATAGAATCCAACAGTTTTGGAGTTAAATCAAAGAAAATAAAAGTTAATTGACGGCACAACTCGTGCTTACAGAAGCCAACAGTTTTGGCTTTAAATCAAAGATAACGGAAGAACTAAAACTAATGAAATATAAGAATAGCCTAACGGCTTCACAGTGAAACTATCGCGCAAGTTGGCTCTGACTGAAGTCGGCGTAATCAAGTCTAATGGCAAAAGTAACTCAACGCTGCAGAATACTGAAGGCTAGAGAATCAAAGTTAGCAACGTGGTCTTCAAGCAGGCATAATGTGCTCTGATTTCACCATCCAAAACCTTCCTTTAAGTACTTTCTTCTTTCTGCCGCATTTTAATATCACGCCAAAAATTTACACTCTGGCAAGAAATGGAAACGAGGTTGATAGAAAAGGAAATTAGCATAAAATAAGATTAGAAATTTAAATGATATTCTACAAGGATTTTTCAAATGTGGAAATAGATATCGGATCGGAATACTCCTTGCAGACGTAGAGCAATTTCTGATGGTTTCATACCCTCTTCCCACAGAAAGATAAATACGGCTCTTCGTATCTTCCTTGGTTGATACAACAGGGTTTCAAAAATGTGCCTGTACCAGTCAAACAGCTGAATCGACTGACACTAAACAATACTGTATGGGATATCTGGATAAGCATGCCAAGACTTGTCTCTGGCCTACAGCGTTGCCTAGGAATTGAAATAGAGCTCAATTCCTAGAACTTTGGGAACATCCTACTCACTTCTCTTCTTGGATCTCTAAGTTCTCTATGTTCTTGGATCTCTAAGTATTCTCGTTATTAAAGTTTCTGTATTCACCCATTTTACCTTGTACCCCACCAGTGGCCATAGGATAAAAACCAATAAAAACTTGGAGTTCCATTTGGGTTTGGTCCCAGAAGAACGGGATGGTTGCATAGTTGGATTTCGTGGTTTCCGCCATGCGTAATGTAAGTAAGAGCACGTTTAACTTTTACAAAGGCATTCCTTTCTGAGGCAGTTGGCCTGTGCGGGATTTGCATATTTAAAAAAAAGTAACCCATCTTACCTTGTGCCCCCTCCTTCTCTCGTCATTGGGTAGATTTGTTTCTTTTATTCAGTATCCCTTAGCTTCGAAGAAACTTTGTGTTTTGCTAGTGTATTACCCTAATTGCTGAGTTCTCCGTAACTGCTTTACAGCACTTCTGCTTGACGCATATAAGGTTACTATCTAGTCACCTATGAAGTAACATCAACCTAAGCACACATACTTATAGAGCAATTGCGGTTTTCAGAGAAGGAAATGCCTAATATTAGCTATGCTCTTTCTAAGATTTGAGCCATCAGTCATTCAACTACCAACTGAACATACTACTAGGTACATGACGAGAACAGATAAGTGATATTTTCTTACACTTCTACTCACTTAACATCTGACTAGAAAAAGAGAAACAAAATCATCTACGAATTCAGGTAGTGACAACTTATCGCCTGCCACATTTTTGTCGAAAGCCATTGAAGAGCTATTACGGATTTTTTGGAACAAGAAACGTGAGAATGTAACTGTGCCTGCATGTACTTGAACCGTGGATCTTCCGACAGTCAGGTGGTCGCGCTCTGGCTTTACCTCGAAAGTCACATGGAAGAAGGCTCTAACTCATTGTATAACTGGATTTAGTTCTCCATTCCTGAAAGCATTGATAAATTGCATTTTTCTATATCTATATGAATCTGATGGACACATACACGATATGGAGCTAAATATCCAAGCACGTTTTGACCCTTATAAGATAATCTCTTCGTTAAAATTAAAGGATAGCTAAAAAAGTACACTTAATGATTACGAATTTCAGCAAGTGCCTAACATTGTGATCATGTATGTTAATTATCTGCAATTGAATGCATAATTGTAAGCATGGCTTACTGCATGAAATATTCAAATTAGGCTACTGATAACGTGCTGCAAAATGGAAGCATTGTGATCTGGGTATATAATGTTGTTTAAAAACAATATAGTTTGAAAGGGATCGGTATTTATTATTTATGACTTAAAAAAATCTTTTAATTGAAGGGCAAAAAAAGTATAAATTTGGTAGACTCAATAGGAAGCAAATACCAGCAGAAATCTCCAAAGATTTGAATAGCAATCAGAGAGTAGTGAATCAGTTAGCAGAAAGATTTGTCAAGACGCCAAAGTACAACAACTGCGTTTGAAGTTTCCTTACCATTATCGGCTAGAAAACAAGATGAAACGACTGTAACAGAGTTGGTTTTAAACCTTCAAGCTGCGAATAGAATTTTAATTTATTATTCTAAGGTTCCTAGGAAGTCTTTACGATGTTAGACTTTACTAGGATACGTGGAAATTAATAATTTATCCTTAAGGGAATATGACAGATTTCCATGGCAACACCTTGGAATTCTTTGGTCTAATAGAAAAAACTGAGTATTTTCTATTGCTGAACTAAATTTTCTATGTAGCTTATCTCAAATAGTTGACATAAAATTTAAGGTATTTTTAAAATAGCAGTTATTTTAAAATAGATATTTTTAAAACAGCGTCCTTTACATAATTTTAAGCAAGATTCTCTTCCTCAGGGAACATGTCGAACACTAAGTAATATTATTGTCAATTAGAAATTTTTGTATTATTAAAAACAAGTTGAATAATTAAACTCAGAAACCAAATTGGCCATAAATTCTAGAAAACTGCAAAATCGCTAAATGCATTCTGTATTTCATTACAAGATTGATGTGTTTGTTATACTGAATGGTACTATAATAAAACGAAATATTCTTAATTTTAAATATTAATCATCATATGGATTAGACAAAGATATTACTTAATGTTTCATACACAGTACTGTTTAAAATGCTATAAAACCTTTTATACTGATAGCTTTTTCTAGATAATCATTTATAAAAGTGACCGATATTTCTTAGAATAGAAATACATATTGATCAATATTAAGTATTACATCTTTAAAGTAGCAGTCTCTGTACATGATCAAACACCTCTGGACTTCTAGCAGTTAGTAACTTGACATGACTTTATTATGCATTGTTTAACTCGGTGTACTAAACATTTAGCACAAACATGTGAAATAATTATTTTTTTCAGTTCTACTTTGCTCAAAGCTATTCTGCAGTAATTATAAGTCCAAAGGGGCAATTTGCCCTGAGGACTATTAATTTCGTTTTCGCATTTTGCGTTACAAAATATAAACGGCGAATCACTTTTCAAATTGTTGCCACCAAATATTATCGCCCTGTATTATATGTAAAGAAATTAAATAATGAAGAATCTGCATAAATGTATGTATATTTCTCACATTGTGATAAAACAACGGTACCTAGATCCATCAAAATTTTAATAACGTAATCTTCCATAGAATATGGACATGGGGAAGCCCTAATTTGAATTTGCAATTTGTTTTGTTATCGATTTCGTATTTTGTAACACTTCAACGAATTTTTGATTAACAAACTAAACTAGAAAGCAAGATGAAACGACTGTAACAGAGTTGGTTTTAAACCTTCAAGCTGCGAATAGAATTTTAATTAATTAAATTAATTATTCTAAGGTTCCTAGGAAGTCTTTATGAGGTTAGACTTTACTAGGATACGTGGAAACCAGGATGGTCGTCGTCACGTTTATTGGAACTACGTGGAAATGGCAGTGTACTGGTTATTGAGGAGTCCAGATATAACCTTGACTACGATTCTAAACGTGCTTTGATCTGGAATCAGCGAGAAACAAGAACTTTGTCTTTCCTTTTCCATCAGAAATTCTGTTTCTATGGAAGCGGTTCCATGCTTTGATGTAGAATCACCAAAAATGACGAAACTGATCTAGATATCTTTTATGGGTACTGTAACGGTCGGGATGTGTAGATGAGGACTTTTAACATCATATAGTTCTTGTTTATGAGAGCTGTTAGCCTAGAAATTTTGCTAATGGAGGATAAACCTCTGCATCGAGCATCAGTACCAAAATATTTGGAAAAGAAAATATCATTCATGTGGATTGGCAAGGTTTATCTCTTGACTTAAAGCAAGAGAAATGCCTTAGGACACCCAATTGCAACGCAATGAGGCATTTTCTGATTACCAACTGTATGCCTTCTTGGTGTGAGGTCCAGCTAGCTGTCAGAATATCCGGATTTCGATTCCTGTCAAGGCCATCCATCATTTTCCACATTTTTGTTTCGAAAAGCCTAATATCCATTAAAAATGCTTCCCTAGGAACACCTTCATGGCCCTAGGATCCCATATGCCAAGATCTGAAAAGTGCGGTTTCAAAAGAGTGGCTTGCCATTCCGCAAGACTTGCTCAATAGTTGGGTAAATTCTGTGTGGTATGAAATCCAGAAATGTTCCAGAGGTGAGGTGATATACTGTCAGAGCTAACTTATATAAAGGGATATTTGCCGGGAAACAGGGAAAATAACGTTTCTATCCTCTTTTTATACCTCCATAAACGTGATTTTAAATTAAATATTTTGAGATTAATGAACTGGCAAGCATGAAAACTAATGTTACCTAATGCTTTTGTACAAATTGTTTTAATGAGTTTTCAATTAGTTTTATTTCTCTCGATATCGTTAAATTTTAAGGAACAGTTTACTTTCTTTTCCTGAAATTTCAAGTACGCTAGCAAAATTTATTTTAAAAATTCAATAAATGTTCAAAGTTGATAAACGTTTCGTAAAAATTGCTAAATAAATTTCAACAAAAATGTTTTTGATTAGCTTCATGAGCTCAGCAGTTGAAAACAAAGGAATTGTTTGGTTCTTCTAAACAAATTGCATACGTTCTAAAATAAATGCAAATGTAAGCCATAATTAACGCTCTGCTGCTTTAATGCATCATAAGAATGACTTTATTAGTTAAAGAACAACGCATTCAGCCAAGAATCAGCTGAAGAAGGCAGAATAAATAAGTAATTATATATTATTGAAAAAAAAATATTTTTCGTCCTGTGAATATTCATAGCAGAATGTAACGACACTTAGATTTAAGAAGCAGTTTCATTAGCATATCACTCTTCCTCCAAAGTTGTTATACAAAAGTTAGAAAATGCAGAACCTCCACATGTGCATAATGTATGTATCTCCTGGGATCTATGCTTTAAAAAAATTAAATCATTTCATCTTCTCAAGTTACTTTATAGCAATAAAAAGATAAAGCAAATAAAAGATAAAGAATAAAAAAATAAAGAAAAAGATAAAGCAGATAAAAAAGAAAGAGATAAAGCAATAAAAAGATATTTAAAGAAATTTAATATATTTAAAGAAAAAGATAAAGCAATAAAAAGATAAAGCAAATAAAAGAGTAGAGATAAAGTGAGATAACTCAGAAAGTGAAGTTTATCGAGCAACTCAATGACAAGAATTTTACCATATGCATTTTTCCTTTCGTTAATGCATATACGAGAGTACATCTAATTGCGCCCTTTCAGGTAAATTGGAAACTAGGAAAGTTAAGTGTGATTTCTAGAGTTCATATGCCATCACTCATAACTTAAAAAGAACTTCATTATCCATATTTTTGATATCCGTAACTCCTAAAATCCGGATCTCTTGGCTTTAAAAGGCATATAAATTAATCCATTTGTTAATTAAATTATTTACCCATTTTAATTGATTTTCGTTAGTTTAAAACAGTAAAGCAATAATTTAGTTTATTAGCAATTTTTTTGAGTAAAGCAATATTTTAATGGTTTCCAGCGGCCAACCATTGGCCGAGAGGTGAAGTCGCGGAATCCTGGTAGTTCGGTTCGCGGTTCGATTCCCGCGAACGGGCTGGCTGTATGAGCGCCTCCGTGATTTCCCCAATGTGCAACGTGTATACGAGTAAGTGCCTAAAGACGGATCATGTAAATAATAACAAATAAATAATGTTTTAGGGAACTGCCCCAAAAACGTGTATAAGTAAGAGAGACGTATAATCGAAATTTCACTACATGTGAGGCTTATACTTTAGTTACAGAATTTTTACGATACTGCTATTATATAAATTAAATTTTTTCATCCTGTTTTTAGTTTACTAAAAATTTCAATTATGTTTTCAAAAGTAAAATGTTTCAATTCTTATTTCCTACAGAGGAAATTTTAAAAATACGCAAAACTTTACATCTCCCCCCCACCCCCAAAAAATATCTTCAAATGTCACTCATCTAGTCAGATCATTCACCGGAATTCCAACCCCGGTTGAACTACCAGCGTTTAACACCTCAGCCACTTGCAGGCCTGTCACATTGCGACCTTGTTACTCACTTTCAATCTCTCAAGGGAAATTTACTCGCGTACTTGTTTTGAAATACCCCTGCTTCTTTGAAACTGGAAGAATTCGTTAAAGATATGCCTAATAGCAATAAAATGTTATATTTCAAATGATTAAAATGAACAAATTATAAGGTATAATATTCTTTAATATTCCTAGCACAAACTATCCTTTTATGTGAATCAGAATTTAGAACTATAATCGAGACATTGCAATAAAAAGGCTGCGTAAGAATATTTTTTCTGAATATTTCCGCAAATTTCCTCGAAATTAATTTACGCTAGTGAGACTTAATTCGGTTCAAATAATTTTGCAGAGTTTTCAGGTATAATCTAATGAATGATTTAACAAAATATTTCAAAATAAAATCAGTTTTGATTATTTTCTACATCAATTAATTTACGACGTAACGGTAAACTAGCACGGATGTTGCGAAAGATATGTAAATTAAAAGTGACGTCTTCTAAATTGAAATGAATGTTAGCTTTGACGCTATCCACATTTAATTAAATACCAGAGAAATGACAATCTAAATTTTCATGAATGATAGCACAAAACTATTTTGGGAAAGAAAGGATTGAAATATTTTTATAGACGAATTGATAAGGGTTCATTAATCAAACAGTTGCCCTGTTTATCTGAAATCTAGAATTAAATAATAATTTCAAATTTAAAAATGACGCTAACTAGAGAAGTATTTAATTAAATCTAAGATTATTTGCACTTCGAAGTTAATTACCAAGTTTTATCTCGGCGTTGAATTCTTTAGAAACTCTGAATAAATAAATTTCAAAAATACAAATTTTGTTAGTAATGAAACGAAAACAAAGCATTATAATCGTGAAATAATTTTCTTCAAATCTGAAACGGTAATTTAAATGTCAATTCAATCATGTAATTTTCCATGCCATTCACAAATGCATCAGAAGCCAGTCAAACGCTTGAAAATATTTTGGATATCAGCCAATGCAGACAAATATTTTGTGAAAAGAGGTAATAGTAAATAATAAAAAATAAAATCGGGAAGGTTTCAGATTCTATGTTACCCACAAACGGGGGTTTTGTTTCATTTGTAGAAACATATACGTTTCAAGAGCATTTTGGCTAAATCCTCATTGGGCTAAAAATATTTATAAACAGCTTATCTCTAGAGATTTTCATAGAGAGTCTCGTGCGCTGGAGATAAAATTGTTTCGTTCTCTACAATGTTGCCACTGCTCGCTTTGAAATCGTAGCATTTTTAAATCGAAAATTCGTTAAGATTTTACAAAATATGAAATAAATAATAAAACAAATTCGAAATTCAAAATTCGGGCTTCCAGGTGTTCATATTCGTGTGGAGGAATACGTTATTCAAAATTTGATAGCTCTAGGTAACGCTGGTTTTTCACAATGCGAGAAACATACGTACATTCATGTAGATTCTTCGTTATTTAATTTCTTTAAATATAGTAAAAGGTATTAATTTAGAATATCTTAATTACAGTAAAGGGTGGTAATATTTGGTGGCATCTATTTGAGAAGTGATTCAACGCTTTTAGTAATGCCACGTGAAATGCTGTTTCGAGACTAATAGCTCTTCTGGGCTAATAATTGGAAATATGTGTATAATCATAAAAATCTGATATGTACACCACATGACTTCCTTGTACAGAGTATTAAATTATATCCATTTTTTCTTGCATTTCATTTAAACTTATTGGATTGAATTAAATCTACTTCGTCGTAAGCGCATAAACTACAATAGAATAAATGCACTTTTTTAAAATTCACTATATTTGTTTACCATAGCGACACTCTGGCGCTAGGTTCACTTAACAGCGTTATATTTCGTTCATATTATAACTCAGAATGCACAAAATTTATATCATTTGAAGAATTATCTAATTGTTGCCGCATATTCTATTCAAAAACTATAATAAATATAGAACTTTGTATAAGAGAAAATGAGCAAATAAAATAAAAAAAGAAACAGTTTTTCACAGTCGATTTAGTATTTCTCATTCAATTAATTTAGTTCTCAGTTCGCGACTAGGCAAAAATACATAAAAACTCAAAATATCTGTCTTAAAAATTACGAAGTAAATCTTAAACACTTATTTCCTCAAAAGTGTTAGTACTAAAATATAAAAAATAAAGTGTAAATGGGATTCAGCGTGGCAGCACAGCTGTATTTTTTTAATTGAAAATTTTAAATTCCTTGTGCACCACATAGGACACAAGGCTTACAGAGGTAAGTAAAAAAAAGACAAATACAACAACACAACACAAAATAAATTAAACTTACATATTCACAGATGACACGTAAGAGATAAATTTACAGAAGAAAGAGAAAGCCATTTTATGTTGGACAAATACGCATTTGATCAGCTGTATTTGAGTAAAAATTCTCAACTCATATTTAAAAAGTGGTGACATTTATCTTAAATATGATTGTGTCTCGATAACAATAAAATGAAGTTCATGATAGTTACTTAAAATTGCCAATCATTTGAGATAAGAGTATGCTCGTATTTTAGCCTACAAAAATCATTAGTCGTTAGTTAGTTTTCTTTACATGACTGCATTTTATCTTGCCGTATTAAATTAATTTAGTTTAATAATTCTGTTTAGCTTTTGCCTACTTGATAAAGGTTGCTTTTAATATATATATTTATTTATATATATATTTATCAGATATATATATATATATTTATGAGATAATATATATATTTATGAGATGCAAAGAAATTACATACAGTTAGTTGGAAAATCATGTCAAAGGGAACTGGGGCTAAACTTCTGATATAACACAAGATATATTATCGATTGTAAAATTATGCGGGTGCAATATTTACATGATTCGTCAGCCTTTCTTGAAATTTTAATTTGCTAGTTCAGAAACATCACTCATACAGAGGCTGTTCACACATTTTTTAGACGATGTATATTGTATTCACAAAACTAAATTACATAAAATTCTTGTGTTTTAAATGTTCTATTTGACATCCCTTATTCTGAACTATCTTTCGACAGCGCAATTTCCAGGATAATAATGCCTTTTGAAGCGGCAGAAGAGGTATTTTATCCCATTCCTCCCGAACAGCTTTCCAGAGTCCTGTTAGGGTTTTGGGACAACGTTTGGATAATGCAGTTTTTAAAAGTCAGAAAGCACAAAAATCCATAGGTGACACATCGGGAGATTTAGTAAGGATATTAGTGAAGGGTATGGCCTTGATACCAGGTTTTTGTTCCATTTTTTTTTAGGAAATTTACAGTGGATTTTGATTTGTGACTGCTAGCTTTTTCCTGATGGAGTCTCACAGATCGATGGCACTGTGGGTAAAGCGACGGTATTTCATTAAGAAAAATTGGCGATAAAATATGTTCCTGATAGTATTTCGAGTTAATCTTGACATTGTTTTGCACTCTTTTAATTTTTAACTTGCCATTATAAGAAAAACCAGCAACAATCATGAATGCCTTAGAAAAACTTTCTTTCGATTCTTTGAACCATATAGTTAAATTTTTTCCTTCCCCCTTACAGTCATTTAAATACATCCATGCTTCATTTATTGTGACAATTGTTTTCCATTTTTCTTTGGATAAGTGTTTCTCATATAGAATTCTCCAGCGTGTCCTGCGTTGAGCGATATGCTTTGGAAGAGGACGATGCACATTGCGATTTTTCGCTTTCTTAAGACTTAAATCAACGTTTATCATTTTGTTTACAGTGGACACTGAGCATTTTAATGATTTTGCAACTGTCCTTTGACTAGGGGGATTTTCTTTTAACAATTAACAGCATACCTTTGCAATAGTCGAAGATGTCCGTTTTTTCCTTGGACACTTGTTTGGAATTTTTGTCCCACTTGAGGCTCCGATTTGACGTTTGTTTCCTTTCTTGTTGATGATATTACCTATTGACGCTTTAGATATCACAAAACCATGACTCTCACATAGTTTTTGGATAACCACTTAACTTTTTGGAAAGAGCGTAAATGTAGCCTTGGAACCACTGCTTTGTTAAATTCGCCATTTTCAATAAAAATAAAAATTTCAAGCCACAGACGATAATTTTGACTTTTAGAATAATATTAAAATTGCAATTACATCTTTTGCAGCAAACGATTTTTTATTACCGCTTACCAGAGTCGTCTAAAAAATGTGCGAACAGCCTCTGTACTAGCAAGAAATTCACATTTTTATGAAATCTGCATGGAAAACGGAATTGCTTTGGAATCTTGTCAGCACCTTACTCTCTTAAAATTAATATATTATGTGTAACGGCGTATTTGCATAAAACTGTGCACAAAAGCATTTTATATATTATTTTATGTAATATGTTTATCAAATTAAATTAAATTATTAAACTAAACAGAGTTATTAATTGAACTCAACTTAACGGCAAGATATAATACAGTCGTGTAAAGAAAAATATTTCTTGACGGCGAAACGGCCCGACGGCGAAGCGTCCTGATGGCTAAACGGTCACGACGAAATGGCCACGGTGAATAGTTTCTTTTCCTCAGTCTCATTCCTGTAATAAAATACTTTTTTTTAATATTGACAAGACTGGATTTTTTTTAAATATAACAGGACATATTAGGGCTATCTTTTAATCGAAAAAGTGATATTTGGAAAGAAATTTCTATAGGAAATGCTCGCATTCACATCACACATGAGAAAAGCTGGCTGAGATGACTATGCTCTTGTGTGACGTCATTGACTCAGTCTGTTCAAAAGCAACGACTCCCTTTGTGGCATCTTTCTCTCATCTCTACAAATAAGTGACGTCATCCTCAGGAAGAGCCTGGCCTTGGAAAAGCCTCGAAATCTTTTATGCTTCGAACTTCTTTCGTTGAGATTTTATCCTGGCTCAAACCGACAGTTCTTCGCCCTCTTCTGAACACAGTGGATTCACTGTATTCAGCGGTCCTAGCCGCTTAGCCACTGGAGGACATTTTTTTTAAAATTCTAAACAAAGTGGCTTGCAACTACCTATTGAATAGCAATAAGCCCTATTCTTAATTTGAGTCCAAACTGACATTCTGCTTTGCCGGACATTAACTTTTTAAATTACCTGCACAGCATGAGTTTATTACTTTGAACTGTTTCTTTCACTACCCTATGACAGATAAGCAGATGTGCAACAATTACATATCAACATCTACTACAAAAAGCACGAATATTTCAAGGAAAACGGAGCTGTTTATATTGTCATAATTTTTTAATTTGCAGTTTTGGTTGCAGGATTCTCCAGTGCGTAATTCTACGAAAAATCGCTTGAGTTCGTGTACAGGAAACAAAAAGTAGGAAGGGTGAAATAACCCTTTATTATTCCAACTAAAGTTTAACAAAACTCCGTCTTGGAGTTGTACAATAAAGCCGATACTTGGGCTTGAACTTAAGAAATAAGAATTAAACTAAACTAATATTAACTAAAGAGATATAGCAGAAGCTATCAAAATCTAACAGAGTTGGCCCCTTAATGCTAATTGACTGCGAAGCTATCAAGGGCCTAAAGTACGGCCGAGCGTGATAATAGCTTACGAGAGAGTAGCCTAAAAAGGCGTCTTAAATCATGCCATCCGACTAAACAAAAGTTAGCTTCATTTTATTCCTATGTTTTCCGTGCTCTTCAAGTTTGCTCCTCCAAACTATCCCTTGATGAAGAACTAAATTATTTAAAAGCAACAGCTATTGACAGGGGCTTTTCACCCAACAATATTAATCAAGCAGTTAAAACATTCTCATCTCAACACACTAAAAGGCACACTCTTGTTATAGGAGATTATAAAAATTCTGTTGCCATTCCCTTCTTTCCATCAATTAGCTATACAGTTGCACATACATATTTTGCAGAAATTTAACTTTCGGGTCGTTTATTCTCCCATCAATAAAATTCCGAGTTCCATACTCAAGGACCCCATTCCGGATATGAATTCCTGGGGTATTTATAGGATTCCATGCCAGTGTGGTTTAATTTACATTGGCCAAACTAAGACAGCCTTAAAATTTCGCGTCAAGGAATATGAGGCATATGTTAGAAAAAAAGAAACACAGAAGTCTTCTGTTGCTCAACATTGTTGGTCCAAGAATCACACTTTCAATTTTTCTGCTGCCAACATTATTCAAAAAACATCTTCCGTTGGAGAATTGGATTTTCTAGAGGCATTTCACATTCCAAAAAAATCTGTCTGTTCTAGTTAACGATCCTAATTCCAATCCATCTTTGCCTTCGGCCTTTAAAGAAAGTATGTTTTAGTTCTGGTTTCACCAACAGATGGCGCCACTTGCTTACTCTTGTTCAGGCTTTCTTATCTAATCATTATTTCCTATCTTGTTCATTTCCGGTTTTTCAGATGAAGATGGTGGTTCGGTAAAACCATCGAAACTAGTCCAGTGAAAATTTTGAAAATATAACGCTGATTTTTGTTGTTTGACTTCTGAATTACTATTTTTTCGGCGTATTATTGTGTCTTATTAGCTTTTAAATTGTCGACAATTCTACAAATATAGCTTGCAGATTTCCTAAAGCATAAAAACTTAACCGGAAGATAAGGACAAAAAATGCACAATTTGCAAACATATAAGAGTAAAGAAACTGAGATCACAGAGCCTGGTAACAGAGTGGATATATATATATAAATATATTTATATACGTTTGGTGCGACCGATTGCAACCAAAATACGAGGTGCACATCTACATGTTATAGCAGTCTCATATACAAAATTGCCACGTTCTGAGGCTACTCGTTTTTGAGTTATGCGAGATACATACGTTCGTACGCACAGACACCACGAAAAACTCTCTTCAGAATTCATTTTAAAGCAGTTTTATAATTTTTTGGAGGAAAAGAGTCTTTTATTCTGTTCTTACGTACAGATCTCATGGAAAAACATCGTTAAATTGCATTCGATAGCAGTCAAAATGGATATTTTCGTTGAAATATGCTGCCTGAAACGTTTCGTGATTACAGTACTGCCTTTTTACTTCGTACAAGGAAGTAATTAATGCCATATGCAAATTAATTTTTCATAATTTCTTTTTTTTATGTTATTAATGTAATATGAGGTCTAATATATACATAAATAAGGAATTTTGGATCGTTTCCGTTGTATTATAATACTTGCTAAACAGTTTCCGGTAACCATGTAGTATGCGATCTACCGTTTTTAGTTAGTTAGTTATTTCATAGATGGCGCCACTAAAATGATATTTTTAAATTCGAACTTATGATAAAATGACGGGTAAATGAATGATTGAAACAATTTTAGTGCTGCCATCTGAAAAATAAATACCTAATTAAATGGAGAGATTGCATATCACATCATTGCCCAATTTTCTGCAGTGCCAGTGCTGCCTTTAGACCACCGTTCAATCAGATACGTTATTACTAACTCTAATAATAATATCCTCGCTTTCTAAGTACATGCTGACAATAACACCTTTGTAAAAACTGTCATTTTACTTCATTTCCTGTTTGAAATTACTAAACTAATAAATATATTTTTTCTGTTTAGAAAATTTTTACCACGATCTAAATTAGGTGATAATAAAAATACAAATGAGCACACATTTTTTACTAGCGGAAGATTTTTGAGCTTAGCTTTTTTAGCGGAAGAGATTCATAAAAAACACAATTAGGATTGACTAATCACAGATTGAAGAAACATATATAATTAATTCGACCTTTCCATATTAAATAATTAATGAAATCGAAATACACAAGTGAATATATTTTAACATACCTGTATCACAAGTATCGGCAGTTACATTCAATAATGTCTCAGATTTCACCTGAAATTAAAAAATATACATCTTGTAATGTTAAGATCTTTATTCTAGAACAAATTAATACATCTTCAGAATAATGCAACTCCCTTGCTGCATATTATGATGATCTATTAAAATATAGTAAAGAAATAATTGCAAAAAAGGAACTGCTGTATTCAAATTTTTATCTGAACAAAAACTGAAGTTAAAAAGCATGCATATCCAAGAAAGAACGAATAATAATTTAAAAAACAGAATAGGAGCAAACCAGAAATGTTTTCGAGGCATAACTATTTTCCTTTTCCAACCATTCTTAAATTTGATTTACAAAATCTAGCGGTATTAGGTGGAAGTTTCTCATTAGCAATAAATCTTCTAAATCGAAATTAATGTTTTTACAGTTATTATTCAGTTAATGTTAAAACCAGTGAGTTTTTTTTAACACGGTTAAAACAATACAGATAGGCATATTTGTAAAATATATAAATTTTGTAAAATAGCATGCATTGGTTGATTCAGAATTGTCTCTAACAGGAAAATATTTATTCTAAGCGAAATAAAATTTTCAGATTCATATCAATGAAACGTTTTAAAACTTTTGACAATTTTTTTTTTATGTTCTATCGTTTTCATAATATGCTCCACAATGTTTCAAGTTATCTTCCTTCGTTTCAATATTTAATGCTTTAAAGATTGAAATTATTGTAATTTTTTTTATTATTATTTCTATAAAGCTTTATTTTGGAAAGTTTCTTCAAACGAAGAGGAAATTTAATTTACGGTTTCCATTGAAAAACGCTCATTCAGAGTTGTGTTCATTAAACTTTTTTTGTCATATCTAGTTCATTACATTGCTTATTTGCAAATCTATATTAATTCTGGGCGTGTTTATTAATATTTAACTAAGCTCTATTAATTAAGACACAATAAAACCCCGAACAAATACTAATTCAGAAGTCAAACTACAAATATCAGCGATATATTTTCAAATTTTCACAGGACTAGTTTCCATGGTTTTACCGAACCACCATCCTCAGCTGCAAAAGCGCGAATTTCATTTGACTTCTGAATTAGTAAGCTCTATTAATTTAAGCATAATGAACGTCAAGAATTATCTAATCCTGGTTATTGACTATAGTGTTAGGTGAGAACGTTTTAGCCACCCTTAATATTGCGGCAAAGCCGGGAAGGCTATCTTCCTAAGGGGAGGGATGCCTTCGTGGAAGACTTTCTGAGGGAAACTGACTCGTATAGACGTTACACATGGGGAAAAGCACGAAAACGCACATGCAGCCAGTCCGTTTGCGGGATTCCTGGCCTTGATAAATGTCATTAACTTTTGACTGTTTAGCTACTATCTAATTACTTCAGTAGGACTGTTAAAAAGCAATTATTATCAGACAAAATTTTCCTTTAACCATTTGATTTTCTAAATTCCGCTCCGCATTTTCCATCAGGTAATATAAAATTCATTCTTGTTTGCAAGGACTACTTACAATACCCTTGATAATAATCGAGCTATTTCTATATCGTTTTCGAGATTTTATATCAATGTAGCCTTTTTTCATACAATCCAAAAATATTCGAAGTTTAAGCAAGTGATGTACGCCACAAATCTTTGCATAACTTGAAATTTACGTAAATCGAATGTATGTGGCAAAAATAATTCTGAAATGAAACAATACGCAGCAATATTTACTCGGATATAAATTATGAAACTGTGAAAATGTGTAAAGGAAAGAATATAGAAACAATCTGAGATAAATTTTTTCAAATTAAAAAAAAAAAATGTTTTATAATAATTCGTCAGATTCTCCAATGGGAACATCAGTGCTAGAGAAGGATGGATATGAAGACAAATGCTGTTCTCTGGCTGACCGTTCACATTTCAGCTTCCCTGACATTTTGTTGCTAACCATCATAATAGCCATCCAATCTTTCATGACCTTGAATCTAGACAATTGTTCGCCTTTTGCAATAAATGTCCGTGTTGCCTTCTCTTCCTAAACATAGTCGCTTTATCAACATGAACTGTTTGCTCAAGTAAATATTTCTCCTTTGCAATTACTTTTAACAGACATTGAGAAATCTACTTGTCGCTTCTGTATACGACCTGTTGTTCCACCTGTTTCTTTGCTGTTGTGTAGATTTCTATGCTTCTTGAATCCTTAGAAGATCTAGCACTAGCTTCCGAGTCCTTGATGCCATCCTTCTTTTACAAATCTTTATATAAAGACTTCATCTTCTAATGGATAATCAGAAACCCTAGCGATATCCGCTTCTGTTGCAAAATGTAAAGTGCAAAGGTTCTGTATTTAAACCTTCTAAAATTAATGAATATATTACTCTGGTTCTTGTTGCTTTAACTCTTTCAATAATCGATAAGAAATTAATTTATCCATTTCTAAAGACGGGAAGATCTTTTTCTTGTTAATGATTGGGCCTTTCACCACTACCACAGCTTTCATGGTTTTAATAATGCATACTTCGTCCTGCACTGTACTCACTGCCCGAAAAAGGTTGATTTATACCCCGAGACACTGTTAATACAATTTTAAAGTTTTCGTGAATGCAAACAAACTTCAACTATTATTGTAAGGTAATTGCTTTTCAGATTTATTACTCATTATTATGATTCATTTCAAATCCATTTTAAAAATTAACAATGAACAAGTTACTTAATTGTAATATTGTAAATGAAAGAAGTATCGGTAGGATTCAGTAAGAATGACCCACCAGCGGCCGAGCGGTAAAGTCGATGTCGAATGGTCATGGTAAAGTCGAAGTCGGCCAAGGGATCGAATACTGGCAAACGGACTAGCTGCATGGGTATTTTAGTTTTTTTCCCCACGTGTAACAAGCATAGGATCCAGTTTATCTTAGAAAGTTCTCCACCAAGGCATTCCTCCCCTTAGGCAGATAGCCCTCGTGTGCTTTGCCGTAATTAAATAAAACAAACGAAACCATAAGTAAGAATGTAACGGCTTTTGTTTACTTACGAAACTGCGAATGAATGTAAGGGGCTTGTTACGCAATTCGAGGCACAAATTTAGATATTTTTGTCTGTGTTATTGTTATACGCAAACCCCGACTAAATTCTAAACGGTTAGGTTAGATTAGGTTGGGTTATATGAATATATCAAAGCTATCTGTCTGAGAGGAAAGATGCCCTCATGAAGGACTTTCTAAGGGTTTGGTTTAGTTCATTATGGCAAAGCAGACGAAGGCAATCTTCCTAAGAGCGAGGATGCCTCGGTGAAGCACCTTCTAATGGAAACTGGCTCGTACACACGTTACACATGGGAAAATAACGAAAAAGGCCAATGCAGCTAGCCCGTTCACAGGGATTTCCGGTCCAGGAATACCGGCCCAGCGTGCAGAACTACTACACCACGAAGGCACGCTAGGAAAGCGGGAGAAATACCTTATACATTTCTTCATGTTCTTCAATGAAAACTCCAACAAAACTATTAAAAAAAATTTTTGTGACATGACTTCCATGTACGGAAAATTAAATTATACGCATTTTTTGCTGTTTTTCATTTAAACTTAATTCCTCGAATTTCGTTAGAGACAGATTTCTCATTCAATTAATTCAGTTCTCACTCCCCGGAAAGGCAAAAATACAGATAAACTCAAAATATTTTCATTAAATTTAAAAGATATAGAAAAATATAAAACATCAAATACAGTTAAAACAATTGAAAAAACAATTTTTACAATTGAAATTAAAGTTTCTACGCAAAAACAAGCAATTATTTTTTCTTGCACAAAACTGAAAGTTTACTTACCGATTGGTAACATATTTGAAAGTTACCAATCGGGGAAAAAGACAGAAAGTGCAGAAAGACTTTATTCCTTATTCTGTTTAAATAAAAACAAATATGGCTGCTATGGTAGGAAAAATTAGGCTTAGCAACACTTACACAACTTTTAAATTTTGCAACTATTGCATGCAGATTAACTTAAGGCATAAAAACCTCAGCCGGGAGATAAGAATAATATAATTCAATCATTTTTAAAGCAAAAAATTCACAATTTACCAACATATAAGAATAATAAGAACTAAGCTCACTATTTGTACATATATATACAAAACGTATATATATATATGCTTTCGGTGCAGCCGATTGCAACCAAAAAGAGAGGTGCCCAACTACATGTTATAGCAGTCCTACCCACAAAATTTCAACTTTCTGAGGTTACACGGTTTTGAGTTATGAGAGATACATACATACACATGTACGTACAGACATCGCGAAAAAATCTCTTCTGAATTCCTTTTAAAACAGTTTTATTACGTGAAAATCAGAAATATCAAGGAATAAAAAATACTTTTATTTTGTAAAATGTAACTTACATTAGTTATTTATCAGTCGTTATGGAGAAAGGAGTCCTTTATTCTGTCCTTACGTACAAAAGCAAAAACATCGTAAAATTGCATACGATAACGTACAAAATGGATATTTTCGTTGAAATATGATATCCGAAAATTTGCGCGATTACAATACTTCCTTTGCTTCATACAAGAACGTAAAAAAAAATCTGATTGTACATCACATGACTTCCTTGTACGGAATATTAAATTATATTCATTTTTTCCTGCATTTCATTTTAATTTATTTCCTCGAATTTCATTAGAGATACACTGAAGTGACAAAAGTCATGGGATACCTCCTAATATTTTGTCGGTCCTCCTTTTGCCCGGCGAAGTGCAGCAACTCGAGGTGGCATGGACTCAACAAGTCGTTGGAAGTCCCCTGCAGGAATATTGAGCCATGCTGCCTCTATAGACGTCCATAATTGTGAACGTATTGACAGTGCTGGGTTTCGGGCACGAACTGACCTCTCGATGATGTCCCATAAATGTTCGATGGGATTCATGTCGGGCGATCTAGGTGGCCAGATCATTCGCTGGAATTGTCCAGAATGTTCTTCTAACCAATCGCGAACAATTTTGGCCCGGTGACATGGCGCATTGTCATCCATAAAAATCCCATCGTTGTTTGAGTACGTGAAGTCCATGAATGGCTGTAAATGATCTCCAAGTAGCTGAAGATATCCATTTCCAGTCAATGATCGGTCCAGTTGCACCAGAGGACCGAGTCCATGCCATGTAAAAACAGCCCAGACCATTATGGAACCACCACCAGCTTGAACAGTGCCTTGTTGACAACTTGGGTCCATGGCTTCGTGGGGTCCACACCACACTCGAACCCTACCGTCAGCTCTTACCAACTGAAATCGTGACTCATCTGACCAAGTCACGGTTTTCCATTCGTTTAGGGACCAACCGATATGTTCACGAGCCCACGAGAGTCGCTGCAGGCGATGTCGTACTGTCAGTAAAGGCACTCGAGTCGGTCTTCTGCTGGCATAGCCCATTGAATACAAATTTCGCCGCACTGTCCTATCGGACACGTCCTTCGTACGTCCCACATTGATTTCTGCGGTTATTTGACGCAGTGTTGCTTGTCTGTGAACATTGACAACTCTACGCAGACGTCGCTGGTCTCGGTCGTTAAGTGCATGTTGTCGGCCATTGCGCTGTCCATGGTGGGATGTTATGCCTGAAATTAGATACTCTCGGCACACTCTTGACACTGTGGTTCTTGGAATGTTGAATTCCCTAACGATATCCGAAATGGAATGACCCATGCCTCTAGCTCCAACTACCATTCCGTGTTCAAAGTCTGTTAATTCTCGTCGTGCGGCCATAATCACTTCAAAGCCTCTTCACATGAATAACTTGAACACAAATGAAAGCCCTGCCAAAGCACTTCTCATTTATACATTTTCTACGCGATACTACTGCTATCTGTATATTTGCATATTGCTATCCCATGACTTTTGTCACTTCAGTGTATATTTCTCATTCAATTAACTCAGTTCGCACTTTGCGACAAACAAAAATACATAAAACCTCAAAATATGTTTGGTAAAAATTTTAAAATATAAAACGTGAAATACAGTTAAAACAATTAAAAACACGATTTTTACAATTAAAATTAAGATTTTCTCTACACAAAAACAAGCAATTCGGCCAGCGGGCAGAAAAACAGATTTTTGGGTGAATAAAACTGAAATTTTACTTTTGGTCCCACTGGATAAAAAGAAGATGCTGACTTAATTGAAAATTCTGCTAAGTTTCAAATGTAAGCAAATGTGGCTGCTATGGTAAAAAAAATTAGGCTTAGCCACACTTAAACAATTTTTATATTATTGATAAATCTATTACTGCCGCATGCAGATTAACTAAACACATAGAAACGTTAACCGGAAAATAAAAGCAACATAATTCAATCAATTTTAAAGCAAAAAATGCACAATTTACCAACGTACTATAAGACTGAAAAGAACTGAGCTGGCGAGCCGCGTTACACAGTGGTTATATATATACATATATATATATAGAGAGAGAGAGAGATACTTTTGCAGCGGCGGATTGCAACCAAAAAAGGGAGGTGCACAACTATATGTTATAGCAGTCCTATATGCAAAATGTCAACATTCTGAGTCTATTCGTTTTTGAGTTATGAGAGATACATACATACGTACGTAAGGGCAGGCGCACAGACATTATGAAAAAAAAACCTCTTCTGAATCCATTTTAAATCAATTTTATAATCCGTTTGGGGGAAGAGGGTCCTTTTTTCTGTTCTTACGTACAGGTGTCACGTAAAGGCATCGTGAAATTACATTCGATAACGGTAAAAATATTCGTTGAAATATGATACCCGAAAATTTTCGTGATTGGAACAGTTCCTTTTCTTTCTACAAGGAAGTAAAAACAGGCAGCTAGCTAATCAGTTTAAATAAATGATCGGAAGTTGTAAAGACATTATCCGGCAGTGGCGGTAATGATGATTAAGCGGCGAAATTGGGCAAAACAATGAACATTCTCATAGTGAAGCGATTTGTTATCTCCCATAAGTGGCAGGTTACCAGAACATTCCCTAATTTAAAATAATGATCCTTCTATCCTTAATGGAAAGACTGAGACACAATGGAATGAAGAACTGTAATAATCCGCTATGATGTCTGTGTGGTACGTAATGCGTGATCTGCAGCGTTAAACTCTGGTCTCAAGTGTGGATTTTCTATAAACTTCTGCATATATATCATGCCCTTGCTAGATTCTTATTATAGAAATTTATTCTATTTTTCTTTGTATGTACACAGACATGGATACCGTACCTTCCTCACATATATCTAACCTAGTGTTTTTACCTCTAGGTTCTGAAGATTTTACCTCTAGGTTCTGAAGATTTACCTCTAGGTTCTGAAGACTTTTAAAATATTCGCGTAATTTTCTCTCTATTCTGTGGCACATAGTTTTTGCCCCTGAGAGCTAGTAAGCAGATTTTAGGCAAATGGGTCAGTTTAATAATTAGCGAATTTTGTATAAATATTAATTAGGTTCTGAAGATTTCTCTAGGTTCTGAAGATTTTACCTCTAGGTTCTGAAGATTTACCTCTAGATTCTGAAAATTTACCTCTAGGTTCTGAAGATTTTTAAAATATTCGCGTAATTTTCTCCTTACTCTGTGGCACATAGTTTTTGCCCTTGAGAGCTAGTAAGCAGATTTTAGGCAAATGGGTCAGTTTAATAATTAGCGAATTTTGTATAAATAATAATTATTTTATTTCTTATTTATAAATTTATTCTATTTTTCTTTGCATGTACACAGACATGGATACCGTACCTTCCTCACACATATCTAACCTAGTGTTTTTACCTCTAGGTTCTGAAGATTTACCTCTAGGTTCTGAAGATTTTTAAAATATTCGCGTAATTTTCTCTTTATTCATAGTTTTTGCCCCTGAGAGCTAGTAAGCAGATTTTAGGCAAATAGGTCAGTTTAATAATTAGCGAATTTTGTATAAATAATAATTAGGTTCTGAAGATTTCTCTAGGTTCTGAAGATTTTACCTCTAGGTTCTGAAGATTTACCTCTAGGTTCTGAAGATTTTACCTCTATGTTCTGAAGATTTACCTCTAGGTTCTGAAGATTTTTAAAATATTCGCGGAATTTTCTCCTTATTCTGTGGCACATAGTTTTTGCCCCTGAGAGCTAGTAAGCAGATTTTAGGAAAATGGGTCGGTTTAATAATTAGCGAATTTTGTAAAAATAATAATTATTTTATTTCTTATTTATAAATTTATTCTATTTTTCTTTGCATGCACACAGACATGGATACCGTACCTTCCTCACATATATCTAACCTAGCGTTTTTACCTCTAGGTTTTGAAGATTTTACCTCTAGGTTCTGAAGATTTATCTCTAGGTTCTGAAGATTTTTTAAATATTTTCTCTTTATTCTGTGGCACATAGTTTTTGCCCCTGAGAGCTAGTAAGCAGATTTTAGGCAAATGGGTCAGTTTAATAATTAGCAGATTTTGTATAAATAATAATTAGGTTCTGAAGATTTCTCTAGGTTCTGAAGATTTACCTCTAGGTTCTGAAGAGTTTTAAAATATTCGCGTAATTTTCTCCTTATTCTGTGGCACATAGTTTTTGCCCCTGAGAGCTAGTAAGCAGATTTTAGGCAAATCGGTCAGTTTAATAATTAGCGAATTTTGTATAAATAATAATTATTTTATTTCTTATTTATAAATTTATTCTATTTTTCTTTGCATGCACACAGACATGGATACCGTACCTTCCTCACATATATCTAACCTAGCGTTTTTACCTCTAGGTTTTGAAGATTTTACCTCTAGGTTCTGAAGATTTTTTAAATATTTTCTCTTTATTCTGTGGCACATAGTTTTTTCCCCTGATAGCTAGTAAGCAGATTTTAGGCAAATGAGTCAGTTTAATAATTAGCGAATTTTGTATAAATAATAATTAGGTTCTGAAGATTTCTCTAGGTTCTGAAGATTTTACCTCTAGGTTCTGAAGATTTACCTCTAGGTTCCGAAGATTTTTAAAATATTCGCGTAATTTTCTCTCTATTCTCTGGCGCATAGTTTTTGCCCGTGAGAGCTAGTAAGCAGATTTTAGGCAAATGGGTCAGTTTAATAATTAGCGAATTTTATATAAATAATAATTATTAATTTCATAATATTTAAGAGATAAAATTCTGAAAAATAACTATTTAATGCAGGGGTTCACAAACTAGCGCCCCACGAAGCAATGTGGTCCGCGAAGACATTTCAGTTATGAATTTGTCGTAACTGTAATGTTACGAAGATTTCATAGTTTGAAATATTTTTTTTTATATCCGAGTTTACATTACTTCCATTACCATTAAAAACGAACCTTAATAACGTATCGAAAAATGTATAAATGGGGTTAACAGATTTACAATTTGGTATAAATTGCAATCACAAATATTTGAAGATACAGACTTTGTTAACTTTTTTTCGTACATCAAAATAATAATAATAATAATTATAATAAACTTTCCAATTACGAATTTTTGCACTAGGAAAAATCGTTTTGTTCTGAAACACATTTTTTTATTAACAGCTTTTCTTTACAGTTGAAAATAATTAATAAAAAACAAATACGATTTTACAGGTGAGACTGCAGAGACATTAAGTATTTTTTGAAAGCAAAAGAGATTAAAAATGAGCAATGCCCTCGCCAGCACTCAAACCACGGAGACCGCTCGAATACGCGTCGAGTGTGCAGCCATTACACCAAGAAGGCACGCTACGAAGGCGGGAGAAATCTTTATAAGATCTACATTTCCTGTTGAAGATAATGTCCAGTAATTGTCTCCAAGGCTACAAACTTTACAAGAATGTAAACGCCATCAAGTATCAGATTGCAGTAAGATGTAAAAGAAATGTATAATATTTACAAACAGACATATGTATTACTTTTATGTATGCGTTGAAGACAAATTCAATAAATAAGAGAAACAGATTAAGTTTTCATTAATTTTCCTCAAGTTTTTGTCCAGCTCGGAAAAGTTTCTTTGAAATGTTGAGAAAGTTTTCATAATTCCTTTCATTTTAAATTAACGTAATTTATTTAATGATTAATTAAACATGTTAGAACTATTTTATATAAACATCAGTCTGAAGACTTAATATTTAGCTATGAATATTACAAAATGTAACTACAAAAATGTCCTGCAGCCACCAAACTTTAGATTTCAGATTGGAAATAGGTATCAGTTTGAATATTTTCTACTTCTGATATTATTGTTATTATTGTATATGCAGGTTTCTAAAATACTTTGTAAGCGTATAAGGTACTTCTCTCTCCTTCAAGCCTTCGTAGTATAATGGTAGCACACTCGGAGTGTATTCGGTGTGGTGTATTTAATTATGGCAAAACACACTAGGGCTATCTGCCTTGAGGGAGGGGTGCCTTCGTGGAGGACGTTCTAAGGGAAACTGGTTTGTATACACATTACACATGGGGAAAACCACGAAAACGCCCACGACAGAGACATTGTCAAAAAGTCTATATTTCCTTTGTAAGCTTAGTTTCTCATCTGAAAAGACACAAAAGGCTGTCCCCACATGACCATTTAATTTAGATCCATCTGTAAAAATCGTGTAGCCTGCCATATTGGGGAGTGTATGTATGTATATGTATATACTACTTAATTGCGTTGAATGTAACAGTTTAAGTACTTGGTTAGATTGGGTATTTTAATTTAAAAAATTAATGAAGCAATACTTTCTTTGATAATCTATGCATGAAAACGTAAAAAAAGAGACTTTAATATAATTTTTAATTACAACTTCTCACTGGTAACGCAGAAGTAATTTATTTGACATTATTACTGTTGTCGCCAGAGGATGATGTTCAACTAATTCAATTACCCAGAACGTTAATTTATCGTCCGTTTTGGAGATCTCTAATTCTCTAGCAGTTAAACACTTATTTAAATTAAATATACGATATTTCATGAGCAGACGTCCTTCGCTAATGAGGAATGTTCCATTTATCTAAAGAGAACAGTTCTATTTCAAGCACTTTAAATGGTGCTCTAAATTGATCTTTCAGAAGTTATGCATTAATGTATTGAATCAATGGTTCAGCTTAACATATTGATCCCTTTCTGCTGTAGGTAACAAATGGGTTATATCCAACATTACGGTACTGATAATTAGGAAGCATAAAACCAGGTTCCTAATGGTGTTGGCAGATGTAGAAAGCGTTTCTTAGAACCCAGTTTCTCGATACACAGATTTCTAGAATCAAGCGCTTGACATTTCTGGCAGTAATTTAACAGCTTTTAAATGAACTCTTATTTCGCCTGATAAAAGTAATCAATATAAAGGGTTTAATTATTAATCAAGTGATAAGAACTGTATGCAAAATTAAAAATATAATGTGGATCACACATGATTACCTTGTAATGATTACCTATTAAATTATACACGTTTTTTGCCTGAATTTCATTTAAACTTATTTCCTCGAATTTTGTTAGAGATATGTTTCTCATTCAATTAATTCAGTTCTCACCTCGCGGCAAACCAAAAACAAACTCAAAATACCATCATTAAAAATTGTAAAATAATAAAAAAAACATATACCAATATCAAAAACAGTTAAAAAAAATAATTTTTACAATCAAAATTAGAGTTTCCACGCAAAAGCAAGCAATTCGGCCGGCGGGCAAGAAGGCAGATATTTCGGTGCACAAAACTGAATGTTTACGTTTGATCCCAGTCGTCAAAATTCATTGAAGGTGCTGAAACTGACCTAATTCACTATTTTACTGAGTTTCAAATGTATAGAAATAGCCTTTCGTTAGGCTTAACTCCCTACTTAAAATCTTAAATTGTTTATAATTCTACAACTATTGCATGCGGATTAACTAAAGTCATAAAAACCTTAACCGGAACAAAAAAAAACCACATAGTTCAATCACTTTTAAAGCAAACAAAATGTACAATTTACCAATATATAAGAATAAAAAAAACTACGCTCACCGAGCCAAGTAACAGAGTTCGAATATATATGTATATATATATATATTTATATACGATTGATGCAGCCGATTGTAACGAAAACGATAGGTGCATAACAACGTGTTATAGCAGCCCCATATACAAAATTTCAACGTTCTACGGCTATTCTTGCGTTATGCTAGATAAATACGTACATACCTACGTACCGACGTCAAGGAAAAAAGTCTCATCTGAATCCATTTTAAGTCCATTTTACAATCCTTTTATGGCAAAAACAATCCTTTATTCTGTCCGTACGTAGAGATGTCACACAAAAACTTTGGTTGAAATTGATATTTTCTTTGAAATATCATACCGGAAATTTTTCGCGATGACAATACTTCCTTTACTTGGCACAAGGAATTAAAAAGAAAAATGAAGGAAGAAAATTTACAAATATTCAGATTCTAATATCGCACCAGAGGGTTTGTTAAGGTTTTCATGCTCACGCTGAGCATAGCAAGTTACCAATCTGTTCTTGGACTTACTTCCTGTTAACATAAAATTCTGTTAACATAATATGTCATTTTAGCTTTATTATTTAGCATCGCTTTCTTTGCACTAACGCATCATGTTATGTTCAAAAAAAATTACTTAAAAATATATATGTAAAATGTTCCAATTTCTTTAGAGCACAAAAGTTGTAGAATTCGCTAAATTGGTAGAAGAATATTTGTACCAACTCGGGGATCGCTCACAAGATGGAAAGAGAGAAATCACATTGTTTATCGGAAACCACATGGTGAGAAGCAACGGGCAGATCGTCTTTCGGCTCAGAAAAGCATAAAAGACGCTTTACCCGGGCTTCTTAAAAGGAGAAAAGACGTTTTACCCAGGCTTCTAAAAGAATACGACGCACGCGAAATTCATAATATAATACAGATGAAACACGTCCGTTTGAAAGATCTTTATATATATAAGCGGCTAAAGTGTGTATCGCCGATAGTTTATTGTTGCCACTCGGAAAAATGAGTGCGGAAATTAACTTTTCCGCAGTTTTTAATTAATATCTCGGCCTATTAAAGACGTACGAAGATGAGAACGGTATCGATGGATTCGGAGAATTTTTTGGAATCCGAGGGTACGCGTCTCGAATTTTAACTCGGCGCCGTTCCGTAGATATTAAAAGAAAAAAGAATTTGGCACGTAGCCAAATCCCTGTAATAGGTAAAACCCAAGAAAGAAACCGGAAAATGTAGGGAAAACGGAGGGGAAAATTAATTTTTAATTAATATCTCGGTTAATTAAAGCTCCAAGAAGACGCGAATGGTCAAAATGGCATAATACGGACCTGCCGAATCCCACGGTGTGCTTCTCTAAGACCGGGAGCCAGCCGTTTCGTCGGAGATCATGTTATTTCACCCCATATATATATATGCGGCTTAAGTATCTGTTTGTCGCCGATAGTTTATTGGTTGCTTGCGTAACTGTAGTAGCCAATGGAGTAAAGTCGCCACGTCACAGGGTTGCCGTTTCAAATGAGACGTAGACAATTTCCTGTAAAACGTGCCTTTGCTATGACCATCCATAAATCTCAAAGCCAAACGCTTAAGCGTGTTGGCATTTTTTTACCTGAGCCTGCATTTGGACACGGTCAACTTCATGTTGCCTGTTCAAGAGTTCGTGAAAGAACGGACGTAAAATTAAAAATAATTGATTTTAAGCAAGGCGAGCTTAAAAATGATGGAAAGATCTATACAAGAAATGTTGCGTACAAAGAGATCTTTGACTTGTGAATTAACATTTCATTATTTAAATCACCTTTATTGATTGAGCTAGCGGTGGGCTCTTAAGAAATGTACCACCCGTGGTTTCCTTCATTGCACTCTAAGCAATTAAGCAAGTAAAAGGGGGAAACCCCATGGGGCAGTAAGCAAAGGGGCGTCCTCGCCGCCTGCCCTCGGTAATTAAGTTTAAATTAGCAGACGCCTTCGCACAAATAATTTTAATTACAATTTATAATATCTAGAACAGCGTTCATTTCATATGACCGCCGGGCTTTCTAGTTAATGTTTAAATGTGATGTGAAACAGATGTGAGGTTTATCCTAAGTTTATAACAGTTATTTTTAAGCTCCTTTCCTATCTCTCCTTATTTCAGCTTGCAAATTCATTACCAGAATGTGTTTTTAGAATCGCGTTCAATGCAAATGAGAAGGAGTAGTATTTAATTCGAAGTTCCTTTGACTTCGGGAGAGAGAATCAGAGTTCCTGACTAGCGCGCGTTTGACTTTTGGCCACATCTCTCTAAGCTTTTTACTACGCTCAGCCGTATATTACGGGCCCTTGATAGCTTCGCTAGCTAGTTCGATATTTAGACGCCTACTACTTAGAATTGCGTTAGCTTCGGCTAAATCTTTCAGCTAATCTTTGGAATATGGTAACAGGTAGTTTGGTGACATTTTGGTAAGGCGATAAAGGTTCAGCAATAATCTGAGAATTACTCAGTTCGAATCACAGATTATTTTGTCTCAGAGAAATGAGAGATCATGAGACATGTCATGTGACATTTTCCGGAAAATTCCGATCGTGATTTTAGCTAATAAGCACTTAGAAACAATTTCGCTGCTAAAGTGCAGAATCGTCCACTTATTTAGTTTGGCGCTTTTTACAAGAGTAAGAAGAATTGGATTTTTCTCCATTTTCTTTGACTTTTTAAGTGAAAATAGGTCGATGTGTACATGGATAAAGTCAAGTGTGTGTGCAGTGCCATTTTTGTGCAATTCTGAGATGTTTTTTTAAGTGAAAATAGGTCGACGTGTACATGTGCGATTCTTAAAAACGCGCGAAGCAGTGGGCGATTCTGCACTTTCTCCCAATTTCGCACCTAATCTTCGTAATGATTAAGCACTTTTGTTCCATAAAAGTTCTAGCATAAGCGTCATTCGGCTAGCAGATTGTTAGATAAAATGTTGAGTAAAAAAAAAAAAAAAAAAAAAAAAAAAAAAAAAAAAAAACATGCCTTAACTTCGTAAAAACAAAATGGCGTCCAAAAAAAAGCAAGTTCGGTCGCCAAATTTTCGCCAAAAAATCGCCAAGTTTAAAATAATCCGAAGATTCTTAAATATCACGATGCAGTAAACTTCATACAAAATATTATTAGTAGTTCTTTTTTATTTACTCCGGAGATCAGATTTTTGTAATTGCTATTTTCTCCTGAAATATAATAAATGGATCCTGTTTTTTAAAACTATCGTCTGATAATTTAATGACTACATTGATGATTCTTCAACAATCTATTTATTCCTGACAAAATCTGGTACATCATATATATATATATATATATACATAAGGCTGGTAGTGACTTTTCTCAGTTCCGCCCCCAATTTTGATGGTGAGCCTTCCGAGGAGACAGGTCCGAGGGTCTCCCACTGCTTTTCTTCTATCACCAACCTCTCGAGAGGACTCTCCGGTCGCCATATATTTAGAGTGCCTCCATGCTGCACAGACACTATACATTTACAAATTTCCATGCCTTTCCCGAGATTTCCCGGGGCCTTCGCTACCGCAGTAAGCTCCCATAACCACTATCTTATCTAAGCGGCTCAAAACTGAGTAGAAGTTGTAAGCGTTATAAAAATACTTTATAAGCTTTATATGCGTTAAAAGCAGTTATAAGCGTCATTGATGGATTTTAAGTATTTACAACAATGGCTGATCGATTATTACAAGAATTGACTTTTTGTTTGAGAATATGTACCGCAAAATTGAGAGTGGAGACTTATAAACCCTTCTTAGTGCTATCAATTGTCATTGCTCTCGCTTAAATACACGAAGCTGATGTAGCCATCTTCCGTATACATCAGAGATTGCTTCAGACGTGTATTGACCCCATGGTAAGCATGAGATTTCTGCTTAGCCCATACAAAGGAACTGATCCTAGCAAAATGAATACTAGTTCCTTCAAGTTACAATAACAGTTTCCTCAAATTATCTTTGAAAATAGTTTCATAGATAGATCAAGGTCAACACCGCATATCAGATTACATACAGAAGAAATATAAAATATTATTTTAACGCTTTCTTCACCAACGTTAATAAAATATAAGCTAACGAGAATGCTGTGCGTCCTCGTTAGAAACAGTGATTCAATAATCGTTATAGAGGAAAAATTGCTTACAATGAACTGGAAAATTACAGAAAGTGCTTCCAAATGTGAATACGAGTCCCTTGCTAAAGATATGCAGTTCTGGTTATTTTTCTCATGGCAGCCGTTTCAAAGATTAGCTTCCGTTTCCTTCCTTGAATAAATTAGGGGTTATTTTAAACATTATAGTTAAATTTGAGAATCTTCTGGCCCTGAAATGTTGCATTTGCTCAGTTCTCAGAAGAAGAATTTAAAGATAAACATGCATTAAAAAATCTTCTGTAGACACAATAAATTTCGTTGAATGTATAAGGTATTTTCTCCCTCTTTCCTACATGCCTTCGGGGTGTAACTGGAATCATATTCGACGCTTATTCCAGAAATCTAGGGTTCGAATCCCGGTGAGGGCATTGCACATGTTTCAGGTCTCCTGCTCCAAAATAACTTAATGAATGTACTAATGGTGCACGAAATAAAAGATGGTGAAAGATAATTCGTCACCACCATCACGTAGCACGTAGGTTCCTTCAGTAAATTTTGTTCTCCAGTTATTGATGGTGACGGTTCAATATTCTGGAGTTTCTGGTTTTTTACTTCCTTGTACAAAGTAAAAAGGAAGTATTGTAATCGCGAAAAGTTTCAGGCAGCATATTTCAATGAAAATATCCATTTTGACCGCTATCGAATGCAATTTAACGATGGTTTTACGTGATATCTGTACGTAAGGACAGAATAAAAGACTCGTTTCCTCCGAAAAAATTATAAAACTGCTTTAAAATTAATTCTGAAGAGAATTTTTCGTGGCGTCTGTACGAACGTACGTATCTCGCATAACTCAAAAACGAGTAGCCTCAGAACGTTGAAATTTTGTATATTGACTGCTATAACATGCAGATGTACACCTCGTATCTTGGTTGCAATCGGCCGCACCAAACGTATATAAATATATTTATATATATATCCACTCTGTTACCTGGCTCAGTGATCTCAGTTTCTTTACTCTTATATGTTTGTAAATTGTACATTTTTGGCTTTAAAAATGATTGAATTATGTTGTTTTTATCTTCCGGTTAAGGTTTTTATGCCTTTAGTAAATCTGAATGCAATAATTTTAGAATTATCAACAATTTTAAAGTTCTTTAAGTGCCGCTAAGCCTTTTTTTATGGCGGCTATTGATTGTTTACATTTGAAACAGCAGACTAGTGGATTTGTTGCCAATCTAGAGAAACGTAGCTTCGCAACAACAAAGATAACGCCTTCGTTTATTATTGCGAATTAAATCATACTTAATCCTTTCTGGAATGTATTCGAGGAAATTAAGTGTTTAGGATTTTCTTCGTAATTTTTAATATAGATATTTTGAGTTTTATGTATTTTTGCCTTGTCGCGAAGTGAGAACTGAATTAATTGAATGAGAAATACTCAATCGTCTGTGAAAAACTGTTTCGTTTTTGTTTTGTTTGCTTAATTTCTTTTATACATCATTCTAGCTTTATTATAGTATTTGAATAGAACATGGGGAAACGATTAGATAATTCTATTCTTTAAATGATATAAATTTTGTGCATTCTGAGTTATAATATGAACGAAATATAATACTGTGAAGTGAAACTAGCGCCAGAGTGTCGCTATGATAAACAAATACTAGAGTGAATTTTAAAGAATGTATTTATTCTATTGTGGTTTATGCTCTGTCGGCGAAGTATATTTAATGCAATCCAATATGTTTAAATGAAATGCAAGAAAAAATGCGTCTAATTTAATATTCCGTGCAAGGAAGTCATGTGGTGTACACATCAGATTTTTTTCCTATAGAATTTGTACTTCTGATTTTCTTGAGTCGGTCGGTTTTAAGAGAGAAATAAAACATATTACGGAACGTATGAATTTACGAACTTATGAATTTTTAACTATGGGTTCTGATATATTAAATTTACGGATTTAAAATCTCGCCGCGGGATGCATACTTGACTTTCACTGTACAAATTCTACTGCGGATTTGTTTCTGCTTTAATTTTTTCTGGCTTAATTAATTTTAATTTATATTGGTTTTAGAAGAGATTTTACCATTATACGATTTTTAAATTAAATTAAATTAAACTTTTAGAATTTTTATTGGGTTATATATTTATAGTTTTATTGTTTTATAGTTTTTACTTATAGTTTTATTGTTTTATAGTTTTTATTTATTTTTATTTAATTTATAGTTTTTATTGTACCTTATTTAATGAGGGTTTTTAAGCATTAATTTGAATCATTGTCAAGCAGCTGCCATACAGCTCTCTGCGATTGATGAAATTTAGACCAAGATCCCAGACGTTATTTTGATTCAAGAACCATACTGCATTAAGAGCGCTCTTGCATATAGTAATAGAAATTGGAAAGTTGTTCATCAAAATGGTGGGAGAACGGCCATTACTATTGTTAATCCGGATAATGATTTTATTGCGGATTATTCTTTAGATGTTATCACCTCTATAACAATTAAATACTGGCAAAGATTCATATGGAGTTGTGTGTGTTTATTTTTCCCAAGCAGAAGATATAAATGTATATCTCTTTCAATTGAATGACATTTTTAATTTATATACAAAATTTTTAATTTTTGGAGATTTTAATGCAAAGCATTTACTTGGGGAGCTGCATCGGTTGATGCGAGAGGAGTTTTGGTGGACGACTTTATTTTATACAGAAATCTTTTATTATTCAATAATTTTTATTCTGCCCCCACTTTTTTATCTACAGTTGGAGCTGGATACATTGACGTGGCGATCGGCTTTTCAAATATAAGTGTTTCAGATTATAATTTTATTACTTCAGATGAACTGACTCTTAGTGACCATAAATATTTGATTTTAAATTCGGATGGAATTGTATATAGAGAAACTAGTTCCTATACTATTACGAGGAATCCAATTCGTATCAAGAGATTTTGTGTAAAAGTGAAAAGTAAGATTACAAGTTATCAGGAGAGAATTATAAGGGCTGGTACTAAGTCCCAGTTGGATGAAATTATTCTGGAGATGGAGAAAGATCTTCTATTGCATACAAATAAATTGCTTCGTATTAAAAAACGACAGGAGAATAAAATCTCTTGGTGGTCGCCGGAGTTAACTAGGTTAAAGAGAAGAGTTCGGTCATTAATAAAATCCTATTAGGTGAGATGCATTTCGGAAAAAATTAGAATTCATAGAAGGATCTGCTATAAGAGAAAATTAGCAATGCATAAAAATTAAGAAATCAAAAAATGAAAGTAAATTAAGTTACTTTTTGAAAAGTAATTGTTATTATGATGGATTTTTAAACACGCAACTCAAAAGGTAAAAGGGGGGAATAATGTTAAAAAGGCCTGATGGTAATCGAGAAGAAAATATAAAGCATGTGAAAAGGGTAATTTTAGATGAGATCTTGGGAACTGGTATCCCTATACGGAATAATTTTGATTTCATCTTAGAAAAAATAAAGAATGTAATGCCGATGATAAAGAATTCATGCTGGATGAGATTCGGACGGTTATTACACAGCTTCGTATAAGAAGCTCCCCTGGTTTGGACGGTATACATGCGGGCATAGTGAAGATGTTGTTTGAGTTTTATCCTAGCTTTTTCTTCCGGCTTTTATACAGTAAGTGTTTGTTGCATGGTCCTGAGGTTTGGAAAATTGCAAAACTAGTTCTCATACCTAAAAGCAGTGATAGAATGAGGCCAATATGTCTCTTAAAAGTGATTAATTGCAAATTAATTGCAAATCTCTTACAATATTATATAAAAACGAAGAAATTTATGTCTTCTAAACAAAGAGATAATAAAAAGATAGATCATGTGATGGCAGTCTCTTTTGATGTTACTGGATCATTCGACTCTATTCGTTGGCCGTCACGCCTTGTCAAGTTACTTGAAATGAAAATACCAAGGAATATTTTAAACGTTATTATACACTGGTGGGTAAAGCTTAAGCAACAGGTGTTCTTTTTGACATAAATCCACGAGATATCATCTGAGAGACAAATTCAGAAATAAGAGACAACATTTTGTATTTAAGCCATGACGAAAGCATAATTGCGCAAAAATGAATACAATGCATACAGAATGGAATTAAACAAAAGCAGGCTTTATTCAACTCATCGTTACACATGATTGTCTGTATAAGAGGAAGAACAACAAGCAGATGTTCCTTAGTATGGGATATGCCCTCCCCGGATGTAATTGTGCCTGAAGGCGTCTCCCCAAAGCATCCCACACATGTTGCATGGGATTTAAATCAGGGAAGTACGTTGGCCAATCCATTCGAATGATATCTTCACTTTTCAGTATCTTCTGAACTGTGTGGCCGTGCATTGTCATCCATAAAAACGAAGTCTGGTCCAATTGCACCTCGGAACATATGCACATAGGGAAGGATCACCTCCTGACAATAGCGATCTCCGGTTACAGAACTTCTGTCGAATACGTGGAGCTCTGTCCTCCCGTTCAGCATAATGCCTCCCCAGACGTGATCTCCAGGACACCGTAATGGTCCCTTTCCGTTATGTTACTGAGATTAAACCGTGTCCTTACCTCTCTCCAAATAAGTTGGCGTTGAGAATCGCTTGGGGCGCTAAAATGACTTTCATCCGTAAGGAGGACACGACTCCATTGATGAGATGCCTAGTTTTTGCGCTCCTTTCACCAATCTAAACGGTGGCGTCGATGGCCAACTTTTAAAGAGATGCAGCGTTCAGGACGGCGGTCGAATAGGCCACCTTTGTGAAGGTGTCTGGACACAGTAAACCACGACAATTGTCGCCGGTTGCTGTACACAGTTGCTGAGCTGTGGAGCTTGCTGACCGGTTTTGGGCTCCTTTCGCCTGTAAGAAGATATATCGGTTATCTGCTGCAGTTGTTGTCTTGGAGCGACCACCACCAACCTTTCTGATAGCTGTACCTATGGTTCGGAAGACTTTCCAAGCCCGCGAAACGACACTTTTGTTGACTTCGAAATCTTCAGCCACACTGGTCACACTACGCCCGTCCTCCAGCTTTCCGATCATTCTTCCACTCGAAAGTCATCCACATGATTTCTTCTAGCCATATTTCACGAAAGATTTCACTTTTACTTGCAGCGAATGTCTTTAATTGCGTCTTCGTCCTTCCTTTTATGGTAGTCTCGAGTGGAGCGCACGCGTTTTGCGTGCGATCACGTAGCCTGTGGTGTTTTTTTCCGGACATTTGCATATGCATGACCTTTCTACTCAACTGCATGTTCATTGTACCGATAGGAAGAACCCTTTTCTGAAACTGTATGGTTATCTGATTAAAATTCGCATTGTTGCTTAAGTTTTGCACACCAGTGTAGATTGGAATAGAAGAGAAACACGCCAATGTGGCAATCAAAATCGTTATAACAACCTTGTATTTGGCGTACATATATTAAAACATTCAAAGGATTATTGAGATTTTGATTATTATACATTATTTTAATAAAAGGAAGATTGTGTATGAGAATGAAGATGGTCATTATTGATTCTAGCAAGGGTTGCCCTCAGGGGTCTTCTAGTGCTCCTCTGTATTGGAACCCCATTGCAAATGATTTAGTGAAAAGACATTTTTCTGAATATATACGTTTGGTAACCTGTGCTGATGACCTTCTGGTGCTTATAAAAGGTGAATCTTTGGAAATAATCGAAGAATATTTTAATGAATTTACTTCTTGAATTAGAGGATTGGGGAGAAAAAGAAGGTTTAAAGTTCGATATTCAAAAGACAAATGCTGTGTTCTTTCCCCGTGCAGGAAAGCAGTCACGAGAACCAAGGTTGAAATACAAGAATCAAAGAATAAAGTTTAGAAAAGAAATTAAAAATCTTGGTATAATTGTGGATGATAAATTAAATTTTATTTCACATTTTAATATGGTTCATAAAAAATCAGAATATATTTTAAATTATTACAGGAGGAACTTCCCCAGTGAAATTCTGTCTATGAAAAATGCCATAGTAAGGTCAATCTACGAGACTGTTGTGATTCCTCGAATTATGTATGGCATAGGCGCATGGGGTTGCCGGGCGGAGGAACTGGTTAGACTTCGTATGAAACTGGACACAATGCAAAGAGCTTGGTTACTAATGCTAAAGAGATGTTTCAGACCGACCTCTACTGAGGTTGTTTTTATCCTGGCCGGTGTGGCATCTCTCTCCAAACTATTTGTTTTTATTATGATAAATTTCGTTTAAGAACAGAAAATATTTTTTTTTAATTATATGGAGTTTCTATTGTAACACGGTGTGCTTTTGAAAAACTTGATTTAAATTTGATTTACCCTGCTGAAAGAATTTTTATTCCGTATTATTCGGATGCTCCAAAAATAGGAGAAATTGACATTTATACAGACGAGTCAGGTCTGGGAGACGCCATTACTTCCGCATATGTTATATATTATTACGAAACATATATTGGGAATAATAAATTTAAACTCAATATTTATAACTCAGTTTATCAAGCGGAATCTATGGTTGTTTTTTATTCACTGAAATGGATTAAGAAGACTCTTAAAGGGAAATATGATATACATATTTATTCTGACAGTTCTTGAAGCTCACAACCTGATCAAGACAACCCTTTAATGGTAGATATTAAAGAATCATATAAAGACTTGAGAGAAGATCAGAATATTGTGTTTAATTGGGTGAAGACACACGTTGGACATTTTGGAAATGAGACGGCGGACGCACTGGCCAAGGAGGCAATTACCTGAAAAATTCAGTTCGCGCACAAAACATATTGATACAAAAGTTCATCATATACGCGACTTGAATAACAAAGGAATAGTAAAACTTGCTTATCTCTCGACAGAGCAAATGGTTACTGATATTATGACTAAACCAATTCCTAAAGCTAAATGCTCTTGATATTGATGTACAGGGATTAACAAGGAAAGCTGTGACTATTATGAAAAATTATATTTATGATAAATGGAGGGAGGAGTGGGAAAGGTCTGATCGAAATAAAGGTTATATGAAATCTGTTAAACTTAAAAAAGGTTTATGTTATTCAGGCATTGACGTTAAGCAAATCATTACAGGTCATGGCCGTTTTCGATTCTTTTTCAAAAGGTTTGAATTACCTCTGTGATATCTGTAAAGAACCGGGCGCTGCGGAGCATTATGTGGAAACGTGTAAATATGTTACTGATATCAGGAACGAGTTTAAGAAAAATGTTTTTAATATATAGGATATTTTAAATGATTTTAAAAGACTTAAAACATTTGCCAGGAAAATGATGGAGAAGATTAATCATGATAAGCTTGCAGTGGGGATTTTAATTTTAATTTTGTTTTTTAGTCATGTTCTTTATGTCTGTTTGTTGAAGGTGGTGTTTTTAGCTTGCTCTGGCTCAGCCCGCAAAAAGGCCATAGGGCGACGTAAAGTCTGCCAGGAGGGTCGGGCTACGTCCCTCATATCATATCATATAACTCTGAGGAACTAAACATATGCTAATAACCATGTAGCTCTACTTCAGTATTCAATTAGTGGATGCGGAAACATCCAAGTAATTTGCAAGCCACATTTTCGCAGGCCATCTACTGGGGTTACGGATGTCAACATTGCAAACGAGTGGACAAACAACAAAAGATAACTATTACCCAGAGATAAAAGATAACTATTAAGCTAAAGATAACTATTTATCCAGAGAAATCAATGATCCCAGAAAATATCTGGTCACGTGATATTACTCTGTAAGCACAGTTCAGATCAATGGAACAGCACTAGATATAATTTTATGTAGCTTGTATTTGCCAGTACTTTCTAAACATTGTTGATGAGGCATCAGGTACCTAATGGAATTACACAGTAGCCATCGAAATAACGCAGATAAAAATTGCCAGTTAATAAAGGATATGGAATACATATATGTATAATTTAACGCTAAATTCTCTACAACAGGAAAGAATTTAAAAATAACTGAGAAGCAAGAAAAGAAACAATTAAAAATTAATTTCCTTAGAATGGAAGGGGGAAAGCGAAAGAGATAAGCAGTAATCAGTGTTACTATAAAATAATACCTATTGCTTTACGCCCCCCCCAAAAAAAAGAGTAAAATATTGTATAATAAACTTAAAGTATATCCTAATTTTATGACAGTTATTTAAAGTTTATACGACTTTCCTATCTCTTCTAGCTTCAGATTACAAATCCTTACCAGAACGAGTTTTTAGAATCGCGTTAAATGTAAATGAGAAGCAGAGTAGTATTTAAGTCAAAGTTCCACCGACTTTGAGAGAGAGAGAACAAGGATTCCTGAATTGTTTGCCTTTTGGCTACATCTCTCTAACTGTTACTACACTAGTTACTACTGTTACACACATTAATATTAGTTTAGAATTTGTGTTAGCTGCGACTAAATCTTTTTATTTAGTTATTAGTTAGTCCTTATTTCTTACATTTTTGAGTTTAAGCCCAAGTGTACGCCCTGAGAAAGGGACCATCTGTGAATCTTTCTTTTGAGCAATAAAGGGTAATTAATCCTTCTTGAGTTTCCGTTTCTGTTCTTGGACTTAGATTATTCGCTTAGTTGTTTAACACTTAGTTTAATAGAATAAAAGGGAGGAACGTGACAAACTAAGGTATGTGCCTACATACGAAGCATTTTTTTTTAAATACAAAAAATTTTATTTAAACACACATGTTTTTGAGTAAGATGGGATATAAAACTACGAATTTAAATGGAATTTTATAGAACATTTCATTAATTTTTTAATTATAGGCAATATTTATAAAATTTTAGTGAAAATTTTCATTTACGCCAGATCTCCTATAATAGATTCTAATGAATATACTTCAACAATCTTTACACAGTATATAAATAACATACTAACCTGTGTTCTGTAGCAAAAGATTTGCTGTACTTATAAAATTTTTTGAAATATTTTGGTACGAAAACTTAAAAAAAAATATATCCTCTTTTCTTCAAAATACTGTCAATAAAAACAATAAATAATAATGAAAGAGGTCAGATTTTGCTACAGAACACAGCTAAAGATGAATAAAACATTTTGGCAAAATTTCATTTTAAAATTCTAAATACATTTTGAGAAATTAACGTAATCGCAATCAAAAGTAACGAAAAACACAATTTCTCAGAAAATGCATTTAAAGATTTTAATACAGCACAAAAAATTTTGTAGCAACTTTAGACCTTTAACACTTGCCGTATTTGTATGTTAGGCCCTTTTTTACTTCATTCTTAACTAATTTTTACTTTCTTTTAGCATTTTTCTGGATAACTTTGTTGCTTGTAGAGATTAGTCCTCAAAAGGTTATTAAAACACTCATTATTGTTTTGAGTCTTCCCACGTAGGCATTTTACCAGCAAAGTGTCACACAGGGAAAGATGTATTGCTTTTACAGCTTTTATATTGTTTAATAATTAGAAAATTGTTGTAAACTTATTGTTTACATTTTTACGACCATTTAAATGCCAACTTCCAGCATCCAAAAATTCACTTCCGGTTTATTTTTTATACTATAACTTTGCTTCTAATTATCGTAAAAACAAAAACAAAGCTTTTATGGAAACCTAAATGTATGGCCTATAAAAAGAATAAATAAAAAAAATTCAAAAATTTTCACCAAAACGACGAATTTAGGGTAGGCACATACCAAGAACATAAATGTCTGCATTTTTCCTGAAAAGTATATTCATAATAAGAATTTACTAAATGAAAGATTCTCGACACAGACAGGCTGTACTGAATCGATACGTAGCAATAGGCAAATTTATTAAATAGCAGTAACAGAAACTATGAATAGATGACTTTACGTATTGTGTTCCGTTAATTTTATTATAGAAAAGCTTATGTATTGACGGGAGAGTAATCTTCTAATCCCAAATCGCTATTCAGACACTTTGGTTTAATACCATTACATTCGATGAATATTTTATCAGATATATCTATTGATAAGAATTTATACAGGTGCGGAATATTTATATATTAGCGAATTATTTCTGAATCAGAAGCCTTTTTAACTATCTAACATCTAATCTAAGCGTCTAACTTTTCGTTGTCTATTATTGGTGCTGCGAGCAGTGATTTCTTCGCTAGAATTTCTGCTGAAAATTAATTGCTTGAAAATATATTTCCATTGGATCAAATCAACTACTTATTACAAGAATGTAATAAGTAGTTGATTTGATAAGTAGTGCATGTGTAACTTTTGGAATATGTAACGCATAATAATGCCGTTATGCAGCATTTAAATTCTTACAAGGATATGCGAGATATAGTACATAACACTACACTGGCATATATCAATTAAATTTTTCTCATGGAAATAAATCATTTAACACGAAGACCTTTCTTTATGTTTTTGTTTATCATACATTTATCCAATGTTTGGAATGTGTGTGTGTGTGTGTGTGTGTGTGAGTATGGCAAAGCCTCGAGGGCTATCTGCCTAAGAGGAGGGATGCCTTCGTGGATGACTTTCTAAAGGAAACTGGCTCGTATACACGTTACACATGGGGAAAACCACGAAAACGCCCATGCAGCCAGCCCGTTCGCGGGATTCGAACCTCGGACCGAACTACCAGTGTTCAGCGACTTTACCGCTCGGCCGCTGGTGGGCCTCAATGTTTGGAATGTAAATCCTTATAAGATTGAGTTGTTTGATCTGGGTTTAAATACCGGAGCACTGTACTTTCCGTGGTTTTCTCTATGTCTAACGCGAATATAAGCCAGTTTCCCTTAGAACGTGCTCCACGAATGCACCCCTCCCTTTAGAAAAAGTCCCAGTATGCTTTGCTGTCATAAAATGTGACTAGCTGTACCTAAGGTGATTACTTATTAATTAAATCTCTTTATTTTGTTATTAGTTAGTTCTTATTTCTTACATTTTTGAGTTTAAGCCCAAGTGGAGGCTTTGTTGCACGCCCTGAGAAAGGGGCCATCTGTGAATCTTTATTTTGAGCAATAAATAATATCCTTGCGTACTCTCGCACCGGCTTGAAGGTGAACACAACCAAAGGAAGAGTGTAAAAAACCCTTTTATTCAGCACAAATATATTTTACAGACGACACCCACTTAAAGTGGTTGGTTACAAAACCGAGCATTTGCGGTGAGAACTTAAAAGGTCATTTAACACTAAATTACTAAATTTAAGGGTAAAAGTAGCGCGGCGCTACGCAATTCAGTTTAATCTAAGAGGTTGACTCAGAACCTAAACCGGCAGAATAACTCGGCGTACTAATAACTCGGCGGCAAGAAAGCGTAGTCGATGTTACGGTTAACAGCTGGAAGAAAATAGAAACGTGCGCTCACACTAGCGAAATCACGTTCTGTTTAACTTTTGCTCTCTAACAATTTAAATATTCTCGTTCATCCTATCTCGTTTACATCCTGGCGAAGAAACGTGAGAAGAATAACAGAAATCAGGAAGTCTCACAAATTACAATAACTACTACTAAAAATAAATAAAACTTACAAATTTTTCTTCCACGTGTACTCGCGCTTAGACAATTGAATGCTCCATTCGTCAATGCATGTGATTTTTAATTTATCTTTTAATTTTAATCAGTTTGTCATGGATTAACTAGCTTTAGGACAGAAGAGGTTGGGTTCATCAGAGTTGTCATGGATTAAGAAAACTTTTTAATCTTTTATTATTTTTGCTACTTCTTTTAATCAAGAGTCTAAATAATGTTGTAAAATTATTTTGAATTTTTTTACCTAGAAATATGATAAAATCAGCGATGTAATCGCTGGGATTTGAACTCCCGACTTCCCGACTGTTAGCTGGATGTGCTTCCAATTACACCACAAATGTATAGCATTTAGAACCGTAAACATTCCTCACAATACAAATTTAAATATATTTAATTTTTTTATACGTCGAACCGATAATTTTAGGCATAGTTTCAATTTTGTTGCAACTGAAAAATGATACGTCTAGTGCCATATCTTATGTAACTTGTAAAGAATCTTTATTTTCCTTCTAAATTTATAATATACTAGCAGGCTGCAGCCAACGTAAAATTTATACGTTCTATGTACACCTGATATGAAAATGTACAAGAACACTTTACGATGAATGAAATCACTTCATTCTTTTCAAGTAACAACCAATTCGAAAAAAAAAAAATTATTGCCAAATCGGGAAACAAACAATTTCTGACACTTCAGATTAATACGTTATGATTTAAATTTAATGTAATATAACAACTTTTTCTCAGTATCTGTAAAAGAATTAACGTGGCAATAACATGATATGGAAATTATCCTAACATAAGGCAAAAATGCTGCCAACAACAGGTATATATTCAATAATGGTAAAGTTAACGAAACATTTTCGACGTACAAAGACGTCATAGGAAATCGTGTGCTTTTTTTTTAACATCAGAATATGACCTTATATAATTGTACTATGATTCGAAACTAATGAGTGGACTGTATAGCAAAAGAACTAACTAATTTATTAACAGTAATTAACTATTCAGATCTAATACATGCTCTGACATGTTGCTTAGACGAATCCAGATGGCCAAGTGAGAGTTTCTTTCCCTATCCAATAGGTGGCGCAGTATTCTAACTTAACAATAATAATATATTTAATGCTCGGCAATGCAATTTTTATTGTTTATTTTGTAAAACTTAAAAATGTTTTATTAACAAACTCTACGATTTGAAATCGAGCAATGGCATCAGTTTTCGAATTAAAGTAGATTTTTATCTCCAGCACGCGAGAGTGTTGCCCCTCGGAAAATGACTACGGAAATTAGAATTTTCAGTCCAAAGAGGCAATTCGCCCAGAAGGACTAAGAATTTCATTTCCGCATTTCGCGTTGATTCACTATAAACGTGGATTGACTTTTCAAATTGTTGCCACCAAATATCAGAGCCCTGTATTATATTTAAAGAAATTAAATAACGAAGAACCTGCATGAATGTAGGTATGTTTCTTGCATTGTGATAAAACAGCGGTACCTAGCTTTCAAATTTTGAACAACGGACTTTTCCACCCGAAAATGGGAAGCCCAAATTTGGAATTTGTTTTATCATGTATTTTATATTTTGTAAAACTTTAACGAATTTTTGATTAACAAACTCAATGGTTTCAAAACAAGCAATGACAAAACTGTACAAAAAAAAAATATATTTCTATGTCCAGTGCGCGAGACTGTGTATTGTTGTTGCACTTAATTTATGGTTTAAGTGCGAAGAACATGATATTTAATAACACACAAAACGTTAAAAAAAATGCGCATTTGGGGCGTAATGTAAAATCTGAAAGCTTTCAGACTTTTTTTTTTTTTTTTCCTTTTTTAGAAATTTTAGTTCTTCGATTCTTTAAAATGTAATCTTAATTTTTCAGATAGCAGTTTTACATCAGGGAACAAATTTAAGTTAATTAATTAATAGTGATTTACAGAAATAAATACCTTAATGACATACTTGCTACTTCAAATTCAAAATACACGACCTTTTCATGCATTAATAAACTCGTGTTTTATTAAATTAGATTCTATATAAACTTGTTTTTCCTAATTTATTGCACGCACTAGCAAGGCCGGCTTCCGCTACTTCAGGTAGCATTTGATATCATCACTTATGCATTTAAATTTAAAACAAAGACTTTCACAAATATAAACCTCTAGTCTCGGAACTTTCTACAACTTGAATAGTCAAATTATCTATTAAATAACAATTGTTGCTCTTCTCATGCGGGCATTTCAAGGCTAAACAGGCTATTTGTATTCGATTCTTTCATGCATGTCGTACTCAGGCACAATTAGTGACGTCTGCCGTTCATGTAGGAAGCAATGATGCTCTTCAAATGACGTCACTACACGCCTCACTTACAAGTCAGGTCACTCGAAATTCGAATTAATCTTGTTCATAACCATAACAATGTTCGTGGCACCTCGTTGAGCCACACAAGGAGAGTATTTATCGCCTATTCACCTCCTCTGTCTAACCATCCTAACAGAGATGTATCTGCATGCAAAGCGAAATATGTCTGCTAATAGACAGGCCATCCCGTGTTCTAAAATATACGCATTATAACAGCAAACAAAAACTGCATGCGGGCCAAATGCGCGATCTGAAACAGTTGAAGGGTCAGAAATTTTTTAACAGAATGAAAATAATTGTACGTACCCCTAATATATAGATACTAGCCATTTATAATGTATTACATCCGATGAGCGTGTGTGTAGTGTGTAGCATGTAAACTTATAATATATGTGGGAATTTTAATTTTTAAATTTAATTTTTCTGGATCGTGGCGTAATTGAAAAGACATATCAGTAATGTTAAATTGTTTTCTACAATGTTTTCCATATATATTCTTTTCATTTCTCAAACTTACATTTTTCTCCATCTATCCCTGACTAGAATTATGAAACTCTTCCTTCTGGCGAAATTTTATTAGGATTCCGAATAACATACTAAACGTTTATCAAAACATACTTAAGTAATAATAACGAAAAGGAAAGAAATTGAGTTTATTTTTATATACACTCTGAAATATAAACGTTCGCACCTACAAGAAATTGCTGTTGCTTACACTTTTTAATTCAAACATGCTGACAGTTAAATTTTTAGACTGACATTTATTTCAAAGAATTCTAATATGGTGAATTAATCGTTAAATAACTTTCTTAAAATAAAAAAAATTACGAAAGCTTTCCAAAGAACAAAACTTGAGAATAAATAATGACGACCTTTTTTTTATTTATTTATTTTCCTTCGACACAAATAAAAAATACATATGTTGTATAGAATTAATTATAAATTTATTTAACAATTAATTATAAATTTATTTAACAAGAAATATATATGTATGTAATTAATTATAAATTTATTTAACAAAAAGTACATATGTATGTATGTAATTAATTATAAATTTATTTAACAAAAAATACATGTTTGTATAAAATTAAATATATACGTGGATTGCGATCAAATCTTCGCAAATCATTTCAAGCAACTTAAAACATTCGCTTATCCCATCTGTTGCGAATTGTGCCAGATTATATGCTCTTCCCAAAATTCATAAAAGTGATATTCCTTTCCGCCCTATTGTATCAAATTTAGGTACTGCCTCGTATCCCTTAGCTAAATATTTAGTTTCTAGATTTTCCACTCTATTAGACAATAACATTTACACCATAAAAAATTCAATAGAGTTTGTGAAAAAGGTTAAAAACATTTCTCCTAGTAATTTACTCATGGTTTCTTTTGATGTAAAATCATTATTCACCAACGTCCCAGTGGAGGGTGCATTAAGATGTCTAGAAACCAGACTTCGCGAATTTCATTTCTCTTGCATCGAAATTGATGAGCTAATTTCTCTCACTCAACTCTGTTTGAAACAAACACATTTTGTTTTCCAAAATAAATATTACAAGCAAACTGAGGGATTAGCCATGGGAAGCCCCCTCAGTCCCATCCTGGCTGATATCTACATGCATTATTATGAATCAAAATTGTTTGAAACTTTAAACTTCCCGGCATGGTTCCGCTACGTAGACGATAGTAATTGCAATTCTCTTCCGTTTCTCGACCTTCTGGTCCCACGTAACACATCCAACTTCAGTACTACAGTTTACCGTAAACCTTCATCGGTTTGCCTTCCACCACACTTTAAATCATGTCATCCGACTAAACAAAAGTTAGCTTCATTTTATTCCTATGTTTTCCGTGCTCTTCAAGTTTGCTCCTCCAAACTAGCCCTTGATGAAGAACTAAATTATTTAAAAGCAATAGCCATTGATAGGGACTTTTCACCCAACATTATTAATCAAGCAGTTAAAAAATTCTCATCTCAACACACTAAAAGCCACACTCTTATTTTAGGAGATTATAAAAATTCTGTTGTCATTCCCTTCTTTCCATCAATTAGCTATAAAGTTGCACATATTTTGCAGAAATTTAACTTTCGGGTTGTTTATTCTCCCATCAATAAAATTCCGACTTCTATACTCAAGGACCCCATTCCGGATATGAATTCCTGGGGCATTTATAGGATTCCTTGCCAGTGTGGTTTAATTTACATTGGCCAAACTAAGAGAGCCTTAAAATTTCGCGTCAAAGAACATGAGACATATGTTAGAAAAAAGGAAACACAGAAGTCTTCTGTTGCTCAACATTGTTGGTCCGAAAATCACACTTTCAATTTTTCTGCTGCCAAAATTATTCAAAAAACATCTTCCATTGGAGAACTAGATTTTCTAGAGGCATTTCACATTCATAAAAATCTTTCTGTTCTAGTTAACGATCCTAATTCCAATCCAAATTTGCCTTCGGCTTTTAGAGAGATTATGTTTTAGTTCTGGTTTCGCCAACAGATGGCGCCACTTGCTTATTCTTGTCCAGTCTTTCTTATCTTATCTAATCATTATTTCCTATCTTGTTCATTTGCGGTTTTGCAGCTTAAGATGGTGGTTCGGTAAAACCATCGAAACTAGTCCTGTGAAAATTTTGTAAATATAACGCTGATTTTTGTTGTTTGACTTCTAAATTAGTAATTAAATATATATTTATTAAACAAAAAAATACATATGTTTGTATGTAATTAATTATAAATTTATTTAACAAAAAACACACATGTTTGTATGTAATTAATTATAAATTTATTTAACAAAAAATACACATGTTTGTATGTAATAAATTATAAATTTATTTAACAAAAATACATATGTTTGTATGTAATTAGTTATAAATTTATTTACCAAAAAATACGTATGTATGTAATTAATTATAAATTTATATAACAAAAAATGCAGATGTTGCATGTAATTAATTATAAATTTATTTAACAAAAAACACAGTGTTTGTATATAATTAATTATAAATTTATTTAACCAAAAAATATATATGTTTGTATATAATTAATTATAAATTTATTTAACCAAAAAATACATATGTTTGTATGTAATTAATTATAAATTTATTTATTTATTACTGCAGCTTGACATCTGATGGCGTCTCAATTCCGACGATGGTATATTTAATTGGCATTGGCATCGTACATTTAATTATAGCAAAGCACTCGAGGGCTATCTGCCTAAAGTGAGGGATGCCTTCATGAGGACTTTCTAAGGAAAACTTTTTTTGTTTCTAATGGCCAGAAAAAATATTACAAAGAACTAAAATCTTACAAGCATAGGAACAAACAATAGAACTAATAACAAAAAGACCGAAGTCACTACCTCTTTGTCTCACAGTATCTCGACTCTTCTGTAACAGCGCGAGGAACCCCACATCGAAGCAGGTGGTCCATGTCCGTTTCTTCTCCAGACTTACAAAGTGGACCAATAGGATTGCTTGAAATGCCTATGCGGTGCAGACGGGGGGCAGGGCAATCATGTCCTGTAGACAAACGCAAAGCTGCAACTGCATTGCGTCTTCGACTATCGGGAATAGAGAACGACTTATTATTCTCGAACTTTTTAACTCTGTAGGAGTCTGAAGATCTCGTAAGATATTAAACGGAAATAAACTTTTTAAAAGTAATTTAAATTTCCAATAAGAAATGGCTGTAATAAGCTAGCGCATCTTTTTGTAAATAAGTCCGCTTGTTCATTGCCGCAAAGGCCACAATGGCCAGGCACCCACTGGAGAACGATTTGTTTCCCCTTTAAAGTGGGAGTTCTCAAAAATTCTTGACATTGCAAAATTTCAGCTGTTAATGGGTGTCCAACAGAGCTCAGTGATTTAAGTGTTTGAATGGCTTCCTAAGTAAAACTGTTTGTATTAATTATAAATTTATTCAATTATTACTGAACTTGGCACCTGATGGGATTTCAATTCTGCCAATAGTATATTTAATTGGTATGTGTATTTAACTATGGCAAAGCTTAACGACGAAAAACTACAGCAAAAAATGTCCATGCAGACAATTTTTTTGTGTCCAGCGGTTCTCAACCTTTTTACTAAGGGGTACCACCTAAACAAAAATTGAAAACCTTTAGTACCACTACTACAAAGTACCACTCTACAAAGTACCACTACAAAGTACACTCTACTAAGGGGTACCACCTAAACAAAAATTGAAAACCTTTAGTACCACTACTACAAAGTACCACTCTACAAAGTACCACTACAAAGTACCACCACCACCACTCTTGAGCAAAGTTCCGATCGCATAAATTTACAAGTGTTAGAGAAAAAACTCAATCAGGATGTTGGAGTTTTGATTTTCGAATTTAATAGTTAAAAGTACTTGGCTTCTTAGCGTACCACCTATTTTTCTCCTGTGTACCACCAGTGGTACGCGTACCACCGGTTGAGAACCCCTGGTCTAAAATATGTGCGAACAACCTCCGTTGGTTTATAAATTTAACATTATCTCTACATTATCTCCGTTTCTCTCCTTGGGTAGTTTACAACTGCTTATCCTGCCTACAAGAACTAAACAAAAACAAAATAATGTGTAAACAAGATTTTCACATTATCTCTCTTTCTTTTCTTGGGTTGTTTACAACTGCTTATCCTGCCTGTAAGAACTAATACTTTTCTCATAAACGTTTCAAATTTGCCTGTTCATCTGGTCCAATTACTTGAATACTTCCACCAACCTATAGCACTATACAGTAGGTAGATGAAATAAATATAATATAATAACTTAATTAATAAATTAGTCAGTAAAATATTTACAAGCAAGTGTAAATAGATAAACAGGGTGGGAATCCGAAAATACACATTGAAACCCAAATTCTCATGAGATTGATTATCAAAGAAACTGTCTGAGTAAATTAATTTCGTTCGAGAAAAATGAGTTAAGCGATTCATTCAAAATAATATATTTAAGTTTTTTTAATAACAATTGGATGATCATTAAAATGAAATATAATCGTAATTAGCAAAAGTAATCCAAAAGTAAGTAATTATGATGGTAGAATTTCTCTACTCTTTACCAGATTTGAGGTAAAAAATGACTAACGAACAAAAGTATTTTAAAGGTAAAATGAAAGAAATTCGAAAACAACAAAAAAATATGTAATAAAATTACAAAGAAGCACGTAAACGGAAACAGTAATATGATACAAGAATGCAAACTAATGATAATGAAGAATAAAAAATGATGGAAAATAATTCTGCGGACATTTTGTTTATTTTACTTTAACTGTTATTGAATTTCATTTTAATGACCAAACATTTATTACTGAAAGATGAACGAATATATAAATTTGAAATTTTGACCAAACAGTTAAACATTTTTACAATTTTTATCCCTGGAGGTTTATGTAGTTTTGGGTTTTTGTATTAATTAATTAATTATATTTCTTTCATGAATTGTAGATGTTCTTCTGAGACTTTTACCCATTTTTGAGCCAAATAATCTAGATGGCACTATTGAACTGTAAACCGTACAGCAAAGCTCCCAACCGATCCAACAGGTTGAATTACATTATTTTTAAGACGTCTCAATACTATTAAATTTAGTTTTTAAAACCCATGGACATTTCCCAGCATACTGCAAACATTCAACATAAACACTTGTACATAGTCCTTAGGAATGAATGGTGGATTTCATGAGGTTTCTGAGAAGTATATTATTAATCTTTATTTTTCTTTTTAATATGTATGTAATTCATATAAGTTAAAATACTTTTATGCCCACTGACATATCGTCGGACCTTCATTCAAATCCTACTGAAATAGTCAGGATATTGTTGGCCGTTCTAATTTGAAACTGTCGGATATCAAGTTTCTTTATTTTAGGCTTTATTATTCTGACATTTTACCCTATAGTTGTTACTGATATACGTATTAGCGCAAAGGGACAATTTGCCCAGAAGGGCTATTAGTTTCGTTTTGGCATTTTGTGCTATCCACTGTAAAACGGCGTTTCACTTTTCAAATTATTGTCGCCAAATATTTGAGCCCTGCATTATATTTAAAGAAATTAAATAATGAAGAATCTCCATGAATGTACGTATGTTTCTTGCACTTTAAAAAAACAATGGTACCCATAGACATCAAATTTTGAATAACGTATTCCTCCACGCAAATATGAAATTTTTATTTTTATCTATTTAAAATTTGCAAAACTTTAACGAGTCTTTGATTAACAATCTCAACGATTACAATGCGAGTAATGGCAACACTGTACCTCCCCCCACAAAAAAAAATTATCTCCAATGCGCGAGACTGTGTATCGGAAATTCTAAAGATGTGCTCCTTTTAAATATATTGTGATATTGCTTATGAATTGAATATTGCGGTTTAAGTGCGAAGATCATGATACTTTTCAATTCTTCATTAGATAATTTAATTTAAGACTTTCATTACTTATTTAAATTTTTGCATTTAAGTAAAAATATATTGTCTGTTTTTTTTTTTTTTTTTTTTTTTTTTTTCATTTCCTATTTCGGGTTAAGATTACTTTTCATAAGCAAATAATTTCCTTAATCACTGTATATATACAGTGGATGGACAAAAATATGGAAACACCTTGTGAAATGCATGTTTGAAAAGAAAGATTGATTTTAATGAAATATGTAGGTGGCGCTGGCGTTTTTGACTACTGACGCCACCTATACAACTTCGTAAATGTGCTAAACAGTTCAGTTGTTGTCGGAGTACTGTTATGTGAGGTTGTCATTGCATTATGTCAGAGTTAACAGACTTCGAACGTGGGCAAATTGTTGGAGCACGTATGGTAGGTGCTTCCGTAAGCAAGGTAGCCGAGGTGTTTAGTGTTTCAAGAGGTACTGTATCGAAGATTTATTCCACATATTTGAAAAGCGGAAAAACATCATCTGCTAAATCACAGAGCGGAAGAAAGTGTGTCCTGAGTGATCGTGACAGACGATCATTAAAGGCAATTGTGACGAAAAATAAGAAGACCACAGCTGCAAAAGTTACTGCTGAAATGAATGTTGTGTTACCGAACCCTGTGAGTACCAAAACAATTAGAAGGGAGCTTCATAAACAGGGAATTGCTGGCCGTGCTGCAATTGAGAAGCCACTCATCAGTGATGCTAATGCCCGTAACAGGAAAAGGTGGTGTTTAAGTCATAAAGCCTGGACTATAGAGCAGTGGAAGCGAGTAATATGGTCTGACGAGTCTTCTTTCACATTGTTTCCCACTTCTGGCCGAAATTACGTTTGGAGAACGCGATCTTAAGCCTATAATACAGACTGCTTGTTTCCAAGAGTGAAACATGGCGGGGGTTCTGTTATGGTTTGGGCAGCCATATCGTGGTTCTCTGCTAGCCCCATGATAACTGTGTCAGGGCACATGACTGCCAAGACTTATGTGAACATTTTGGCCGATCAAGTTCATCCCATGGTACAAACTTTGTTCCCTGATGGTGATGGTGTCTTCCAAGACGACAAAGCCCCTGTTCACACAGCTCACATTGTCCAGGACTGGTTTTCTGAGCATGAGGATGAGTTGCCCTATCTCTCCTGGTCACCACAGTCACCAGACCTGAATATTATCGAACCTTTGTGGTCTACATTGGAACGGAAAGTGCGTTCTCGTTATCCACCGCCAACATCGTTATCTGAACTTGCCACCGTTTTGCAGGAAGAATGGTATAATATTCCCTTGGCAAACATACAGGAACTGTATTTATCCATTCCGAGAAGACTGCAAGCTGTTTTGAATGCCAACGGGTTTCCTACACCATATTAAGCAAAGAAACATGTTTTTTTAAAGGTGTTCCCATATTTTTGTCCAACCCCTGTATGTATAAAAGAAAAAATCAAAAAAGAAACTACGAGATTCGTTTATGAATGTGCATCAAAAAATTACTATCACTTCTTTTATACATACTTCGATTAGCGTTTCATGGTAATTTGGAATACTTCTTGCGTCGGAAAGCACTTATAATTTTTCTTAATCTCTTAACACTTGGTTAGAATTTTCCTCCAATCATGAGTGCAGTTTTATTCACAATTTTGGCACGGTTTCATTTTTATCACAGCGCTAATAATACATATGCAGGGGGGAGCTGAGAAGGAATAATTTCGGAAAGAATTAATCAGACTTAATTGGAACACCAAAATGAAAATGAGGTCACGTGATTTATTCTCGAGCGCTCGCCGAGGAAATTACTTTTACATTGTTCGCCGAGATTAATTCTAAGATTAATTTAGGGACTAGTGGATTTACTTAACATTGTCGAACTACAAGTTTAAATTTTACATTTATCACATGGAAGTATAGCGAAGCACTTAAAGATCATCAAATGCGCTCCTTTGTATTTTACTTAAATAACTTTAAATAATATTATTTAAAAACCTTATCTAAAACTAAAAAAAAAAAAAAAAAAACTCTAGAAGCTTTCAGATTCCCAAATAAATCCTAATGTCTCTACAGATGTATCCAAAATTTTGGTGTCTTCTTGTAGAGCAGATATTCGCAAATAAAATAAGCACAAATTCCACATTCTCACGATGATTTATCCTCAATTCAGAGACTTCCAAAGAGAAGCTTACAGCAATGGAATTTCACTCGCTGAAAGCAGTTGAAATAAGTACATAGGGACAGAACAATGAGAAGACTCACAGTGAGTTCTTTGATTGACAGTGCAGTACATTTACTTTTAATATAAGCCTTACAGATGGCATCTTTACCAAATTACTTGAAAGAACTGCTGGAATCTCAAGTAATTGCGCAGTTTATAACTTCGAATTTGGCAGCTAGCCAAAGCGCGCAAAACCGCAATATGTTCGTATATATAAGCAACTAGTAAATAATGTACATGGAATGTCATCGGTTGAAGAGCAATGTAGTGTAACTTTCAGCGATTTATATGACTGTATTAAACCTTCCGACGGTTCTTCTGATAATCCAATAGAATCTTTTTTTAAATGGCCTAGAAGAATTATTTCAACTGAATAGAATTACGAACAATGTTCACAAGATTAGTATATTTACGAAAAAATATCATCGGGCTCGCTAAAACATATGTAATGTCAATGTCGCTAAATCCCGAGTGTACCGTATAGGATTAAGTAAGGATTAAACCGTAAGGATTAAACCAAACATTTTTGAATGCATGGAGATGGACAAAAACGTAAAAACATAACAAACAGTTTATCAGAATTTTTATAGGTAATGAATTTCGTACTTTTGTTCACAGTTTCTCTAATTTTGATGTCAACATTAATTAGTAATTTATTAAATCCATTAATTTTCTTGTTTTCCATGAAAAGTGTTAATATTTCTTTCTCTTTTTCCATTAATTTTTCCGTTCTGCTCCTCCTGACTGTCGGTAAGTTTTCCGTCATATATATTGGACAGCCGTTAAATATGCATGGATATGCATCGTCTTTTAACATTGGACGTTTTCTCGGAATTCTTAAAATCGCCCCATTTTTATCGGTGAATACATCTTCACGCACAATCATATCTTCGCGAAAATTGTACTTTTTGCACTGTATAGGGTAAAATGTTTCACATTATGTCATTATATTAATTCAAATAAATTCGTCCTTACTTCAAAAATAATAAACAAAGTCATATTTCAGTAGTGAAATAATTGCTAACATGTGATTTGCACTGATTTCGGAAATATGATTTTTTAAATTATATAAAATGCATAACTTAATAACTTACTTTGTAAGATTAGTTTCATTTTTAAATATTTTGCTATAATATTTATAAAAAATATTTTAAGTATTAATTATTTTAACAAAATTTTAAACAATAATTTAGCACGTATTTTTAGTACTAATTAAATTTAATAATTCAAAATTATTTATATTAAATTTATATTTCATTAGATGAATCTACCTTAGATTAATATATTTAGATGAAATTCTCTAATGAAACATTACAATGTAAGTCTTATGCGGACTTCATAGTCTTGAAAGGGCAGGTTTAGTCTTTTTTCATTCTAAAAGTAACGCTGATGAACTATGAAAGAAATGCTAAAACGACCACGTCTAAAAGCGGTCATATCATGACGTTTCAGCGACGTCGACAAATTGCCTAGATGCAACGGCAAATATTTTGCGCCTTCGAAACGTTGTAAAGACGTCGTAAAAGTTACCACGACCACTTTGCAACATATCACAATGAGCATATCTTAGAAGCAATCTCGCAAAATAATTTTTAAATGAGCATATCTTTAGAATTTCCGATACACAGTTCCGCGCACGCTGGAGATAAAATGGTCCCCCCCCCCCGCCGTAGAGTGTTGCCATTGCTCGTTTTTACATTCTTGAGTCTGTTACTCAAAAATTTGTTAAAGTTTTACAAAATATGAAATCGATTAATAAAACAAATTCCAAATTCGGTCTTCCACATGCCCATATTCGGAGGAGGATTACGTCATTCAAAATTCGATGGCTCTATGTACCGTTGTTTTACCACAATGCGAGAAATATACATACATTTTTATGCAGATTTTTCCTTATTTAATTTCTTCAAATATAATGCAAGACTCTAACTTTTGGTGGCAACAGCTTGAAAAGTGAAACGGACATTTATAGTGATTCAACGTAAAATCGCAAAACGAAAACAATAGTCAAAGCCCCTTTGGACTAAATAGAAAAATAAAAAGCTGTTCGATATCTCCCTTTCTACTGGGATGATTGACGAAATTCAAACTACGTTTTTCATGTCTCGAAAGCGCGACCTAGTATATATATTAGATGTATATATAGTATTGTTCTAATACAGGTATTTCGACACAAAATCGGACTTTTTCTGAAATGACATGCCAATGGTTTTCCATATTTCAATTCTATGACTCAAATTATGCCTAAATATTAAATTTTGTAAAATTTCGTGTGAACTTTCCGAAAAAATTAAAATATTTATCTTGGCGCATTTTTTTTAGTTTTCTCCAAGAATAATTTACTTGCGGAACTTCTTAATTTATAGTAACCTAGTTTTTCTTTCTTTCTTTCGTTATGGACGAGCGGAAAAAAGTCATCGTTCATACTTTCAAATAATTTTAACAAAGTGCGTAAACCACGTCTGGCGTCACTATCCCTCAAAAGAAAGACGCCAAATTTCAAAACGCTCCAATATGTAAATTCACGTATATCTTCGAAAATTTTCAATAAAAAACTCTAATTTTTTACAGGTGTGCCTATAAATTCATCTAAGATGGTGTTACAAATTTTGTAGGTTATATAATACAAAACGTTTTTTGAAAAATTTATAAAAAATATTAAAAAATACGAATTTTAAAAATAAAGCATAAAAAAATGTTGGAATTATATTTGGATTAAGCCTAAATTTCGAATTCTGGAAGAAGGAATCAAGCAAGTTTAGTACAAAAGAGATATTAATAAATATGTATCAAATTCAATTAACACTGAGGAGCTAAAATTTTGATAGCTAAATTTCTCGAGGCATGAAAAACGTAAGTTGAATTTCGGCCCAGTAGAACGGTAGATATAGGAACTGTCTTTTTTTTTTTTTTTTTTTTTTTGTACAGTGTACATTTAACATTGAGGCAAATGACTAACTCCCCTTTGCGCCAGGCTAGCAATAGTTTTGGAAACTAACTTTTATCGCCGTATGTTCGCCAAACTTGATGACCATTTGGCGACATTTGGGTCTGATCCCTCTATAAACTGTAACTGATCCGACCTCGATATATAAGTGTAACTGTATGGGACCCTATGATGTATAATAATTGTATAACTGGTAACGTTTCTTTCATTCAGTTTCGTAACATACACTGTAAAGTCTATGTGTGTACTGCATAATTAGTATTGTAATGTATTGAAATTGCATAATTGGTAATGTATGAATTGTATAAATCAGTATCGTAATATATAGTGCACTGCTGCAAAATTAGTTTTTAAATGTATTATAATTGAATCATTAGTAACGTAACGTATTGTAAAAGTAACATGTTACAAACCTCCTGTTATGGCCATGTACTTATATTTTTCTCAGATATCAACAAACACTGGGACCCGACCAATTGGACGGCAGCGTACCCCATCGGCGGCTCTGGATAATGGCGGACGTGGTGCTGTACTGATTAACCATTAAGGTAAAGGGACAGTGCCCACGTCCTCCGTAACTTATCACTTATCCGACCCTATGTAACTGCGTATGTCTTTCAGCAATTTCGAGAAATCGAAGGTGCTGGGAAATTCTTGTTGGCCGAGGGAAAATTGTAAAAGACTGGATGGGGGCATCAGTTCTCACTTTAGTTCAGATAAATAATTCAGAGCTTAGCTCAAAGCACTGAGAGTACTGAGAGATCACTCTGTAAGCTTACGTACTGAGGCTTTGTATATTGTCTTTATAACCTTCTTCTAGTTTGTAGCTGTAATTACTGATTGTGCTCTGTGATACTGAGAACAGCTGTATGAGTATCTTTGTGAAATGTTCCAGAACTGTAAATTGTTTCCTCTGGGAAAATAAGTTTCATCAAGCTATCATCGACTGTGTCGGCATTCAACTGATTATGAGCTCGTATGCACGTAATAATATGAATTCCTTTATTTGTTAATTGCATAGCTGTTACCATGGGATGGTGGTCATATATTAATAATCATATTACCAACCACACTCTGTTACAGACACAGAAATCCTTAATTCAAATTCTTGTATCGGCAGTGCTCATTTTTTTTTAAATCTTTAAATTAATTACTTTAATTATTAATTGTTGTAAGACAGCACCCTGTTAGCTACTCGAAAATCTTTAACCATAACAGTTTGAACTTATTAATATGTTCCAAAATGCTTTACGCAGTGTCTCTGGGAGCAAACTTATACATTAAACCTTTCTTGAAGTGACTATACTGAATTTTACATTTTTGTGGTGATGCTACTTTCAGAGAGTCGAGCGGTAAAGTTGCTGAACACTGGCAGTTCGGTCCGAGGTTCGAATCCCGCGAATGGGCTGGCTGCATGGACGCTTTCGTGGTTTCCCCCATGTGTAACGCGTATACGAGCCAGTTTTCCTTAAAACGTCCTCCACGAAGGCATCCCTCCCTTTAGACAGACAGCCCTCGAGGCTTTGCCATAATCACATACATATACACATACATAAAGTCATTTCACTAATGCGTTTTATTTATATGCTCAGAAATACTGGTTACTTTCAATGGCCAACATATCTGGAAAGTGGTCGCCAAGCGGCGGTTTACTGTATCCTGTATACATTTGTATTTTAAGTAAAATATATCATAGAGATGTCTTCATACTGGTTCAGCGTCATAAAGGTACATGCTAAGCCCTGTTTGGAAAACCAGAAAACTTTAAAACAGCGCTTTGGTATGACGACACTCGCACCCTCTCACAGGAAAAAATCGCGCGTCTTTCTTTCAATAGTAAATCAAACAGAAACATTGTCCGAAACAGTTGTTCGTGTGAAACAAATGCGTGTGTGATATGACCTTAACACAACCGTTTATTTTCCCCCTTCGTAATTAACGTCTTTCTTCACTTCTTGACTTCATATGCCACGACACCGAGCAAAAAAGCCTCTCTCTTCTCTGCCGAAAGGGGACGGACTTTCCTCTCCGTCTTAGGTGGAAATAAACGCCGCCCACATGGTAAAGTGATTAGCGATTCTGACTGCCGTACTGAAGGGTCTGGATTCGAATCGCAGAGAAGGCACGGATGTAATTTGTTCGTCCTTACATAGGAGGCAACCTGGCCAACGCGTAATGTGCCTCCATAATAAAAAGGCCACAGCTTATTGGTGGCCAATGCCTATAAACCGCTAGATCCCGCCATTAGAACAATACAAAAATGGGGGGGTGAGTAAAACAGGAGATTGGAATTCGAATGGGAATAATACGGACGCTGGGCTTCGCTCGCTCTGTTGTAGGAAAAAGGTGTATCCTAAAACTTTTTTTAATATAACTGCTGTATAATTCTGTTTATATAATAATGTTAAATAATTAAGCCTAGAAATGTAAATTCAGGCCATTTAAGTTGGCGAGGTTTCACTACCTTCAAGTTAGAAACTGATCTACATAATGGTGCGAACACGTTTATAACGCGGTTAACTCTTGTGAAGGTTTCTGTATTTTCAACCAGTAGCTGTCTTGCGTAAAAACAACAGCGCCTAATCCAGGGCGCTTCCAAGAAGCCACTCTATATAGGTGCAATAACTCATAATCGAACTCTTCAGCATCATGTATATTGCGGTTAATATCTGGGTAGAATTCGTTAGCACACAGAACAACAACGTGTATCGATTAAATCGTTAATGACTTTGGTTCAACAGATGTTCTCCTTACTACGCCATTGCAGAAGAAAAAAAAACATGACGAATGGCGTCTGTATTTTTCCAAAGAACTTTCGACAGCAAAGGAAGCTATGCCGTAAACACCAGAATAACGACCATAAAAGCATCATAAATATCTCGTAACATTTTATGGTCACCAGCGTGCTTTGAATCAGGTCTCTAACTTTTCCTTGCGCATACTTTTCAATTCGGTGAAGCTAGAATTCGGATGTATGTAGCAGTAACTGATTGCGGATGTAGAATGACAAAGTAAAATCGCAATAATTTCTGTTATAACGCCGCTCGTTATATCACGGTTTGTGGTACTGCGTGGGTTGGGCTTAATGTCAAGTGTAAATCACTTGGATGCAGAGTAATCTGCTTAACACTTCTTCAACGATAAAAACACAGTTGACACTCGATATAGCAAAGATGAATAGGATTATTTAAAACCGAAATTTTCTTAAAAGGATTAAATTTTAAGGAATAGGTTAATGAAATCATAAGGAAATATCCAGATAAACAGATCATCTTCAGTGATTCGTTTTTAAGCCCAAAAGGGCTTAGTCTTCAAACACGATTCTTCGTTGTTTCACTTTTTATTCGAGCGTGTTGGAAAGTTGTAAGATATTAATCTGTCATATTTAATGTCTTATTAAATAAAAAAATCCGACTTGTACATATGAGTATTATACAGTAGTTATATGACTTGCTTGTATGGCCTATTAAATTATACACATTTCTTGTTGCACCTCATTTAAACTTATTCCCTCAAACTTCATTAGACATATGTTTCTATCCAATCATTTCAGTTATCACTTTGCGGCGGACAAAATTGCACAAAAGTTTAAAACAGCTTCATTAAAAATTGTAAAAAGCAGAAAACTTTAAAGCACTGAATATAGTTTAAAAAAAAGAAAAAAAAAAACATTTTTGCAATTAAAATCAGAATTTCTACGTCAAAACAAGCAATTCGAGCAACGAGTCAGAAGGCAAAATTTTAGGTGCACAAAAATTTTACATTCTGGTCCCACTGTGCAAAAAGACACTGAAATGGGTGCACCAACTGACTTAATTCACTATCCTGTAAAAAGTTTCAAATGGAAACAAACAGCTGTTAAATTGCAAATTTTCACGGGACAATTAAATGTTAAATGTGAATTTTGTCGTAATATGAAATGGAGTAATACTGCAATTGAGTACCGACTATTAGTTAAATCTAAATTACTAAAATTAATCACGCGGTTGGCATGGATAATTAGGTAAGAAACCCCTTTAGGTGATCGTATAATTTTGATAATACCAGAAATGTTGTGTATCCGTGCCCGGTATCTGCCGCTGGTGGAAATGGCTTTTTTAGAATATTTGTTTGTTTTCATTTTCATGAAATCCTTATTCCATAGCAAAACATAAAATTTCAACCCAGCAGAGCATACTATTCAAATAACACAGAACTCACATAGTCATTCAAACTATGTGATTTCAACTATTTTTTAATTCTATTCTAATTCATGACAAGGCAAAATTTTTAATGTTTTATTCCCTGGGGAATAAAAAATAATAAAATTTAAGAAATGTAATTAAAATTATGCATCTCTTTTACCTCGGCCAATTAGACGAAGAAGTCATCCATGTCAGAATACATTACAGCACATCAACCTTTTCCAAGACCTTATACATTACTAAATTTCCGATATTCATTACATTAATACTTGTCCTTCAAAAACATCTAACAAAACTCTATCTCTAATGAACACAAATTAAAGGAAAAGTAAGATTCTTTAAAATGATAAGAGAAACAGGGCTCCTGGAAGTCCTCCGAATAATCAGGCAATAAAGCATGAAAACGAATTCTTAAGGAGAGATAAGAGGACAATAACTTAGCTGTATGGTACTGGAATGGTCCGGCTCTGGAATTCGCTGATGTCACTAATGGGGTCACTCTCCAGCCTTTGTCCGAGCTTCCCTCGAAGAGCGGCAAGGGTCCTGTCAGCTTCCGGGTTTTTTTTCGTGTTAATCGGCGAGTCGTCTTGGAAAAAGGCACTCCCCTTGACACATCTACTTCGTCGGTCATCCACCCCCTTCTCTCATCAATCGTCAGTTAGCGGGGCAGCGTATGAGGCAAACTAATAATCCTTTACAGCAGACAAATCACGTCTACAATGCACGCACTTAGAATAGCATGGTGTAGAAAGCATGAACATAGCAGACGCCCAACGAAAAACGTCAGGAGGGTAACTAAAGAAACACCAGAGGAAAGAACGTAAGAATAGTATTCTATGTATCTTCAACAGCCAAGCAGTGCAAAAAGACCAGAAAAGCGCGTTCAAGAGTGTCAGCAGCACAACAAACAAGAAGAATCCAAATCCCAGAGAGCGAACATTCCAATTTTCTCTCCTAAATACCGACAAGCATTGTTTTCCAGACTTGGCAAACCTCGCACCTCAGAAGCTTCCAAAGTCCAATCTTTGTTTTCCAAAACCGGTAAAGTCTCTACTCCGCAAGTCCGCTACGTACGAAAATTCTCCAATTCTCTTGGAACCGGTTCACCAAATTCCTGACCTCTTCCCAACCTTTCCATTAACCGTCCTGTTTATAAGTATACACTGACTACCAATAAGTATTTGGACACCTGTGATGGAAAAGAAAAACTAACTTTATTCAAAATCAATAGTTGGTAGAGCCACCACGAGAGGTAATTACAGCGTGGACCCTCCGGGGCATACTTTCCACAAGTCTTTGTATGGCAGCTATTGGTATTTTCTTCCACTCGACTTCGAGAAGGCATTAGAAGTTCCTTCACCGATTTTGCACGGGTAGTGTACCTCTGAATTCGGCGATGCAACTCGTCCCAGAGGTTCTCGATAGGGTTCAGGTCTGGACTCTGGGCAGGCCAGTCCATTCGATGAACTCCACTGGCCCCATACCAAGCCTTGGTTAACGTCGAAACATGACAACTGGCATTGTCGTCCTGAAAGTAACAGGGGTCCAACCCGTAAAACTGCCACAACGTAGGAAGCACATTGTCATCCAAAATAGTGCAGTAAGCATCGTAGTTGAGCTTACCATGAAATGGAGACCAAGGCTCCCAGCCCACACCAGGAGAAATACCCCCAGACCATAATTTCACCTCCGCCGAACTTGACTGTTGGCACAATGCATTCTGGCAGGAGACGTTCTCCAGGTAGACGCCAGACCCAGACCCTGCCATCCGAACGGTAAAGGGTGAACCTTGATTCGTCACTCCAAAGAACCCGTTTCCACTGATCTTCGGTTCAATTTCGATGTGCTTTGCACCACATTAACCGAGCAGCGCGGTTGGACTTTGTGATCAAAGGCTTATGGGCGGCAGCACGACCATGAAAACCAAGCAGATGTACTTCCTTACGGATGGTATTCATTGAAACAATACTCCCGGATACCTGTTGAAACTCCTCGCGGAAGAGGGCCATCGGTTGGGTGCGGTTCTTCCGAATTTCTCTGGAGAGCACTCGTCGGTCTCTATCTCCCAGTTCCGTTGGTATGCCGACTCGGGGCACATTCTGACAATCACCGCTCACCTTCCACTTCTTAATCACATAGGCCACTGTCGATTTTGGGTATTTCAGATCGCTAGATATGTCTCTTAAGGATCAGCCACATTTGTGATACCCGATAATTATACCTTTCTCGAAATCAGAGAGCTCCGAACTGCGAGGCATCTTGCATGTGACTAAGGCCGATGCTGTTTCCTACACGATATATACCTGCAGAGTCCGTGACGTACCTTAGGACCGCAGATATCGTCATTTGCATAGGTGTCCAAATGCTTATTGGTAGTCAGTGTACTTTATCACGTACACCTTCCTTCGGCTAAATTCCGAACAAAGACCTAGCTTTTAGAATCCAGTGGAACATTCCCTGAGTGAAAGAAGACAGTAAAAAGAAATCAAAATGGCGCAAAGGAAACGAATATCACGCGGCTCTGTTTTTTTACATTTAATCATTAAATCAAACTAACATTTCACAATTAATCCATTACAGTTCGCTAAAATTTCCCTTTTTCTTTATATTAGATACTTTTATATAAATTTTACTTGAGGCACTGGTTCACAGACTGTATCCCAATATATTAAGAATCAAGCGAAAATAAAAGGAAAATTAATCTCCTTATAATAAATATGCAAGAATAAATGCTTCTTTCTAGAATTTTTTTTTTCAGTTTTCAGTGGCCATACCTTAACGATATAAAAAGAGATTAAATACCTAAAATAGTTAATTATGTAGGTATTTTTGCAATTTGTGATAGCAGCAAAAGTAAGGGAACTGATAATAAGCAAAATTCGACAATCGTTGGGAGATATAAAAATGCTGCTTCCGTTGAATTTCACATCTTTGTTGTGTTGAGAAAATGCTTGAAAACTTGCAATCTGAGTAGTTCAGGCTACATATTTACCATTAAATTTCAAAGTGTTAAACTGTAGTTTAAAAACTAATAGTTCGAATTTTGAAGGTAAAAGTTTAAATTTTGAAAATATTGTAAAAGGATTAATAATATAAAAACTATCGTATAACGTAAAAAAGAAAATGTAATCTGATCTATATATGCAGATTTATTTTTAACAAGCGAACAATTGTATGATAAGCGGTTCCGATAGGCCTACTAGTTTGAGAATTAGACTATAGAAACCAAAGCTATGAACATAAAACCTCATATTTGTACTGAACAGTTCAAAACGGCAAGGACAAGTAGTAAGGAAATCACTTACTGTGGTACTGTTTCATCGTATGTTAAAGCAAAATTATTATTTAAGATATATTTGAACATTTACTTCACTGTGTCGAAACTTCCCCAACAAGACGCAACAAAGGGTTTTCTCAAATCCATATTACCTACAATTTTCTGAATTCTTTTGCAAATATAGATTTAGTAATCTGATTTATTTAAAATGATAACACTGAGTTATCAAGCGAAGAATTTCATGCGCGGTCCTCCACAAGCAGCAAGCTAGAGGCTTAAGCCAGGCAAAGAAGAGTGAGACAAGTTCTGACTCTACAAGAGCAACAGAATTTTGATAATTTCCATATAGACATTACTAAAGTCATAATTTTCCGACCCATGCCGAAACAGGTTAGCAATCTGCATAGTATCTGTCCTCAAAGCCTTTTGATTTCAGGGGCTTGTACGACCAATGATTCTGTAACTCCTTTCATATCTCTTCAACTATAACTAATTAGATAACGTAAAATATAAGAGGAAAACTTGCTTCGTCTGAAAAATGTACCAAATAGAGAGAGTACAACAGAACGGTCTGAAACTCTCAAGTAAACAGGTTCTTACTCCTAGCACCATTTTTCACATTTAAGATATTGATTGTACTTATTTTTCAAAGCTAACTAAATGCTACTTAAATGTTGTGAGAAAAGTTAATTTATTGCTACAGAGGCTGTTCGCACATTTTTAGATGATTTTGGTAAGCGGTAATAAAAAATCGTTTGCTGCTGAAAAAGAAGTAATTGCAATTGTACTATGTTTTTAAAAGTCAAAATTATCGCCTGTGGCTTGAAAGTTTTGTTTTGATTCAAAATGGCGAATTTAACAAAGCAGTGGTTCGGAGGCTACATTTACGCTCTTTCCGAAGAGAAATATGCATACTCCGTTATCCAAAAACGATGTGAGAGTCATGGTTTTGTCATATCTAAAGCGTCGATAGGTAATATCATCAACAAGAAAGGAAACAAACTTCAAATTGGACCTTCAAGTGGTAGAAAAATTCCAAACAAGTATCCAAGAAAAAAACGGACATCTCCGACTATTGCAAAGGTACGTTGTTTAATGTTAAAAAAAATCCGCCTAGTCAAAGGACAGTTGCAAAATCATTAAAATGCTCGGTGTCCACTGTAAACAAAATGATATACGTTGATTTAAATCTTAAGAAAGCGAAAAAACGCAATGTGCCTCGTCTTTTTCCAAAGCATATCGCTCAACGCAGGACACGCTGCAGAGTTCTATATGCGAAACTCTTATCCAAAGAAAAATGGAAAACAGTTGTCACAATAGATGAAGCATGGGTGTATTTAAATGACTGTAACAAAAAAAGAGCCATTTATTATCATAAAAGGGGAGGAAAAAATTTAACTATATGGTTCAAAGAATCGAAAGAAAGTTTTTCTAAGGCATTCATGATTGTTGCTGGTTTTTCTTATAATGGCAAGTTAAAAATAAAGAGAGTGCAAAAAAATGTCAAGATTAACTCCAAATACTATCAGGAACATATTTTATCGCCAATTTTTCTGTACGAAATACCATCGCTTTACCCACAGTGCCATCAATCTGTGAGACTCCATCAGGACAAAGCTAGCAGTCACACATTGAAATCCACTGTAAATTTCCTAAAAGAAATGGAACAAAAAACTGGTATCAAGGCCATACCCTTCACTGATATACCTACTAAATCTCCCGAAGTGTCACCTATGGATTTTTGTGCTTTCGGACTGTTAAAAACTGCATTATCCAAACGTTGTCCCAAAACCCTAACACGACTCTGGAAAGCTGTTCGGGAGGAATGGGATAGAATACCTCTTCTGCCACTTCAAAAGGCATCATTATCACAGAAATTGGGATGTCGAAAGATAGTTCAGAATAAGGGATGTCAAATAGAGCATTTAAAACACAAGAATTTTATGTAATTTAGTTTTGTAAATACAATGTACTTCGTCTACAAAATGTGTAAACAGCCTCTGTAGTGTTGTTAGTAATGTTACTGTGATATCAAAAATTTATAGTAAATAAATTTGTGTTCAATGTTCCAGTTGCAAACGCAATCAAACTACCAGTCGCTTTAATGGAGTCGCTTTGCTTTCTTTGTACTGACTAATTATTTTCTTCATATCTAATTAAAAACTACTTCATTCAATAACGTATTCCATTCAATAACGTAAACAAAAAGTAAAACCTTCAGTAGAAGTCCTATTAGATAATGTCATATTAACAGCTTAAAATGAATAAATACATGCGTGTTTAAAGAACTCCACAATATAAATCAATAAAGCACGCAACCTTAATTCCACTTGGTTAACTTTGTTGCAGCAGTGGGATGAGTACAAACTTAATACCAGTTCATACACTGGTTAAGGCTTGTATCTTTTCTTCTCAGATTAAGAGGCTACTGTTGTTGCCACTGTAGTTATACAAAATTAAAACTACTTCTCATTATTTAAACTAAAAGCATTTTTCATTCTGGTAAAGGCCAAGCTCAGAAATAGAAGGAATTTAAAAGAATTAACATAAAAGTAACGCTTGAGCTAAACTAAGCCTCCCAAAATTGCTTGTCCAGACGAGTCTGTCTGCTATAAAACCATCCCCACACAAATATAAAACTACATCTCCTGCAAACTCTATAACATCTTTTATTCACAGCAAATGCTAAACAGAAAATTAAATGCGAGCACGTAAAATCTTGCTCGTATTTGAATAAACAGCAAGAACTTAGCCCATAAACAATAAATGGAGACATTGCCATTTCCATTTAGAATTCTGCAATATAAACTCAAAATTCTCTCCTAGGAATGAAACATGCAATGTTACTCAGCCAGATTTAAAGCCCTATAAAATTTCACGGCCTAGTTGCCCGTCCATAATTCTTCTTCTTCCTGCCACCTTATCCTAATCTCATCCCGTTACGACGGAGAGAGAATTGTCGAAGAAATATGGTTACATCCTATCGCTCTTCACCTACTTTGATCCCTGCATCCCAAAGAGACACCTGAAAATTTCGATACGAAACTGAGTTTGACGAGTTTATATTTATGTAGAAGAATTTATATTTACTGGAACCCATAGTCTAGTGATAATGTTTTGAGGTGAAATGTGTCTGCATTTTATTTTGCATTACTCTGTTATTTATTTATTTTACGACCATAAGAAATATTGTATTTATTTCATGATTAAACTTTATTTTTGATGTTCGAAAGTGTGTAACCGAATTTTTTGTTTGTATGTTACGCTACGTTAGGTTATGTTACAGAATTTCTGTTTATATAGATTAAATTTTAGTAAATTGTAACATTACGTTGATTTAACAAATTTACCTTTAATTAACGAGGTTAAAAACCTCGCTAATCAATTTTAAAAATACATTATACATTAAAAGATAAAAACATTATCAAATACAGTAAAACTTATTTAATATGGGTTTTACGCTGTTTACTGTATTTAATAAGTTCACAAATGATACATACGTTAAATAAGAATTCTAGATTAATATTTTCTACATTAATGTAGGCTTCTTATTTAAACAAAATATATAGCAATTCGTTTGATAACTGTCGTAACTGTCTTTGATAATGGGTTTTATCATTGTTTACTATATTTAATGAGTAAACAAATGATAAAAACGTTAAATAAGAACACTTTATTAAAGTCTTGCATTTTAATATAGAGCCTTTATTTAATGTTTTATCACTGATAAAAGTCTAGCTAATTAATTTAAAAAACAAACATAATAATACTTTAAAAGATAAAAACCATTATCGCATACAGTAAGCAATGATTTTTATTAATAAACAAAAACAAGCTAATTTGAAGAAAATTACACCTGACAATAAACAATAATAAACTGTATTTACTTTTCCGGATTTTGAGTTAATTTACGTTTGGGGTAAATCTCCAATTAGTGAAGTTGTAACAGCCGAGAAATAGTACCTAACTCTCCCACCAATACATATCAGAAAATAAAATTAGTCATTCGACTCTCCCTAACACGTATGATTTGTCTGATATACAATATTAGGGTGTCAGCTTATGCAGAATTGCTCAATTCTAGATAGCACACATCTAAGATGGAGCTATCCTTGTTAACGAGTTACAAATAAATACACTCATGTCCATAAATTAAGGATAATGCAAAATCAGGCAAAGGAAGAGTTAGAAGCAAAACAAATTTGACTTATTTGTAAAGCTTATTTTTTATTAAACAAAAGGTAAAGAACAAAAAAGATGCTATATGTTTGATATTATTAAAAAAATTAGTGATATTTTCTCCCTGGAGCAAATTACAAAAAAAAAACCTATTTACAAAAAAACAATATTACATGGTTGGTATGACTGTTAATACATTGTATGTCTCCCAGACGATGCTGAGGCATGCTGAGTATCAAATTATCGATCTGATCTTGGGAGGATATTACACCACTCAAAACGCAATGCTCTCCGAAGTTCCGGTAGACATGTAGGAGAAGGTTGACGGGCTGCAACTCGTCGGCCAAGCATGTCCCACACGTGCTGTACTGGATTCAAGTCCGGTAAGAATGCTGGCCAGTCCATACGGGTGATATCCTCCGATTGAAGGCATTCGCTTACGATGTTTGCACGGTGAGGACGGACGTTGTCATCCATAAACACAGCGCCCATGGCGCCCCGAAACAAACGTACATGTTGTTTCATAATGACGTCCTGATAGATCTGGCTTGTCATGGTTCCAATTTGAACATGCAGGTCAGTTCTGGAACCCAGAATAATTCCACCCCAAACGAGCACTCCTGCACCACCCTAACAGTATCGTTCAATGATGTTTCCTTGGCGGTAACGGGTACCTGGAGCTTTCCGTGTGAAAGTCCGGCGAGAATCAGACTGCAAGCTAAACCTGGACTCGTCGGAAAACTGACGAGACTGGTCTGAGGCTGTGCTCCGTCTGTTTCTTTTGGCAGTAACTGCCAAATACCGGTCCTCATTCGGCGTTGTAACTCTGGGGCGACCTGTGCTGTAACGTCTACTCACATTACTATCATCTTGGAATCGTTGCCAAAACCTGGAGATGACACTCTGGGCAATTCCAAGTTCGTCTGATACTTCCAGTTGGGTACGCCCACATTCCAGACGGCCGATAATTCTACCACGTAAAAAATCATCCAAATGCGTCCTTTGTGTCATAACTATTCGGTTATTGCACTGAAATGCTTATAAAGCGCCTGCGAACAATTTTACTTCTTTGCCTGTATTCCTTATATATCACTCTCTTACACTCTCGTCATTGTGACGTACCATCGGTTTCATCTGGTTACTTCCTGAAATTTGCAAATGATTGTTGAAGATACGTGTAGTGATTTTACAGGTGATATATTTATTTTAGAGTTCGATTTCCGCGTGACTCCGAATTATCCTTAATTTATGGACATGAGTGTAGTTAACTTCTTTATTATTAAGAACCCATCGCTTCTTCACTCACAGATGTTGCTCATATTTAGCCACAATACATTAGCTTTCTGAACTTATCATGAAATTTTGAAATATACAAACAAGTATATAAAGGGGCATTACAGAAGGCTGTAATGTCTCTTTGTTAATTTTTTGCACAGAATTTAACGTTCCATGTTCAATGTTTATTAACGTTTAACTCTTAAAATATTACTGTCCCTTTTATACTTGTTAATTTCAAAAAGATTTTACTAAAGTATAAAAAATTAGAAAAATAAAAATCTGAAAAAGTTCGGATTTTAACGATAGCGCAGAAGGATTTGTTAAGGTTTTCTAAGCTCTCGCTGAGCTAGCAGTCTACCAATGAACTGTTGGACTCAATCCTGCTAGCTTTTTTATTAACATCATTTTCTTCACACTTACGCCATGCACAATTCAACAGCAAAATTACAATAATTTTAAAAACAGCATGGCAATGTATTGGCATACGGTTTTCTTTTTTTTCAATCATATCTCAGCTTGTCATATGACTGTTCAGTTTTCTTAAGAAGACGGCTTAACTTTCCTGTATCTCTGTATTATTAACGTTTTGTGTTATAAATTTATTTATTATGTATCACGTTTTTCGTGCTTACGTCATATAAATTTCAATTCAGCAGCAAAATCTTGAATTGTTTAGTAACAGCATATCTTTGGAGTTTCCGACAGACAGTCTCTCGCACTGGAGACAAAAATATTTTAATCTGTACAGTGCAGCTACTGCTCTCTTTCGACACGTTGAGTTTGTTAATTAAAAATCCATTAGAGTTATACAAAATATGAAATATAAAATTCGAAATTCAAAATTCGGGCTTTCAGGTGCATAGTTCGGGTGGAGGACAGCGTTATTCAAAATTTAATGATTCTAGGCAACTTTTTTTCCACAAGATGATAACATATATGCATATTCTTCACGATTTAATTTCTTCAAAGGTAATTCAGGGACACAGTATTTGGTGGCAACATTTTAAAAGTTGATGATGCAAAATCCACTCACTATAAAAAAATCCCAAATTCACTCACTATAAAAGAATTTTGCAGTGAACGATGCAAAATCCCGTTTCGAGACTAAAAGCTCATTTAGGCAAACGCCCTTTTGGGCTAATAAATTGTCATTCAATTACTTTTGTTTTTCAAATAAAGTTGAAAAAAAAGAATTTTAAGGGTTCTTAATTAAGAAGAAAGGAGCTTTAATTATGTACTTCTTTTGTTGTTTTTCATTTGTATCTCCTTAATAATTACAGATATATTTTTTTTTCTTTTACTGTTTTTCATTTGTATCTTCTTAATAATTACAGATACATTTTTAAAAACCTATATGATTAAACTTGTTCATTAAGGAGGGATTTGGGATCTTGCTTTAACTTTAAAAAAAAAATTTGACATTTAAGGAAACATTTTTCGTATGTTATTATTATTATTATTATTATTATTATTATTACATGAAATTAGAAATTCAAAAGATCTGAGAAATTTTTAGAATTCGGATTTAAGGAAAACAAGTATTCGTTCCCACAACATATTTCGAATATCGCGCGAATATATCGTTCGATATTAACATATATAGTCTTCTCAGCTGATATAAGATTTGTGATAAAACAAACTGCAGTAAATCTAAACAAATAGTGTTTTATTTTTCATTTTGGCAATGGTAGGCAACGTAGATATTCCATCCGTAAGTCAGCATCATATATTTAGTTACAGACCTTTTTTCCTTCTTCTTTTTCGACTATAGATTAATAACCAAAACTTCCTTAATGTTATAAATGGTTGGTGTATTTAATTCAAGGAGGTTAGAATAGAAGGAGGGAGGGTTCGCGGTTTCCTTCACCATCGGGGAATGAAACTCCGCCGAACAAGCGGCGTCCATGTTTGTGACTTCAAAACATTGCATTACGGCAGTGACATGTACGTGTTTCTAACCTGTTCTGTGCATTTATTTTCCAGTAAAAATATGTTAAGTTTATAATGAAATCCCTCGCTATTGCTGAATTTTTGTTTTAAAGTAATAAAGATGATATCCATATTTTACTATGTACAGCAAATTATTAAGAAATAGTTCGAAATCTAAATGCATGCGCGTAACATTAAAGCCTTTAAAAAATGATGTTTCTGCATATTTCACGAACTTGCTTAGGTTAGAAAATAAATCTTAATAAAATAAAACAGATTTATGTGAATTCATTGATTTCAAATTATGCGCATTTCATATTTATTAATCTCAAAGAAACTGCCTTTAATTAAGTTGAATTACAGAAATACACCTATATAAGTTTTTGGATACATCTTTCCACATGTTCAATTGTGTAAATATTTTACTTAATTTTATCACTATACTGCCCAGAAATTTGTAAGTTTATGCAAAAAATTTTTAACAACAGAACAGTTTATCTTAACTTAAAAAAATGAATAATAATTAATATATAAAAAAAGCATTGCTTTATTTAACACCTTTACAATTAATAAAAATAGTAACAATTGATTTCTTACTTTTCATGAAAGTTATAAAACGAATTAACTAAAACGTTCAAATTATACAATTTAAATCCTACCATATAGCATTGTATCTTAAGGAACGAAGATACCAGCTATAAACAGAAACATTAAAATGTATTTAATATATTTTGATTATAGTTATATTAAATAACCTATTTTAAGTCCTTTTTTTTTCACATCTGGAAAGAAAACCACATGACATTGTGATATTTTTTGACATAGTTGTCATATTACATAAAAAAAGAAAATTAATACTTACGTGTGAAAAATAATGCCCGGAATATTTTTCGAGAATCTATTTGTGCATCCATATGCAATACAAGCTGACATGCTTCAAAAAGAAAAGAAAAAAATGTTGCAATGACAGACTTCCTTGCACAAGTCACGGTGATAACAGGAAGATGGCCGCCAAGCTTCACCGTTTGAGTTGAATCTTCCCTCCTTCTATTCTAACCTCCTTGATTTAATTATGGCAAAGCACACTAGGACTCTCTGCCTAAGGGGAGGGATGCCTTCGTGGAGGACTTTCTAAGGGAAACTGGCACGTATACACGTTACACATGGGGAAAACCACGAAAACACCCATGCAGCCAGCCCGTTCGCGGGATTCGAACCTCGAACCGAACTACCAGGGTTTAGAGACTTTACCGCTCGGCCGCTGGTGGGCCTAATGCTATAAATGGAAGAAATACTAAAATGGCACGAGTGATATTTGGTTGAGTAAACTGCGTTTAAATTAGACACTAGAATAAAATGATGCTGACACTCCTACTGAATGTTTAATGCTGAGTTCATGTCATTAGTAGACTTAGACGACTTGTCATTAGACGACTCACGAAATCCTAAATAGAAATGAAATCGCAGATAATAAAAGAAAGCAGCCCAATTCTGAAGTACAAATTAAATGCACTTATGCGCTTTGCATATTTTACAGTATATCAAATACTTGGGAGCTGGACTCTGCAGAAAGAAGTATTACTCAAGAAACTAAATTAGCATTGGTTTATTAAAAGAAGCCAGAGATTGTATTCAGCATTGTACTATTGCTTTGAGGACGAAAACATGTGGTGGCCCACCCACGGCAAAGCGGTAAAGTCACTGAACACTGGTCGTTCGGTTCAAATCCTGGGAAACGAGCTGGTTGCATTGGCGTTTTCGTGGTTTTCACCATGTGTAACGTACATACGAGTCAGCTACCTTTAGAAGGTCCTCCCCGAAGGCATCCCTCTCTTTAGGCAGATTTCAAATTTAGCCGGTCGGACGATGTAGTGGTTAGGGCAGCCTACTGAAGTACCAAAGGTCCCGAGATTGAATTTCGGAGAAGGCATGGATGTTTGTAAATGTATAGTGTCTCTGCGGCATGGGAGTACTCTAAATATATGGCAAGCCGAAAGTCCTGTTTGTCCTGAAAGAGTGGTTTGGTGAAACGGGAGAGGGATGGGAGACCCTCAGTTTCCCTCTGAGGAGGGGGGGGGGTGCTCTCTCTCAAAACTGGGGTGGAATTAGAAGTCCAACCTATTTGAGGGATTCTGGCAACCATTCTTCCATTAAATTCCTATCGGTTCTTTGCCTGTCCATTACTTTTTCGAGCAAGATGCTTTCAGCAAGCTTTTCAGAAGTTGTATTTCTTTTCCTTTTCATCCCCCTACTATCTCACCCATAAGACATTGCAAATTTTCATGATTTTTTGACTTTAAGTCTCTTATGTGGAATTATTTCACGTTTTACTGGATAGGACTTTCGACTGTATTATAGTACAATAGCGGATCAACATATCGTATGCATATCAAACTATATTCTAATATTAAACCTTTCTCGAAAGACTTAGCATGGCAAAGTGTATCTTAAAATCTGTAGCGAATGACGTGAAATATTTCTTTCGTATAACTGCTCTCATTCTATTTGAATTTCTAATAAATAAAATTCAAATCAGACGTAACTTATTCCTGAAAACCATCACAATGCCTTGGGTCTTTATTTAACAACTATAAGTAACTGAGCACATTTTTCTAATTTATATTTAACAAAATATATGTGTTCATCAGCAGAATCAAATCAAATCAGTAAATCATTATTTACTGATCAAATAATTTACACATTTCCAATTTTCTTGACATAAAAAATATCAAATACAAAAATACAAAATGAAAATGGAATGAGAAAATAAAAAGTGCAGACATGCAAGAATAAAATCAGAGGTGTTAAATAAAAATAAAAAGTATAGGAACCTGAAATAATTAATAATAATTACGTGATATGAGTCAAAGGCAGGATATGACATTGTTTAAATTAACTATTAGTAAAACTCAAAATAATTATTGCTACTAAAATTTGTAACTAATAATAATTAAAATTTATTAAATAAAACTGAGCACCTGTCGGAAAGTTTTCATATAATATTTAAACGAAAACGTATGACCAAAAATATACATTTATTACTGGAGCTATGCTGGGTGCAACTTTGGTAGACGGTTGCACGGATTTTGGAGATTTTTCGGCGATATTTCTTTTGGCGAGTAATATGACTTATGGTAAACCCATTGCTGGATATGTTATTTATGGTAACCGATACTTTGTTGTCATTTTATTTAAAAAATAATGCGTTTTATTATGCATAAATTCTGTGTTTTAAATATTATTTATGGCTTCTAAATATTAAAAATGAATTTAATTTTGCGTTGTTATTTGAAATAAAAATTTTATTGTTTATGATATCTTATGCAATTTTATGTTGTGAATGATGCAATCAATCACGTCACCTAACTTTAAAAGTAATTAGTTTTAATATCTATAAATTTAATCTAATGTTTAAACATTATTTATGGCTGTTAAATATTAAAATACAATTTAATTTTGCATTTTTTTAAAAATGATTTTATTATGTATGATTATTAAAATAATTTTAATTCTAGGCGTGATGTAATCAACTCCCTGATTGGTTACTGAAAATTTGTACATTACCCCGCCATTTTAAAATTTATTTCATGTCTTCGAATTCCTTCAAAGATGAATGTCGTTATTGGTAAGTACCAAAAATTATTGGTATCCGAATCAAAAAATTGTCCTTTGCACTTCAGGGAGGGGCGGTTAAAGGATCTTCGAAATCTTAAAAATAGTACCTATTATTGTAAGTTTCCCCCCCCCTTTCAAATTTTTTTGTTATTTTTAATTTTCATGATCCATTAATTTGGCTCTAAATTCCTTTATCTATTTATAATTTTTTTTGCTTTTTTTTTTTTTTTTAATTTTTTGTTTTTGCCCTTGATATTACATTTTTCAAATTTTTTCATTGATATCTAAATTATGATTCCGATTTTTTTAGTGGTACTTATCAATAAACGACAGGTTAAATGACTCAAAAAAATGTAAGTACATATTTTTCTGTTATTTTATTATATATTTCAATTTTTGTTAAAAAAATTAATGCACTATTTTCAAAAATTGCTGAGATAATTATTGTCACATATGTTTTAATGTTAATTATATTCTATATAGCGCATTTTAAAGTATTTGAATTTAATAATATTCTAGTTGTTTTAAATGTTGGTATGAGGGTTTTTAATTCGAAATTCAATTTCAGTAATATTTTAATCTAATTAAACGTTGGCACAATGTTTTTATAGCGGTGTTTTTATTCTCTTCTTTTCTATATGAAAGTAATAATAACCTTACTTTAGTATTTTGTACTCATAGTAAATGTATTTATTTACACTTGCCTGCCATCTTAAAAAACGACAGTTTGAACAAAAAATTAATCCATTATTTTTAACGATATTTATTTTTTTTAAGTTTCGAATACTTTACTATGCGTAAAAACAGCGTTTTTCAAGATGGCTGACGATTGTAAAAATCGCGCCAACAATTGCGCCAACGTAAATCGCCAAAACTCTGTGCAACCGTCTACCAAAATAGTACCCTATGCTGCTTGATATAAGTAATAACATTACTAAATAATAACTAGCAAATACTTCTAATCATAATTCATTACCGAATAATATAGCTAGTAACAAACAATAAATAAATAACTAATAAATATGAATAATTAAATAAATAATAATAACTAATTACTAATAAATAACAGCTAATAACTACTCATAACTAATTATTACTAAAAAATAACTAAAAATTAAACCAGAACTAGCAGTTAATGTATAATAACTAACATTTTAAACCAGAACTAGCAGTTAATGTATAATAACTAACATTTTAAATGATAACTAATACCTAATAATAATAATAAGTAATTATAACAAATAAAAAACTAATGACTACACAACAAATAACAGTTAATAAATAATAAATAAATGACATTACTAAATAATGGATCATAAGTACACAATAAATGATAACTTAATAGCTTTGCTAAATAATGAGTACTGACTACACAACAAATAACAACTAATAAATGATACCTAAATAACATTGCTAAATTAATAACTACTGCTAATAGTAACTAATAAGTAACATATTGGAACTAATAACTAAACAAAAAATAACAAGTATTAAATAATGAACAAATAACATTACTAAATAATAGCTAGTAATTACACAATAAATAACAAGTAATTAATGATAACTAAATAGAATTAAGTAATAACTGGTGACTACACAACTATTAAATCATAACTAAGTAATATTAGTAAAATAATAACTTCTACTAATAGTAGCTAATTACTAACAAATTATAACTAATAACTAAAAAACTAATGAATAACATTACTAAATAATAGCTAATAACTGTGCAACAAGTAAATCTAATAAATGATAACTAAAATTTACTAAATAATAACTAATAAATTATAACTAAATAATAACTACGACTAATATTACCCGATTTCTAAAAAATCATGACTAATAACTAAACCAAAAATAACATCTAATAATTACTAAATATTAGCTAATAACTATACAATTAATAAATGATAACTAAATAATATTACTAAATTAATAACTACTACTAATAGTAAATAATTACTAACAAATTACAACTAATAAATAAACAAAATAACTACTAAAAACTAAACCTAACTCATAAATAACCGGTAATCAATAATAAATAAAACTGGTAAACTAATAAGGACTAAAATTGGTTTAAAAACTAAAGCTTATAGTATAGATTTTATCTAAAGAAACGAAAGTCACCTGAGAAATAAATATTCTTTCTGTGTTTTAGAAAATATTTCAGACTAGCTAAGTTTCTGCATATTTTATTTACCCATTTTAAATGGAAATTTAGTTCTACGAGAAATAAAACTTATAGGTGGTATCATTTATAACATATTCAGCGAAGCTCTTCATGAATATGTAATTACTTAACCCGCTTTGTAAGATAAAATGAAAGGATTCTAACATTCATTCAGATTCCTCACAACAGCTCGAAGAACTATGAAATTCTTACATCTAAGAGTATTATTTAATGAAAAGAGGAAATTTACTGCTTTCGACTACTGGAAATTAAGACGCTACTACAATTTTCTAATATGCAATTACAAGAAGTAATTCACTTTCTTATAAGCACTTCGTATCTTTTCATAAGCTCGTCGCTTAATTTTTCGATACTTGAGCCATTTTCTAATTTTTAATTTTTTTTTTTTTCCTTTTCCTTCCTGGGCTTTTAATCGATGATGAAGCTTCAGGTTTTTCTTTCTTTCTAGATAAATGAAAAATAAATGCAAGTATTTTATTTCTAGTGAGGAGAAAGCTCTCTAACTTCGTCACGTAAAAGCTACTTGATAAAAATTAGGCCTCGTTCTCAAAGAAGCTATAAATATTTAATACTTTTACTGTTATTAGAAAGCATAATAACAATTAGTTGATAAATTGTTTGTATTAACATTACTAAGAATATTGTTTTTAATTATTGGTTTTATTATTACTGTTAGCCAATTTGCCCAGAACAGCTATTACGTTTGTTTTGGCATTTTGCGTCATCCATTACAAAATGGCGTTTCACTTTTCAAATTGTTGCCACCAAATATTATCGCCTTGCATTGTATTTAAAGAAATTATATACTGAAGAATCTGCATGAATTTATTTATGTTTCTCGCACTGTGAAGAAAAAAGGGTACCTAGCGACATCACATTTTGAATAACGTAGTCCTCCACTCGAATACGGGCATCTGAAAGGCTTAATTTGGAATTTGGAGTTTGATTTATTTCCTATTTCATATTTTGTAAAACGTTAACGAATTTATGATTAACAAACTTAACGATTTTAAAGCAAGCAGTGGCAACACAGTAGGTAAATAAAAAGCAATTTTATCTCCAGCGCGCGAGACTGCGTATCAGATATTCTAAAGATATGCTGTTTTTAAATTATTTTGCGATATTGCTGTTGAATTGAATTTTATGGTTTAAGTGCGGAGAACATTATATTTAATAAATAAACGTAACACACACAAAATTAAAAAAAAAAATCCCTTTGGGCGTAATGTAAAATCCGAAAGCTTTCAGATTTTTGTTATGAACTTCTGCAGTTAATGTAATTACAATTTAATCAGGAAAGGAACTTGCTAATGTAGTATATAATATCATGTAAAAAGTAGCCTCAGATTTGCCTAAATTTTGAATAAATGTCCGACGATTTTGCGGATGACTAAACATACTTAGTTTCTTAACCTTCAGAAGCTAGAAAAATTGCAGAGATGGGAAAAGCTACTACTACATTTATAGAAATATAGAAATAGTATATTTTATAAAATATAGTAAGAAAAATAGGGGAAGCAAAGAGGAAAAAGATGTAGCGATATCTATCACAAAAAGTAGGAACGAAACATTTAAAAAAAAAAAAAAAAAAAAAAAAAAAAAAAAAACTAAGATGTTAGAATTTTGAAAATGTTGGGGAAACAGCGGAGTGGAATTAGCGTCATTAAGTGAAGAATGTAGTTGTTCTAATTTTGAAAAGCTCCGACAAATTCCACTTTAAAAATTCGATTTTTCCCTACAATTTATAATTTCTAACATCTTAGCTTTAAGATGTTAGAAATACGTTACGAAATTCTAAAAAAACATTTAGGCTTGCGAAGAGTTGTTTCAGAAATTGTTTCAAAACATTAATTTAAAAAAAATGAAACACTTGTTTAGGTGCTTCAAAAGATACCTCTCGGGCCGAATTCTTCTTAAAACGTATTATCACCAGTCAAGAAACACAGAGTTATACTTCTGACATGGAAACAGTTTACAAGCCGAGCGAATGGTACTTGAAACATGGAGAAAAATCAAACTTTGTCAAAAATCAAGTCAAAATTGACTATTTTCTACCATTGCGTGATATTGTACATCATGAATTTTTACAGGTATTGTACACTACTAATTTTTACTAGGTTAGTTTGGTGTAATGAATTAACTAAATCAGGTAATTAAGTTTGTCAAAAATCAGGTAACTAAAGTTTGTAAAAAATCAAGTCCAGGTTGATTACTTTCTTGAGCAGCATGGTATTATATATCATGATTTTTACCAGGTGAGACTGATATTGTACATCATGAATTTTTACCGGATTAGTTTGATATTGTATCTCATGAATTTCTGCCAGGTTAACTAAACCAGGTAACTAAAGTTTTACTAGGTAACCAAAAATTGTCAAAAATCAAGTTAAGTTTGACTATTTTTCTGCATGTACATGATGAATTTTTACCAGTTTAGACTGGTACTGTGCATCAGGACGTATTGTACGTAATGCATCTATACGTATTGTACGTAATAAATTGTTACCAGGTTAGATTGGTATTGTACATCAGGAATTTCTAGACGTAATGTACGTCATAAATTGTTACCAGGTTAGATTGGTATTGTACATCAGGAATTTCTATACATATTGTACGTCATAAATTGTTACATGTTAGATTGGTATTGTACATTAGTAATTTCTAGACGTATTGTACGTCAAAAATTGTCACCAGGTTAGATTGGTATTATACATCAGGAATTTCTATACGTATTGTACGTCATAAATTGTTACCAGGTTAGATTGGTACTGTACATCAGGAATTTCTATCCGTATTGTATGTCATAAATTCTTACCAGGTTAGATTGGTATTGTACGTCATAAATTGTTACCAGTTTAGATTGGTACTGTACATCAGGAATTTCTATACGTATTGTACGTCATAAATTGTTACCAGGTTAGATTGGTATTGTACATCAGGAATTTCTATACGTATTGTACGTCATAAATTGTTACCAGGTTAGATTGGTGTTGTACATCAGGAATTTCTATGCGTATTGTACGTCATAAATTGTTACCAGGTTAGATGGCTATTGTACATCAAGAAATTCTATGCGTATTGTACGTCATAAATTGTTACCAGGTTAGATTGGAATTGTACATCAGGAATTTCTATGCGTATTGTACGTCATAAATTGTTATCAGGTTAGATTGGTATTGTACATCAGGAATTTCTATACGTATTGTACGTCATAAATTGTTACCAGATTAGATTGGTACTGTACATCAGGAATTTCTATCCGTATTGTATGTCATAAATTCTTACCAGGTTAGATTGGTATTGTACGTCATAAATTGTTACCAGTTTAGATTGGTACTGTACATGAGGAATTTCTATACGTATTGTACGTCATAAATTGTTACCAGGTTAGATTGGTATTGTACACCAGGAATTTCTATACGTATTGTACGTCATAAATTGTTACCAGGTTAGATTGGTGTTGTACATCAGGAATTTCTATGCGTATTGTACGTCATAAATTGTTACCAGGTTAGATTGGTATTGTACATCAGGAATTTCTATGCGTATTGTACGTCATAAATTGTTACCAGGTTAGATGGCTATTGTACATCAGGAATTTCTATGCGTATTGTACGTCATAAATTGTTACCAGGTTAGATGGCTATTGTACATCAAGAATTTCTATGCGTATTGTACGTCATAAATTGTTACCAGGTTAGATTGGAATTGTACATCAGGAATTTCTATGCGTATTGTACGTCATAAATTGTTATCAGGTTAGAATGGAATTGTACATCAGGAATTTCTATGCGTATTGTACATCATAAATTGTTACCAGGTTAGATTGGTGTTGTACATCAGGAATTTCTATGCGTATTGTACGTCATAAATTGTTACCAGGTTAGATTGTTATTGTACATCAGGAATTTCTATGCGTATTGTACGTCATAAATTGTTACCAGGTTAGATGGCTATTGTACATCAGGAATTTCTATGCGTATTGTACGTCATAAATTGTTACCAGGTTAGATTGGAATTGTACATCAGGAATTTCTATGCGTATTGTACGTCATAAATTGTTATCAGGTTAGATTGGTATTGTACATCAGGAATTTCTATACGTATTGTACGTAATAAATTGTTACCAGGTTAGATGGCTATTGTACATCAGGAATTTCTATACGTATTGTACGTCATAAATTGTTACCAGGTTAGATTGGTGTTGTACATCAGGAATTTCTATGCGTATTGTACGTCATAAATTGTTACCAGGTTAGATCGGTATTGTACATCAGGAATTTCTATGCGTATTGTACGTCATAAATTGTTACCAGGTTAGATGGCTATTGTACATCAGGAATTTCTATGCGTATTGTACGTCATAAATTGTTACCAGGTTAGATGGCTATTGTACATCAGGAATTTCTATGCGTATTGTACGTCATAAATTGTTACCAGGTTAGAATGGAATTGTACATCAGGAATTTCTATGCGTATTGTACATCATAAATTGTTATCAGGTTAGATTGGTATTGTACATCAGGAATTTCTATGCGTATTGTACGTCATAAATTGTTACCAGGTTAGATGGCTATTGTACATCAGGAATTTCTATACGTATTGTACGTAATAAATTGTTACCAGGTTAGATGGCTATTGTACATCAGGAATTTCTATGCGTATTGTACGTCATAAATTGTTACCAGGTTAGATTGGTATTGTACATCAGGAATTTCTATGCGTATTGTACGTCATAAATTGTTACCAGGTTAGATGGCTATTGTACATCAGGAATTTCTATGCGTATTGTACGTCATAAATTGTTACCAGGTTAGATGGCTATTGTACATCAGGAATTTCTATGCGTATTGTACGTCATAAATTGTTACCAGGTTAGATGGCTATTGTACATCAGGAATTTCTATGCGTATTGTACGTCATAAATTGTTACCAGGTTAGATTGGAATTGTACATCAGGAATTTCTATGCGTATTGTACGTCATAAATTGTTATCAGGTTAGATTGGTATTGTACATCAGGAATTTCTATACGTATTGTACGTCATAAATTGTTACCAGGTTAGATGGCTATTGTACATCAGGAATTTCTATGCGTATCGTACGTCATAAATTGTTACCAGGTTAGATTGGTATTGTACATCAGGAATTTTATACGTATTGTACGTCATAAATTGTTACCAGGCTAGATTGGGATTGTACATCAGGAATATCTATACATATTGGACGTCATATATTGTTACCATGATAGATTGGTATTGTACATCATGAATTTTCATCAGATTAACTAAAGCAGGTAAAGTTTTTTCAGGTAACTAAAATTTCTCAAAAATCAAATCAAGGTTAGCTATTTTCTTCAACTGCGATGTATGGTGCATGATTAATTTTTACCAATTTATATTGGTATAGCTCATCATGAATTTACTGCACATGATAAATTTCTGCAGGTATTGTACATCATGAATTTTTACCAGGTTAGATTGGTATAATTCCAGGTAACTAAAGTTTGCCAAAAATCAGGCAACTAAAGTTTATCAAAAATCAAGTCAAGATTATTATCTTCAACTGTGTCATAACGTACAACATGAAGAATTACATTGGTGAGATTGGTATTGTGCATTTTGAATTTTTACCAGGTTATTTTGATACTGTACATCATAAATTTTTACAAGGTTAGTGTAAAGATAGTAGGTTATTTCGAAGCAAGAGACATGAAAAATAAGCAACGCCCTCTACGGGACTCGAACCTCGGTCCTCTCGAATACGTGCTGAGTGTGCTACCTTTAAACTACGAAGGCAGGAGAAATACCGTATATACTCCTCCTTTTATAGGGCTACTGGGGATTAGAGGACCCAGTCGCCAAATCCTGGTGGTGGACAATCATCATTCACCACCTCTTTTAGTCCTGGCGCCACTGTAGAGACATTAGGTCATTTAGAAGCAGTTAAAATGTGCAATGCCCTCGCCGGAGCTCGAACCTCGTACCTCTCGAACACGCGCCGAGGCTGCTGACCATTACACCAGGAAAGCATGTTATGAAGGCGGGAGAAATACTATTTGAGGGTTTTTCCGTACTTACAGGAAATAGCTTGTAAAAACGATCTGAGCTGTGGCGAGATAATTTATATGTTTTTGCCCCAGGATTACAATAAATCAGAACTGTTTTCTTAGTCAAAAAGGGCTGTTATTCTTGAAACAGGATTTCGTGTTCTTTCGCATTTCATTCGACTCTGTTGCCATTCGGAAAAGTGTTACATTTTTATTTTTATTCTTTCATATTTAATCTGTCTATCATTAAATAACAAACTAAACTATTTAAAAGCAATATATGCAGTTCTTAACACTATCATTTATTTGCTTTTTAACCGAAATGATTTAAATACAAATGCATTTAATTTATGATATATCTAATTAAAAGCATTAAATATTTTTAGAGAATTAGATTATCCCTTTTTTCACTTTTTAAATATACAGAAGACGTTGCATATTCATCTGATATACTATAAAATGTTTCGATATTCCACCTGTTTCATCTCTATCAATAATCTCTATTGATAAACCATATTAAATTTTTAAAAAGTCCTTTTTTGGCGAACGTTAAAATCTGAACTTTTTCAGATATTTTGTTTTTACTTTTGTTATATTTATTTTGATATTATTTATTATTTCTGTTACTTTTCTGTTATATTAGAATTTATTATTAAAACTCTTGTAAAATAATTCAAAACTACACAAATTGTCCTTTTCTGAGGATATATTACTAAGATTATAACAATCAAAGCCTTAACACCTGTACTTTTATTTTTCTGTTAACTCTGCCAGAAAGTACAAATTAAATGAATATAACTGGCGAATTATAATCTAAGTTCAGAAAGAAAGTATTAGTAATTCGACCATTAGCACTGTATCTATTGCTCCTGTTTGCATACCTATACTATATACGAGCAAGTTTCCCTTAGAAAGTCCTCCTTGAAGGCATCCCTCCCCTTAGGCAGATAGCCCTCGAGGCTTTGCCATAATCACAGACACACACACACATACCTATACTGTTTTTTTCCTCCCTTTTGAATGCTGAAAATTCAATGAAAGCAGATTTAATATGTCCTGTTAGGGTTTTTTACCCCAAAGAAGCATTAACCCAGAAAAGATATTAGTCTCAAAACCAGATTTTGCGTTTATGATTATCAAAATCTGAATCACTTTTCAAATTGTTGCCAGCAAATATTATCGCCCTGTATGAATTTAAAAGAAATTAAATAATGGAGAATGGGCATGAATATATGTATATTTCTCTCATTGTGAAAAAAACAACGATCCCTAGAGCCATCAAATTTTGAATAACGTAACCCTCCACCCGAATATGGGCACCTGGAAGCCCGAATTTGTTATTTAGAATTTCTTTTATTATCTATTTTATATTCTGTAAAACTTTAAAGAATTTTTGATTAATTAACTCAGCGATTCAAAGCGAAGAATGGCAACACTGTATGGAAACATTTTCATATCAAGCGCGTGAAGCTGTCTATCCGGAAATTCTAAACATATGCATTTTTTAAATACTCGTATTCTAAATTTTGCAAAACTTTAACGAATTTTTGAATAAACTCAACCCTGTTGAACAAACTCAACGATTTCAGAGCGAGCTACAGCAACACTGTACGAAAAAAAAATATTTATCAGCAGCGAACGAGACTGTCTGTCGGAAGTTCTAAAGATAGGCTGTGTTTAGATATATATTGACGAAATGAACATTAGCCCAAATGCTGTCGAAACGTGTATGTGTATGTAAATGAAAAAAACGCCTCTTTAGAAGTAATTTAAAATCTGAAAGTTTCAGAATTTTTTGTTTTTTTGAAATTTTGCTTTTGCTCCTCTTTCTATTAGATATCAATTTAGTCATTTTTAAAATCGGTTTAAAAGAAATGCTTTTTAATAGGTTATTTTGAAATAAATTCTTTTGAGGGCGTATTATTGAGGAATTTAATATATACTACTAGCAGCTTCGCTGCCAGCCTTCGTCTGGCTTTTAAATGTGCAGGGAAAATGGCTGAAGGGAACACCAAACGTTAAATTTAAAAACTGCTTAGAATTTTACTCTGCAGAACAACTTCATAAAAAAAGTTATTACGCATAAAAAAATTACAATGAAATAAGCAATATCCCTTAATACAAATATTAATTAGCCTAATAAATAAATTAACCAACTTCCCTTTGCAAAATCTTAAGAACTCAAATGGTATAAAGGAGGTTAAGGACTTTGTTTCCTAAAACAATCACTGAAAACTTTTCAATATCTTAAGGATAGTGAAATGAGCAATAAATAACATAAAAGAATACAAAAAACAAAAAAATTCTGAAAAGCAAAGTATAATTAATATTTTATCTTATATTTTCAAGAGGAAAAAAATTACAATGAAATAAGCTACATCCCTTAATACAAATATTAATTAGTCTAATAAAAACATTAACCAACTTTCCGTTGAAAAAAAAATCATGCAAAACTTTTCAATATCGTACAAATAGTGAAATAAGCAAACAATAACATGAAAGAAACTCAAAACAAAAAACTTCCGCGCAGAATTTTACTCTGTAGAACAACTTTATCAAACAAAAAATCAATAAAAATGTATTATATATATAAAAAAATGACAATGAAATATGCCAATCTCTTAAAAACAGTGACATAAGAAATACGATGAAAAATTGTTGCCAAACCCATATTTCTAACAGAATGAAACTATTCAAAATGATGCGATTTCATCCAAAATCTATCAGCAACAATAAGAAAGGAAAATTGTTGCCAAAATCACATTTTTAAAGACCTGAGATGTGAAAAGTGTACTCGGGAGCTTCATTTAATTTTTTTTTTAAATCAAAATATTATCATTTTTCCAAAATTCTTTTTGTAAAAGCAGTCGGAAGGATGAAAGTTTAACGTGTCCAAAAATCAAAGAAAAATAAACTGTACCTTTTTAAAAATAAACATTCTTAGAAAAAATCCTGTTGAAAAGGAGTTAAGCTCCCTTTGTTAAATAAATTCGTATTAAATAGTTTAATTGAAACACGAAATTTATTTTAAGTTCGTAAAATAGATAAGTGCGTACGTTTCATGACGATGTGAAAATGGAGTGTGAAGAGTAAAATCTCGCTTTCCTATAGCCCACTATGTCTCAAAATGACGCGATTTCGTCACAAAACATAAAATAAAAAAATTCTAATTGTAATTTCGAAAAATCGATTCGAGGTGCACTGGTGATTCGAGGTCTAGATGCACCTATGTATCAAATTTCGTAGCCGTGGGTACACTAGCTTACGCGCAACGCAAACGAAAGACACACTGACACACACACAGAGAGACTCCTTCTTTTATTATATGTAGTGTGTGTGTGTGTGTGTGTGTATTTAATTATGGCAAAGCACACGAGGGCTATCTGCCTAAGAGGAGGGATGCCTTCGTGGAGGACTTTCTAAGGGAAACTGGCTCGTATACACGTTACACATGGGGAAAACCACGAAAACGCCCATGCAACCAGCCCGTTCGCGGGATTCGAACCTCGGACCGAACTACCAGTGTTCAGCGACTTTACCGCTCGGCCGCTATTATATGTAGAGATTGTTTTTTTATAGGTAGTTTGAATGTTTTATGAATGAAAAATTGCTAATTCGTTACAGCATGAAACCATGTTTAGGTTTTCTTCAATCTTCATGAACAATCACACGGATCGTTGCCATTTTACTATAGTTAAATAAACAGTATGACGGAATTCCATGGATATTTTACGCTGTCTCGACACGGGATCTCCCGATACGAATAAAAACAAAGTTGCAGAACAGCAAAACTCTCCGGTCAAACCAAATAGTACGTTTTTACACTGGCAAAACAATTTTCCACTGCATTGCTATGAAAATCGGCTTCCGAAACATCCAGCTGTGTGCTAAATCTCTGGGGATCCCAACTTGAATAAATGTAACTGGATTCGTATTTCGGTTGCCATGACAACAGGTTAACAGGAAAGAAGATTGTGAGCTGCATAAACAAAAGAGAATCCCCGGATTATTTACCGTCCCTGTGGCATTTTGCGTATAATGTAAAAGCGACGATTGAATTTAAGCTGAGAAAAGAGCAAAATTCATTAAATACCCCTTTCTTCCTCTTACATGCTTAATTCTTAATGGACCTATCCAATTACGATGAGAAAAGTAGAGATTTTATAGTTTCGTTCTAAAGATGCACTAACGGTTCTTTGTTTAAATATACCGTCTTTCCTCGCGTATTTTTCCCTGAACTTTTTAATGCTAGGCACTGAAGTCTTTAAATATATTCGCGTAATTTTCCCTTTTATATAGATTTATATTTACATTATATACCCCTTTATATTACTTTATATTTATATTATATTCCCTTTTATTTAGCTGTGTATTATATTCCCCTTTATTTTAGCTGTGTATTATGTTCCCCTTTATATACCTTTATATTATATTCCCCTTTATTTAGCTGTGTATTATATTCCCCTTTATATAGCTTTATATTATATTCCCCTTTATTTAGCTGTGAATTATATTCCCCTTTATATAGCTTTATTATATTCCCCTTTAATTAGCTGTGTATTATATTCCCCTTTATATACCTTTATATTATATTCCCCTTTATTTAGCTGTGTATTATATTCTTCTTTATATACCTTTATATTATATTCCCCTTTATTTAGCTGTGTATTATATTCCCCTTTATATAGCTTTATATTATATTCCCCTTTATTTAGCTGTGAATTATATTCCCCTTTATATAGCTTTATTATATTCCCCTTTATTTAGCTGTGAATTATATTCCCCTTTATATAGCTTTATTATATTCCCCTTTATTTAGCTGTGTATTATATTCCCCTTTATATACCTTTATATTATATTCCCCTTTATTTAGCTGTGTATTATATTACCCTTTATATACCTTTATATTATATTCCCCTTTATTTAGCTGTGTATTATATTCCCCTTTATATACCTTTATATTATATTCCCCTTTATATAGCTTTATATTATATTCCCCTTTATTTAGCTGTTAATTATATTCCCCTTTATATAGCTTTATTATATTCCCCTTTATTTAGCTGTGTATTATATTCCCCTTTATATACCTTTATATTATATTCCCCTTTATTTAGCTGTGTATTATATTCCCCTTTATATACCTTTATATTATATTCCCCTTTATTTAGCTGTGTATTATATTCCCCTTTATATACCTTTATATTATATTCCCCTTTATTTAGCTGTGTATTATATTCCCCTTTATATAGCTTTACATTATATTTCCCTTTATATAGGCTGTAGAGACATTAGGATTATTTCGGAAGCAGGAAAGATGAAAAATTAGCAACGCCTTTGCCGGAAATCGAACCACGAACCTCTCAATTACGCGCTTAGTGTGCAGACCACCACACCACGAAGGCATGCCAAGAAGGTGGGATAAATACCTTATAAGCCCTTTATATAGCTTTTCTATCTGACGGTTTATTTATTGGTAAAATATATTCCCTTGATTACTTTTATTTTTATTCATTGCATTCAGTTTGTATTTACATTTTTTGTAATAACATTTCACCCATTTTACTTCACCTTGCATTTATTATTTGAAACTTATTTTGTGCAGGTTCTTCATGAAGCCATCCGTACATGGCAGGTGTTGTCACACTTATGAAACTATTTAAACGTGTGGTTTCAACTTACTTCTATTGTTTACGGTCAAGCTAATTGTAGCCTTAGCTACAATTAGCTAAGGCTACAATTAGCTTGACCGTTAGCTGAGACAATTAGCTAGCCTTAGCTAGCTGATGCGTTTGATCTTCCGAAATCTCTCCTTTGTTCCTCCAATGCTCGTCTTGGGAAATGTGGTCAAGACTCATTCACGTGAGGTGCTCCTGCGGCTTTACAAGGCGACAGCCGGAAACGTCGCTGTGTACTGTCAGATATCAGGTCAATATCCTTCAGATATTGCAATGTTAATATTATTATGTATTCTTATTGGAATGTATGTTTCTTTTAATTAAATATAATTACGATAGTTACCAATAGTTTATTCATGACTACGTTCCATTTCTTATGCTCTTAATTCTGACCGCGTTCTGCGTAAAATAAATTACTCGCATAATTTTCTTCTCTCGATTTTCGGAAGATAACGTTAGTTTAAAAACGGGGGAAGCACTCCAGGAAATACGGTATTAATTTTAGGGTAATTGCTTCACATATCTGGAAAATTAGAAAATTTGCAACAGCAAATAATTTTAACATCTTAAACTAACAATGTTGTTTTTAGTTGAATATGAAATCTTATAGGTTAAAAATAAAGATTATATGGTTAAATATGATTATCTTTCTAACTGCACTGCAGTTGCTTAGCTTTTTTTTTTTTTTTTTTTTTTTTTTTTTTTTTTTTTTTTGACAATTTATTTCTTCACAGTTATACGAATGTCTAACTAAACTCGGATAAGAAGTAAAACATTATAAGGTATTTTCTCCCCCCTTCCAGCATGCCTTCGTGGTGTAACGGTAGCACATTCGACGCGTTATTTGAAAGATCCAGCTTCGAATCTCACCTCACTAGTCACATCTGCAAACAGTTTTGTTAGTTCCATTGAGTTTGGTTTAATACCATCGCATGCTGTGAAATTACGTTGTATCATGTTGTAATAAATGGTAAAATTTTCTTTTCTGTTATAATATTAATCCTCTTGTACTCTTATTTATGCGGACTTCCAATAAACTCGAAATTCTTTTCAACATTCGACCAAGATGAAAACATTTTTGTGGGGACACATTACACCTCAATGTGCAGGTTTAAGTTTTAGTGCGTAAATATTAAAATATGTATATATATATATATATATATATATATATGTCATAATAAAAGCAAAAGGAAAAGACGGAACACTGTAGATCGGTGATCTAAAGAACTTGGCAGTCGAGGCAGTTTTAATTCCATTTTTATTTTCAACTGATATTTGTGGCCACAATCACTTGGCACTCTAGTCGTGCCTTTCCACAGAAGATTTACATTTTTAATATTGTTAGGATAAAAAGCAAGCCAGCGAAATTATATCTTAGCAGAGTAGAGAGCAAAAGCTGAAGTGCGTAGTTATGAAAGATGGAAGCACGCGAAGAGAAAAGTTTTGGTTTACAATTCGGTGATTGGTCGTCAAGAGGCATCTGGTATTAACGGTTACATAAGATCGCATGATTAATTTGAATGACGCAATGCAGATAAGTTATTACGATTTTAGAATAGAGAGGAAAAATTAATGTTTATAGTTATAATTCTGATTCATACATTTTTATCTTACATATATATATATATATAAGAATTCTGGGAAGCATAGAAGAGGAATGGGCTTGGGAATGGGCCGGAGGATGAAGGCTTACAAATGAAGATAACAAAACACGAACTTGACGAATTTACAGTCTTTATTTGTACGCATATAAAATCATCCCCATAGATGTTTATCCAATCATAATGAAAATCCGAGACATTTATATGATTCAATCATAATGAAATAAGATAAATTGCCAGGGGTATTTATACCAAGTTTGATGCACAAGAATAGTTAATCTATGATTGATTAGTTAGTAGCGCTGCATAACGTAGAAAAATCTCGAATTTGGGAGAACAGATGAATTTAGGGGCAGAGCACCAAGTTTAGAATGTTAATTTTGAGATCGACAATTATTTTTTTAAGCAGCTATCATACTTTGTTATATCTTACATATATACACATATATTTCTATCCACACCCCTCGTGCAGAGCCAGTGCCTCCTTAGACGGGCTAGTTCATTCTTGTAGAAGATGTCCCAAAACTAAGCCGTCGGAAAGAGGAAGAGAAAGGAGTTTGGAACACTGCGAGCAAGCTTCTGGTTTAGTGAACCCCCCGTTCTTCCGCTCCACGTTCCTCCATACACCATCAGCGAGGGAAGAAAAGGCTGCATCAGAGAGTAATGCTTACAAGGAAGTAATGCGACATACGAGAGCGGTTTTAAAGCGTATTGTGGCAACTATGTGGAGATATACAAGCGCGATGGTAAAGCATATTGCGACAATTACATGGCGATATATGAGCGCATTAGTAAAGCATATTGTGGTGATTGTATGGCAAATATGAGCGGAATGGTAAAGAGTATTCTGGCGAACGTATAGTAATGGTACCCAATAGTAAAGTGTATTTTACGAAAGTATAGCGATATACGATGGTATACGCAATGGTAAATTATAACGATAAATGATGATATGTGCAATCGTAAAGTTTATTTTGGCGAAAGTTTAGTGATATACGATGGTACGCAATGGTAAAGTGTATTCTGACGATTGTATACCGATATACGCTGGTACGCAATGGTAAAGTGTATTCTGGCCTCTGTGTGCAATATACGATGGTACGCAATGGTAAAACGTATTCTGGTGATTTTATGGCGATATAAGATGGTACGTAATGGTAAAATGTATCCTCACGACTGTGTGGCGATATATGCTGGTACGCAATGGTAAAGCGTATTATGTCAAAAATATAGTATTATACCATGGTATGCAATGGTAAAGTGTATATCGGTGACTGTATGCGATATACGATGGTACTCAATGGTGAAACGCATTCGGGCGATATACGTTGGTACGCAATGGTAAAGTGTATTCTGACGTTTGTATGGGATATATGATGGTACGCAATGGCAAAGTGTATAATGACGACTGTATAGCGATATACGATGGTACGCAATGGTAAAGCGTATTCTGGCGATAGTACAGGGATATATGATATTACGCAATGGTAAGTGTATTTTAGTGACTGTATGCGATGTACGATGGTACGCAATTGTGAAACGTATTATGGCGATTGTGTGGCGATATCCGATGGTACGCAATTGTAAAGCGTATTCTGGAGACTGTATGGCGGTATACGATGTTACGCTACGGTAAAGCGTATTCTGGCGACTGACATAGGAGGGCAAAGGGTCAATAAAAACGAGAATAGATGCGTTAACAAACTGATTCTCATTACGAGGAAAAAATTATTCTCCCTCACATTCGCTATTCAAGCTATAGTATCTTCTAGACTTTTCAGAGCAAAAAAGAACGAAGAATCAACGATACTGCCTCTCAAATTCGAATCCGATTCATAGCCGAACAAGCAACCAGATAAACACAATAGCAAAGAAGAGAAATTACAAACTTCAAATGAAAAATTAGATCAAATGCTATAAAATTAATTGCAGAACATTTCAAGTCACATATAATATCATACAAAAATATGCTTGATGCTAGACTTAATATGTAAAAAACTTCAAAGTCTGCCGAAATCTTGATAAAAGCACACTTGATAAAGATCGGTCGATATCTTGATAAAGATCACTAGCTTTGCAAACTGCATAAAAATTAAGAGGTTGAGCTTTTTTGTGATCAGTTAAATTTTTCTTCAGGTAATAGTGGAGTAAAGTGAAAAGAAAACCTTAGTCAAATGTTTAGAAATTACTGAAAAGATCAAACTATTATTTTCAATAATGCTAATGATTTTATCATTTTAAACACATGATATTTTTCAAATTATACTATCCGATGGATGAAGTATAATTAAAGATGTAACTTTATTTCGCAAACAGGTTCCGGATTATTTTCGCAAATTAAGATTTACCTAAGATTTTGCAAATATCGAAATTTTTTGGTAAATACAAAAATTTCGGATTTTTTTAACATTTGTTTTTAAATTTCTATTACAATATTTTCATTACGTTTATATTTAAATAATTTTCATGCTATTTTCAGTTAGAATGCTTACAAAAATATGCTGCAAATGATTTTGTACTAAATCCAAATTTAGATGATCCACTTTTTAATTACTCTCTCTAACCTAATGACATAATGAATATACATATAGAGTTTGTCCAGATATCGAAGTAACCTAATGTAACCTTTCTTTGCATGCCTTCGTGGTGTAATGGTCAGCACACTCGGCGCGTATTCGAGAGGTCCGAGGTTCGAGCCCCGGCGAGGGCATTGCTCATTTTTTACGTCTCCAGCATCGAAGTAACCTAATGACATAATGAATATATAATTAGAGTTCTTCTTCATTAGGTTACTTCGATATCTGGACAAACTCTAATTATATATTTATTATGTCATTTGGTTACTTCGATGTTGGAGACGTAAAAAATGAGCAATGCCCTTTCCGAGGCTCGAACCTCGGACTTCTCGAATACGCGCCGAGTGTGCTGACCATTACACCACGAAGGCATGCAAAGAAAGCGGAAGAAATACCTTATATACTCCCCCTTTTGAAGTGTGACTGGGGATTAGGGGACCAAAGCCAAATCCTGGTGGTAGAGAATCATCATCCACCACCATTTTTAGTTCGGGTGCCACTGTAGAGATACTAGGTTATTTCGAAGTAGGAGACATGAAAAATGTGCAGTGCCCTCGCCGAGACTCGAACCTCGGACCTCTCGAATACGCGGTGAGTGTGCTGACCATTACATCACGAAGGCTAAGGCTAAGAAGGCGAGAGAAATGCATTATATTCTTAGTTTTGCTGGACTTCTTAACTACGAGAAAAACTATTTTCTTGACACTTGATTTTATTTTATACGGCTACGACGAACTTCCGTACGTACGAAATTGGAAACAGCAAACTTTATGAGCATCTTTATCCGAAAGCTTTTAGATATTTTCCTAATTTTGTCCGGAATTTCGGGAAGTTTTGACTAAAATTTACTAACCCTTAAAATCATCATTGTTATTTAGAATGTTAGGATACCATCCATGTTAGAGTAAATGAAAACCCTTTCGCATTGCAAAACTTTTTAACTTATCTCCCTTCTTTATAACTTTTTTTAAATATTTAAGCAACAGCTGCGCATACAAACAGCTATGCAGCTAAATAAAATCTGTACATGTAGCACTGAATTCTTGGAAACTAAGGATACACAATAAGCACATATTAGGACACCATATGGTATTCCTAACTGTTGATACGAAGAACACGTATAGGTTCTTGGATTCAATACAGGTTTTTTTTTTCGGTTGACTTGTCAGACGTCATTATATGACAGGAGTTAAAGTGATTCTTCCGATTTCGCTGCTTGTTCGATTCTTCCCGTACGTCGCTCTATCCTTTCTAACTGCTCTTGATTCACTTCTCGTTTCCGATATTTTCAATCAATACTGTTGTGAGCGAGCGGTGAGTCATTAAAATAAATTGATTCAATTCAGACAACGAACGGTTAGGATCCTATCAGATAAAAGAGTAGTTTTGTTTATCTCTAAATGATATCACGTAGAAAAATTGAGCCTCGATTATACTTCTCGTGAAAACAGATTTGGATATGAAATATGGATAGGTAAAATATTTCAAAAAGCTAAGCATAAGGATGCTAACGAAGCACTGGTAAAATGACTCACTATTCAAAGAACTCGCGGTCTGCCTTTATCTGGATAAACTCTAATAATATATTTGTGTTTTAAATAAAACTGTGTAATTGGGAAGACGGATATAAGCCATGATTTTTGCTAAGTAGTTTATCACGTAAATTACTAACATATGGAGAAACTGAATGGCAATGAAAAAGAAATTTAGTAATTGAACACAGTAATAGTACTAATTAACAACTAGAGTAATTTTTTAATATTCATTCAACCATTCATACTGAATCGGAATTCGTATTTATAATCATTCATTAATATCATTCGGGAGATGTGATAATATTAATCACACTTATTTTGTATTTCCTCAATCAATTTTTGCATTATTTTGAGAGAGGAATCATTTTTACTTCCTTGTAAGAAGTAAAAAGGAAGAACTGTAATCGTGAAAAGTTTCAGGCAGCATATTTCAACGAAAATATCCATTTTGACCTCAATCGAATGCAATTTAACAATGTTTTTGCGTGATATCTGTACGTAAGGACAGAATAAAAGTCTCGTTTCCTTCAAATAAAATTATAAACCTGCTTTAAAATGAATTCTGAAGAGAATTTTTCGTGGCGTCTGTACAAACGTATGTACGTATCTCGCATAACTGAAAACCGAGTAGCCTCACAACGTTGAAATTTTGTGTATAGGACTCCTATAACATGTAGATGTGCACCTCATATTTTGGTTGCAATCGGCCGCACCAAACGTATATAAATATATATATATATATATATATATATATATCCACTCTGTTATCCGGCTCAGTGATCTCAGTTTCTTTACTCTTATATGTTTGTAAATTGGGCATTTTTTGCTTTACAAATGATTGAATTATGTTTTTCTTATCTTCCGGCTAAGGTTTTAATGCCCTTAGGAAATCTGCAAGCAATATTTGTGGAGTTATCAACAATTTAAAAGTTGTTTAAGTGCAGCTAAGTCTAAAATTTTTGCGATGGCGGACATGTTTTTCAAATTTGGCAAAACAGCGGATTTGCTGCCAATCTAGAGAAACTAAGCTTCGCAACAACAAAGATAACGCCTTCATTTATTATTGCGAATTAAATCATGCTTAATCGTTTCTGGAATTTTTTTCGAGGAAATAAGTTTTTAAGATTTACTTCGTAATTTTTAATATAGATATTTTCAGTTTTTATGTATTTTTGCCTAGTCGCGAAGTGAGAACTGAATTAATTGAATGAGAAATACTGAATCGTCTGTAAAAAAATTGTTTCTTTTTTGTTTTGTTTACTTAATTTTTTTATACATCGTTTTATATTTATTATAGTATTTGAATAGAACACGTGACAACGATTAGATCATTCTTTAAATGATGTAAATTTTGTGCATTTTGAGTTATAATATGAACCAAATATAACGCTGTTGAGTGAACCTAGCGCCAGAGTATCGCTATGGTAAACAAATATAGTGAATTTTAAAGAGTGCATTTATTCTGTTGTGGATTATGCGCTATCGGCAAAGTAGATTTAATTCAATCCAATAAGTTTAAATGAAATGCAAGAAAAAATGCGTATAATTTAATTCTCCGTACAAGGAAGTCATGCTGTGTTCACATCAGATTTTTTATATTAGACTGGATACAGCGTACTAAACTTTTGGCCCTTTAAAAGTGCGTTATAACATGAGCTATCCGCATAACTGCTTCATTTGTGGTGTATATCTCTATGGTTTTTTGTGGTGTAACTGGGAAGTAAGCCCGGCTAGCAATCGAGTTCGAGTCCCGGAGAGGACAAAACTGATTTTTTTTCTAAAAATTATAATGACTCTACACCTCAAAGTATAGATCTCAAAATAATGATGTAACTTTTCTACTGAATATTTTTTGAAACTTTCGAAGTGTAAATTCTAGGTTACAAAAGTTTCCCGAAATTTGCCTTTTTCCAGCGATAAAATTCCTGCACTAGTTTTTAAGTTCTCCAGCATCAAAATAACCTAATGACTCTATACTCTTACTGAGATTTTGTTTGGCTTATTTCATTATGGCAAAACACACAATGGTTATCTGCCTGAGGGATGCCTTCGTGGAGGATTTTCTGAGGGAGACTGGCTCGTATACACGTTACACAAAACCACGAAAATGCCCAAGTAGCCAGCCCGTTTGCCGGGATTCGAACCTCCTCTCTTATTAAGAAACAAATAAAAAGAACTTTTTAATTTTTTTTTTCACTTAGTTTTTTTTTTCTTTCCTACTATAAGGTAAAATAAAAATATAAATTTAAAATACATTTTAAAACATGCGAAAGATTTCATTTTGATTATGCAGCGTATTTTCAAAAAATCGCTAATTTTTTTAAATATCAATGATATGTATGGCAGCAAGCTGTAGATTAATTAAAAAATTATTAAAGTTTCGAACTGAGCCTGAAGTTCATTCCAAACAAGCTTCAGAACAGGCACCTTAATTGAAATTTTGATAATTATAAAAAATAAAAAATCTGACAGTAACACTGCTGTACATGACTGGTGCACTTGAGTTTTATATCTATTAAAAAAAAGACAAATCTGAAGTGCCTCTGATTCATTTTAATAAAATTCCCAATAAAAATTTATGACGATCCAGTACTTATGTACACATAACTCTTACTTTTTTTAAAGAACATATATCGCTTAAACATACAAACATCCTAAAACTGCTGCATCAACTTCGCACTTTTCAAAAAAAAAACTTTTGCTGATGCATCCTTTTGCATGAAAGGAACCATTCATCCATGAATTTTTTCTTGCAAGGAAGATACCAAAATTAATTAATTTGAGCAATGTTCGACAGAGAAAAAAGTTCTGTCTCTTTTGAACAAAAACACAACACTATAGAGGTTTGTGGAAATTAATTAAAATGCTTTTCTCGAAATGAACTCTTGTTCTCTTTTTTCTGGTTCACATTTTAATTCTTTTCCAAAACTTAAAAAATTTCCGTTCGAGATTCTTTAGCTTTTGATAAAAAGCTTTATAGGGAATCTTTAATTCCAAAGAATGGGGTATTATTTCAGGTAGATAAATCTCCTGAGACTGAAAGGTCAAAGAGGAAGTTTCTTTGGTGAAGGATATGGGATTAATATGTCAAAGTGATAATATAACGAAACGTTGAGTTCGTTTATGGAAAAAATTCAGTAATTGCTTTATTTCCTTAATCGTTCTCAATTAAACCGGATATTATTTTTTAATTACAAAATTAACGATGCGTAAAGGAATTTGCAATAAAAATATTACCATTTGAGTTTATTATAATTAAAGGATGTATTCGATTCATATTTCTGAAGTTTTATTCGAAATATTCAATTAAGTTGTTCATTTTAAATACATTTTATCAAAAGCTGACTCACGTTTTTACAGAGCAAAAAACGATTGCCTTGTCTATATTAATGTTATAGATTTAGGTTCTAATTAATTATCGACTTTGGAATGGCACTTTTCCAATATCAGATCCGCTAGCAACAGTGAATTACATCTTGATCTCGGTGGATTACTTCTTGGTGAATGTCAGCAACAGTGGATGACTTCTTGGTATAGATGAATACCAGCTAAACTGGATGTCTTCTTGGTTTTGGTAAATACCAGCAACGGTGGGCAACTAGTTGGTCTTGGTAAATGCCAGTAAAAGTGGTTTACTTCTTGATCTTAGTGAATGCCAGCTACAGTGGATTACTACGTGGTCTTGGATCAGGGACCAATCAGTAATCCAGTGTTGCAGAAATTGGCGAGTAAACATTCCTTCTATATACTTTCTGAATGGATAAATTACAAGCAACCTCACGCTAGGCGCTTTATTTGGGCATGATCATTGCTAGCAACAATGGATTACTGCTTGGTCTTGGATCAGAAGTCCAGTGGTAACACACTGTTGTTGGGATTGGCGGAAAAAGAGTTTCCTCTGTAGTCCTTCTGACTGTCTGAATCACCAGCAACCACAAACTAAATATCAGATTTGGATCTCTGATTTTAAATTGGTATGCGAAGTAACCAAACGTTCAAAGCGGTTATACGATGCGCATTTCTAGAGCAGCGGTTCTCCAAAGTGGGTTATGCGTATCCTAGAGGGTATGCAGGGTTGTACGTGAGCGTACGCCAAAGAAGTAGACACACAGTCACATGCGAGTGTATGACAGTTCTCAGTGAGTGGAATATTATTTCAGTGATGGTTGTGTCTTTCTTTCTTTTCACGATCGACGGAACAGCTGGCCCACTGGGTTAGGTGCTTTTGATTTTCAGCCTGTTGGATCCCGTCGATGGAATTTTAAAAAAATACATGAATAAATATAAATAAAGAGCTTAGTACTGTGTCCTCCGTGGATTGGCCACGAAACGAGGAACATTGAAGTGAAGACCAGAACATGGAAAGAAGGTGCATGGTGGAGACTTCTGAGACTAATCGGAACACATTTCACTATTATCGTACATGCTAGGCATACAGTTATATTAAGGATGTGCTATAAAAATCAGATACAGATGTAAAGATGACCAAATACATTACAAATTGTGGATTACATTAAATGAGTTCTGGACTAGTCATAATATTAAATATAATTAAAAACAGCAAAACAAACAAAAAAAAAACACAAGACATTAAGTAAATAAATATATGTACAGAGCAGGCTGCTGACGGCATGGTGTCCAAGGAAAGAAGGCACTCAGATTGTCAGCAATGCTTTTAGCAATGGTAGTGCAATCTCTAATGCGGCTGAGCGCATATTTATTCTTAATCGTGTTCTTGAACCATGCCGGCATATTGATTGCAGTTGGTCTTTTCAAATGTGAATTTTCCGTGTACGAGCAGTCAAACAGATAGTGATCTGGGTCACCATTACTGCCACAAATACATTGGTCACTGTCTCTTAGGCGAAGTCTGTGAAGATAGGACATATATGGGCCATGCCCTGTCAAATACTGTGTGAGGTGCGAAGAACTGCTATTTAAATTGTGGTTAATTATGGTTGTGTCTGATATCACTAGGTCTGAAGAGCAAAATCATAAATGCACAGGATTTAAAGCCGGTAATGATTTTACACCGTGAATAATACAATAGGGCTACCCAACTGAAAGCGTTTTGAGATCGCCTTTCTAGAAAATGCTATGATTTCCCTCTTATCTTATTAATGTCAAAACGGTGCTCCATAAAATGCTGCTAAATTTATTCAAGGTCTTGCAATCCTAAAACTCATAATTGATGGTTTCTGCTTGCTATTCTCATTATAAAAATAAATCAAAATGCTATTTGGGCAGAAATTGGAATGGCATGAAATGCCCGCATTTTTTATAACAGTTGCTTTGAACAAGCTCGAAACTGATCTTTGAGAAAATGCGGGCACATTTATGCACACCTTATGAAGGTTTCTGGTTTTTCGAGTAGTGCATAACGATGACAGGCACCTACATGACGAAGCACCATTTTGAAGGCTCGGTCTTCCCTCGATCCTTCCTTCCTTCTCTCCTTCTTCCTTCCCTTCTTAGGCAGTCTCTTCCCTCGATTTGTAAGGTCTATTAATAGTAAGTAGAACCTACAGCGGCGTTATGTTTGGAGAACTAAAAGATATAACAATACAGTTCAACTTACTGTTACAAACACTTCTTGCCTCATCAGTTGACAAAAAAATGTATCAAGCAACTAAAATTTGATACATTGGGAAAACATGCGAGGAGGGGTGTGTGTGTGCGTATTTAATTATGGCAAAGCACACTAGGGCTATCTGCCTAAGGGGAGGGATGCCTTTCGTGGAGGACTTTCTAAGGGAAACTGGCTCGTATACACGTTACACATATCGTATACACATTACACATATCGGGGAAAACCACGAAAACGCCCATGCAGCCAGCCCGTTTGCGGGATTCGAACCTCGGACCGAACTACCAGTGTTCAGCGACTTTACCGCTCGGCCGCTGGTGGGCACATGCGAGGAGGGAAAGAGAACGATTTTTTAGCAGCTCTAAAAAAAATTAAAAAAAAACTTTTTTTAATGAAATCAGAACACAAATACGGGTATTCCTCTCATAACACTAGTTTGCTGTTACACTATAAGAAAACTGCGGGTAACACAGTTTCTTTCTATGGAAAAGTATCACGGTTTTATTCTAGCTAGCCAAGGAATACGCGCGAACCTTTTTATAACACTTCATCTAGGTACATTTTTCGTAACGTCATTTTTATTCTAAACAATTATAAAATTAAGTTGCGTGTTATGCCATCCTGTATATAGTACAGAGTGATAATCTATTTATCTATACACACAAAGCTAAAATAAATTGCGGGAATATCCGCATTGTCTCACATCGAAATTCTTTTGAAATTGAGTCGTGTTCGTTATTTACACAATATGTATCTGTGCTCCAAATGTTCAATTAGCAGACTGCATAAATTACGTAATTGCGATTTGGGGAAAAAAATTTAACTTCTGTGCATTTGTTACAAACAACTTTGTAGTTTTTAGGAGTAATTATAATTAAATTATATTTCAAACACAAACCAGCGTGAAAGCAAGAAACAATTTTCAAACGAAAAACTTTTTTTCAAAATTGCAAATTTTTTAATCGTTGATGAAAAAAGAAAAGGCACCTCACTTTGCAAAAAATCTAAATTTAAATGAGGCAACTATGAGAATCACAAACAAAAATATTTTGTTTTGAAAGCTTTCGCAATACATCATCTTTTTGTATTGGTTGTTAGTCTTGTTTAACACGGTTTCAATCAAAAACGATACTTTCCAGGAACCTATCCACCGTGTGCACATTTCGTAAGAGCACATCTGTATCGCCACCGAGGGAGTGGCTTCTAGAATGGACCAACAGGCTTCCAGTATTATTTCTGTCTACGCAAGATAGTTGAAAAGTTTTGCCACGCAATTTCCTGCGCAAAATAATTAAAGTATAGTGGATTTTGTTTGAAAATTTTCAGGGCGAAATTAGATTAAATATAAACAAATATACATGTAAATAGTAGAAATCTTGACATTTTTATCGCATTCTTTATGAAAAAGATGTTCTTATTCAAAGTGAACTTACCTAATTTTCTGCACCTTTAGTGTTTTAAATTTCACATTAATAACTGTTCACTCTTAAATGTATTGCGTGCACAGAAAATGCTCTTCAAGCAGAATGAATTTATCTTATTCACAACGAATATATATTTTATATGTACCTTTTACTGTTAACAATAGGTATAACCAAATCATTCACAATGTCAATTTTGAATCTTACACTCTTTCAAAATCAAAGGAATGCAAGTATTGCGATAAGAAAATACTATAATCGTTGTAACACTTCCCCATATTCTCAGCTCAATAAAAAAAATATACACTCAAATTCTCTCAATCCGCAGGTGTTAGTAAATGTATAATATTCGGGGCTAACTCTCGCTTGAGTCATTTTATCGATACATTAATAACCGGAATTTCCATGATTAATGTGATTAGTTTCGTGATTAATGTGATTAGTTTCATGATGTGTGATTAGTTTCGTGAAAGTTAAATGTATGACGACTCAAAAAACTTATAAAATAAAAGCATTACGAGATTTTTTTACTAAAATGATAGCAGCATTTATACACCATATATTTATAACTGCGAAATAAATGCAAAATTAAACGTAAAGAACGGCATCCGCTTATATGAACAGTTTCAAAAATTCAGATTCACAAGAGCACTAGAGGCTGTTCGTACATTTTTTAGACGATTTTGGTAAGCGGTAATAAAAACTCGTTTGCTTCAAAAGAAGTAATTGCAATTGTGCTATGTTTTTAAAAAACAAAATTATCGTCCGGGGCTTGAAAGTTTTGTTTTGATTCAAAATGGCGAATTTAACAAAGCAGTGGTTCGAAGGCTAGATTTACTCTCTTTCCGAAGAGAAATATGCATACTCCGTTATCCAAAAACGATGAGAGAGTCATGGTTTTGTGATATCTAAAGCGTCAATAGGTAATATCATCAACAAGAAAGGAAATAAACGTCAAATTGGAGCCTCAAGTGGGAAAACACATTCCAAACAAGTATCCAAGGAAAAAACGGACATCTTCGACTATTGCAAAGGTACGTTGTTTAATGTTAAAAGAAAATCCCCCTAGTCAAAGGATAGTTTCAAATTCATTAAAATGCTCGGTGTCCACTGTAAACAAAATGATAAACGTTGATTTAAATCTTAAGAAAGCGAAAAAACGCAATGTGCATCGTCTTCTTCCAAAGCATATCGCTCAACGCAGGATACGCTGCAGAATTCTATATGAGAAACACTTATCCAAAGAAAAATGGAAAACAGTTGTCACAATAGATGAAGCATGGGTGTATTTAAATGACTGTAACAAAAAAAGAGCCATTTATTATCATAAAAGGGGAGGAAAAAATTTAACTATATGGTTCAAAGAATCGAAAGAAAGTTTTTCTAAGGCATTCATGATTGTTGCTGGTTTTTCTTATAATGGCAAGTTAAAAATTAAAAGAGTGCAAAACAATGTCAAGATTAACTCGAAATACTATCAGGAACATATTTTATCGCCAATTTTTCTTAATGAAATACCGTCGCTTTACCCACAGTGCCATCGATCTGTGAGACTCCATCAGGACAAAGCTAGCAGTCACAAATCAAAATCCACAGTAAATTTCCTAAAAGAAATGGAACAAAAAACCGGTATCAAGGCCATACCCTTCACTGATATCCCTACTAAATCTCCCGATGTGTCACCTATGGATTTTTGTGCTTTCTGACTTTTAAAAACTGCATTATCCAAACGTTGTCCCAAAACCCTAACAGGACTCTGGAAAGCTGGTCGGGAGGAATGGGATAGAATATCTCTTCTGCCACTTCAAAAGGCATTATTATCCCGGAAATTGCGGTGTCGAAAGATAGTTCAGAATAAGGGATGTCAAATAGAACATTTAAAACACAAGAATGTTATGTAATTTTGTTTTGCGAATACAATATACATCATCTAAAAAATGTGTGAACAGCCTCAAGTTCATTGGTCCATTTTTTTGAAACTCCTCCCTCAGTGGCGATACTGATGTGCACTTGTGAATTATGCCTACCGTGTTATAGAACGGGTGATTGTACATGTACCTTAAATACAAATTTTATGTAGCTGTACAACTTTTAACAGTTAACTTTTCCTATTGAAATTTCTCTAAGACAACCGTCTTCACAGGAAACCAAAATCCTGTCTAACATCTATCGAAGGTTCATTATATTTTCATTTTTATAGCTTATTCCATGAAGTATACTTTAAAAAATTTCAAACGGTGATTTCTGCTTATCACGTTGTTTTCCAGGAAAAGGAAAAATATCGATTTGGGGGTGGGACCTTTCGAATTTTTGTTGGTTTCCAAAGAGATCCTTCAGTTAATATTACTTCTTCTTCGATCTTATATTCAAGACGAGTACGGAGTGTTTTCTTACTTTTTCAGCTAGTCTGTTGCGCTTCAAAAGACAAGAAAAAGCTTTTAGTGAATGTAATTGATTAGTGCCATAAATAGCTCCATATTCTACTTCTCTCGATTGGAAACGTGTTCAACACATCATATAACAGTTTTCCAGTTCGTGATCGACAACAAGCAGTTTCGTTTCTTTGTGTTGCAGTTACAATAGCGGAACATGTTTTCCACTCACAATTACACTGTAAGTCTTTCATCTTGGTAACAGGTTCTCTTCTTTAATACGTGATGAATCTTCTGCCTTAGTTCATTTAACTGGAGTTAATTCGAAGGAAACCTTTCTATGAAACCCTTCCTCAGAGAAAATGTATTCTAAAAACGAATAATACATCAATTGCTATGAACAAAACACAACTGATATTTAGCACCCTGTATTGAATTAAACAGAGAGATTAAAAACAAGAAGACCAAATGGGCTGCAACAGTAAAGTAAACAGACATATTTAAGGGCTTATGTCACCTTCTTTGTCAATAACTATGAATTACCCTCACTGATCTCTTGTATGAGATGTTTGTTCTTGTTTATCAGAATGTTCAGACTATCATAAGCAGCACTAAAGTTCAGATAATTTTTATTTGCAACTTTATTAGATGCAATAGTTTTGGAAGTTCTTTGAATACTCAAATTCTACTACATTTGAGCCAAGAATGATATTTAACTGAACTATAAATATTGCTAAAAATTAGATTGTTAAGAATTTAATGAATTCAGAATGAAAATTAGTTGTTGAGAAAAATTAGATTAGAACAATGTGTTTGTACTTTATGCATATCTGGATATATTTGATTATAATACGTTTAATATTATTTTGAATTTAGCTATACATATACATTATATGTGTAAAATATTAGGTCAGTCCATAAGTTCGTTCGCATTAAGAGTATGCGTGGAATTCACTATGACGCGTTTACTAAAACAATACAATTTTGAACCTGTTGAAACTTGTCATCGTTTGACTAAGATATTATTCAGTTCATCACCAACTTTCGTAATTTCATTTTAGTACCCATAGAAGGTGAATATAGATAATCAGTACAAATGCGCTGTGCTGCATTTTTTATTTTCGTGTGGTGAATCTGCCAGGTCTGCAGCGATAAAAATTAATAGTGTACATGGTGAACACACTATTAGTGTAAAGGACTGCCCAGAAATGGTTTAAAAAATTTAAAGTTGAAAAAAGTGAGTGTGGTATGATTTTTTAGTCTTTGATGGGATATGTAGTTTGATGGGTATGGTGTAATTTATTTTGAACTGTTAGAACCAAATCAAACGATTAATTCAAAAGTTTATAGTGAACAACTTTGCCGTCTAAACTCAGAATTGATCAAACAAAAACGTCCACGATTGGTGAATATCAAGAAAGTGTTGTTTCATCATGATAACGCTAGACCCCCATACGGCTCGAACAACGTTGCAAAAAATGAGTGAATTTAATTGGGAGCTTTTGCCACATCCTGTTTACTCCCCAGATATTGCCCCAAGTGATTTTCACTTATTTCGTGCCTTACAAAATGTTTTAGTGGGGAAAAAATTAAATTCTAAACAGGATGTACGCAATGAATTTTAAAGTTGTTTTGCATCAAAACCAGAGTCTTTCTACAGCAATGGCATACAAAAGCTTCCTGTAAGATGGCGAGACATTGTAGATGATGGAGGAAAATATATAATTGATTAAAATGATAAATTGTGTTTTTTATATTATTTAAAAATTTACCTAAAAAGAGCACGAATTTATAGACTGACCCGTATAAAATATGTAACAAAATTATTAAACTTAATTTGAATCAATTAACAACAGATCTTCAGATTCATAAATTTTAATTAAACGTATCCCTGCTACAAATAATACACTTTGTTGGGTCACTCTGCCGCTTGTTATGTCACTCTCTCCTTGCAATCTTTGTGCATTGCAACATCTGTAGCCCAATCGCTGCTCAGGATTAACACACACTCAGGATTTTCTGGCTATAGATAGGACTGAAGTGAGTACGCAAATGTACCAACTGACAATGTTTTAGTAACCGCAAACACACCACAAAACTCATTTGATGAAAATATTCTTTCCGAGTTACTTCCAGAAAACAAAGCAATTATTTTGGTTGGTGATCCTAAGGCTGATCTTAAGCACTGTGACTGGGGGTGCAGACGAACTAACAACAACGGAAAGATTTTTCAATGATTTTATTGTTAATCAACTCATTGCTATTCATGCGCCAGCTGAACGTACTTTTCAACCTGTAGAGACATTAAGTTTTTTTGTAAAACCCGGAGAGGTGAAAAATTAGCAACCGCCTTCGCCGGGAATCGAACCACGGACATCTGTAATACCGGCTTAGTGTGCTTACCATTACACCACGAAGGCACGCTAGGAAAGCGGGAGAACTACATTATAAACCAAGCAATCCCCAGCGTGCTGATGTTCTCGACTTACTTCTTATTGCTACTACAATCAATATGGGACTGGAGGTAAAGCACGACCTTACTTCTGATCATATCCCTATTTTGATCAGTAGTATTTGATCTTAGGTACCAGTAAGTTTAAAGAAAAGACTGCCACTAAACTTACAAACTTTTTTATAATTTACTGCATAAGAATCCTCCAAATATTAATAGGTTTAAATATCGTAAAGAGATTGATTGACCTTGCAATTGATAATCTTGGTAATCTTACTAATAGCGTCCATTCTGCTATAGAAGAAGCTTCAAGCATCGTGTTGCCTGACCAGTTTGCTGATAGGTCACATAAGAGATCATATTAGGCAACGTAACAGAAAATTATGGGATACTACATGGATCCAAATCTAAAAAGAGAACTCAACAGGCTGCTAATGAATATAGAAAAGAAAAACGAGAAAAACCCAAATTCTGAGTCTTGATACCACTGACGGTTCCTTCTGGTCGTTTATTAATAAATTTAAAAGCTATACATGTAGCAGAATTTACGTGAAACGTACAGAAGCATTATCACATGGATGTCTCTGTGGGCCACCTTGAAAACCAATTTATTCCAAATGCTTCATCTCGTGATGTCAAGTCTGTTACTTTGTAAGAGACTGGTTAAATGCTTCTACTGTGAAAAACCAAACTGATTTTGCAATCTCTAACAAAATTTCCAATAACATGAAAAGATTAAAAATTCGAAATATACCAGACTTTGACAATATTTGTAGTCTTGCAATTAAGCCCTTACCAAAAAAGTGTTATTGCCAAATTTACTAGCCTAAGATTTCTTACTTCCTGAAGATTTCTTACTTCCCTGAAAAAATGAAAATGGGCGAAGATCATCTTTTTACCTAAACATTTTTTAGATACAGGCCAGATGGTTACAGGGCAATCAGTCTATTATCTGGCTTAGGAAAAAATTTTTGAAAGAATCATCTTGTGTAGAATGAAACCATATCTTGAACATCTGCCACCTGAAGAGTTTGGCCTCCGACAAAAGCTTTCTCCTACTGAACAATTAGTGAGAATTGCTGAGTCTTCTCGCATAGCTCTTCATAATCGTCAAAATGCTGCCTTACTCATGCTCGACGTAGCGAAAGCATTCGACTGCGTTTGACATGAGGGGTTAATTTACAATTTAATACATCAGAATTTCCATACAGAAATCATACTTCTAATTATGTCCTTCCTTTGTAGTTACTATTGGTAAAGCACACAAACAGATTTAACAGAAATCAGAGTTGGAGTTCTCCAGGGCTCTATCTTAGGCCCTATCCTCTATTTCTTTTATGTAATGGACTTTTCCAAACCAGTAAATTATCTGAATTATTTTATGGGCTGTTTCGCTGATGATAACGCCTTGGCATTCAAATCAGCAAACGCAAACAATGCGATTCGACAGCAGCAAGAGTTAATGCCAGTAATTGACGATTGGTACACAAGATGGAGAATGCCCATCAATACCCATAAATCTCAGTTGTTACTTATTCATAAAAAGCGCATGAATATTTTAAAAGAAAAACCTGACACTTTTCGATGAAATTGTTCCAAAAGTTCGCAGATCCAAATAGTATCTTGGTATCACTTTCAGCAGCAGACTTAATTGGAAGGATCACATCGAAAATTTTAAGACTAAACCAACAAAAGTCACCAACCGCTTTTTTTTTTCAGTTATTGGCAATTATTTCAAATTAGACTTCAGAAAGAAATGTCTCATTTATATCTCAATTGTGCGTTCAGTCCTTACCTACGATTCACTGGCTTGGACTAGTATTACCAAAAATGACCTGCTCAAACTTCAACAAGTGGAAATAAATATCTGAGCATTATTGAAAGAAATTAAAGGATGGATAATCTGCATGAATGTATGTAAACCCTCCATCAAACGTTGAGGGTTTGTTTTAAGAAAGATCTCTTTTCAAGAGACTAGAGGCACAATAGCCCATAGTTGAAACGTCAGGTGATTTTACAGGAATATGTTGAAATGGTATGTATGCAATACTTGTATCAGTCTTCATTTTTTCAAGGAATGCAGTGGTATTTTTCTAAGTATGATTTGTTGCTTTGCTTTGAAGTTTCACTTTTTGAAAGCCATTGGGATAAAGAAGAGGAATTTCTCCTATAAATATGAGATGTAAAACTTTCCCTTGATACTACGTTGAGTTCGTTTACACTTTTTTCTTTAAGCTCAAAGGGCATTAGCCCAGAAGGGCTATTTGTCTCGGAATGGCATTTTGAGTCGAATCAACTTTTCGAATTGTTGCCACCAAATATTGACGCCTTGTGTTTTATTTAAAGAAATTAAATAATAGAGAATCTGCGTGAATGTATGCATCTGTCTCGCATTATGATAAAACAGCGGTACCTAGAACCATCAAATTTTCAATAAGTTAGTTCGCCACCCGAATATGAGCATCTGGAAGCCAAATCTTGAATTTCGAATTTGTTTATTATCTACTATTTCATATCTCTTTAATGAATATTTGATTAAGAAACTTAATGATTTCAAAATAAGTAGTGGCAACACACTGTGCGGAATGAAATATTTTTATCTTAGATTTATTCATTAAATCTGACGCATACTTCTACGTGCGCAATCAAAGGATTGTATGAGGATCTCAATATTGAATCTATTGATAAGTTTCTGAACAAAATCTATAGAAATTTCTATAAAAAAGCTACTACTTGTAATTATCTCGTGAAATTTTATTGTTTCAATACGAAATTCTACAAGAGAAAAAAGAACTACATCCTAATGCTGTATGTACATTTAAAAGATTTAAGTTTTCCAGCCTAAACTCTACACATGCATTTCTGTATTTGTATATATTGCATGTAGTTATTTTCTGTTTCTATTTGAATTTTTTGTTTGTATTTTGTGTATCCATTTTTATTTTTACTATGACTTTAAACTCATATTCCAATTCATTAGGATTCCAGTTTAATCCCTCAAACCTAGGAGAAAATTTTCTCCTCTCTTCCACATTTGTTAAATTTTCTCTTCTGGAAATTTCACTTGATGTATCTCTACGTGAAGTGCCTTTAGGGCAACATTTTTATTGAGCCGTGCACTTTGCGAAATTCGCAATATCGTGGCATAGCGTTGCTGACACCGATACGAAGATTTGGTTTTCAGTGTACTTGCTGCTCACAATGAAGATAAGTTTATGAAATCGCACTTTGTTAGTAAATGAATAAATAAATAAAAATAATAAACAAATAAAGTAAATTAAGATATTTTTTTAATTTCAGGGTTTTTAATAAAATGAAACAAAAAATTTTAAATATCTGAAACCTTTTACATTTACATCACGTCCAAAGGGGCGTTTGTTTCATTTGCATATGCATACACGTTCCGAGTGCATTTGGGCGTATTCCCCTTTGGGATGAAAATATTTAAAATCAGATATATTCAGAATTTCCGATAGACAGTCTCGGACGCTGGAGATAAAAATATTTCATTCCGCACAGTGTGTTGCCACTATTTATTTTGAAATCATTAAGTTTCTTAATCAAATATTCATTAAAGAGATATGAAATAGATAATAAACAAATTCGAAATTCAAGATTTGTCTTCTAGGTGCTCATATTCGGGTGGCGAACTAAGTTAATTGAAAATTTGATGGTTCTAGGTACCGTTGTTTTATCACAATGCGAAACAGATGCATACATTCATGCAGATTCTCCATCATTTAATTTCTTTAAATAAAACACAGGGCGACAATATTTGTTGGCAACAATCCGAAAAGTGATACAGCAGTTTATAGTGATTCAACTCAAAATGCCGTTTCGAGCCTAATAGCCCTTCTGGGCTAATCCCCTTTGAGCTTAAAGAAAAAAAAAATGTAAATAAACTCAACAGACTATCAAGGGAAAGTTTTACATCCCATATTTACAGAAGAAATTCCACTTCTTTATCCTAATGGCTTTCAAAAAGTGAAACTTCATCAAAGCAAAGCAACAAATCATATTTAGGAAAGTACCACTGCATTCATTGAAAAAATGAAGACTGATACAAGTATTGCATACATACAATTTCAACATATTCCTGTAAAGTCCCCTGACGTTTCAACTATAGGCTATTGTGCCTCTAGTCTCTTGAAAAGATATCTTTCTTAGAGCAAACCCTCCACGTTTCATGGAGTCTGGAAAGTAGTGGAAGAAGAATGAAACCCTATTATTCCTGTAAATTTTATGAAAAGTCTTCCATCATGGAAATCATAATGCGGACTTATGAACCAGGCTATGAGATCGAGCATTTAATAAATACTGTTTACATTTTAAACGTTAACTGAATGACGCCGAAACCGTTCTAAAAATGTATAAACACCTTCTTTATTATTCTGATTATCGGGAAAAAGTTTAAAATACGTAAATAAATTAAAAGCAAATTTAATTTATAAAGCCACGGAAGAAGGACAGACAGTACTGTACTATAAAAATAAGTACAAACATTCATAATATTTTATGATCATGATGTTTTATCCGTAGCAACTGTACACAGAGCCCTGGATATGTAATTTTCAGGCAATTCAAACAAGGATTATGTAATAAATGTGGGAGTTATCAACATCCAATGCCGAATTAGAATACCCGATGACGTCACCAGCACAGCCCAGCGCAGTAAGAATCATCCCAGACAGCGCTGAGACCTGGTCGAGAGCGGAGGGCAGACGTGAGCAGACGGCTCACGCGTCTTCAAGAGTTTATGAACTTAGATTGTGCTTTTGATGTTATGCCTTTAGCTGTGATGATTTTAGATTATCATACTATTTAAAGCTATGCTCGAATCTTTGTGTAAAAGGACTGCATCATTATGTTAATCCTGCATACCGTTAACTTCATCTTTATATACTTTTCTTAATTACTTTTATTTCTTTCTATTAAATAAACCATTTAAATATTACTTCGTGCTCTCATGCTGTGAATTAAGTCAAATTCTACATACATATATATTTTTCTCATATCAGTGGCACTTTTCAGTACTCACAGATTGCTCAAATAATTGTTATGAAGCCTGTTAATCTTTAATATAATTATATTTGTAAATTATATTATAAGGTATATCTCACGCTTTCCTAGCGTGCCTTCGTGGTGTAGTGGTTCTGCACTCTGGGGCGGTATTCTAGAGGTCCGTGGTTCGATTCCCGGCGAAGGTGTTTTCTCAATTTTCACCTTTCCTGCTTCCAAAAAAATCCTAATGTCTCTACAATGGCGCCCGATCTAAGAGGGTGTTGGATGAGGATTCTCCACACCCAGGATTTGGCGATTGGGTCCCCTAAAAACCCCAGTCGCCCTTAAAAAAGAGGACTATATAAGGTATTTCACACGCTTTCCTAGCGTGCCTTCGTGGTGTATTCATTCTGCACGCTGGGCCGGTATTCCAGAGGTCCGTGGTTCGATTTCCGCCGAAGGCGTTTGCTAATTTTCATCTTTCCTGCTTCCAAAAAAAAATCCTAATGTCTCTACAGTATTGTTACGAATTTGGTACTTAAAAAGCTAATGTTAGTTCAATTATAAATTAAATGGTTTTATTTCTCGCGCAGTGCAGCGCGTGACGAATATTAAAAGAAAGCTAAGCCGGAAAATTGAAAATACAAGAGCGCGTGCATTAAATAAATAAATATCTCTTTTTGATTTCGAGAAAGTACTAGAAAATTCTAACGCGTGGTTTTTAAAATCTTATAAAAGGAGGAAAACATCTCAGTTCGTAGTAGTTGCTTAGTTTGTTGTTGTTTAGAAAACTGCTCTTGTTGATTGTAGCGAATTCGCGGATTAGCTTTCTTTAGCTGTTTTGAATTACGTTCTATTGGACATTTGAGTGGTTAAGAGGTAACTTCTGTGAGATATTGTAAAACTGCATGATAATTTGAGAAACTTTAAGCATTTTTGTTGTGATAATAATAAATTTTTGTTCATTTTTCATCGGACTTGTGCATTCATTTCATAACGAACCCGTACGCACGCAACAGTATTATTATAAATAAAGAAATACAGAAATTTAAAGTAATAATTGGCACAAATACGTAAAACTTTATTGTTGGCTGCAGTTTCACAGGAGGTTAATTTAGTCCGTTGAATATTTTCTTAGAAACTACTTTAATTCTTCGGAACAGCAATCTCGTGAATGAGGCAGCTTCCTTCAGGTCTAGAACATTCTGTTCAATGCCCAACCTCTCTTCCTTTGACTAAGCACTACAATCTCTACAAGAAGTATTGTAACTTCTTCTGCGTTCACAAAAGTAATAGAAACACTAACAAAAAAGTAACAACAGTAAAATTATCTTAAGCTCCTGTGAAACAGTCAATGATATATTTTTGCTTATTTGGGTAACTATCACACACTGAACTCCTTTATTTGTTTACTATTATTAAATTGCACTAAGTTAGGTTCCTGAAATACTACTATTATTCCCGAAAATGGATATGTTGCGAATAAATTTGCAGACGTATTTCAGGAAAAAAAATCTTTACTCTATAGCAATTCTTTTACTCATTTTGCTTTTTGTAGCATGGATACTTAATGTGTTTCACAGTCAAAAAACAGTTTTAAGAAAAAAGGTTTTGAAACATTTATTTATTTCTCTCGCTTTATTCAAAAAGAAATTCACACATGATTTCGATTTAATATTACATTTTTCCCTCTCAAAGTACCGAACGATAATAAATAAAATTGCTTTTTCAGATCGAAACACCTTACGAAACACCATCAAGAACTGAATGTTGGTGCTAAAATAGTAAAATATTCTATGTTTGCCATTGCTGGGAAGGAAAAAAAAAGGAAAATAAATCCTCCTTTTTCTTCTCTCTCCCCCAAAGTTTTTTAGATGTTTCGTCAGGAAGATTGTGCCCTGGATGATATTTCTGTGCCTTGTATGCTAAAACTGGGCAAAAAAATTTACCTTTCACTTTCAAAGCTTATAGAAAATGCACAAACATTAAGGAAAGAAGTTTTCAAAGCACTGTAAACTTAACATCCAGAGCCCTGTTATATTTGCATCAATGCATTAATAAACTGAAAGAAGAATCTTTGAAACATAATAGCCTACTGTCCTTCCCAAAAACAGAATTCCGGTAAACGACATTTTATATGCAGAGTTATCGTTGTAAAGAATTTTTGTTCTTTATGTTCTTCGTACTTACCGTGTTTTCAGGTTCACATTTCACATTCTACCGCAGATTCTGTTATGAAAATTGTTATTTTCTTCCACATTCTATCACTCCTCAAAGTTATAAACATCAATTCTGTTTCTCACTATACATAGATATTAGTTGTCCCTTTATGCGTTTACAGCATAACATTGGATTCTGCCTTTTATTAGAGCTACATTAATCCAAGTGTAATCGTCATTTATTTCCTCAGAGGTAGAAGTGAAAGAAAGATAAAAGTATAAAAGAATAAAGAAAGAAAGATAAAGAGGTAAATATAAAAAGATAATTAAAGAAAGATAAAGAGATAAATAGCTGTGGGCAGTGATTTATCTTTCCAGATTTGTAACTAAATTTTCTTTAAATTGTCGTAAATATTTTATTCACATTTTCTAAATCGTCTGCTTCCAAAATAATTTCTTTCTTTAGCTCATTTTAGGAGGAAAATGGTAGAAAATATTCATATATTCGTAAGGTTTTTAACATTTCCCAGTTTTCACTTCGAAATTCAGTTGCGTTTCACATCTCCTGTACACAGTTTCTGAAAAATTTCTTGCTGAACCGTTTAGCGCAGAAGCTCCCAGTCCTATGCCCGCGGGCATCATGGCGCCCGCCGATCGTTTAACGCATGCCCACCGCTATGCGATCACAATTAAAATGCTTTAGTTTCCAATAAAATTATGTATGTGAAAGTTTTATCATGTTTAATAAGCAGAAATTGGGTCCAACACAGATAACAGCCCAAAGCGAAATGCGACCTATCTACTTGTGCATGTATTATTAACTCTATCCCACTAGAAATTCACCTTGAAAACGTAAATGGTGGCCGCCGTCCAATAGATATTCTAAAATGTGCTGTTAGGAACAAAACGTTTGGGGACCTCTGGTTTAGTTTAATGACTTTATAAGGTATTTTTCCCCTCCTTCCAGCATGCTTTCGTGGTGTAGTGGTAGCACACTCGGCCTGTTTTCAAGAGATTCCGATTCGAGTTTCGGTGAGGGCATTGCTCATTTTTCATGTCTCCAGCTTCAAAATAACCTAATAACTTCAAAGTGGCGCCCGAACTCAAAGGTAGTGGACGATATTTCGGCCCCACCATGATTTGGCGACTGGGTACCCTAATCTCTAATCGCCCTTTAAAAGGGGGATTATGTAAGGTACTTTCTCCTTTTTTCCAACATACTTTAGTAGTGTAACGGTGGTACATTTAGCACATTCGGCGCGTCGAGAGGTCCACGTTCGAATTCCGGAGAGGGCATTGCTCATTTTTCATGTCTTCAGCTTCAGAATAACCTAATGACTCTATAACTTTTATAGCAAATTATTTGAAGTGTTTATAAATATTTGTGTTTATTTATTTCCAACTTTGTATTTATTTTTGAAGAATTATATATTGTTTTCACATATTTATCTTGTAGATTCCTCAGTGGGTAATTTTAAGTTACTGTTGAAAGTGAAGAATCTTAAGAACTAGTAAGCGAATAATCGCTTGTGTGGCAGGAAACAACAAGATGGAAGGGTAAAATAACTCTTTATTATTCAAAATAAGATTTCACAGAAGTCTGTCTTTGTTGTACAATAAAGCCGACACTTGGGCTTGAACTTAAGAAACTAAGAGTTAAACTAAACTAATATAAACTAAAGAGGTATAGCCGAAGCTATCAAAATTCTAAGGCCTAAAGTACGGCCGAGCGTGATGATAGCTTACGAGAGAGTAGCCTAAAAAGGCGGACGCGTGCAGCCAGAATACCTGGTATACCTCTCTCTAAGACCGAAGAACTTAGCGATTAAATATCGCTCTTCCTCATTATGTATTCAGACGTGATTCTGAAACTACTCTGAATTCTGCTCGAATTGGTAAGTTGAAGTTAAGAATCGATAGGAAGGGAAGCTTAACTCAAAATTTAACTGTTAATAAAATTAACATAATCCTTGCAATCTATTTAAAAATTTAATACATTTCATTGCCATAATTTGAAAATTTTCTTCAGTCAAACTTCTTAGGCCTGTAAGCGTTTATTTCACCTATTAGACTGTATATCTTTTAATTCGGAATCAACTGAATTCTAAGGGTGTTTAAATAGATGTGGTTAAGTAGTTAACCAATGATATGGACATCAAAATAAACTACGGGGTCATTTACCGAGATATATCCAGCTAAGCGGCATGATTCAAGTTTTAAGTAAAATGTATTTCAAAGCCTCCCAAAACATTTTAGAAGCTTCCAAACATGCCTACTCTTTCCCATGAGGGCACCTCTAAATATCAGCTGCATTGAAGGCGTGGGTTAGTTCAGCCGATGCTAGTGTAATTTTACACTGTTGACCATCTGTTCAATAATTATTGATTTTGATCGTTTTCATTAGTGGTAAAGAACTCAGGCAATGGAGAAGGTTAGTTACCAGGCCTTTGGATATTTAAAATCTGAAAAAAGGAATCTAAGGTCGATAAATATTTTGCAAACAATAAAAAGAAACTTTTCAGAGTTTTTTGAAGGTTATCAGCCCTTTCTTTTTCAAAAAAAAAAAAAAAAAGATAACTGAAAACGTTTATGCTTCTGAAGAAGTAAGACCTGTGATTGATCGCTTTCTAAATCGATAGAATTTTTATTTAAAATCTGCGACAATCTAGTGTGTTCTTTTGCCTAATTTTATATGCTACATAGGCGTGCTTCTCTTTAAATTAAATCTGCTGAGACTATATCTAAGAGACTAAGAATGAATATTATACAGGGTTAGCATAAATGATTCATTCATTTTGAAAAGACTATATTTTCAAAAGTATTACGCGTACAGATATGAAACTACTCATATGATATGAATACCACAAACTCACCAAATGTTTTCAAAGGGGCACATACTGAATATTTGTAAAACGTTGTATAAAATTGGTGATATTGTGGTTCTTTTCATATATCTTTCATGTTTGTACGTGACATAGTTTTGAAAATATTGCCTTTTCAAAATGAATGAATCATTTAATGCTAGCCCTGTATTTTATTTGTTAAATCAAGTGATGAATTTTAAATTTCTACAAAATTTTGATCCTACATTTAAACTCTGTATCTCTAATTTTAGACACTCTTTCTATATTATATTTATTGTTTAGAAGCTGTTTTTAGCAGCTGCTTTTATTATCGTTTGTTCTTATTTTTTATGTTTTATTGTGTATTCCATTTAAATTTAGAACGTGTTTATATTTACTGTTATTTTAAGCTGTTTTATTTAATTTTAGGAGCTGTTTTTATGTCTGCATTCTTTAATTTTAGAAGCTTTGTTTTTAGAAGCTGTTATTGTATTTAGTTATTATTCATTTACGATCTCGAATTCGTAAATGAATAATCTTTTTTATTTGCGAATACTTTATGGCAACTTCATGGACTTCCGATTTAAGAAAAAAGAGCAACAACTTCCGCTCATTTCTTTAATTGTTCAAGCTGATAACGAATTCAGATTTTTCTTTTGCAACCTAAGAACAGCACTTTTGAAAGCCATCCAAAATAACGTTGTAAAATAATCAGAAGCTTTCATTTCTATTTTTAAGAGAAGCCATTTTTATTATGCTTTTACTAAGTGAGTCTTAATGATAAAATAGTGTGACTCTTTCTCATAAAGCATAAATGGTACAAAATTCTTAACATATTTCCTTTTTTAGACGGAAAAAAACATATATATAATAAGCATAATTTCTTTACGAAATGCATTATTACTTTTTTTTGGATTATTTCTTTAGAATATCCATCAGTTCACTTTTAAAATAAAAAAGAACTGTTGATGTTACATTTTATTATCCTCTTATTCGCATTTTAAAAACCTGTTGAGATTAAGTCATCTTTCATCTTCAATATTCGCCACCTTTTAATATGATTGTCATCAAATATGCATTTCAGTTTTCTGCTTCAAAGGAATTCTAACATACGCTCTTTTTAGCTTTGTACGAAAACAAAACACTTCTTTATGCAGCAAACGATATTTTACATTGAAATATCTAATGCATATTTTAGTTCGAAAGAATATCCGAGAGAAAAATATCCACTTTATTTTGAAAATCAAAGGTATATTTAAAATAGTTTAGAATACGTGACAGAAGTATTTTACTACATGAAAAATATTTGCAACGTATATTCTACGTTATAATTTAATGCAAACTTTCGGTCTGTAGATTTAAGGCAGATAAGAGACATCATATTTTTTAACATTTTATCTGTTATAAGATTTCTCAAGCCGTTTTAAAATTTGTAGAAATGCTTTTTATGACACAATAAATTCAGTTTTCAAAACATAGAATTAAAATGGTAGTTCTAAAATATCTAATTTGCTAAACATTTAATTTACTATTGCAGAGTTAAGAGGCTTTATTATTGGCAATAAGCCGGGGAAAATAAAATTATTTTAATCTCTGCAGTGGCAACACACTGATTTCAAATAGCCAAGTTTGCTGTTTAAAACTGAAAAATAAATATCTTATATTTTGCCGAATGGCAACAGTCTGACGAGCTAGAGATAAAAATGCTTAACAATATTTTATCTTCTGCAGAGGCAGCACATTGATTTCAAATAGCCGAGTTTGTTGTTTAAAACTAAAAGGTAAATATCTAATATTTTGCCGAACGGCAACAGTCTGGAGTGCTAGATATAAAAATGTTTTATTTCTAAAAATTTTGCCACTTCTCGCTTGCAAATCTCTGCGTTTTTTTGGATAAAAATTCATTAAATTTGTACAAAATATGAATTAAATGACACACAAATCCAAAATTCTGGCTTCGAGGTTTCCATGTTCAGGCGGAGGACTGCGTGTCTTCAAAAATCGATGGTTCTGGGTGCGGTCATTTTTCCGCACTGCGAGAAACGTACATATGTATATATAGATTCTTAACTATTTAATTTTTTTAATAATATATGGCGATAACATTTAGTGGCAACAATTTGGAAACTGATTCGGACACAAAAGAGATACAGAAAAAGAGTGAGTTTCGAAACTAATAGCACCTTTGCTGCTAAATCAAAGATGCAGGTAAGAGCTTTCTTAAAACTGATCTGAAGTTGATGTTGAAGGAAGAGAAATCATCACCTTCCCCTTCCCTCCCTCCCAAAAACGTCGCATCTATTAGAATAATCGGGAAAAGCTTTTATTACCGCAAAGCCTGCAAGAAAACAGAGTTAGAAGAAGCAATACTCGTGTTGTCCCAAACGTTACCGGCTAATATCTAAGTACGAAATCTGTTTTATCTGTTGAAAGTTATTTTTAGGCGGGTACAGCTAAATGTAGCTTAATATTTATATATCATATTCAAGGTTAGTGGTTCTCTTCGGTTTAAACTACGGGAGTAATGATGGATACTTTTTCCGAATTTTGTAAATTAGTAGTAAAGTCTACAAGACCTGTCAATAAATATTTTTTGTCCTGTTTTATTTTTAATGCCTGTACTGAAGTTTTAATATCCGAACACTCTTAGTTCCTAATCGCCAGACACTTTGTTAGATAACATTCGTCGGAAATGACCCAACTTAATGGTCATTTAGCTATCTTGTCACCGTGAATGTTTCTCAGGTTGTACTGACGTGTTAGACCGATATTACATCCTCTAAAAATGGCGTGTCATAGTTTCTGTCGTCTTCTCTCGCCATTAACCTCACAGAAAGACTTTCAGTTCCGTAGTATTTTAAGTCTTCTCTCGCCATTAACCTCACAGAAAGACTTTCAGTTCCGTAGTATTTTAAGTGTCCCCATGTTGCAAAGCACTGTACAAATATACATGCTTATTCCAAGACTGTAGCCTGTGCTCAGACTGTGGCAACCAGCTTCCCTTTACTATGCCAATTAGAATTGGATGATCCGCTCTGGAATTGAATCAAAGAATCGATTCACTTTGTTGAGCGAATTTAGTATCGAGAGAACTGAGTTGTAGCTCTTTTACAGTTCACGGGCAGCTCATGTTGGAAAAGTGCCAGAAAAGTTTGATTGTCATATTAGCTTAGAAAAGACTGTTGAGCTTCTGATGTTAAACATGAGTTTAATTTTGACCCTTTCCCAACTTTTTTGGAAACATTTATTCTAGAATTAAATAATTAGTTCTACGTAGAAAGGAGGTTTTAGAATATTTCAAAACGAAAGAAATCAGCTTATGGAGTTAGCATATCATTCAATATCGGTTTATGGAGTTAGCGTATGATTGAATCAAATTTTCAGATCCCATGGCTCTTGCGATTCTTTTCGCTGTTCCCTCCTTCCTTGCTAACCTATCTCGATCCTACAGCTTTCTTCATTCTTTCCGCTCTTTGCTTCATTCTTGCTAACCGCTCTTGATTAATCCCTCGGTACGGATCTTTTTTATGAAGATTGTGTTTAGTGAGCGGCGAGTCACAAACAGAAACATTTTATTTCAGTGAGCGTACCTTTCCTGATCCGATTCTATAAGAAGATCAGTTTCGTCCACACTGAATTGTGTGTTAAATTCAAAGCTAAATTAAATTAAACCTTATATTGTAATATAGCTCAATAAAATATTTTCTTTTGCGTTTTTATTCCGTGTTGCGGAGAACAACAATTATTTTAGAACTATGTATAACGGTTCAAAGCTAAATTAATTTATTTTAGTAGTTTCTTATTAAATCTTAGTATACAATTATTTGAATATATCTTATTACTGCGATTTATGAAGATATAAAACATTATTTGAAGAAACTTGGAGAATAATTTTAGCTAAACACAGGTAAAGGTAGAAATGGGCAGGGGAGCAGAATTTTACCATTGGTCGTACAGGTAAAGTCACGCCACACTAACTGCGCAGTTCCGCTCCAGTTTTGAAGCAGAAAACCCAGGGATGAGGTAAGAGGTTCTCTCACCCTCTTTCCCCCCCCCATAACACCTCAAGAAAACCATCAGCTCACCATGTATTTGAGTGCTCGATTGCCGCGTAGATACTATACGCTTACAAACACCTATGTCTTCTTCGTTATTCGAACCCGAGACCATTGGTACGGCAGTCAGCGTTATTAACCACTATAACGGCTGGGAAGCTTTTAGAAAGATACATATTCTGCACATCCCTTTTTAGTTGCAATCGGCCGCACCAAAAGTATGCATGTAAGACATAAGAAAATACGATAGCTGAGCTAAAAATAATTGCCGACCTCAAAACTGACATTCTAGATTTGGTGATCTTTCCTAAATTCAACTGTTCTCCCAAATTCGAGAATCTTCTATGTTATGTAACAACGTTAAATTAACCAATCACAGATTAGCTCTACCTTTACCTCAGACTTGGTATAAGTACTCTTGGTACAATAAACTGCGTCATTCTTCCTTTCCCTAACTGCTGCTCTGACAACATCGAGTCGCTTTATCTTTGCTTAATTGCCTACATCATTTCTTGTTAAAAGCGAATGTATGTAAAAATTTATCATATTTCAGTATGATTGAATTATAGAAATGTATCGTATTTCATTATGATTGGATAAATATCTACTAAAATTATTTTATATGCGCGAAAATAAAGACTGGAAGTTCTTCAAGCTTAAGTGTGTTAACTGCGTCATCATATTTTTTACCGTCAACCATTACTGTCTGCTCAGCCATGACTGTTATCGAAAGCTGTTAAGAGGCTTCGACTGCACATTTAAAATCATTACATATACACTCACTTCCAAAAGTTAAGCACGAAGATATAAAATGCAAAAAAATCAACAAATACTGCTTTGATTGGCACAAAATTCAGCAGGAAAGTAGCATATATATATTTATACATAAAACAAAATCAGTAATTATATATAGAAATGAAAACAATATTAAATTTTTGATCAGATAAGGACACACTTGAACAGAATTATGTATAAAGTGAAAATAAACAGCATAAAATGAAAACAAAGGACATTAATAGGGTATGTGATTCCCCTCATCTGTATACAAAGTTTGCACGTTGTGACCATGCTTTCAATTAGGTGGTCAACCACCGCAGAATTAAGCAATCGCCATTCTTCTTGTAGAGAGTTTCCAGCTCAATAAGAGTGGCTGGAGGTGGGAAACGTGAAGATGCAGCACGGCCGAGAGCATCCCAAAGATTTTCAATGGGATTATGGTCGGGAGAATATGCTGGCCACGCCATACGCACAATCCCTTTCCTCTTCATGTAGTCATCGACGATGTCAGCCCTAAGGAGACGTGCGTTATCGTCCATTAAAACGAAAGTAGGGCCAATTGCTGCAGCGTCCAATCTCACAGTGGGTTGTAGGACTTCATCTCGATACCGGACAGCCGTCAAAGAACCCCTTTTAAAAATGAGCAGGTCGGTGTGGTATCCTAATGAAATCCCTGCCCACACCATAATGCTTCCGCCTCGGAATGCGTGATGTTCGGTGATGTTTTGGGACTGATTGCGTGTTCGTTGTTCACGCCATATCCTTATACGATTGTCATCTGGCTCCAGAGAAAATCTTGGCTCATCAGTAAACACGACATTGACCCAGTCAGACACATTCCAATTGACATGTTGCCGCCACCACTGTAATCGTGCCCCTCTTGATTGGACGGATAGAGGAACACGAACTCGAGGTACCCGGGCGTACAGACCACACATATGTAATCTTCGCCGTACAGTAGCTGCAGATATTGCCTTACCAATGGACGCTGTAACCATAGATGTCACACGTGTGGAGGTCGCTCTGAGATTCCGCTTGGCTACAGTAGCAATATATCGATCTTCGCGGGGGTTGTAACCCTTGGGCGACCGGCTCCGGACCTTCAGACAACTGTCTGTGTGATTTGGAATTGTTTCCATAAACGTGAAATTACAAAATGATGAACGCCGAAGAAAAGAGCAACATCTGTGATCGACTGTCCTGCTTCAATGCGCCCCACAGCACGCCAGTGCTCAGAATCTTGCATTCGTCTTCTGGAAGTCATAGAAACACGTATGTCTTGAAAACAAATTGTATAAAAGTTTTAAACACCTTCTATCAGCACTTAAAATTAAGTTCTGTAACCCTTCATAAAACTGGCTTCTTATAAGACTGCCTTTTTTGAGTATTTCTTGACATGAAAGCGCGATTGGCTGTTACCTAACATATCTGCATACTTCCATCTACCTCCGCAGCGAATTGCATCCTCTTCAATTCTGATTGGCTTCCGGAAAGTAGCACTTTCCTCTCCGTGCTTAACTTTTGGAAATGAGTGTATTATATATATATATATAATATAGAGTACCGAGCAACAGGATGGTATATATATATATAACCACTCTGTTGCTCGGTTCAGTGAGCTCAGTTTTTTATTCTTATATGTTGGTAAACTATGCATTTTTTACTTTAAAATTGATTGAATTATGCTGCTCTTATGCTCCTATTAAAGTTTATAATGCCTTCAGCTAATCTGTATGCAGTAGTTCTAGAATTATCAAAATTTAAAATTTGTTTAAATGCTACTAAGCCTGACGAAGCCGCGGTTTATTTGTATTTGAAACTCTTAGTAGAATAGTCAATTAAGTCAGTTTGTATACCAAATTTAATATCTTTTTCTCGAGTGTGATCGAAAGTAAACTTTCAGTTTTGTGCACCGAAAATCTGTCTGGCCGCATTGCTCGTTTTTGCTTAGCTCTAAATTTTAATTGTAAAAATTGTTGTTTTAAACTGTTTTTAACTGTATTAGGTGTTTTGTGTTTTTCCGTCATTTTGCAATTTTTAATGAAGATATTTTGAGGTTGTACAGATATTAAGTTAATTGGAAACAAGAGAGATTGAAAAATTAGCAATTGCCTTCGCCGGGAACCGAACCACGGACCTCTGGAATACCCGATCAGTGTGCAGAACCACTACACCACGAAGGCGGGAGAAATACCTTATATAATCCCTCTTTTAAAGGGCGACTGGGGTTTTTAGAAAACCCAATCGCCAAATCCTGGGTGAGGAGAAGACTCACCCAACACCCTTTTAGTTCGGAAACCACTGTAGAGATATTAGGTTAATTGGAAGCAAGAGAGATTGAAAAACTAGCAATTGCCTTCGCCGGGAATCGAACCACGGACCTCTGGAATACCGGCCCAGTGTGCAGAACCACTACACCACGAAGGCACGCTAGGAAGGCGGGAGAAACACCTTATAAGGTTTTATGGATTTTCGCCTTGCCACGAAGGGAGAACTGAATTAATTGAATGAGCAATATATCTTTTATGAAATTCGAGGAAATAATTTAACTGAAATGTAACCAAAATGTGTATAGTTTAAGGGGACTCATACACCTTAAACCTTGCATGATCTTCGAATATGTGACTGTTGCAAGAATTGGAATATTTTATTTATTTTAAAAGCAATTACTTCCAACTTTTTACAGCTGAGTACATAACATAGCTGCTTTGGAAACTAGTAACCAGAAAGTTTGTATTGCCACAAATATTTTTGTAATTTAATCCTCTTTGTGACAAAATATTTCGCCATGTTTTCACCTTGCGCGCACGATATTTTAAAAATGGCTAACGGTACATGCTTGAAATTAGATGGAATTCTTTATATGGGTACTATTTTGTAACTGAACCAACAATCTGATGAATACTTTGATATTGAAAAATTTTATGGACGAAAACATTACAAATTTTGTTAATAAAATACATTTGATAAATTCAACTCAAAATAAAATAAAAATTTAACATGAAATTTTTAGAATTTTAGGTTCACAGTAGTTTCCAAATGTTATAAAGGCTATATATTAAATATGGAATTAAATTATGAAACAGAATGTTTTAAACTGTGCGCGCAAGTTGGAACCATGACGGAAAATGTTGTCAAAAAGCGGATTAAATTATAAAACTATTTGTGGCAACACAATCTTTCTCATTACTATTTCAGAAAGCAGCTATATTATGTAGTCAGCTGTAAAAAGTTGGTAATAACTGCTTTTAAAATAAATAAGTTATCCCAATACTTGCAACAGTCACCTATTCGAACATCTTATGGGTTTTAAGGTGCATGAGTCCCCTTAAGAGGCTGTACAAGGAAACCATGTGCTGTCCACATGAAATTTATACTCGCGCATTTTGAAAATTCTAAAAATATGTGCTGATTTAAAGAGGCGATCATATTACCAGTCTTGCGGAAACACAAATTTGTAATATGATGTTTTTTATTCAATGGATCTACGTTAATAATCTAACTTCGGCAGGTCCATGTTTCCAACATTCTTTCTTATCTGGCCATGTCTCATTAAGCTCTCTCTCGTAAAGTTGCGTAAAATAAGATAAGAAGAGGGATGTTGTAGAGCGCGCATAAAGATAGCTAACTGCGCTCCTGCAGTTTACAGCAAAGTGAACTAAGCTGAGTGTTAACGAGATTTTGTGCACGATAACTGTCAGAATTAAACTAGAACTAAATATATTAGAAAAATGTTATTGTTGTTGCTTATGGTCACTTGTCTGACGTAGTCAACTCAAGCCCACGAAATTTCTCGTGGCAACGAGCGAAAGATTACGCCTGTCGTTGGCAACAGCCCTGAGCACCTAACAGATGACAATGCTATTTGGCTCAGTTCCGCCCCCAATTTTGATGGAGAGCACCGCGGGGATCTCGGGTTCGAGAGTCTCCCACCGCCCTCCCCTTCCACCAAACCACACGAGAGGACATTCGGCTCGCCGCATATTTAGAGTGAGTGCGCCATGCCGCAACGACGCTATACATTTACAAACATCCATGCCCTCTCTGGGATTCGAATCCGGGCCCTTCGGCACGGCAGTCAGCGACGCTACCGGTTGCACCGTTAACCGGTAAATACTTGATTTTACTGCGATGAGTACTGCCAAACCAGTTACGGTTTTAGATAACTTTTATCTTAGTTTTTGATCCTATAGAAGGAGTGCCATGTTTAATAGCGTTTGAATTCTCAGGAATACTGATGAAATATTGCAGTCTTTTGGTATGACCTCCCGGTGTCGAAGTGGCTAGCGCGTCGCGCAGCCTCACCACACGTCAGGGGTTCGATCCCGGGGCTGGGCAAGGTTGACTAGCTTTCATCCCTTAAGGGGACTCATACACATTCAAACCCATAAGATGTTTGAATAGGTGACTCTTGCAAGAATTGGAATAACTTATTTATTTTAAAAGCAATTACTACCAACTTTTTACAGCTCACTACATAATATAGCTGCTTTCTGAAATAGTCCTCAGAAAGTTTGTGTTGCCACAAATATTTTTATATTTTAATCCGCTTTGTGACAACATTTTCCGTCGTGTTTCCAACTTGTGCGCACAGTTTAAAACATTCTGTTTTGTAATTTAATTCCATATTTAATATATAGCTTTTATAACATTTGGAAACTACTGTGAACCTAAAATTCTAAAAATTTCACGTTAAATTATTATTTTATTTTGAGTTGAGTTTATAAAATGTATTTTATTAAAAAAATTTGTAATGTTTTCGTCCATAAAATTTTTCAACATTAAAATATGCATCAGATTGTTGGTTCAGTTAGAAAATAGTGCCCATATAAAGAATTCCGTCAAATTTGAAGTATGTACCATGAGCCGTTTTTAAAATATCATGCGCGCAAAGTAGAAACATGGCGAAATATTTTGTCACAAAGCGGATTAAATTACAAAAATATTTGTGGCAACACAAACTTTCTGGTTACTAGTTTCCAAAGCAGCTATATTATGTAGTCAGCTGTAAAAAGTTGGAAGTAATTGCTTTTAAAATAAATAAAATATCGCAATTCTTGCAAGAGTCACATATTCGAAGATCATGAGGGGTTTAAGATGTATGAGTCCCCTTAAGTCAATCGATAAAATGAGTACCAATTCGCTTGGGGACTAAACACCAGGGGTCCTGCAACAAGTTGACCACCTGTCCAGGGCATATGCTGATGCATTCCGGAGCGCAAAAGGTTAAGAAATCAGAAAAAGGGTTTTCACCTGAAACAGCACCAACATCCGTCCATTATTTCTTTAAAAGCGTCATTTTGCATGAAAACAAAATTGTCAAATAGCAGATGATAATTTACACTTTCAGAAATATAGCAGTTAAAACAAAGTTTTCCAAGTAGGGGAGTTTTATTCATAGTAAGGCAAACTCTTCTAAAAAATCTACAACACCCTCTGTAAGAGCTAAAGCGAACAAAAAAGGCGTCACCCACATACAGAAACACAGTCAGACAGACTTCATTATAAAAATAGTAAAAACGTACTGTGCGAAACTTATTCATGCTTATTTACTAAAAACTCACTATCAAATTTTTGCACCGAAAATATTACCTCACTTTTCCACATATGCAATATCGTGGGTGGTAAAAATAGTAGTTATATGATTCCACTTGGGCCGAAAGTAGGTCACGTGTGTACAAAAATATGGTACCACGGCAAATTTCAAACAAAAGGTTATGTTTACTTTTGGTAGATTTACTCAGTCTATGTTATGTATGGATCGACTGAAAGTGAATTGAGTAGCACGGTTTAAACTGCAAGTGGTGCATTTTGCTCAAGAAAATGGAAGCGGAGCTGCAAGAAGGAGATTTGATGTAGACGAATGAACGACAAAATAAATAGACGAATAAAAAATAGACGAAATTTTGAACAGCACAAAATCGTCAATTGTTTCCAGGAAATACAGCAAAATATTCTTATTTAGAAGCAAATCATTTGAGATACATCCGTGACATTCGGGCAAATGGAATTTTTGTGTCTTTTAGAATTGCAAAGAATTCCTCAAAGGTATGACGATTCCGGAAGAGAGTTTAAAGAAAGTTAGGACAAGACAAGGCATGAGTATATGATTTGGTACTAAACCTCTACGAAACACTGTCATTTACTGAGAGAAACTGGTTGTATTTTAAAACCATGCTTCAAAAGAATTTGCTTCAATATTCTAAATTGCTTTAAAACTGCTCATGACTGTAAAGTTAGGCAGCAACCGAATTTTGGCTAAAAACGTCAGGACCATAAACATTTAAATAGGATATTTGTGTTTAGTCTTTTCAATGTTGCTATCCCAAAAGCGCGTGAGCCGAATGTGATAAGTCTCGAAAGGAGATTTGACGTCGTGTCACTTTAAATGGCGAATGACTTTTCAGATTGTTGCCACCAAATATTATTGCCCTGTATTATATTTAAAGAAATTAAATAATGAAGAATCTGCTTAAATGGATGCATGTTTATCGCACTGTGAAAAAAACAACGGTACTTAGACACATCCAATTTTGAACAACGTAGTCCTCCACCCGAATATGGACGCCTGGAAGACCGAATTTTGAATTTCGAATTTGCTCTATTATCTATCTCATATTTTTAGACCTTTAACGAATTTTAAAAAAAACTCAAAGATTTCAAAGCAAGTAGTGGCAACACCGCACGGAATAAAACATTTTTATATTCAGCCCGGGAGATTACCTATTGGAAATTCTAAAGATATGCTGCATTTTAATATTTTTAGGTCAAAGGGGCGTTAGCCCAAATGCTCTCAAAACGTCCCTGTGTGTGTAAATGAAAATACGCCCCTTTGTACGTAATATAATATTTAAAAGCTTTCAGTTTTTTTTTTTTTTTTTTTTTTTTTCCCTGAATTGGTTGGTAAAAGTCGAGATCGGAGACACGCTTTCATAGAAATACAGTATAAGTTCAATTATTAAATTATTAGCTGAAAAAGGATTATAAGATATTTCTCCCGCCTTCTTAGCATGCTCTCGTAGTGTACTGGTCAGCACGCTCGATGCGAATTCGAAAGGTCCGTGGTTCGATTCCCGGCGGGGGATTGCTCATTTTTCTTCTCTTCTGCTTCCAAAAAAATTCTAATGATTCTACAGGGTTACAGACTAAAATAAGAACTGTATGAAGAATAGTCAGCAACAGTGATAAAGGCAAGCATACTGCCGACTTTTGAAAACTGATATTGTTTCTAAGAACATGAATGAACATCTCGACTGAACACCCTCTCTCTAAGGGGACCACCAGCACAAAAGACCAATGACATTTGGAGATCTCGGTCACCATCATAGGGAGTTTCCTCATTAATTATAAAATACAAGTTATAAAAAGTAAGAAATATAATGCACAGGAAGACGAAGTGATGCATATCTTTTTTGGAGATTAAATTGGATATGGCAAAAGAAGCAGTTGTAAACTTCAGTAAATGTTTTGTGACAGGCATTCACTTTTTTTTTTGCTTTAAAAATTCAATAGCTATGTTAAAAAAAAACTCTTCGTGTTCTGCCTAATTTGAATAAGAATTTCGCAAATCAATCAGCCATTTAAATTGTTTTTTTACCTCAAAGAAATCTATTTCCTCTTCCAATTACTGTTGAATTTGTTCTGTGTTATCGTAAGTTCGCCATTCAGATTAAGATTTCATTGCTGTACGTACTACAGATCTAAAATAATCTCTCCAAAAATGCTTTTGACAAACAAAACAAAAAACAAGTGAGAAAGAGAGAACTTTTAGCTTCAGTGAAATGAGAGACACTTAAGACAAAAAAAATTAAGATTTCAAAAAATAAATTAAAAGTCGTTGTTGGAACTTCAGGGTCATCTTTACATTACTGATACCCTGAATTAAACGTTTATAATATCATATCAAACACTGACTGAGGCATGAAAGATCAAGAGCATTCTTCTTACCATCCTAAATTCTCAGAAATCTGTAAATTTTGAAGCTTTAACTTACAAACCGCTTACTCTCGAAACAGTACTTGAAAATTCAAAGAGGTGAGATAAGGTAACTCTATAAATCTATTTTGTGAGAGTTTAATAATGTTACTTGAAGGATAAAATTGTCTAAGTTTCTAAATGAATATCCGTAAAAGGTTTGTACTGTTTCTAATCTTCCTAAATTTAAACCGCTGGTAACATAATAAACTCCGACGACGCAGAAATCAATTTAAAAGTCTTTAAATACATCTTTAGCATCATTAAATAAAATAATAACCCAAAATAAATAACTTAAAAAAGCTAAATGACATACTGTTCACCAGCTTTTGCTTAGGCATGTAGCTCAACACAGAACAATTTGTAGAACCCTGTATGAAAACAATTTTGGAAAAGATAAATGACAATAACTGATGAAGCAATGGTTTACCTAAATGACTGTAGCAAAATAAAAGGTATATTTCTTGTCGAAATGTATAAACCTAGTTCCGTCAATTCAAAGAAAATTTCAGTAAAGTTGGCAATGGGAAATTAAAAATAAGAAGAGTGAAAAAAAGTGTTAAAATAAACTTAACAGAAAGTTTTACAGGAGGTATTTACAGAAGAAATGCCGTTTCTTAACCCCAGTGACTTTCAAACAGTGAAACTTCATCAAGACAAAACAACAAGTCCTACTGCGAAATGTACCACATCATTCCTTGAAAAAAGAAGACTGATACAGGTATTGCATATATGCCGTTTCAACGTATTTCTGCAACGTATCCGACATTTCACATATGGACTATTGTGTCTTAAATGACTTGAAAAGAGCTCTTTTTAATACCAAACCCACCACGATTTACGGGCTGTGGAAACGGAATGAACATCAATAGCCCTAGAAATTTCACGAAAAGCCCTTTTACCACGGACATCACGATGGAGACTTATGATCTAGATAATAGGTTATCAGATCTAACATTTAAAAACATTCTGTTTACATTCTAAACATTAATTAAGCAGCCTGGAATTTGTTCTAAAAATGTGTAAACACCCTCTGTAAAATCCTCTTAAGACACTGGTCCTGAATTTATTCGCCTCGATTACTTCTTCAGGGTAAGTTGTTTAATCCCGAAAAGATTTAAACAGGCTCTAGATTTCACTAACGAATTTTTGCTTCAGTAAGTACTAACTGTTCACGCTTCTATTATGCATTTGATTAAACAACTTTAATTAAACGCTGATAAAGTAAAGCTTAAAATTAAAGCTAACTATTAAAATATTTCATATGTCATATTAATATGTGTGTCATGTCCGTTATGTGCCATCTGCGTTAACTGTGCATACACTATTACTCGGAAACCTATCAGAAATTAAAACTTCCGAAGTTTTTCTCTTTCCACGAGGTTGAAGATAATGGGATGTTGGGATGGAGGCTCCACCCAAGTGACTTCTGGTAATGAATCTTGGGAAAATGTTTAGTCTGTGCTATCCTAAGTGGGAATTAGATATCTTCTTTAATTGGTTAGATAAAGATAAGAAACCCCAAATAAATCTTTTTAGGACAGGTTGTTTGCAATAAACTGATACAATGCATTTGAGGAAACTGCAACTGCTACAGCATACCTTGGAGAAGAGGGAAAAAAAAGAACATCCGAATTTCGGCCGTTTCGGTCGGTTGTGATCGTTTAAATGAAGAGCCCTCTGGAGCATTTTAGTCTTCAAAGCGTGTACTACAATTACACCATGAAGGCATGCTGGAAAGAGGAAGAAAATACCTTATAAACTTAACAGTTAATATAACTATATATTCTGACAACAAAAGCAGTGAAATCTTCCAGAGGAATAGCTTTCCACAGACAACCACATTTGAAAGCGGCCTGTATTTCTTCGAATATCAGTATTATGTCTGTAAGGCCATAATTTTAATTGTATATACAGTAAGACCCCGCTTTACGCTGTTTCGTTTAGCGCTGTTTCGGTTTAGCGCTCTTTTATTTCAACCCGGGGATTCTCCGAAATTGTGCGCAGCGCTAGGTTTCCAAATAACATATCCGAAACAGTGTAGTTGTGTTTCTTGCTTTTTATCATTTGAAACAACATTTGTTGACATTATTGTAAGTTTAAATTTGATATATAATACTATAACGATTAATAATACAGTGACAAATATTATGATCTTTAGTTTTTATCATGGCTGATAATAAAAAACAAGAAAAGAAAGCAACCAGAAAAAGCATTTCACTGGAAACTCAAATGCAAGTGATTAGAAGATTAGATTCTGGTGAACGTCAATCTCAAATTAGCGCTGCATTGATTTTGCCAACTTCAACAATAAGGACAATTCTTAAGAATAAAGAAAAAATACTGTCATCGGCAACTGCAATTACGTCGAGCTCTGCAACTAGAATTACCCGTTCTAGAAATAACATTATAGAGGAAATGGAAAAACGACTGTCTATATGGATTGACGACGAAATTGAACGCAATATGCCATTGAGCCAATCTATCATAATGCCTTCTTAACAAAAAGGCAGAAAATTGGAAACCCAGAATAGACTGAATGATCTGACTGAGAATTTTATTTGTTTTTAAAAGTATATACGTTTATATTTTTTTTATTTTTGTAAGAAATAAATGTTTGATTTTATTTTTATTAAAAAAAACATTATTAAATTTAATGCCTAACCATTTTTTATCCGTCTTCCCCTAACCCCATTATTTACATGTTAAAATAGCCTCGCTTAGCGCTGTTTCGCATTACGCTCTACTTCGATGGAACAAATCCCCCGCGTTAAGCGGGGTCTTACTGTACTTTCTTTTCACCATCGACGAAACAGCTGGCCCACTGGGTTAGGTGCTTTTCAGCCTGTTGGATACCGTCGATGGAATTAAAAATAAATACATGAATAAACATAAATAAAGAGCTTAGTACTGTGTTCTCCGGGGATTGGCCACGAAACGAGGAACATTGAAATAAGGACCAGAACATGGAAAGAAGGTGCATGGTGGGGACTGCTGAGACTAAGCGGAACATTTTTCACTATTATCGTACATGTTAGGCATACAGTTATATTAAGGATGTGCTATAAAATCAGGTACATCTACATGTTATAGCAGTCCTATATACAAAATTTCAACGTTCTGAGGCTACTCGTTTTCGACTTATGCGAGATACGTTAGTACGCACATACGTACATAGGTTCGTACAGAGGCCACGAAAAATTCTCTTCAGAATTCATTTTAAAGCAGTTTTATAATTTTTTTGGAGGAAACGAGTCTTTTATTCTGTCCTTACGCACAGATATGACGCAAAAACATCGTTACATTGCATTCGATAGCGGTCTAAATGGATATTTTCGTTGAAATATGCTGCCTGAAACTTTTCGCGATTACAATACTTCCTTTTTACTTCGTACAAGGAAGTAAAAACACTAAATTTTTCATCAAACTGGATTTCGTTTTCCCAGTTGAGCCCAAAACCGCTCACTAATCGCGTTAGTGTTTCTTTAAGCACCAAAATGGGCCCTAATACTCTGAGAGCACGTGTGGCAGATGCTGCGTAGGCGTAGAGGTGTTACATGACATGTCGCGTAAACTTAAAGGTTTTCAAACTGCAGCTAGTGTGTAAGTGCAGAAAGTTTTCCTGGAAGATAAACGTTGAGTCAGTCTGCTTAACTGTTTTTAACTGTAGGTGTTGAGTGCTTAGAGATTTCGGAAGTAAGATGCATATAAACGTAAAAAGAAGTTCCCGATCTTACGTAATCACAGATGTTAATCTGAGTGATTATTTTTACTGCTAATAGTGAGTCATCCGGAAAGTTCTGCTGTTTCCCAACTCGAACTGCTTTTACTTCTGGTTGTTTGGTTATGCCTGAAAACGAGTCGCCTTGACCGAAGCAGATGTTTACATTACATAATTCTAGCATGTGTTGTGAGATAAGTTTTGTTTCAGTGAAGGGCTAAGAATGGGAAAGAAGAAAGTTGATTTTCGTCGTCTCTACGCTCTTTTATTTTACAAAAGGAAGAAATAATAGTTAGACTGCTAGTAAAATTTTGGAACTTAACATGTCCCATCGAGCGTGAAAGTTGGCTACCACTGAGCCATTAAAATTGACAGAAATCCCTCCATACTTGCGCCAATCGTTCCTGTAGAATTCTGAAGGAATTTGTAAAATTCAGAACATCATCGTGTAGCACAACTAGCAAACTATGATTCTATAATTGTGCATCCTTTGAAGCGTCCTTGTACTATTGTGTTGTGATGTCCCTGTACATCACAACTCTGTGTATTAAACTACGCCAACGCAGGCAAAAGTATAATAACCTCATTTTTCTCCCTGCTCATAGTTACTAAATGTCATCAAAGCAACAGATATCAGACTAAAGAGGGCAATTCAACTGGCAAAGCATCAGGACTTTGTTTTGAATTCTCTACATCATTTTGCATTTTAATTTATTATGTATTCAACTTTCATATAACTTGCACAGAAGTGGACTTTGCTCCCCACAAAGCGGGAATAGGTCTTTGTTTGTACCCTACTTCAACCCATATTATCATTCTCAAAGCATTTTATTATTCTAGTGTTAGCGCATTTACATACTTCGCAAATAATTTTCAAGTCCTCATCGCTAAGAATGCAATTTCTTGATATATAATTTTCTTCATCTCTATGTTTATTATGTTTCAACATTATTTTGCATTTCCCGCATAGCAAATAACATTTTCATGTTTGTTTAACTTAGATGCTCATCTAAAATGAGCAAAAGCGCTTATTCTTCTATTTCCAGCCAAAGGCCTCAGAGCGCAATGCCATTTAGAGGTCAAAACTCCTAGCGATTCATGCCTCAAGAACCACCACCTATATCCCATGAAGGAATTTGTAAGAATTATAGCTAAATTAACTTTACCTTATCGGCTAGCTTTTTATCCCCAATTTTGAAGGAGACCACTCCGGTCGGATGGGTTCCACCCCTCTCCCCATCCACCAAACCACACGAGAGGACTTTCGGCTCGCCGCATATTTAGAGTGCCGCCATGCCGCAGCGACACTATACATTTCCAAACATCCATGCTTTCTCCGGGATTCGAACCCGGGCCTTTCGACACGGCAATCAGAGACGCTAACCGCTATACCGTTAGGCGGCCAGCTCTTTATTTGAACTATGAAGCGACTATTCCCTAAGTTCGAATTATATCAATAACAAAACGTGAAAAAACCTTTTATTCAACTCAAGAAAAGTATTTACAGTCGACATTCCAGGTGCTTACAGGCTAAACCAACACTTTTAGCTTAACTCAAAATAGAAACGTAGAATTAAAACTAAGTTAAATAATCAGCCGAATCTACACGGAGATAATTAACGCGAAATGGTTGTAGCCCTACCACTGACGTACACAAACCAGCAATTAATATATGCATGGCCGTAAAATTCCAAGCTTAACCTTCCAGCACGCGCTCTTGGCAATTTTACATGAGCACGCGCGCGTCGTATTTTTTACGACATGCGTTATTTTACCGTTCTTGGCACGAAAAACGATAGAAATGAGTGAATGTTGATAATAAATTTAAGAAATAAAATATTAATCTTATTAATGCAAAATACAAATGATATCCCATTCAACTATAAGTAAATTATTTTTAAGTTCTTATGTTAGTGAGATGAAAATGCAATGATGTATTTCATTAAACAAAATTTTTAATTTATTATTTTAATTCATTTTTAATTTATTATGTTTATTATGTTTAATTTATATTTTAAAATCGAAGCTAATTTTAATATTCATCAAAGGCAAGTATAGACAATAAAAAAGGAAAACACCTTGGTAGGAAAAAAAGTAAGTTTAGCATTACTTACTTCTGCAAAGAAATTTACTTCTTACTTATTACAAAAACGCATTTTAAACTAACTTTAATGTTTTTATTTAATTCTAAAACATAGAAATAAAGGAAAATAAGGAATGGAAATCGCTGTTGTTCTTCCATGCAAAGGTTTTCTTGTCTTCCTTTTCTTATTAGATAATTGTTGAAGAATCCGAGCAAAATCAGCTGGTTGCACATATTTTTTTGCCATGAAAACAGATATAAAATTTACAGAGCCAAATGTATTCAAATTAAAATAATACACGGTAATTATGAACACAACATTACAAAAAATTTGAGAAAAAAATATCTTCCGAATTTTAAAACACGACCACGCGCGTGTCGTAAATTTTATGAAAAAGCTGCCACGTAGCACAAAAGTACAGATAAAACAAAGGTCAAATGACTTCCCGTTGGCACATTCCATGATGTGGGGAAGGGTAGAAAGGAGGAATAGAAATTACCTTCAGACGTCTCAGCTTCGATATGCGATAAATGAGCATTAAAAACTGAATTTGTCTTAAATTTTGCGCGTACGCGCGTGTGCTGGAAGGTTAAATATTTGCGAAACAACGTCGCCGGAAAACAGAATACGCTCTGTCTGAAACAACTCAGACACCAGTTTAAATAGTACCTTTCTACTCTACTATGCGTAACTCACGAAACTGAAACAACGTTCTGACAACAAAGCGTGAGTTGAAAGCAAGAGCAATCGAAAAAGTTGCTTCAAAATAAAATTAACTGTTAAGTAAATTAAAGAAAGCTCCGCAAATTATCGACTGTTTATACAATAAACAATTAGTATTCGACTTGCTTTATATTGTTCTTCGTGAAAAGCCTTTCTTCGATCTCTACTGCTATGTTACGCCAGCTAATTTTACCGTTTTCTTACCCATTATCCGAATTTCGATTTAGAACACTATGAATACAAACATCAGGCTGGTAATTGTTCCAATCTAATAATTTTTGTTGCCCATATTCAGCTGATCCTATCATGTTCCTTACTTTTTTTTATGATGGGAACCCCATAATTTAGAAACTAATCCACTGCTTGGTGTTTTGTAGAAGGCAAGTCTCAAATTTTCTCAAAAATCCCAAAACGTCGTTTTTTGACTTTTCGTGTCGTTTTTTGACTTTTCGTTCTTTATTTATTAAATATCTTGTTCTTCGCACTTAACCCACTTTAACAACAATATTATAAAATATTTAAAAACAGCATATCTTCAGAATTTCCGATACACAGTCCCGCGCGCTGAAGATAAACATGTTCCCCCCCGTACAGTGTTGTCATTGCTCGCTTTGAAAACGTTGAGTTTGTTAATAAAAAACTGTTTAAAGTTTTATAAAATTTGTACAATAGATAATAAAACAAATTCGAAATTCAAAATTCGGGCTTCCAAATGCCCATGTTTGGTTGGAGGACTACGTTATTCAAAGTTTGATGGCTCTAGGTGCAGTTGTTTTTTCACAGTGAGAGAAACATTCATGCATTCATGCAGATTCTTTATTATTTAGTTTCTTTAAATATAATACATGGCGATAATATTTGGTGGCAACAGTTTGAAAAGTGAACCAGTGCAGAAAGTGAGACGACGCAAAATGTCGTTTTGAGACTAACAACTGGTTGGATCTAACGCCTCTTTGAATTAATAAGATAAAGTACCACTGAGAAATTAATTATTAATTGAAATTTAGGTAACTTTTTATTTTAATTGGTCATTATTTTGAAATAAACCTAATGATTCTCGCAAACCTGTATCAGTACTAAAATGCATGCATAGTTCTCTTATGAATAGTATTACGATCATATAAATAAATTATGAAAATAGTTCAATAAATAAAATCTGAAAGCTTTTTAGATTTTACATTAAGTCTAAAGTGGATGTCTCTTTAACCTTTTTCTGTGTTATTTACTAAATTAGTAATAATATAATATTTAGTAATATACAGTATTTACAGATATTTAGTAATATACAGTAAGAACATGATATTTAGTAACTAAATTATCTTTATTTACTAAATATCATGTTCATCGCACTTAAAATTCAATTCAATTCAATAGTAATATAGCAAAATAATTTTAAAATGAGCATATCCTTTAGAATTTACGATACCTGGCCTCGCACGCTGGAGATATATTTTTTTCCCCTTACAGTGTTGCCATTACTCGCTTTTAAATCTTCGAGTTTGTTATTCAAAAATTTGTTAAAGTGTTACAAAATATTAAAATAGGTAATAAAACAAATTCCAGATTACAAATTAGGACTTCCAGACGCCCATATTTGGTGGAGGATTACGTTATTCAGAATTTGATGGCTCTAGGTACCGTTGTTTTATCACAATGCGAGAAATATACATACATACATACATTTATGCAGATTCTTCATTATTTAATTTCTTTAATTATAACACAAGGCTATAATATATGCTGGCAAATGTGAAACGGATATTTAACGTTTTCGACGTTTAACAACCCTTCTGGGTTAACGGCCTTTGGGTTAAAAATTCAAACGCAAAGGATAGCTTAAATGCCCATAATTTTCAAAAATCTAAACCCCTTTAAAAGCGTTTAAATGACCATTCCATAGCAAAACTTCGCTACAAAACGGTTAAATTTCATTGCAATTTAAAAATTCTTGTTTTTGTACATATCATTTACATTATTTTAATTTTTATCGGGGTAGGATGTAAAAGAAATTAGATTTCAAATTTTTAAAGGAAATTTGCAAATCTGAAGATCCTTTGTTCATGTGATATTTCGAAGGGTCATGAGGTACTTATAACCCAAACGAAAAGGTCTCACAACTTTTAATTCAACGCAAACACCAATAACCCAAACCAAAAGAGATTTTAAACCCAATAAATAAGGATAAAACGCAATTTAAGTAATGGCGATGCCTCAAAAGGTGTCCTCATTACTCATTCTTATAAAATACTCGAATCACTTCATCAAACTCGAGCACGATTCTTATCACGCCGAGCAGATATATTAGACAAGCAACATAAAAAACCCTCACCACGTTTTTCGGGCATTTCTCTCTGCTCCAAATGCCACCCCCCCCCCCCCGATGGTTAATTACTAAACCACTTCAGCCTGGTTTCCCATTGACGGCTCGGGCTCAAGGAGCTGGGAAATAAATAATCTCCCAATCAACGCTTCAACTGACTTTGAGCGGTAGATCTCAAAGGAGAAATCGAAATTCCCGGGATGAAAGTCCCGCATCCATCGTCAACAGATCGATACGCGCGGTTTATGTGGGGCAGTAATTGCGGATAAGGCTGTTCGTGTGAAATTCAGTTCAGGCATTGTGTGGATAATGAAAAGAGTGACTGGCATTGCTTTTTAAATACCAACTTTGTAACAGCGTGTACTGCTGTGAATTGTAGTAAGGTCCTTGCCGGCGAACTGATGCATTATCTAAGCAACAGGCGAACATACAGTTAATTAATTATGAAGCAGATGAATAATCGCTGTAAAAAAATTTCATTTTTAATGCTAAAAACTTTATTCCCATCTTTTTTAGTCCAAAGGGATTTGAATCCCGAAGGACTATTAGTTTCGTTTTGGCATTTTGCGTCGGACTCATAAATGTCGGTTCACTTTTCAAACTGTTGCCACAAAATGTTAGAGTCCTGCATTATATTTGAAGAAATTAAATAATGAAAAATCTGCATAAATGTATGTATATTTCTCGTATTGTGATAAAACAACGGTACATAGAGTCATCGAATTTTGAATAACGTAATCCTCCAACGAATATGAGCATGTGGAAGACCAAATTTGAAATTTGAAATTTGTTTTATGATCGATTTCCTATTTTTTAAAACTTTGACGAATTTTTGATTAACAAACTCAAGGATTTCAAAGCGAGCAATGGCAACGTTGTGCAGAAAAAACATTTTTATCTCCAGCGCATGAGTCTCTGTATCGGAAATTCTAAAGATAGGCTCGTTTTAAAACTATTTTGCGGTATTGCTGTTGCACTGGATCTTATGGTTTAAGTGCGAGGAACATGATATTTAATAAAGAAAGGTAACACACAAAATGTTAAAAAACGCCCCTTTGGACGTAATTTAAAATCTGAAACATTTCAGATTTTTTTTTATTTTATTTTGTTTTGTTTTTACATTATCATTATTATTATTGTGCTTGTTTTTAGCCGAAAGGGGCTTTGTCCCTGAAGGACTATTGTTTTCATTTTGCGATTTTGCGTTGAATCGCTGTAAATGTCCGTTTCACTTCTCAAACTGTTGCCACCAAATGTTAGAGTCCTGCATTATATTTGAAGAAATTAAAGAATGAAAAATCTGCATAAATGTAAGTATATTTCTCGCATTGTGATAAAACAACGATAATTAGAGCCATCGAATTTTGAATGACGTAATCCTCCTACGAATATGGGCACGTGGAAGACCAAATTTGGAATTTGTTTTATGATCGATTTCATATTTTGTAAAACTTTAACGAATATTTGATTAACAAACTCAAGGATTTCGAAGCGAGCGATGACAACACTCTACGGAGGAAAAATAAACCTTTTTATCTCCAGCGCGCGGAACTGTGTATCGGAAATTCTAAAGATATGCTCATTTTAAAATTATTTTGGGACATTGCTATTGAACTGAATTTTATAGTTTAAGTGCAAAGAATGTGATATTTAATAAATAAAGGTAACACACAGAACGTTAAAAAAACGCCCCTTTGGACGTAATTTAAAATCTGAAACCTTTCAGATTTTTTTTTTCCAATTTATAGCAGATTTCAGTTTTTTTTTTTTTTTTTTTTTTTTTTTTTTTAAAGCATTTCCAGACATTTCCGGTAACGATGTCTAGACGGGCTTTTGCTTATGAGAACGCCTCTTTTATTTTCATTCGCATCCTTAAAATGTTTGGGCTTTTGAAATCACTCGGTGCTTTTAGAATCCTACTGCATTGTCGAAGCTTAATTAAAGTATTATTATGCAATACGGCTGCTCTTCTTTCAAATATTTACCTCCTTTCATGCTGCTTGCATACCTGCTGAAGTTTTTCGATTGTTTGCATACAAAAAAGTGTGCATTTTTATTCTTTTTGAGGCTGGTAATAAAGTCATTAACTCGGTCTATATAAACTCCCAGTTTCTCTCTGGAAACGTTATAGTAAAAGACAAAATGCATGGAATTCAAAACCAGAATTAAAATTAATTCAAGGTGTTCTTTTTTTTTTTATTCTACAAATAACGATTTGAAGAAAATCAATGCTTGTTGAATAATGTCGCTCTGATTTTGTATAGAGGGTGTTCGCACATTTTTTACACGATTTGCTTTACTGGTATTTCTCCCGCCTTCTTAGCGAACCTTAAGCCTTCGTGGTGTAGTGGTCTGCACGCTCAGCGCGTAATTAAGAGGTCCGCGGTTCGATTCCCGTCGAAGGCGTTGCTAATTTTTCATCTTGTCTGCTTCCAAAAAATACCTTCATAAAACTTCCTTGCATGGCGTATTAAATTATACACATTTTTTGCTCCATTTCATTTAAACTTATTCATTTAAAACTTATTTCCTCGAATTCCACATATAGTTTTCATTCAATTAATTCAGTTCTCACTTCGCGGCAAGGCAAAAATACATAAGTCAAAACATCTTCATTACATATTGAAAAATATAGAAAAACATAAAACATCAAATAGAGTTAAAACACTTAAAAAAAAAAAAAAAAAAAAAAAAAGATAATTTTTACAATTAAAATTAGATTTTCTGCGCAAAAATAAGCGATTCGGCCAGCGGGCAAGAAAGCAGATTTTTTGGTGCACAAAACTGAAAGTTTACTTATGGTCCCACTCGGCAAAAAGACGCTGAAGGTGCAGAAACTGACTTAATTCACTATTCTGCTCAGTTCCAAATGTAAATAAATGGCGGTTCATTAGGCTTAACTCGCCATTTAAACTTTTAAATTGTTGATAATTCTACTCCTATTGCACGCAGATGCATAAAAACCTTAACCGGAACATAAAAAACCACATAATTCAATCATTTTTTAAAGCAAAAAATGAACAATTTACCAACACATAAGAATAAAAACCGTGCTCAGCGATCTAGTTATGAGAGTGGGAATATATATTTATGTTTATATGCTGCAGCCGATTGCAACGAAAAAGGGAGGTGCACAAGTTCATGAGTTATGCAAAATATATCATGAAATAATATACAGACGTCTTGAAATAATCTGTTGTGAATCCATTTTAAATCCATATTATAATTCTTTTTAAAAAAAACAGTCCCTTATTCTGTCCGTACTCGCAGATGTTACGCAAAAACATCGTTCAAATGGTTTCAAATGCGGTTGAAATGGATATTTTCGTTCAAAAATGACACCTGAAATTTTTCGCGATTCCAATACTTCCTTTACTTCGTACAGGAAGTAAAATTCGCCTGCTTGTGAAATTTTATTATTATTTTGTCCCGCTGAGTAGTAACCTAAGTGACTAAAAGGCAATCAACAGAGTTCTTAAATGTATGTTTTTTAGTTTTTAATCTAATCGATTTAAATAAAAATGTATTTAAATTACGAGCTAGCTAATTAGAAAAACTAAATATTTCAATTAAACCATTAAAGTCATTATGTACTTGTCTTTTAACAATAACTCCTTAAGTCGACTGGTCGCTCAAGAGACTAGTTTTCAAACAAATAATATCACGTATATAAAAAGAATTATGGAACCGGGTACCGCGCATTCTATCGGAAAATCTAAAGATATGCTATTTTTAAATAGTATTTTGAGGTGTTTCTCTTGCATTTGATGAGGCATAAGTGCAAAGAAAGAATTCTTAATGATAAATATGAAAGACAAAATGTGTTAGCAGAAGTGAGTCTGAGAGCTGATAGATAACCAACAATGCTCAGCGACATCATAAAAAATCTTAACAAATCCTCTGGTGCCACATCAAAATCTGAATCCTTTCAGATTTGCTTTCTGTATATATACACGGGTTTCCAAAAATTACAAATAGTAATAACTCGTCCATAAATAAGCCAATTCGTATAAAATTTGAATATGTTGTCAAATAAGAGTTGTTGAGTAAAACTGCAGTAAAGCAAATTAGTGGCGCTCCAATCGGAATGCGTCATCTGCGAGGAGCATAAAGTTGCATGTTTGACATAAACTTCGCTGTGTTACCGAGACAAGAAATTTGGGAGAAACACTTCGTAACAATGACCTCCAGGTATCATTTGACCGAAGAACTGCGAGAGCTATTGGGAGACTAGAAGCAGGACAAAGTTAGACAGAAGTAGCCAGATTGCTAAATGTGATTCCTTCTGTGGTTCAAAGACTTTGGCAACAATTTCTAACCACAGATTCGGCACCCAGGATGTTCAACCAAAGAAGGCCAACCTCTCCGACGACCGCCTATGTTTTTGTTATGCGCACCAAGGAATAGAACCGCATCTCCTACTCAATTCAAATCCTTCTTTACTGCAGCTACCAGAAGGTTGGCATCAACGTCAATTGTGCCCAGAAGGCTTCACGAAGGAGGTCTGTAAGCGAGGTGACTAGCCACTTGGGTGCCGCTCACAGCACGCCATAGAAAGGAACATTTGAGCTGGTGCGCGTCAACATACCCAATGGATGGCTGATAAGAGAAGGGTCGTTCTCTTTATGGATGAGTCCAGGTTTAGCCTCCAAAATGAGAGTAGGCATTATTTGATTTGGAAAGTACATGGAAATCGTTATCATTCATCAAATATTCGTGAAAGAGATGCTTACGGAGAAGGCAGTGTCTGTGTTTGGAGTCTGAATCCTTTGGGTGGACACACAGACCTCCATGCCTTTCTGCGTGGAACCATGAATGCTCAATACTATTGAGATGACATCCTTGACGCATATATGGGGCCTTATGCCGGGTCAATAAGCTATGATTTTCAGAACGGCAATGCTACGCTGCACAGGGTTCACATCGTGCATGATTATCTTCAGCAGCAAACAATTCAGTGCATGGAGTGGCTAACTTGATAACAGGGGGAAACCCGAATCTTATCGAGCATGTCCCGGATGCTTTAGTAAAACATATAGCCTGTCGCGATCTTCCTCTTCAGACCCTTGCCACGCATGCAAGTGCTGCGCAATAGCAATGGCTTTGTCTTCCTACGAGACCGTATAATTGACAGCGTCACACATCGTGCTGTGTTGCTAGAGAATCACACATCGTGCTAGAGAAATTCAGACACCAAAGGTAATTTTCCTATACCAATAGCTTCCAAGAAATGACGTCAGCCTCGTCAGCCAATCCAGTTTGCTTGAAAATCTCCAGAACATTCTAAAACTGTACGTGTAGAAAAGGCGGGAAAAACAACTTGACTACGGGGCTGTGGATTTAATTCCACGTACTTTCAAATAAGAGACCGTCGCCATTAAAAATGAAAAGAACATACAGTTAGAATTTTAAGTGTATTTTTAACTATGGAATTTTATCAAGTTATTCTACTATTTGCGCATTGCGCAATACCAAACTATACCAAACTACGCATCCGATTTATTCATTTTATACGTATGTTAATTTCTATAACACCATAATTGTATAGTAATTTCTTTTCATGTAATTTTATACCTTACTATGTATTCTATATTATGGTTCAGTTTCATTAAATTCTACATGTAACTTTTTGAGTAATTGTAATTTTTGTGATTTTTCCTTAATGAATGATAACCAGTGTAAGTATATACTATATACAGTTTCTTGAGGATTATATGTATATGTATCATATATACATGTAAGAAAGGTAAAAAGTTAATATAAATTATAATTTCTAAATATATATTATAAATTATAAATACATATAATATATAAATTATAATTTAAATTAGAAATAGCCCCTTAATGTTTAGTTTTAATTTCGGTATATGCTCTCTCTATTCTAAAAACCTTTTCTTGCACTGCGTCATTTTGGGATTAACACATGTCATGTAACTCTTACATAACTCTGGTGACGTAAATGGAATCAAAAACTGAAACTGTCAATAATTTAACAGCATTATTAGCAATTATCTAATCGAATGCATTGAAAACCGAAACTAGCTCCTTCTAATTTAGATTTCATCCTGAATACTTCATTCGCTTTCTGCACTTGGACCTGCATAAACTGCTACTTGTTACTTCTAATATAAATATTCTTAAAAAGGGCAACAGTAGTGTTCCAATTCGTTTGTCGCAGAAAAATATTTACCGAAATAAAAATGAATAATTTATCTACCTCGGCTGCTAAGTTGCTTTTCATAACGGATCAAGCTTTATGAAATGAAACATCTTTGATACTTGCACAATCAAAATTCCTATATCATTATATCGAAGTCTATTAATATATATATGTGATGTACCAGCTTTTGTCCGGAATAAATAGATTGGTGAAGAATCATAGACGTAGTCGAAGCTCAAAGTATCAGACGATAAGTTTCAAAAAACAGGATCCATTTATTATTATTCAGGAGAAATAGCAGTAAATGAAAAAGAACTACTAATAACTTTTGTATGAAGTTTACTGCATCGTTACATTAAAGAAAAAGACCCCGATATTCCTTTGCGAGTCCTTTTATAGCCTCTGGAAAGGCGGAGCTTCCAAGAAATGACGTCAGCCTCGTCAGCCAATCCAGTTTGCTTGAAAATCTCCAGAACATTCTAAAACTGTACGTGTAGAAAAGGCGGGAAAAACAACTTGACTACGGGGCTGTGGATTTAATTCCACGTACTTTCAAATAAGAGACCGTCGCCATTAAAAATGAAAAGAACATACAGTTAGAATTTTAAGTGTATTTTTAACTATGGAATTTTATCAAGTTATTCTACTATTTGCGCATTGCGCAATAGCTGCATAATATAATCAATATTTCTTTAGTAAATTATTATTTTAAAATTTGAATTAAATTTAGTAAATATAATAACTATAACAATAGACTACAGACTGTATATATACACTATTAGCATATTCCTGACTATTTCAAGCGATTTCTTGCAAAATAATAAAAGTTCTCGAAAGGCAGATGAGAAATACTACATTAAAAGTTTGTCTTATTTATGTACATGTAGGATTGTCCCAGACAGAAAGAAAACAAATGGCTGAATTATAGCCTTGAGGAAGTATGAATTCTTAACAAGCTAATAGTTCTTAAATGAAAACGGTGAATGAGAAGGAGACGCGAGTTTAGTTGTAGAGGAGGAAAAAAAACAGAAAATTCAATTTATTCATCCCAGTTCTTGAAAGATGAATAAACCAGACATAAAGAATACTTTGCTTTTAAATTCTGCATATGCATAGCGATTACATCTACTGACTTTAAATCAATTGCGTTTATGTTCTGTGAAGAACTTCTAATGTAAACTTTTGAATAATAGAAAAACTGAGTAACGGTAAATAACTAAAGTTGTTTTTCTCTATCTCGGTATATATAAATATTACAAAATGGCAATCCAGTTTTGTTAAAAATTACTGAAAATTCTTCCTATCCTAAAAAGGTATTCTTACACCAGGGCTTCTTAAACTTTTTTCAGCCGCGACCGCTTTTTATCACTGAGATTTTTTTCGCGACCCCTGGACCCCATAATATTTACGAAAATTTTGTGGGACCCCATAAGCATTACGCAAATCAGACACATGTGTGAATGAAACCGTCAATTTTTTCACTTGTACTGTCATTTTTTCACTTGCTGTTTTAGGTCATTAACTTTAATTTCTAATTTTAAGACATAAAACAATGTGAAAATTTTAAATAAGTACCAGAAGAAATGAAAGTGTCACGTGCAAAGCAAGTAAAATGAACGTTTTTATTATAAAAAGAATGCGTCGAAACGTTTTCGCTTTTTCTTTTTCTGTATTGACTTATCCTTATCTATTTTCAGACACACTGTGTAAAAATATTTGGTGATTGTGTAGAGAACGTAGGATTTTTTGGAAGCAAGAGAGATGGAAAAATTAGCACGCCTTCGCCGGGAATCGAACCGCAGACCTCTAGAATACGCGCTCAGCGTGCAGACTACCACACCACGAAGACACGCTAGGAAGGTGGGAGAAATACCTTATCAATGTAAAATTATTAAAATAAGTTAAAGAAATATCAAAACTGCTAACATTTGTGCCACAGTTTAAGAAACTCTGCTCTAGACTAATAAGTGTCACTCTGTGAAGAGCATATCATATTATACTACCATTTTCTCTCATAGGGTTAAAATTAATTAAGTTATGATATATTTTAAATTTATTTAAAGATGTTATATTTTAAATTTTAATTATTAATTTAAAAATTAAAATTATCATTTACTATTTCAACGTAATCTTATTAAAGGTTAACTATTTTCATCTGGTTTATTCGCTTCGGTTCCCCCATCAGTGACGGGCGGCTCCTAATGAATTAATTCATAACGTGATATAAGTAATTTTAATTCTCGCTTTAATTAATAATAGGAAAACTGAAATTATCAGTTATCAACTTACCGTATTAATAATTTGTAGATGCACGGATTGTAGATGAGAAAAAAAAAACTATTCAGATATAAATATATTGAAAAAAAGCGATATTTCTTAATGTAAAAATTAGTAAACTGAGCCTATTAATTTTTGAAAAATGCGAATGAAAATTAATAAACTGTATCTTTAAATATTCAAAATAAGTTTATTTCACAATATAAATTATTTCCATTTGCAGACTTTTTTTGTGCATTATTCATGTTCGTTTTGCATGGTAATGAAAATAACGTAAGCTCGGACTTCAAATAATTTAAATCTTCAAATCTTTGTAACACTCCATTTACATGAAATATATAATTTAAATGTGTTCAAGCATAAAATTGCTTCGGGTGCTGCACGCAGGGTCCGAAGCAGCCTGTTAAAACTACAGATTTATACCAAGAGAGCATGTATTCATTCCTTGTGTTCATCCTCACTAGAAAGAATTAAGAGTGACTGGGAGAGTCATGAGATCCAGTCCAGTCATCCACATTTATAGTTCTAGCGCTATTGTACACATCATTAAATTTTTCTTGGCAGGAAACATAATAGATCAACTGTTCTTTTATTGGTATTCCAATCATAGATCAGTTACCATCTACACCACGAGAGCGTGCACGGGTGAATATGATAATGCCTTGGAATCATAATTCTGTCTCTATAAAATTACGAGACTGAATTACCCGTATCCGAATTCTTACATCCCCAAGAAATAAACTCTCGCGGAAAACAAAATTTATCATGTAACAAAAACAGTCAGACGCCGATTTATTCTCACGATTTACTGATTCTTTTTCCTTCATCTGTTAACGTACTACGATCTGAAAATGTTGTCGTGCACCAAAGTTATTCTTCCTCTTGGTACTTCTAAATATCGTTAGATTCAAAGAATAGGCCCGTGGGAATGCAATTCAAACACCGGATGGTCTTCAATCGTCATAGCAACGAAAATGGTGAACGTCAAGGAAAAGGTTTTACGGCGGCGATTCCGGCGCTTTTTGTTATTCCAGTTCTTTTAAGCTATCCGATTACGTTTCAGATATATACTGGAATGCTGCTGGTGATATTCGGTAGTGGAGAAATGACTGGATTTTAAGATCCGGTAAAAATGTGTCTAGGAAATATGTAAAGTGTTTCAGAAGTAAATGGTTGAATGTCTTTGAAAATTTTATAATTAGTTTATAGCTCTGCTTTAAAAAATTCATAAAATTAAATAAATTTCCGAAAGTTGACACGACCTGGTAAGGTGTTTCCTCCCTCCTTTCCGCATGTCTTCGTGGTGTAACTGAACAAAAGCATACACGACGCGTTTTCCGGAGGTCCGGCGTTCTAATTCCAGCGAGGGTGTTGAGAATTTCTTCAGTTTCCTGGCTTCGAAAAATTCTAAAAGGATTCTACAAGTGGAGTCCGAGATCAAAGGTGGTGACAATAATTCACCACCACCAGGATTTGGCGACTGAGAAATGGAAACACGCTCGACGCCTATTAGGGATGTCCGCAGTTTGAATCCCGGTGACGCCCCTGCACATTTTTCCCATTCCTGCATCGATATAACGTAATGACCATTCATCAAAACTGAACAGAAACACGCCAAAGAGAAATATGAAATCAACGAAGCAACTACCTTGCGTTTGGCATAGATTTATTCAAGAACTCAATTGATTTTTGAGGGCAAATAGGTAGAGGGACCTGTGTCTGTTTGGCCTCGAAATCGAATGAAATCTTCATTAAATATGCGCCAGACACAAGGTTGTTCCTTTGCTAATTTTATGACTCAGTTGTATTTTTTTTTTTTTTTTTTTTTTTTTGGTTATTGGTTTCTCTTGTCTAATATAATCAGAACGATCCCACGAATTATTATCATGTCAAGGAGTATAAGTCTGTGTCTGTCTTTGGCCAGAGTCTTGAATACCATATAGGTGGCAGTCTAACTGTATGCTTAGTTCCGCACCACTTTTGAAGGAGAGAGGCCGGGAGCTGGTTTCGAGAGTCTCCCATCAATATTCTCCTACCAGCAACCTCTCGAGAGGACTTTCGACTCGCTGCATATTTTGAGTGCTCCATGCCGCAAAGATACTGTACATTTACAACATCTATGCCTTCTCTGGGTTATCCGGGTACAGGCCCAAATCATAAAAGTTGGTTAATTTACATACATTAAATACATTTTACACATAATTTATATGTTATACCTCTAGTAACAATTTAAAAAAATGTTTTTTATATATTTACTGGCTAGGCGATTCATCTATGAATATTTGAAATTCGTGAATTTCTAAAATATTTCCATGTACATTTGTTAAAAGTCTGTGGAGGGTATTGGACAGGCCACTGTATTTAATCACTTGCTATTCAAGAAAGTGATTAAATAGAGTCAAAGAATCAATCATGAAGAAATCCTTAATTCTGCTTTTTAAATGTGTAGAGCGTGAAGAGATGTAATCTTTAAGCATGCAGATGGGGAATAGACGTTATTTGTAAGCGCGTAGAACTTGAACAGAAGTAATCTTTAAGCATGGAGATTCAGGACAGACGTAATTTTTAAACTTTTAGAACATGAAGAGAAATAATCTTTAAGCGTCGAGAGAAAGAATATAAGTAATCATTATACGAGTAGAGCATGAAGCGAAGTAATCTTTAAGCGTGGAGAGGGGGGAGAGATGCAATCTTTAAGCATCCACAGCTTGACGTTAAGAAATCCTTAAGCATAGAGAGGGGGATGAGAAGTGAATTTTAAGCACGGAGTGGGTGCAAACGTAATCGTTAAGCGTATAGAGCGTAAAGAGGGTAGAGGGACATAATATTTGAGCGTGTAGGAACGCATCTTTAAGCATGGAGAGGGGGAAGAAACCCAATGTTTAAGCGTGTAGAGCGTGATTAGAAACAATTTTTAAGTATGGAGAAAGGAGAGAGACATAATCTTTAAGCGTGTACAATGTGAACAGAAGTAATCTTTAAACGTGGAGGTGGAGGAGAGATGTAATCCTAAAGCGTGAAGCGAAGTAATCTTTAAGTGTGAAGAGTAAGGACAGACGTGATTTTAAGCGTAAACAGAATTACTGTTTAAACGCAGCGTAAACAGAATTAATGTTTAAGCGTAGGAAAGGAGGAGAGAAGTAATCTTTAAGAGTGTATAGAAATAATCTTTAAGAGTGTATAGAAATAATTTTTAAGAGTGTATAGAAATAATCTTTAAGAGTGTAAAGAAAATAATCTATATGATCGGAGAGAAATAGAGACGTAATCTTCAAGCGCGTGCAACGTGAAGCAAAGTAATCTTTAAGCGTGGAGAAGGAGGACAGACGGGCTAATCTTTAGAATATGGTAACAGGTATAGTTTGGCGACATTTTGGTAAGGCGATAAAGGTTACTAGCTAGGACTTTAACAGTGTACATGGATAACGTCAAGAGTGTGCGCAATGCCATTTTTGTGCAATTCTGAGATGTTTTTTTTAAGTGAAAATAGGTCGAGGTGTGGATGGATATCGTGCATGTGCAGTTCTTAAAAACGCGGCAAGCAGTTTGCGATTCTGCACTTTCTCCCAATTTCGCACCTAATCTTCGTCATGATTAAGCACTTTTGTTCCATAAAAGTTCTAGCATAAGCGTAATTCGGCTAGCAGATTGTTGGAAAAAAAAAGTTGAGTAAAAAAAAATATATGCTTTTACTTCATGAAAACAAAATGGCGTCTAAAAAAAAACTAGCAGGTTGCTGTAGCAGGGTTGGTCGCCAAATTTTAGCCAAAAGATCGCCAAGTTACCATAATCCAAAGATTAACCGACAGACGTAATCTTCAAGCGTATATAACGTGCAGAGAAGTAATCTTTAAGCGTGGAGAAGGTAATTTTTAAGCGTGTGCAGGGTGAACAGAAGTAATCTTGAAGAGTGGAGATGCAGTAGAGATGTAATCTTTAAGCGTGTACAGTGTGAAGTAATCTTTAAGCGTGGAGGCGTAATCTTTCAATGTGTATAACGTGAAGAAAAGTAATCTTTAAGCGTGGAGACGGAGGCGAAGCATAATCTTTAACCATTTACAGCGTGAAGAAAAGTAATCTTTAAGCGTGGAGACGGAGGCGAAGCATAATCTTTAACCATTTACAGCGTGAAGAAAAGTAATCTTTACGCTTAGAGAGGGACGACAGACTTAATCTTCAAACTTGTACAGTGTTAAGAGACTTAACCTTTAAACGTTGAGAGGGCAGAGAGACGTGATTTTCGAGTGTGCAGGTTTTCCACAGCAGGAAACATGAAAAATCTATTGTGCTGTTGCAGGGTTTGGCAATCATCCACTAGCTAGCTGAAAGTACTAACCACTTACAACGGGGAAAAACGCAAGGGAAGAATAATTCTTCTTCACAAATTCTTGAAGGCGTTCTTCAACAATAGAAAATGATAAATATGATTAAACACCGTTATGAGATATTAAACGCTTAGACAAGTAGTACAACGCGTTTATCTTTATCTAAGTACTAAATAATGTTTAGTCCGACGACGATGTACAATTAGCTAAATGGCATAGATTATTTCATTGATTCATATCGGAAATTTTCAAGTTTATGACTAGAAATGAGACAAAATGTTGCAAAAGGCCCAAACTTCCGCTTTCGAAATCAAAACAATGCAAAAACTTTCGTAACCAGGCAACGAGCGAAAATTTTTCAAACAGAATGTTACTGCTGTTTATAAAAGGTGTGTCTCGTAAACGTTACTCGCGTGTTGAAAGATCATAACTATATATGAGAAAAAAAAATGTTTCAAATGAGGAATGTTAAAAGTAAATTCATTTAAAAATAAATAAATTCAACTGATAGTTAGTGTACAGCGAAACATTTCCGTATATTTGCGCTGGAAACCATTTTTTCTAAATTGGCTGAACTGAAGCAAGCCAACTGGATTGTTGATGCTTTCCCACACAACTGTTTGCATACAGTGAATTTTAAATTTTCGGGTCATATGTGTGAATAATTTTCCTTTTTTCAAGTGAAACATATTCATCTGCAGTCGGATATATGTCAAATATCGATTCTGCAATCTGTTTTTGTTAGTAGCATAGCATTTGATGGTTCATTTAAAAAGTGGAATTGTAAATAGATTTTTTTTTCTTTCCAATTTTCCCATTAATTGTCAAAAATCAGAAATAAATTTTTAAAAAACTACAGTCGGGAAAACTCAGAATAAAGAAACGCTCGAATAAAAGGTTACCTATTAAAATCTTTCAAAATTTGAAAACAAAATGAATTATCATATAAATACTAATATTTTTTTCATAAAAAAAATTATATCTGCTGTTTCTAATTAATAAAAACATGTCCATATTATTGCGTGCGTACAGATTTGTGATAGATTTGTTGAAATCCTCACAACAAAACTCCGTCTTGGAGGGTACAATAAAGCCGACACTTTGGCTTTGAACTTAAGAAACTAAGAATAATTACTAAACTAATCTTAACTAAAGAGATATAGCTGAAGCTATCAAGATTCTAACCGTGTTGGCTCTTTAACGTTAATTGACTGCAAAGCTATCAAGGACCTAAAGTACGGCCGAGCGTAATAATAGCTTACGAGAGAGTAGCCTAAAAAGGCGAACGCGTGCAGACAGAATACCTGGTATCTCTCTCTCTAAGATCTTCCCCTTTACCCCATTCTGTATTTTAGCAATTTGTTTTTTAGTATTTTAGGTTTTTACTCTTGTACTCTTGTTTTTACTCTTGTATCTTACATATGTGTTTCTCTTCATATTTATCTTAATACCAATGCATCCTTATGTTCGTATCTGTTAGTATTTGTTTGTTTTTGCCTGTACATGTATCTATTCTTGTATTTGTTTTGTATAGTTTTATGTATCTGTGTTATTCCACACCCACAAAGCTATTGTCACGTAACCATTGTCAAACAATAATCCTCAGCCCCTGTTTGGCCATGTATTGATCTTTAGATCTGTATTATAAACTCCCGAGGCAGCCTCACGGGGCCCCAGGGAGTTGTTATTCCTAGATAGGGAAGGGCGTGGGACACACGCCTGTTTACCTATGTTAAACAACAGGCGTCCCCGTCCTCCGTCACCTGTCACCTGTCCCTCTAAGATCGAAGAACTTTGCGGTTAAATACCGCTCTTCCTCATTATGTATTCAGACGTGATTCTAAAACTATGTTCTGGCCGGAAGTGTAAGTTGAAGTTAAGAACTGATAAGAAAGGAACTTTAATCAAAATTTAACTGTTAATAAAATTAACATAATTCTTACTGGTTGTATGCATACAGAACTGATGGAAGCTTGATAAAATTTATTTTACCAAACGTATCACTTCACACTTCTGGAAACAAGAAGTACATTCACAGTACTTCTTGTTTCCAGAATGTGAAGCATAACAGTACAACACATTTCACAGTATCACAGAGTACAATCAGTAGTTACACTTCATTTAACTGCTAAGAGCGTTAAACACAACGCAATGTAAAGCGCATCTAAAGAGCGAAGGTAACCCAGAGATATCTCAGTACCCCGAACTTACGCTGAAATAACAAGTACTAACCAGTGACACAGCTTTCACCCGGTCGCCTAGAAATGTCTAGTACTTATCGAAATTACTGAATGGAGATAAGGGCCGATATGTCATATGCTGAGTCTTATAGAAAGCAAAATGCTTTTTCAAACTAAAAACAGACTTGCTTCCATTTTTCTTGATTTCTGGTTTTCAAATTAACTTTAGCCACGAAATTTTAAAATAAGCAGTTTTTATTCCCAAATCTATAAATTAAAGATAGCAAGATAGATGTGCTTCCGAAAAGCTCGTATTTCTCTGTTTTGCAGATCTCTTTTCGCAATTTTTTCAAACAAATAACTATATTTTAGTCGTTATTCCTTCCTTTCACACTATCAGTTACCAAATTGCACGCACTTAAAACAAATGAAACTTGTTTATAATACTTTTCTCCTGTCAATAAAATATCATACTCGATTCTTAAAAGCTCGATTCCTGACATACATTCTTGGAATATTTATAACATTACAGTTTTAATTCTTTGAATTTAAGAATACGAAACTTAATGAAAGTAAACAAATAAATCAATTATTGCAGAACATTGTTGGTCTGCAAAACACAAATTCAGTTTTGTTTCTGCCAAAATCATCCAAAACCCCTTATCCGATGGTGAATAAAATTTCCATGTGTTTCCTTTTCATATGTTTTTAATACACATGAAAAGAAATCATATGTATAAAAAATCTTTTTATATTGATCAATGACTTGAATTCTAACCCGTATTTTACACTAATGTATATGGAGTTCAGTTCTTTATTTGATACCAATTTCTATCCTTCAGTGGCATCACTTGCTTTGTTTCTTTTCGTAATTTTTCTTTTTCCTTTATTATAGAGGGCTGTGTTATTTAGTAACTAGTGAGTTCTAAAAACCTTGTTTAAGGGGACTCGTACACCTTAAAACTCATAAGATTTTCGAATATGTGACTGTTGCTAGAGAGCTATGTTATTTAGTAACTAGTGAGTTCTAAAAACCTTGTTTAAGCCTACTTTTTGTTTGTGGTACTTGTCTTTCATTCAATCGCACCTGAAGACTGATAGTGTACAGTAGCTGAAAACGGTTAAGCTAAAATAAACCTGAATGCCAAATAGTATTACTTAACTATATTCAGCTCTAAGCTGGGAAATGATCTCATCACAATCTTTCTTTTTTAAATTCAAGAATTACCTCCTACAATCTCCATCGTAAACAGAGGATGATGGAAAATGCAGCCCATCCTGTAATTAACGTGAAAAGACCCAGAAACAACGCTAATTAATCTGTCCAAGTTCTCTCTCTCTCTTTCCTTCCCGATCTGCCTTTTGTTTATTTCTAATTCTTTGTTGGAAATACTAGAGACAGTTAAACAGATAATTTTGTTCAAGAAGAAGCTGCGGGAAAAATACAAAAGGTGACAAGAAATTTTCAAACACCGCATACTAATTAGAGGAAAGATTGTAATTAATTGTGAGAGAGTCTCCAGTTATTTCATTCATCGTTTTCTTTAAATTAAAAAGAAAGTAGGATTATGCGTGACGTATATGTTTGCGTGCTTTGGACGTTAAGCATTCACGCAGGTTTCATTCATTAATTTTAAAACTCATTTCGAGTTTAACTGAAACTAAATTTTATTTCTATTTTTATAAATAATAGATTTTTCTTGAAAATCGGTAGGCAATATACTTTTTGAAAACAATTTTAAAGGTTTGGTTTATTTAATTAAACCAAAAATAAAATTAAATGGAAAAAAATTTAAATGGCAAAGCATGCATGGGCTACCTGCCTAAGGGAAGGTATGCATTCATGGAGGACTGTCTATGTTTAAACTGTCTCGTTACACGTTAAAAATGAAAAAAACCACGAAAACGCCTAAGGTAATTTTAAAGAGGGTACCGGACCGAATCACTATAGCTAATGTAGCAATAACTTAAGAAATTTAAAGTAAAACGCGCTAAGGACAATATGCCATCGGTAAGTTTTGGGTTAGCGTAACCCATTTATGATTCAAATTAAATTAGAAACTCGACAATACAAAAGTATGTCTCTTTGTATTGTCGACAATACAAAATAAATACAAAAATAAAAACATACTTTTGTATTGTCAAAATACAAAAGACATACTTTTGTATTACTTAAATAAATAAATAAATCTTGTATTAATTTAAATAAATAAATAAATAAATCTTGTATTAATTTAAATAAATAAATAAATAAATCTTGTATTATTAAAATAATTTTGTATTACTTAATAAATAAATAAATTTTGATAAAAACAAAAGACATACTTTTGTATTGTCGACAACACAAAAGTGTGTCTTTATGTCAAAAGTATGTATAAATGTATTGTCTCTTGCGAAATATTTGTCTTGAATTCAATCAACAAATTCGGCGATTTAAACGAGTGTTACCCCAGCCCGAATTAAAATGCTTTTATCTTCCCCGCGGCAGTGTATTGTCGCTTAGTAAAGCGAAACACGGCTGAAAAAGCTTTCGATCAATAAATTCAAGCATACAATAACATTATCTAAAGTTTACAACTTTTAGAGTTTTAAAAATAAACGCTCAAATAAAAGCTAAGTGAAGAAAATAGCATAAATTGCCACTCTAATATTTAATTATTCCTAAAGCAGTAGTTTCACGTATCGGTAATTCACTAACAGAAATGTCTGCGAGTTATGGCTCACACTACACTCAGTATGTGTAAAACTTATACCACTTCATCTTATACCAGTACACAATCATAACTCAACAGCCCTTACTTGTCTTCTCATAGTAAATTTAAAAAATCTGATGTGTACAACACATGACTTCCTTGTACGGAATATTAAATTATATGCATTTTTTCTTGCATTTCATTTAAACTTATTAGATTGAATTAAACCTACTTCGCCGACAGCGCATAAACCACAATAGAATAAATGCATTCTTTAAAATTCACTTTGTTTACCATAGCGACACTCTGGCGCTAGGTTCACTTAACAGTATTTTATTTCGTTCATATTATAACTCAGAATGCACAAAATTTATATCATTTAAAGAATTATCGAATCGTAGCCACATGTTCTATTCAAATACTATAATATAGCTAGAACGATGTATAAAAGAAATTAAGCAAACAAAACAAAAAGAAACAGTTTTTCACAGACGATTGATTATTTCTAATTCAATTAATTCAGTTTCCACTTCGCGACAAGGCAAAAATACATAAAAACTCAAAATGTCTGTTATAAAAAATACCAAGTAAATCTTAAACGCTTATTTCCTCGAAAAAGTTCCAGAAAGGATTAAGCATGATTTAAATAATAAATGAAGGCGTTATCTTTGTTGTTGCGAAGCTAAGTTTCTCTAGATTGGCAACAAATCCGCTACTCAGCTGTTTCTAATGTAAACAAGAGCAATGGCCGCCATCAATTTAGGCTTAGCGGCACTTAAACAATTTTAAAATTGTTGCTAATTCTAAAAATATTGCATACAGATTTACTAAAGTCATAAAACCCTTAACCGGAAGATAAGAACAAGATAATTCAATCATTTTTAAAGCAAATAATGTACAATTTACGAACATATAAGAGTAAAGAAACTGAGATCACTGAGCCGGGTAACAGAGTGGATATATATATAAATATGTTTATATACGTTTGGCGCGGCCGATTGAAACCAAAATACGAGGTGCACATCTACATGTTATAGTAGTCTTATATACAAAATTTCAACGTTCTGAGGCTACTCGTTTTTGAGGTATGCGAGATACGTACGTATACGTTCGTACAGACGCCACGAAAAATTCTCTTCAGAATTCATTTTAAAGCAGTTTTTTAGTTTTTTGGAGGAAAATAGTCTTTTATTCTGTCCTTACGTACATATATCACGCAAAAACATCGTTAAATTGCATTCGAAAGCGGTCAAAGTGGATAGTTTCGTTGAAATATGCTGCTTGAAGCTTTTCGCGATTACAATACTTCCTTTTTACTTCGTACAAGGAAGTAAAAAAAAGGAAGAGTTTGCAAATTAAATCACGGATTATTAATCAACACTAACTTTCAGCACTTTAAGCGACCTGCCCTGAAATTTTGAATTCCTAAAACCAGATTCTTAATCACAATACGCTTCAATTTTATCTTCAGCTAATCACTCACCAACATTCAACAGCAAAGGCAATCGATGAAGTCTCTGACAAGTACTAAATCTTCCCAAATAGATCGGCTCTAGCTCTTACTAACAGCAATGCGGCTTTTTACTCTACAAGGCATAATATGCATTCTTGCCTTACACAGTAAACGCCCAGTTTTCAGCTTTAATATGCATAAGCTCTTGCTGTGATAGGATGTATGTTATGTAAATCAAAGAGAGGATAGGACAATTTTAAATTTAGCGTAACGCCTAGTGAAACATTTGTCATGCAAGAATGAAAATTTAAAAAATTAATAAAAAGAATATCCGAAAGCTTTCATATTTTATGTTACTCCCAAAAGGGTGTACTTTGAAACGTTTTGTATGTTACCTTTATTTATTAAATATTATGTTCTTTGCACTTAAACTACATAAAATTCAATTCAACAGCAATATCGCTAAAGATTTAAAAGCAGCAAAATATCATGTCTTTAGAATTTCTAATACACAGTCTCGCGGGCTAGTGACTAAAAATGTATTTTTCCTTACAGTGTTGCCATTGTTTGCTTTGAAATCGCGGAGTTTGTTTATCAAAAATTCGTTAAAGTTCTACAAAAGTTTAAATAGATATTAAAACAAATTCTAAATTCAAGATTTGGGCTTCCAGATGCCTATGTTCTATTGAAGAATTACGTTATTTATAATGTGATGGTTCTAGGTGCCTTTGTTTTTTCACAATGCAAGAAACATTTATGCATTCATGCAAATTCTTTATTATTTAGTTTCTTTAGATATAATACATGGTGATAAAATTTAGTGGCAACAGTTTGAAAAGTGAATCAAAGCAAAACGCTGTTTTAAGACTAGTAGCCTTTTCGGTCTAACGCCCCTTTGGGCTAATAAAACATTATGCTAGCTGTAGTTTCACTGGAACTCGATACAGCCTTTTTTAAATGTCATAGAATAGAGTTAGCTGTCTTTAGCCTGACATCAGCAACTTTTGCAGTATTCTTAACATAAAATGCAAATTGATTCGCAATGCCAAAGAATGTTTCAATAATAACAGATGCTTATGATAGTATGATAGTAAACCTCTTCATCCTTCTTACCTTAGCATATTGTTACATATTTTGCATTGAAAAAAAGATAGCTTGTAGTATCGTGTGGCCCCAACTTGTCAGCAACTGTGGTAGTGACTGCTATGAACTGTAAAGTTACACAAACACGTTAAGAAGGGTTTAAAGCCCTTTTTATTGCACTTTAGAAATAACAGCTGCGTTCACTTGACGCTCACAAACTACGCCGACCCGGCGGTTTAACAAAAACAGAAATGTGAAACAAAAAATTAAATGACAGGATGAATAAATAACTAGATCACTACCTACGAGGCTCTAAAATCGTAACTAACTTAACAGCGTTCTAAGATACAGCTGACATTCAGCAAGCTTACTGATTAAGCAGTTGAAGATTCAACGAACTGTCGAAATAGGCACACAGGCCGAAACGCGCGGTTTTTAAATTTCTACCTAACAACCTTCACGTTCGCGATTCAAGAAGCACACACACAATCTCGTTTCCCTTCAATTTAAACTCAACTTACTTCTGCTAAAATTTGAATATACTGCGCGTTCTACTACAATTTACATACTCTGGCGTTGGCAATTCTAGGGGAAATTAAAGGCTTGACAGGAAAGATAGCTTAAAATAAATGTTAGTTAAAATAAATATAAACCCTACAAGCTAATGTTAGTAAAATTATAATTAAAATTGTTTTATTTCTCCGTGAAATGCAGCCCGAGACATATTTTAAGAGAAATCTACGCAAGAAAAGTAAAAATAGAGGAATATAATAGTGCACTTAATATAATGAATAAAATAGTGCACTTAAAATTTAATAAATAGATATTTCGTAATTTGTATTTAAATGGAATAAATATAATTGACTGCTGTGGCAACTGTAAGCGTAATTATACCCTTTTGCTTTCCACAAATCTCAAGAAATAAAGAAATTACTATGAGCGTTATATTCCGGATATAAAAATAACAGATTAAAAATAAGAAGATTTTTACATATGCTTAAATGCTGTTTATTTAAAAGAAATGACAGCCTTATGAATTAATAGTCTTCATTATCGGATAACATGAAACGTTCGGCCTGTTCTCTGCCGTTATATCTTCAGGCACATCATCGAATTCTATTTCATCTTCACCATCATTGTCATTCTAATCCATAAATAAATAATCATCATCCGTTCCATCTTTCACCAACACCAAACATCCTTGCAGCAGCACTATTTCCATTTTTTACTTCCTTGTACGAAGTAAAAAGGAAGTATTGTAATCGCGAAAAGTTTCAGGCAGCATATTTCAACGAAAATATCCATTTTGACCGCTATCGAATGCAATTTAATGATGTTTTTGCGTGATATCTGTACGTAAGGACAGAATAAAGGACTCTTTTCCTCCAAAAAAATTATAAAACTGCTTTAAAATGAATTCTGAAGAGAATTTTTCGTGGCATCTGTACGAGCGTGTATGTACGCATCTCGCATGACTCAAAAACGTGTAGCCTCAGAATGTTGAAATTTTGTATATAGGGCTACTATAACTCGTGGCGTCTGTACGAACGTATGTACGTACATGTATATATCTCGCATAACTCAAAAACGAGTTGCGTCAGAACGTTGAAATTTTGTATATAGGACTGCTATAACATATAGATGTGCACCTCGTATTTTGGTTGCAATCGGTCGCTCCAAACGATTGTAAATATATTAATATATATATGCACTCTGTTACCCGGCTCAGTGATCTCAGTTTCTTTATTCTTATATGTTTGTAAATTGTACATTTTTTGCTTTAAAAATGATTGAATTAGATTGTTCTTATCTTTCGGTTAAGGTTTTTATGCCTTTAGTAAATCTGTATGCAATATTTTTAGAATTCTCAAGTTGTTTAAGTGCCGCTAAGACTAATAATTTTTTTGATGGCGGCCATTGCTTGTTTACATTTGAAACAGCAGAGTAGTGGATTTGCTGCCAATCTAGAGAAACGTACCTTCGCAAAAACAAAGATAACGCCTTCATTTATTATTGCTAATTAAATCATGCTTAATCCTTTCTGGAATGTTTTCGAGGAAATAAGTGTTTAAGATTTACTTAATTTTTAATAATTAGTAATTTTTAATTCAGATATTTTGAGTTTTTATGTATTTTTGCCATGTCGCGAAGTGAGAACTGAATTAATTGAATGAGGAATACTGAATCGTCTGTGAAAAACTGTTTTTTTTTTTTTTTTTTTTTTTTTTTTTTTGTTTTGTTTTGTTTTGTTTTGTTTGTTTAATTTCTTTTATACATCGTTCTTGCTTTATTATAGTATTTGAATAGAACATGTGGCAACGATTAGATAATTCTTTAAATGATATATATTTTCTGCATTCTGAATTATAATATGAACGAACTATAATATTGTTAAGTGAACCTAGCGCCAGAGTGTGGCTATAATAAACAAATAGAGTGAATTTTAAAGAATGCATTTATTCTATTGTGGTTTATGCGCTTTCTGCGAAGTAGGTTTAATTCAGTCTAATAAGTTTAAATAAAATGCAAGAAAAAATGCGTATAATTTAATATTCCGTGCAAGGAAGTCATGTGGTGTACACATCAGATTTTTTTTTTTTTTTTTTTACAAACTGAATAACTTTGCATTTCAAATCAGCACTAGAATAACATTCTTGTGCACATCTGCATTGAATACAACCCACCTTCTTTGCTGAATTATTTACTCCCTCAAGCAATTCCCCACACATGTATTGTTCCCCTTATCACTTGCCAATTCAGTATTGTTCGAACGCTGGAAAAAGTCTTCAAATGAAAGACTTTCAAAGACAAAAGCATCGCACATGTATCTTTCTGGTCTCTTTGTAAAGAAAAGAATGAGCGTTATATAGTGAGTGTATCTATGTATCTAAAAATTTAAAAATTCATAGTCAGAAATTACAGTTATTCACCAGTCAGAAATTACAGGTTTTCACCAGTCAGAAATTACAGGTGCGTGTTAATTAATACCTGTGCGCGTTATATGCTGGAATACACTGGTGTGCAAAAATTAAGGACGGGGCGGTTTTTTCAATATAACTTTGTACAAAAACTTTCCAAATCAACACATTTAATACCGTAAGATCCCCAATACGTAAGGACATGAGTAATGTAAGCAACACTTACTAAAAGAGAAATCAGAGGGATAAAAAGAAGTTTTATTGAAAAAGTAGCATGGAGCGCAATGCGACTGAAGGCCGAAACATCCCTGTGATGAGTGTCCAGCAAGAAACATCCGGTCTTTAATAGGGGATATGATCTTCCCTGACTGCTAGGCAGGTTTCACAGCGTCTGCCCATGCTGAGAATGAGGGTGTCAATGAATTGTTGAGGCATTGCTGCCCATTCGTCTTGAAGCGCCGATCGAAGCTCCGGAATCGTTACTGGTGCTAAGGTACGAGCTGCCAAGCGTCTGCCGAGAAACTCCCATACATGCTCGATAGGATTGAGATCCGGAGATCGTGCCGGCCAATCCATACGTTCAATATCCTCACTCTCTAAGAGCTGTTCGGCAGCTACTGTGCGATGACATGGTGCATTGTCGTCCATGAAAAGGAACTGCGGACCCCTAGCGCCTCTAAAAAGACGAACATATGGAAGAAGAATCTCGTTACAATAACGGGTCCAGTTGACTGAACCAGCGTCGAAGATGTGAAGGTCTGTACGACTACCAAGCATGATGCCTCCCCAAACGATAACACCGCCACCTCCATACCCGTCCCTTTCAATGATGTTCGAGGGATGATTGCGGCTTCCCCGCTCTCTCCAGATGAGTATGCGATGAAAATCGCTACTCAGACTGAATCTGCTCTCATCTGTAAAGAGTACTCGTCCCCATTCATTGTCTCTCCAATTCCGGTGTTCCCGGCACCACAGAGAACGCGTTCTCCGATGGGCAGGCGTTAGAGGTACACACCGTACAGGGCGTCGTGCAAACAGACCACCAACGTGCAGTCTTCTGGCCACGGCAAAACGCGATATCGGTCGTGCAGTCGCCTGTGTCGTGTGTCTAGCGATTTCTCCCGCTGTCTGCCGCCATGTTTCTTCTGTCCTGTAAGGTAATATACCTGTCATCTGCGGGTGTGGTTCCTCGTGGACGACCACTACTAAACCCCCGGATAGCTGTTCCTGTAGTTTGAAATTGTCTCCAAAATCGGAAACGATGCTGTGAGCAATTCCGAACTCTGCAGCCACACTTGTCACACTGCGGCCTTCCTCCAACTTCCCAATGATTCGACCTCGGGTAAAAGCATCCAGATGTCGTCTAACAGATTGATTATTCGCCCTTTCTCGCTGAGGCAGCAACTCGGTGTGATTTTAACTGCTATACGGCGTGCAATCTCTTTGCCAGAAATACTGATCTTACACCGACAATATGGTTTATACTGCTCAGACACTCCCCCATTACGTCTACCTGCATATCTGCGCATGTGCTACTGTACATTACCTTACTTAATCTCCTGATTGGTCTTTCTGTCCGTTCTGCCTCTTCGTTCAGCTGATATGCTAATTTTTCGACTTTGTCCTTAATTTTTGCACACCAGTGTATATGCCTAAGAGGAAAGATGCCTTCTTGAAACCTCCTTTCGGAGCTAAACTGATTCGTATTGACGTTCCAGAGGGAGAAAAAATCACCAAACCCAAGCCCATAGTCTTATTATCGAACCCAAACTACCAGTATTCAGCGGTCTTAGCCACTCGGACACTAGTGGGGTGTTGTTCATCCTTCTACGGAAAGTAACAAATATTTGTAATGAATCCAGCTGCTAACATTGTAGAAAGTCATACACAGCGTTATCTATTGTGAACAAGCATGAAGAAATATACAGCGGCACCTGCTGCAGGGGGGAAGGAACTTTTTTCTGTCAGTAAATCAGCCCTGTAATGTTGTGTCCCGTTGTCAGCCCCAAAATATCGTGAACTTTCGTTTATTTCTCACGTTTCATAGCTAACTAAACTACTGGCAAGTAAAAGATTAATGTACAATAAATTAAAATTAAAAAATTATAATATGCCTTAAATATCTTCGTACAGACTCAGACATAGCTTGAAGGAACTGAGGATTTGGCTTATTTCTAATTACATTTGGTTAATTCAACGTTGCTTAAATTAACATATAAACATGTACAGTTACTTCCACGTTAAAGTAGTATGAATTTTTTTTCTTAGGAAATCCAAGTAGAGGAGGATTAATTTAATGAATCTTTAATTAGAGCTTTAAGAGAAAGAATAAATGCCATGCTGATTCTCTTATTCAAAAATGGTTAAAATTCTCTCCACGTAAAATATTTCATTACAGTGTCGTTAATCATTCCTTTAATATCAGTATTTATTCAATTTGCATAGTTAAGCTTAATAATGAAGTCGTTATCAAGCTTTCTATTTTTACTTTTCTTCTTAATGTTAGCAGTTCGTTTTGTTTCCTTTTCCTGCAGAATATATTGTTACGAATTTTGTATAATGTAATACGAAAGGCTTCAAGAAAAGCGAAGCTCTAGTGGAAAAATAAGATTACAGAGGCAAGGCTATTTAACATTGAGTTAAATGGCTATTTTGCTAAACTGGCCAGATATTGCCAAGTTGGCGGTGGTTTTGGCAATTACTTTTTGCCGCCAAATTTGGCGAGAAGTCACCAAAAGTCCCCAAACCTGACGACTATTTCGCAACATTTGCTGCGATCCCTGTATATCTATAATTGAATAATTGTAAATGATTCTCCTATGTAACTGCAACTGTATCTGTCCCTCATATGTCACTGTAACCGTATATGTCTTCCAGTAATTTCGAAAAATGGAAACTACTTTAAATTTATCCGCGACCTGGAAAAAACTGTGTAAGAAAGCGTTAGTTCTCAGTTTTTCAGCTCAGAGTTGAAAAGATTATTAAGATCTTCGTGCCACCTTCGTTGCTTAGATGCGCTTTGCACTGCGTTGTGTTTAATGTTCTTAGTAGTTCGAAGTGGTAAGTACTGACCGTGCTCTTATACTGAGAAAAGTTGTACGAGCACATCTATGGTAAGCTACAGAACTAAAAAGCGTTTCTTTTAAGAAAATAAAATTTGTCATGCTATCATCGGTTCTGTGTGCATTCAATATATTACGAATCCATACACAGGCAACAATATTTCAATATGAGTTTTAAGCATAAATAAAAACAAAATGCTGTCTGAGCAGCATATTTTAGGTTTCTTCAATGAACTATACACCGTTTCCAGACGTCAACTCAGCGTAGAGTTGACGAATGATATACATCGGCTGCGATGATCAGCAAAATAGGTTGAAGCGCTCTTTTGGCTTCTATCTAACAGACCACAGTTCGATTCTCAAGGTCTTTTACCGCCTTCAAACGCTAATCAGAGCTCGCAGCACAGCACTTTGGCTAACAGATTGCGCTACTGAAACATCCAGAGAACGGAGTAGCCGAACCAAACTGGCAGAGCTAACAGCGCTCTTCAATCTGGCTTGCTGATGTTGCGGATCTCGTCCTTGTGCTAGCGGCTAATTGGTAATCGTGATCAGCGCCCAGATCTAGCACGAAAGAAGTAAACACATTGTCCAGTGTCTACACCTCTTAGTGTATCTTTTAGATTCAGTTGCCAGATGGTGTTAGTGAAATTATTTCAGGGTCATTTTTTTATTTACCTTTCTTGGGAATATTTTATTTATCTGTTTGTGAGCAATTTTACGCCATGCTCAGTATTTTTCTATATTAGGTGTAATAATGCCTAAGCACAATAAAACTTACTAAACATTCTGAGCACAATAACATAAGCACCTATAATCAAATATCCTTATTTCTCGGCAATAGCCGTGTTCCAAAAGAATCCTTATTAAGTTCGCACAGCCAAACGTGAGATGCTTAAAAATAGTTGAAACGTAAATGACTAGTAGTTTTCAAATAAATACTAAAATAGTCTCCTTGATAAGTTATAAAGCTTCTTTTTCCAGTTGTAGTAAAATCATTGTAAGATTTTTATTGTTGTTCTTGTGACTTGTCTCACTTGTTTAACAGTAACATCAGCACACGTATGGGCTTAGGAAACACATCAACATTTCCTAAGCCCATACGTGTATTAATGATTAAGCATTTAATGACTATTTTAAATAAGCAACAAAATAACTTTATTTAATCAGTTTTTATAAAGCATTCAACTAATGAATGAACAGATATTAGAAAATGTCATAATTTGTGTAAAATAGCATCCTGAAATACAGTAAAATACAATAAATATATGAACTCCAAACTTGCACTGACGACTGAAAAAAAAAATGTTAAAATCTCAGAAACTGAATAGAAACCAAAGAATCAGAGTAAAGTATTGCTCTAGAATGAATAAAGAAATCGTCTTGTTCTTCGCTGAGCTTTATAAATTGGGAGTGAAATCCGATAAAGGATTTATCTGAAAGAGTTCGGGAGAATTTTGATTAGATAGCGAAAAAGGGTAGATGATTCCAGAAGGTAAATCAAAGAAACAGGAAAGAAAAGCAACAGAGTAAAATACGTATTTTTGTTGGAAAGAAATCAGGAAATATTATCACTTGGTTATTTTATTATGGTCAACTAAAAATGTTAGCTTTTTTTTTTTTTTTTCAACTGAAAGTAATATATAAGATCCAACAAAATAAACATAACAAATTAGATTCTAAGAAACTGCTATATATTTCGGTGCTCATTTTTGTGGTGTAAATGGTTAGGACATCCATTCAAGAATGGAAGACCTGTTGTCTGAATCCCAATGACAGCACATTCGAATTTTGAAGTCTCTTACACAGAAAATTCTAATCGTTTTTATACGGGACACCTGGATATTAGTCTGTTACTCTAAAATAGGAACTTCAAGGAGGTATGACCCTCGCATCATTTACCCTCATAACATTGTAGTGAAAATAATATATATGTAGTGAAAATATTTGTATGTAGTAAAAATACTTATATATTTTAATTTCTTATGTAATGAAAAATGTGTTAATTTCTGTAGGCTATGAGAAGTATTTAAAATAATTATTCAGGTGTATTCAGGTGTATAAGTGGTAACCAAAATTTTGAGTATCAATTTTATCAGCGATGAAATTATAACAGTGATTAAGAGTACATCACGTTGTTTCCGCAATAACCCGAATGATAGAGATAAAATATGTGACCTACAGAGGATAGCAAAATAAAGTACTTACCCCAGACGTTGTAATAGTTGAAGAAGAAAATACAAGTTATTCGTCTACAATTTACTCTATTTATCTTCCTATCAAAAATTTTATTGCTGAGCTCACACAAATAAACAAGAAAATTAAATATTCAGATCATATCTATAGTCCTACTATAAATACAGAGCGTCCACTCGTTTATTGATACACTACAGAGCACTATCCATTTGCATCACTTTCTATAAATCGCGAAAAACCTGGAATCGAAGATATATGTAGACCAGGAGTATACTTATCTTGAAATTTCTTTTGATTTTGAAGCTTCTACCAGTGAATTAATTTGGAGCAGTGCACCACGTGGCGATAGACAATGGATGAGTCTTAAATTGCACAATGAGATCGTTCATGATTCTTGCTTAAAAAACATCATTCCACAAAGGATGAATTTTCAGCAACTGCATATAGAATGAATATATTCAATAAAAAACTACAGTTGGCTTTCTATAAATCAGAATCCATATCATCGGACTTTTCAGGAAAGTTAAACGTGCATCATGAAACGAGGTCGTAGGTGAAGAGACAGTCAGTGAAGAGACAGGCCGAAGCCCGTCCTTCACCCTTGAACTCCCAGCAGCGAAGAGAAAGAAACAGGTCCAACAACTGCCACCAAGAGCTTGGACGAAACGATGACGATTCTTGAAGCGATAGTTTGATGATAGATGCCGGCTTGCTAGCACAAACATGTGTCGTCATCATCGAACGGCGAGAATTAGAAGATTCAACCTTTTTTCCTAACAGTCGTTGTCATGGTAGTAAGTCACCGTTTGGGGAAAAGAAATGATCTTGAAGGGTCTATTTGAAAGTAACAGACTATAAAAGTAATTGAAGATAAATCTTCAACACCCCAATTTCTTCAGATAGGTTTCTTACCTCCTACAGCCGCTTTTTAAGCAACAGTGTATACGTAATTTCGCTTTCCACGCGTGCTATCATAAATTAGAGGGACTAACTAACTGATTCAGAGCCTCTTACAACTGTACTTGATTCACAGCTCCTCTTTTATTAGATACGTCAGGCTAACAGATGGAAAATCCGCAGTTTGAATGGCGGAAAAAGCATATTTTTTAGGCCAAAGGAGCGTTAACCCAGAAGGGCTATTAGTCTCGTAACAGCATTTTGCGTCGATTCACTATAAGCGACGTATCATTTTTAAAACTTTTGCCACCAAACACTCTTGCTCTGCATTTTATTTACAGAAACTAAATAATGAATGATCTGCATGAATATACGTGTTTCTCGCATTGTGAAAAAAACGACGGTAGCTAGAGCCATCAAATTTTCAAATTTTGAATAACGTAATCCTCTACCCGAGCATGGGCACCTGGAAGCCAGAATTTTGAATTTCGAATTTGTTTTATTATCTATTTCACATTCTGCGAAACTTGAACGAATTTTTTTATTAATCAACTCAACGATTTCAAAGCGAGCAATGGCAACAATGTACGGAAAAAACGTTTTTATCTCCAGCGCGCGAGACTGTGTCGGAAATTCCGAAGATATGCTGGTTTTAATATTTTGTGATATTGCTGTTGAATTGAATTTTATGGTTATTTGAGTGCGAGGAACATCGTATTTAATACATAAAAATAACACACAAAACGTTAAAAAAACACACCTTTCGTCGTAACATAAAATCTGAAAGTGTGCAGATTTTGTATGCTATACTTATATGTGTATTTTTTAAACGTTTCTAGGCTCTTAAAACAATACAATAATTTTTACAAATTTGATGACTACGTTTGTAAGGATCCTAACTAACTTCTTTACTAACGTTTATTTTGTTTTAAATCTTTACTATCACTTCTTATTTTCTACTTCCGGCCAGAATTAGAAGCTTTAACTTATTTATGCAAATTTGTCTTGCGAACGCCAAGTACTTAAGTTGTGGCTTTTTGCCAAGCAAGAGAGAGGAAGGAGCTATTAGAAGCAGGCCGCTTGCCATAGTAGTTTTACTCGGTTGCTGGTTGCCTTCAAGGCCAGAGGTTTAATCCTCTTAATAATTTTAAACGTATCGTAGTGTTAGCAGTTCTCTGTACTACATACGGCTTTTTGTTAATATACGGCCAATCTTGGAGTTAGGCACTTGTTTATTAATCCAAAGTTAGTTTAGTTAGATTTTTAGTTAATATTTTTTATATTCTTACCTTCAGACCACAAGTGGTTGGTCTCTGTATTCCGAAGTTCCGGAAATCATTGTAAAGAGAGAAAAATAAAGGGTTTCGTATACCCTTCCTGTGTGTATTGTCTACTTCCCAAATTTATTGAACATAGCTTTAGTAAGCTCCCTGTTCCGAGTCAGGACAGTTAATGTTCCCAAAGCAAGTAAGGAGGAACACAGAACCTGATACGTTTATTGTTGGAAAGTTCTTCAATAAAGTCTTTCGGTTTTTCAGGCCATGTTATGCTCGTTACGTAACACTACGCTACTGCAGCTTTAAATAATAATAATGTTACGAAATGTAAAGGCGCGGTGAGATGGCTTCCCCGCAAAGCAGTTTTAGGGTTGCCATAAAATCGCAAGGGAAGGCAGGGGTGCCACATTCGGCGACATTTGGTGACAAAATTGGCGATATACCATGGACGGTTGGAGAACCTTCCGGAGCGCATTCTTACCAGTTTAGCCCAGAATGTTCTCGAACACAGGCCGAAAGCTATATAAACCTTGCTAGTCCGCAGTTAGTATCGAGTGTGTGCTTCATTGAGAGGGCGAGTGAGTGTGCCTCGTCTCGTCAGTATCGAGTTGGTGTCTCGTCTAGCGAGTCAATCCCTGCGGAGTCGATCGACTTGACAGCCGGGAAGCGAGTGCCGAGTGGGTCGTCGAGTGCACCGAAGGAGTCTGTTAATTATCGCGGTTGGTGCATCGTCAAGAAAGCGTGTTGATCTTCGGGAACGACTGAACCGAAGAGTCGGGAGCTGTGCTCGTGTGTCGTCGAGTGCATCGCGAGTTGTAGCGTGGAGAGTCTCGAGAGTACGTGGAGTTCCGAGAACGACCGAGCAGAATCGGGAGCTTACTCCGGAAAGCAGAGTCGGGTGTTGTGCAGGAAGCTGTCTCCACCGTTATAGCCTCATAACCTGAAGGCTGTGTCGCTGATTGTGTCAGCGTGTTTATAGTAGTTCTTCGACGACTGTAACGTGATGTTGGAGCTGTCCTGATTAGTACTGGCTACATAAAGTGTGTTTCGATACTTCATCAAGTGTCGTCGTTATTCATTCCAAATCCACACAAACCCCGTACGAACGTGAAGGAAGAAAATAACGCAACAACTGGTGTCAGAAGAAAGCAAAGAAACGTAACAATAATAAACGCAAAATTATGTAGAGTTTCTTTGTCTCAATTACTACAAAAATGGCAGAACTTGACGAAAAACATGAAGGATACCGAAGGCATGAGGTCACATCCTTCTTTGTTTTACTGCTTTCCAACGTAACCGGCAATAAATATTAGACAGAACATACGTGTAAATTCGTGATGATTCTCTTTCTAACTTTCTACCCTAGTAAGCAAAGTGCACGTTGAGAATCCATTAACAATATGTAACCGTAACCGTAAGAGCTCTATTCTTCTAAATCATCATAATCTCGACCGTATACCTTCAAATAACAATATCACAAATTTCTTTTTGATTAGTTGAGCGAATAGGCAGCTAGGTCTTCATATATTGGGGAAGTATTTTTATAACCACCCTGTACAAAAATAGGGACAAAACGAACATGTAAAATGCTAGATTTCGTATTTTATACAATTTACTTTAACGTAAAAATACCAAAAAAGGAAACTTTAGTCACTCAAATCATTTTTATAATAGGACGTATATGTTTAAGACTAAGGGTTGTAAAAATAATAAAGCGCTTGCGTGGCCATGGTTTATACATAAGCATTTTTATACTTGTTGTGAAGCCTCAAGGAATTAATATTGGTTGCAATTATTCAAATGCAGTTCGTCGTATTTTAGCGAATTCATTATGAGGAATTACATGAGAATATTCATTATGAATTTTCAGCCCGTAAGAGGATTTCTAATGCAGAATCCAATACTACGTCATGATTATATTTGAAACAATTACTTTGAATGCTTACTTCACTGAAGATATAAATCAACTTTTCATTACATTCATAAAATAATATTATTTTATTATTAGCCCAAAGGGCTATGAAGAATTTATTATCAGCCTTTTTTACTTCCTTGTACGAAGTAAAAAGGAAGTATTGTAATCGCGAAAAGTTTCAGGTAGCATATTTCAACGAAAATATCCATTTTTACCTCTTTCGAATGAAATTTAACGATGTTTTTGCGTGATATTTGTAAGGGCAGAATAAAATACTCTTTTCCTCCAAAAAAATTATAAAACTGCTTTAAAATGAATTCTGAAGAGAATTTTTCGTGGCGTCTGTACGAACGTATGTACGTACGTACGTACGTATCTCGCATAACTCAAAAACGAATACCCTCAGAACGTTGAAATTTTGTATATAGGACTGCTGTAACATGTAGATGTGCACCTCGTATTTTGGTTGCAATCGGCCGCACCAAACGTATATAAATATATTTATATATATATCCACTCTGTTAGCCGGCTCAGTGATCTCAGTTTCTTTACTCTTATATGTTTGTAAATTGTACATTTTTTGCTTTAAAAATGATATGTTGTTCTTATCTTCCGGTTAAGGTTTTTATGCCTTTAGTAAATCTGTATGTCATATTTTTAGAATTATCAACAATTTAAAAGTTGTTTAAGTGCGGCTAAGCCTAATTTTTTTTTTTTTTTTTTTTTTTTTTTTGATGGCGGCCATTACTTGTTTACATTTGAAACAGCAGAGTAGTGAATTTGTTGCCAATCTAGAGAAACGTAGCTTCGCAACAACAAAGATAAATGCCTTCATTTATTGTTGCGATTTAAATCATGCTTAATCCTTTCTGGAATTTTTTCGAGAAATAAGTGTTTAAGATTTACTTAATTTTTAATAATTAGTAATTTTTAATACAGATATTTTGAGTTCTTATGTATTTTTGCATTGTCGCGAACTGAGAACTGAATTAATTGAATGAGAAATACTGAATCGTCTGTGAAAAACTGTTTCTTTTTTATTTTGTTTGCTTAATTTCTTTTATACATCTTTCTAGCTTTATTACAGTATTTGAATAGAACATGCGGCAACGATTAGATAATTTTTAAATGATATAAATTTTGTGCATTCTGAGTTATAATTTGAACAAATATAATACTGTTAAGTGAACCTAGCGCCAGATTGTCGCTATGGTAAACAAATAGGGTGAATTTTAAAGAATGCATTTATTCTATTGTGGTTTATGCGCTGTCGGCGAAGTAGATTTAATTAAATCCAATAGGTTTAAACGAAATGCAAGAAAAATGCGTATAGTTTAATATTCCGTACAAGGAAGTCATGTGGTGCACACATAAGATTTTTTCCTTCAATAGCAGTCGCGCTCATAAACAAAATTTTTATTTTTGTTTCTAAAACTACAAGCATATTTTTTTTCAATAAATACGTAATTGAAATGTATTCGCAGGCTACATAAAAACTGATTTGGGGACCGCCAGTTTCTGGCCACTGTTTTAAAATACAGTCACTTTTTGAGTGTTTTCTTATATCAAAGTTTTGCTTAAGTGTACTTTATCTTATATTCATTTAAAAACTAGTAGAATTTTGCAATACAATAAAATAACACATCGCAGTATAGTCTGCTACGAAAAAAGAAATTTTTATAATGAAAATACTGGTATATAAGAAGGAGCATGTATTTATAAAAATGAAAAAATGTTGCTTTCATTTTACTTATGTTTTAATGGAAGTTTGTGTAATTACATAATTATTATAAACTTAATGCTTTTATCGCTTATTAAACATAGAGCTGGTTTTATTTAAATTAACGTAAAGATGCAGAAATATAATAATCAGAGTTTCAATTAATTCAAAAATGCGTCATATTTTAATAAAAGGTACGCATTCGACCCATTTTACTAATTTAATCTAAATACAGTGTCAGAAGATGTGTCATAACCATATTATTTCACCTAATTCTATATTTCTCCAACATTTTAATGATACAATGGCATAAAAATGATATTATAATTTAGCTTTCCTGTGTTAATGCATTTATTCAAACCTTTTCCGCATTGAGGACCCCTCCACCCCCCCCCAGAAAAAAAAAACATCATTCGCATGCACTCTCTGTACGAACCTTTTTAACAGTTCTCTTAATGGAAGCAAACCTCGCGATTAAGATGGCTTAATTGCGCATAACTTTTTGCTAATGCACCTCTGAGTGACCTTAATTACACGTTTATTAATTCATCACCGTCACGAAGTTTAAAAAGTTATGTCATTTACATATATCTCTCGATAGGCCTGCTTACTTAATCTTTAACCGGTCAAGAAAAGTAATAAAATCTCAATCAGAAATATCGAGTTTAAAATAATAGCTGATATAGTTACTTTTAAATTTATATTAGAAGATATATGCAGAGCTTCCTCGTTATAACGCTGAGACTGAAATAAGCCCTTATATAAGACTCTACACTATACACAACTCGAAGTAAAATTATATATAAATAAAACTAAGCATTATATACCGTGTAAAGCAGTGTGGTTTAACCTTTAATTACCCGAGAGCCAAACAAACGTTGAGGGCCAGAGACATTAAAGAAAGAAAATGAATTACATGTAAATCACTAGTATAAAATATCACTTTATTTTAGTCTAGAAATGATGTGATGATTAGCACTGCTTTTTTGATACATGTTTATCAATGTCCAGTGTTCCACTGTAATTTCAGTAAGGTAAAGTGTTAGGCTCGATAACAGTGAAGCAGTTTTAATGCGATTTCTCGTTTTTGATGCAATTTTGTTCGACAGTAGAAAAACTACTTTCACACACATATGTACTACCAAACAGCGATAACATTTTCAAAGAGAGTTTATGCAGTTTGGGGAAACGTTCATTAGAAATCAGTTCAGAAATGTTCAGTGATATCACACTTTTTAGTCTGGTAGAATGGATTTGCCTGAAGAACATAAATTTCCATTTGAAGGTCGCATGTCACCTGATTTACTTCAATCTCTATGAGGTTGTTTAACCCTTTAACTGTCAAGTTATTTTGATGATTTGTGATATTGTCAAATTTTTTTATTGCAAAAAACCAAATGTTTAGTACAAAATAAAATATACTTAAGTAGTTAAAAATTGATATTTTGACGTACATGGGTAAAATTTTTAAAGTTTTGTAGCCACTGCATATTTTCTTTGAGGCAGCTGTCACTCAACATGGCAGTTGCAAAGTTCGCTTCTAGTGGAGCATTAATTTCTAAAAATAAAAAAAATTAACTATTTTCTAAAACATAAATAAATATAAGTGAATACCTATTAGTAGTTCAGTAATTCAGTCTTATGTGGTACAACTGGAAACACTTTTCCAAGCAAAAACCAACTCCACAATCACTACACCAGAATCGTGATTCCTTCCTTATCTTTTCCCCATTTTTATCCTTTTTCGAACAACACACTTTGCACTGTCTTGTAGGCTCACGTTTTGCAGGAATAGGAGGAAAATGGGATATAAAATGTCGTTCAGTAAGACGGGCAGGGTTATCTATTGTAGGTGGTCTGCCAACATTCTTTTGTCCAGAAGCTGCATCATCATATTTATGTAAAAGCTCTTCTACAACTTGGATTCGAAATTCTAAAAATGTAATACGTTTCCCAACTAGATTTTTATAGAGCAAATATGAGTTCCAGAGTACCTTGTCTAGTAAATGTAAAAGTATCTTTTTATAATATTTTATCTGACGTTTTCGGATTGTTGGATGAAAGGATATTTCCTGATCACAGCGATCTACACCACCCATAGTTAGACCGTAATTAGAAACAATCTTCGGCTTGAGTATATCTCCATTTTTTATTTTTGAGGCTGACCATGGAAGTATCATGAATACTGCTCATCAAACACACATCCTTCATCTTCGGTTGAAGAATCTAAATCATCTTATAACGTTTCAAAGAACTGGACGCTATTTTACAACAAAAAGATCCCATGCACCTTGAACCAAATAACCTCTAACCTTTGAAATCTTCAGTAAAGTGCTGTCATCTATTGAACTGAGCGCACATTAACTTTTCCCGAGATACAGTCGGGTTTGACAAAGAGATGAAGCCGAAATAAACGTCTCCCGATATATATTCGGGTATAACAATACGATGCATTCAAAAAAAAATTACCCCGAGTAATACTCAGGCGTGACATTTTCGAACACTAATCTCGGGCATGACAGTTAAAAGGTTAACAATGAAAGTTTTGTTTTTAGGCAGTCAGAGTACTAGAATCTGCTCTGGAATTATTTCATGATACCAGTAATTATTTCATGGAAACGTATTAAAATTTGTGTCATTTTCTTCTTTCAGCTGCTGATAAAATGGGAAGAGTGCCGTATTATTTGCCTTCAATGTAATTTGCATTATGTTTTTAGCGAAGGTCTTCAATATGTCCATTAAGCTAGGATATATTTTGTTTTATGCCTTGTAGTTTCAAGTTTAAAGGATTGAGATGGGATTAAATCTGTCAGAAAAGCAAGATTATTTAAAAATTGGATGTCTCCCAATTTTTCTTGATGCCCAGTAATTCATGCCCAGTATTTCCTTTTTTGAGAAAAAGCAAGAATTTTATTCCTCAACCCAAAAAACAGTTGCAGACAATTTCGAGCACTTGACAGTACAATGAAAGGTCAGCATACTCAGCCACCAAATTGTCCACAAATGAAATAAATGCTCTCTGTCTGTGGACTTTTCCTCATTAAATTTACGATATTTACAACAGTTTTCAGTGTCTCACTCAGCCTTATAATTTTTTTAATTATTATATTTAACATAATTATTTATATTATTTAAAGTAGTAAGAGGATTTTTTGTGTTTCCAAACGTTCAACACTTTCTTTTTCCAGTAAGAAGGGCAAGTGCCAACAAAATGAATAAGAGGGCCACGATTGATTAGAAAATCTATCAAAATATACGGTTTATTAGATATTTGCTATATTAGTAAAACTGGACATGCTCGACAAATCCGAAATATTTTTAAAAAAGCGTTTTATGAGTTTGCTTTTATTTATTTTAAGTATTGTAAAAGCTGGGAATGTTTACGTAGTTTATTTATGATGAATTTTTAAAATATTTCGCGAAATTAAGGTATTTTCTCCCTCGTTTCTACATGATTTCGTTTCTTCATGGTGTAACGGTAGCACACTCGGCGCGTATTCGAGAGATCCAGGTTCGAGTCCCGGGGAAGGCATTGCTCATACATTTTTCATGTCTCCTGCTTCAAAAAATCCTAATGACTCTACAGTGAGGCCCCAAGTAAAAAAGGTGGTGTGTGATAATTCTTCACCGCCAAGATTTGGTGACCCTTTTAAAGGGGGAGTGTATAAGTTATTTTCTCCCTGCCTTCGTGGCGTAACTGCAGCACACTCAGCGCGTATTCAAGAGGTCCAGGTTCGAGTCCTGGCGAGGGCTTTGCTCATTTATCACGTGTTCTGCTTCAAAATAAGTTAATGATTCTACAACCTGTTTACTAAATAAAATCTTAACGATGTTTCTATTGAAATAAAAGGCATTCTTTTCTTGCAAAGAATAAAACTTCTATCTATTTTTATGGTCTTATGTAATTTCCGCTAATCGAACGCCTATAATAATTAATATCTTCCAATCAAAAGTAATAAAAGTACGATGCATTCTTGTCGTTTATTTATCTAAGCGGAAGACTACTTAATATTTTTACCACCTATATATTTCTAATTGATTTATAAAAGACCTGAAAGGAAAAATACCGAAGAGCTATTCACATGTTAATAAAGAAATTATTATACATTGTTTCAATAAGAAGTCTCGACATTCTTTTTCTTTAAAGAAGCTATAGAAATAATTCTTTTCAGAAAGCAGCATATTGAAAGAAGCGTTATTTTGAGATATCTTGAAAGCGAATATGAAAGAAAAATGTTCAATGAATAATAAAACTGGAAAACAGTTTTAAAAGTTAATAGCTTTTCTAATGCTTAATAAATATTCTCATATGCATATGAATACTGGACTCGCTTTATTCAAACATGGCAAGGATATAATAATAAATTTAATGAAACTTTCCCCATTGTTCTTTACTTTACAAGTCAATATATATTCATACATGTTACATTGATTTTTGGATTGCGTTTCACTATCTTTGCACTTATCGATTTTTGTTGTCTTTTTTATTACATTATGTGACGTGTTTAATACCTAAATTAATATGAATTATTTGTTGAGGCAAAATTGTTGATTTTTACTGTGGCTTGAACATAAAAGTATCATTAATTAAGTTAGAAATTAAAAGCTTTCCTGAGAATCTTTTATTGGATTATGTCTTTCAGATAGGGGTATAAATACGTATTTCGACGTTCAATGAATGGTAATTGAGTAAAATGTTACAATAAGCATATTGTTGTTAAAATCAAGAAGTTAGGAAATTTCACTTTTAAAATGTCAAAAACAAACAAATTCTTGAAAAATATTTAAATTTTTCCCCCTAAAAATTTCAAAATATTCAGAATGAAATAATGTAACCTGCATGTTTCTACGATAATTACATTCAATGGATGTAAAATTTTGTTTTTAGAACTACTTATATATAAGATATTGGATAAAAGTCCCAGCCTGATCGACAGCATACAAATAAATTTACTGATTGTTGTACTTTTAATTATGCTTTTCGTTATAAGGTATTTCTCCCGCCTTCCTAGTGTGCCTTCGTGGTGTAATGGTTCTGCACACTGGGCCGATATTCCAGAGGTTCATGGCTCGATTCCCGGCGAAGGCGGTTGCTAATGTTTAATCTCTTCGGCTTTTTCAATAAACCTGGACTCTACAGTGGCGCCCGAACTAAAAGGGTGTTGGAGGATGATTCTCCGCACCCAGGATTTGGCGATTGGGTCTCCTAAAAACCTCAGTCGCCCTTTAAAAGGAGGAGTATATAAGGTTTAAAAGGGGCAGTACTCCTCCCGCCTTCCTAGCGTGCCTTCGTGGTGTAGTGGTTCTGCACGCTGGGCCGGTATTCCAGAGGTCCGTGGTTCGATTCACGGCGAAGGCGGTTGCTAATGTTTCATCTATTTGGCTTTTCCAATTAACCCTAATGTCTCTACATCGTTTTTACTTTTAGCTTTTAAGAAATGAAACTATTCGATTTTGGAGTCTTGGCTCACAATATGGAAAATAAAATTAAATTCCGAAAAATCAGAAGCGCTGTTATTCATAAAATTAGTAGCACAACAATCTTGAGTTTGGTTTTAAGTCAAGATCTCAATCAGTTTCGAGGGCAAACAAGTATAGTCCCTCTTCATCAGGGGCAAAAAAATCTGCAGGACTGAAAGGTGTTATTCACCAGGAGAAGGAATATTGATGTGAGTATTAGTATGCACAAAACAATTATCCTGCGGACCAAGCACGTCAAATACCTAGGCGTCAGATTAGAACTTCATGAATCCCACACATAATATATACTGTTAGTAAGTTTCATACTGCTAAAATTACACGCTTCCCCCCCCCTTAAATGTCCGAAACTCAGTTCTCTCTATTGACAACAAGTTATTCCTGTCCATGACCATGTTGCTTCCCATACTCACCTACGCCTGTCCCGTCTGGGGTTTTCTAAGTACTTTTTAGCTTAAAAGACTACAAACTCTCCAAAATATCCCTATTAGACAAATCTCAAAGAGCAGGTGGTGGTTAGCCTACATTTAAGGGTGCCCCTTGGATTATCGCTAAGTTGTTGTTTCATTTATGGTAACCTGAGAAGTTGAATGTTATGGAAACCCTATTATGACGTGATTGGTTGTGTGATTGCGGTGAGTTTGACTGATGGGAAAAGATTTGTAAGGGTTTGTTTGTGTGTTGCATGTTGGAAGTACGTTGCTTATTTTATGGTTTACACGGTAAAATGGCTGAATGTGGTAATTTGAAGTTTCTGTACGACTTGGAACGAAAGAGGAAAAAAGGATTAATTGGCTGGTATGTAAATGAAGGTTTAATTAGTAGCCATTTTAAGTGTCCAGTTCGTACGAAGGAAATGCGTATGGTCGAACGTCAGAGGATACCGGCACCATGGAGGATATTTTTTACTCTTATTTCTGCGAAATTTTGTGGCGACGCCAGTATACAGATTCTAGTTCAGATAATTTAAGGAAGTTTTGTATGCTGTTAAGGAAGTTCGTTTGCTACAGACTGAAGACACAGAAATTTCTAAATAAGGTAAGTGGATATTTCCTTTGAATAGTGCTAAAATGCTATAAGATGACTTTCCTTTCTTATGTTATTACATTGTTTTATTTAAAATGTAGTTTATTGAGATTATATTGGCTCATTGTAGAATTGTTTGATCCTTCGACTCTTCAAGTGAAATTAGATCGATGTACACATGGACAAAGTCAAGGGAGTTCGCAATGTCAAGATTGTGCAATTCTTTGTTTTTTTAAAGTGAAACTAGGTCGATGTGTACATGGGTACCGAGTTTGTGCAATTCATTGATTTGTTATTTTGGCTTTGTGTAGTGGCGATTTTTACAAAGCCAAAATAACAAGTCAAAGAATTGCACAAACTCGAAGTCCATGTACCACCAAAAATCGTCAATCTTCACCAAGGGGCACCCGTAAGGTTCATTAGAAATTTTATTTTTCAAGAAGAATAAAATGCTGAACTGATAAATGTACTTGCTGCAAAAATAGCATAAAAGCTCTTTAGCAAGATTAGTCTTATGGACTATGATTTTATATGTAAATAGTAATAAAATAAGGTGTGGTACAGTTTTACTGCACTTCAGATAATACGATCTTTAATTAGATCCCTTCCCCTCGACCAGTGCCTGATCTGGCTGCTATTGCACTCCTACTTACAGTCACTCCTGTTACTCTAAGCCTGCATTGTGACTACTTATCCACGCCTTTCTGCATTCTGGCTCTTCCACCTTCAAAGCCCTGTTCATCAGGTTAGCTCCGGACACCTGCCATGATGTTTGACTGTCACCACTGAAAACTGTTTCAGCATACTAATTTTAACAAAATTATTATTTAAAGAACGTTCATTATATGGCATTTAAGTGTAAAATCTCAAACTCGAATTATTTTAATTCATTTATTCATCGACACTTCATGGCAAGTGGAAAATGACGTCAGCTATTCCATATTTTGAAATAAATCATCTCGTTAATTTTTGACGTGCATGAGTCAGACTTTGTGTGTGTTTGTGCTTTTTCCCTTATAATGAATATTCAAATTAGAAGGACCAGAGGTTGTATGAAAATTTATATTTTCTAATCTGTAAAAAACTCATCTTGCACTGTCTTCTTAAAATGCCAAAACATGAATATTTGCGTCATTTAAAGTATCATTAAAGTTATTTTTAATAACTCAAAGTATATGTCTGTTCCCAATGGCTATGAAACTATTATTGTTGTAGTAACTTATCTCACTTGTCTGACAGCAGGATAAGAACATCATCGTGGCAAAGTTTAAAGTCAATTTTAGTAACTGAAAGCATATGTCTGTTTCCAATGGCTATGAAACTATTATTGTTGTTGTAACTTATCTCACTTGTCTGACAGCAGGATAAGAACATCCTCATGGCAAAGATAAAAGTCATTTTTAGTAACTGAAAGTATGTGTCTGTTCCCAATGGCTATGAAACTATTATTGTTGTTGTAACCTATCTCACTTGTTTGACAGCAGGATAAGAGCATCATCGTGGCAAAGATTAAAGTCATTTTTAGTAACTGAAAGTATATGTCTGTTCTCAATGGCTATGAAACTATTATTGTTCTTGTAACTTATCTCACTTGTCTGACAGCAGGATAAGAACATCCTCATGGCAAAGATAAAAGTCATTTTAGTAACTGAAAGTATGTGTCTGTTCCCAATGGCTATGAAACTATTATTGTTGTTGTAACCTATCTCACTTGTATGACAGCAGGATAAGAGCATCATCGTGGCAAAGATTAAAGTCATTTTAAGTAACTGAAAGTATGTGTCTGTTCCCAATGGCTATGAAACTATTATTGTTGTTGTAATTTATCTCACTTGTTTGACAGCAGGATAAGACATCATCGTGGCAAAGATTAAAGTCATTTTAGTAACTGAAAGTATATGTCTGTTCCCAATGGCTATGAAACTATTATTGTTGTAACTTATCTCACTTGTCTGACAGCAGGATAAGAACATCATCATGGCGAAGATTAAAGTCATTTTAAGTAACTGAAAGCATATGTCTGTTTCCAATGGCTATGAAACTATTATTGTTGTTGTAATTTATCTCACTTGTATGATGGCAGGATAAGAACATCATCATGGCAAAGATTAAAGTCATTTTTAGTAACTGAAAGTATATGTCTGTTTCTAATGGCTATGAAACTATTATTCTTGTTGTAACTTATCTCACTTGTCCGACAGCAGGATTAGAACATCATCGTGGCAAAGATTAAAGTCATTTTTAGTAACTGAAAGTATATGTCTGTTCCCAATGGCTATGAAACTATTACTGTTGTTGTAACTTATCTCACTTGTCTGACAGCAGATAAGAACATCATCATGGCAAAGATAAAAGTCATTTTAGTAACTGAAAGTATGTGTCTGTTCCCAATGGCTATTGAAACTATTATTGTTGTTGTAACTTATCTCACTTGTCTGGCAGCAGGATAAGAACATCCTCATGGCAAAGATAAAAGTCATTTTTAGTAACTGAAAGTATATGTCTGTTCCCAATGGCTATGAAACTATTATTGTTGTTGTAACTTATCTCACTTGTCTGGCAGCAGGATAAGAACATCCTCATGGCAAAGATAAAAGTCATTTTTAGTAACTGAAAGTATATGTCTGTTCCCAATGGCTATGAAACTATTATTGTTGTTGTAACCTATCTCACTTGTATGACAGCAGGATAAGAGCATCATCGTGGCAAAGATTAAAGTCATTTTTAGTAACTGAAAGTATGTGTCTGTTCCCAATGGCTATGAAACTATTATTGTTGTTGTAACTTATCTCACTTGTTTGACAGCAGGATAAGAGCATCATCGTGGCAAAGAATAAAGTCATTTTTAGTAACTGAAAGTATATGTCTGTTCCCAATGGCTATGAAACTATTATTGTTGTTGTAACTTATCTCATTTGTTTGACAGCAGGATAAGAACATCGTCGTGGCAAAGATTAAAGTCATTTTAGTAACTGAAAGTATATGACTGTTCCCAATGGCTATGAAACTATTATTGTTCTTGTAACTTATCTCACGTTTCTGACAGTAGGATAAGAACATCATCCTGACAAAGATGACAAGATTGCGCCTGTCGTCGGCAAGAGCCTTGGGTGCCGTACAGGTGACAGTACGACTTTGCTCAGTTCTGTCTCCAATTTTGAGGGACAACAGTCTGGGGGAAGAGGTCCGAGAGATCTTCCACCCCTTTTTCTCTACCAGCAGCCTCCCGAGAGGACTTTTAGTTCGTCGCATATTTACAGTGCTTCTCTGCTGCACAGACACTATACATTTACAAATAGCCACGCCTTCTCCGAGATTCGAGCACCGGTCCTTCGGTACGGCAGTCAGCGTCACTAACCACTATCCTGGTTCGGCAACGTTTACGAAACATAAAGCCAGGTAAGAACGTTTTGGACATGGTGTTATAATTTTAGCCTGAAATGGCATTTTTTAAATAAAATAATATCCTTATAAACTATAACGCAGAATTTCAAATACTGATTATCTGCAGTGATGTCGGTATCTCAGTAATAGCCGCAAAGCTTAAAATATTTGGTTTAAAAAACATTCTTTCGATAGCAGGGTAGATAATGTTCATTCCTGTATATTATAACTCACAATTATATTGAACAGTGGGTAATATGATAGTAAAACAATAACATCCGTAATTTCGGTAATAATTTCATATGATATTAATGATAAGGGGAATGATAATTTAATCAGTATCGACGATGACAGTAGTAAGAATGACTTGGTGAAAATGTGGATTGATTAACTGAATATACAGCTTATCACTCTGTAATCAATTAATCAACCAACCCGTCAAACTAAAACCAATAAATCATGATGCCTATTACTAAACATGCAACAACATCTACCTTCTTGACGGATATCTCTCTACAGTACTCGGCTATAGTATCTAGCAATACCCGGTTACATTTATATCAAAACTGTAAGAATATATGATTTGTTCCGCTTTGACAAAACCTCATAGTTTAATTAATTTATTCATTCAGTAGTGATTTGTTTCTGGCGTTAAAGCAGAAGATATGATCAAATATTATTAAACGCAACAGCAAAAATATAGAACACAGATAACTATATCGCTCATTAATTACCGAAAATGAAGCGGTAATGCTAGGTCAGTGATACCTTTAATAATATGAAGAGCATGCAAATTATACTAACGACTACAAAGATTTTCGTTATATATATATCAGGATAGCATTTTAATCCAATTGCATTAGTAACAGCAATAGCAATGGTGGGGAAAATATGAATGATAAAATAACTAACTCAGTAGCATCAGTGGAATCAGTAAAATTGGTATATTGCCAAAGTTAAATTACATGATTTTAGTAGTGCAGTTTCGGAAGTTGCTATTATTTTGTGCACAGCTAGTCAAAACTGAAAAGTCTTAACAGAAATAAGATTTAAATGTTACTTATTGGAAATGATCAAGTGAAAATTGTACAAAATCATTATTTAGCATAGATTACCATGTTTGCCAGTTGATTAACCACTAAATTTAAGGTCACATTTATGAAAATTCAAAAGGGATGGAGAAATGATCGGCATTGTTTTACAACAAATCATTCATTAATATGATGTACAATCACGCTTGAGCGAAACACAAACTTCACTTCTTGATTTCATAGACTTTGCCAAACTGTTGATCACATTTTGTGGAATTGCACTCCACATTTCTGAAAGTGTGCTTTTTAAATCTTAGAAGGTCCAGAGTAGCATTTGGTGCACTTTAGCTCTTGCATTCCTCTTGAACTCAATCTAGACATGCTCTACGCACACCACCGTTGCCGTCCATTAGTACAAAGTCTGGTTCAACAATACCCATAAACAACTTAACATAGCAAGCATTCCAAGACGCCACATCTGTGACTGGTAATAGAACATATATTAAAGATGTACTTTATCAAAGCGGCTATTTTTTACGATTCCACCACAAACCATGAAATGTATGTCCAAAAACGAGATCTTTCATTAACAAAGGAAGGCCTTTTAATTAACAAAGGAAGGCCTTTTAATTAACAAAGGAAGGCCTTTTAATTAACAAAGGAAGGCCTTCTTTTTTCCCTTCTAATCAAAACACACCTAGAATCACAATTACGTCTATGCCTAAACTCATCAATAACGAGTACATAGTCCCATTCCTCTTGGCTCCATTAAACAAGATGACACAACCACCTTTAAACGGACCATTTTCTAAGATGAATCGATTGGAACATTAAATCATTGCTTTTTTCCCATAAAATCCAACCTCGTGAAGCATTTGTGCATCAGTAGATCGGCTGATTCGAATTCCTGTGTCACTCTAAATGTCTAACACCAGCTCTCTTATAATCACTTCAAAGTTCCTTGGAGCAGAACATGACATGAAACCGTCTTTAGATGCTATTTTGGCACTTGGTCACCCTTCTCCAGACTGTCTACTAACTAATTCATTTCTTAAAAAGCGGTTCCAAGGACCCGTTTATGCTTAATATACAGCATTAAGCCATAGGGCAGTGCAAACAGCATGTATAAAGTGAATCATTCCTTAGAGTAATTCTCTAAAGCGTATTCACATTAAAAGTTTGACATTTTTTCTACAACGTTCAGTCTTTATTCGCTAATGTTAATAAATTTTAAAATAAAAATCATGTAACAAAAATTTGAAAAAAATATTAATAAAAATGTACCTTTACTTTTATTTATTAAAAAAAATATCATTATGTTCAGGAAATTATTATGTATAGATATACTAATATACTGAATAAAATACTGGAAAAGTAATCTACCTCCTACCTACCCTACTAGGAGGATCATATGCTAATATATTAGGTTTAAGATAAATATTTGATTTTTTGAAGATTATTTCAAAAACGTATTGCAAAAATGGTTTCAATTTCGACAAAAGCCCGAAGGTTTCTTTAAAAAATGTTTCAAAAATTTTCAGTAAAAGTTTTAAAACAAAACCTGCCGATAAAACCATCTCCTTTCTATATTCTTTTCTTCTTGAAGCAGTTTTTCACTGAAGAACTTTGCTATTAAATAAGGGAAAAAAGAGTGTAATTTCTCTTTTAATAAAAAGTGATGAAATACTAAAAACATCTACATATTAGAAATTAACGAAAACGAAAGTATAAGTTCTGGTGTTTAATAGGGCAAAAAACATTTTCACGGGGATAAAGAAATTCTTTTTTAGAAATAAGTACTGTTTTTTGTCCATGAAAAACAGAAAATTATATTCCGAGAGGAATGAAACTCACTTAAACATGTGATAAATTTTTTCTAACTTTTATAAAAGTTTCCGCAATCTGACACCACACAGCTTCAGTTTATGAGAGGGAGCAAGGTTTAATCCTTTGAAACAAAGGGTAAAATGGCACCCATTTTCTCTACAGATTTTGCGAACCTCCTAAGCATGGAAAGCAAATCTTTTAGAAAACTAGAGATTCACAATAAGTTGAGTATTCTAAGAATTCTAATTCCTGGACTCAAAAGATTTTCTAAGCCCACAGAACTAAACCCTCTATATATTATTGATATAAAGTTCCACATAGAAGGATAGTTTTCCATTATGCACAAAATATTCTACCAGCTCCTAAAGGATCCGGTTTCGGATCTAACATTAGCGAATAAAGTCTTAAGGTTGTGGAAAAAATGTCAAACTTTTAATGTGAACACGCTTTACAGAATTACTCTAAGGAATAATTCACTTTATACACGCTGTTTGCACTACCCTGTGGCTTAATACTGTACATTAAGCATAAACTGGTCCTTGGAACCGCTTTTTAAGAAATGAATTAGTTAGCAGACAGTCTGGAGAAGGGTGACCAAGTGCCAAAATAGCATCTAAAGACGGTTTTATGTCATGTTCTGCTCCAAGGAACTTTGAAGTGATTATAAGAGGAGCTGGTAAAATTTTGCATTACAAAGTTAAGAGATCATTTTGAAATTTTGATCAAGAAAACGTTACTTATTCAGACATTTTGGGGAACATTAAGGTTTCAAGGCCAGAACCTTGACGTTTGAAGAGTTTCTAAAGAATCAAATTGGTGGGCTTTATTTAGTTTGAATAACCCAAATTATTTTAATTTTGGTATCTTTTCTGAACTTCTTATTTTCCCTCGGATTTCTTCGCCATGATGCAAATTAAGTTAGGTTGTAGAGACATTAGAGTATTTCGATGCAGGAGACGTGAAAAACGAGCAATGACCTCTCCGGGACTTCAACCATGGGCCTCTCGAATACGTGCCGAGCGTGCTGACCAACCACTACATCTCGAAGGCATGCTAAGAAGGCGGGAGAAATACCTTATATACTCCCCCTTATAAGGAGCGACTGAAGATTAGGGTACCCCCAATCGCTAAATCCTGGTGGTGGAGAATCATCATCCACCACCTTTTTTAGTTCGGGTGCAACTGTAGAATTACTAGGTTATTTGTAAGCAGGAGTCATGAAAAACGAGCAATGCCCTCGCCGGCATTCCAACCACGGATCTCTCGAATACGCGTCGAGTGTGCTGACCACTACACCACGAAAGCATGCTAAAAATGGGGGGGGTGGGAAATACCTTATAAGGTCAAGAGAGTATTTAAACAGACGAAACGAGAAGGTTTAGACAGAGCGTAATTTCTCTAGCGTTCGTTGCTATTCTGCTCTTCATTTGTTAATCTTAGTTGCGGCTACGCATTCTGGACGTTTATTAAGTCTATCGCCGGTGTAGGTGAGTCAGCTTGTTAAGTACATTGTGCAGTCTAGCATTACTCATAAACGTTTTCGAATTTATTGTTAAATTTACCTTAAGTTCCCACCGCAAGTAGTTGGCGTTTAGTGAGCACGAAGTGAGTGCATTTTTGTTAAAAAGTTTGTCAAAAAAGAGGCCAATTTATAGCTATTCCCTGTCTTGTTACTCTTCACGCCTGTGCGAGAAGTCGCCAGGTTTACTACTAAGATCAAATCACTTGCATGATAGCGAAGAGAGTGAAATCTTACAAAATCACATCTTTTTTCCCAGTTACTCAGCTTATGCAACTGAGCGGACGGAAGGGATGCAGAACATATTTTTGCACGGCTTTTTGCAAAAGAAACAAAGTTTTGACTTTGGAACGGGTAAAAAATATGAAAGGAATATATTATTATCTATTTCATATTTTGTGATATATGCATTTCATATTTTGTAAAATACGAATATATTATTATCTATTTCACATTTTGTAAAGAATTTATCAGGTTTGAATTCAGAAACTCGGTGATTTCAAAGCGAGCAATTGCAACACTGTACGGAAAAAAAACCTTTTTTGTCTCCAGCGCGTGAGACTGTGTATCGGAAGTTCTTAGGAAATCTTCTTTTTATACTAGTTTGCTATATTACGTTTCAAATTAATTATATGGCTTAAGTACGAAGAATATGATATTTAATAATTAAAGGTAACACACAAAGCATTAAAAACGTCCCTTCGGGCGTCATGTAAGATCTCAAAGCCTTCAGTTTTTTTTTTTTTTTTTTCATCTAATTTAATTTTTAAGCCGGTGAAATTCACGGTCATTTTATGTTCAGCTTTATAAAACATAGCTTTCTTTTATTAAGGTAAAATTTATATTCTTCAATAAATTCCGCAACAGAAATTAAGCCCGTTACGTTTGACTTTAAAATAGAACCTTTACTTCGAGAATAGGAGAAACGAAAACAAAATTAACCGCTTTTTACTCCATTCACACAAATATTATCATAAGGTTTTTATCGAAGAGCTACACATATATTTCAACTAAATACTTCATCTCCATTCTGAATATTTCATCTCGCATTTTGAACGCAATCATACCAAACGATTTCGGTTTCCTATCCCAACGAAAGCATCTCCAGTTACTTTACACATGTGTAAGACGATTACAGATGTAAAAACAAACGTATTAAATCCGTTTCTCCCTATGTGGCTGCCGGAAATGTGGTCAACAAAATTCTTTGAGGACTTTCTCACAGTCAAACAAAAGAAAAACGCAAAGCTCTTGAATACAAGTTAGGAGGGAATAAAGGGGAGGGAAGGAAAAAATCTCTTCTTCTAAAATAGAAGCGCAGAGTTTATTTCTCTCTTCTTAAAATTCCGAGAAGGATTTTGTTCCTTCTCTTTCTCCAAATACGCAAAGCACATCCGGCGGCAAGGGTAGGGAATTTAGCCTTCATATTTTTCTGTTCATGCAAGTTACAAGAATGCAAAGCAGGTATTTCCTTCAGCACCGAAACTTGTATTCTAAATAAGCGGGCATTTTAAAGAACAATAACACGTATTTAAGTTTTGTTTACTCATGACGAGAACAATATTGAAGTAAACAGAGAAAGAGATATGCACGTATTAAGCTTCTCAAAGGATACGAATGTTAAGTAGAGATTTAGACTGAGATGAACAAAAGCGAATGAGAATGGTCTTATCACGGTCAAAGGTTCCAGCACCTTTACGTAAGTTCATCGTTGGTATAAGAATGGCTCGAATTAACACATACAGGGGTTGGACAAAAATATGGAAACACCTTTAAAAAAACATGTTTCTTTGCTTAATATGGTGTAGGAAACCCGTTGGCATCCAAAACAGCTTGCAGTGTTCTCGGAATGGATAAATACAGTTCCTGTATGTTTGCCAAGGGAATATTATACCATTCTTCCTGCAAAACGGTGGCAAGTTCAGATAACGATGTTGGCGGTGGATAACGAGAACGCACTTTCCGTTCCAATGTATACCACAAAGTTTCGATAATATTCAGGTCTGGTGACTGTGGTGGCCAGGGGAGATGGGACAACTCACCCTCGTGCTCAGAAAACCAGTCCTGGACAATGTGAGCTGTGTGAACAGGGGCTTTGTCGTCTTGGAAGACACCATCACCATCGGGGAACAAAGTTTGTACCATGGGATGAACTTGATCGGCCAAAATATTCACATAAGTCTTGGCAGTCATGTGCCCTGACACAGTTATCATGGGGCTAGCAGAAAACCACGATATGGCTGCCCAAACCATAACAGAACACCCGCCATGTTTCACTCTTGGCAACAAGCAGTCTGTATTATAGGCTTGAGATGGCGTTCTCCAGATGTAAACTCGGCCAGAAGTGGGAAACAATGGGAAAGAAGACTCGTCAGACCATATTACTCGCTTCCACTGCTCTATAGTCCAGGCTTTATGACTTAACACCAGCTTTTCCTGTTTCGGGCATTAGCATCACTGATGAGTGGCTTCTCAATTGCAGCACGGCCAGCAATTCCCTGTTTATGAAGCTCCCTTCTAATTGTTTTGGTACTCACAGGGTTCGATAATACAACATTCATTTCAGCAGTAACTTTTGCAGCTGTGGTCTTCTTATTTTTCGTCACAGTTGCCCTTAATGATCGTCTGTCATGATCACTCGGGACACACTTTCGTCCGCGCTGCGATTTAGCAGATGATGTTTTTCCGCTTTTCAAATATGCGGAATAAATCTTCGATACAGTACCTCTTGAAACACTAAACACCTCGGCTACCTTGCTTACGGAAGCACCTACCATACGTGCTCCAACAATTTGCCCACGTTCGAAGTCTGTTAACTCTGACATAATGCAATGACAACCTCACATAACAGTACCCCGACAACAACTGAACTTTTTAGCACATTTACGAAGTTGTATAGATGGCGTCAGTAGTCAAAAACGCCAGCGCCACGTACATATTTCATTAAAATCAATCGTTCTTTTCAAACATGCATTTCACAAGGTGTTTCCATATTTTTGTCCATCCACTGTAAATCCCGCGTTTATCAGTTCTGTACGTACCATGAATAATGCAGCCTTCGTCAACATTATGGAACGTTCCTGTGAAGATATAAGTAAATAGCCGGCGACTTGAATAAAAGTACCGGCATCTTTTGAAAATTACCGAGGATGTTTAGAAGTGTTTAGAACGATTTCGATAAAAAATTTTAAAAAGCAAATATTTGGAATAAAAACTTCTGGCAAAACTTTAATATTTGAAATGAGAAGTACCGTCTTCTACTTTTAAATTTATTTGTCTTTTAAACTGTCGCATGCAAACAAGCTGTGGATAGAAGGATATATTTTATGAGCTTTTCGAAGAGAAATGTTCCTGTTCCATAATTAAAAAGACTTTGTGAAATGCGTGGTATTAAAATTTCCAAGTCCAAAATAACCAATATTATAAATCGGAAAGGGAACAACAGTCAACATTACTTCTACATGGAAGGAAAACTCCACGCAAATACATGAAAAAAGTATGCACTGTTTCTAATATTTCTAGAGTTAAATTATTGGTAACAAGAGAAATCAATTGAAAAATCTTTAAATACATCTGTAGCAACAACATGTAAAATAATAAGCCAATATTTACAAATTAAAAGAGCCAAAAAAAAGTCCAGCTTTCTGCGAGGCATGTGGCTGAACGCCGAACAATTTGTACAAACTTGTTGAACTGAAAACTATTTAGCAGGAGATTAATTAGATATACCTTGTGACCTTTGATGACGCATGATTTTACCTAAATGACTGCTTCTAAAAAAAGGTCTGTTTATTATCAAAAACGATGAGAAAAAATGTACAAACCTGCTTTGTTAGTTTCAGTAAAGGGTATGTGGTAGTCGCAGGATTCTCTTGCAGTGAGGAATGAACAATAATAAGAGCGGAAAAAAATCTTGAAATGAACTCATCGTATTGTCAAGAGAACGATTTACGCCCTGATATTTACAGAAAAAATTATATTTCTTTGTCCCAATGGCTTCGAAGCAACAAGTCATTTCGAATTCGCTTGACGAAGCAACAAGTCATATCTTGATTTTATTTGACTAAGCAACAAGTCATACTTCGAAAGTATTCCTGCATTTCTTGAAAAAATGAAGACTGATATAGATATTGCAAGTATAGCTTTCAGCGTATTCCTGAAAAGCCCCCTGATGTTTCACATAAGCGCTACTGTGCCTTTGTTCTCTTGAAAACAACTCTTTCTAAGAACAAGCCCACGACGATTGATGGACACTCTAAAGTACTGGATGAGGAATGGAAAACAAAATCCCTAAAAACTTTAACACAAGAATCTCTATCATAGAAATCAAGATGCAGATGTATAAGTCCAGAAAACAAGCTATCAAATCGAACATTAAAAAAAAATACTCTTTACATTTTAGACAGTGATTAAACGGCTCGAAAGCTTTCTAAAAGTGTGTAAACACCCTCAGTAACTGTTGCTCCTCAAGACATAAGAAGCGCCTTATACAGTTCAATTTATACCATGAAGAATGTAATGTTTATCAAAATATAGGACACTCATGTGAAGAAATAATAAATAGTCTTTGAGTTCAATAGAGTTATTGATGGAATTTCAGTTTATGCCATGAAGAATGCAAGCATCATCAAGATTCAAGGATCTTCCTGTGATGAACAGTCACTGACTTGAACAAATCTGCTAGCACCTTTTACACGATAGCCAACATTCATCAAGACATACAAAGAGCCTGGCACCCTTACGAATTTCACATTATATAATGAAAAATGCATCATTCGTCAAGATTCCGCGACACTTATGTAAAGTACTTGTAAGCCCGTGTTATTTCAGTGAATAGTCACCAACGTACCAGCACCCTTATGAAGTTCCCTTTGGAACTTGGTAAAAGCAATTTTCTGTCGAGGCAAAATCTGCACAAATATAGCGGTATCTTCATACAAGTAGGCCGCTGTTTGCCAACGATTTCTGTCTTAAAGGCCCCACTATTAAGTTTAGTTACTAACTTGAAGAAAGTATCTTTCGTCGATGTGCTTTTACTTTTAGATCAGAGAATATTTATAAGAAGTCTTGGTGAAATCCCATCATAAAAAGTACCGACACCACTATAAAGTTCAGTTTATAACTCAGATAAAGCACATTTCTTCGAGATGCTGGCTTCTTTATATTAGTTTCTTCTTGGCGAAGAATCGCCGATTTGCATAAAGATACTGGCATCTTGAATGACAAGGAGAACCTACAGCCAACGGTGCCTCGGGAAATTTTTCCGGTTCTCAATAGCTTGGAGCCAAATTTACAAGACCAATGACCGTTAGCAATTTGACTAGATTCGAATCCTGGTGAACAGACTGGCTGCATGGGAATTTCATGATTTTCCCACGTGTGCTCTAAATACGAGACGGTATCCCGCAGAAATTCATCCCCCATGAAAGACCCTTTATTAAGCAGATAGCTCACGAATGCCTTGCAAATTTGCTATCCATTAACCAAATTTATTTAGGGCTAGCTTTCAAGATTCGCATGGCAATGGCAACATGAGTCAATGTAATAATTAATGTAGGCTGGATGTTATAAGGCTGTTTTTAACGCCAGGTGACAGCTGAAAGTTACGTTTCCTGACATTCTGTGAAATACAAAGGAAGAGCGATCATTTTCACGCTAAAATTTTCAAACGCCAGTTGTAAAAGGAAAGCTTAATATGGGCAGTCATTATGCAGCATTTCTTTGTATTTCAACATGTTTCATATAATATTACCATCGAAACAATAAACACATCCATTTCATTTAGCAAGAGCCTTAACGATTACTGGGGATCTTTTGGATACCATTGTCTTGAAAGTACATAAGGTGTTTTCCAAAGTTCTAAGAATTGAGCTCTAGTTCAGTTCCTAGAACTTAAAGCAACGATATCGTCTCCAGATAAGTCTTTGCAAGTTCATGCAGCTATCCTACCCAATATTGTTCAGTTGTTTGACAAAGATGCGTTTTTGCAGCACAGTTTTCGCAACCCCCGAAAATGCGCAGAGTAATTCCTTTTCTCTTTCTGGGAAGTGGACGTGAAAACTTCAGATATTGTTGAAAGTGTTCTGTGCCTACATTTGAAAAAACATTTTCGGTTTCCTCCACTTGAGAGTTTAACCATAATAATAAGAGGACTGAGTAAAAGTTCATCGTAAAAGTTCTTTGAGAACAATTTGAAAGAAAAATTAGTTTTAAGATAAATGCTTGCAATAAAATGAAGATCATGCTGAAAAACACTGCATTGTAATACTGTTTAAAAGCGATAAGTAAAAATTTTACCTAAACCTAGAACTTTGGAAACGTCCCTCGTATTAATATCATCCTTCGTAATAGCTACTACAAACATGTTGTAAAAAACATTTTGTTATTCTTACCATGTGTAATATGATTCGATTTTGGTTTGGTTTGTTTAATTAGGGCCAGTACGAGGGCTATCTAAAGGAAGAGATGCCTTAGTGGAGGGCTTTCTAAGGAAAACTGGCTTGTATACACATTACACATGGAGAAAACCACGAAAATGCCCATACAGCCATCCCGTTCCCCGGCACTCGAGCCCCGGACCCAACTACCAGCGTTCAGCGACTTTAGCCCTCGGCTTGCTGTTGGGCTCATACCAACCAGTTTTATCTAGAACTTCTCCAACGAAGGCCTCCTTTCCTTAGGCAAGATAGCCCTCATGCGTTTTGCCATGTTCAAAAAAACCTAACCTAACGTTACTTTTAATTGATTATATTTTGCTTGCGAACATCGCAATTTATCATATAATCGAGATAAAAGTACTTGTGTTCAGATCATAAAGTAAAAATCACCTGTGGGCAATTACAGTTTTTATTAACTTAAATGAAAGTATTACTTAAGTTATGACTAATTTACTTAAGTTACTTAAGTATTACTTAAGTTAATGAAAGTATTACTCAATACTTAAGCATTGAGGGATTAAGTTTTAAGGGTTTTTCTTGAGGGATTAAGTTTTAAGGGTTTTTCTTGAGGGATTAAGTCTTGAGGGATTAAGTTAGACAAAGCATAGGTCTTTAGAAACATGTTATGTATTTTAATACTCTAGGGATTATAAGAATAATTTCTGAAATATTAAACAAAACCGATTCCGAAAATCAGAGAGCTATATAAGTGTTATAGCGAAGGATAGTCAAAAACTACAGAGAGATTTCATGAGGGATCATAAATGAATTATCCCACTCCGATATATAGTTCATTAACTGAATTTTATTATTTTAAATACAGGAAATCTGAAATTGTATCCGGAAAAGTAAAGTTTTGCATTACATGTGGATGCATTCTAATGTTTCCTGTAATGCAAGCAGAGGAGTTAATTTCGCAAAAGGGGAGAGGGAAGTTAAAATTCTGAACCCAAAGGTTACTTAATTATTTCTTAGGGAAACTTTTCCTATTATTATTCTTTGAATGCACGTATAACAAGGAAATTGAAATTATATTTCTCCGAAAATACAGGAAAAATATTATATTGACGCTCTGCAATTTAATTTGTTTTCTCTTTCTAAAAAGAGAAAAAGATTTGTCGGCACGGAAACGGAAGTACGTCATCAGTAGCTAAGAATTTCCGGAAATGAAATAGAAGTGTCTCTTTTTCATCAGAAAATAAATAGTTCAGAGAAGAATAAATAAAATTGAGCCTTCTAAATGTTTTCTTCTGAACGATTAACGTTTTATTTGTAGTAACACGGCAATATTTATCTCGCACACTGGGTAAACATTAATTTTCTCACCAAAAAAAGCATGAGCGCATTTTGCTCAGACTTACGATTGTGCTTCAGAAGTGCATAACATTATCACATTGAGTTACTAAGAGATGCTGAAACTGCTGAGCTATAAATTAAAAAATGACAGAAAATTTTTATTTCTCGGGATTAGGATTGGATTGGATTATTCAATTATGGCAAAGCACACGATGCTATCTGCCTAATGGGAGGGATACCTTCGTGGAGGACTTTCTAAGGGAAACTGGCTCGTATACACGTTACACATGGGAAAAACCACTAAAACGCCCATGCATCAGCCTGTTTTCAGGATTCGAACCTCAGACCGAACTACCAGTGTTCAGCGTCTTTACCGCTCGGCCGCTGGTGGGCCTTCTCGCAATTAAAACTCAAGTAAACTACATATATATCTTAACACAGTACAGTTTATATGAATCTATACATGAAATATACCTAACTTGTATTTCCTCAACAATAGTTGGAGTAAAATTGTAGTTTACAAATTTAACATTTTGAATACAAGCACAGCTCATTTGATCGCTTGCAGGTTTTTATAACTTGAGCGTTTGTGGCAGATGTCCAACGAGTCCGGAAATTCGTGCCGTTTTGCAAAACATGAATATGCCCACCGTGAGTCTCCGCATCCTATTCTATTGTTTGTTACTTTAAAATAGAAATTTAAAGATAATTTTCCATCGCCTGTTCCCCCTCGTTACCATGGGAACGACAGCTGCAGCAGATAATTGGATAATTACTATCGCAAATAAGGGAGGATGGTAACGACCTTGAAGGACTTATTTCAGAATGCAAACTACAGTAGATCTCACCTATCTATCATTATTACATTGGAAGTCTAGTCACTTCTGAGAGAAACACTTGACGGTGAATGGATTTTAAATGTTGAGGCGTCTGGAAATGTATTTAAGTTTTCAAATTACCTTTTGCCTGTTGATTTATTTTACTATTAAAATTGTTTATTGAACTTCACATTCTCAAAATACTGATGCATTTTAATAAATTTCATATCGATAATACATAAAATATTAATATTACAAATAATTCAAAACATTTTACTAATTTTATATTGAAACTAGACTTGTTATATAACTGAGTGATCATATAACTGACTGAAATGAGATGACACACGTCTCACATTTTCAGTCAAGATCTAAAAATACTGATTCTTCTATCATTAAACTTAAATTTAGAAATATTCAATTTGAGAAAAAGAGATATGTGGAGAAAAGGTAAATGCACAGTTGTGCTAAAGGAAAAGCCGAACTATGAAAACAAAAAAAAAAATTGCCTCTAAGAAAATTAATCAGATTATTTATTCTACACAACATGTAACTGGTTAAAGAAGTGCAAAACCCTTACCAATACCTTCATTATTTTTACAATGAATGTCTGCCTCTACGTGTGTGACTCTGTGCTTTCATTTAACATAACTCTTATACGAAACTTCAAAAAATTTCTATTTTCTGTATTTAAGACTTTTATATTCACATAAAGCGTTGATTACACTTTAGGGTGAAACTGGACAACAAGAAATGGTATTTTACTTTAAGCCCATATCAGCTTTTAATGAAAAATTATATTAAAATACAATTCAAAACTTTCCAATTTTAGTATTCAAGGCTTCATATCAATGAAAACAATATTAGATTTTGGTTTAAACCGAGAAATGGGAAGTGACAGTTTACTTGAAGTTCTAAGCAAATTTTTGTTAAGAAATACATTATGAGATACTCTAAAACTTCTCTCAATCAATCTTCAACTTTCTCTCAATCACACACCGTTTTTAACTACAAATATTGTAGTTAAAAACGGTGTGTGATTGAGAGAAATATATTTTATTTATAAGCGCTAAATCTGTACTTCGAATTATGCTAAATGCAACGGTAATAAACTCATTATAAAGGCGAGCTGTCGTTGTGAACAATTCAATATAATATATCAACCCTCAATCCTCTATTCTGTGTTCATTTCACTTTTGTATCGAATCACTTTGCAAATAAAAGGATGCTGCCATCAAATATTATCGTTATATATTATTTTTAAAGAAAAAATATAGCAAATATACTAAATAATACAACGAATATAAAAAAAGTGTATGGCAACACTCAAAATGCTATCTGGAATTCCAAAGCCGTGCTGCTTTTAAAAATTGTGCGATTGTTAAATCATTCATTTGCGAATCCGACACACAATATGACCAGAGGATACGATCAATGCGATATTTTCGTATCAAAGCATGAGAATGAATACGTATAATTGCAATTGTAGCACGTGTAATATGGAAGAATAGAGTAACAAAAAATTAGTAGCGATTATAATTAACACTGAGCCATAATGTTTATAAGCAAATTAGATTTTACTTAACCGTAATTTTTAGTTTACTTAAATCTCGTTGCTCTTCTACCAATTCCATGTTTTAATGGTGTTACGAAATATTCAGCTGCGGTAAGATAGCTTTCCCGCAAGGCGTGTTTAGGGTTGCCAGAAAAAGGCAAGGGAAGGCAGGGTTGCCTGATTTTGTGCGAAATCGCCCATTTGGCGACATCTGCTGACAAAATTTTCGATATGCCATAGACGGATGGAGAACATTCTACAACGAATTCTTACCGGTTTGGCACAGAATGTTCTCCAAAGCAAGCCAAAAGCTATATAAACTCTGCCTGTACGTGGTGTAGCAGTCTAGTGTCGAGGTGTTCCGTCAGTATGTTGCGAGTTAGTGCATTCAGAGTGTGCATCGTTGAGGCTATCGAGTGTACCGTCGAGTGCATCGCGAGTTGTAGCGTGGAGAGTCACGAGTATACGTTCAGTTCCGAGACCGACTGACCGAGTCGGGAGCTGTACTCTTGTGCTTTGCCATGAAGGCTGAGAGTTTGCTAATTGTTTCTGCGTGATTGTCATAGTTGTTCGACGACTGTGAAAGTTTTTTTGGGGCTGTCCTGAGTAATACTGGCGATTAAATTGTGTTTTCATTCTTCATCAAGTATTGTCGTTAATCACTCCGTAAAAACGATCCACTCCGTTAATCACTCCGTAAAGTCCACGAATCCGTAAAAACGCAACAATATGTAATCGACGGGATGTCATATGCTGGCCAGATTAGAATTCTTCCCGTTGCTTTCAACTCTAATGAATTAAGTGAGGAAACAAACAGTTTTGTTTGGATTTTTATACTTCATCTGCATGAGAAATTCAGTATTATTAGAACTTCTGATGATTGTGCATTTAAACACGTTACTGAGGCGTTACGTTATCCTCTAGCACAGTTGCTAAAAAGTCACAAGTTAAAACAATAATATGAATTCTTAATTTTCTTAATTAATGAACATCTCAAATGTGACTTTGTTTGATTGATGAGTGTAACGAAGCCCAGAACAGTAGTTAAAATCATTTAACGAGCTGCTGTTAGCTTGAACTTTTAAATCCATCATATTCACAGGGGGAATGGAGCAGTAAATTAAAGTGCTACAACAAAGGAAATGCTATGATTTGAAAGCAGAGAGGCTGAAATTCTTCAAAAGAGTTGAAAGAAAACTAGAAAGCCCTCAGCTATGGTCAGAGGTTGAAGGAAAGAGAAAGAGCCGTATTCAGCATCTTCCAGGTATTTGTCATTGCATGTGTATAATACGGATTTCCTCTTAGGAGGTACAAATTAATGATTTACATTGCCCACATGAGGTAACGCGGAATAAGCACATTTGGAGGATTCGGAACATTAAACACGCCTTAGCTACACATATTTGAAAGGTTATCATTCATCAAGCAGAAAAAGACGTTATAAGATTAAACCTATTTAACTTTCCATTGCTTACGCAAGGTTTAGTCTTCGCAGTTAATAGTTGTCTAAATTCTAGAAACATAAGAAATAAAAATTTAAAAAATAAAAAATATAAATTTTTATTTCTTATTTAAATAAGAAAGAAAATTTTTTTTTAAAAAACTGAAAGTTTCAGATTTTATATCAGGCCCAAAGGGGCTTTTTTAACGTTTTGTGTGTTACATTAATTTATTAATATCATGTTTTCCTCACTTAAACCATAAAATTCAATTCAACAGCAATATCACAAAATAATTTAAAAAGAGCATATCTTTAGAATTTGCGATAAACAATCTCGCGTGCTGGAGATAAAAATGTTTTTTTTTTTCATACAGTGTTGCCATAGCTCGCTTTGAAATCGTTGAGTTTCTTAATCAGAAACTCATAACTCCTTTGCAGAATATGAAATAGATAATAAACCAAATTCCAGATTCCAAATTTGGACTTCCAGATGCTCATATTCGGGTGAAGACGTACGTAATTCAAAATTTGATGTCTCTACGTACCGTTGTTTAATCACACTGCGAGAAACATACATACATACATTAATGCAGATTCTTCATTATTTAATTTCTTTAAATATAATACAAGGCAATAATATTTGGTGGCAACAATTTTAGAAGTAAATCGTCACAAAATTCCAAAACGAAATTAATAGCTCTTCTGCCCTTTGATCTAAAAGTTAACATAAACGGTTTTTTAAAAGCTACATCTTGTAGTATAACTATAAGTGAATACATATTAGCCATGGCTAGTACCTGAGTTTCAGCACCTAGAGCCCACATGTTCTTTAATGTAATCTCTACATATAATAAAAGAAAGAGTCTGTCTGTGTGTGTGTGTGTCTTTCGTTCGCGCTGCGCGTAAGCCAATAAACCCACGGCTACGAAATTTGATACATGGGTGCATCTAAACAAGAGCCAGTGCACCTCGAAGCGATTTTTTCGAAATTCGAATTAGAATTTTTTTAATTTTATGTTTTGTGACGAAATCGCCTCATTTTGAGACATAATGGGCTATAGGAAAGCGAGATTTTACTCTACACACTCCATTTTCACATCGTCATGAAACGTAGGCACTTAGCTATTTTACGAACTTAAAATAAATTTCGTGTTTCAATAAATCCATTGAATACGAATTTATTTAACAAAGGGAGCTTAACACCTTTTCAACGGGATTTGTTCTAAAAAAGTTTATTTTTAAAAATGTACAGTTTATTTTTCTTTGATTTTTGGACACGTTAAACTTTCATCCTTGCGACTGCTTTTACAAAAAGAATTTTGGAAAAATGATAATATTTCGTATTTAAAAAAAAAATTTAAATGAAGCTTCCGAGTATACTTCTCACATCTCACATCTTTAAAAATGTGATTTTGGCAGTAATTTTCCCGTCTTATTGTTGTTGATAGATTTTTGATGAAATTGCATCATTTTGAATAGTTTCATTCTTTTAGAAATATGGGTTTGGCAACAATTTTTCATCGTATTTCTTATGTCACTGTTTTTAAGAGATTGGCATATTTCATTGTCATTTTTATATATATAATACATTTTTATTGATTTTTTTTTATAAAGTTGTTATGCAGAGTAAATTGTGCGCGGAATTTTATGTTTTCATGTTATTTTTTGCTTATTTCACCGTTTGTAAGATATTGAAAAGTTTTGCATGATTTTTTTTTTCTTCAACGGAAAGTTGGTTAATTTTTTATTAGGATAATTAGTATTTATATTAAGGGATATAGCTTATTTCATTGTAATTTTTTTCTCTTGAAAATATAAGATAAAATATCATTAATTATACTTTGCTTTTCAGAATTTTTTGTTTTTTGTATTCTTTTTATGTTATTTATGGCTCATTTCACTGTTTTTAAGATATTGAAAAGTTTTGAGTGATTTTTTTAGGAAACAAATTTCTTAACCTCCTTTATACCATTTGAGTTTTTAAGATTTTGCAAAGGGAAGTTGGTTAATTTATTTATTAAGATAATTAATATTTGTATTCAGGGATATTGCTTATTTCATTTGAATTTTGTTATACGTAATAACTTTTTTATGAAGTTGTTCTGCAGAGTAAAATTCTACGCAGTTTTTAAATTTAATGTTTGGTGTTTCCTTCAGCCATTTTTCCGGTACATTTAAAAGTCAGACGAAGGCTGGCAGCGAAGCTGCTAGTATTACATAAGTCTTTGCACCGCCTCTCATTATTGATTCATTTAATGAAACGTTTTAATATGCTTGTAGCTTACTTCTCTGAGATTATAAGACAAGCAATTTGGGTGGATACCTCTTTGATAATCGCAAATAAGATTTCTCCCTGAATTTATAAAACTTTTGCTCACAATTCATCGTATTATTATCATTATTTTTGCTCAGCTTAGAAAAAACTCTCTACGTGCACGTCTCGCAAATTTACTCATTTCATTTTCATAATCTTAGTGTCCAGCAAACAAGATATGTTAATTTCTTTTCTTCAGCTAAATATTCTAAATATAGAAAGATTTGTGGAAAACGGAGAAAAGCGCCTCAACTATATAAAACCGGGGGAAATTCGTCGTCGGGAGCGAAAAGAATTGCAAAAGATTTAAAAGCAAGCTCTTCAACATAAATAAAAAATGGGATAAATAGAAACTCGGAATAGCTTAAAAAAACTGGCAGAGTCGGCAAAAAATAGCCAGACTATTAATTCTTTTCTCGTGTATTTCGCATCGAAAGGTTGGATAAATGTTTATTTTCTGCTTTATAGACCAGCGTGGAGGTGGTTTAAAAAAAATATTAAAATAAAAATTAGTTTCAATGTTTATCAGAAACAGATGGTTGGGTCTTATGTCTGACTCATTAATATTTATCTAAATTAGAACTTTTCCATTCCTTCTAAGTTATCTTACAAAAGAAATAAAGAAAATATTTTAATTTGTATGTGTCTGGAGTTCTCAATTTAAGTTAAATTGATTGAAATTTTTTAGACTTACTTGCAAATAATTTAGCAATTAAACGTAATACTTTGTAGGGTTTATATTTATTTTAACTAACATTTATTTTAAGTTTAAACTATCTTTCCTGTCAAGCCTTACTTTCCCCTGGAACTGCCAATGCCAGAGTATGTAAATTTTAGTAGAACGCGCAAGGATTCAAATTATCAGCGGAAGTATTCTGATTTAAATAGAAAGGAAACGAGTTCGAGGTGTGATATTCTTACTTCACGAGCGCGGAGGTAGTTGGCCATAAATTGAAGAACCCCGCGTTTCGGCCTGTGTGCTTGCCTGGAAGTAGTGTTAATCGTTCAAGTGATCTTCAAGTTTGCTGAATTAGCAGCGGTATTGTAAAACGCGGTGAGTTAGTTACTTTTAGAGAGCCTCGTAGTTAGAGTCTTGTCTTTAGTTTCTTTTCAGGTTATTATTTTTATTTGACCGCCGAGTTGGCGCAGTTTGTGAGCGTCAAGAGCACGCACTTGTAATTTATTACGTTGAATAAAAAGGGACTTAAACCCTTAACAAGACTCCCAGTCACCTCTTGGTTTTTCCAGTCACCTCTTGGTTGCGTGCAAGTTGGAGGCGCGCAACGTTACAACTTTGCAAATGTAATATCATAAATGAAACTGAGTGTACTAACTTTATTAAATGTTAGACCTTTTAGTATACAAAGAATTTGAAGACTGTCTACCATCCTTAACAGAAACTGGCACATATTCGGGCTAATCAGGAAATAATCCCAAAAGCCTAATATAGCTAGTCTTTTTCAGTCGCTAGAAAGAGAATCGAGAAAGAATTACAAGCAGTACCACGTCGTGAGTTAACCAAGATTACTATAATACAAGGTTTGCTCTTCCGTGACGTCACTGACTCATATGGTCAGAAGCAACTAATCCCTATTCCCTTTGTTTCTCCCTTTCTCTATGCCAAATGACCTCATTAAACTCGAGCTCTGAAAACCGACTACGTTGAAAACTGCGACACTGGTAACGGACATAAGCCCCAACCTGAGTAGAGCTATGTACAATTCTACGCCAAAGTTTTATCTTATGGCTAGACAGGTTATGGAGATGAAACAAGGCCGTTGCCTAGTCTGAAGGAAGTTTTCAGTGAAAATTCAGCTGTATGATTTGTCCATGAGGAAATAGAATCTTGTTGATACTCAGACAGTGATTCAACTAAATAACGACAGCAATCGTCTGTTCGCGAAGAACTTGTAGATGGAAGCATGACAAATCACACGAGTGAGTGGCTTTTCTCATATGATATTCTCGACTTTGGCGTAATGGCCGGAGTGTTCGATCTCCGGTATGCAAGCTGGGTGGCGTCTTTAGCTGGACTCGTGAAAAAGTCCGAGAAGCTGGACATGGCGAAGTGGGCATAGCATCTGGTTGAGTAGCAAGATTGGCTGAAGTAGAAATGCATAAGGTATGCAATTGAGGTATTGGAGGGTGGGCGAGAATTCTGAACAAACCATACAAATTTGGAAAAAAAAGCCGAAAAATACGGTAACTTAATCTTTGTTTCGTTTGGAGTGTCTTTGTCTAGTCGGGAGTACACTAACTGCAAGTAAACGTGAAAAAAACCACATTTTTAATATGAAGACGCAAAAATAGTTAATGCCCAATATGCTTAGCTAAAACTGATTAAATAAAGAATAGACACTAAAAATGATAATAAATAAATATTTTCTAATTAACTTGGCGGGTACCAAATAAATAAATAGCTAAACATATGAGGCACGAAAACGCACACACTAGCAAGACAATCTATTTTTAATCGCTGTGAAATTTCATAACATTCAGTTTTCGAAAGCCTCACGAAAGTAAAATAATACTTTTGTCCACTGCACACGATGGCATAGTACGTAACTTAATTTTCTAAATGTTTATACATAAAGCTCTATCGAATTACACGCAAAGTGTTACACGTACACAAAGTGTTATAAGAAAGGTTACTCATATTCATTAATATGATCGAATGAAATGGTTATTGCTGTGCTATACTAGGGTTTCCGCAGTTTTCTTATCGTGTAAGAGAGAACCGTGTTCTAAGAGGGATACCTGTATTTTATTATCATACTTTATTCAGATATTTACGTTTATTTACGTTTAAAACTTTTTCTATTTTATTTTTATTATAAGTATTGACTTAGTTTTTTTGGAAAAAGTATTTATACCAAGTAGATGCAGAAAGTACTTGAAGCTTTGACTGGTTAATTTTAGGCTGTTATGTAAGATGGAAAGATGTCGAATTTGGGAGAACAGTTGAACTTAGAGGAAGAACATAAAAGTAGAATAGTTAATTTTCAGGTCGCCAATTATTTCTTAAAGCAGTTTTTCTGCAACTTGCTATATCTTACACAAATACTTTTGGTGCGACGGATTGCAACCAAAACGGGAGGTGCATAACATCATGTTACAGCAGTTCTGTATACAATAATTTCAACATTCTGAGGCTACTCGTTTCTGTGTTGTTTGCATACATAAGTTACGCACGTACAGACGTCACAAAAAAATCGCTTCCGAATCCATTTTCAACCCATTTTATAATCCGTTTTGAAAGAAAGAGTCCTTTATTTTATCCGTACGTACAGATGCCAGGCAAAAACATCGTTCAGATGGATCCGCAATTGGTCAGAATGAATATTTGCGTTGAAATATCATACCCAATTATTTTGGCGATTACAATACTTCCTTTACTTTATACGAGGAAGTAAAAACAAAATGTAACCGGAAATTATAATAATTAATGATAACCTGTAAATTTTAAATAATGGTATCAGAAGCCCTTCAATGATTCGAAATATGTATTACTATATTATTAAGATTTAAATTGACATTCAAAAGCCCTTATAATGATTTCAAAAGTCCTATAATAATGCGTTTTTAAGTATTACGTAGAAGAATTTCATAACATTAAAAATGCATCATTACAACGTCATAAAGCATTTAATGGAATTCAACAGAGTATTTACGCAATTATATGCCTCTTAAAAATTTTTGTCATTTTATTTTCAGATATTCCCTTAATTTAAATTTCAAGTATGTCAAATCTTTTGTTATGTATTTTATAACTCACGGCAACAATGCATGTTAAATCAGTCACGGGAGGAATTCAAATATTACTAAAAGCTTTCCGTTCTCAGCATTCTCAAATTCTAATTAATTCCAAGTTTCACAGTTAACAAATGATCAAATGTCTCATTTATGTATGCATAATGTTTCAAAAAATATTTGACATTCAAGTTTATTAACGAGCATAATATTAAAGAGATTATTAATAATCCTTTGCATAAAATTTACGGAAACTTTAGGAATTTTTATTAAAGAATTCAAGAGAGACTTGGATTTATAAATATGCATGCGCACTAACTTCTAAGTAAATATTTGAATTTAAGTTCTGTTTAAATCATAACTGAAAAAAAGGCATAAAATTTTTTCTGCAACTGGATTTTGAATTCATCGCATAAATCGCTTTATAAAATCGTACGAAATGTGAAAGAAGCTTCAGAAACTAAAAGAATTTAATAGGGATTAAAGTCATATACATTTTAATTTTAATTAAAATGTTTATGAATATGTTGAATTCAAATGTCATGAATAGGATACATTTCTTTCCCCATAGATTTCAAAATTTAGAAGCTTTTCCTGTAGCTTTCAGAAATTTTAATTTTACCTCTTGTAAATAATATCATTTGAATCTAAAATAAAAAAAAACTGATGTGTACACCACATGACTTCCTTGTACGGCACTTGTACGGCATATTAAATTATACGCATTTTCACTTGTACGGCATATTAAATTATACGCATTTTTTCTTGCATTTCGTTTAAACTTATTGGATTGAATTAAATCTACTTCGCCGACAGCGCATAAACCACAATAGAATAAATGCATTCTTTAAAATTCACTCTAGTATTTGTTTACCATAGCGACACTCTGGCGCTAGGTTCAATAAACAGTATTATATTTCGTTTATATCACTCAGAATGCACAAAATTTGTATCATTTAAAGAATTATCTAATCTTTGCCACATGTTCTATTCAAATATTATAATAAAGTTATAACGATGTATAAAAGAAATTAAGCAAACAGAACAAAAAAGAAACAGTTTTTCACAGACGATTGAGTACTTCTTATTCAATTGATTCAGTTCTCACTTCGCGACAAGGCAAAAATACATAAAAATTCACAATATCTGTATTAAAAATTACTAATTATTAAAAATTAAATTACTAATTATTAAAAATTAAGTAAATCTTAAACACTTATTTCCTCAAAAAAATTCCAGAAAGGATTAAGCATGATTTAAATCGCAATAATAAATGAAGGCGTTTATCTTTGTTGTTGCGAAGCTACGTTTCTCTAGATCGGCAACAAATTCACTACTCTGCTGTTTCAAATGTAAACAAGCAATGGCCGCCATCAAAAAATTATTAGGCTTAGTGACACTTAAACAACTTTTAAATTGTTGATAATTCTAAAAATATTGCATACAGATTTACTAAAGGCATAAAAACCTTAACCGGAAGAAAAAAAAACATAATTCAATCATTTTTTACAGCAAAAAATGTACAATTTACAAACATATAAGAGTAAAGAAACTGAGATTACTGAGCCGGGTAACAGAGTGAATATATTTATAAATATATTTATATACGTTTGGCGCAGCCGATTGAAACCAAAATACGAGGTGCACATCTGCATGTTATAGTAGTCCTATATACAAAATTTTAACGTTCTGACGCAACTCGTTTTTGAGTTATGCGAGATATATACATGTACGTATATACGTTCGTACAGACGCCACGAAAAATTCTCTTCAGAATTCATTTTAAAGCAGTTTTTTTAATTTTTTTGGAGGAAAAGAGTCTTTTATTCTGTCCTTGCGTACAGATATCACGCAAAAACATCGTTAAATTGCATTCGAAAGCGGTCAAAATGGATATTTTCGTTGAAATATGCTGCCTGAAGCTTTTCGCGATTACAATACTTCCTTTTTACTTCGTACAAGGAAGTAAAATTCTGATGTGAACGCCACATCACTTCCTTTTACTACACATTTTTTGATGCGCTTCATTTAATTTAGGTCTCATTTCCTCATATTTTATTAGAGATGTATTTCTCATTCAATTAATTCAGCTCTCACTTCACCGCGAATCAAAAATGCATAAAACTCAAAACAGCTTCGTTAAAAATTGTAAAACGCCAAAAAAAAAACATAAAGCAGTCAAACAAATACATTTAAAAACAATTTTTCACAATAAAAATTAGAGTTCTTATGCAAAAACTTCGGTCAGCGCACAAAACTCAAATTTTTCTTTTGATCCCGTTTGGCAAAAAGACACTGAAGTTTGCGCGCACACTGACTTGATACACTATTCCACTAAGAATTTCAAATGTAAACAAATGGCCGCTTCGTTTGGCTTAGTAGCAGTTAAACAACTTTTAAATTATTGATCGTTCTACAACTGTTGCATGCAGATTAACTAAAGGTATAATAAACTTAATCGGAAATAAACGCAACATAATTCAATCGCTTTTAAAGCACAAAATGCACAATTTGCCATATAAGAATAAAAAATTAACCTCATCGATCCAGCTAAGAGAGTGGGAATATATATACACATATATGATTGGTGCAGCCAGATTGTCAAGAAAAACAGGAGATGCACAACTACATGTTAGAACAGTTCCATATACAAAATTTCAACGCTCTTACGTTATTCAGCATTAAATTATGTGAGAAACATACAATTGTACGTACGTATAGACGTCAAGAAAAATCTCTTTTGAATGCATTTTAAATCCATTTTTTTAATCCGTTTGAGGAAAAAAAGTCCTTTATTCTGTCCGTATGTACAGATGTTCCACAAAACCATCGTTCAAATGGATTCAAGATCGGTTAAAATTGATATTTTCGTTGAACTACGATACCTGAATATTTTCCCGATTGCAATACTTTCTTTACTTCGTACAAGGAACTAAAAATAAGGGTCGTGATAAAATTTATGGCAATAAATGCATTACTGTTCTCTGTCTTCGAATATTCTTTTATTCTTTTATTTTATTCAAAATATTACCTCCTTTTTCAGAAGTTAATGTAGTTTTTAGGACTTTGATATTTTCTCATGTATACTATTTTCCTTTAAAAGCAAATTCAAATTCAAAAGCTGGGAATTTCAAAATCGAAATTTAAATAGTTTTACTTTTTTAACTGTGTGTGTATGTGTGTATTTAATTATGGCAAAGCTCACTAGGGCTATCTGCCTAAGGGGAGGGATGCCTTCGTGGAGGACTTTCTAAGGGAAACTGGCTCGTATACACGTTACACATGGGGAAAACCACGAAAACACCCATGCAGCCAGCCCGTTTGCGGGATTCGAACCTCGGATCGAACTACCAGTGTTCAGCGACTTTACCGCTCGGCCGCTGGTGGGCACTTTTTTAATTGAATTTTATTTTTATTTAAAAATAAAAATTTCCATTTTTCAATTGCTCACAGTAAATATTACTTTTATTTATTTAATAGTAAAATCTCCTGGTAAAGTGTAATTTAAAGTTTCAGATTACTCTTTTTTTATTAATTTCTCAAAAATATTGTTCATATTCAGAAATGTTCCTATTACGAAAGTGCAACACTCAAAAAGGTTTCACTGCTTTTCCAGGCAAAGCAATACATACAATAAGTTACCAGAAAAATATCTAGCAAACAAATCAGTTATTGTTTCACCCAGTGTATTCGCATATCCTTTTGCTCCGATCAAAGGCACCGTGTATTTGGATTACGAAAAACCTCCACCAGCTGAATTGCTTGTTAAGATTGGTTTGTTTGAGCAACAAAGCCTGTTTGCTCAGGACAGGATTTGCAGCAGCATTATCCACAATTTCCTCAGAGTCTCATTCAGAGGCACAAAGATCAAGGAAGATCTTGTGGCATTAGAGATGGCGCTATTATGGGGGAGAGGTATAGTTGCAGATATAAACGTAGAATATTAATTAAATAAGCCGTTATCATGTTATAATATAATGAAAGAATTCAAATAAATCATTTAATAAAATTTATACACAGATCGCGTATTACTTTACTTCAATTTCTTTTGCATCATTAAATAAAGTCATTCTAATGAGAAATGTTTAGAAATTTTTCACAGAGTTGTGATCATGCATGTAATTGCTGTCCCCGAGTACGTTAAAGAAGCGATGAACTTACGTTAAAGTTATGACAAATACGTTGAAGAAGCTATTTTAGCTAATACGTTGTTTTGTACAAATTCCATTCTATTCCTCCTCTCCCTCCATCAACCTTCCCCATAATGAAAACCGGTTCAGTTTGTAAGGTACTTACCCCTCCTTTCTGCATGTCTTCGTCGTGTAACGGTAGCATACTCGGTACGTATTCGAGTGGTCCGGGTTGCGTAATGGCAGACCGCACATTGAGTTAAACAGTGTTAAACGAATGTCGCATACTGCGCATGCTCAGAAAAGAATTTGGCGTAATAACTATGTTGGCGCGATTTGAAAAGAAGATAAATACCGCATATAGTAGATGTGCCGCCATCTGATTGTAAACAAATCTGGCGTTTAAAACTCCGTAGAGTATAATGTAAATGTAAATTAATTACTGTGTTAAAATACTATTTTTTGCTGTACTGCTCAAACAACTAGAAAGCTGAAATTATTGCGAAGTAATGTGAAGCAGTGTTTGCATTCAATATGTAATATATAATACTTATGAAATTCTGCACATTCCTTTGGAACTGTACAAATTTTTTTTCAGAAAAAGACTGAAATTTAGGATATATTAGTTGAAAATTTATTCATTATACTTTTAAGCAATAAAAACAAATCAGGATTTACCATACGTTCCGTTCGTACATACATAAAGAAACACTGAGGAATATAACAAGTGCTTGCAAATAACACTGAAGAAATTTTACAATTCTTTAATGCTAGTTATTAAATTCTTTGAAATGAGAAAATAAAAGCGCGAATATACGCTAACAAACTAAGCGAGATACTCCAGTTTACAATTACTGAATTATAACATGTGAACAAATTACATCTAAGTAACGAATTATTACGAACATATGTTAACAAATTTTAAATGCACTGTTATTAACAAATTAAAATGAAACATATATTAGAAAAATAAGCAAGTGCAATCGGTATGGACGTTAAAATAACTAATTAGCAAAGTTCCACAAGTCATTGCAGTTGTGGAATCACTCGAACACACTCGACAGCCATGGAGATCACGAATAAGCTAGCGTAGGGTTGCTTAGTCGCCAATATTTCTCCCCGCGCCAAAGGTACACCATCAAGCATGCGCAGTAAGAGAAATTCGCTTAACACTGTTCAACTCAATGTGCGGTCTGCCATTACGCGTCCGGGTTCGAGTCCTGAAAAGGGCATTGCTCATTATTCGTGTTTCCTACTTCAGAAGTCCTAATGACTCTACAGTAGCGCCCGAACTAAAAGGTTACCATATTACTCGTATATATATATAACTGGTCACCACCAGGAATAAGTGATTGTGCCTCCAGTTCCCCATTTACCCTTTAAAAGGGAGAGTATATAAGGTATTTTGTCTCTCCTTTCTGCCTGCCTTCGTGGCGCAACAATAGCACACTCGGTGCGTATTCGAGAGATCCAGGTTCGAGACCCTTCGAGAGCATTACTCATTTTTCATGTCTCCTACATCCAAATAAAATCTATACGTTTAAATGGCCATAGAGTTTTGCAGGTTAGAGAGAACGAGTAATATGGTAACCAGCCAATACAGCATATTAGCCTGAGAAGCGGAGCTCTGTATTCGGTAAATTATTTCAATCTTTGAAAGCACAACGTACTGGGTTCATTGCCTGACGCCGAGTTACTTAGAAAATTAAAGTTTACCCAATTTTCGCCCTTTTCCTGCATGCCCTTATGGCATAATTTATAGCACGTCTGGCTAGCCATTGGAAGGTCAGGAATTCGAAACATGGACAAAGAATCGCTGATATATCGAAGAGCTTAATAGACTCTATAAGTGGCGCTGTACTTCTGTCGTCACCTGGATTTGGCAACTGAATCTGCTCCCTCTTTAGTCGTCCCCTTTAAGTGGGAAAGATTGCACGGAATTTTTGTCTTCTTGGTGTAACTTCTAGCACGTTCAACTAGCAATCGCAAAGTCCGGAGTTTGAATCCCAGTGAAAACATCCTAATTCTTCATATTTCCTTACTTTAAAGAACAGCTAATGTCTATACAAAATGTTGTTTTTAAAATACTCTAAGTCAGAGTACTTTTAAGCTATCCAAATGTGAAACATTAAAAACGTTTATAAGGTATTTCTCTCGCCTTCTTAGCATGCCTTCGTAGTGTAGGGGTCTGCAAGCTGGGCGCGTATTCCAGAGGTCCGTGGTTCGATTCCCGGCGAGGGCGTTGCTCATTTTTCATCTTTCCTGTTTTCAAAAAATACTTAATGTCTCTAAACGCTTTTCTGTGATTTTCCAAAATTCGCTCGGCAGATGAATTAATTTCAATACATAACATTACACTCTCTAATTGAACTAATTAGAAAATTTTTCTATAGGTGATTTTTTAATGACAAGCACCAGGCATTTTTAAGCTTTCGCCGCTACTAAGGCCAGAAGTGGTGGTCATTACATTATGGAGGCATCTAATAGGCGGCCACTGTTTCCTCCTATGAGGGCACAGGTAATTTACACCCATGCCTTCTCCGGGTAACGAAGGGGGACGACTGCGATACCGAAGGGGGCCGAGCTCGGATACTCGGCCGAGCCGGAGATGGGCTCTACAGTGATTTTTAGAGAGTTAAAATAATTTATCTGCAGCTATTATTTTTGTGGTGGCATATTGTGGTGGATTTGCCCTAACTCTATATTTATTTTGTGAAAAGTACTGCAATTACGTAAATTAATTATCTGCGATTTCATACGCGAGAGCAGTGTTAAGAGGTAAGTGAAGGGTATTTACTGTAGGTAACGCTATGCAATTACTCTTGCGTGGCACTCGATATAATATGAGCATTGTGGTAACTGACTACATTACAGTACAGTATGTGGGAATTACATTATACTGGAGTCGTACTAAATCTCTAAGCGTGAGGTGATGGATATATGTGCAGAATAGGGAAACAGTGCTTGATTATGCTATATCTTATGTACATAATATTTCGTATAATATTGATTCTACGATATGGTGTATTGCTAGATTGATTATGTCTCAGTTAAACGGAACTTTATTGATTCCATCTACGTTTTAATACATTGATTTAAGACCATAGCTATTTACTAGGCTGAATATCAATAGCCTGTATAGTAAAGGTTGCGAAAATTTTCATCGTTCTCATACACAAAAATCTGCACTTCCATTTTATAAATGCCAATTTGTTAATAAAATTATATTCTTGTAAAATAAACTACCTGTATAACAATACTTAAAAATTTTTAATTCAGCTTCTCTCATTATTCATGAGAAACTACTAAAACTTTAAAAAGTTTTCTAAAACTTTTAAAACTTACTAAAGAATGAGTCGCGATGACCCATTAACATATCATTACATGGTAACAGAAAGGAACAGAGTTACGTAATTCATAAGATTTATTTTAATTAATACATTTTTGCCCCCTTATGTTAAAATCTGTTCTGTATTCCTTCTGCTTCCTTTACTCCACCAGAATATGTAAATAAAAATAATTTTAAATATGTGTAAGAATCTAAATTAAGAAGAAGAGAAATGGCAACGAAACTTTAAGCAGGCTTCTTTGCTTTTTTCTACCGTGAGGGTTATTTTGTATCCGTCTATGAATTCCCCCTTTTGCTGCTGGATATTAAGTAATAATTCTTAAAATTAACCTAGTCATTATAAGCGACTGGTTTTGTTTGTATATAGTGATTGTATGTTGTTAATAGAACATAATTTGAATTCCGTGTTTTCAATCAATCTCGCGAGAAGCGAAAAAACGTTTTTGTTAGTAATTCAGTTTTGTACCAAATGTTGATGGCACCAATAAATTTTTATTGTTTTTATTTTGTTGCATTTATTTAAGATTCTAATATTAGATTGGATGGATATTCATCTTTCAGGTTGGAAGGCTGGAAGAAACCACAGGTTCGTAGTTTTTAAAAAACCCTTACAAAATTCCAGATATATCATACAACGAAATATGTCAGTCCTGTAAAAATGTCTATCCTATAGTACAATTAGGCCTTGCTTGATCCACAGTTGCCAACTTGAATGATAGCAATAGATATATGTTACTTTAATTATGTAAAACCTGGAGACAATCAGAATCAGATTTCCATGACGTCATTTCGAAGGTTATCTCCGCGCTTAATTCAGTGAGAAGTTTTCCAACAGATGGCGTCACTGACTGCGTCGTTGGCACAGAATGACCACATCTTCGCTAGACATTTCAGTCGCCAGACGTAATGTTGTATTTGCATTGTCTTGACAGTCTTGACCACACCTTACCTAGACATCTCAGTCGCTAGATGTATGTTGTGTTTGCACTGTCTGGAAAGTCTTGACCACACCTTGCCTAGACATCTCGGTCGCTAGATGTAAGTTGTGTTTACACTGTCTTGAGAATTTTGACCACATTTTGCCTAGATATCTCAGTCGCTAGCATGTATGTTGTGTTTGCACTGTCTGGAAAGTCTTGACCACATTTTGCCTGGACATCTCAGTCGCTAGATGTATGTTGTGTTTGCACCGTCTTGAGAATTTTGACCACATTTTGCCTAGATATCTGAGTCGCTAGCATGTATGTTGTGTTTGCACTGTCTGGAAAGTCTTGACCATATCTTGCCTAGACATCTCAGTCGCTAGATGTAGTGTTTGCACTGTCTGGAAAGTCTTGACCACATCTTGCATAGACATCTCAGTCGCTAGATGTAGTGTTTGCACTGTCTGGAAAGTCTTGGCCACATCTTACCTAGACATCTCAGTCGCTAGATGTATGTTGTGTTTGCACTGTCTGGAAAGTCTTGACCACAACTTGCCTAGACATCTTGGTAGCTAGATGTAAGTTGTGTTTAGAGTCCTGAGAATTTTGACCACATCTTGCCTAGACATCTCAGTCGCTAGCATGTATGTTGTATTTGCACTGTCTGGAAAATCTTGACCACATCTTGCCTAGACATCTCAGTCACTAGATGTATGTTGTGTTTGCACTGTTTTGAGAGTCTTGTCTCTAAGACAACGCTTTCTTAAGATTAAATGGAATGGTAAGAACGATTTCTTAAGATTAAATGGAATGGTAAAAACTATTTCTTAGGATTAAATGGTGTCTCCAACTATTACTTAAGAAATACAACGAAGTAAGTATTCGAGGCAATGAATGTCATGATATTCATTGCCTCAAATACTTACTTCGAATACTAATATAAGTTGTGTTATTATGGACGGACTCGTAAAATCCTTTTAGAACTTGCAGCCAGTTTTCTTTCACTGGGTCAATACAATCGAAGCGGCAGTTTCAACTTGGAAAAAAGACATAATTACACAGTGTCATATCAGGTGATTACAGTATGACTGCAGTGACTACGGCTATGTTTATAGAATTTACGAACAAATGTCAAGCAACAAGCGTATCATGAGCAAGTGCATTATTTTGGAGCAAAATCTAGGACTTATCTTGTTATTATTCGTGACATTTTCCATGATTTCGTTTACAGAAACGTCATTAAATATTCAAATTATATCTTTTTAAGAGTTTAACCAATTGGTAAAAATTCATGATGCACAATACGACGACAATAGAAGAAACCGTCATGTCATGGTATCTTCTGAGTTGGTTTTCACCTTTTGAAAGTGACTTGTTGCGCTGATTTCGCATTTGATTTCGCGCTGATTTCGCAGAGTATAGATTCATATTTCATTGCTCGTAATAACGTTTTAAGTAGGACTTGTTCTGAGAGATCATCCTCTTAGCCACTAAAATACGTTATTACTTTGGAGGGGAAGGTTATTTAAATAACATGGATAGCGACGAAATGCAAAGCCAAATAATCTTTTCAAAATTGTTTTTCAGCATCCAAATGATGCATAGCCTTATTCAACATTATCACTAAACAGTTAAAATACGATCGCTAAGTACCAACTCTCATGCTTGATCAATTTTAGGCTCATTAGTTGGAGTTAATGGTCTAGCAAAACAGCAATCATCTTGAAGACATTCTGTACCTTCCTAAAATATCTTACACCCCACAGAAAATCTTGTTTTTAAAAAAAGTCCTCTTGAAAGATATTTTGCAACATTTCTCAGTTTTTGTAACAGATGCCATTTTGAAAATCGCTACGGAAAAAGAAAATATTTATTCATTAAAAATGAATACATTTTCAAACAATTAAACAAAAATGAAATTCGAATTGTTACCAGACGTCGATGAAAGTCATGATAATTTCTAAAAAGCATTTTAAGCGATATCTTGCATATTCGGGTTTTATATGAATGAGTGCTGATATTCTTTATACAAAATAGTTAGATTTACCTCTTCGGATTTCGACCAAAATGATTATTCTACGCAAGTAAATGTCAAATAATAATAATTAAAAAGAAAAGAAAAGAAAAGAAATCTGTAAACTTTCAGATTTTACATTACCACCAAAAGGGCGTTTTTTAACGTTTTGTGTGTTATATTCATCTAATAAATATCATGTTTGTCGCACTAAAACCACATAAAATTCCATTCAACAGGAATATCACAAAATATTTAAAAGCAGCATATCTTTAGAATTTCCGATAAACAGTCTCGCGCGCTGGAGAAAATAATTTTTGGGGGGGTACAGTGTTGCCATTGCTAGCTCTGAAATCATTGAGTTTGTTAATCAAAAGTTTGTTAAAGTTTCACAAAATGTGAAATAAATAATGAAACAAATTCAAAATTCAGGCTACCAGGTGTCCATATTTGGGTGGAAGACTATGTTATTTAAAATTTGATGTCTCTAGGTACCGTTTTTTTTTTTTTTTTTTTTTCCCACAGTGCGAAAAATATACATACATTCATGCAGATTCTTCATTATTTAATTTCTTTAAAATAATACAAGGCACCGTTTGTGGTATTAATAGCAATCACCTGTATTATATTTATTTTAATATAACACAGGGCACCAATTTTTCAGATTGCTGGCAAATTTTCAAAAATAATTCAACGCTTTCAGTGATTCCATTCAAAATGTTGTTTTCAGACCAATAGCCCTTCTGTGCTAACGCTTCTTTGGGTTTTTAGAAAAATTAAACTAAACTTCAGTTAACCCTCTCTGTTTGAAATGATGTCTCAGATTGGTGGTTTGTCTTCAGCTATCGCAGCCTGACTTTTGCTTTATCACGCTAGTTAATAAGTAAGGATTTTAGAAATTAATAAACTCAACCATTTATTTAATTATCCTTCCTTCTCAAAGATATTAGAATGTTTAGTAAAACATGGGTTACCGTTTCCTAAATGAGCTCTTTCGAGCTTTATGTAGTCTTCTTCTCAGTAAAATCAAGAGAAAACAAACTCATTATTTCTTTTCCAGTTTGCTTTTACAGAAATGTTTTTGGTCTCTCGCTCTCTTCAAGTAAATTGTGAATAAAGTTTCGTACACATCCGGCTCAGTGTTGTAACCTAAATGGATAGGCCTGTAAGAATAAAAAGTACATTAAGAGAGTTAATTCACGAAAATAATTATTCATGTTCCGAACTACTTCTAAGAGGGGACCATTTTATTCTTCCTATTTTAAAAGTCACTCAGATGTAAAAAAAAAAAAAAAAAAAAAAATCGAGCATAAAATAATTTTTCATGTTCATTAGGTTTTCTCATTTATCTTAGTTAAATTATTAATGTTTCTAAAGTTAATTTATTGCAGTTAAAGAGCAGACAGCCAAAAATAAAATATCTTCATAAATTTACCTACAGATCCAGGGAATATGGCTCCGAATATATGCATACATTAACTGAGAAAAATTACTTCTACATGCGTTTAACTATATATATGTACGTATTATACTTATGTCAGGGTGTCCCATAAATATCTATGGATAAACATTAAGGGCATATAGGGTACGTCAAAAGGAATGAGAGTCGCATAATAATCCATGACCGCAAACGTCATCGTACGCCGCTAGGTGGTGTTGCTCATAAGCATTGTTGGCTGGTGAATGCTTCGTCAGGGCTTACCTGTTGCCATCATCTTTGACATTAGCAAATTATCTCATCTTTTTGGAACAGGTTCTAGCAGGCTTACTTCACCCTGTTCCACAAATGCCAGACGCAACATGTGGTTCCTACATGATGGGACGCCTTCCTGTTATGGAAGATGTGTTCGGAGACATCTGAATATGTCGTTTGGTCAACGATTGATTGGGCGTGGTGCATCGGTTGCGTGGCTCTTTGGATTTCAGCAGCCTAGATTGCTTTCTTTGGGGACCACTTAAAGTGTATGAAACCCCTGTCTACTTTAAAATGGATCTAGTTGAAAGAATCATCTCTGATGCTGAAGATATCCCCGTAAATCTCGGTCATATGACCACTTCCACTAATCTATAGTCCGTCGGATTAACGCATGCGTCGCCTGTAATAGTGGAAACACTCAATGTCTTTTGTAACATTCTGAAATGGCAGCATCTACTACAATACTATGCAAAATTTATGAGCAATAAATACTTTTGGAAATCTCCGCCTTGTATGCCGTCATTCCTTTTATCTCTGATTCCACTTTCGTATGATGTTTCCTGACGTAGACTTTTAAGCTATCTCGATACTTTAGACCTGCTCTATCTGTTCTTAAAATTTTTATATCATACGTATAAACGTATATATATATATATATATATATATACGTATATATATATATATATATACGTATATATATATATATATATACGTATATATATACGTATATATGTATGTATATATATACGTATATATATATAAACTTATTAATCATATATTCACATACATGCAGTTTAGCGTATACTATAAACGTGTTATACGTTTAGCTTATATAAAAGTATATTCGAAACTATATTACCTAAGAATTAATCTCAGCTCAAAGATCTTCATCTTTTTTGAAAAACAAAGAATTGCAAAACAAATGCATTGTAAGTTGAAAGATTTACAATAAGAAAGGAAAAATATATAATTAAATTTCAGCTTCTTTACACTGGGATTGAAATGCAATCATAAGTCGCCCAGTCATTAATACAGATTTTTCAAATACTCCGTTTGAAAAAAGATATTTTTCTAGAAATGTTGCCCAGATATAAACACATACGAGAGTAATTCTGAAAGTTTTAAGATACAGCTAAATGGTAAAAATTAAATTTAAGGCGATTCTTAGTGCAAACGGTCAGCGACATAAATTTTATTTTAGATTAAAAAATAGCCGAAGATCGCTCATAACAAAATCAGGAGATATGGGTAAGTGTTTTATCATTTTGGTACTTGTCAAGAAATTTGACTGTTAGTCTTCATGAAAGAGAAGAGCGATTATTATGGTGGTGAAGTATTAATCTTATTGAAGTATTAATCTTTCTGAAGACTTTTTTGGAAGGGACCAGTTATCTCTAACTATCTTCTGTTCCTCTAACTTGATGGCTTTGACCAGTCCTGTACTGTACTTCTTCAGAAAATGGCATACATTTCTTATTTCATTACTAGTTGTCTTTTCACCATTATTGGTTCAGGGTCATCTTCAAAGACTCAAACTTTATATTCTGAATTTGTTATAACGGCAAAACATGATATGTATTTTTAATACCAGTTATGATTTTCGAAATAATGTGGTGTCATTAAGTAATTTTATGGTTTCTTTGCTGATTCCGGCACGCCCAGGTTTAAGTTGTTCTGTTAATTTAACCTCCACCAGCAAACTAATCTTTTCATATGCAGTTCTTCGTTAGTAATTTTATGGTAGCTGTGGATCCAATGTTAAGCTTCTTCTACATCATTTGGCAGGTACATCGATTATCATTGATCAATAATTTTCATACGGCTGACACATTTTCTAGAACTGACAAATACAGCTGACAAAGAACGTGTACTTCTTCATCTTCGATGTCCACGATATTCTAAACCATCTGAATACAATGGCACTAGATGAAGCTTTATTTCCATGTGCTAATTATACACATCGAAGGCATTCTTCTTGATTTATCCCCGCTTTATAATAATGGAAATAATGCCCTAATGTCAGATCCATTCCCTTTCCTTTCAAATTTATTCTGTTTATTGCAATAGTTTCCACAATTATAATCTGCGGAAATAAAAGAGTTCGTATTTAGTCGAACAAAGAATTGTTTTAGCGCATATTGTCTGAACATTTCAGAGTTGCCTACGTATATCAATAATTTATTATCTTCCTTGATAGTAAATAAACATTTACTACATTAAAATACACTCGACTAAATTTCAGTAATTAAAATACAGAGGCTGTTCACCCATTTTATAGACGATGTATATTGTATTCACAAAACTAAATTACATAAAATTCTTGTGTTTTAAATGTTCTATTTGACATTCCTTATTCTGAACTATCTTTCGACACCGCAATTTCCAGGATAATAATGCCTTTGAAGTGGCAGAAGAAGTATTCTATCCCATTCCTTCCGAACAGCTTTCCAGAGTCCTGTTAGGCTTCTCGGACAATGTTTGGATAATGCAGTTTTTAAAAGTCCGAAAGCACAAAAATCCATAGGTGACAGATCGGGAGATTTAGTAGGGATATCAGTGAAGGGTATGGCCTTGATACCAGTCTTTTGTTCCATTTCTTTTAGGAAATTTACAGTGGAATTTGATGTGTGATTGCTAGCTTTGTCCTGATGGAGTCTCACAGATGGATGGCACTGTGGGTAAGGCGATGGTATTTCATTCAGAAAAATTGGCGATAAAATATGTTCCTGATAGTATTTCGAGTTAATCTTGACATTTGTTTGCACTCTCTACATTTTTAACTTGGCATTATAAGAAAAACCAGCAACAATCATGAATCCCTTAGAAAAACTTTCTTTCGATTCTTTGAACGATGTACTTAAACTTTTTCCTCCCCTTTTATGATAATAAATGCTCTTTTTTTTGTTACAATCATTTAAATACACCCATGCTTCATCTATTGTGACAATTGTTTTCTATTTTTCTTCGGATAAGTGTTTCTCATATAGAATTCTTCAGCGTGTCCTGCATTGAGCGACATGCTTTGGAAGAAGACGATGCACATTGCGTTTTTTCGCTTTCTTAAGATTTAAATCAACGTTTATAATTTTTTTTACAGTGGACACCGAGCATTTTGATGATTTTACAACTGCCCTTTGACTAGGGGGATTTTCTTTTAACATTAAACAACGTACCTTTGCAATAGTCGAAGATGTCCGTTTTTTTGTTCGATACTTGTTTGGAATTTTTGTCCCACTTGAGGCTCCAATTTGACGTTTTCTTCCTTTGTTGTTGATTATATTACCTATCGACGCTTTAGATATCACAAAACCATTAGTCTCACATCGTTTTTTGGATAACGGAGTATGCATATTTCTCTTCGAAAAGAGCGTAAATGTAGCCTTCGAACCACTGCTTTGTTAAATTCGTCATTTTGAATAAAAATAAAACTTCCAAGCCACAGACGATAATTTTGACTTTTAAAAACATAGTACAATTGCAGTTATTTCTTTTGCAGCAAACAAGTTTTTATTACCGCTTACCAAAATCGTCTAAAAAATGTGCGAACAGCCTCTGTAAGACCAAATTAATGAACAGTCTATAACTGCAAGTTAGAGTTTACAAATTTGATATACGAATACAACAGATGGAAAGCTGAAGCTTACAACCGCAGCTTAGACTAACTATTTACAGTAAGACAGAGGATCAGGGTATAAAGCCTGCTGGAATGTCAATCGTACCTACAGGGCCTTAAGTTTAAATCCACATAATTCACAAGCATTCACATCCTCTGAGCCTTCATAATGGCTACAAGTTCACAGACAAATACAGCCAAAGCAATAACTGTAGCGCCTATTCTGGTTCAAGACAAATATCGATTTACTTCCATTCCTACTTACTCAATGTTTAAATATGCTTATAAATATACTTGCAAGCAATAAAGCAATAACAAATAAATAAAATCTGAAAGCTTTAAGATTTTATATTATGCTCAAAAAGGCCTTTTGTTTTCAAATACATATAAGTTTGCGAGCATTTCGGCTAACGCCCCACTAGGCTAAAAGTATTTAAAAACAGCATATCTTTAGAATTTCTGATAGACACTCTCGCGTTCTGGAGATAAAAATGTTTTATTCGCTACAGTGTTGCTACCGCTCGCTTTGAAATGTGGACACCTGGAAGCTTGAATCTTCGAATTCATTTAATTATTTATTTCAGAATTTTTAAACTCTAACGAATTTTTGATTAAGAAACTCAATGATTTCAATGATAGTTCTGGCAACACACTATGCGGAATATAATATTTTTATCTTCAGGGCTCGAGACTCTCTATCGGATATTCTAAAGCTATGCTGTTTTTAAATATTTTTACCCCAAATGTTCTCGAAACGTGTTGTATGTACGTGTAAATGACGTAAACGCCCTTTTGGGCGTAATAAAATACCTGAAAGCCTTCAGAATTTTTTCAGTATCCGGTTTCAGTTTTTAAGGGGTATCAGAAACCCCTATACCGACAATGTTAAATTGGCCATTTTCGATGTACCTTTTCTCAAAATCTGCTGTACATACAAACTTCAAATTTTTTATGTAATTAAAGTATACCTATCTGATTATACTGAAATGAGCTTTTGAAGCATTTTGAATTTTAGAGTAAATTACAGAATATTTTGTTAGGCATAGTAAATTTTAGCACTTTTCTCACGCAAAAAAATTTTTAAATTTTTGTTTCTAAGTTTATTACAAAAAGCTCATTTCAGTAAATATTAGGGAACCTAATAAATAAGCCATGAAAAGTTTAGATACCTGTGAGCAGTAGTTCCTGAGAAAAGGTACATCGAGTATAAAAAAAGCACGTTTGCAGAAAAACGCGTTTTTATGTAAAAATCCTCACTGATCAAAGCAGTAGATGACAAATTAAAACTAGACATTTTTACAGTTCTAATTTTCATAGAGATTAAAGAATGGTATTTTTAGAAAGATAAAAGTGTAGAGAATTTGAAAATGCAAAAATCCGAAATCACAATTTTTTGAAGATTTTGGGGTTCCAACACCCCTTAATCCAAAATTCATACTAAAGTTTTACAAAATATGAAATAGATAATAAGACAAATTCTGAATTCCAAATTCGGGCGTTAAAATTCGGGCGTTAAATTCGGGCCAAATTTTATGTTCGGGTGGAGGAGTATGTTATTCAAAATTTGATGAAGCTAGATGCCGTTATTTTTTCACAATGCGAGAAACATACATACATACATTATTTAGTTTATTTAAATGTAATACAGGGTGATAATATTTGGTGGCAACAAATTGAAATGTGATTCGACGCAAAATGCTGTTTCGAGGCCTTCTGGGCTAATGCCCGTTCGATCTAATAAAGTAAGAAAGTAAAATGTTCTTCACTTTCAGCAAATGTTTCTTCATTTGGTACACGCATTTGGTTTTTGTGTTTGTAAACCCCTTCTACCCCAGAAACTTAAACCCTTCTACAGTCGCAATTTGTTTTGTACCTATACAAGACTCTTTCAATTATGAAGTCTCCGAAAATTTGCTGTTGTGCTTTGCTGACGGCAGGAACTGCCCCATCCTTTTCCTCTTCTAATGGAAATCTCTTTTGAAATCTTCCAGATCAGAGCTTTGCAAGCCATAAAAATTTCTCTTCCTTCAGTGTATGCTCCTTTTCTGCTTTATTTCTGGTAGTGATCGGAGCAAAATAACATTTGCTACTCAAGATTGAACAGGAATGCACTTTTTTTATTCTTCAAGTCTTTATTTGCTAATGCTCTTTTCGCTTAGTCAAGTGCTTTACTTTCTCTAGGAGAAAATGTTTATATCTTTTGATGCAGTGTTATAAATACTACGAGAAATGTCTTAGTGCTTCTAGAAATGTAGTAAAAAAGCTCTCCAGATAGTTTTCGAAATGCGTAAACCTCCAAGTTACTTTCCAAGAGCTAATCAATGAAGAAGTACGATGTTTCTTCATTCTAATACTGAATATAGTGCCAGGATCGATAACATGTATATTCTACAGTTCACTGAAAGTTCTTTGAAAGCTTACTGTTTCTCTAATGAAAAACAATATTTAATATTTTAATAGAATGAAAAGATTGTTTAGTTTAATATTGTTGCGTGCGTATGGGTTCGTAATAGATTGAATGTACAAGTCCGATAATAGGTTAATAAAAATGTAGTCTTATCAAAAGAAATAAATCAGAACTCCAGAATTATTCCTCAGAAGTATTCGTACAAGTGTTCACAGTATCATATCACACAGTAAAATCAGTAGTTATACTTGAAACTACTAAGAATTAAACACAATGCAATGCAGAGCGCATCTGAAGAGAAAGCTAATCCGATATAACTCTAAACTCGCAACAATAGCAACAACAGCAATTAACTGGCTGACTAAACAGCTGATCTCTCTCTATGGCCTTAAATAGCTTTTAGCCGGTCGCCGAGATATTTCTATTACTTTCTCCTTCCAAAAATTACTGGATGGTGATATGAGTATCTAATTACGGTTACAGCTAATATAATGGTCAATTACATTTATTCAATTTCAATACATATTACGGTGATACATGGACCGGCCCAAAATGTCGCCAAATGGATGTCAAATCTGGCGACAATTAACAGCTTGGCGATATTTCGCCAAATTAACGAGATACCCATTTACTCAATGTTAAATTCGCTTGCTCGTGTTCTTACATTTCCGGCATTACCATTTTCTTCAAATTTGTTTCTCGTTACATTACACAGAAAAATACAACAATTTCACATATAATTGCACCAAAATTGTCTACCTATGTACACAATTGGTAACAATATTTAATAGTATCTTCAAAACTAATTTTATGCATTATCTCGAGCAAGATGGAATTGTAAGAAAGCGTCATTTCAAATTAAAATTTTTGTTAAATTTTAGATTCAAAGCAATTCAGCTCTTCATATGTTTCACAAATGTCTTAGAACGCGAGAATTTGCATCCTTAATGTCTTATACTTTCATAGCACTTATTAACATTAAAGGGATAACGGGTAGAACAATTACGAAATCTCTCCAGATTGAAGTTTCTATTGATTCTCCCTTCAGAATGATTGATGAATTACTTAAATACAAAGTGACGCAAACTAAAGCCATTTTAATGGCATTCTTTCCAAGCAGTAAACTAGTGTTAAGAAATAGTTGGTGTCACGATAAGGAAGATTCTTTTTAAAGGAATGTACCCCAAATTAGTTGTGTTTATATTTTTCTCTCTGCCCCTGTGTTTAATACACAAATCATGCTTCAATTCACTGTTTATGACTTACTCTCTGGAGTGACTTTCCTTTGCACATTTCAACATTTTGCTTCGGGAAATATTTTAGCAGTAATATGAAAACTTTTAATTTCCAGCTCTGCAAATATGTAAACAAATATCGCATTATATAGATATATATCGCATTATATTATAGAAATATCGCATATAAGTAAGCGAATAGGGTGTCCAGCTATACTTTTATATAGGCATTTCAAGGTCGCAGCGACCCTCCATCAATTCCGATCGTAACGTACGTTGTCATCACCGCGCAGAGGGGTTAGGAGATTTTAGCAAATTGCAAGATTCAAAATTTTTTTCAGAAGTTGCCATGGTTACGATTTACGAGTTGGGAAAATGGCCTTGAAGGCGCTACTCTAAAGTAATGCATTATAGCAGTGAAAGACGGGAGGCTCGAATCCCGGCTAGGACACAGATCATGCCTTCTACAAAATCAAAAGGCCCCCATAAATACATATAGTTTATATTAGTAATACCTTCAACCTTTCCGTAGGCTAGAATACTTGCTTCAAAGAACTACATAGAGTACATACTCTTCTTTTAAATCACAGAACATAGAAACGACGTAAAAAATTTCAGAAATATTCTGGAAATTTTAGATTACAGTTTACAGCCTAAACAAACGCTTCAAAAATTACTTTTACTAATTTTTAAATACAACACATATAAGGTATTTTCTCCCTCCTTTCCACATGCCCTCGTAGTGTAACTGGAAACATGCTCGACGCGTATTTGGGAGCTCCGGAGTTCGAAATCTATACACACACACACACACATATATATATATGATGTATCAGCTTTTGTCCAGAATAAATAGATCGTTGAAGAAATATAGATGTAGTCGTAGCTTAAATTTTCAGACGATAAGTTTAAAAAACAGGATCCATTTATAATTATTCAGGAGAAATAGCAGTTACAAAATCAGATATCCGGAGTAAATAAAAAGAATTACTAATAACTTTTTGTATGAAGTTTACTGCATCGTTGCATTAAAGAAAAGCCCCCGATATTCTTTTGCGAGTCCTTTTATAGTCTCTGGAAAGGCGGAGCTTCCAAGAAATGACGTCAGCTTCGTCAGCCAATCCAGTTCGCTTTAAATATTTTCAGAACATTCTAAAACTGTACGTGTAGAAAAGGCGGGAAAACAACTTGACTACGGGGCTGTGGATTTAATTCCACGAACTTTCAAATAAGAGAACGCCGCCATTAAAAATGAAAAGAACATACAGTTAGAATTTTAAGTGTATTCTTGACTATGGAATTTTATTATTACATATATATATATATATATATTAAATATATCTTATATTAGTTAGTTACATTATTAAGAAAGTAGAATAAATATTTAATTTAATAAAAAATCTTTATTATTAACTTAAATGGGCGTTACCAGAGAAGGGCTATTAGTGTCGAAACGGCATTTTGAGTCTAATCACTGTCAACAGCTGTATCACTTTTCAGATTGCTGCCACCAAATGTAATAGCTCTGTAAATTGTTGCCACCAAATGTAATAGCTCTGTATTATATTTAAAGAACCTAAATAAAAAAGAACTTACATGACTATATATATGTTTCTCGCATTGTGAAAAAACAGCGATACTTAGTATCATCAAATTTTGAATAACATAGTCCTCCACCCGAACATGGGTACCTGGAAGCCCGAATTTAGAGTTGTTTTAATCTATTTCATATTTTGCAAAACTTTAACGAATTTTTGTTTAAAAAACTCGACAATTTCAAAGCAAGCAGTCGCATCATTATTGGGAATAAAACAATATTGTCTCCGGCACGCGAGACTATAGGAATTCTAAAGATATGCTGTTTTTAAACATTTTTAGTCCAATGTGGCCTTAGCCTAACTGATCTCGAAACGTGTATGTATGTGTCTTTAAATGAAAAAAACGCTCGTTTAATATAAATCCGTAATATAAAATCCGGAAACTTTCAGAATTTCTTTTATCATTAATTAATTTATAAAAAATTCTTTATTATTTTTGTAATTAATTTCCGTGCAGCTGAAACACTCAGTTTGTTGATTAATTACGGCAGAGGACTGGATTGACAAGTCCTTACCTCATAACAGAGTCATCAACAGGCATCAATTAACAACACATTGAATACATTTGAAGAATAAGTTGAATAATTCATGTTTTCCCGTATACGAATACACAAAGAATTTACTATGCTCGAAGACGAGTTGAAGAAATATTATACAGAGGCTGTTCACACATTTTTAGACGATGTATATTGTATTCACAAAAGTAAATTACATAAAATTCTTGTCTTTTAAATGTTCTATTTGACATCCCTTATTCTGAACTATCTTTCGACACCACAATTTCCAGGATAATAATGCCTTTGAAGTGGCAGAAGAGATATTCTACCCATTCCTCTAGAACAGCTTTTCAGAGTCCTGTTTGGGTTTTGGGACAACGTTATAATGCAGTTTTTAAAAGTCCGAAAGCACAAAAATCCATAGGTGACACATCGGGAGACTTAGTAGGGATTTCAGTGAAGGGTATGGCCTTGATACCAGTTTTTGTTCCATTTCTTTTAGGATATTTACAGTGGATTTTGATGTGTGACTGCTAGCTTTGTCCTGGTGGAGTCTCACAGATTGATGGCACTATGGGTAAAGCGATGGTATTTCATTCATAAAAATTGGCGATAAAATATGTTCCTGATAGTATTTAGAGTTAATCTTGACATTTTTTTGCACTCTCTTTATTTTTAACTTGCCATTATAAGAAAAACCAGCAACAATCATGAATCCCTTAGGAAAACTTTCTTTCGATTCTTTGAACAATGTACTTAAATTTTTTTCTCCACTTTTATGATAATAAATGGCTCTTTTTTTTGTTACAATCCTTTAAATACACCCATGCTTCATCTATTGTGACAATTGTTTTCCATTTTTCTTTCAATAAGTGTTTCTCATATAGAATTCTGCAGCGTGTCCTGCGTTGAGCGATATGCTTTGGAAGAAGACGATGCACATTGCGTTTTTTCGATTTCTTAAGATTTATATCAACGTTTATCATTTTGTTTACAGTGGACACCGAGTATTTTAATGATTTTGCAACTGTCCTTTGACTAGGGGGATTTTCGTTTAACATTAAACATCGTACCTTTGCAATAGTCGAAGATGTCCGTTTTCCCCTTGGATACTCGTTTGGAATTTTTGTCCCACTTGAGGCTCCAATTTGACGTTTTTTTTTCCTTTCTTGTTGATGATATTACCTATCGACGCTTTAGATATCACAAAACCATGAATCGCACATCGATTTTGGATAACGGAGTATGCATATTTCTCTTCGGAAAGAGCGTTAATATAGCCTTCGAACCACTGCTTTGTTAAATTCGCCATTTTGAATAAAAACAAAACTTTCAAGCCACAGACGATAATTTTGACTTTTAAAAACATATTACAATTACAATTACTTCTTTTGCAGCAAACGATTTTTTATTACAGCTTACCAAAATCGTCTAAAAAATGTGCGAACAGCCTCTGTATTCTGCATAGTGGCAACACTTGCCACTAACTTCTTTATATACCTTGCCGTTCGTCTTCGTGCACCAGGTTTCGAAGAATGCTGTTGTATGCGAATTTTACTTTGCCAGTACATGATTTTATATGTTGAGGGGAAACAATACTCTATGTTTTGATATGTAAAAGATAAAAGCAATATTATTTGTTAAAATTTACTATTTACAGTTGATAAACCAAAGCAGTATATCGTAAACAGAAGACTACCGTTAGCAGTTTAGCAATTTATTTAAGTTATAACTTTCCTCTGCCGAAATTATATACAGGTAATAGGCTAGGTATTATAAGGTCCATGGAGCAGTGTTTTGTAAAACCTTTCTCATCAGAGTCTTACTGCAAAATATAATGGCACAATAACTGCATATCTGACTTTGTTTGGTCAGACCATAACTCAAAATATTCGGAAAGTGTATTCTGAACTGCTTGATGTACGATAGTAACAGAGATCCAAGCTCATAAGTTAACTTGATTGTTAAAAGATAGTATAATATCAGATTAAAAGAGTAAAACAGGCCAGAGTGAAACTTAAAATTATAAAAGAAGCAACCCTGTATTTGGCGTAGATTGAGACAAAAGGTTCATTCGATTTCGAGGACCAACAGGTCCCGCTTCATCATCAGAAGAGAAAAACGGTAAAGTGAAACGTAAAATTAGTAAGGTTTTTGAAATTCTAATAACTTAATTTTCAGTTTCGACAGCTAACCATAGTTGCGTTTTAAGTCATAATTTTGACTTTGGATCTGCAAAAATTATCCAAAAAGCTTCTTCCATTGGTGAATTAGATTCTCTTGGACTTTAAGTCCAATCCAGTCCTATTGCTGTTGTTGTGACTTATCTCCATGAAATTCATAGTGGCAAGGAGCAGAAGATTGTGCCTGTCGTAGGCAAGCGCCTTGAGCACCGTACAGGTAACAATACCACTTTGCTCAGTTCCGCCCCCCAGTTTTGACGGGGAAAACCCGGGAGGACGGGTCCGAGGGTCTCCCACTCCTCTTCCCCTATGACCAATCTCTCGAGAAAGCTTTCGGCTCGCCACATAGTTAGAGTGCCCCCATGCTTCCCGGATACTATACATTTACAAACATCTATGCCTTCTCCACGATTCGAACTTGGGTCCTGCGGTGCCCCAGTAGACCACAGCCCTTCCTAACGCTTTTAAAATTCTATTAACATGATTTTTCAATTCGATAGCTATTCATAGTTGGGAATTAAATCATAATGTTGGCTTTCGGTCTCCAAAACTTATCCAAAAATCTTCTTCGATTGGTGAATCAGATTCTCTTGAAGATTTTCAGATTCACAAAGATTTAGCTTGTTTAGTTAATGACTTTCATTTCAATCTAGTCTTTCCTAACGCTTTTAAAATTCTATTAACTTAATTTTCAATTTTTGTTACTAATTTTACCGACAGATGCCGCTACCTTCTCGTCTGCTTTACTGCAGTAGGATATAAATATGATCGTTACGTCCGCTGGTTTTTCAGTCTTGCAAATTTCTCGTTCCTGGTGAAGAGAGACCTGTGTGCCCTCGAAATCAACTGAATCTTTTGTCTAAATCCACACAAATACAAGGTTGCTTCTTTACTAGATTTAAATAATATAATATGTCAAAATTCGTTGCTTATAATTGAAAGATTAAGGCAACGAAAGAGCACCCCCAGCAGTTTACTAACATAATCGTAATTAAACTACTTTTTAGTGTCAAAATTATGTATAGGTAACATGCTGCTATCACAATGGCCATACAGTAGAACCCCTTAATTTCTCTCACTGTAGAATGATAGAAGAATCTCTCACTGTAGAATGTCGTTTCACTCTAGAATATAATAACTCTGTAACACCATTCTTTACTTCTTGGTCAAATTCTTAACTCCAAACTCTCATAAGGGGAAATATTCTGGAAAAATTATTCCTCGACAGCAAAACCTCGTACTCGCACACTCCTACTGTGAATGCCTTTTTTGTTCACATCAGTTACTTTATGTATATTTTCTGGAGGGAGTGCTTATGTGTTTTGAAATCAGAACAGACAAAATGGAACTTAAAATTGATGAGCAATTTAAAACAATGTTGCGTGTCGTATTCAGAGAAATTGTTATTTATCATTTAGGCTGCATACCCAGGTAATAAAGACCAAAGGATGTCAGTGCAAGGCACTGATTCGTGCGTAGCTAGCTATGCAAGAAGCGTAAATTGATCAACGAGGATCGATGGCGCTAGCAAAAGCAGTGATAGGATAGGAAAGGAATTCTCTTATCACGTGACTAGCAACATCATTTTACCCCCAGCATTCCAGCTGCGCTTGCATAGAAATCTGGTTTGCTTTGGATGCTTCGTATTTGTTGACTTTGGTTTAGGGGAATTATTTGTAACTTCTTTCTTGTAAAATATAGAAAATGTTTTCCTGAAGCAAATCATGTCTGGGGCTAATATCACATTTCAGACTGTCATATTTTGTCTTAGGCTTGTATTTTCGGTTACGACGTTTTTCAAATTAAGCTTGAGAATTTTATGAAATCGTTTGCAGCGCTGAAAGTACAAATGCTCCGTAAGTGAAGTGGTTCACATTTGTTTCCGGACACTTATATTTTTGAAATTTACTTGTATTTATTCTTACCTTGTATTAAATATCGAAACATACATTTCAGAGATTTTTCTAATGTATTATTTTTTTTTGTCTATTTTAAACCTACTTTGTTGTAAAATAAATATCATCCAATTCTTCCTTGTAATAGAATAATTTGTTCAAAACGTCTTAATCAGTAATTTACATAACAATGAGGACACACCAAATTTTTGTTGAAATGCTTCGGTATACAATGTTCCTTGTTATAATTTTTTGTTTTAAATTAAAAAATATCACATGAGTTATTGTCTGCTTTTGGAAATTTTTACTTCTTTAGCAAAATAGCAAGACGTTACAAATTAAGAAGCAGTTTTGTTAGGAATTTAATAATTCATGTTTTTAAAAACAGTAAAATTACCCCAGATATCTCAGAAATCCTTGATGTAATATGTTTAACTACGTTTGCTGTAATAAAAATCTTGGAAATTGCATGGTACTTTTGAAAATGCGCTGAAGCCTGGATTACGTTCGAGGCTAATACCAAGGAATCGCAGATTTATTCTACAAGACAAGCAATTTCAACGACAAGCAAATCTCTAGCGCGCGCGATACTCTCTAATGGAAATTCTTAAGATATGCTGTTTCTAAATATTTATCGTTCTAAGGAGCGTTATCTCAAATTCTCTCGAAACATGTATATGTGTTTAGATAAAGCAAAACGCCCCTTTTTGGATAATATAAAATCTGAAAGCATTCAGTTTTCGCTTTCTGAAGTCCGCGAAGAAGAAATAAATTACATGAATATTTAAAACAAATTTTAGAGCCTTGTGTTAAGGCGCAAATACATGAGTAAATACGATATATCTCTTTAAAAATGGCATTTACGTCTCATCAATGTTTTAAAAACATTCATCTAACCCAATTCCTTAATTGTAACGCGTTTTTGGCGACCCAAAAAATTTTCTTCTGTTCTGAATAAACTGTGAGATGATATAATTGGAGCGAAGCATTTATTCGATGTAAGCTTGTGTTTATGAAAAAGGCGGGAAAATTAGTTTATAGGTCTCATTAAAACTGTGAGTCCCTGAATTAGCTTCTAAGCAAATACCATGTTGCATGGAGTTTAAATAACCGTTCTAACAGAAAGAATATAGTATCTGCCAAAGCACGTCAGGAGAAAGGATGGTGGACAAGACTGCTTCAGCACACTTTCGCAGTTTTACTAATCATAGAATGTCCGCTGTTTACAAAGCTAATTAAAAGTGAGACCTTTTACGTAAATTAAAAGTCAATGTTTTTCCTCACTATGACTAATTAGTTTTGCAGACCAAAAGCTGTTTACATACGCTCTCATCGAAAGTCTTAACTCCGAGAAAGAGTAGCTTTTATAGAATTCAGGACAAAGCTTTTGTATTTATTTTTTTTTTAGGTATACGTTCGATTTTTCAAATTTATCCCCAAAGGAATTCGGTTTCCATTAGGTAAGATAAAGTACACTCAACTGAAAGCAAACAGCTTTCTTATATCAACATGTTGTTTCCACAAGCCTTCAACCTCAAAGCTGTGGTTTCGCTATTTGTTTTGTTTAAATAAGCAGATTTGCATCTGTTCTATCGCATCGAAGTCATTATGCTTTACCCTGGTGCAAAGATTCTCAAATGGTGTGTTTCAAAGCATTTTAGAATCCCATAAAAATTAACATGAAATTTAGTCTTAATGTTAAAAATGTTCCTTAGTTAAAGCATATCACCAAAAATAGTCGAATTAGTTATATATTCATTTTTATAAATGCGTTGTTTGTATGTTTATATAGAGGCTATTAGCATATCTATTTGATAACTTTTAATCATTATTATCTTTCTATACAGTGATTTCGAAGACAATAAAACCTTTTATAGTATCGGAAGAGGTATTTTAATCCATTCCTCTTGAACAGCTTTCCAAATCCCAAGGAAGGTTGTAGGTTAACGCTTGGATAATCCGCTTTTTGTAAATCCAAAAGCGCAAAACTCCACGTGTGGATACATCCGAAGATTTAGAAAGGATGGACACGATACCAGTTTTTTGTTTCTGAAAATTAACAACAATTTTGATGTGTGGCTAATTGGTTTGCATTGATACAGTTCTACTGATTGATGCCACTCTGGGTAAACAAAAGATATTTCAAGATAGAAGAATAAACAGATGATATATTTCAAAATTAGGTATAAAATATACTCTGAGCAATATGTGGAGTTGATTTTAGCATTTGAGATCATTCTCTTTATTTTTAATTTGCCGGGATTCAAACCCGGGCCCTTCGGTATCGCAGTCACTCCCCTAACCACTAAACTGGCTGGGCAGAATTAAGGAAAAACACTGGCAACCATCTACCTTCCCTGTGGTGGTACTATTGCTTGATGTCACTAAAAATGATTTGTTCTGTAGCAAGAATACCTTTTAATTGCAGTTGTTACCACCAGATGGCATCATCATCGATGGTGGCCCTTCTGATACTGACGTGGTTTCAATTTGTGTCCTCATCGATTCGCTTTTTAAAACCTATCACTGAGCCTGAACACCAAGATATCGACATCGAGAATGTGAATGACACCGCTGCAACGCATTCATTAATTACCTAAAATTAATAAAGATGCTCTAGTACCTTAATAATTTATTTACAGGCAGATGTGTGTTTTCAGTTTCATTCTAAAAGCTGATCCAATTTCCCAAAGTGGCATTCCAAAGCTCATGTAATTTTACAGTGGGCGTAGACCATTTATCAGCTACCTTAATTGGTTTGGTTTCATTTAAAGCAGTTTTTGCATATGGCGACCCTGATGTATTCGATTGCCCATTTACGCCCAACTATCATCTCGGGAAGCCAACAACTGCGAATTGTAATACATGGGAAGTTATTATCTACAGAAACAAATGTGTAACATCCCGCATTAAGGCCTGTACTTTAAATGCTGCTACTAAAGAGACAAGACCAATCAGCTAATAGCAGCAGCCACAGTCTAATGCTTTGTAACTAGTAAAACAGCGCCTTCAGCTGTATCTAGCCGTTGTATATACTCATGTGCATTCTTGTAAACTTAGTTTTGCATATTTTTCTTGCTTCATTTATACTATTTAAATATTTATACTGATTTCATTTGTACACGTGTACCTGTATCTATAGCCTAGCCTTATTATATTTGAATGGCCACCTATTCTCTCAGTGGCGAAAAGAAAATATTTGAAAATATATATACAGGGTTTATTAGTACATGAGACATGCGACAGAGGATGTGGGCACCACCCCTCTGCCAATACGGTTAATCGGTACAGCGCCACATCCACCTTTATCTAGATAACCACACCTGTGGTAATACACTAATACATAAACATGCATACAAATTTGGTACTTAATACAGTGTTACAGCTAATTAATGTTAGACAATGGATAATACATTGCCATGTTACAAGGTGTATGCAAAAGCATGGATACGGTAGCATATATACATAACGTGTGCGTGTGTACTTATATGTTGGTTACACTATCATTCTTTGAAGCATTATCATTACATACACAAGACATGTACATATTGAAACATTAGGTGCACAATGTTATGCTAGAAAAGTAATTAGTACGGTGAATTAAAAATTAGACCCTTGCTACTGGATTATTTGTGCTGTTTCCTGGGTACATTAACCTATGTACAAAGATATTAATACACGTGTATTAGGTACCCAATAATCAGTGGGTACCCAAAGTAAGGTAAAGGTAAATGTATGGGGGAACACCAGCGGTTACAAACTTTCAGGAGAGACAGAGAACACCTAGACGATGGGAAATCACATAGGAATGCATGGTCGGAAACGCTTTCCTGGCGCGGGTAGTGGCGACAAAAAAAGTCAGGAAAGAAAACACGAACGGGGTGAGAAAACATATTTATTACTCGGAGTACAAAAAAACAAAGATAAACAACATCAAGAGACAACGATCATCATCAAAGAAAGTGATCGAAATTACGACCCGGCCGGTAATGCAGGAACCATGCGTCTTCCATGCGATCTTCCATTCGTGATGCAGATCTTCCCTGCACCAGAGAAGTGAGGCCTGCACACGTTCAAGGGTCGTAATTTCGAACACCTTCTTTAATGATGATTGTTGCTTGTTTTTGTTCTTATTTGTACTCTTCTGCTGTTTCTAGAGTTTAAGTATATGAAGTAAGTACCAAATGTTTATGTCACCAATGACTATTATGTACCAAATATAAGCGTATATACGCTTTTGTCTATATGTAATTGTGTATGTCCTTGTTTATATGTAATTGTACCCATGTATCTACTAGTGTTATCACATATCTTGGCCCTGTATAGTTAATATACATCTATTACGCACTGAATAATCATGTACCTAATGTGTCTGTACACAAAATGTCTGTATATATGTATATGAATTTATGTTCTGTATATATGATAATGTAACTATGCATTTGCACATTTTATCCTGTAACACGGCACAGTATCGCAAAGAACTAACTAGAGCCCCACTCTAAAATTAATTGCACCAATTATCTGTTCAGCATTGTATCAAGTACCTATTGTTAATGTATGTTAAAGTAGCACTAACATAACGCTTGGGTATCCACTAATTACTGTGTACCTAATACACGTGTTTTAATATCTTTGTACATTGGTTAATGTACTTAGGAAACAGTACAAATAATTCAGTAGCAAGACGCTGTACCACACAGTACTAATCTAGGGTCTAACTTTTAATTCACTGTACTAATTACTTATTCCAGCATAACATTGCGCACCTAATATTTCAGTATGTACATGTCTTCTGTAATCTCAACATATGAGTACACACGTTATGTATATACGCTACCGTATCCATGCTTTTGCATACACCTTGTAACATGGCAATGTATTATCCAGTGTCTAACATTAATTAGCTTTAACGCCACTGCATGAAGTACCAAATTTGTGTGTAAGTTTATATATTAGTATATTAGCACGATGAACACGTATGGTTATCTAGATAAAGGTGGACGTGGAGCTATACCGATTAACCGTACTGGTAGAGGGGTAGTGCCCACGTCCTCCGTCGCATGTCGCATGTACTAAACATAATAAAACATGTTTTCTCTTACTGTTTGTGTCCTTCATTTTCTGTGTTTTGTGTCGTCACTACTGCGCCATTTTGTATCGTCCTACCGTACATTGTTGTATGATTTCCCATCGCCTTGGTGAAAGTTTTATCCGTGCTGAAATTTTGTCATCGCCGTACTGATGCACCCTGTATATATATTACTAAGATGTCCTGGGGAAAGACACAACTTTCATTCCCAGTTTTCCAGTTAAACTTCAGTCATAGATCACTCAGAAGCTGCGTCTATTACTTGGACTATTTTTGATATAATACTACTGGAGAAATTTAGAATATTGTGGGAACTATCACATTTGTGACAGACATACAAAAGCAAGTAAATACAGTTGATGGTAATGTGCAGGTTTACTAGCTTGAATCTGAACTCGAGTTTTCCACCAAAAATCCACTATATCAGAGCAGTGCAGGCAGAGACAAATAACTTTTACTTTTAACCAAATCAATTTAAGTTATTTACTTATGAAAACCTGTATTTAAAATATGCACAATTATTTAATCTTATTACGCAATTAGTTTATTCAATGTAAAGGTAATTTGAGTAATACAAATAAAAGTAAATTTACAGAAAAAATAACAGTGGGAATTTATTTAAATTATAAATCTTGAGTAAATTCCTATTTTTTACTAAACAGTTGAAGATAATTCCAAGTCCAAAAATCTCATTCTTTTTCCTTTACCTAAGACTTAAAAATTTTGTAATGACTTTTTTTTTTTTCATTCGCGTAAGAAGTAAAGGAATTACTGTAATCGCGAAAATTTTCGGGTATCATATTTCAGCGGAGACATAAATTTCGATCGTCCTTGAATCCATTTCGACGATTTTTAGATCAAAGAGACAGTTTGCCCGGAAGGTCTATTAATTTCGTTTTGGCATTTTGCGTTGAAAACTATAAACGGCGAATCACTTTTCAAATTGTAGCCGCCAAATATTATCGCCCTGTATTATATTTAAAGAAATTAAATAATGAAAAATCTGCACAAATGTATGTATGTTTCTCGCATTGTGATAAAACAATGGTACCTAGAGCCATCCAAATTTGAATTACATAATCCTACTGCGAAAGTGGGCATCTGGAAGACCAAATTTGAAATTTGGAATTTGTTTTATGATCGATTTCATATTTTGTAAAACTTTTAGAAATCTTTGATCAACAAACTCAACGATTTCAAAGCGAGTAATGCCAACACTACGAGAAAAAAACATTTTTAACTCCAGCGTGCGAGACATGTATCGGAAATTCTAAAGGATATGCTCATTTCAAAATTATTTTGCGATATTGCTCTTGAACTGAATTTTATGGCTGAGTACGTAGAACATGGTATATAATAAATAAAGGTAATACACAAAACGTTAAAAAAACGCCCCTGTGGATGTAATTTAAATTCTGAAACTTTTTTTGGCTTGACGTCTGTACGTACGGACATAATAAAGGACTCTTTTAAAAAACGCATTGTAAAATGCATTCAAAATGGATTTAAAAGGGATTTTTTTCGTGACGTATGTATGTATGTATGTATGTATCTCGCGTAACTCAAAAACGATTAGCCGCAGAATGTTGAAATTTCAGATATGGGACTGCTATAGCACCTCCTTTTTTTTGCTCTTTTTGAAAAAATAATAAATAACCACTCGCTTATCCGGCTTAGAAGTCCTTATCCGTGTTTTATTTTAGCTATCGTTGGTCGCAGTCGTATACTTCCAGTTATAGAAATTATTTAATTCACCAAAATAGTCATATTTTGTGAATTTCAAATTTAAAAAAATTAATTTTGAACCAATAACGGAATGTAACTTATAATGCGGTCTCTCAGTTGCTACAAGTATCCCAATTCCTGCATTTGTGAAAGTTTTATATTCGTTATAAAAAAAAATTACAAGAATTTTAAATCCCGTGGGACAAAAATTGACCCGGATATTTAATTTCAAAATTTGAAATCTTTGATGTCATTTTCAACTTTTCTTGAGGGATCGCTTAATTAAGTTAGAATAATTCGTGGAAATAAATAGAGTGTTTAAATGGAGTGTAGGTAAAAAATATGTAGAATTTAATAAGAGTACAAGTCATGTGGTACCCACATTACATTATTTTTTATAATAAATATACATCAAAATAATCGACAAATAATAGATAACCTTCGAATTGTTACTTCATATGCTGCTCATATACAATGCTTAAGTTTCAGTATTTTAAGTACATATTATTGTGCGATATCGATTACACTATATGCTGCAGTATCGATTAAACTGGCTTCCGTATCGTGAGTTTACATAATAAATGCTTTGAAGAGGAAAAGTAACATGTCTTGCCAAGCTTTAGTTTGGTGGTTAAAAAATTCACCTGACTTAAAATATTTTATTTATTTACTTATTTATATTTTATTATATTTCTTTATATTTTCTTCTTTTATATTTTATTTATTCTTTATTTATTTCTTCACTTTAAAGAATTTGAAGATTGAAAGATTTTTAATCCTTTAATACCTTACGTGTCATTCTCTACTGGCGAACTGCCACATGTTTTCTACAGGTGAATTGCTGAAAGGAGAAAGAAGGGAATTGCAAAAGAATCTTCTTGTAAAGCACATATTTTAATATTTATTGGGTATAGATTAACATAAATTATGTATTTCTCCTACCGTTGTTGCTTAAAGGAAATAAAAGTCTTCCATTTATTTTACTCTAAAAAGTGTGAGTGAAATTAACAAAAATAGATTTCTGTAAGATAAATATGAAATATTGTAATATTCGTTCAGCCGTTGGCTGAACGGCAAAAATCTTAGATTATTGGTAACTTTGTACTTGACTCTTTCTTCGCTCCACAAGCAAGCAGCTTCCTTTTCATTTGCACAAGCAAATTTTGCATTAGTTTTCACTAATAATCCAGTTACTATAAGCGTTTAGTTATTGTAATAATATATAATGCATGTTTTCAGTATTAAAAAATCTAATATGGGCACCACATGAGTTCCTTGTATGGCCTATTAAAATTTACAAAAATTTTTTATGCATTTCCTTTAAACTTATTTCCTAGAATTTCATTAGAGGCTGTATATCTCATTCAATTAATTCCTTTCTCACTTTGACGTGAAGCAAAAATACATAGAAATTCAAAACATCTTCATTAAAAATTGTAAAATACAGAAAAACATAATCCACGAAATACAGTTAAAATAGCAACAGCAAAGAAAAGTTATATTTATTGGCTTATTTTAAATAAAGCATTCAGAAACTTTTACAAACCTCATTCCAAACACGTCATCCATCTGTCTATCCATGCTCCGGAACTGATTCGAAGAACCGATTCACTTTACTGAGGTAACTTGCTCTCATGCAGGAAACGGAGTTGTAGCTCGTTTACAGTTCGCGGAGAGTTCTAGTTGGAAGCGTGCCAGAAATAGAGATCTATTCATACACGAACTGATTTACTCTGCTGAGCGAACTTACGCCTGACTGCCGAAAAAGATAACGGAGCTTTTGTGGGAAGCGTGCTAGTAAATTTCGATTACCATTTTAGTTGGAAAAAGAATGTTTATTCTTCCATGTTTAAAAGTTAGTTTATTTTTTAACATTTCCCAACTTTTTAAATAACTTTTATTCTAGAATTTTGTTGTTAGTTCTGTGTAGAAATGAAGTTTTAGGCAATCTCAAAACTACAGTTAAAAGAAATCCATTCAGGAAGTTAGCATTTGATTGAGTGATTTCTTCCGATTCCATTCTTCGTAAACTACAAAACTCTTGTCCTCGAAACTCCCTTAGTCAAGGGAAGCCGAAACCATCGCCAATGCTGACAGTCCGTGATGCTTCACACGTCATCGCCCATCCCGCGCGCCTTGTTGCTTGGCACTTGTTGTCCTGCCTTGTTCCTTACTCAGACAGAGTACGTGACGAGGCCACATTATCCCGCAAGGGCGAAAGGACAACATGTTTTTCCTTTCGTCCTTGTGGGATAATGGCAAATAGCCAAACTTCCTTGAAGATGAGGTTCAGATGGGTGGTCCGGATCCGGCCACTAATGTGGAAGGCGACCTATAGCCTGACTGTTCTGAATCCGAAAGGTTGGTGAGACTATAGGGTGGATGATGCGAATACAAAGCCTCTCGCTACTCTAGCTCGGAATAGGCCTCTTCGTAGCGCCACTACGTAACCTAGTGGAGGCGTGCTACTCAATTGGGGCTAACTATGTTCGGGTGATGCACGGTGCTGCGTTGAGTGGGTCAAGGGTCCTGTTGGCAAGTGGCAGGATTGGATCCTCCTCGCAGGTTAGGTTACTTTTAGGTGACTCGTCGTTTTAACGACGCTAAAGCCACATCTGCTATACTAATGAGTGTGACTTGAACCTTACGAACGGGTTTAGAGTTCGCACCTGTTAATGAATCCCACAAACCCACTGGGAGTGCAGATAGTTTTATTTTAGAATAGGCCTGTACTCATCATGTTCGTGATTTAGTTAGCAGGCAACTCAGTGCCAGCTAGTGCGGGTATCTTAATGGTGGCTCGTCGTTTTAATGACGTTATAGCTATATCTGCTATATCAGTGAGTGTGCTTCGGATCTTACAAACGGGTTCAGAAATTCACACATGCTGATGAATCCCACATGCCCACTGGGAATGCAGATATATCTTCGTTGAATGGGCCTAACTTCATAGTTCGTAATTATTTAGTTGGCTGGCAACTCAGTGCCGGCCAGTGAGGGTTACGAAACGGTGGCTCGTCATTTTTAGTGACACGTAAGCCCCACGGTTATGACAGCTAACCTTAATGGTTAGCTTGCTTTCTAACCGTGGTTACTAGTGAAGCTTCACTTAATATTTTCCTGGGATTTCACTAAAATCTCCAATAGCCGTCGTTTGGTATGCGTTGGACGTTGTACGTCTTGGGGCCCCCTGTCTGGCCTTTTCCTCTTTAATTGTACGGTCTTTCTGGAGTCAGTGGCGATAGCTATAGACTCGGCCACGGTCTGTTCAACTCCCGGCCCCGCGACTGGGCGCTTGTGATGGTAGTAGTTAATACCTTCTAGACTACACTGTAATTCCTTAATAAACAAGTACTTTTGCACAATGGGGGTGTAGTTCTAGCCTTTGTTGTCGGCCGTTAGTGGCCCGGGGCCGCAGAGGTATTGCATGGCGTTCAGTGTGGTCCTTTTTCACTCAGATAAAAATTATCTAAGTGAAAGTGGATTCAGTTTCACATTCGCCTTATAGCCATTTCATCTTAACCATTACGAGTAACAATGTCGCATTACGATAAACCGCATTCCTGATAGGCCATCGTCCTGTCGTAATCGAATTCCGACACATACTGGTAAGAGTTTCTATTTGTACGAGGCATAAAACGACCTGTAGACAAATAACTAATATTTAAATGCCATTTCCAAATGAGAAACCCTTTGTGCAACCTTCCCATTTATATATAACTTAACTTGCTTAGCGTTACTCATACATGCTTTGTTCGCATGCCCTGGAATGCTAATCATATGCATATACCAGTATGTAGTAACAAGGAACTGACGTTTGTTGCCTGCCCATTTCATAGTGTAGCAGTTTTAAAAGCCAGCAGAGAAGTTAGTCTGAAATTTCAGTATCTTATGTAATCAGCCGGTGTATCGCATTATATAAGCGCCGCCGTTAGAGGGTGAAAGGTCATTTACATGTCCTTTCCTTCTTAGTTCCATCCCATACAATCATTGCTTACCTTTCGCAAACTTATGAAATTATGGTTCTAGAAGAATTATTCGCATCTTACTAGAATTCTTCGCAAAGCTCATTTACGGCTTTTTTATTATGTATATAGTGTTTCTGTTTTATTATGTATGTTGTAAAGGACATTACTGTTATATGTTTATGTTGAATATCTTTGCTGAATTAATATTTACTCTGTAGTATTAATGATTATATACTTGTATTACAGAACTATGTAAAAATCCTGTTCTAGCCTGTACTGCAAACGAAGCAGGCAAATATAGGATTACTGGTTAATTCTTCTACTCAAATACTAAATAACCCTCTATGAAGCATAAAATAACGAGTAAAGTAACGAAACAAAATGTAAGCTTCATTTGAAAAATACCAGTATGAAATATTTACGGACAAAAAGAGTGACACCCATTACTATACTAAAAATTCCATTGCATAGGCAAAAGACTTCCTTTTCAATGTTTGTGGTGAGTTCGCTGAGCTGCCAAAGCATTTATCTTTCTTAAGGCTTCTCTAATTCCCAATTCTGAGAGTACTGTTATTCAACGTGGCACAAAATCTTCAAGTTAACTTTGAAATTACAATTGCAGTTCCTTAATAAATTGAGTGTTTTAAAAACCATACTAATACTAGTTAATGAGTTAGTTAAAACGTTATATGTTATATATATGTTACCGTGAAAGACCGAAATTGGAGAATGTCGACTTTCACCGGAGAATATCAACGTTCACCAAATACGTCGGTGAAAGAGCGAATATTTTACTACATTCTTGTATATTCGGACAATCACCGGTGTATGTGGATAATCACAGATATGCCCTGGTGAAAGTCGAAAAGAGAGGTCATAAAGTGCCATAATAGTTTAAGTTGTTGCAATAAATAAGATTTGAATCACATAATTTAGTAAGTTTTTTATAACTGTTATTTTATTTTCTCATTTAGAATGTACTGTATATTTAAGTAAGCTTTTAACTTATATTATTTTCCTTTCTCATTTTGAATGTATTGTGTGTTTTAGGTTCTCATGTTCTTAAGTTCTTATTTCAAGTCTCAAGTGCGTTTATTCGCGACTTAATTACGGAGAAGAAAATATAATATTGTTATATGTTCAGCATTCACCATTAGCACATGGCGAATGTCGACATTGACCGGTGTAAGTCAGAAATAAGAGTATTTGGAAACATTCTCCAGATTTCGATGTTTCACCGTAACATATGTTTAGTTTCAATAATATACCTAATTTATGTTGTTTATATTAGAGTAACTGGTATAATTTTATTACTTCTATCTGATTGTTTTATGACTATCTTCATGATTATTGTAATTGAGAAAATAAATATAAAATCACAGTATTTATGCAACTGTAATTATGTTGATTATTCCACCTTCTTTAATTAATATACTTTATAATACTTTAAAAATGGAAACCAGTTATGCCTTCAGAAATGAAAAGACAAGAAGAACATTTTTATATTCTTTTGGAAGCTTTTTTTTAATAACCTAAATTTACATTTGTCTGGTTCTTCTTTTTTTTTTTTTTTTTTTTTTTCCCTAATTTCGGGACACAGTTTAGGCACCTAACAAGGAAATACTTATTTTGGACACAAAAAGAAAAAGTTCCATGTCATAGATTTTCTTTTCCTTGTTGATTCCAATCTCTCATTCACACATTACGACGAACAAGGGGACCCGTGTTTTGGGTTGGGAGAAGAGGAGAAGAACATCGACAAGAAAGAGGTAGATTTCTTTTCCATTCCAAACGGTTCGATCTTTTTCTTTTTATATCTTTTGTCTCAAGGCTATTTGTTTCTGAATCAAGCTTTGAGAACGTGAAAGATAAAGAAAGAAAAGATGCAGAAAATGCCAGAAGTATGTAGTTTTGAGGAACATTTTTTCCCTTTGATTTATAAAACTCGAAGAGAGCAACGCATAAATCATTTCAGCTGGATACGCTAAAGCCTCTTCAGTTTTCTCAGCCAAAAAAAAATGTTAGAAACAGAATTTTACATGTGAAGAATTTTTTGAGACATTAGAATTTCTATTCGTATAAGAATAAAAGGAAGATATTTTATTTTTCTCCCTCCTTCCAGCACGCCTTTGTAATGTAACGGTTAGCACACTCGGCGCATATTCGAAAGGTCCAAGTTCGAGTCCCCACGAGGAGATTCCACATTTTCCATGTCTCCTACTTCAAAAACTCCTGATGTCTCTATGACCTATTAAAATTAATTTAGTAGAGTAGTGTAACAATTCACTTTGTAGAGTCATTAGGTATTTTTTAGAAGCAGGAGAAGTGAAAAATGAGCAACGCCTTCGTCGCGAATCGAACCACGGACCTCTGGAATACGCACCCAAGCGTGCAGACCACCACACCACAAAGGCATGCCGAGAAGGTGGGAGAAATAGCTTATAACCTTTTGGAAAAGATTTTAAATGCACTTACATTTAATAATGATGATGTCATATATAACATGGAAGAAATCCTCTTGAAAACTATAATTCTCCATATTTTCTACATTCGCAATACCTGGTAATGATATCTTTAAAAGCAGATGTAGTCTGGAAACTTCAAATTACAGTTTAAACTTCAATACCAGTCTAAACTTCAATATAAACTTCAAATACAAGTACAATTTTATTATTCAAACTTTCAGGAATTTAAACACTATTTAAAGATTTTAAAAATACTAAACATTACACATATTTAAAAAACCGATGATTCTCTGCCAATTACGTGACATATCGCATTTTTTTAATTGTATAACACTGCAAATAATCCTAAAAGTTAAAATTCGGGATATATTATAAATTAAATGTGTTTTAACCTTTGTCAACTAACGCGCTGTTAAAAAAGATAAAATAAAGTTATTAAGAAATGCAATTTGTTAATTTTAAATCACTTAGTTTATATATCAATGAAAGATAAATTAAATCTGAAAGATAAATTAAGGATGTTATGCTTTTCTGAATGACAACACCCTGAGAACCATCGACTTCAGTGATCTTCAAATTTGGTTGCTTAACATAAATATTAATAATGAAAAAGCACTGAAAATATATCACTGCCGCATACACCTAGATGTGTGTGTGTATGGCAAAGCCTCAAGGGCTATCTGCCTAAGAGGAGGGATGCCTTCGTGGAGGACTTTCTAAGGGAAACTGGCTCGTATACACGTTACACATGGGGAAAACCACGAAAACGCCCATGCCGCCAGCCCGTTCGCGGGATTCGAACCTCGGACCGAACTACCAGTGTTCAGCGACTTTACCGCTTGGCCGCTGGTGGGCCCCATACACCTAGATGAAAAATTATGAAAAAAAATCTTCAATAAAAAAATATTATCTTAATTATTTTATAAGTTCAATTTCCAGTCCAATGGTACTAAAAAAATTCTTTCTAATTTTGATTTCTAAAATTATAAAAATATTAAAAAAACTCGCGATACAATTAGTAAATTACTGATGGGCGAAAGCACGTGGAAGGGAAAATATTTTATTATTCGCAAAGACAACGTAATGCTTTTGAGTCTGTCGATTTGTTAAGCAATAATAAAGTGATTAAATCTGAAACACAAACCCATTATTGCTGCCAAATGGCAACACTGATGAAAACAACAGAATCGGCTGCGCATAAAAGCGCGTGGAGTGTAGAATAGCAAGCAATATTGGCCAAGTGCTACTTCTAGATTTTTTCCACCTTTCTCATTTCAGAAGCATTTTCCAGACTACGTACTTTAAACCACCGGAATACAATTACAGAATACACTAAACGCTTTTCGAAAGCGTATCCACGGAACGCGGTTTCGCATATACGCGGTATCTTAATTGTTTCGTTTAATTTGTCGAACGGTATAATTTCATTCATGCGCGATTCAACATTCATTCATCAACATCAAGTGCTTGCTGTCATTAATTCTGGCCAAAAGTTATCAACATTTTTAACGGATTTCCATCGACTGAAAACGAAGCCAAAGAAATCGTACAAACTGCAAAAGCTACTGGTCACTATTTTCGGATATGGGAAGAAGGCACATCAAAGACTAAATCCAGAAATGACGAATGTAGAAATTGGTGAATTTATAACAACAGCCGAGTTTGATAGCAATGCTAATAAAGAAGAAGATTTTAACTTACAAGAAGATAAACGAATTGTTAAAAAAGGCACCGGAGCTGTGTGATTTTGCAATGAAGATTGAACCAAATGAAGAAAGAAGAGAAACTTTATGAGAGGTGTTGAAAAACACGGCGCTTCTTACAGCGAAACTTTTAAAGACTTTCGTCACTCCAAGCAAAAATCACAGCTTTAAAAAAAATAATAGTATCACTTAGTTACTAAGTAGTAAAAATTCTTCCAATTAACATTTATTTCTTTTGTACTTCCTTGAATGAACTAATGTAATAGCGAAAAATTTCAGATTTCAAAAGAAATACCTATTTTGACTATTCCCGAATATAGTTTGACTGTTAGTTTTTTTTTTATTATGTGAAATCTGTACGTATTGACAAAATAAAGAACTATTTATTCCAAAACGGTTTATAAAATAAATTGAAAGTGGATTCAAAAAGAATTTTTTCGAGACTTTTGTATAGAAGACTACGACTTTTCTGTCTCGATAGACTACGAAGTACATAAGTACGTACGTGTGTACTTCACATAACTCAAAAGAGATTAACCGTAGAACGTTGAAACTTTGCATGTTGAACTGCTACAACACATCGTTGTATATTTCCGCTTTTTATTGCAATCGGCAGTTCTAAAAGTATACATATTGTTGCGCTTCTGTATGGGTTCGTGAATAAGGAGTGATCAGCAATCAGGCTACGACAGTGAAGACAGCTTCACGGCAAAGCACCAGTGTACAGCTCCCGACTCGGTTCGGTCATTCACGGAACTCTACGCACTCTCGAGAAACTCCACGCTACAACTCGAGATACACTGACCAAACACCTCGACACCAGACTTGATCAACTCAATAGACTACGAGATACTCTCGACAGACTCGCGATCAACTAAGAGACTCTGACGAGACACACTGCTACTCCGCGTACAGGCAGGGTTTATATAGGGTTGGGCTTGCCTTCGATAACATTCTGGGCCAAATCAGTAAAAATTCGTTCCAGAATGTTCTCCAACCGTCTGTGGCATAGTGCCAGTTTTATCGCCAAATGGACGATTTCGCACGAAATATGGCAACCCTGTCTCTCGTTACCATTTTCTGGCAACCTTAAACCGGTCTTGTGGGAAAGCTATTTTACCGCGGTTGGGCATTTCGTATCAATATGTATACACGTATACATACCTACCTGCCTTATATCAGGCACTTTTACATATATAAAAGCCCTTACCCTGCCTTTATTTTCGCAATCGTTCATCGTAGTCATATACTTCCGAATACAGAAATGCTTTAAACGAGGAAAATATTTATGCTTTGGCAATTTCAAATTTAAAAAGAAATTAATTTTGGCAACTAACGAAATCAAACTTTTAATGCGGTCTCCTGCTTCCTAAACTTATATTTGGGTAAGTTGTGAAATAATAAAAATACAAGAAGTTTGACTCCCGTACGACAAAAATGGATCGGGATATTTCACTTCAAAATTTGCAATATTTGATGTCATTTTTAACTTGCTTGAGGAATCTTTTAATCAAGTTAGAATAATTCGAAGACATAAATTTAAGTGCAGCAAAATATGAGTTTTAATACACATACAAGGAAGTCGTGTGGTTATCAGTTTTTTTCTTTAATTCCAACAATTATTCAAGTTGGTTTACATTATATATACTATCTTAATTTGTATTATACCTAACGCTTTTTTGTCATAGAAAGATAACTTCGAGAAACGCGATTTTGCCCTACACACAATTTACTAATGATGTAACTCCCGTGTTGAGCAAGGGTTTACTTTACTGTACAGGAAAACACACTTTTCATACATCCAATAAAAAAATGTTGTAGAGACATAACTTTAATTAGAAAAGCCGGAAAGATGAAAAATTAACAACTGCCTTCGCCGGGAATCGAACCACGGACTTCTGGAATACCGGCCCAGAGTGCAGAACCAGTACATAACGAAGACACGTTAAGAAGGTGGGAGAAATACCTTATATACTCCTCCTTTTAAAAGGCGACTGGGGATTTTAGGGGACCCAATCGCCAAATCTTGGGTGTGGAGAGTCATCATCCATCATCCTTTTAGTTCGGGCGCCATTGTAGAGACATTAGGTATTTTTTGGAAGCAAGAGAGACGAAAAATTAGGAATACCGGTCCAGCGTGCAGAACCACTACACCACGAAGGCACGCTAGGAAAGTGGTAGAAATACCTTATAACGTAATGTTTCCATCTTCTCGTTTTCGTTTGTAAACACGTTTAAGTTTATTGAAAATTAGACGGTCTTAAATTCATTTTATTTCTGTGTGATCAGACTATTTTATAAATTATGTTATTGAAAGTTTGTTCTTCCTCATATCTAATAACTGTAAGCATAGTTTGGCCCTTTTCAGTCACTTCCAGTCACTTTTCAGTCGCAGAAATCATCAGTTCCGATCGAACGATGTGTGTCATTACTAAGGTTTCACTGCAACGAGCAAAGAAGAGAGCTTTAACAGGCATTTTCCTTCTGATGTCAGTCAGCTAGTGAATTACGGCAGAGTAAGTGAAGTTCTTTTAAAGCTGACAATAGCGTACTTTTCTTTCATCTTATAGCAGACATATCTGGCTTTGAAAAGCTAACTATATAGGATAACAGATAAAGTAAAAACATTTATATGAATAAACATGCTTAAAGTACAAAATGCAATTGAAGTGAATAAATTTCTTTTAAATAACTAGCTAGACATAACCATCTATTTATAAAATTTTTAAAAAAAAGTATGCGGATTTTTATTAAAATAGTTTTAAGACCATGAGTGAGAGAGAGGATTCTTTGCTCTTCCCAAACAAAATCTACCTTTCTCGTAGAATAAAAATTTCAGTTGGTAAAAGAATTTTTATATTTTTTACTTAACAAAATTAATGGAAATATCTTAGAACAAATGTATTGATTTAAATCCTTTTACCATGCTTATTATCAAAATAATTCAAAACTTTTTACCAGGAAGTTAAGAGGAGGATAAAGGTTTTATTTTATCATTTATAAATAAATTCGTATCTTGAACACGTTTATTAGGCAGATCTCAGAGATTTTTGTTTATAAAGATATCAAACAAATTGCTCTTAACTGGAGTGTAGCAGAAGTTTTACCACTGAAGAACTATATATAACTATTACTGAAGAACTACAAAACTCAAATAATTTAAATGAAATTTTAAAAAGAAAAAAAATATCTAAAAAAAAACTTTTTTTTAAATCATAAAGCTTTCATATTTTTAGATTAGCATTACGCCCATAGAGACTTTTTTTAACGTTAAGTATATTACCTTTATTTATTAAATATCATGTTCTTTTCACTTAAACCATAAAATTCAGTTCAACAGCAATATCGCAAAATAATTTTTAAATGAGCATATCTTAAGAATTTCCGATACACAGTCTCGCACGGTGGAGATAAAAATGTTTTTTTTTTTTTTTTTTTTTTTTTTTTTTCTGTATAACGTTGCCATTGCTCGCTTTGAAATTCTTGACTTCGTTAATCAAATATTCGTGAAAGTTTTACAAAATAAAAAATCGATAATAAAACAAATTCCAAATTTGGGCTTCCAGATGCCCATATTCGGAGGAAGATTACGTTATTCAAAATTGGATGGCTCTAGGTACCGTTGTTTTATCCCAATGCCAGAAACATACATACATTCATGCAGATTCTTCGTTATTTAATTTCTTTAAATATAGCACAGGGCGATAATATTTGGTGGCAACAATTTGAAAAGTGAATCAACGCTTACAGTGAATCAATGCAAAATGCCAAAAGGAAATTAATAATCCTTCTGGGCAAATTGCCCCTTTGACTAAAAATAACCACTAGGCTTAAAAATATAATATAAGGAAACATATACGCCATAAAAATGAAACTACTTTTTTCTTTTAATTTAAAAATTAATTAAGAGTCGATTTCGATATTTCATATTATTAATATACCTTGTTTCAATATAGCAATTGCTTATTATTGTAATACAGTATTTAGTCTCTGTATACAGCTTAAAATTATCACAGCTGTTTCTGTAACTCGAAAAAATATGAAAAGAACGCAGCACAGAAAATCGATAAATCACTCAAAAATCCTGACAACTTTAATACATATTTTTCAAGCAGTGATATAATTTTATCAGTGCCAGAGAGAGAGCTATTATCCTTTTTAATAATAGTTTGCTATTTCTCAGTGGCAACAGTATTTTTAATAAAATTTAACCGCTGTAAAACCTATTTACAGCGGTTTCTCGGCCAGCTGTTTCATTGTTATTATAAACAGCAGGTATTGTAGTTATTGTATTCTTGAAGCCTCATAAAAGTAAAGAAAAGAAATGAAATCGTAATTCAGTCGTTGAGGAAACCGCCTTAAACGTTCTGTGGGAAAACTGCCCACCGTTTGTAGTAAAATTACAAATAACATGAATAAATTTGTAATTCTTTTCTCTTTGTATTTCTCACTTGCGCATTTAAAATTCTATTTTTATTACTTCCTTGTACGAAATAAAAGAAGCACTGTAATCGCTAAAAATTTCCGGTACCACATTTCGACGAAAAATATCCATTTTGACGGTTGTCGAATGCAATATAACGATGTTTTTGAGCTACATCTATACGTAAGGATAGAATAAAGGACTCTTTTTCCCAAAACGGATTGCAAAATGCATTCAGAAGAGATTTTCTCGTGACTGTCTGTACGTACGTATGTATGTATCAGGCATGACCCTGAAACGAGTAGCGTCAGAACGTTGAAATTTCGTATATAGCACTGCTATGACATGTAGTTGTGAGCCTCCCTTTTTTGTTATAATCGGGTACGCCAAAAGTATGTAAACATATATATATATATATATCCGCTTTGTTACTCTGTGAGCTCAGTTTTTAATTCTTATATATTGGTTAATTGCGCATTTTTTTGCTTTAAAAATGATTTAATTATGTTGTTCCTAATGTCTGGCTGAGGTTTATATGCTTTTAGTTAATCAGCAAGCCATAGTTGTAGAATTATCAACAATTTAAAAGTTTAATTGGAGCTAGGCCTAACAAAGACGTCTTTTGTTTACATTTGAAAACCTTAGTAGAAAAGTGAACTAAGTCAGTTTCTGCACCAACTTCAGCGTCTTTTTGCCGAGAGGGACCAAAAGTAAATTTTTGTGCACCGAAAAATATGCCTTCTTGCCCTCTGGCCAAATTGCTTGTTTTTGTGTAGAAACTCTAATTTTAACTGTAAAAATCTTTTTTTTTTTTTTTTTTTTTAAATTTCTTTAACTGTATTTGGTGTTTTATGTTTTTTCATATTTTTCGATTTTGAATGAAAATACTTTGAGGTTTTACGTATTTTTGCCTTCCCGCGAAGTGAGAACTGAATTAGTTGAATGAGAAATATATCTAAAATTAAATTCGGGGAAGTAAGTTTAAATGAAATGCAGCAAAAAAGTATATATAATTTAATATTTCGTACAAGGATGTCATGCGGTGTCTACATCAGGTTTTCTCTACATTATGTTTGTAAATAAAAATTCTATTCAAGCGTTATATTTGCAATTCTGAAACCTAAGATTCTTCTGAAACCTAAGATTAAATTTAACCTTTTTACCTCTCTCCAGTCTGTATACATAAGGAAGATAATATAACTTGTTCAAAACTTTGATAGTGAGTTTTGAATGAATAAGCGCAAATAGGAATCTCCACAACAATTTTTTTTTATTTTCATTTTTGATATATTTAGCAATTAATTATGTAGAAATTAACAATATAATTAATTATTTATAAATCAAACTGTATATTTTGAAATTAATTAAGTGAACTTCTGTTTTAGGTTTCAGGTAAAGTGCCACTTCGAGTTGTCTATTAGAGATCGTTACATGAAGTCCGTAAGTCTTAATCAGCAGGTTTTAATTAAAAAAACTTCATTAAAATATAATCCAAAACTTTTCAGTTTTATTAAAGACTTTTATATCTATGGGAACAACTTTTATATCTATGGCTTAAATAATAAACCGGAAGTGTTACTTTATTTGAAACTCTGAACAGAATTTAATAAAACATATACTATGAGATTATTCAAACTTGTCAGATTTGGTATTTAAAATATGTTTACAACTGAGTAGAATATATTACATTTATTAAAAATTAAATGTATTCTCGAAATTTTGCGAAATTTAACAAGAATAAGCCTATAAAGACGTGCTCTTATTATGAAGCAATTAAATGTATTAGCCTCAGTCCTCAGTTTTGTGCAACAAATCTCTTTTCAAATGAAAATATGCTACCACAAAGTTTTATAGCTATATAAAACTTTGTTATTTTTTAAAGAAATAGTAAAGATATTGTTAACAAAATCTAAAAATTTTCAGATTTTATATTATTTCCAAACGGACGTTTTTTTCATTTACACACTCATATATATTTCAAGAGCATTTGGGCAGTAAATATTTAGCATTATCCTGACTTTGGGTTGAAAATATTTAAAAATAGCTTGTATATAGAATTTTCGATAGACAGTCTGGTGAGATGGAGAAAAAATGTTTCATTCCGTACAGTGTTGCCACTGCTCGCTTTGAAATAATTGAGTTTTATAATAAAAAAATTCCTTAAAGTTTTACAGCATATGAAATAGACAATAATTCCAAATTTGGGCTTCCAGGTGCTCATATTCGGATGAAAGGCTACTTTATTCAAAATTTGATGGCTGTAGATACCGTTGCTTTTTCACATCGCGAGAAACATATACATAATCATCCAGATTCTTTATTATTTAATTTCTTTATATATAACACACATCGACAGTATTTTGTGGTAACAATTTGAAAAGTGTTTCAGACTCTTATAGAAATTCCACGCAAAATCTCGTTTTGAGACTAATAGCCCTTCTTGGTTAATAATACTCGAAAGTATAGTACTAGTACTATAAAATAAGCACTTTAAGTATTAATACTTTAACGTTTATGGGAAGCCTGGAAATTTTCTTCTAGGCTTCTCCTATGAACTCTAAAATTGTACTCAAACTACTAGAGCTATGCAATAAAAAGGAATTGATTGATATCTTTAAAGAGAACGGGATCAGAACTGTTGAACAGTATCCGAAAGAGGCCTTTGTACACGCTTATACAGGTGGTTCATCTGATGCGACAATCAGTAATGAAAGTTCTGGATTGTTTCTGAATACCCAGGTGATTACTTATCAACACAAAACTGGCGCTAGAGCCATTGTCTCCAACTTCACATGCGAGCTTCTAGCAATTAGCGAAGGCACTTGGCATAAATTCCATTTTTCCCATTTCCTTCCCATTTTTGAGCCACCAAAAGGAATTGTTATCTTCTGTGGCTCAAAGGCAATCCTGGATGGAAGCTCCCTGATCACCAACGGGATACACTTTCGCCTAAACGAGCTTCAAAAGTTAGTTAAAGTCTCATTCTTCATTGATTGCCAACACATGTCAACATCACAGGTGAATTACGGTGAAGACGAGAGGGGGGGTCTTAGGGGCCTTTACTCCACAATTATTACCCCTACTGGGGAAGTCTTAGTAGAAGACAAAGTCCACTTTAAAATTTATAAAGTGTAAAGTTCTTGAGTTTCATATTGCATGTTAACGTGGTGCCATCTATGGTCCGTAGTAGAAATGAAAAGTCCAGAGACAAGTAAAATTATTGTAATTAAATTTTAAAAATACGTAGAAATCTGTGAAAATGAGATGGCATGACTGAGGTAACGTGAATGCAGGTAAACTGGCAAAAGAGCCTTGAAATCTCAACAATAATAATAACTTAATATCACCGTCTCGAACGCAAATGCCATGGCCAAATACAGGTTGAAAGAAGTTTCAATTCCAATAAAGCACCAGTTCTATAATAGCAATGGGGATCGACTTAGGTATGATACACAAAAAAACGAGACTGGTCCAATAAATCATTGTACTTACAGAATTAGTTCTCCGTGACATTATCACCTTCAAAGTAGTTCAATTTAGCATTCACACACTTCTGCATTCGGTGCTGCCATTGCTGGTAACAGTTCTGGAACGAGGTTTTTGGAAAGCCCTTCAGGAGTTTCTCCGTTTTTGCCTGAACCTCTTCAGCTGAGGTAAATTGGATTCCCTTTCAGTAAGATTTAACTTTAGGAAATAAAACAAAGTCGCATGGAGCCAAATCAGGGGACCAAAGAGGATGTACCATCACAGTAATGTTCCAGCTGGTCAGAAACTGTTCGACAGACAGGGCCGCGTGAGCAGATGCATTGCCCTGGTGCAACAGCCATCCATCACTTCCCAACTGCGGCTTTTTTTTTTTTTTTTTTTTTTTTTTTTTTTTTTTTTTTGTGCCACACATCGTATAACTAAAGCCATTGCCATGCTCAGAGACTCAAAACTGGCCATCACAAAGGGTTGAAAACTGACAGAGAGGATAAGAAAACCTACAGATACTGTGATAATTGCACGGACACAGAACTGACAACTTCCCACATTTTTTATTGCCGGCCAAACCTTTCTGAATTGCTAAAAACCTTGGGTCTTGTTTAAGAGACCGAACTTCTTTGATGATATTTTGCAGATTGCCAGGGCAGGGTTGTCACATCCGCCCATGGCAGAATAGGTTTTATCATACACACGACAACTACAACAGCAATGAGGAAATAATACAAGAAGCACAGATAGTATACCGAATACTTAAAAAATGAATGTCAACACCTAACACCCTACTGAATATTTTAGAAATATGCTGCTTTTAAAGATTTCGCGATTTAAAGATTTTCAATTTTATGTCGCTCTAGTGAGAGGAAAATTATGTTTGATAAGTAAAGCTAAAAGAACAATTAAGACAGGTCCAGTCTTATTAAGAAAATTGAACACTGGTATCATAAATTGAGAAAAGACTGGAAAAGAAACGTATGCCAACACCCAACAATCTTTCGGGAATTCTAAAGATACGCTGCTTTTAATTTTTTTTTTATTATTAAGACACTGACTTATAAATCCGAAATACATATCAACAGAAGACATACTATGGTCTACGCCATATTTTCAATTCAAAGCTTGAGAACGGAGATGTATATGAGAACGTATAGTTTTCATTTTCCATGGTATGTGAGAATAGAATAATGAGAAAAGAGTAGTGTTTGTAATAAACATTGAGCCACAAAGTTTGTTAAAATATTAGACTTTATTTACAAACTATAAGCAAATATCATGTGTTAAATAACATTGAGCTTTAAGTAAAATATCGGTTTACCCTTTACTTAAAACTCACTGTTATTCTCAGAGGTTCGAATCCCGCGAACGGGCTGGCTGCATGAGCATTTTCGTTGTTTTCCCCATGTGTAACGTGTATACGAGTTAGTTCCCTCAGAAAATCCTCTACGACGGCCTCTCTCCCTTTAGGCAGATAGCCCTCGAGTGCTCTGCCATAATCAAATAAACCAAACCAAGCCATTTTTATGCTCATGAAAATTATTGTTATTATTGTGAAACTGCAGGGAGGTCGCGCTGGCTATATCGAATATATTTTTTTTTTCAATTTTTAATTATCAAAATTGAAATTTCACGAAGAGCTTTTAATAATAAAAGTAAAAAATAATAAAAAAAAATTCACTTTAAAAATCTCAGATTACAGTCTAATATCATTAAAACATTTTAAATAAAATACTAAAAAGTTGAAAATACGAAATATTGTAAACATTAGGAACAAAATGTTATTCTGTACTGACAGTTAGAAATATTTTTTATCAATTACAATGAAACAGTTCATAAAAATTATCAATTTACTATATTAAAAGTTACATGCATTTAAATTAATATCAATAATTGCATAATAAAAAGTAAAACAAAATTTTTCATTGCTAAAAATTGCATGTATTGTTTAAGAACGCTCAATTGTTAATCAATAACAGATTGGTTAAAATTCAAAGATAAGTAAAAGACCATAAACTTTTCTGAATAGTAGATCATTTTGAAACATTTACGCGCAAGAGTACTTCGAAAATAATTTGAAAGTCTGTAGTGTCATTATGGAATTTTTGAAGTAGGAAACACTAAAAAATGATTAATGCCCTCACCGGGACTCGAACCTGGACTTCTGGAATACGCGCCGAGTGTGCTACCGCTGCACCACGAAGGAAAGAAGGGAGAAAATACCTTATATACTCCCTCTTTTTTAAGGGCGACTGGCAATTAGAGGACCCAGTCGCCAAATCATGGTGGTGAAGAATCATCATCCATCATATTTTAGTTCGGGCGCCACTGTCATTAGGATTTTTTTGAAGTAGTAATCACGAAAAATGAGCAAAGCCCTCGATGAGACTCGAACCTAGATCTCTCGAATACGCGTCGAGTGTTCTACCGTCGCACCAGAAAAGCATGCAGAAAGGATGAAGAAAATACCTTCTAAGTTCTTTTGTTTCGCTTAGTGGTACATTACTTTTAATCCCTTAGTTAATAAATACTGGGCAGATTAATTCTGAAAGGTAAATTAAATATCTTGTGCTTCGTGGATGCCAATAATGAGAATTACGTTTAGAACCGGGAAGGCGTGGAAGATGAATTAAAGTTCTTATGTTTTGCGCAGTGGCAACGCTTGCCAACGACTGCTTCTAAACTTTTTCTGTTCTTTCCTTTTATTAATTTAGCCAGGATATAAATTTTTAAATGCTAAGCTAAAACAATGCATTTCTTTCGAATGAAATAAAACCACTTTGCATTTAAAGAAGAAAGTGAATTAATGATTGCTAGTTTACTATATAAATTTTAGTTATTGAATTTAGCAAACATTCTCTATTCGTAAAAACCAAATTTAAAGTTAATAAATTTAAATGGAATTTAATGCAAAAAAATAAATGATTTTTTTGTTGCGAACTAATCTACAATATCATTTAAATTCTGACAGCACATGTAAATTAAGTGCAAGTATCAAAATCCATAAATAAATCGGAGAACTCATCACTCAGAACTGATTAATTGGAACTCTAATATCTCTAGAAAAGCAATAGGAAACACTTTTTATAACCAAATAATCAGAATAAAAAATATATGTACTGAAATAGAAGATTTAAAGGAAGAAATAATAAAGCTAATTAATGTTCAAGTTAATAACCAAGTCCCAACTCAATTTATTAATTTATATATTAAAAAGTCAGGCATCAACTTTTCTTTATAATTTTTTGATTCTTTATGATATGATAACATTACCTTAAACCTTAACTGCGGGGTAATGGAGGATTTTGTAGAGTTAAGAGATTATCTTGTAAATATTTATGGTAAAAATTTGTAAATATGTATATTTAAATCAATACTGGATTCTTTCCTTTTACTAATGAAGGGCCAACTCTTTTCAAAAGTCTCAATTATAGCCCGAAATGAGTGAAGATTTTTATCTTTTTCTAATTTTCCTTACTTTTGGCCAGTATTTAGTAAATGTTGATTAAATCAGTTAAAATCCAGTTTTAATAAATTTAGGATATTACAATAAATTTCTGTTTTAAATATAACATTTAAAAAATTTTTCAAAATCTAAATTAAAATTAAATTTTACTTCAAAATAATTTTATTCATAATTTTTTTCAAAAACATTTTCAATTTTACGTCCTTAATATTTAACATTCCTTAATAATTTGCTACATTTTTTTCGCATAACGTTACAGTTTGCATTTTACAATTTTTTGTATACAATTTTTTTTACACATTTTACAACAGCACACACATTTTACATTACTTAAAAATTTACAGAATAGGTTTTTTAAATTGATCACAGGTAGCAGATTTACACTCAACTTAACCTTACATTAGCGCCCTCTATTTAAAGTTTGCAGAACACACTACTTAACATCACTTAGTTTGGCAATGCTTCTCCACTCCCCAAAAACAAATATAGTTGGTAAGTTAAATTAAACCTTACTATTTACCTGCCGTTTTAGTATTATTTAATTTATGTATTATTTTTATAGATAATGTCTAGTTTCTTTTTGATTTATATGCATAATTCGTGTAGGGTAAGTTTCTTTAGGCAAGAGTTTCTAAATTACTTTGGTTTTCTAAAACTTTGGTTTTCTACTCTTATTTATTAATTTTTTTAATTTTAATTTTAGTCGTTTAATTGCTAATTTCTCAAAATTCCACTTGTTTAAATTTCTTTTTAGTAATTCACCACATTTGGTATTACTTTTGGTTTTGACTTTTACCCTTGCCTACATGGATGACGAAACATGAATTGAATAATTGAAGAGTTAGGTTTGGAGGCAACTTTCCCTTTATAAGTTTGTTTCCTACCTGCTCAAGAATCATTCACTTATGCATTTTTATAAATAAAAATTTTTTAGGATTAAATAATTTTTGAATTTTATATTTATTCATGGATTTTGATACTTGCACTTGATTTACATATGCTCTCAGAATTTAAATGATATTGTAGATTAGTTCGCAACAATAATTAATCATTTATTTGTTTGCATTAACTTTCATTTAAATGTATTTGTTTGCATTAACTTTCATTTAAATTTATTTGTTTGCATTAACTTTCATTTAAATTTATTTGTTTGCATTAACTTTCATTTAAATTTATTTGTTTGCATTAACTTCCATTTAAATTTATTTGTTTGTATTAACTTTCATTTAAATAATTAACTTTAAATTTAGTTTTTACGAATAGAGAATATTTGTGAAATTCAAATTTCATTCCTTGCAGCAATGGCGCAAGAGAATTATTTAAAATTTAATTTAACTTTATTCTTTTGAAGCAATTTTTATTATTGTATATAGCTATTAATAAGCCAGTTAGCTCTACCGCCTTGGTATATACTCTACGGTATATACTTGGTTAAATATTTCCTTTTAACTTATATTTCTTTTATTATCATTTCAAATTTATGTGTGGAATAAAAATAGCACGAAACATGCAAAAGAATTTGAGTGGAACTGTTATCCATTCCGCCATATGTAGAGATATTATAATAAATAAAAAAGGTATTTAAATTTGAAATATCATCCATAAATCACTTGCGAAAAAATATCGATATTGAGTAGATTCGATTGAATAAATAATATTATGTAAATGTAATCTTGTGCTTAAATATTGTGTAATATTACTAGTTTGAAAATAAAAAGCAATACTGTATATTAAAGAAATTGCGAAACAGCTATTACATGTTCCCATCAGAGTGCTATTTGACACGAAATTGAAAATTAGGATGCCATGAATAAATTTTACATAGTCGCATAAACAAAACAGAATAAATGAGAATGACATTATGGAAGAGAAGTTTCTGCACAATTGGAATTGTTACGAAAAGAAAATCGATAAGCTCCTTTTCGTCGATAATCGAAACTCATTCAGAGTAATATCCTGGAGGCCAACAGATATTTTCAAGCAGAAAAAGAAAGAAAGGAAGATTGAAAAATGCGTGCTGAAGATAAAATAAAATATATGTCTCTACGCATTTCTCAGATATCCACAAATAACTTATGAATGTAACAAGCACATTGACGAAAATTGTAAATCTCTTTTATTCACATTTCTACTCAGAATCGCAATTGTAATTAAATTGTAAATTAAAATAAGCACGTAAATTAATAAGCAAATAATAAAATAAGCAATGTAAATTAAGATAAACACGTAGTAGCCAAAATATTATTTTCGTTTTGGCTCATTTCTTTTAACATGGACAACTTTCACAATAACATTCAGTGATACAATAACCAGAAATTTCTCATAAAAGACACGGCCGTCTTGAGAAGAAAGCTTTTATCATTGCTGTTAGCATAAAAAGGGATAAAAAGTTCTGAGTGTCTCTTGTAAGAAGCATACTCGTGCATGCAAGAAGACTGAGTTCCAACATTTCTGAAACGATTCACGTTCTGAAACGGCTTTTTTTGTGCAACAGCATCTTGAGTGTTTAAAGAATGGCATTTAAGCAAAAACCGATTCAAACGGTAAAGACAATTATGGCTTGAAAATGTTGGTATGCGTTTGCTAGTCTGGTTTATAAATGCGGGTAAATAAGTGAAATGCAACTGGCACGAAACATTTTGAGGAACACGAAAGCAACAACACTGCAACCTACACCTCAATATAATTCAACAAAAGGCATCACGAACGAAAACCATAATGGTCATTTTTTCATTGGGAGGGTTTCAACAGCTGGTGTTCAGACAGGTTAACACTAGAAAACAGCAATTCACGATTGCTGTGGGCCTAGGAGCACCACAACTTCGTCCTTCAGAATTGAAAGTACAAACTTCTTGCTCCGATGAATCATGGACATGACAGGGTCAGAATTTTGCGCAAATAGAACGAATTTGTGGACCTCTCTTTCCTAATAACGATTCTTCAAGTTGGTGACCGAGAATTATGGTCTGGGTAATACTTTCTTGAAGTACAGTGAATCCCTTTACATGTGTGGAAACAGCTCTCAGCACGATATCTTACCACAGTATCGTTCCCAATCGTGTTCTGCTATATTTGTTTGTGCCTGCGATGTTCCCTGATGTAGATGGTTACTTTCAGTTGGACTATAAGCCTTGTCACGAGACACGCCTTACCTCAGATTGGTTTGAACAGCTATAGTCAAACTTCTCAGATTGGTTTGAAGAGCTATAGTCATACTTCTCAGATTGGTTTGAAGAGCTATAGTCAGATATAGCGATAGTCTTTCTCTTCTTTTCACATAAACTAAAATAGACTTTATAATGACCTGGCACATGCGTGAATAAAACTACTGACTCAGACGAAGTTGGTAAAAATAGCCTTTTATTAATTCAAAATAGTTAACAGAAAGGAACGGTCTTCGTGAGTTACAAAAGCACAGTCAGCTTGAGGTGAAAACTAAAACGTAGAATATAGTTTAAGTCAAACCTAAAATAAGTAGTGCAAGATAGCACTTAAGTTACGCCTAAGAGGTGGACGCACAAGAACCTAAAAGGCGTAATGCTAAATCTGATAAAGCCAAAAGTCTTACTAGCGTAAAAGCGAAACAACAACGAATCATGAGCTTGGCTAGCCAAACACGCTCTGAATAATCTGTATCTGGATCTGGATCTTTACGCTACTTGCTGGTCTTAACTACGAGAGTTTTTACACACTAAAGTTAAGGTTCGAACTCGTAACTCTTGCTTGGTTTTGAAAATCAAAGACACGTGATTACATGCGTCCCGCATGCGGCGAGAAAACCAATAAATGAAAGTTCATTCCATAGTTGATAAATAATTATCATTGAACAAGAAAATTCTTCCTGGACAAGACGTGGAGCTTGATGTCACTTAAATAATCTCTAGCCAAGCAATTTACATTAAATACAACAGTAACTTATTTAGTTTCACTTATTGTGCAGTTCTCACGATTTAAAATTTCAAATCAATATTGGAAATGTAATCTAAAGCAGCTATGCCTACTTCTAACTTCTCTAGCATCGTTTTCGCTTGCTTAAATTTGGTGAGGAGTTCTTTGGCTTTTTTCGCACGGTTTTTCATCCATTCAAAAAATGAGAGGTTTGTAGTCTTTTTCTTCCATGTCTGAATAATCTGAGAGATTCACCCGTTTAAATAAGCACTTCACTTCACTTTAAATGTACATCTTGGCGAGAGAATGTGAGGGGGAGTTGAGAAGTCTAGTACAATCTTAAAACAAATGTGTTATGCAAAATAATAAGGAAAACCCTACAAGCATCATTTGGAGTTCATAATGCTTTCGTGGCAAACTCAGCTCTCGGAGCTTAATTTTGTTTTTAACATTTATGACACAAAGGGGAAAGATAACTTCAAAGCTTGGAAGCAAACTATCGACATGCAACGAACATAGAACTGCCATAAGCTAATATTCCTCTAGAATGATATTAACACCATATCGAGTCCATGCTCTGAAGAATATCTGCTTTGATGAAAGCTAAATGTGGGCCAATGCGCCACGGGAAATGTCTCTAACATTTTGGCCACTCGGTGTATATGTGATGAAATTTTGTGTCTGACGTGAAAGATCCTGGAGTTGCTGCAGAAAGATGTAATCATGGCTAATTAATACAGTTCATTCTTTTTGGCACTGCATTTTTGAAACAAATATGTAAGGAAGTATCGTGTTCCCCCCTCCCCCGTTGAAGGTTTTCATTGTGTAAGTGGCAAGCGCGTTCAGGTAGCAAATAGAAGACTTGCAGTTCAAATCTCGGCGTCAACACAGCTATTTCCTTCCATTTCTCGGTTCTGAAAATCTTAGCGGCGCCCATACTAAAAAACGTGTTGGACGATAAGTCGCATCTATTTGGATCTGGTCGACTGGGTGTCGTGACGCTCTCCACTGTTGCCGTCTAAACAGGCAAGAGTGACTCGGGGAACCCATAAAATTAACATTTTTTTGCGAAACGCTTAATGTCTCCAAAGTAAATGCTAAGTAAATGCTAAACAAGAGTTGAAACTACATCAATGTAGCATACACTTTACGTGGAAAATAAAAATTATTATTTCAGTATAATTTTATTCGCGTAAGCTTACCTGCTTAATATTATTTTAGGTAATATTAACGAAAGTAATAAATAAGTATTATTTAACAATTTATTTAATTATTTAATTTTGCGATGCACAAAGTATTAAAAAAACCCTTTCATGTTTTTATTTGCCTTGTGGAAACCACAGAATATCTACATAGAGGCCAAGGGTTCCGCGGAACACGTTTTAAGACCCCTGATGTAGACTAAGTTTTGTTTAAGATATCCATTTAATTAATTTAATACATTTTTTTAAATATTTATGTACACCACTAATTTTCTATAATCTTTAATCCAACGGAGCAATTAAAAATTACTCCCAGGCCTTATTTTTATTTTACTCTACAAAGAAATTACTATTTATTTGAAATACACGATTACTTAATCAATGTTTACAGTCTATAAAACTACGCCAAATAGGCGTCCTTTATTTTAACCACCATTGGTCGTAGACATATACTGTGAATTATAAAAAGGTTTTACATTCCGCAAATATTCATATTTTGGCATTTCTAAATTCAAAAAATCAAATTTGTCACCGGAAGGCCATATAAAAAGTTATATTCCGTAATTTTTTATGAAATTTATTTTTCAAATTTAAGAATGAACATGAACATCTCCTCACATAATTTTCCCCTTAGCATTTTATCGCTAAATTCTGAAAATTTTAAAAATATTCGCATCATTTACCCGTTTCTGTGTTGTACATAATATTTTCCACTGAGGGCTAATTTATTGGTAAACTGAATTCCCGTGATTATTTTTATTCAGTATATCCAATTCGTATTTGCATTTTTGCATTATTATTTCATCTATTTTAGTTGCCTTGCCTTATTTATTTGAGACATATTTCGTGCAGATTCTTCATAAGGAACCCCCGGATGAGGCAAGTATTCTCACACTTTTCGGACACAAGAACTTTTCGAAACATGTCCTTTCAATTTATTCAATATATGCAGTATTGAACAAATCAATATCATTATATTCAGTATTGAATATATATTTATTATTTTAATATAATATCATCCTTCCTTCCTACAGATAACGGAATTACATTTTGTTACTCTCTGTATTTGGGGCATCGTTTTCAAGTCCAGTTTCGTTTGCTTTAATGATTAACTAATGAAGTATCGTAAAAAACTCTACGGTACATTTATATAATTTTTTTTCTCTTGCAAAAAGATATTTTCATAAAAGTGCCAGTACCTTTTTGCAAAATGCTCCATGGGCATAGAGGTACCTGCATCTTCACGGAGGTTGCTTTTTCAAAGCTAAAATGCATCTGCATAAGAATGTGAGCCCTTTAACCGAGATAATCTTGTAAAAGTTTCCTCTTTTCGAACAGTTGCCTTTTTGAATAAAAGTGCCAGTACCTTCTAGAAGAAATTGGAGATTTTATTCAGTATCCTGTTACCTCGTTGCCAGGAACGTTTGTGTTTCAAGAGTGCCGAATTCAATATTGTGATTATACCGATGCTAGACGAAATGCTAAAAAAATTTTGCAGCATTATATTTTTTGTTGGTTTTGGCTATTTGGATGTATTAAAGCATGCAAAGGCTATCTGCCTAAGAGGAGGGATGCTTTCGTGGGGAATTTTCTAATGGAAATTGCCTCATATCCCGTTACACATAGGGAAAGCCACGGAAACAACTATGCAGCCCACTCTTTCGCCTGAGTTCGATCCCAAGATGAACTAACAGTAGTCAGCAATCTTTAACGCTAGGCCATTGGTAGGGCATATCACATTTAGTCCATCCACTGTTATAGTAAAAAAGCTTAAAGATAGAATTTTTTGGGGGGGTGGATCTATTTAGATTTTAATTCCGCTTTATTTTTATTCAAAATATTTATATGACAAAATTTTTCACATTTTACAATAAAAACCTACATTTTTTTTATAGATTAAAATTGTGTATAGGATCTCTGTTCGTGCGAATAATTTTGTAACATGTATATATATATATATATATATATATATATATATATATATATGTCTTTCCCTCCTTCATTAGAAAATTTCTTAATGGAACTGATGGAATTTTCATTTTTTATGCCAATCAAATGTTAATGCATTAGTTACATTATCCTACTAAAAATCCTTATATAGATAGCAGATAGAAGGAACCATTAATTATAAATCATGACCTGCAAAAAAGTGGAAAGATCAAATTTTAAAAGATATTTTTAAAAAACCTGTACTTTTCTAAAAGCCTCTAGCTGTGGCAAAAAATTAACTACTAAAGTTTTATCCAGCTGTAAGTAATTTAATAAACAAACGTAACTTTTCTGTACTTGACAGTGGTTTATTAAAGCGTATACTGCTAACAAACTAATTTTAATTGGTTTCTCCTAAAATTTTGGCTGTTAAATATGTAACTGCACTTATGCACGATATGATGCACGTGTCATAACGTTAAGGCTATATAGTTATATAATTTGTATGAAGGGAATCCTACTTGTTTTGCAACATGTTAAATGTTTACATGCTTTTCTATGTAAAAATACTATTAATAACTCACGTGTTGCACTTTTTCCGTATTTTGTCTCCACAAAAAATAAAAAATCTGATGTGGACACCAATGACTGACTTCCTTGTGTGGCCTATTAAATTATACACGTTTTTTGCTGCTCTTCATTTAAACTTATTTAATCGAATTTCATTCAATTAAATAAGCTAATTCAACCAATTCAGTTCTCACTTCGCGGAAAGGCAAAAGTATATAAAAACTCAAAACATCGTCATTAAAAACTGTAAAATACGGAAAAACCCAAAACACCAAATGCTGTTAAAAACAAATTAAAAAGCAATTAGACATTTTACACTTAGAATTAGAGTTTCTACCCCAAAACAAGCAATGCGGTCAGAGGGCAGAAAGATAAAACTTTCGGTGCACAAATTTGAAAGTTAACTTTTGGTCACATTGGACAAAATGACACTGAAGTTGGTGCACTAACTGACTTAATTCACTATTAAGAGTTTCAGATGTAATGCTGATAATTCTACAGCTATTGCATGCAGATTAAGTAAAGGCATACAAACTTTAACCGGAATGTAATAATAACATAATTCAATCACTTTGAAAGCAAAAAATGCACAATTTACTACTATATCAGAATTTTAAAAAATTGAGCTCACCGAGCCGCGTAACTTATAATATTGCCACTCTGTTGTTATATATATATATATGCGAATCTATTTTACACTCCGTCTTGAAAAAAATAGTCCTTACGTACAGATGTCATGCAAAAATACCATATGTTTATCATAGCGGTCAAAATGGATATTTTCATTGAAATATGATAACCAAAATTTTTCGCGATTACAATACTTCCTTTTACTTCGTATAAGAAAGTAAAAATAAAATGAATTGATGTATTTAATAAATAGAAAGCTTTAAAATTTATTTCATGTTGATAAGAAAGAGCACTTAATGTAGTATCTGAAGGAACAATGCACGTTATTTTTAATTGTTTCATATTTAAAAAATCAGCCAGTCAGAGTTAATGAGTCTAGGAGCAAAACATAACCTAACAGCACAAAAAAAGATATAACTGGTGTACATCCACCGTGTGATAATCCAGAAGTATAATTTATCAGAAAACTTTTCACTTGCTAGAAATCTTTTAAAGAATTCTTCGCAGAGGAAAGTAGATTGCAAACAGATCACTAAATATTGTTATCTGTTCAGTTTTACACCGTCTTTACTAATTCGCATTATGATGTCAAAATAGAATTCACCATTGAATTTTTATGTTTCATAACAGTAAGCACAATTAACTGCTAATTCTTTACAGAAAATCCAAAAAAAGTCTTGGCTGAGAGAACTTTTCATTTCTTCGTTGCGAGTTTAAAGTTAATCCTTGGAAGGCTTTTACTTAAAAACACTTAAATGTTGATATAATTATCTGCTCAGTATCCAAATATATCAAGAGGTAAATGATTACAAATGAACACAGGTTAATTGAAAGTTCTACACCGAAATAAACTAAATAAAGATATCATTAAAATATAGTACATGAGTTTATAAAATAATACTCAGCTTAACGAAATTCATAGAAAAGATACAGTGGCTGGCATTAGCTTTTTAGTATTAGTACAGTTGGAATTTATTTGTGCACTAAATATTCAAACACGGACGTCAAATGTTTTCTAATATATTGTTTCGTGCGTGTGGGTTCGAAATAGATTGAATGCACAAGTCCGATAAAAAGTTAATAAAATTTATTCTTATCACAAGAAATATAACAAAACACTGGAATTTTCCCCAGAGATATTCTTACAAATGTTCACAATATCAGGCAGTAATAATCAGTAGAATGTAAATTAACCAGTAGCTACACTTTAAATTGCTGAAAACGTTAAAATACAACGCTAATACTAAATCAGTTCGCGCGAAACTAAAACAAATTGAACTAACCAAACAACTGAGTTGAGAGGTTCTCTCTCTGGGTTTTTTATAGAATTTTAATCGGTCGCTAGAAATTTCTTAATCGGCCGATTAAAATTTTTTAATCGGTCGCTGTAATTTCTTTGCTTCTCGAGATTTCTGGAAACCAACAAGAGGAATTTCGGTTATAGATAACATAGTGGTCAATTACATTTATTCAAATTAAATATAAATTGCCGAGCTAAACTTTTATTCAACGTTAAATGCACGTGCTCCTGTATTTTTACTTTTCCAGCATAGTTTTCTCTTAAAATTTGTCACGTGCTGCATGGCACTGAGAAATAAAACAATTTCAATTGTAATTCTGCTAAAAATAGCCAACTAAATACAAAATTCGTAACAATGTTATTTTTCCTCTATTTTGAGCAATGTTTGCTGCAAAATAAATATCACCACAATATTCATTGACCAATCGGAATACTGGCTAGCGACTCTGACTGTCATACCGAAGCACCTGGGTTCAAATCCCGAGTAGGCATGGATATTTGGATATAGTGTTTGTACGGCATAGAGACATTCTAAATATGCAGCGAGCCGGAACTCCCCTCGAGAGGTTGCTGGTAGGAAAAGAGGGCTAGAGGCCATCGGACTCGAACCCCCCCCCCTCGGGGTGCTCTCCATCAAAATTTGGGAGGCTCAAGGCTCTTGCCAGCGACAGGCGCAATTTTGCGCTGCTTGCCACGATTAAAATCGTGGGCTTGTTCAGACAAGTGAGGTAAGTCACAACAACATATTCTTTGTAATAAGATTACTTATTTAAAAAGTATTAATTAGTAACTTAAGTAAAATTTCGGACACTCTCATAATAATTCGAAAGTTTTGTTGGTGCTACTTTGGTAGACGGTTGCACGGATTTTTGGCGATTTACGTTGCCGCAATTGTTGGCGCGATTTTTACAATCGTCAGCCATTTTGAAAAACGCTGTTTTTACGCAAAGTAAAGTATTCGAAACTTTAAAAAAATAAATATCGTTAAAAGTAATGGATTAATTTTTTGTTGAAAATGTCGTTTTTTAAGATGGCAGGCAAGTGTAAATAAATACATTTACTATGAGTATAAAGTACTAAAGTAAGGCTATTATTATTTTCATATAGCAAAAAAGAGAATAAAAACACCGCTATAAAAACATTGTGCCAACGTTTAATTAGATTTAAATATTACTGAAATTGAATATCGAATTAAAAACCATCCTACCAACATTTAAAAGAATTAGAATATCATTAAATTCAAATACTTTAAAATACGTTATATAAAATATAATTAACATTAAAACATATGTGACAATAATTATCTCAGCAATTTTTGAAAATAGTGTATTAATTTTTTTAACAAAAATTGAAGTATACAATTATAAAATAAAAGAAAAATATGCACTTACATTTTTTTGAGTAATTTAACGTCTTGTTTATTGATAAGTACCACAAAAAAAATCGAAATCATAATTGAATCGGATCTTTTAACCATCTTCATCTGTTATCCAAATATCTCGCACTTCATTGAAGAAGCAATTAGCGAGGTTTCCTCCAAAATTTCCTCTGAACGCTATTAACAATTTATAAATAAATCTTTGATTAGGAAAGACAGGTTGGCCAAAATAAAGTCTCAAAGGGCAGTTTTTTTATTCCAATACGAATAATTCTTGGTAATTACCAATAACTACATTCGTCTTCGAAACGGAGATATCCATTCCATTTGAAATCTGAGGAGTTCGAAGAGATGAATAATAAAATTTTAAAATGGCGCGGTAATGCACAAATATTCAGTAACCAATCAGGGAGCTGATTACATCACGCATAGAATTAAAATTATTTAAATAATCATTCATAATAAAATCATTTTAAAACAAATGCAAAATTAAATTTTATTTTAATATTTAACAGCCATAAATAATGTTTAAAACATTATATTAAATTTATAGATATAATTAAAACCAATTACTTTTTAAGTAAGGTGACGTCATTGATTACATCATCCACAACATAAAAGATTATAAACAACAAAATTTTTATTTCAAATAAAAATGTAAAATTAAATTGATTTTTAATATTTAGAAGCCATAAATAATATTTAAAACACGGAAGTTATGCATAATAAAACGCATTATTTTTTAATAAAATGACAACAAAGTATCGGTTACCAAAAATAACTTATCCAGCAATGGGTTTACCATAAGTTGTATTACTCGCCAAAAGGCAAATCGCCAAAAAGTCGCCAAAATCCGTGCAACCGTCTACCAAAGTAGCACCGTTTTGGTGAGATCTTTTGGCAGATGATATTTCTTGTCATAATTTTTGGCTTAAAATGAAAATGCATCAAAAGAATTATCGTCTGCAGTTGAAAATTATTGCTTGTTTAGCAAAATATATTAGCAGTTCTGGTTCCATATTTGAGTGAGCATGGCAAGACGCTACAAATTAACAACAGGTTCTGCTAGAAATGTAGTTATTGATCACATGAAAGATGACAAAAGTATTTGAACTAACCAAAATATTTTTGATGTAAAGTGTTCAGTTATCTTTGATATTACAAAACGAAGAAAACTGCGTAGAACTGATAAAAATTCACTGAAGTCTGGACTGCATTCTAAGCTAACATCACAGAATAGAAGACTTATCCTATGAAAAATCAAACAAAACCAAAAACTAGAGCTATAAAACTTCCAGCTGAACGATTTGTAATAACAGTTAACCCTGAAAAATGTTTGAAGAGTCAACACAGATACAATGGACTTTCAGCAAGAAAGAAATTCTCCGCCAACAAGAAAACAAGGAAAATACGATTGGTGTTCACAAAATTCATGGTAAGCAAAGATTTATCATACTGGAATAATGTTATACTTGCAGCCGAGTAAAAATCTAGTGTATTTGGATCCAATGGGCGAATTACTGTGTAAGGAAAACCAAACTGAATTGAAAAAAAAAAATCTGAAATAATCAGATTTTATATTACGCCAAAGGGTTTTTTTAACGATTTGCAGGTTGCATTTATTTATTAAATATCACGTTCTGCGCACTTAAACCATAAAATTCAATTCAACAGCAATATCGTAAAATATTTAAAAAGAGCATATCTTTAGAATTTCCGATACACAGTCTCGCGCGCCTGAGGATAAAAATGTTTTCTTTTTTTTTTTTTTTCATACAGTGCTGCTATTGCTCGCTTTGAAATCGTTGTGTTTGTTAATCAAAACTTCGTTAAAGTTTTACAAACTAATGAAATAGATAATAAAGCAAATTCTAAATTTGGGCTTCCAGATGCCCATATTCGAGAGGAGGACTAAGTTATTCAAAATTTTATGTCTTTAGGTACCGTCGTTTTTTCACAATGCAAGAAACATACATACATTCATGCAGATTCTTCATTATTTTATTTCTTTAAATACAATGCAGGGTTCTAATATTTGGTGACAACAATTTGAAAAGGCAAATTGCCCCTTTGGTCTAAAAAAAAACTATTGCCTCCTGTTAAGCACGGAGGTGAAGGCGTAATGATTTGGAGACGTTTCGCTGGCTCCCGAATGGTTGTAGAGTTCCTCACTTTGGAATTCTAAGTTAATGTTGGAAGTGAAGAATCTAAGAACTGATAAGCGAATAATCGCTTGAGTTCGGTGACAAGAAACAACAAGATAGAAGGGTAACTAACCCTTTATTATTCCAATAAGATTTAACAAAACTCCGCCTGGGAGTGTACAAGCAAAGCCCACACTTGGGCTTGAACTTAAAAGACTAAGAATTAAACTAAAACTAAGATTAACTAAAGAAGTATAGTCGAAGCTATCAAGGTTCAAATCGAGTTGGCCCCTTAACTTATTTGACTACGAAGCTTAGCAAGGGCCTGATTACGGCCGAGCGTAATAACAGCTTTGAGAGAGATAGTGACCAAAAAGGCAGCCGCGCGTAAATCAGAAACTCTGATTCTCTCTGTCTCAGTAAGTAACTTCGTGGTTTAAATACCGCTCCTCCTCATTAAATATTCAGCAAGATTCCGAAACTACGTTCTGGCCGGAAGTAGTAAGTTGAAGTTAAGAATTTGACAGAAAAGGAACTTAAAATTTAACTGTTAATAAAATTAACATAACCCTTACATGGTAAATTTAGTTTTATAGAAAATAATATGGATCAATATAAATGCATAAATATTCCTAATGAAACATGAAAACTGCAACAAAACTTAGAGTGCGAAATGCATTCAAGTTCTATCAGACTTACGATCTTAAACATACAGCTCTAAATGTTCTTTTATACTTATTACACAGCTGTCCTATAATTATCTATTATTATACGTTACATTAGCATATTCTTGGGACTTAAATCCTATGGAACATGTATGAAGTGAGTTGGAAAAAGGAATCAGAAAACATGATATTACTTCGAAAGTTTACCATAAGTCGTTCTTATGAAGGTATGGAACATTCTTATACGAAAACGTTAGTAGATCCCTATAATATATTCTTATACGAAAACATACCATGTCAAAGCGCATGAAAAGTCTTAGTTAAAGGATATCCAATGAAATGCTGAGGGTCCCATTATTTTCCTGTTTTTATTAAACACAGACTGTTTATTCAAAATACCCGAATATTTAATGCGAGTTCATTTTTAGAACTTTTTGAATAAATTACTTTATTTTCCAAAAGTGTTTTCAATAATATTTTTCTAAAACAACTACGTTTTAAAAAAGGTGATCGATAGTACACTAGTTATCATAAATTAAGGAAAAATCACAAAAAAAAAAGCGATAACTCCCTCAGAAATAAGCCAAACCGTGTAAAATTTGAATTGGCAAGTAAGAGTAGCTGAATAAAACTGCAGTATGCAAATTAGTGGCGCTGCACTCGGAATACGTCATCTGCGAGGAGCATAAAAGTCCATGTTTGAGAGCAAGCCCACATATTTCACTGTCATAGTGACATCAGAAATCTGAGATAGCCAATTCGTAACAATGACCTCCAGGCATCATTTGCCTGCAAAACTACGATGGAGAGCCATTGGGACACTAGAGGCAGGACAAAGTCAAACAGAAGTGGCCAGATGGTTAATGTGAGTCCTTCTGTGGCTCATAGACTTTGGTGGCGATTTCAAACCACAGATTCGGCATCTAGGAGGTTCAGCCAAGGACGGCTAACTGCTACGATGAGCGCCGATGGCCCATATTTGACATTATGTGCACGCAGGAATGTAACTGCTACTCCGACTCTTCTTAGATCCTCCCTTGCTGAAGCCACTGGAAGGTTAGTGTCATCGTCAACTGTGCGTAGAAAGCTTCACGAAGGTAGTCTGTATGCGAGACGACCAGCCATTTGCGTGCCGCTCACATCATGCCATAGGAGGTACCGTTTGGAGTAGGCACGACAACATGTCCACTAGACGGCGTCTAGCCTGATCAATGGAGGGCTGTTCTCTTTACGGATGAGTCAAGGTTTAGTCTAAAAAGCGACTGTAGGCGTTATTTGATATGTAGAGAACCTGGAACCCGTTATCATCCGTCAAATATCCGTGAAAGAATACAAACGGAAGAGGCAGTGTCTATATTTGGGGTGGCATCTCTTTGGGTGGACGCACAAACCTCCATGTCTTTCCAAGGGAAACCGTGAATGCTCCGGTTTATAGAGATGACATCCTTCATGGTTATGTGCGCCCATATGCCGGGGTAATAGGTGATGCTTTTCTGTTACAGGACGACAATGCAAGACCATACAGGGCTCGCATTATAGATGATTATCTTCAACAGGAAACAATTATGCGCATGGAGTGGCCAGCTCGATCCCCGGACTTGAATCCTATCGATCACGTTTGGGATGCTTTAGGAAGACGTCTAGCTGCTCTCAATCCGCCCCCTCAGACCCTTGCCGCGCTTGAAACTGCTTTGCAAGAGCAATGGCTCTCGCTTCCTATGGAACTGATAGAGCGTATAAATGAAAGCATCACAAATCGCTGTATGAGCTGTATTGTTAGAGGCGACCATATTCCATATTGAAGGTACTTTTCCTATAGCAAACTGACACCTTCGATTTGTTCATTTTATACATGTGCTAATTTCTATACTACGACAATTGCCTGGTAATTAATTTTTATGTTATTTGATACCTTACTATGTGTTGTATATTGTGAGTACGTTTCATAAAATTCTACATGTAACTTTTCAGTAATCGTGATTTTTCCTTAATTTATGATAACCAGTGTATAAGCGAAAGGAAAACAAAGTCATTTCGTTACTATTTTGTAACTGATATTTGCAAATAAAATTGAAAAATACAAGTGAACAAAACTTTTTGCCACACGCAGAACTTCAACCATCGTGATCCGTTTGCCATTACTTCATTCTGTGCTAGGAATTTGCTTTTCACACATGAAAGGACTGTTAAAAACACACGATGAAAAATAGTGTCCTGCCAAAATAAGAAGTTGTTCCTCATTATACGGCATAGAAGGCCATTTATCTTAAAAACTACAGCAGCGATTTACATAATAAAGTGAGTCCTTAAAACATTATGTATTTTTAATAATACCTTGTTACTTTCTAATGGCAACAAGAAAACTAATAGAATATTTGCTGTTCATATGCAGTGACTTTTGAGTAGTAATTTCGCTGATATTTGCAAATGGGATGTTGGTTTATGAGGGTACGTTTATATGGTATCAAACTTACTCAGTTACACACTCAACTGAGTAAGTTAAGTTACTGAGTAAGTTAAGAAACATGAGATTTTGACGAAAATGCAAGTGCAAATGCAAGTTCTACAAAAATACAAATTTTTAACTTACTTCAGAAGTAAGCCTTGTTAAATTACAAGTTTACAGTTTCTATCTATAATACAGTTTCTATCTATAATAGACGACCATTACGTTTTCCGTGCACCAACCTATTAGTACGCTTGTGCATAATATTCCATCCTCATTCACACGAAGATCCCCGTCGTTTCTTGAAGTTGATTGTTCTTATTGCTATTGTTGTAGTCGTTGAAATTAATTCTGTAATTATTTAATTCATAAAATATTTGTGAATTTGTATTTTTATTAAAAGTGATTATTTTTCTTATGAAATTTTTTCTTGTGCATTTATCATTATCGCACTAGTTGCTTTTACGACTAATAGGGCGACCAAAGCAAAACTTATAAATTCTATGTACAAGTGAAAAGAAATGGTATAAAATCATTTCAATATGAAATAAATCAGTTCATTCTTTCCAAGCAACCAGCAATTCGTAAATAATTTTTTTGTTGCCAAACCAGAAAACAAAGTCTTTTGATACTTCAGGTTAATACGCATACGTCCGACGTCATAATTTAAATTTAATGCAATATAACAAATTTTTCTCTATATCAATAAAAGAACTAACGTGGAAATGACATACAGTGTCAGTTGTTCTAAACTGAAACCAAAAAGTTGCCAACAGCAACAACAAAGTTGCAATTTATTTAAAATGCTAACCTAAACGAAACGTTTTCGACATACAAAAATGTCATATACAATTGGGTGCTTTTTTTTAACGTCACAATATGACCTATATAATAATAATATATTTAATGCTTGGCATTGCTATTTTTAATTCCTATTTGTAAAACTTACAATTTTTTATTCACAAACTCTACGATTTGAAAGCGAGCAATGGCAACACTTTTCGAAATAAAGCAGATTTTTATCTCCAGCGCGAGAGATGTTGCCACGCGGGAAAATAAGTGCGAAAATTAGCTTTTTCAGAGTTTTTAATTAATATCTCGGCTGATTAAAGTCGTATGAAGATGAGAATGGTCGAAATGGCTTCCCACGAATTCTCGGAATCCGGAAGTATCTTTGTCAAAACTCAACTCCCCACCATTCCGAAGGAGATGATGTCTCAAGCAAACAAACCGACGCGCACAAATTTTAATAATATAGTTTCTACTCTTAAAAATGTACAAATAAAAAGCATAGTTCTGTTAATCAACTGCATTTAATTTTATTTTAATTTAGACATTATTCTCACTGGAATAAGCTGAGAAAAGAATGAAATCCTCAGTAGAATGAGTTTTTTACTTAGCGCCATATCAAATACGAACAAGAAAGAATAATTTTGGAAATATTTCCTTAAAAATTATCTCTTCAAAGCAAATACGTAAATCATAATCACTAAGCTTAAAGCCTACGGCCTCGGAAGCCAGCATTCCCAAAAAAAGTGTTTTAGCAATTGAGATGAGAAACAGAATTTCAAATTAAGAATATTTTATGTTCTCATTCAGACGTAAATAAAATTTCTAAAAACAGGTAAAAAAATGTATCAAATAAACATTCTTGAAATCAAGCAACCAGGAATCACATAGTATAGAAACCAAAAAAGTCGGACGGCGCCAAGTCCGGGCTGTACGGCGGGTGATCGAACTGCTCCCAATGAAACTGTCGAATTAACGATTGAGTGACACCAGCAGTATGGGGCCGAGCATTGTCATGGAGCAACACAATTCCTTTACTGAGCATTCACTGACTTCAACAGGAATCTTCAACAGGAACTGTCACAATTTGGTTTAAAACGTTTTCTCCCTCATCACTGTACCGCGTGGGAAATGTCAGAGCACTACCAAGTCGCTTTGTTTTGTGAACATCAGTGAACATTTTTGGAACCCATCGGGAACACAGTTTGCGATAATTCAAGCGGTCAGACACAATTTCGAACAAAACAGTACGTGAAATTTCTGGAAATGCCTCTGAAAGAGTTGTCATTGTCAGCGTCTGTTCTTGTGAATTGCTTCATCAACTTTCCTTACCAAATCATCGGTGACAACAGAAGGCCGACCACTCCGAGCCTCGGCGTGGACATTTGTTCGACCTGCATTAAACATTCTTACCCACTTTCTCACTATTCCATCACTTATCGCGTATTCACCGTAAACTTCTGTCACTTGACGATAAATTTCGGCCGGTTTAACATCCTCGCGTTCAAAAATTTAATCACGGCACGAATTTCACAGTCAGCGGGAGAACTAATTGTCTTAAACATTTTGAATGTGCACAGCAATTTGAAAACACAACATAGAGCAACCAAAATAGCGACAATTGAAAGTCAGTGAACAAAAAAGACTAGTGCGCATGCGCGGGACGCCTACCACAGCGCTGTGACGGCGCTAGAATGAAACGGTACTTAGTTTCCGAATACGCTACGTATATGTAGCAGAAAACCTTATTTCTTTCCAAAGAAGTTAAATTTGGCATGAGATTTTGACGAAAATGCAAGTGCAAATGCAAGTTCTACAAAAATACAAATTTTTAACTTACTTCAGAAGTAAGCCTTGTTAAATTACAAGTTTACAGTTTCTATCTATAATACAGTTTCTATCTATAATAGACGACCATTACGTTTTCCGTGCACCAACCTATTAGTACGCTTGTGCATAATATTCCATCCTCATTCACACGAAGATCCCCGTCGTTTCTTGAAGTTGATTGTTCTTATTGCTATTGTTGTAGTCGTTGAAATTAATTCTGTAATTATTTAATTCATAAAATATTTGTGAATTTGTATTTTTATTAAAAGTGATTATTTTTCTTATGAAATTTTTTCTTGTGCATTTATCATTATCGCACTAGTTGCTTTTACGACTAATAGGGCGACCAAAGCAAAACTTATAAATTCTATGTACAAGTGAAAAGAAATGGTATAAAAACATTTCAATATGAAAGAAATCAGTTCATTCTTTCCAAGCAACCAGCAATTCGTAAATAATTTTTTTGTTGCCAAACCAGAAAACAAAGTCTTTTGATACTTCAGGTTAATACGCATACGTCCGACGTCATAATTTAAATTTAATGCAATATAACAAATTTTTCTCTATATCAATAAAAGAACTAACGTGGAAATGACATACAGTGTCAGTTGTTCTAAACTGAAACCAAAAAGTTGCCAACAGCAACAACAAAGTTGCAATTTATTTAAAATGCTAACCTAAACGAAACGTTTTCGACATACAAAAATGTCATATACAATTGGGTGCTTTTTTTTAACGTCACAATATGACCTATATAATAATAATATATTTAATGCTTGGCATTGCTATTTTTAATTCCTATTTGTAAAACTTACAATTTTTTATTCACAAACTCTACGATTTGAAAGCGAGCAATGGCAACACTTTTCGAAATAAAGCAGATTTTTATCTCCAGCGCGAGAGATGTTGCCACGCGGGAAAATAAGTGCGAAAATTAGCTTTTTCAGAGTTTTTAATTAATATCTCGGCTGATTAAAGTCGTATGAAGATGAGAATGGTCGAAATGGCTTCCCACGAATTCTCGGAATCCGGAAGTATCTTTGTCAAAACTCAACTCCCCACCATTCCGAAGGAGATGATGTCTCAAGCAAACAAACCGACGCGCACAAATTTTAATAATATAGTTTCTACTCTTAAAAATGTACAAATAAAAAGCATAGTTCTGTTAATCAACTGCATTTAATTTTATTTTAATTTAGACATTATTCTCACTGGAATAAGCTGAGAAAAGAATGAAATCCTCAGTAGAATGAGTTTTTTACTTAGCGCCATATCAAATACGAACAAGAAAGAATAATTTTGGAAATATTTCCTTAAAAATTATCTCTTCAAAGCAAATACGTAAATCATAATCACTAAGCTTAAAGCCTACGGCCTCGGAAGCCAGCATTCCCAAAAAAAGTGTTTTAGCAATTGAGATGAGAAACAGAATTTCAAATTAAGAATATTTTATGTTCTCATTCAGACGTAAATAAAATTTCTAAAAACAGGTAAAAAAATGTATCAAATAAACATTCTTGAAATCAAGCAACCAGGAATCACATAGTATAGAAACCAAAAAAGTCGGACGGCGCCAAGTCCGGGCTGTACGGCGGGTGATCGAACTGCTCCCAATGAAACTGTCGAATTAACGATTGAGTGACACCAGCAGTATGGGGCCGAGCATTGTCATGGAGCAACACAATTCCTTTACTGAGCATTCACTGACTTCAACAGGAATCTTCAACAGGAACTGTCACAATTTGGTTTAAAACGTTTTCTCCCTCATCACTGTACCGCGTGGGAAATGTCAGAGCACTACCAAGTCGCTTTGTTTTGTGAACATCAGTGAACATTTTTGGAACCCATCGGGAACACAGTTTGCGATAATTCAAGCGGTCAGACACAATTTCGAACAAAACAGTACGTGAAATTTCTGGAAATGCCTCTGAAAGAGTTGTCATTGTCAGCGTCTGTTCTTGTGAATTGCTTCATCAACTTTCCTTACCAAATCATCGGTGACAACAGAAGGCCGACCACTCCGAGCCTCGGCGTGGACATTTGTTCGACCTGCATTAAACATTCTTACCCACTTTCTCACTATTCCATCACTTATCGCGTATTCACCGTAAACTTCTGTCACTTGACGATAAATTTCGGCCGGTTTAACATCCTCGCGTTCAAAAATTTAATCACGGCACGAATTTCACAGTCAGCGGGAGAACTAATTGTCTTAAACATTTTGAATGTGCACAGCAATTTGAAAACACAACATAGAGCAACCAAAATAGCGACAATTGAAAGTCAGTGAACAAAAAAGACTAGTGCGCATGCGCGGGACGCCTACCACAGCGCTGTGACGGCGCTAGAATGAAACGGTACTTAGTTTCCGAATACGCTACGTATATGTAGCAGAAAACCTTATTTCTTTCCAAAGAAGTTAAATTTGGCATGAGATTTTGACGAAAATGCAAGTGCAAATGCAAGTTCTACAAAAATACAAATTTTTAACTTACTTCAGAAGTAAGCCTTGTTAAATTACAAGTTTACAGTTTCTATCTATAATACAGTTTCTATCTATAATAGACGACCATTACGTTTTCCGTGCACCAACCTATTAGTACGCTTGTGCATAATATTCCATCCTCATTCACACGAAGATCCCCGTCGTTTCTTGAAGTTGATTGTTCTTATTGCTATTGTTGTAGTCGTTGAAATTAATTCTGTAATTATTTAATTCATAAAATATTTGTGAATTTGTATTTTTATTAAAAGTGATTATTTTTCTTATGAAATTTTTTCTTGTGCATTTATCATTATCGCACTAGTTGCTTTTACGACTAATAGGGCGACCAAAGCAAAACTTATAAATTCTATGTACAAGTGAAAAGAAATGGTATAAAAACATTTCAATATGAAAGAAATCAGTTCATTCTTTCCAAGCAACCAGCAATTCGTAAATAATTTTTTTGTTGCCAAACCAGAAAACAAAGTCTTTTGATACTTCAGGTTAATACGCATACGTCCGACGTCATAATTTAAATTTAATGCAATATAACAAATTTTTCTCTATATCAATAAAAGAACTAACGTGGAAATGACATACAGTGTCAGTTGTTCTAAACTGAAACCAAAAAGTTGCCAACAGCAACAACAAAGTTGCAATTTATTTAAAATGCTAACCTAAACGAAACGTTTTCGACATACAAAAATGTCATATACAATTGGGTGCTTTTTTTTAACGTCACAATATGACCTATATAATAATAATATATTTAATGCTTGGCATTGCTATTTTTAATTCCTATTTGTAAAACTTACAATTTTTTATTCACAAACTCTACGATTTGAAAGCGAGCAATGGCAACACTTTTCGAAATAAAGCAGATTTTTATCTCCAGCGCGAGAGATGTTGCCACGCGGGAAAATATGTGCGAAAATTAGCTTTTTCAGAGTTTTTAATTAATATCTCGGCTGATTAAAGTCGTATGAAGATGAGAATGGTCGAAATGGCTTCCCACGAATTCTCGGAATCCGGAAGTATCTTTGTCAAAACTCAACTCCCCACCATTCCGAAGGAGATGATGTCTCAAGCAAACAAACCGACGCGCACAAATTTTAATAATATAGTTTCTACTCTTAAAAATGTACAAATAAAAAGCATAGTTCTGTTAATCAACTGCATTTAATTTTATTTTAATTTAGACATTATTCTCACTGGAATAAGCTGAGAAAAGAATGAAATCCTCAGTAGAATGAGTTTTTTACTTAGCGCCATATCAAATACGAACAAGAAAGAATAATTTTGGAAATATTTCCTTAAAAATTATCTCTTCAAAGCAAATACGTAAATCATAATCACTAAGCTTAAAGCCTACGGCCTCGGAAGCCAGCATTCCCAAAAAAAGTGTTTTAGCAATTGAGATGAGAAACAGAATTTCAAATTAAGAATATTTTATGTTCTCATTCAGACGTAAATAAAATTTCTAAAAACAGGTAAAAAAATGTATCAAATAAACATTCTTGAAATCAAGCAACCAGGAATCACATAGTATAGAAACCAAAAAAGTCGGACGGCGCCAAGTCCGGGCTGTACGGCGGGTGATCGAACTGCTCCCAATGAAACTGTCGAATTAACGATTGAGTGACACCAGCAGTATGGGGCCGAGCATTGTCATGGAGCAACACAATTCCTTTACTGAGCATTCACTGACTTCAACAGGAATCTTCAACAGGAACTGTCACAATTTGGTTTAAAACGTTTTCTCCCTCATCACTGTACCGCGTGGGAAATGTCAGAGCACTACCAAGTCGCTTTGTTTTGTGAACATCAGTGAACATTTTTGGAACCCATCGGGAACACAGTTTGCGATAATTCAAGCGGTCAGACACAATTTCGAACAAAACAGTACGTGAAATTTCTGGAAATGCCTCTGAAAGAGTTGTCATTGTCAGCGTCTGTTCTTGTGAATTGCTTCATCAACTTTCCTTACCAAATCATCGGTGACAACAGAAGGCCGACCACTCCGAGCCTCGGCGTGGACATTTGTTCGACCTGCATTAAACATTCTTACCCACTTTCTCACTATTCCATCACTTATCGCGTATTCACCGTAAACTTCTGTCACTTGACGATAAATTTCGGCCGGTTTAACATCCTCGCGTTCAAAAATTTAATCACGGCACGAATTTCACAGTCAGCGGGAGAACTAATTGTCTTAAACATTTTGAATGTGCACAGCAATTTGAAAACACAACATAGAGCAACCAAAATAGCGACAATTGAAAGTCAGTGAACAAAAAAGACTAGTGCGCATGCGCGGGACGCCTACCACAGCGCTGTGACGGCGCTAGAATGAAACGGTACTTAGTTTCCGAATACGCTACGTATATGTAGCAGAAAACCTTATTTCTTTCCAAAGAAGTTAAATTTGGCATGAGATTTTGACGAAAATGCAAGTGCAAATGCAAGTTCTACAAAAATACAAATTTTTAACTTACTTCAGAAGTAAGCCTTGTTAAATTACAAGTTTACAGTTTCTATCTATAATACAGTTTCTATCTATAATAGACGACCATTACGTTTTCCGTGCACCAACCTATTAGTACGCTTGTGCATAATATTCCATCCTCATTCACACGAAGATCCCCGTCGTTTCTTGAAGTTGATTGTTCTTATTGCTATTGTTGTAGTCGTTGAAATTAATTCTGTAATTATTTAATTCATAAAATATTTGTGAATTTGTATTTTTATTAAAAGTGATTATTTTTCTTATGAAATTTTTTCTTGTGCATTTATCATTATCGCACTAGTTGCTTTTACGACTAATAGGGCGACCAAAGCAAAACTTATAAATTCTATGTACAAGTGAAAAGAAATGGTATAAAAACATTTCAATATGAAAGAAATCAGTTCATTCTTTCCAAGCAACCAGCAATTCGTAAATAATTTTTTTGTTGCCAAACCAGAAAACAAAGTCTTTTGATACTTCAGGTTAATACGCATACGTCCGACGTCATAATTTAAATTTAATGCAATATAACAAATTTTTCTCTATATCAATAAAAGAACTAACGTGGAAATGACATACAGTGTCAGTTGTTCTAAACTGAAACCAAAAAGTTGCCAACAGCAACAACAAAGTTGCAATTTATTTAAAATGCTAACCTAAACGAAACGTTTTCGACATACAAAAATGTCATATACAATTGGGTGCTTTTTTTTAACGTCACAATATGACCTATATAATAATAATATATTTAATGCTTGGCATTGCTATTTTTAATTCCTATTTGTAAAACTTACAATTTTTTATTCACAAACTCTACGATTTGAAAGCGAGCAATGGCAACACTTTTCGAAATAAAGCAGATTTTTATCTCCAGCGCGAGAGATGTTGCCACGCGGGAAAATAAGTGCGAAAATTAGCTTTTTCAGAGTTTTTAATTAATATCTCGGCTGATTAAAGTCGTATGAAGATGAGAATGGTCGAAATGGCTTCCCACGAATTCTCGGAATCCGGAAGTATCTTTGTCAAAACTCAACTCCCCACCATTCCGAAGGAGATGATGTCTCAAGCAAACAAACCGACGCGCACAAATTTTAATAATATAGTTTCTACTCTTAAAAATGTACAAATAAAAAGCATAGTTCTGTTAATCAACTGCATTTAATTTTATTTTAATTTAGACATTATTCTCACTGGAATAAGCTGAGAAAAGAATGAAATCCTCAGTAGAATGAGTTTTTTACTTAGCGCCATATCAAATACGAACAAGAAAGAATAATTTTGGAAATATTTCCTTAAAAATTATCTCTTCAAAGCAAATACGTAAATCATAATCACTAAGCTTAAAGCCTACGGCCTCGGAAGCCAGCATTCCCAAAAAAAGTGTTTTAGCAATTGAGATGAGAAACAGAATTTCAAATTAAGAATATTTTATGTTCTCATTCAGACGTAAATAAAATTTCTAAAAACAGGTAAAAAAATGTATCAAATAAACATTCTTGAAATCAAGCAACCAGGAATCACATAGTATAGAAACCAAAAAAGTCGGACGGCGCCAAGTCCGGGCTGTACGGCGGGTGATCGAACTGCTCCCAATGAAACTGTCGAATTAACGATTGAGTGACACCAGCAGTATGGGGCCGAGCATTGTCATGGAGCAACACAATTCCTTTACTGAGCATTCACTGACTTCAACAGGAATCTTCAACAGGAACTGTCACAATTTGGTTTAAAACGTTTTCTCCCTCATCACTGTACCGCGTGGGAAATGTCAGAGCACTACCAAGTCGCTTTGTTTTGTGAACATCAGTGAACATTTTTGGAACCCATCGGGAACACAGTTTGCGATAATTCAAGCGGTCAGACACAATTTCGAACAAAACAGTACGTGAAATTTCTGGAAATGCCTCTGAAAGAGTTGTCATTGTCAGCGTCTGTTCTTGTGAATTGCTTCATCAACTTTCCTTACCAAATCATCGGTGACAACAGAAGGCCGACCACTCCGAGCCTCGGCGTGGACATTTGTTCGACCTGCATTAAACATTCTTACCCACTTTCTCACTATTCCATCACTTATCGCGTATTCACCGTAAACTTCTGTCACTTGACGATAAATTTCGGCCGGTTTAACATCCTCGCGTTCAAAAATTTAATCACGGCACGAATTTCACAGTCAGCGGGAGAACTAATTGTCTTAAACATTTTGAATGTGCACAGCAATTTGAAAACACAACATAGAGCAACCAAAATAGCGACAATTGAAAGTCAGTGAACAAAAAAGACTAGTGCGCATGCGCGGGACGCCTACCACAGCGCTGTGACGGCGCTAGAATGAAACGGTACTTAGTTTCCGAATACGCTACGTATATGTAGCAGAAAACCTTATTTCTTTCCAAAGAAGTTAAATTTGGCATGAGATTTTGACGAAAATGCAAGTGCAAATGCAAGTTCTACAAAAATACAAATTTTTAACTTACTTCAGAAGTAAGCCTTGTTAAATTACAAGTTTACAGTTTCTATCTATAATACAGTTTCTATCTATAATAGACGACCATTACGTTTTCCGTGCACCAACCTATTAGTACGCTTGTGCATAATATTCCATCCTCATTCACACGAAGATCCCCGTCGTTTCTTGAAGTTGATTGTTCTTATTGCTATTGTTGTAGTCGTTGAAATTAATTCTGTAATTATTTAATTCATAAAATATTTGTGAATTTGTATTTTTATTAAAAGTGATTATTTTTCTTATGAAATTTTTTCTTGTGCATTTATCATTATCGCACTAGTTGCTTTTACGACTAATAGGGCGACCAAAGCAAAACTTATAAATTCTATGTACAAGTGAAAAGAAATGGTATAAAAACATTTCAATATGAAAGAAATCAGTTCATTCTTTCCAAGCAACCAGCAATTCGTAAATAATTTTTTTGTTGCCAAACCAGAAAACAAAGTCTTTTGATACTTCAGGTTAATACGCATACGTCCGACGTCATAATTTAAATTTAATGCAATATAACAAATTTTTCTCTATATCAATAAAAGAACTAACGTGGAAATGACATACAGTGTCAGTTGTTCTAAACTGAAACCAAAAAGTTGCCAACAGCAACAACAAAGTTGCAATTTATTTAAAATGCTAACCTAAACGAAACGTTTTCGACATACAAAAATGTCATATACAATTGGGTGCTTTTTTTTAACGTCACAATATGACCTATATAATAATAATATATTTAATGCTTGGCATTGCTATTTTTAATTCCTATTTGTAAAACTTACAATTTTTTATTCACAAACTCTACGATTTGAAAGCGAGCAATGGCAACACTTTTCGAAATAAAGCAGATTTTTATCTCCAGCGCGAGAGATGTTGCCACGCGGGAAAATAAGTGCGAAAATTAGCTTTTTCAGAGTTTTTAATTAATATCTCGGCTGATTAAAGTCGTATGAAGATGAGAATGGTCGAAATGGCTTCCCACGAATTCTCGGAATCCGGAAGTATCTTTGTCAAAACTCAACTCCCCACCATTCCGAAGGAGATGATGTCTCAAGCAAACAAACCGACGCGCACAAATTTTAATAATATAGTTTCTACTCTTAAAAATGTACAAATAAAAAGCATAGTTCTGTTAATCAACTGCATTTAATTTTATTTTAATTTAGACATTATTCTCACTGGAATAAGCTGAGAAAAGAATGAAATCCTCAGTAGAATGAGTTTTTTACTTAGCGCCATATCAAATACGAACAAGAAAGAATAATTTTGGAAATATTTCCTTAAAAATTATCTCTTCAAAGCAAATACGTAAATCATAATCACTAAGCTTAAAGCCTACGGCCTCGGAAGCCAGCATTCCCAAAAAAAGTGTTTTAGCAATTGAGATGAGAAACAGAATTTCAAATTAAGAATATTTTATGTTCTCATTCAGACGTAAATAAAATTTCTAAAAACAGGTAAAAAAATGTATCAAATAAACATTCTTGAAATCAAGCAACCAGGAATCACATAGTATAGAAACCAAAAAAGTCGGACGGCGCCAAGTCCGGGCTGTACGGCGGGTGATCGAACTGCTCCCAATGAAACTGTCGAATTAACGATTGAGTGACACCAGCAGTATGGGGCCGAGCATTGTCATGGAGCAACACAATTCCTTTACTGAGCATTCACTGACTTCAACAGGAATCTTCAACAGGAACTGTCACAATTTGGTTTAAAACGTTTTCTCCCTCATCACTGTACCGCGTGGGAAATGTCAGAGCACTACCAAGTCGCTTTGTTTTGTGAACATCAGTGAACATTTTTGGAACCCATCGGGAACACAGTTTGCGATAATTCAAGCGGTCAGACACAATTTCGAACAAAACAGTACGTGAAATTTCTGGAAATGCCTCTGAAAGAGTTGTCATTGTCAGCGTCTGTTCTTGTGAATTGCTTCATCAACTTTCCTTACCAAATCATCGGTGACAACAGAAGGCCGACCACTCCGAGCCTCGGCGTGGACATTTGTTCGACCTGCATTAAACATTCTTACCCACTTTCTCACTATTCCATCACTTATCGCGTATTCACCGTAAACTTCTGTCACTTGACGATAAATTTCGGCCGGTTTAACATCCTCGCGTTCAAAAATTTAATCACGGCACGAATTTCACAGTCAGCGGGAGAACTAATTGTCTTAAACATTTTGAATGTGCACAGCAATTTGAAAACACAACATAGAGCAACCAAAATAGCGACAATTGAAAGTCAGTGAACAAAAAAGACTAGTGCGCATGCGCGGGACGCCTACCACAGCGCTGTGACGGCGCTAGAATGAAACGGTACTTAGTTTCCGAATACGCTACGTATATGTAGCAGAAAACCTTATTTCTTTCCAAAGAAGTTAAATTTGGCATGAGATTTTGACGAAAATGCAAGTGCAAATGCAAGTTCTACAAAAATACAAATTTTTAACTTACTTCAGAAGTAAGCCTTGTTAAATTACAAGTTTACAGTTTCTATCTATAATACAGTTTCTATCTATAATAGACGACCATTACGTTTTCCGTGCACCAACCTATTAGTACGCTTGTGCATAATATTCCATCCTCATTCACACGAAGATCCCCGTCGTTTCTTGAAGTTGATTGTTCTTATTGCTATTGTTGTAGTCGTTGAAATTAATTCTGTAATTATTTAATTCATAAAATATTTGTGAATTTGTATTTTTATTAAAAGTGATTATTTTTCTTATGAAATTTTTTCTTGTGCATTTATCATTATCGCACTAGTTGCTTTTACGACTAATAGGGCGACCAAAGCAAAACTTATAAATTCTATGTACAAGTGAAAAGAAATGGTATAAAAACATTTCAATATGAAAGAAATCAGTTCATTCTTTCCAAGCAACCAGCAATTCGTAAATAATTTTTTTGTTGCCAAACCAGAAAACAAAGTCTTTTGATACTTCAGGTTAATACGCATACGTCCGACGTCATAATTTAAATTTAATGCAATATAACAAATTTTTCTCTATATCAATAAAAGAACTAACGTGGAAATGACATACAGTGTCAGTTGTTCTAAACTGAAACCAAAAAGTTGCCAACAGCAACAACAAAGTTGCAATTTATTTAAAATGCTAACCTAAACGAAACGTTTTCGACATACAAAAATGTCATATACAATTGGGTGCTTTTTTTTAACGTCACAATATGACCTATATAATAATAATATATTTAATGCTTGGCATTGCTATTTTTAATTCCTATTTGTAAAACTTACAATTTTTTATTCACAAACTCTACGATTTGAAAGCGAGCAATGGCAACACTTTTCGAAATAAAGCAGATTTTTATCTCCAGCGCGAGAGATGTTGCCACGCGGGAAAATAAGTGCGAAAATTAGCTTTTTCAGAGTTTTTAATTAATATCTCGGCTGATTAAAGTCGTATGAAGATGAGAATGGTCGAAATGGCTTCCCACGAATTCTCGGAATCCGGAAGTATCTTTGTCAAAACTCAACTCCCCACCATTCCGAAGGAGATGATGTCTCAAGCAAACAAACCGACGCGCACAAATTTTAATAATATAGTTTCTACTCTTAAAAATGTACAAATAAAAAGCATAGTTCTGTTAATCAACTGCATTTAATTTTATTTTAATTTAGACATTATTCTCACTGGAATAAGCTGAGAAAAGAATGAAATCCTCAGTAGAATGAGTTTTTTACTTAGCGCCATATCAAATACGAACAAGAAAGAATAATTTTGGAAATATTTCCTTAAAAATTATCTCTTCAAAGCAAATACGTAAATCATAATCACTAAGCTTAAAGCCTACGGCCTCGGAAGCCAGCATTCCCAAAAAAAGTGTTTTAGCAATTGAGATGAGAAACAGAATTTCAAATTAAGAATATTTTATGTTCTCATTCAGACGTAAATAAAATTTCTAAAAACAGGTAAAAAAATGTATCAAATAAACATTCTTGAAATCAAGCAACCAGGAATCACATAGTATAGAAACCAAAAAAGTCGGACGGCGCCAAGTCCGGGCTGTACGGCGGGTGATCGAACTGCTCCCAATGAAACTGTCGAATTAACGATTGAGTGACACCAGCAGTATGGGGCCGAGCATTGTCATGGAGCAACACAATTCCTTTACTGAGCATTCACTGACTTCAACAGGAACTGTCACAATTTGGTTTAAAACGTTTTCTCCCTCATCACTGTACCGCGTGGGAAATGTCAGAGCACTACCAAGTCGCTTTGTTTTGTGAACATCAGTGAACATTTTTGGAACCCATCGGGAACACAGTTTGCGATAATTCAAGCGGTCAGACACAATTTCGAACAAAACAGTACGTGAAATTTCTGGAAATGCCTCTGAAAGAGTTGTCATTGTCAGCGTCTGTTCTTGTGAATTGCTTCATCAACTTTCCTTACCAAATCATCGGTGACAACAGAAGGCCGACCACTCCGAGCCTCGGCGTGGACATTTGTTCGACCTGCATTAAACATTCTTACCCACTTTCTCACTATTCCATCACTTATCGCGTATTCACCGTAAACTTCTGTCACTTGACGATAAATTTCGGCCGGTTTAACATCCTCGCGTTCAAAAATTTAATCACGGCACGAATTTCACAGTCAGCGGGAGAACTAATTGTCTTAAACATTTTGAATGTGCACAGCAATTTGAAAACACAACATAGAGCAACCAAAATAGCGACAATTGAAAGTCAGTGAACAAAAAAGACTAGTGCGCATGCGCGGGACGCCTACCACAGCGCTGTGACGGCGCTAGAATGAAACGGTACTTAGTTTCCGAATACGCTACGTATATGTAGCAGAAAACCTTATTTCTTTCCAAAGAAGTTAAATTTGGCATGAGATTTTGACGAAAATGCAAGTGCAAATGCAAGTTCTACAAAAATACAAATTTTTAACTTACTTCAGAAGTAAGCCTTGTTAAATTACAAGTTTACAGTTTCTATCTATAATACAGTTTCTATCTATAATAGACGACCATTACGTTTTCCGTGCACCAACCTATTAGTACGCTTGTGCATAATATTCCATCCTCATTCACACGAAGATCCCCGTCGTTTCTTGAAGTTGATTGTTCTTATTGCTATTGTTGTAGTCGTTGAAATTAATTCTGTAATTATTTAATTCATAAAATATTTGTGAATTTGTATTTTTATTAAAAGTGATTATTTTTCTTATGAAATTTTTTCTTGTGCATTTATCATTATCGCACTAGTTGCTTTTACGACTTATAGGGCGACCAAAGCAAAACTTATAAATTCTATGTACAAGTGAAAAGAAATGGTATAAAAACATTTCAATATGAAAGAAATCAGTTCATTCTTTCCAAGCAACCAGCAATTCGTAAATAATTTTTTTGTTGCCAAACCAGAAAACAAAGTCTTTTGATACTTCAGGTTAATACGCATACGTCCGACGTCATAATTTAAATTTAATGCAATATAACAAATTTTTCTCTATATCAATAAAAGAACTAACGTGGAAATGACATACAGTGTCAGTTGTTCTAAACTGAAACCAAAAAGTTGCCAACAGCAACAACAAAGTTGCAATTTATTTAAAATGCTAACCTAAACGAAACGTTTTCGACATACAAAAATGTCATATACAATTGGGTGCTTTTTTTTAACGTCACAATATGACCTATATAATAATAATATATTTAATGCTTGGCATTGCTATTTTTAATTCCTATTTGTAAAACTTACAATTTTTTATTCACAAACTCTACGATTTGAAAGCGAGCAATGGCAACACTTTTCGAAATAAAGCAGATTTTTATCTCCAGCGCGAGAGATGTTGCCACGCGGGAAAATAAGTGCGAAAATTAGCTTTTTCAGAGTTTTTAATTAATATCTCGGCTGATTAAAGTCGTATGAAGATGAGAATGGTCGAAATGGCTTCCCACGAATTCTCGGAATCCGGAAGTATCTTTGTCAAAACTCAACTCCCCACCATTCCGAAGGAGATGATGTCTCAAGCAAACAAACCGACGCGCACAAATTTTAATAATATAGTTTCTACTCTTAAAAATGTACAAATAAAAAGCATAGTTCTGTTAATCAACTGCATTTAATTTTATTTTAATTTAGACATTATTCTCACTGGAATAAGCTGAGAAAAGAATGAAATCCTCAGTAGAATGAGTTTTTTACTTAGCGCCATATCAAATACGAACAAGAAAGAATAATTTTGGAAATATTTCCTTAAAAATTATCTCTTCAAAGCAAATACGTAAATCATAATCACTAAGCTTAAAGCCTACGGCCTCGGAAGCCAGCATTCCCAAAAAAAGTGTTTTAGCAATTGAGATGAGAAACAGAATTTCAAATTAAGAATATTTTATGTTCTCATTCAGACGTAAATAAAATTTCTAAAAACAGGTAAAAAAATGTATCAAATAAACATTCTTGAAATCAAGCAACCAGGAATCACATAGTATAGAAACCAAAAAAGTCGGACGGCGCCAAGTCCGGGCTGTACGGCGGGTGATCGAACTGCTCCCAATGAAACTGTCGAATTAACGATTGAGTGACACCAGCAGTATGGGGCCGAGCATTGTCATGGAGCAACACAATTCCTTTACTGAGCATTCACTGACTTCAACAGGAATCTTCAACAGGAACTGTCACAATTTGGTTTAAAACGTTTTCTCCCTCATCACTGTACCGCGTGGGAAATGTCAGAGCACTACCAAGTCGCTTTGTTTTGTGAACATCAGTGAACATTTTTGGAACCCATCGGGAACACAGTTTGCGATAATTCAAGCGGTCAGACACAATTTCGAACAAAACAGTACGTGAAATTTCTGGAAATGCCTCTGAAAGAGTTGTCATTGTCAGCGTCTGTTCTTGTGAATTGCTTCATCAACTTTCCTTACCAAATCATCGGTGACAACAGAAGGCCGACCACTCCGAGCCTCGGCGTGGACATTTGTTCGACCTGCATTAAACATTCTTACCCACTTTCTCACTATTCCATCACTTATCGCGTATTCACCGTAAACTTCTGTCACTTGACGATAAATTTCGGCCGGTTTAACATCCTCGCGTTCAAAAATTTAATCACGGCACGAATTTCACAGTCAGCGGGAGAACTAATTGTCTTAAACATTTTGAATGTGCACAGCAATTTGAAAACACAACATAGAGCAACCAAAATAGCGACAATTGAAAGTCAGTGAACAAAAAAGACTAGTGCGCATGCGCGGGACGCCTACCACAGCGCTGTGACGGCGCTAGAATGAAACGGTACTTAGTTTCCGAATACGCTACGTATATGTAGCAGAAAACCTTATTTCTTTCCAAAGAAGTTAAATTTGGCATGAGATTTTGACGAAAATGCAAGTGCAAATGCAAGTTCTACAAAAATACAAATTTTTAACTTACTTCAGAAGTAAGCCTTGTTAAATTACAAGTTTACAGTTTCTATCTATAATACAGTTTCTATCTATAATAGACGACCATTACGTTTTCCGTGCACCAACCTATTAGTACGCTTGTGCATAATATTCCATCCTCATTCACACGAAGATCCCCGTCGTTTCTTGAAGTTGATTGTTCTTATTGCTATTGTTGTAGTCGTTGAAATTAATTCTGTAATTATTTAATTCATAAAATATTTGTGAATTTGTATTTTTATTAAAAGTGATTATTTTTCTTATGAAATTTTTTCTTGTGCATTTATCATTATCGCACTAGTTGCTTTTACGACTAATAGGGCGACCAAAGCAAAACTTATAAATTCTATGTACAAGTGAAAAGAAATGGTATAAAAACATTTCAATATGAAAGAAATCAGTTCATTCTTTCCAAGCAACCAGCAATTCGTAAATAATTTTTTTGTTGCCAAACCAGAAAACAAAGTCTTTTGATACTTCAGGTTAATACGCATACGTCCGACGTCATAATTTAAATTTAATGCAATATAACAAATTTTTCTCTATATCAATAAAAGAACTAACGTGGAAATGACATACAGTGTCAGTTGTTCTAAACTGAAACCAAAAAGTTGCCAACAGCAACAACAAAGTTGCAATTTATTTAAAATGCTAACCTAAACGAAACGTTTTCGACATACAAAAATGTCATATACAATTGGGTGCTTTTTTTTAACGTCACAATATGACCTATATAATAATAATATATTTAATGCTTGGCATTGCTATTTTTAATTCCTATTTGTAAAACTTACAATTTTTTATTCACAAACTCTACGATTTGAAAGCGAGCAATGGCAACACTTTTCGAAATAAAGCAGATTTTTATCTCCAGCGCGAGAGATGTTGCCACGCGGGAAAATAAGTGCGAAAATTAGCTTTTTCAGAGTTTTTAATTAATATCTCGGCTGATTAAAGTCGTATGAAGATGAGAATGGTCGAAATGGCTTCCCACGAATTCTCGGAATCCGGAAGTATCTTTGTCAAAACTCAACTCCCCACCATTCCGAAGGAGATGATGTCTCAAGCAAACAAACCGACGCGCACAAATTTTAATAATATAGTTTCTACTCTTAAAAATGTACAAATAAAAAGCATAGTTCTGTTAATCAACTGCATTTAATTTTATTTTAATTTAGACATTATTCTCACTGGAATAAGCTGAGAAAAGAATGAAATCCTCAGTAGAATGAGTTTTTTACTTAGCGCCATATCAAATACGAACAAGAAAGAATAATTTTGGAAATATTTCCTTAAAAATTATCTCTTCAAAGCAAATACGTAAATCATAATCACTAAGCTTAAAGCCTACGGCCTCGGAAGCCAGCATTCCCAAAAAAAGTGTTTTAGCAATTGAGATGAGAAACAGAATTTCAAATTAAGAATATTTTATGTTCTCATTCAGACGTAAATAAAATTTCTAAAAACAGGTAAAAAAATGTATCAAATAAACATTCTTGAAATCAAGCAACCAGGAATCACATAGTATAGAAACCAAAAAAGTCGGACGGCGCCAAGTCCGGGCTGTACGGCGGGTGATCGAACTGCTCCCAATGAAACTGTCGAATTAACGATTGAGTGACACCAGCAGTATGGGGCCGAGCATTGTCATGGAGCAACACAATTCCTTTACTGAGCATTCACTGACTTCAACAGGAATCTTCAACAGGAACTGTCACAATTTGGTTTAAAACGTTTTCTCCCTCATCACTGTACCGCGTGGGAAATGTCAGAGCACTACCAAGTCGCTTTGTTTTGTGAACATCAGTGAACATTTTTGGAACCCATCGGGAACACAGTTTGCGATAATTCAAGCGGTCAGACACAATTTCGAACAAAACAGTACGTGAAATTTCTGGAAATGCCTCTGAAAGAGTTGTCATTGTCAGCGTCTGTTCTTGTGAATTGCTTCATCAACTTTCCTTACCAAATCATCGGTGACAACAGAAGGCCGACCACTCCGAGCCTCGGCGTGGACATTTGTTTGACCTGCATTAAACATTCTTACCCACTTTCTCACTATTCCATCACTTATCGCGTATTCACCGTAAACTTCTGTCACTTGACGATAAATTTCGGCCGGTTTAACATCCTCGCGTTCAAAAATTTAATCACGGCACGAATTTCACAGTCAGCGGGAGAACTAATTGTCTTAAACATTTTGAATGTGCACAGCAATTTGAAAACACAACATAGAGCAACCAAAATAGCGACAATTGAAAGTCAGTGAACAAAAAAGACTAGTGCGCATGCGCGGGACGCCTACCACAGCGCTGTGACGGCGCTAGAATGAAACGGTACTTAGTTTCCGAATACGCTACGTATATGTAGCAGAAAACCTTATTTCTTTCCAAAGAAGTTAAATTTGGCATGAGATTTTGACGAAAATGCAAGTGCAAATGCAAGTTCTACAAAAATACAAATTTTTAACTTACTTCAGAAGTAAGCCTTGTTAAATTACAAGTTTACAGTTTCTATCTATAATACAGTTTCTATCTATAATAGACGACCATTACGTTTTCCGTGCACCAACCTATTAGTACGCTTGTGCATAATATTCCATCCTCATTCACACGAAGATCCCCGTCGTTTCTTGAAGTTGATTGTTCTTATTGCTATTGTTGTAGTCGTTGAAATTAATTCTGTAATTATTTAATTCATAAAATATTTGTGAATTTGTATTTTTATTAAAAGTGATTATTTTTCTTATGAAATTTTTTCTTGTGCATTTATCATTATCGCACTAGTTGCTTTTACGACTTATAGGGCGACCAAAGCAAAACTTATAAATTCTATGTACAAGTGAAAAGAAATGGTATAAAAACATTTGAATATGAAAGAAATCAGTTCATTCTTTCCAAGCAACCAGCAATTCGTAAATAATTTTTTTGTTGCCAAACCAGAAAACAAAGTCTTTTGATACTTCAGGTTAATACGCATACGTCCGACGTCATAATTTAAATTTAATGCAATATAACAAATTTTTCTCTATATCAATAAAAGAACTAACGTGGAAATGACATACAGTGTCAGTTGTTCTAAACTGAAACCAAAAAGTTGCCAACAGCAACAACAAAGTTGCAATTTATTTAAAATGCTAACCTAAACGAAACGTTTTCGACATACAAAAATGTCATATACAATTGGGTGCTTTTTTTTAACGTCACAATATGACCTATATAATAATAATATATTTAATGCTTGGCATTGCTATTTTTAATTCCTATTTGTAAAACTTACAATTTTTTATTCACAAACTCTACGATTTGAAAGCGAGCAATGGCAACACTTTTCGAAATAAAGCAGATTTTTATCTCCAGCGCGAGAGATGTTGCCACGCGGGAAAATAAGTGCGAAAATTAGCTTTTTCAGAGTTTTTAATTAATATCTCGGCTGATTAAAGTCGTATGAAGATGAGAATGGTCGAAATGGCTTCCCACGAATTCTCGGAATCCGGAAGTATCTTTGTCAAAACTCAACTCCCCACCATTCCGAAGGAGATGATGTCTCAAGCAAACAAACCGACGCGCACAAATTTTAATAATATAGTTTCTACTCTTAAAAATGTACAAATAAAAAGCATAGTTCTGTTAATCAACTGCATTTAATTTTATTTTAATTTAGACATTATTCTCACTGGAATAAGCTGAGAAAAGAATGAAATCCTCAGTAGAATGAGTTTTTTACTTAGCGCCATATCAAATACGAACAAGAAAGAATAATTTTGGAAATATTTCCTTAAAAATTATCTCTTCAAAGCAAATACGTAAATCATAATCACTAAGCTTAAAGCCTACGGCCTCGGAAGCCAGCATTCCCAAAAAAAGTGTTTTAGCAATTGAGATGAGAAACAGAATTTCAAATTAAGAATATTTTATGTTCTCATTCAGACGTAAATAAAATTTCTAAAAACAGGTAAAAAAATGTATCAAATAAACATTCTTGAAATAAAACCAGGAATCACATAGTATAGAAACCAAAAAAGTCGGACGGCGCCAAGTCCGGGCTGTACGGCGGGTGATCGAACTGCTCCCAATGAAACTGTCGAATTAACGATTGAGTGACACCAGCAGTATGGGGCCGAGCATTGTCATGGAGCAACACAATTCCTTTACTGAGCATTCACTGACTTCAACAGGAATCTTCAACAGGAACTGTCACAATTTGGTTTAAAACGTTTTCTCCCTCATCACTGTACCGCGTGGGAAATGTCAGAGCACTACCAAGTCGCTTTGTTTTGTGAACATCAGTGAACATTTTTGGAACCCATCGGGAACACAGTTTGCGATAATTCAAGCGGTCAGACACAATTTCGAACAAAACAGTACGTGAAATTTCTGGAAATGCCTCTGAAAGAGTTGTCATTGTCAGCGTCTGTTCTTGTGAATTGCTTCATCAACTTTCTTTACCAAATCATCGGTGACAACAGAAGGCCGACCACTCCGAGCCTCGGCGTGGACATTTGTTCGACCTGCATTAAACATTCTTACCCACTTTCTCACTATTCCATCACTTATCGCGTATTCACCGTAAACTTCTGTCACTTGACGATAAATTTCGGCCGGTTTAACATCCTCGCGTTCAAAAATTTAATCACGGCACGAATTTCACAGTCAGCGGGAGAACTAATTGTCTTAAACATTTTGAATGTGCACAACAATTTGAAAACACAACATAGAGCAACCAAAATAGCGACAATTGAAAGTCAGTGAACAAAAAAGACTAGTGCGCATGCGCGGGACGCCTACCACAGCGCTGTGACGGCGCTAGAATGAAACGGTACTTAGTTTCCGAATACGCTACGTATATGTAGCAGAAAACCTTATTTCTTTCCAAAGAAGTTAAATTTGGCATGAGATTTTGACGAAAATGCAAGTGCAAATGCAAGTTCTACAAAAATACAAATTTTTAACTTACTTCAGAAGTAAGCCTTGTTAAATTACAAGTTTACAGTTTCTATCTATAATACAGTTTCTATCTATAATAGACGACCATTACGTTTTCCGTGCACCAACCTATTAGTACGCTTGTGCATAATATTCCATCCTCATTCACACGAAGATCCCCGTCGTTTCTTGAAGTTGATTGTTCTTATTGCTATTGTTGTAGTCGTTGAAATTAATTCTGTAATTATTTAATTCATAAAATATTTGTGAATTTGTATTTTTATTAAAAGTGATTATTTTTCTTATGAAATTTTTTCTTGTGCATTTATCATTATCGCACTAGTTGCTTTTACGACTAATAGGGCGACCAAAGCAAAACTTATAAATTCTATGTACAAGTGAAAAGAAATGGTATAAAAACATTTCAATATGAAAGAAATCAGTTCATTCTTTCCAAGCAACCAGCAATTCGTAAATAATTTTTTTGTTGCCAAACCAGAAAACAAAGTCTTTTGATACTTCAGGTTAATACGCATACGTCCGACGTCATAATTTAAATTTAATGCAATATAACAAATTTTTCTCTAAATCAATAAAAGAACTAACGTGGAAATGACATACAGTGTCAGTTGTTCTAAACTGAAACCAAAAAGTTGCCAACAGCAACAACAAAGTTGCAATTTATTTAAAATGCTAACCTAAACGAAACGTTTTCGACATACAAAAATGTCATATACAATTGGGTGCTTTTTTTTAACGTCACAATATGACCTATATAATAATAATATATTTAATGCTTGGCATTGCTATTTTTAATTCCTATTTGTAAAACTTACAATTTTTTATTCACAAACTCTACGATTTGAAAGCGAGCAATGGCAACACTTTTCGAAATAAAGCAGATTTTTATCTCCAGCGCGAGAGATGTTGCCACGCGGGAAAATAAGTGCGAAAATTAGCTTTTTCAGAGTTTTTAATTAATATCTCGGCTGATTAAAGTCGTATGAAGATGAGAATGGTCGAAATGGCTTCCCACGAATTCTCGGAATCCGGAAGTATCTTTGTCAAAACTCAACTCCCCACCATTCCGAAGGAGATGATGTCTCAAGCAAACAAACCGACGCGCACAAATTTTAATAATATAGTTTCTACTCTTAAAAATGTACAAATAAAAAGCATAGTTCTGTTAATCAACTGCATTTAATTTTATTTTAATTTAGACATTATTCTCACTGGAATAAGCTGAGAAAAGAATGAAATCCTCAGTAGAATGAGTTTTTTACTTAGCGCCATATCAAATACGAACAAGAAAGAATAATTTTGGAAATATTTCCTTAAAAATTATCTCTTCAAAGCAAATACGTAAATCATAATCACTAAGCTTAAAGCCTACGGCCTCGGAAGCCAGCATTCCCAAAAAAAGTGTTTTAGCAATTGAGATGAGAAACAGAATTTCAAATTAAGAATATTTTATGTTCTCATTCAGACGTAAATAAAATTTCTAAAAACAGGTAAAAAAATGTATCAAATAAACATTCTTGAAATCAAGCAACCAGGAATCACATAGTATAGAAACCAAAAAAGTCGGACGGCGCCAAGTCCGGGCTGTACGGCGGGTGATCGAACTGCTCCCAATGAAACTGTCGAATTAACGATTGAGTGACACCAGCAGTATGGGGCCGAGCATTGTCATGGAGCAACACAATTCCTTTACTGAGCATTCACTGACTTCAACAGGAATCTTCAACAGGAACTGTCACAATTTGGTTTAAAACGTTTTCTCCCTCATCACTGTACCGCGTGGGAAATGTCAGAGCACTACCAAGTCGCTTTGTTTTGTGAACATCAGTGAACATTTTTGGAACCCATCGGGAACACAGTTTGCGATAATTCAAGCGGTCAGACACAATTTCGAACAAAACAGTACGTGAAATTTCTGGAAATGCCTCTGAAAGAGTTGTCATTGTCAGCGTCTGTTCTTGTGAATTGCTTCATCAACTTTCCTTACCAAATCATCGGTGACAACAGAAGGCCGACCACTCCGAGCCTCGGCGTGGACATTTGTTCGACCTGCATTAAACATTCTTACCCACTTTCTCACTATTCCATCACTTATCGCGTATTCACCGTAAACTTCTGTCACTTGACGATAAATTTCGGCCGGTTTAACATCCTCGCGTTCAAAAATTTAATCACGGCACGAATTTCACAGTCAGCGGGAGAACTAATTGTCTTAAACATTTTGAATGTGCACAGCAATTTGAAAACACAACATAGAGCAACCAAAATAGCGACAATTGAAAGTCAGTGAACAAAAAAGACTAGTGCGCATGCGCGGGACGCCTACCACAGCGCTGTGACGGCGCTAGAATGAAACGGTACTTAGTTTCCGAATACGCTACGTATATGTAGCAGAAAACCTTATTTCTTTCCAAAGAAGTTAAATTTGGCATGAGATTTTGACGAAAATGCAAGTGCAAATGCAAGTTCTACAAAAATACAAATTTTTAACTTACTTCAGAAGTAAGCCTTGTTAAATTACAAGTTTACAGTTTCTATCTATAATACAGTTTCTATCTATAATAGACGACCATTACGTTTTCCGTGCACCAACCTATTAGTACGCTTGTGCATAATATTCCATCCTCATTCACACGAAGATCCCCGTCGTTTCTTGAAGTTGATTGTTCTTATTGCTATTGTTGTAGTCGTTGAAATTAATTCTGTAATTATTTAATTCATAAAATATTTGTGAATTTGTATTTTTATTAAAAGTGATTATTTTTCTTATGAAATTTTTTCTTGTGCATTTATCATTATCGCACTAGTTGCTTTTACGACTAATAGGGCGACCAAAGCAAAACTTATAAATTCTATGTACAAGTGAAAAGAAATGGTATAAAAACATTTCAATATGAAAGAAATCAGTTCATTCTTTCCAAGCAACCAGCAATTCGTAAATAATTTTTTTGTTGCCAAACCAGAAAACAAAGTCTTTTGATACTTCAGGTTAATACGCATACGTCCGACGTCATAATTTAAATTTAATGCAATATAACAAATTTTTCTCTATATCAATAAAAGAACTAACGTGGAAATGACATACAGTGTCAGTTGTTCTAAACTGAAACCAAAAAGTTGCCAACAGCAACAACAAAGTTGCAATTTATTTAAAATGCTAACCTAAACGAAACGTTTTCGACATACAAAAATGTCATATACAATTGGGTGCTTTTTTTTAACGTCACAATATGACCTATATAATAATAATATATTTAATGCTTGGCATTGCTATTTTTAATTCCTATTTGTAAAACTTACAATTTTTTATTCACAAACTCTACGATTTGAAAGCGAGCAATGGCAACACTTTTCGAAATAAAGCAGATTTTTATCTCCAGCGCGAGAGATGTTGCCACGCGGGAAAATAAGTGCGAAAATTAGCTTTTTCAGAGTTTTTAATTAATATCTCGGCTGATTAAAGTCGTATGAAGATGAGAATGGTCGAAATGGCTTCCCACGAATTCTCGGAATCCGGAAGTATCTTTGTCAAAACTCAACTCCCCACCATTCCGAAGGAGATGATGTCTCAAGCAAACAAACCGACGCGCACAAATTTTAATAATATAGTTTCTACTCTTAAAAATGTACAAATAAAAAGCATAGTTCTGTTAATCAACTGCATTTAATTTTATTTTAATTTAGACATTATTCTCACTGGAATAAGCTGAGAAAAGAATGAAATCCTCAGTAGAATGAGTTTTTTACTTAGCGCCATATCAAATACGAACAAGAAAGAATAATTTTGGAAATATTTCCTTAAAAATTATCTCTTCAAAGCAAATACGTAAATCATAATCACTAAGCTTAAAGCCTACGGCCTCGGAAGCCAGCATTCCCAAAAAAAGTGTTTTAGCAATTGAGATGAGAAACAGAATTTCAAATTAAGAATATTTTATGTTCTCATTCAGACGTAAATAAAATTTCTAAAAACAGGTAAAAAAATGTATCAAATAAACATTCTTGAAATCAAGCAACCAGGAATCACATAGTATAGAAACCAAAAAAGTCGGACGGCGCCAAGTCCGGGCTGTACGGCGGGTGATCGAACTGCTCCCAATGAAACTGTCGAATTAACGATTGAGTGACACCAGCAGTATGGGGCCGAGCATTGTCATGGAGCAACACAATTCCTTTACTGAGCATTCACTGACTTCAACAGGAATCTTCAACAGGAACTGTCACAATTTGGTTTAAAACGTTTTCTCCCTCATCACTGTACCGCGTGGGAAATGTCAGAGCACTACCAAGTCGCTTTGTTTTGTGAACATCAGTGAACATTTTTGGAACCCATCGGGAACACAGTTTGCGATAATTCAAGCGGTCAGACACAATTTCGAACAAAACAGTACGTGAAATTTCTGGAAATGCCTCTGAAAGAGTTGTCATTGTCAGCGTCTGTTCTTGTGAATTGCTTCATCAACTTTCCTTACCAAATCATCGGTGACAACAGAAGGCCGACCACTCCGAGCCTCGGCGTGGACATTTGTTCGACCTGCATTAAACATTCTTACCCACTTTCTCACTATTCCATCACTTATCGCGTATTCACCGTAAACTTCTGTCACTTGACGATAAATTTCGGCCGGTTTAACATCCTCGCGTTCAAAAATTTAATCACGGCACGAATTTCACAGTCAGCGGGAGAACTAATTGTCTTAAACATTTTGAATGTGCACAGCAATTTGAAAACACAACATAGAGCAACCAAAATAGCGACAATTGAAAGTCAGTGAACAAAAAAGACTAGTGCGCATGCGCGGGACGCCTACCACAGCGCTGTGACGGCGCTAGAATGAAACGGTACTTAGTTTCCGAATACGCTACGTATATGTAGCAGAAAACCTTATTTCTTTCCAAAGAAGTTAAATTTGGCATGAGATTTTGACGAAAATGCAAGTGCAAATGCAAGTTCTACAAAAATACAAATTTTTAACTTACTTCAGAAGTAAGCCTTGTTAAATTACAAGTTTACAGTTTCTATCTATAATACAGTTTCTATCTATAATAGACGACCATTACGTTTTCCGTGCACCAACCTATTAGTACGCTTGTGCATAATATTCCATCCTCATTCACACGAAGATCCCCGTCGTTTCTTGAAGTTGATTGTTCTTATTGCTATTGTTGTAGTCGTTGAAATTAATTCTGTAATTATTTAATTCATAAAATATTTGTGAATTTGTATTTTTATTAAAAGTGATTATTTTTCTTATGAAATTTTTTCTTGTGCATTTATCATTATCGCACTAGTTGCTTTTACGACTTATAGGGCGACCAAAGCAAAACTTATAAATTCTATGTACAAGTGAAAAGAAATGGTATAAAAACATTTCAATATGAAAGAAATCAGTTCATTCTTTCCAAGCAACCAGCAATTCGTAAATAATTTTTTTGTTGCCAAACCAGAAAACAAAGTCTTTTGATACTTCAGGTTAATACGCATACGTCCGACGTCATAATTTAAATTTAATGCAATATAACAAATTTTTCTCTATATCAATAAAAGAACTAACGTGGAAATGACATACAGTGTCAGTTGTTCTAAACTGAAACCAAAAAGTTGCCAACAGCAACAACAAAGTTGCAATTTATTTAAAATGCTAACCTAAACGAAACGTTTTCGACATACAAAAATGTCATATACAATTGGGTGCTTTTTTTTAACGTCACAATATGACCTATATAATAATAATATATTTAATGCTTGGCATTGCTATTTTTAATTCCTATTTGTAAAACTTACAATTTTTTATTCACAAACTCTACGATTTGAAAGCGAGCAATGGCAACACTTTTCGAAATAAAGCAGATTTTTATCTCCAGCGCGAGAGATGTTGCCACGCGGGAAAATAAGTGCGAAAATTAGCTTTTTCAGAGTTTTTAATTAATATCTCGGCTGATTAAAGTCGTATGAAGATGAGAATGGTCGAAATGGCTTCCCACGAATTCTCGGAATCCGGAAGTATCTTTGTCAAAACTCAACTCCCCACCATTCCGAAGGAGATGATGTCTCAAGCAAACAAACCGACGCGCACAAATTTTAATAATATAGTTTCTACTCTTAAAAATGTACAAATAAAAAGCATAGTTCTGTTAATCAACTGCATTTAATTTTATTTTAATTTAGACATTATTCTCACTGGAATAAGCTGAGAAAAGAATGAAATCCTCAGTAGAATGAGTTTTTTACTTAGCGCCATATCAAATACGAACAAGAAAGAATAATTTTGGAAATATTTCCTTAAAAATTATCTCTTCAAAGCAAATACGTAAATCATAATCACTAAGCTTAAAGCCTACGGCCTCGGAAGCCAGCATTCCCAAAAAAAGTGTTTTAGCAATTGAGATGAGAAACAGAATTTCAAATTAAGAATATTTTATGTTCTCATTCAGACGTAAATAAAATTTCTAAAAACAGGTAAAAAAATGTATCAAATAAACATTCTTGAAATCAAGCAACCAGGAATCACATAGTATAGAAACCAAAAAAATTGCGAAATTACATTAGGCTAAGAATAAAAGTCTGGAATGCATTATTTTATTTTTCTTCACAAAAAAAGTTGCATTCATTTGCAATGCATTATTCCTTTTCCTCTTTGCAAAAAAATAAAGAAAGAAAGAGAAAAAAATCTGAAAGCTTTCAAGTTTTAGGCGTTTTTCTCATTTATAAACACATACACGTTTCGAGAATATTTGTTCTAACGCCACTTTGGGCTAAAAATATTAAATACAGCATATCTTTAGAATTTTCCATAGACAGTGTCGCGCGCTGGAGATACATGAAAATTTTCTGTTTCCTACAGTGTTGCCACTGTTCGCTTTGAAACTGTTCAGTTTTTTTAATCAAAATTTCTTTAAAGTTTTACAAAATGTGAAATAGACAATAAAACAAATTCCAAATTCAGGCTTCTAGGTGTCCATGTTCGGAAAGAGGACTATATTATTGAAAATGTTATGACTTTAGGTATCACTGGTTTTTTATAATGCGAGAAACATACACACATTCATGCAGATTTTTCATTTTTTAGTTTCTTTAAGTATAATACAGGGCGATAATGTTTGGTGGCAACAGTTTGAAAAGTGGCACACCGCATTTAAGTGATTCAACGCAAAATGCCAATAGCATTTCTGGGCTTACGCCCCTCTTTGGGCTAAATAAAACCTCTTTGCACTTTTTAGACGGAAGGATATTGGTCAAATTATAATTTTTGGATTTTACTAAAATTTTAATATGAACATGATAGCTGCTGGTACTATACAGGGACTTTTATAAATGAAGCAGAAATCTATATATATATGAGCGGCTTAAGTGTTTGTCGCCGATAGTTTATTGATTGCTAGCGTAACTGTAAATTGTTTTATTCCCCGTGCAGTGCAGTGCGTGACGAATGTTATGAAAAAGCTAAGTTGGAAAAATTATAAATACAAGAGCACGTGCATTTAACATTTAATAAATAAATTTAACATCTATATATAATAGAATTCGGAAATATGCAACCGCCGAAAACCGGCAACGATGAAACAAAAAATAAAATGAAATAAATAAATAACTTTATTATATGAGGCTTAAGTGTCTGTTTGTCGCCGATAGTTTATTGGTTGCTTGCGTAACTGTACTAGCCATTGGGGGTGAAGTTGCCACGGCACAGGTCTGCCGTTTCATTTGAGACGTAGACAATTTCCTGTAAAACTTGCCTTTCCTACGACCATCAATAAGTCTCAGGACCAAACACTTAAGCGTGTTGCCATTTTTTTACCTGATCCTGCATTTGGACACGGTCAACTTTATGTTGCCTGTTCAAGAGTTCGGAAAAGAACGGACGTAAAATTAAAAATAATGGATGGTCCTCTGCAAGGCGAGCTTAAAAATGATGGAAAGATCTACACAAGAAATGTTGTATACAAAGAGATCTTTGACATGTGAATTAACATTTTATTATTTAAATCTCCTTTATTTATTGAATTAGCGGTGGCTCTTAAGAAATGTACCGCCAGTGGTTTCCTTCATTGCACTCTACTTTAAGCAAATAAGCAAGTAGAAGAGGAAAACTCCGTGTGGCAGTAAGCAAAGGGGCGTCCTCGCTCCCTGCCCTGGGTAATTCAGTTTGAATTAGCAGACACCTTTGCACAAATCATTTTAATTACAATTTATAATACCTAGAACAGCGGTCATTTCGTATGACCGCCAGGCTTTCTCGCAATGTAATAAACGTTTTAGTTATGTAGATTATAAAGTTATGTAGAATTATAAAGCTTCAGTTCCATTAAAAGTTTTCTGAAAGCGTTGAAAAATGCCAATTTTAGTTCCGAAAACATTTAATAAGCATAATCTGCATATATAGATATTGCATTTTTTTAAGAAATACTGATCTGATTCTTTTAACGAATAATAATAAAAAAAATTCTCAGAATAAGCAACATTATTAAATAATTTTATGATTATTTAAAATAGGAATGTTTTACTCTGTAACATCTATATATCAATTATGTATGGATACGCATTTGTGTGTAGGTGCTGAATAGCAGTAGATTGTGTCCGAGGTCACGTGGAAAATAAATAAAAGGCTTTATGCTTCGAGCAATGGCAACAGTTGCCTAGTTCCGCTTCTAAATTCTTTCCGTACTTCGAATACGTATTTTTTATACGTATTGTATGTCTGTCTTTTTCCTAGGCATGATCCTACCTTTTTACTTTGCCAAGACAGAAAATGCAATGTTTTTATCTGGCAATACATCTCCTCTGACGTATAAACAAAACCTGATGTAAACGCCAGATGCCTTCCTTGTGCGGCTTATTAAATTATACATATTTTTTGCTGCAGCAGTAAACTGATATTAAATATCGTTACATATTTTTGCTATACTAAGTACAAAGTGTTATTACGTATGTAGTTAGATTTCGCTCGCTATTCATGGAAATTTAGTTCTTTTAATTTAACGTTGCCCTAACACGAATATTTTTGTCATTTAAAACTTTTCTGTAATTGGAAGTATATGACTACGACAAAGGGAGTGGGTATATATATCTATATATAGTTTGGTACTGTCGATTGCAATAAGAAAGGAGGTGCACAACTAGATGTTATAGCTGCCCATATAACAAATTTCAACATTATAAGGTTAATCGTTTTTGAGTGATGCCAGATATGAATATATGCATGCATAGGGACAAACGTACGTACAGATGTCACAAAAAAAATTCCTTTTGAATATATATTATATCCATTTTACAATATATGTTGGAGAAAGAAATCTTTCATTCTGTGCGTAAGCACAAAATTGACGCAAAAATCGTCCAAATGAATCTGAGAATAATCAAAACGAATATTTCCGCTGAATTTCAGATATACCCGAAATTTTTAGCGGTTACAATGCTTCCTTTCCTTCGTACACGGAAGTAAAAAGAATGAAATTTTTAGACTTCATTTCACTAAGTTGTTTCTCATTCATACGAGAAATTTAATTCAAAGAGCTTCTCCTCCAATCCTTCGTCTTCTTCTTTACCTGTTGTAATTTTGTGTCGTACTATTCAATTTCTAACATTTAATATTATTCCGAATATCATCTGTTTCATATGCTGCATCTGTTACTCTGATTTGTTGATTTATTATGTCTTTAGTTACAGAGATCGGCTACAATTTGTCATCCAGTGACGAGATGTGTATTAGGATTGATCCTTCATGATCTTTCATTATCAAAATCTAATATATTGATAGTCCTGTTATCACCCCTCCTGAAATTCTGACTGCAAATGTTCCTTCGAACATTCCACCGCTCAAAGTTTTAGAAGACGAAGAAGAGAAGAATCATGCATTTATACCAGTAATGCATTTTTAATTTGCTTAAAATCTTTTATTTTTACATTAATTAACGCTTATGTAATCGGGCCTAGGGTATTATAAAGTCAAAGGCTGGTATCACACATCCATTAATTTCAGACGAACAACTGTATCAAATAATTTTTCTATCTGCCTTACCACTGAAAGAAAAGACCATGATTTTTTTCCTTACTTTCGCAAAAAATTGCAAGCTGGTCGTTTTCAACAACCAATCAGCTATCAGCGTCGAATCTCCCGTCATCAGCATTCATTTGTATTGCAGACCAACTGGTTTCCCATACCATAAGAACACCAAAATTATACATGGTGATTGGCTGTTTCATACTATGTGATACGACCTTAAGAATTCGGCATATTTGATAATATGGAATTGGCAAAGTCCCAAGGAGACCAGATTGCACGACGTTTATTGTAGTGTTTAATAGTCAAGTTAACTTCAACAAATATGGCAGTCAGCGATAAAGATTTCATTATTCGTGTTCTTTAGAACATTGAATTTTTTATTTATTATTATTAATTATAGTGTTTTTGCTAGCAGAAACTGTGACGTATTTCCTTGATTTTTCATTTAGCGTAAGAAAATGTCCTGCGTTTATAAGTTATCATGTCCCTAGTGATGGACCATTAACAATTATAAATATCACATGCAATGATATCCGATCTCAAAAACAAACTATGCAAAAATAGGCCTGAAATATGCATAGAAATACTAAATAAAGTAATTTAGAAAAATGGGATATTTTTAAACATAAGAATTATATCATAAAACACATCTGTTACTGCACACAACAAATTACGTTTAAAAAAAAATTACGTTTATTAAAAATTACGTTAAAAAATTACGTTAAATTACGTTTTTAAAAAATTACGTTACATTATTCTAAGCATCAGACTAAGCAGTTGTTTAAAGACATTTCTACTTTTTTCAGCAGACCAATTAGATTTTTTGTTGGAGTAAATAATTGTTTAGAAACATTCGTATTTTTCACCTGGTATAAGAAAATGTCGGAAATTTTTATGGGATATGTCCCTGGAGATCAGCTAAATACAACTATGTTATCATTAAACCAAACACAACATCATAATTTTTATATCATTTTTCCATATTATTCTTCACCTGTTTGCAATGGCAACGGTTTCTTGAAAACAAATTCCAAACAAAAAAGAAATCTGAAAGCTTTCAAATCTTTTATTACGCCCAAAAGAACCTTTTTTTAACGTTTTGTGAATTACCTTTATTTATTAAATATGTTCTTCGCACTTAAACCATAAAATTCGATTCGACAGCAATATCACAAAATAATTTAAAAAGAGCACATCTTTAGCATTTCCGATACAAGTCTCGAGTATTGGAGATTTTTTTTTTTTTCCCCTCGTACAGTGCTGGCTCGCTTTAAAGTCATTAAGTTGTTAATCAAAAATCCGTTTAAAGTTTTACAAAATAGAAAATCAATAATAAAACCAATTCCAAATGTGGACATCTAGATTTCCATATTCGAGTGGAGGACTACGTTATTCAAAATTTGATGTCTTTAGTTACCATTGTTTCTTCACAGTGCGAGAAACATACATACATTCGTGCAAATTCTTCATTATTTAATTTCGTGAAATATAAAGCAGGATTCTAATATTCGGTGGCAACAATTTGAAAAGTGAAGCGCCGTTTATAGTAAACCAACGCAAAATTCCAAAACGAAATTAATAGCCCTTCTGGGCAAGTTACCCTTTTGGGGTAAAATAATAAATAATATAATTATATTTCTTTCTTGGCATAAAATGTCAGATCTAAAGCAACCGATGTCGAGTATATTAATCTACTTCGAATTCAGGCAAACGGGCTAGCTGCATGGACGTTTCCGTGGTTCTCCCATGTGTAAACGTGTATACGAGTGAGTTTCTCCTTCAAAGCTCCTCCACGAAAGCCTATTTTCCGTTAGACAGACAGCCCTCGAATTTTTTGCCATAATCAAATGAACCAAAGCATTTTATACATGCAACTGAGTCTAACTGACAAAGAACAAGATATAAAAACTAATAAATCCATGCTGTGGTGACAAGACAAAAGCCCAATGGACGAAAGCGCACGTGACAAAATCTCACAAAAAAACCCCCAATGTGATAATTTCCCACGCGGCAAATACCCAGACAGATAAAAGCGCACATTGATAAAAACCCACACAGATACCAGTAAAAGCCCACATTGATACAAGCCTACGTTGATAAAAGCCCACGCTGACAAAAACCCACACCGATGTATATGCTACGTTGAAATTATTTTTTTTTTCAGTTATACAAAATATATTCATGAAAAAAGATAAAATAATAAATTAATTAATTAAATTAAATTAATAAAAAATAATTAAACAATAAATTAAAGTAACGGAACACATTTTATTTTGGGCTCCGAATTAATTTTTCCTCCGAATCCTCCGAATTAAAATCCTATATGTATACAGAAGTGTATAGATATATGACTCAATCAAAACAAAATTAATATAAAAAACATATTGCGTAACTTCGTTATTATATTATATTTACGCGACAAAAGGCAGTATCCCTCGTATAAGTCATATAAAGGGAGGTGAAAGGGAATGTTGGTCACACTGCTTTTCTTTTCTTTTAATTATACAAAAGGCCCACTAGCAGCCAAGCGGTAAAGTCTCTGAACATTGGTAGTTCGGTCCAATGTTCAAAAGCCGCGAACGAGCCGGCTGCATGAGCCAGTTTCCCTTAAAAAGTTGCTCCACGAAAGCATCCTTGCCATGTAGTGCCTTAAGGTGGAACACGTAAATGATAATTTTACAAAATTATAAGGAGTATAAAATGCATATTTATATTCACCTTTACTGTTGCAGAAGCTATTCCCTGTAAAATTTTGTTTTTATGTGATTGGCAATGTGTATATCAATTAAATCTCTTTAGTTTATAACTGAATAAACTATGAAGTGTAAAACATTTAATTTTTGCCTCGTTGTGATAATATTATTAAAAACATTATTTTATCTATGGTTTAAAATTCAGATGAAAGAAAGGTTTCTTTAGCAGAATATTTTTATGATCAACACATAGTACATTTAATATTCATAGTAAATAGTTATAACTTTCGAAACTCCATTTTTTCCATTATCTAAAATTGCAATCACTTTTATTTCGAACTATGATTTTAATTAATTAAAAATATAAGCAGAGATAAATCGTAAAAAGCGCTATAAAAAATTAAACTTATTATTCAATAATTCATATAAATTTAATTTGTTTAATTTTCATGCAATATTTAATTGAATATCTCAGTTCGCATTTTGCAAAATGCAGAACTGAAGCGAGAGCTCTTATATTTGTTTACTTTCCATAAGATGACCCTACTAAATACTAATATGCTGTTTATTCTTCAATAACTTAAAATTATAGAGTATGTTTAATAACTCATTATTAATGATTTTATTATTCATTATTAATGATTTTACTTTCATAATTTTCTTTCGTTATTCATTAAAAATTTTGTGCTATAAATACCTTCTTTTCAGCTGAGGACTGGCATGACAAATTTATATTTTGATTTTGCATTTTAATCTTCAAATGAATTTTAATTGAGTAAAATATTAATGGCGGATCGCTGCCATTCACAAAAGAAGACAGATCCTTAGCTTCAATTTATTATTGAGATTCTTATTTCAGAATTCTCGTATTTTCATTAAAAAAATGTGGTAAGGTTTTGCACATTTTGAGCCAAAAAATATTTATTGGTAAATGGTAATAAATAAAGAAAGTGCATATGATAATGTTTCAATTAAAAAAAAGTGCTTAGTTTTTATCATAAAATTTTCATCAATAAATATAAATTCTTATATTGCAAAAATAAATGGCAGACGATTTCACTATTTAATATTATTGATATTATTAATGAATCATTGTATGTGGGATATTTTAAAGAAGATGGGTTTTTTTTTTTTTTTTTTTTTTTTTTTACAGGAATGACCAATTCATGAAATTTTATAGCGTTTCACATAGTGTAATATAAAGAAGAACTTTGATGGAATATTCAGATCTTTTCTTGAAAATTATCGAATTTCATTTTTATCCCATCGTAACTTAAAAAGCAGCACTGGTTTACAAAACTGGAGCAAACATTTTTATGGAAGCGCCCCCCCCCCCCTTCTAATTTTTTCAATATAGCATATCACTGAAGTAAATTAAATAACATATTTTATGAAAACACTTAATAATTCAACTTTTTTTTCATTTTAAGTTACTTAAATAGGAACACCTTTTATATGACTTGTTTTCATGATTTCTGCTTTTTGCTTATTAAGCATATATACTTTAAATCAGTGTATTGTTTTTATTGATTACAAACCATAATAAAATTAAATGAAATTAACTTAGTGTACTCAACGTTTATCAGTTTAATAATTAAACACATGAATTAAATGTAGAATTAAAAAATTCAGATTTCCCCATCGTTGAGGAAATCCCCCTTCACGCCAATCATAGAAGAAAACGTTACAACCCCTGCTTTATAACTGTCAAAATACCCATTTGAAAGAGATATCGCTATATCTGAGAATATCTAAGATATTAATAAAACGTAGAAATAAGTAATTCAGTTTTTTCCATCGTTGCGAAAACATTATTTTCTTTCTTTTCTTCGTTTTTTTCTTATTATACAGGAATTTTCCATCTCTGCTTTAAAACTATAAAAATACACATTTGTTAACGATAAAAATGCACATTCGATAACGATACCGTTCGCCAACGAAAGTAAGAAACAAAAGCCCAGTGTCTGACTAAGATAGACATGGAAACCGAAATATGATTTCTCCTTTTCCTACTTATGTATTTTATAACTAACTAATATATAACATTGTATAGTTTAAGTACTGCAGAAAGATTTGGAGGGGCCCTTGAAAATGGAGTCCTACTCATGTGCCCCTTTTGTCCTTGCATATATAAATTCCTGCTTGTTTTAGTTAACTTAAAACATATAGTATTGTTTGTCTAGAATATTTTACCTTAAAAGTTGTTCTCATTTTCAACAAACGCCCAGTGTCTGACTTAAGACAGACATGAAAACTAAAATATGATTGTTCCTTTTCATATTTATATATTTTATAACTAAAATAATATATAACATTTTGCATATTTTAAGTACTGTAGTAAGAAGATTTTGACGGCCCCTTGAAAATGGAGTCGTAATCATGTGCCCCTTTTGTCCTTGCATGAATAAATTCCAGCTTGCTTTAGACTTAACTTAAAACACGTATTGTTTATCTAGAACATTTTACCTTAAATGTTGTCTTCAGTTAGAATCTTTTAACATCTTAAATTCGGGGTAAAAATTTTAAAAGAAAGTCACAAAAAAAATTTCATTGCGACCTTTTATGTCACACTTCTGTTAAACATTCGGTAAAAAGCATTTCAATTTCAAATTTATTTCTCAAAGTCATTTGGAAACGGGAAAATATCCTTGGAAACCATAACTAACAAGTTAAAATTCAGAGATTACAAGTATTCATTCGCATGTAAATACAATTTTTAAGTTGAAATACACTAAAATGTATATATTAAGTACCCCCCTGAAATTAAATTGGCTCAATAAAAGCCGCATCGCACGCACTCAGAGTTACTCGGTTAACATTGCAGATTATTGACGGGGGGTGAAGGAGGTACACGCCACCCTGCAAAAACACAGCATGCCCTTTCTGCATTGAATAAAAGTTACAGTTTCGCGAGGTTCATAGATAAAATTCAAGGATTTATCTCTTTTTCCAAAATAAAAACATGCATAAAAGTAAGTGGACTTACATTTTTTATCATGTGTGGTCTTCAGTTGGAGATTTCTGCAGTTACGCCGTTACATAATCATCCGCGCACTGCACATTATTCAAGAATTTTAGCACTGAAAAGTTTTGCACACCGGATTTAAATTTTGCACCACAGCATTCAATTTCATCAAATAAAAGGTCCCACATGCAAGGGTATTGCATTACATGCACCACAGTTCCATGTCCATTAAGTTAATACACACCTTCCTGCAGTTCACACGGCCCCACTATTGTTATCTGAGTTTTGTTCACATTTAGGTGTATTTAGGGGTACATTTTATATAAAGATGCAATGCTTATGCCTTCACCAGACCAGTGTCAGATCGAACTGTTAGCTGTTTCCCGCACTTGGCAACTGAGGATGTATGCAAGAAGCTGTCCTCGCTGCGGAAAGGAAGCGATGGTGCTGCCATCTAGTGATAGGTTGCGAAAGAATTTGACGGCTAAGGTTTACGAGATTTTTGTATATGCAGAAAAGATCTGGAATCGTAGCTAATTTTTAGAACTGGAAAGAAAATATTTTCAAAAATTTCTTTTTTTAGCAGTATATTAAATATCCGTAATATTCAGTGTTATTACTTAATATTTTAAGTGATTCAATTTGTGAAACTTAAATCAAACTTTTGAAAGTTTAGCATTGTTCTGAAATAAATTTACAAAATTAATAATGCTTACATTTTTTAAACTATGGACAGTATAAAATGCAATTATGAACGATGAAAAATTAGGTACACTGTCCACTTAAGAATGGGATATATCAAAACACTTCAAAACACCATATTAAAATACCTTCGAAACAATATATCAAAACACCGATTGAGAATAAAATTAATTTTAGGCGAAAAAGAGTTTGAAAAATTCATTTTCATATGTAATCCAGAATTAACAATTATCCTTATTATTCAATAGCTAAATTTATTCTCAATAATTATTAAAGTTAAATGGATATTTTGTTGAATAATTTAATTAGCATAATGTTGTATATCTGTGTAGAAAATATAAATTGCTCCGTATAATGCTGCTTGGCAATCGGTTACAAAGCAGGATTTCATTACATTTTATAGGGTGATACTATTGGATGAAGAACCATCAGGAATATATAATCGCATTAAAAAATAATCTACCCTTAAAATTCTTTTAAAATCTACTATTTTAGACCAAGAGCAAGCGGTTATTTTGTAGCGAAGTACATAATACGTAAGATTAAAACTATCTTTCATAAATTACAATAAAAGGTTCAAATATATATAAAAATATCCTTTAAAATTACACGAATTATATGTATCATAAATAATTTCAAAATAAGAAATGTATGCATTAGGAAATTGCAACACCTGTAAGCGGGGTGAGTGATAAATACCCTTTTAGCGAAAAGTAACAATTGCAAAAGAAATGCAAAAATTAGTGCATAAAAGTAATACAAAATACCTCAGTGATTTAATGAGATTTTCTGCTGATCGTATTATCATGCATCCTAAATTTACTTAAAATACAACTTTTTTTTTTTAATGCTTGTTGATTTTTATATCATCCTGTGTCATTCAGTTAGTAACCAGCGTAATTTTTTACTTTCAAAAACAAATTAAAGATCTCAGGATCTTTAAATGCGAAAAATCGCAAATTGTCAAGATGACTGAAATGATAGCACGTTAATGATAAATGCCGCAGTAGCATAATATAACTGTAATCAAAAAAAAAAAAAATAGAAATGCTAGTATAAAAGTGTTTCTCATACCAAAAACCCTCAGTGATTTTATGCATCTTCCTGTTAACAGTTATAGCGTATGTTGTTTTAAGTTTATTGGAATAGTGCTTTAAGTGTTTAAATTTAATGAAATGGTAACTTTAAGCCTACTGAGTTTTGTGCCATGCTTTATAGTATTTTTTACTTGTTAATTATAATTATTTCTCTTTTTTTTATCCTACATCTCGTTTTTTATAAAAACAACAGCTATAATTATCAAATATCCACAAACAGAGCAATAATTAGCGTTTAGGTATATTTTTCAACCTTTTGATTAATGCATGAGAGTGTAAGAGTTCACAGCTCGTTTCAAAACTCAAAACTCTGCTGAATCGCCCCTTTGAGCATGAGAAAATTTAACAGAGCGAGACTTTTAAAAAGTTAGTTGCATTGTTCAAACGTAAATCTTATTATTATTTCTTTTCACGAACTTTCATGGTTTGCTGCCCTCGTCCCTCAAAACTTGCGTGAACTTCTGCAGCAATTTTGAACAGAACAAAAACGTTTTGAAATCTTCTTTTGCTTGTTATATAAATTCTGACTCACTGAATATATCAAACTTCTCGCCTTGTAAGGAATAATATTGACCCCGGTGTCAGCTGTCGTGGTGTAAGTGATTAACACGTCCATTGAACAAATTGGAAAATTCATGGTTAGAGCACTGGCAAAGATGCTCTTTATGCATCACATTTCTGTTACGAAATGCCTGATTATCTCTATCTAGAGCTAAAATGCAGTGCATCCCATTTCTGTTACGAAATGCCTGATTATCTAGAGCTAAAATGCAATGGATTATAATTCATCATCAAGTGGATTTAGGCAACTGAATCACCTACATCTTACCCACTCGCCCTTTAAGCAAGGGAGAATGTAAAAGGCCGTTCCCACTGGGGTTTATGAGCTAACGAAGACAACTGACATAGCCAACCCATCTCCAAAACCAGTTTTTTCCACTGGTCAGCAAGTTGAAAAATCTGAACTGCAGGCACAGGGGAGTTACTTGGCACATGGAACTGATTCCGTTAGCTCAAATGAACCGAGTGGGAGCGGTCCTTAAGGATTTATCATGTTTCCCTGTACGTGTTCTCGTAAGTTAAGTGGTTGAAGAGCCCAGCAAGCAAACTGGAAGTTCCGTGGCTCAAATCTCGTCAAAGGCACAGTTAATTTATCACTTTTCCTGCTTTCAAAAATCTGAATGTCTCTACATGCTAAAGGCTTAATTAAAAATTTTAATCACCTTTTCCAAAGTTTTAATCAATTTTAGCTTAATTAACTTCAAAATTTTCATCAAAATTTTAATAATTTAAAAAATTTTGAATCATGCGTAATTTATCACTGTCAAGTACATATTAGCTAATCAAAAAAGCAAAATAACACAGCGGCAGATAAAAACAAGGACCATTTGTTAAATTCAACAAGGAGGTGCTTCACAAACCAAAAAAAGTCATAAAAGGAGAAAGCACTTCTCCATTTTCTAACAATACATATACTGGATCTATGTAAAAATAAATAAGAATTTGGCACCAAGAACCAATTGAGTCAATATAGAGCCATAGGCAAGGCATTCTTTCAAAACAATCCTAATTTTCTTTGTTTATATGCAAGGGAAACAAGACAATTGAACAGTTATTAGATTATTCGAGAGACACCTGAAAATCTGGTACTGTAGACATTGGCTTTATTGGCTTAAAGGGTTATTATATCTTCGTTAACATTTACCTATCATCTTGGCACTTCCTGTTAACTTCTGGCAACCAGGCAATATGAGACTGCTCAGTTCTTTTTATTACTGACTTTCACTGTATCTATTTTAGTCTTGCTTTACTGTTGTAGGTAATTTTTCATCAAATTTTGCACTCCATCTTAAAAACAATTAGTTTTTTGAAGCAGGAAACGGGATAAATTAGTTTACACCCTTCCTGGGATTCGAGCCTCGGATTTTCCAGTTACCAACTGGGACACAATGATTACTTACACCACGAAAGAACGCAGTTGTAAATTTGTATCGTATTAAGGAGTTTTTGAATATGTTACCTTCTACTTTTATGAAATAAAGTTTTGATACTAAATGTCTATTTATTTTCATTCTTTTTAATAGAGCCATGGGAAAGAAAAGTAATTTAAGGTTTGAAGAGATAAATGCAATTCTATAGGAGCTATTGAAAAACTTTAAAAATGAAATATTAAGTATGGTATTCTAGCATCTGTCCTTCAAAAAAACATGTCACAAAAATTTACATTTTGTAGTTTACAGTGCAAAAACCTAAACATTCACATTTTATTACGGAAGGTTTTAGTAGCCCATCTTGGAAAAAAAATACATTTTACATTTAAGATGAATTTTAACATATATTTTAGCTTTTCCATAAATAAATTTTCAAATCTCTTTCGATATGCCATTTAATTCTGAGCTTCGTGCTAAAAGCTAAAAGCACAAAAAACAAACAATTATCCAGTTAAAACATGCTTATCATATGACTCAAGCATTAAACGCCTTCCATCAGCAAACCTGTCTGGTCAGCATACTTCATCCTGTCCCTCCATTACGCCAGACAAATTTGCCACCTCGTGTCTCAATGTAAAACTTCCAGATACAAATGAATTTTAGAAAATATATTTGAGGTAGGAAAAGAAAATTGATAACAAATCGGGAAAACGGCATACAACCGAAATCATGCGTAATATAACTTATGTGTTTTACTATTAATATAAATAGGAAGATATAAAAGGGAAGACAGATAAAACGACGTATAAATATGAAAGATATTTAAAAAAACGTGTGAAAGACATTTACTTATTATCGCTTTCCCTTTTAACAGATTGAGCTGGATATTTCTTTTTTCATATTTCAAACTTTAGTTTGGCAACGATGATGAGACCATTAAAGCAAACTTTTTATTAAGATAAAAAATCCGATGCGTACACCACATGACTTTCACCACATGCGTACCACATGCGTACACCACATGCGTACACCACATGACTTGTACGGAATATTAAATTATACGCATTGCTTCTGCATTTCATTTAAACTTATTGAATTGAAGTAAATCTACTTCGTCGATAGCGCATAAATCACAATAGAATAAATCCACTCTTTAAAATTTACTATATTTATTTACCACAGCGACACTCTGGCGCTAGGTTTACTTAACAGCACTACATCTTATTCATTTCATAACTCAGAATGCGAAGAACATACTAAGCACAATCGTAATGACTTTTGAAATTAGAGAAACGTATTACTTGTTATTCGGTAATGTAGTGGTGGTGGTGTATTTAATTATGGCAAAGCACACTAGGGCTATCTGCCTAAGGGGAGGGATGCCTTTCGTGGAGGACTTTCTAAGGGAATCGGTAATGTAGATTAATAAATAAATTACTGAATTATTGGCGTATAAATAATAGTAAGCTCAAATCTACTGAATGAGCAATGTTTGATTTTAAAGCATATGAAAAAAATTCAAGTTTTATAAACAATATTTTATAAAACTTGAATTTTTTTCCGATTTTCTGGAAATTTCCACATTTAGTAAATCAAAATTCTGTTTAAATAACGTCTCTTATACTTTACTCCATCCGTATCGAAATGATTGCCTTGTTTTCCTAAATTATTTATATGTTAATAATTTGTATTCCATTTAAAAAGGCAATGTTTTTGATTGCTGTGTCACTAATTTTAAAGCGTAATTGTATATTAAGTATGATGTATATTAAGTATCAGAATGCGCAAAAATTATACCATCTGAAGAATTATCTAATCGTTGCCACATGTTGTATTCAAATACTATAATAAATCTAAAACGAAGTATAAAAGAAATTAAACAAACAAAAAAGAAACAGCTTTCCACAGACGATTCAGCACCAATTACCTAGTGCCCGTGCGCTACTCGTGAACATTCTGCTCTGTCCGAGACAGATTTCCGACAATATTTGCTGCTAATACGAAGCACGTATTTCCTTGAATTTCATTAGAGATATATTTCTCATTCAATTAATTCTATTCTCACTTTGGAGCAAAGCAAAAATACATAAAAACTTAAAATATCATTAAAGATCGAAAGATATAGAAAAATTTAAAACACCAAATGCAGCTAAAACAATTAAAAACAATTTTTACAATTAAAATTAAATTTCTGCGCAAAAACAAGCAATCCGGCCAACAGGCAAAAATTTTTCATAGCAAAGATTTTTCAGTGCAAGACTTAAAAGTTTTCTTTTGCTCCCACTCAGCAAAAGGTTACGGTGAAGAGAGGCGAGTTCATTATTCTGCTAAGTTTCAAATGTAAACAAATTGTTATGGTTAAAAAAAAGAAGAAAAAGAAATAAACTTAGCCGCACTTAAAAGACTTGTTGATAATTCTACAACTACCGAATGCATATTAGCTAAAGGCATAAAAGCATTAACCGGAACATAAATAACATAATTCAATCATTTTTTAAAGCAAAAAATGCGCAGTTTACCAATATATAAAAATAAAAAAACTGAACTCACGGATCCAAATAAAAAGTGGGTATATATATATATATACCGACCTCACCAAAAGTATACATATACTTTCGCTGAGGTCGATTGCAACCAAAACGAGAGGTGCACAAGTACATGTTATAGCAGTTCTACATACAAAATTTCAACTTTCTGAGGCTACTCGCTTTTGAATTATGCAAGATACATGCATACAAACGTACATATGTACGTACGTGTGTACAGACGCCCCGAAAAAAAGCTCTTCTGAAAAGATTTTTAATCAGTTTTATAATTTGTTTCGGGAAAAAGTGTCCTTTATTCTGTCCTTACGTACAGACATCACGCAAAAATATCGTTAAATTGCCTTCAATAGCGGTCAAAATGGATATTTTCGTTGAATATGATACCCAGAATTTTTCGTGATTACGATACTTCCTTTACTTCGTACAAGGAACTATTTGAACTATTTTGATTCACTTTCATCTTAATGGGCAAAAACATTTTGCTTACTCTTATGAATATGATTTTATTCATAAATTAACAAAATTAATTCAAATTCTCTTATAAATTTATAAACACTTACTTGTCATTGAAATTAAATATTTGATCTATATGCATAGTAATGCTAAAAAGTACTGAATTATGCATTTGTTTAAGAATTCAATTTATTTTAAATTACCTTCGTTCATATCTGTTCTCGTTAGTCTGGATATATTAGTCTTGCTTTAAATGATTTTTTTTTTTCCTTTAGATAAAAAAAAAATGGTTATATCAAATTATTGGTTTTATCCAAGTTCAATTTCGACTATGCTTTCAGAGTTAAATTGAAACAAAAAGAAATATTGTGCTTCCTTGCACATGCAATCGATTACCAATTCCTAGTTTAATTTCTTTCCTGAAATTATGGGCTTTTGAAGAGTGGGACGTAGTTTAATCGATGCTTAAAGTTTTGAAAATATTTTTAAGTAAATCTAAGTTTTAGTTGCAGAGCTTAATAAAATATTTTTTTGAATCACTTAGCTTAAAAATGAATGAACATTGGAAATGTAATGAATGATGCTATGAGACTTTCAATACTTTGAATAGAAGCATGTTTGTTGTGTTACCAATCTCACTGACCTGACAATGGTCAGCACAAGTCCACGACATTCACATTGGCAAAGAGCCAAATGTGCTTGGCTTGTCGTTGGCATGAGCCTTAAGCACCATAGAGGTGACAGCACGACTTAAGCTCAACTCCGCTCCAATTTTGAGTGAGAGCACTCCAGAAAGACTGGTCAGAGGATCTGCTATCCATCTTTCTCTACCACCAACTTCTCAAGAGAACTTTCGGCTCGCCGCATATTCAGAGTGTCGCCATGCTTTACATAAACATACCTTCTCCAGGTCCGGAAACTTCGGTACGAAACTTCGGTACCCGGGAACTTCGGTACGAAATCAAGATTCACTAACCACTATGCCAGTTGAGCAGCAAAATCATGTTTATATGAGTATAGGTATAAATGAAATATACTAAACTTTCTGTTGGTAGCTGAAACATATCAATAATACAAGTATATGAAATAATAAGATAACTGAAGAATTTTTATGGAATTTACGAGGACAAATTATTAACAAAATCTTGAAATTATGTCAATGTTCCAATTCTTACATGGGCTTCTTAAAATTTTAATTTTTAGTCTCATTATGTCGAAGAATATTACGACAGCTAAAGAAAGTCGCTTTCAGTACCTTTAATAAATCATGTTATTTTTAAATATTTTTATGTATTTTATTTCATATTTCTAGTCTATAAGACGGAGAAAAAAATATAAAATGAGAGTTTCTGAATGTAGGAAAGTTATTCATTTTGATCAGGACAGCAACAAAGTGCGAGTGAAACTATTTTCGGTACTTTTCCGTTTTGCCGGCGCAAGGGATAAAGTCGCCAATAATGGTACAACCGATGCCAAACGGAATATTCTCGGTGGTAACCTTTTACGCCCCAATTTCAAAACAAGTCGCAGCTTTTTCTTATCAGATTGATTGTTTCTTTCAATACTGGCATATAATTACATAGAATTTTTAACAGATAATTCAGTTTTATGTCTAAGGCCATTTTCGGTAATTAAGTCAATTAGGATGCAATCACAGCGCTTACCCGAAGCCGAAAATATAGAAAAGGTAAAGTCAAGGGTTAAATTCATCCATTCTAATGAGAATGCATTAGCGAAGTAAAGCACTACAATTTTACATAATTTCTGAGTAAGCTATTCGTACGAATTGAAATATTTCTTGCATTTAAACTTGTGTTCCAAATTAAGATTTAACTTAAAATTAATGTAGATAATTACTGAGAGCATTAGATTTTTGTAGAGCAGTTTACGTGAGATGAGATCGCTTGGGGTCACGTGATATGAACCGGCGAATTAGGATGTTCAACCATGAAAGCATAGTAAATTCTTAAATTAATGTCTTTTTACAAATTTATTGTCTTTATTTATTGGCTTTTTATAAAATTTTAAGCGATATTAAAATGTTTATGCCTTCTGTTTTAAAAGAATTCTCAGAACTAACAATTTTTAATATTTTTTATGTGTATACTGTATGTTGTCGCCAATAAAGTCTGCTTGGCGAGATTTGCGCCGGCGAAACGGAAAAGTACCCTATTTTCTTTTCAAGGTCTTTCGATCTATCCGATGGCATATGATTACATTCATCTGAATTTATGTTTCATTAAGATATCTGATCTCTCCAATATTTAAAATCAGGATACTACTAACAATGAAGGATTAATTCTTCTAATTTAAAACTGCGTCTTTATTAGCAACCACATAATAACCAAATAAAAAGAGCGAATTTTTAAAAATCGCCAAAATTTATTATATTACAAATTTCCGTAGAACTTCAAATTTAGATTTATCCCATTGCTTAAACATGCCACAATGAGTATAATTGTTAAGCAAACGTATAACAACAAAATTCAACATAAATTTTAAAAAAAATGCATGTTGAATTTTGAAAAAAAAATTATTAGTTATTTCATTCTAGCCTTAAATATCTACGAGGGAACTTTTTCTAGAAAATCGTGTTGACGCAAGTGGCTTAAAAGTTAATTTCGAGAATTTGACCAAAGCAAACAGACAGAGGAATTAAAATAAAAAACTGCAATATGAAAACTTCTGATCATTCTAATGTGTCGAAGAATTAAGAATTAAAGTTTCAAAAATTCGAAGAATTAGGAATTAAAGTTTCAAAAAGTTGGAGAATTAAGAATTAAAGTTTCAAAAAGTTAAAGAAAAAATTTGATGTGGACGACACGTGACTTCCTTGTACGGCCTATTAAGTCATACACATTTTTGCTGCATTTCATTTAAATTTATTTCCTCGAATATCATGAGAGATATATTTCTCATTCAATTAATTCAGTCCTCATTTCACGGCAAGGTAAAAAAAAATACATAAAACTGAAAACATCTGCATTAAAAATTGTAAAATACAAAAAAACATAAAGCACCAAATACAGTTAAAACAGTAAAAAAAAAAGAAAAAAAAAAAGAAAGAAAGAAAAGAAATTTATACTTAAAATTAGAGTTTCTACACCAAAACAAGCAATTCGACCAGCAGGCAAAAAGACAAATTTTTCGAAGCACAAAATTGGAAGTTTATTTTTGATCCCACTCGGCAAAAAGACGACGAAGTTTGTGCACAAACTGATTTAATTCACTATTCTGCTAAGAGCTACAATTGTAAGCAAATGGTGGCCACTCAAGCTTAGAACCACTTTTAAATTGTAATTATAAAGTTTTAAAATAATTATAAATTATATTTTATTATAATATATAAATTATATTTTATATATTATAATAAATTATATTTTAAATTATATTTTAAAATAATTATAAAGTTATTTCGTGCAGATTAACTAAAAGTATAAAAACCTTAACCGGAACATAAGAACATTAGTTCAATCACTTTTAAAGCAAAAAAATGTACAATTTACCAACATATAAATATAAAAACCACTGAGCCGTGTAATAGAGTGGGTGTATATATATATATATATATGCATATATACGTATATATATATATCAAATGTTGTATGATTTTAAATTCACTTAGTTCGAAAACAAGTTTTTGTAATACTTGCGCAATAGCTGCAAAGTAAGGTAATAATAATTTATTTACTAAAGAAATATTGATTATATTATCTCCTAATATAAATTTAGTAGAAGTATCAAAAAAGAATGAACCTATATTTAGCAAGTTTAAATCCGAAAATTGTGTTTTAAAGTAACTTGAATGTAAATTGTTAAAAATGTTTTACGGGGACTTGAATTAAATCATGAATAACGAAATTTCAAATTTTGAAAAAGAAATTAAATTAAAAGCAAGTAATTATCGCTATTGATCGGAAATTATTTGACTTTTCAAGGGGGGAAAAAACCAACTCCCGTTCAATGAACAATAATTAATAAATTCTAAGGTGTTTCGTCTTTTACTCAAGTAAGAATGGTTATGCCAAACTGGCAAATTAAGTTAGGCCAAATACGAGGGCCATCCAGGAAGTAGATTACGTTTCCGTCTGTGTCCGCTAGGGGCGGGGCTAGCGCGGCCATCTTGGGGTCAGAGCGTTGCGCAGCTCAGTCTGCATCTAGCCGTGCTAGTGAGAGGTTCGTGCTGTGCTCCGTTCAGATACTGTGACGGTTTGAAATGTCTGCGTTAATTGAAAATCCCGCGAGCTGCGAGGTGCGCTCAGTAATAAGGTTTCTGACTGCAAAAAACTGTAAACCGATAGAAATCTATCGGCAGCTTCGTGAAGTGTATGGGGACAACATTATCACTGAAGGTGGAGTGCGTCAGTGGGTCATAAGATTTCAAAATGGCCGAACCAATGTTCACGACGAAGATCGAAGTGGGAGACCCAGCATAGTGACCGCCGAACTTCTCGAAAAAGTTGATGCTTAAGTCCGTGAAAATCGAAATTTCACAATAACGGAACTTTCTTTGAGTTTTCCACAAATTTCGCGAAGTTTGTTGCACGAAATCATCAGCGAAAAGCTTGGTTACCACAAGTTTTGTGCAAGATGGATTCCAAAAATCTTGACAGAGGACCACAAAAATCAGCGAATGGCTGCAGCGTTGAACTTTTTGGACGCTTACCATAAGGATGGTGACTCTTTACTCGATCGCATCGTTACTGGTGACGAAACATGGGTGAAACATGTGAACTGTGAAACGAAATTGCAATCAATGCGTTTTGATGACGACGCACAGCTGCAAGAAGAGGTAACGAAGTGGTTGAAGGCGCAGGCAGCCGAATTTTTCGACGAAGGAATTTCCAAGCTCGTACATCGCTACGATAAATGCCTTAATTTGTATGGTGACTATGTAGAAAAGTAGTATTTGAGTGTGGCTTTCATCTGTACATAATAAAATTTGTTTCCTATACTTTGTTTATTTTTTTATTCCAAAACGTAATCTACTTTCTGGATAGCCCTCGTAGTTCTGTGAAGTGATGGGATTTAAAACCAAAGTAGAGTACCAAAGAACTCATTCTAAATTAAGCATTTTCGCTAATACAAATTTTGAGTGACAGTGAAAATTACTTTTTTTCTTTTCTAAATTTCTTCCTCGTTCCAACACAATAATTAGCCAGAAATTAATTAATTTCCATTCACGAGTTAGTATATTCAAAATTTCAAAAAAAATTAAAAAGGAGGACATTTACTCAAGTATTTTATAAATTTTACTACATAAATTGCTTTTCACTCAAAATTAATTGCTTTTAATTTAATTTCTTTTTCAAAGTTTGAATTTTGTTATTCATGATTTAATTCAAGTCCCCGTAAAACATTTTTAATAATTTACATTCAAGTTATTTTAAAACATAATTTTCGGAATTAAACTTCGTACATATAGGTTCACTCTTTTTTGATACTTCTATTCAATTTATATTAGGAGATAATATAATCAATATTTCTTTAGTAAATAAATTATATATATTGCAGCCAATTGCAACCAAAAAGGGAGGAGCACAACTACATGTTATAGCAGTCCCGTATGCAAAATTTCAAAGTCTGAGACTACTCGTTTTTAAAGACACATTCATACGTACGTACGCACAAACAAAATCGCTTCTGATTCCATTTTGCTATCCTTTTGAGAGAAAAGAGTCCTTTATTCTATCTATATATACAGATTTCAGGGAAAAACATAGTTTAAATGGATTCGAGAGCGGTCAAAATGTATTTTGATTGAAATTTGATACTCGAAATTTTTCGCGATTGCAATACTTCCTTTACTTCGTACGGACACACCAGCGGCCGAGCGGTAAAGTCGCTGAACACTGGTAGTTCGGTCCGAGGTTCAAATCCCTCGAACGGGCTGACTGCATGGGCGTTTTCGTTTCGTGACATACATGTGTAACGTGTATACGAGCCAGTTTCCCTTAGAAAGTCCTCCACAAAGGCATCTCTCCCCTTAGGCAGATAGCCCTAGTGGGCTTTGCCGTAATTTCAATAAACCAATCCAAACCTTTACTTCGTACAAGGAAGTAAAAAAGTGAAGCCCTGAAACAATTTTGAGCGAAGCAATTACGACAGGTCTGCTATATCAAGAATTATTGCAGCAGAAATTAAATATGTAGAATAGAAAATGTTATATTAAAAGAGGTTGTTGAAAATAACACAACCAATTGACGAAACATAACTGTTATCATATTATTTCTTCATAAACTGACACCACATGGAGACTTGAGCACTTATTTAATAAATAAAAATCTTAATTATTCAAGCCTTAACTATAGACCTTTTTCTCTGAATGGCTTGTGCAGGAGCTCTACAAAAAATATTCTCTCAAGTGACAAAACTTTCTGTTCCGCAAGGACGGAAAATCTGCGAAAGTAGAAGAATAAGTACCCTACAGAATTTTAATGAATGCTTCTAAAAATGGTTAATCTAAGACAGTTTCAAAGTGAGTAATATTAGCATGCCAAAAGGATTGATCCAGTATGTACTCAATATGTTTCATAAAAGATTAATTTAAAATAAATTTAGTATGTTTAATAAAAGCATGCAAAGAGAATTATTCTAAAATAGATAAAGTTATTTAACGAGAACATTTAAAGATAATAATGTGAAGTTGATACAAAGTATTTAATGAAAGCACTTAACATGGATTCATATGAAATAGATTCCGGTACTTAGTAAAAGCATATAAAAAGGATTAATCTAAAACAGATTCGAGTTGTTCGGTTAAAACTTTTAAAAATTATTTATCTAAAGTAGATTCAAGGTGTTATATAAAAGGTTGTGAGAGTTATTAAAAATAGATCCAAAGTTTTTAATATATTGAGAACTTAGGTTTAGAGTTTTTAAAAGCATATAAAAAGGATCAATTTAAAATAGATTTGAGTCGAGTCTTTTAATAACAACATGTAAGGAGATTAATGTGAAACTGATTCAATGTGTTTTAAAAAAACACATAACATGGGTTAATCTAAAATAGGTTTAAGGTTCAACTTCTGTCGAATACGTGGGCACACTGACAGTCTAGGAAATAAAAGGGTTCATTGGTTGGTAAAATAAGTTACAAACCTTCAGGTTAACAACACAGAGAGACTTCTAAGTCATCCTTCTAGAAATAAAGTTGACGCAAAGTTCGAGAAACAAAGCTGGAGAAAAAAATTCTCAAGTGAAATGAATCATGTAGAAATTCTTCTACTGCCTATCCGACGTTATTAGTTTTCCCTTCTGCTCCTCGCAGATTCAATAATAAGTGTTTTTCTAAAATTTTGAAATTATCAAACTTCTAACTAGGCATGATAATTTCAGTTCAAATTTGAAGAAATTTGGACTATCTCTTGTATTTCTGCAGCTTCGGCGGAATGTAAAATGCCGAACATATATCATATTGTTCAAATCTTAAGTAAGAATACAACTCATTTTCCAATTAAATTACTTAAATGTTAAGTTTCCTCTCTCTCCGCATGTGTTAATTCAAAATGAAGTAATATTTGCTTCCTTTTGCATATTTATTTTTATTTTTTACATTTTCTCTGTGAATTAGTAAATTTTATTTTATTTCATGTTGTTTCGTTCATATATGTATATATATATATATATATGATGTATCAGCTTTAATCGTAGCTTAAATTATCAAACGATAAGTTTAAAAAAAAAACAGGATCCATTTATTATTATTCAGGAGAAATAGCACTTACAAAATCAGATATCCGAAGTAAATAAAAAGAATTACTAAGAACTTTTTGTATGAAGTTTACTGCATCGTGACATTTAAGAAAAGCCCCCGATATTCCTTTGCAAGTTCTTTTATAGCCAATCCAGTTCGCTTTAAATATTTCCAGAACATTCTAAAATTGTAAGTGTAGAAAAGGCGGGAAAAACAACTTGACTACGGGGCTGTGGATTCAATTCCACGTACTTTCAAATAAGAGACCGTCGCCATTAAAAAAATGAAAAGAACATACAGTTAGAATTTTAAGTGTCTTCTTGACAATGGAATTTTATTATTACATATATATATATATATATGAAAGAATATTTTTTAAGTAAGAGGAATCTTTGAAATCTAATGCTAAAAAATACATTTGACACTATAGTTCCTTAGCAAAAATGTAAAATCATGTAACAACAACAAACAATACTAAAGCGGTAAAAGCTATCTCATAAAAACTAAATGTAAAAATTACAAATCAAGATGACTTCAAAATCAAAAAGGGTGAGAAAAAATTTAAGAAATTTTAACCCGCAAAATATTTTAAAAGGACTCTTGTAAAAATTAAATACATTTCAAATACACAGTAAATATGTACAAAAAATTGCAACAAATGGTAAATTAGCTCAACCCGAGGTTTGAGCCAGATTTATCATGGGAAAAGCAGCTCAAAACTAGAATTAAGTTAATACCTATAGCACGTTTCGTCAAACGATAATAATTGAAACTATAAACGTAATTTTATTAATAGAATAATTCAACTTAATAATCTTAAAAGTAGTATGTCTCAATTATATCGCTTCTTTAACCGATGCGCTTGTAATTTAAATTGTAAAAGTAAAACTTACAATTACTTACAATTACAAATTACAAAACACTGTAGTTTTACGAGTTTTCACTCGGTTGCTGGTTATCTTTAAGGCCAAAGGTTTAGCCCTCTTGATATTTGCAGACGTATCGTAGTTTTAGCAGCTCGGCGTACTACATACGTACCTTTTTTTTTTTTTTTTTTTTTTTTTTTTTTAAATAAAGGCCAGTCTTAGTGTAGGCATTTATATACTAATTCAAAGATAGCTTTTAGTTCGAGTTTTAGTTAGTAGTTCTTATATTCTTACGTTCAGACCACAAGTGGTTAGTCTCTGTATTCCGAAGTTCGGAAATACCTGTAAAGTATTGAAAATAAAGGGTTTCGTATATCCTTCCTGCTTGTGCTGTCTACTTCACACCTTCTTGAACATAGCTTGAATAAGCTCCCTGTTCCTATTCAGGATCATTCATGTTTCCAAAGCAAATGAAGAGAAGTCCTGACAATATTAACACAGTTGCAAACAATGATTCGCAATTTTACGTCATGTAAGAAAAAGAAAAGAGAATTCGTTTCAAAATGTAAATGAGAAAATGAAAATTTAAAATTTTATCATCATGCTTTAACTATATAATCAGATTGTCCTTAACAATTTAACTTACTTTCACGACTTCAATGAGTGAAGAAGCTGTTGACACGAAACTCGAAAAGCAGAAAAACGAGTTTTGGCAGTAGCCACCATCTTGGTTCACTTATCACTCTTTTGGAAGCTAAAGAATCCTTTTTTTTAATAACAGCACAACATTTTTTGCTTATCACATATTAAGTTACGTAGAATCATACAACAATTCATTTTTTGCAAAAACAGCAAAAGGTTATTCCAATTACAAAACTAAATTACGAAAGTATTGCAAAATTTTAAAAAATAAGTTTAATTTTTTTTTTTTTTAAATATGAAAGCTTTGAGATTTTACGTTACCCCTAGAGGGACGATTTTTTAACCTTTTCTGTGTTAACTTTATTTATTAAATATCGTGTTCTTCGCACTTAAACCATAAAATTCAATTCAACAGCAATATCGCAAAGTAATTTTAAAATGAGCATATCTTTAGAATTTCCGATACACAGTCTCACGCTGGAGACAAAAAAAAAAAAATTTTTTTTTCCGTACAGTGTTACTATTGCTCGCTTTGAAATCCTTGTTAATGCAAAATTTTTTAACGTTTTACAAAACATGAAATAGATAATAAAACAAATTAAAAATCCAGGCTTCCAAGTGCCCATGTTCGGGTGGAGGATTACGTTATTCAAAATTTGAGGTACCGTCGTGTTTTCATAATGCGAAAAACATAGATATATTCACACAGATTCTGCATTATTTAATTTTTTTAAATATAGTAGGGAGCGATATAATATTTGGTCGCAACATTTTGAAATGTGCTTCAGACTTTTAGATTCAACGCAAAATGTCGTTCCGAGACTAATAGCTCTTCTGAACGCTCCTTGGGGCTAAAAATTAATTTAAAACAGATTACCATTATTTAATAAAAACATGTGAAAAAGATTATTATGAAATAAATTTTAGTTGTTTAATAAAAGTGTAAGCATATTATAAGGGTCAATGTAAAATACATTCCAGTATTTTAATAGAAGCGTTTAAAACAATTTATCTAAAACATCTTCGAGTTACTCAATAAAAACGTGTAAAAGGGATTAAGCTAAATGATATTCGAGTTATTTAACAAAACCAGGCAAAAAAGATCAACTTGAAGTACTACATTAAATTTCTAATCCTATAATAACAATTAGTTTCTCCCGCTATGAGCCCACGGCAATGAAATCTTAGTTCTACATGTCTATCATTCTCATTCCCCTGTTCATAAACAAATACATTTTTCCGACCGCTTCATTAAAATAATTGCTTTATTTGGCTTTTCATTAAACGCCGGTTGCCCGAGAGAATCAGTTTAAACCCTAACTTGTGTCTCTTAAGTTCGTAAAGACTGCTGTAATTTCATTCTGAACTTTGTTTGGAGGAAGATATCTTCGCTTTTAAAAAATTACGGGATTAAATATAGGTACAATCCCTACTGGGAATTTTGTTTTCAATTGAAAATTTAGCTTTCTAGCACTTTTGGTCTTGGAGGAGTTTACTGCATGTCTTTTAAGGAAGAACGGGTCAAGAGAAACCAGTAATCCTAACAATAATAATGGACGATGATGTGAGGTGAAATCAATACAAATCGATGCAGAAGGCTCAGCTGTCTGGCAGGAACTCCCTTTTGTTTTGGTGGCCGCAAATAGGACAAACCGCTGAGATTACTTCATGCGAATCAATATAATACCTCAAACATGAAAAGAAAGTTCGAAGAAAGTTTCTGTCGGTGCTTTATTCTCCGGATATTTATGAAGCTCTTTCTCGGAATTATGATTAATTGCTTTATTTTTGAAAAACCGCCGCTGAAGTTATTCGAGATTTTTCTGTCGCGGTCTTGGCTAATTACGAATATCTTTCCATTTCTGACAGGTAACAAATGGAAACTTCATGTAACAGGAACGTGCAATGCATCTTAATTCGCAAGGCTTTATAAAAATATCCGAAATAAATTGCGCATAAGTGCGAAAAAATTTTTTAAAGCCTCCTTGCAAAAAGTTCAAATGCGGTTTATGTTGTAGCAGTAACACATTTAGCAAGCTGCTGGAAGGTTTCGGTTTCGATTAAGAGAGGAAAACGCAAGTGACTGTTCAGATTTACTTCTTACATTTACCTTAGACCAGTAGTTGGCAAACTTATTAGCCAAATATAAACATTACAACAATTTTTTAAAAAATTGGGAGCCAAATCTGCTTGTTTAGTAAACTTTTATTACACTAAATAAAACTAAATTTAATACTTAATAAATATTTATTAATGCGAACAATGTGCTTGCATCTCCTTGGAAAGTTTGTATGTTATTGTTTTTAATTTTAGGCATGATTCCAAGTTCTCATCAATAAGACGACTTCTCAGTTTACTCTTGATAATGTTCATGCTTGAAAAAGATTGTTCGCATATATATGTAGAACCGAAAAGGGAAAGAACAGCAAACGCGAGTTTTTCCAGCTGATCGTAAGAGTCAGGAATACTATTCCAAGCGTTGAAAATGATCATGACTTCCTTCTCCAGGTCATTCAAAGCACACCACTTGTGTTGTGAACTAAGATCACATTTTTTCTTCTCCAATATTTTCAATTCAACACAAAGATGTTCGAATTTAGACCACCATATCTCCTTGTTTTTTAAGTCCAGCAATTATATTTCAAAGCTACCAATGTCAATTTCAAAAGAAGAAAGCTTCAACTCTGTTGTAGTAGCATTAAGAGGATTTTTGACAAATGCTAAAGTTGCTATGCTGTTTTTAAATTCCTGAAACCTGCTGAGAAATTCTTTCCTCATATTTAAAATTATTGTTTCAAAATGGTGTTTATCAGTAGAGGAATTATTTTCTTGGCGATGCTTCAGGAGGCTCGGAAAGTGAAACAATGTTCCCCTTTCAAAATCCTGTGCAAAAATGGATAATTTGTTTTCGAATGTTATAACTTCTAACATCTAAAAAATTAAGTTTCCTTTTCCTTGTAGTTTGCGATTAAGCTGACTTAGATAAGAGGTAACGTCTACCATCAAATAAAAGTTTTGGATCCACTCATCGTCTGTTAGTTCTGGATAGTGAACGCCCTTCTCAAGGAGAAATGCTTTATTTTCTGAAAAAGAGACACGAAACGTTTTAAAACGTTCCTTCTTGATAACCAACGTACCTTGTTATGAAGCAGAAGATCAGCATACTCACTCTCCATTTCAAATAAAAATTCTTTAAATTGGTGATGATTTAGCTCTAATTATGAAAAATTATACACGTTCTCGATTTATACAAGAATTTTGATTTATCAAAATAAAATGTAATTTTTTCCTTACCAAGTTGTTTTAAATGAAAATATTATTGCGCCTTTCGTGGATATTTGTACCAGAGCCGGGCTTAAGGAGCCAAAGAGCCACATGCGGCTTTGGAGCCGCTCTTTGTCGACCACTGCCCTAGACCAGTGGTCTGCAAAGTGAGGTACGCATACCCTAGGGCAGATTGCGCCGGAACTTGGCTCCGGTACGTCTCAATTTTTGAGATAAATCACAATTTTAGCCGCAGCGCACCGGAGCCCTAAATGAAAGGTTTTTCTTTTCTGTAAATGAACCCCAATTTCAACTGACAAATTTTATTTTAATAACAATTATGTCTTAAACATCTATACTAAGTTCTGAATGCAAGCGTGTCTTTCCCTCCGACACAAACCTTGGACAGAGGTTGAGATTTTTAAGGAACCTGATCAGGTAGATGTCCACGGAAAACATAGCGGCAAAAACATCAGGGATAAAAACGTCGAGGAGAAAACAACGTCAGGCGAAAACGTCGTGGAACAAAACATCGTGAGAGAAAAGAAAGCAAAGAGAAAACATCGTATTACAAAATATCGTGGTCGAAAATAAAGCGGTTCAAAAACTTCACAGTTTAAAAACAACGCCGACGAAAATACCGTAATAAAAAAATAAAGCACCTACAAATCATCGCGTGACTATAACATCGTACACATGCGTTTTTAGGTTCTAAAAACTGTAAATGCATGTTCGCATAATGATTTGGGAGCGCAAGAAGAAAAGATGGATTTTTTTAATTCTATATTTCATATTTTTGAATGCACTAATAAATTTTTGCCGTAAAAATAAAAAGGAAACTTAAGTATTTAAAAACTGAAAATTAGTAGAAAATTAATGCAACTTATTGAACTTGATACGTAGAATTTTAAATTTACGTAGTTAATTAACAAAGGTCATTAATAAATTAGCCTTTTTACTTCCTTGTACGAAGTAAAAAGGAAGTATTGTAATCGCGAAAAGTTTCAGGCAGCATATTTCAATGGAAATATCCATTTTGACCGCTATCGAATGCAATTTAACGATGTTTTTGCGTGATATCTGTACGTAAGGACAGAATAAAAGACTCGTTTCCTCCAAAAAAATTATAAAACTGCTTGAAAATTAATTCTGAAGAGAATTTTTCGTGGCGTCTGTACGAACGTGCGTATGTACGTACGTATCTCGCATAACTCAAAAACGAGTAGCCTTAGAACGTTGAAATTTTGTATACAGGACTGCTATAACATGTAGATGTGCACCTCGTAGTTTGGTTGCAATCGGCCGCACCAAACGTATATAAATATATTTATATATATATCCACTCTGTTACCCGGCTCAATGATCTCAGTTTCTTTACTCTTATATGTTTGTAAATTGTACATTTTTTGCTTTAAAAATGATTGAATTATGTTATTTTTATCTTCCGGTTAAGGTTTTTATGTCTTTAGTAAATCTGTGTGCAATATTTTTAGAATTATCAACAATTTTAAAGTTGTTTAAGTGCCGCTAAGCCTTTTTTTATGGCGCCATTGATTGTTTACATTTGAAACAGCAGACTAGTGGATTTGTTCCCAATCTGGAGAAACTTAGCTTCGCTACAACAAAGATAACGCTTTCATTTTTTATTGCGAAATAAATTATGCTTAATCCTTTCTGGAATTTTTTCGAGGAAATAAGTGTTTAAGATTTACTTCGTCATTTTTAATATAGATATTTTGAGTTTTTATGTATTTTTGCCTTATCGCGAAGTGAGAACTGAATTAATTGAATGAGAAATACCCAATCGTCTGTGAAAAACTGTTTCTTTTTTGTTTTATTTGCTTAATTTCTTTTATACATCATTCTAGCTTTATTATAGTGTTTGAATAGAAAATGTGGCAACGATTACATAATTCTATTCTTTAAACGATATAAATTTTGTGCATTGTGAGTTATAATATGAACGAAATATATTACTGAAGGGGAGTCATCACTTTTGCGCAACACAAAATCCTGTCTTATATCGCCCTGTCTTATATTTAAAGAAATTAAATAATGAAGAATCTCCATAAATGTATGTATGTTTTTCGCATTGAGATAAAACAACGGTACCTAGAGCCATCAAAATTTGAATAGCGTAATCTTCCATGGAATATGCGCATGCGGAAGCCCTAATTTGAATTTAAAATTTGTTTTATTATCGATTTCAGATTTTGTAACACTTCATCGAATTTTTGATTAAAAACTAAACGATTTCAAAGCGAGCAAATGCAACACCGTACGAAAAAAAAAAAAAAAAAAAAAAAAAAAAAAAAAAAAAAAAAAAACCATTTTTATCTACAGTGCGTGAGACTCTGTATCGGAAATTCTAAAGACTTAAAATTAATGTCTGATATTGCTGTTGACCTGAATTTTATTGTTTGAGTACGTAGAACATGATATTTAATAAATAAAGGTAACACACAAAACGTTAAAAAAACGCCCCTTTGGACATAATTTAAAATCCGAAACCTTTCAGATTTTTTATTTATCGTGTTATCACTTGAGTGCGAGGTTCTCTCGTCGGTCGCTGTGCCTGGTTTCATTAGCGTCTGAAAAGCAAAACAAAATAACGGCAATGGCTTTAAAACGCATATTACACCCTATTATATTATTATATATTTGGGCAACTTATAATTGTTTTCATCTTAGGGGTACGCGATCAAAAAAATTTGGAGATCTCTACCGTAGATTGCCAGCTAGTTAATGTTTCCCAGCAAATAAAACGTTAGAAATTAGAGCCAAAGAGAAAGCTAAGCAACAAAATAGCTCACAGAACTTCATGTCTTGACCATCTGAGCCGGTTTTGATTATCGGTACGAAACTCGATAAGGAATTTTTCCGATAAACCTCTATAGATACTTTTAGCAGCTCAGACGGGATAGTGATTAGTGACGCTCACTACCTACCGGACCATGGTCTCGGGTTCGCATCCCGGAGAAGGCATGCATCGATGTAAGCTTATAATGTATGTCCTGTGAGGGCGCATTCAAAATATAGGACGACTCAAAATCCTGTCGAGAAGTTAACAGAGGAAGAGGAGTGGAAGACCATCGGATCGTCTCTCGGGACGCTTTCTCTAGAAATTCCAGTTGGGTTTATCAGTTGGCAAAGACCAGCGATATCTAATATGCCTACGAGGATATACAGATTCCTGCCTTTGTTCACTCCGCAGCTGTGGAGACTCTCAGAATTTTTAGAGGCTAGGAAAAGTCAGAAATTAGTGATACCCTCGCCGGGATTATAACAGCGCGACTTTCAATTTCTAGTTGGATGTGTTTTCAGTTACTCTCTGAAGGCAGTCAAGAAGGAAGAAGAAATTCCTTAAATTTTCCCACACTTAAAGGGTGATTGGGAAAGAGTGCATCATGCCACGAAATCCAGATGGTGACGAATTATCGTCTACCACATTTTACTTCGGACGGCTCTTGTAAAGTCTTTTATAATGTTTAGAAGCCATAGTGAAATTAGAGAAACCTGCGATGCCTTCGCTTGGGTTCGAACTTCGGAACTCCTGACTGCCACCCGGACATAATACCAATTATTACATCACGGAAATATGCGCTACGCAAGGGGAAAGTTTCTTACACACGTTTCTCCCAGAAGCGAAATCTTCCACTTCATCTCCTACGTGAAACAAAGCTCCTCAGATCAGTTTCCCCAAACCTTGTGATGTTGCGTGGCCCCCAACTTGCCGCAACAATAGTAGTGACTGCTATGAACTGGAAAGTACACAAACTCTTAAGAAGGGTTTAACTCCCTTTTTATTCCACTTTAGAAGTTACAGATGCGTTCACTTGACGCTCACAAACTACGCCGACCCGGCGGTTAACTAAAAATCGAAAAGTACAACTAAAAATAAATAATCAGGATGAATAAATAACAAGGTTCATAACCTATGAGGCTCTATAAACGTGACTAACTTAACCGCGTTCTAAGATACAACTGAGATTTCAGCAAACTTTCTGAATAAGAAGTTGAAAGATTCAACTAACTGCCGAGGTAGGCTCACAGGCCGAAACGCGCGGTTCTTAAATTTCTACCTAGCAACCTTCACGCTCGTGAATCAAGAAAGCACACCTACAAACTCGTTTCCCTTCTATTTAACTTAAATTACTTCCGCTGAAAATTTGAATACTTTGCGCGTTCTACTAAAATTTACATACTCTGGCATTGGCAATTCCAGGGGAAAGTAAAGGCTTGACAGGAAAGATAGCTTAAACTTAAAATAAATGTTAATTAAAATAAATATAAACCCTACAACCTAGTAAAATATTGGCTTACGTAAGCGAAACAGAACGTTGAACGCAACTGGGGGGGGTTGCGGCTAGAAGCTCACATTCAAGCTAGCGATGGGAGAAACGAATTTCTCGAGAAAATTATTTATTGCAACGGACATCACTAAATAAGATAAAGCAGCCAGACTGGGTACTGTTTAGTAATTAGAAGTAATCATTGCTACTATTCATTGCTAGTAATCATTACTACTCTGAACTCAAGTGTGCGAGCTGGAGTTTTACGTAAGAGTTGGTTGTTTGTATGCATCTTTCCCTCTTTTAGTAGATGTAATATCGATCTACCTCTAATGGTGCACTTTGGGCAACGCTGTAGATGAAGAAACGGTCAAATGGCGAATGCGTTCAACCATAGCATGAATAGCACGTTCCTGGCTATTTTGGGTAAGAAACATTAAAAGGATTTCTGCTTACAAGAAACCTGATAACACCGCAATGGAAAGAACACTTATGAGGGTGAGGAAATCGGAGAAGTAAAACTACTTATTGTTTATGGAGGAGACCTACTTGTGGTTTATGTCACATTTTTGGAGACATTTGTTTCTGCCAACAATCAAAACAAAAGAAATAAACAGGGCAAAAATAAACATCAAAGTAGCTCACAGAAGTTCAAGGTTTGACCATCTATGCAGATTTTTTTAGAATGGTCTGTTTTGCATCGAATCGCATCTAGTATAAGTTTTGTAATATCCATTGGTGATCTACAGAGGATTCCAGCGAGCTTTTCGAAATTTATCTCTATTTTGCGAGTTCTCTTTTTTGGGGGGGAGGTTGCTTGTTCATTTGCTAAACTCAGTGGCGCAACAGCCCTAGTTGGGCAAGACCAGCAGTGCCCCGGAATCTGCTTTCTTGCCCGTGGGCCCAGGTGCGTAAGCATATGCCCTAAACAAGTAGTCAGCTTGTTGCAGGACCCCCAGAGTTTAGTCCCCAAGCGAACTTGGTACTCATTTTATCGACCCAAGGGATGGAAATCAAGGGATGAAAGGCTGAGTCTACCTTGCCCACCCCGGGGTCAAACCCCGGACCCGTGGTGCTGCTGCGCGATGCGCTAGCCACTGCGCCAGCGGGCCTCGCTTGTTTATTTATTCAAAGGAAAACACACGTCTTTCATGTCAAAACTGTACTTTGGCTGACATTAGCATTTTTCTTGAGAATGTATTTGGTAAGTTTTTTTTTTTTTTTTTTTTTTTTTTTTTTTTTTTTTTTAAAGTTCAGACAAAGGCGTAGTTCGGTCCGCGTTTGTCTTCCGAGTCCCGACCTGCTGCATGGGCGTTTTCGTAGCGTTTCCTATGTGAAACGAATGTACGAGGCAGTTTCTTTTAGAATGTTCTCCCCGAAGGCATCTCTTCCCTTTACCAGATAGCCCTTCCTTTGCCATAATCAAAGGAACAAAACCGAAAAAACACATTATAAATAACCTAAATTTTAAACAGAAGCTGGTAAATATCGTGTTTTATCATTAATATATGTTGGGTACGAAGTTCTTTAACATCGAAATCACAGAATGAAGTCGTGTTGCTTATATTTCATTGAAAGTTGGAAACTAAGAATTTTTTTTTTTTTTTTTTTTTGGCGATACAACATATTTCACATTTAATAATAATCTCCTGAAATAGAAACCTTTATAACTGAATTTAACTTGATGGTAAAAACTTCTTTGAAAAATAATCGCTCAATGTTTCAACTTCCTAGAACAGTGGAAGTGGTATTCAAACTTTTTGGCAGTGCGACCCAATCTGGGATATCGAGGAAACATACCGAATGAGTCGCTAATATAATCAAAAATCTAATTCTGATTGCTCAAAAAACTAGCACTACATAATATTAGAAATCAAGACGATGTTATTTTTTTTATTTCATACAAAACAAACATTAGTGTCAAAGCAAGTACAATAAAGTGAAAAATCAACTCTAGTTCTCAAACATTTAGTTGAAAAACCGACTATCATTCGTCATTTATGAATTAAATTAAAATGTGCCTGTAACACGTCGACGTCATCATTATTTATTGTAACATTTCATAATCATCATTTCTCATTTTCAACCACATGTCCGATTTCTTCGTCGCCATGTTGAGACTACGACGGGAACAGAATCAACAACATCCATACAAAACTGCACTTCCTCTTCACTAACACTCTCCTCCGAACTAAATCCCATACAGGGTGAATATGAACAAAAGGGCAAAACTTTAGGGTTTGATAGAAGGCAGCTGCACGAGCAATATTCATCATAGAATGTATGGCCGGAAAGCAAACGTCGAGCCTCTGAGTGACATTGTAAATAGATTGTACAAAAAGGGTCGGTCCTTGCACCCAACGCATTTTCTACCGTGGATTGCTAGTTTTGCAAACCACGAAATTTCCAAGGCGATGAGTTGATCGAGGTTGTCCCATAGCTTGGCCACCGAGATCACCGGATCTCTCGTGTTAGAACATTTTCCTGTGGGAGCATATGAAAAGCCTAATCTGCGAGTGCCCCACTGAAACCAGTATGGATCTAGTAGCCGGAATCGCCGTTATTGCCGGAGAATTGGGGAAATACCTGGTATCTTCGCAAATGTGCGTCAACCCCCCTCTCGCAGGTATGAAGTCTGCAATACAGCTGACATAAGATCTTTTGAGCATATTTCTGTTAATAAAATGTTTTCTGAACTATTTCCTGTCATTCTTGTGTTAATTCTTTAAATATGTCAGTGGAAAACTACCCTTCAACGTCTCACCGCTTGCATTCCGACCATACATTCTATAACAATTCTATTCTTCTATCACCCCTAAAGTTTTGCTCACTTATTCAGATTCACCCTGTATATTAAACTTAGGCTCCGGACGTGTTCTGAAGACAAGAGAATCTTCGCCACTCCACTCGTCAGCTAGAAACACAATAATATCCCACAGTTTACACCAATCAGTAATGCTCTTTACACTTGCCCAGACAATAGCCAAAGTAAATATGGCTTCTTTCAATATGATTTTTTTTTAACTCATGGACAGTACTTCAAAATTCATACATTGCCGCTTCAAAAGGGATGGATGCTTCTTCTTATATTCTGGAGAACTTATTGGTTTGATAAGATATGTTACATTGGGCGGCAGAAATATGATATATATCTTCTATTCAAATCTTCTTGTCTTTCTAATTGCTAGCCCACTGAACTGCAAGAGTTGCATTCTTTTTATAATGATTATGTTGATGACAATAAAATTAATCCAAAAGCTTTGAATTAAAACGTTTGACGATTTTAAAATTCAGATTCGTATGAGAAAAGAAATGTGAAATTTGAGCCTGGCTCCCAAATTGCGAAATATATTAACCAAATTTCTTTGTTAAAAGTATAAGCCATAACGTTTCTAAATTTCAAATGCCCTTCTGCCTGGATAGTGGCAAGTGTCTGTGACTGCCTTATGGAAGAGCCTGTGCTCAAATCCTGGAGAAGGCATAGATGTTTGTAATGTATAGTGTCGAGTTGTGTTGGATGTTTGTAAATATATAGGGATGGGGGCACTAAATATGAGGCGAACCGAAACTCCTCTCGAGCGGTTGGTGGTAGGAGTAGAAGTGTGGGAGACCGTCGGATCCGTCATCCCGGTTGCTATCCATCTAAACTGAAGGCAGAACTGAGCAAAGTTTTACTTTCACCTGTATGGTGTTAAAAGCTCTTGCCAACGACAGACGCCATCTTGCACTCCTTGCCACGAAGAATTTCGTGGGCTTGTTCTGATATCACTGCCGGACAAGTGATATAAGTCACAACAACAACGAATTTCAAAAGGTGGCCTCACATCTTTTACATAGTATAAATTTTAGGCGAATTTTGTAGACTGTTTAATCTCTTTTTCCCATATATATTTATAAACCATATGAAAAAGTATTTTGTTTTTTCAATTCGTTCATTATTTTATGGAGTAAATAAAAGCTTATTTTACTTTCAAAAAATAATTGTTTTATTAAAATGAAAAACAGTACTTAAATGTATTTTGATAGAACAGTCCTAGAGTTTTTATATTTCAGAAAAGCAATGTAATAAATGTGTTGAACAAAATCAGATTAATGACATAAAATTCCACTTCTCAGATTGCTTAATGACTTAAAGTTGTAAAATGCCATCTAAAAATGACTACGCCTTACATCGTTTTAAAATATTTATATTACAGTAATTACATTTTTTTTACCTTAAGAAGAAGAAAATTAAGCGAGGTTTCTTCAAAACAATGAATTCCTCTGTGAATTCTTTATTCTTAACAATAGTTAATTTTCCAAGACCTTAATGACATTAATTTCTAAGATGAATAAGTTTCTTGGATGTTAATTTATAAAATGGTCTTACATTTCTGTAAACAAGCCATTTACTACTTGCTTGATTAAAAATACTTAACTTTCCATATTATTTCTCTTGAGCAACAAATGTTGCCTGCTTTGAAAAACGCGTTTAGAAAGCGGACAGAACATCTTCATTTAATCCAAAATTGAAGATGTTTAACCCAGTTTTCAGTACATTTTAAAATATAACCATCATATCTAGATGCTCGAATGTTTAGACTTGTTTGGTATGTATTGTTGTTTGCGTGCGTACGGGTTCCTAATAAATTGAATGCACACAGAATTAATGATAGCTTGATAAAACTTATTTTACAAAACGGTTACAGTTTAGGAACTTTTCCCCAAAACAGTCGTACAACTCTTCACGGTATCAAAGGGTACAATCAGTAGTTAGACTTCAAACTACTAGGAACGTTACCCGCAACGTAATGCAAAGCGCATCTAAACAGCCATGCTCAGCTGAAGGAATCTCAGTGCTCCAAGCTCACGCGCAAATAAAAGCAGAGAACAGATGCTCTCTCCGGAACTGTATAAGAATCCGAGATTGTATAAGAACTGTAGTAAGAAATTTAAGGAAATTATGCTTTTCTGTTAGGAGTTAAATTTTTCTGTAAATAATTCTCTCAGATCATCTCTATTGGAAGTGAGTAATTAACTTTCAGCGACTGTAAGATTTTTTTTTTTTTTTTTTTTTTTTTTTTTTTTTTTTTTTTTTTTAAGTCCAAAGGGGCTTTGTCCCTGAAGGACTATTGTTTTCGTTTTGCAATTTTGCGTCGGACTCATAAACGTCGGTTCACTTTTCAAACTGTTGCCACAAAATGTTAGAGTCCTGCATTATATTTGAAGAAATTAAATAATGAAAAATCTGCATAAATGATTGTCTATTTCTCGCATTGTGATAAAACAATGGTACATAGAGCCATCGAATTTTGAATGACGAAATCCTACTGCGAATATGGACATCTGAAATCCCAAATTTGGAATTTGTTTTATTATAGATTTTATATTTTGTAAAACTTTAACGAATTTTTGATTTACAAACTCAATGCTTTAAAAGCGAGAAATGGCAACGTTATATAGAAAAAAATACTTTTATCTCCAGCTCGCGAGACTGTGTATATCGGAAATTCTAAAGATATGCTTAATTTAACATTATTTTGCGATATTGCTCTTGAACTGAATTTTATGGTTTAAGTGCAAAGAACATGATATTTAATAAATAAAGGTAACACTCAAAACGTTAAAAAAACGCCCCTTTGGACGTAATTTAAAATCTGAAACATTTCAGATTTTTTTTTTTTTTTCAAGAATTAGGATAATTTATTTATTTTAAAAGGAATTATTTCCAACTTTTTACAGCTGACTACATAATATAGCTGCTTTCTGAAATAGTAATCAGAAAGTTTGTGTTGCCACAAATATTTTTATAATTTAATCCACTTTGTGACAAAATGTTTCGTCATGTTTCCTCCTTGCGCGAACAATTTAAAACATTCTGTTGCATAATTTAATTCCATATTTAATATATAGCTTTTATAACATTTGAAAACTACTGTGAACCTAAAATTCTAAAAATTTCATGTTAAATTTTTATTTTATTTGGAGTCGAGTTTATAAAATGTATTTTATTAAAAAAATCTGTAATGTTTTCGTCCATAAAATTTTTCAATATTAAAATATTCATCAGATTTTTGGTCCAGTTAGAAAATAGTGCCCATATAGAGAATTCCATCCAATTTCAAGTATCATCCATTAGCCATTTTTAAAATATCATGCGCGCAAGGTGGAAACATGGCTAAATATTTTGTCACAAAGAGGATTCAATTACAAAAATATTTGTGGCAACACAAATTTTCTGGTTACTAGTTTCCAAACCAGCTATATTATGCAGTCAGCTGTAAAAGGTTGGAAGTAATTGCTTTTAAAATAAATAAAATATCCCAATTCTCGCAACAGTCGCATATTCGAAGATCATAAGGGGTTTAAAGGTGTATGAGCCCTCTTAACTTATTGTGTTTGATGCTTGTTATTGTACAGTTTTGTTGTTTCCACTACTTATGTTACTGATTTATAATTAGAAAGGGTTTTACGTAGAACAGACGTATCTGACATTGAATTCATCTATGCTTTTGTAAACTGTAACGGTTACTTGTAGCCTATTACTTTCTTATATTGTACAAATAGTCGGTTTTATTTGTGACGCACATAGTATTTGTTGTATGGTACTGAAATCGTTCTTAATCATGTATATATCATGATTATATTGTTTGCATTTGTCTTAGCGATGCCAGCAAACCTAAACTAGAATAATTATTTTGTATACCTTTTTGCACTTCTCTGAATTGAATAATTGACCTGTTTTTGTGAATTTGATTGGTTTTACTTGAGTTCTCTATTGTAAAATTTGCATTTAAGGCAGTATTTTATAATAATTTTCTTTGAATTATTTTTGAATGCATTTGGTTTTTGAATTTGAAATTTTTCATATCTTTATGTTGGCATTATTCTTGTACTGTATTTCTATCGCGTTGCCAGCAAACCTGATGTAGAGTTTTTATATTACTTGGAGTCATTTTGTTTTTAAACCAAATTTATGTTTTGTATTGTAGTAATATCTCAGGTTCAGTGTATTTTATGATAATATTGTTCAGTTATCAAAATTATTGGTTCTTAATTCTGAATTCATATGAAGAAATTTTATTTGGCAGTTTATTATTGTCTTAGTTTACCTTTATGCATCTTTTCTAAATTGAATGGTTCTTCGTGAGATTGTGAATCTAATTGAAATTAATTGTGTATAATACAGTAATGGATGTATTATATTTTGTTTGTACCATAGTTTTTATTTAAATTAGTTGGACTCGGTTTTGAAAGTATTTCGTGTTTGCAGTACAAATTATGAAAGTATACTCGGTTTATTGTTTGAATGCTATAGGTACTACTTGTAACATGCTTTCTTTAGGGTTTATTAATGACTATGTTACTTATGTCCTTGTGTTCTTGAAGGCCTTGTATGCCACTGGAAACTTATTTTGCTTAGTGATAATAAATAGCTTCTGGAGGCAGGGGTTTTAATCCGTGTAAGGCAGACATCATGTCAGCTAGGTAATGGAGCCCCTGTTCTCTGGTTAACCGTTACTGTATAAGAATCTCTCCGGAAGTGTATAAGAACCTTCAGAATTTGAAGAACTGTATAAGAATACAGTTTTCACCCGGACATCGAGATATTTCTGATACTTTCTGCTTCTCAAAATTACTACAAGGCATATGAGGGCCGAATACGTTTACAGTTTGTAAAGTTTATCCTAAGTTTATAACAATTATTTTTTAAGCTCCTTTCCTATCTCTCCTAATTTCAGCTTTCAAATTCCTCATCAGAATGTGTTTTTAGAATCGCGTTAAATGCAAATGAGGAAGTCGAAGTTCCACTCACTTCGAGAGAAAGAATCAGAGTTTCTGACTAGCACATGTTTGCCTTTTGACCACGTCTCACTAAACTGTTACTACGCTCGACCATATTACGGGCCCTTGATAGCTTCGCTAGCTAATTCGATATTTAAGGGCCAACTAGTTGATTTGTGTTAGCTTCGTCTAAATCTCTTTAGTTAGTCATTAGTTAAGTTCTTACTCCTTACACTTTTGAGTTCAACCCCAAGTGGAGGCTTTGCTGTACGCCCTGGAAAGGGGCGGAGTGTATATCTTTATTTTGAGCAACAAAGGGTAATTAGCCCTTCTTGAGTTTTAAGCTTCTGTTTCTGGACTAAAAAAGTAATGTATGCTATAAATATTCAACTGGTCTTCATTTTCTGATGTTTTGTAGCAACTGCAAGTTCTATTCAAAACGTTCGCGGAACATGCTTCTAGAGCAATTTCACTTGAAATGTAAAAAATTATTATTTGATAGTTTTGGAACTAATATTCATTGGAACACCTACACATGCTCCAGCATTTCCGACATTCCTGGAAAAATTGGGAGAAAGCCTTTTCAGGTATCTTCTTTAAATTGGCCATTTCGTCACTTTGGATAGCTTGAAAATGAGTATGCTGTCGTCATGATTGGTGTAATGGTTAATGACGCTCGCCACAGTACCGATTGGCCCGGGTTTGAATCCACGAGATGGCATGGATGTTTGTAAGTGTATCGTGTCTGTGCGGCATGTGGACACTTAAAATACACAGCTAGCCGAAAGTCCTCTCGAGTGAATCATTGGTAGGAGGAGGGGTGGGAGACCCTCGGGCTGTCCCTCGGAGCTATTTGTTCCGTCAAAACTGGAACAGAATTGCACAGTTGGGGGGGGTGACCTGATGACCAATGGTGAAATTCTGGTGTCGTACCCACTTTACCTGTACTTACAAAGAGAATGCTTAAACCTTCTAACAGCCAAATTCAAATATGGCACAATTCGCGAACATGGCACGATTGTTCTCGCGAATGTTTTAAATAAAGGGACATTTTAGTTCTAAAAGTTTGTTTCTTATTTAAAAAAATTAAAATCCGCATCTGTGTTGATTGGAGCGTATCACTGACATACCAAATTGTTGATTGTATATGACTTTTAAAAAAAAAGTCCAAATTTATAAGACATCCTGTATTTCATTTTATACATGAACTACACTGGTTATCATAAATTAAGGAAAAATCACAAAAATAGCGATATCTCCCTCAAAAATAAGCCAAACCGTGTAAAATTTGAATATGTTGCCAAGTAAGAGTAGCTGAGTAAAATTGCAATATACAAATTAGTGGCGCTGCACTCGGAATATGTCATCTGCGAGGAGAATAAAAGTCCATGTTTGAGAGTAAGCCCACATATTTTACTGTGATAGTGACATCAGAAATGTGAGATAGCCAATTCGTAACAATGACCTCCAGGCATCATTTGCCTGCAGAGCTACGATGGAGAGCCATTGAGAGACTAGAGGCAGGATAAAGTCAAACAGAAGTGGCCAGATGGCTAAATGTGAGTTCTTCTGTGGTTCATAGACTTTGGTGGCGATTTCAAACCACAAATTCGGCATCTAGGAGGTTAAACCAAGGACGGCTAACAGCTACGACGAGCGCCGATGACCGATATTTGACATTATGTGCACGCATGAATAGAACCGCTACTCCGACTCTTCTTAGATCCTCCCTTGCTGCAGCCACCGGAAGGTTGGTGCCAACGTCAACTGTGCGTAGAAGGCTTCACGAAGGTGTTCTGTATGCGAGACGACCAGCCATTTGCGTGCCGCTCCCGTCATGTCATAAGAGGGACTGTTTGCAGTAGGCATGACAACATGTCCACTGGACGCCTGATCAATGGAGGGCTGTTCTCTTTACGGATGAGTGCAGGTTTAGTCTAAAAAGCGATAGTAGGCATTATTTGATATGGAGAGAACCTGGAACCCGTTATCATCTGTCAAACACCCGTTAAAGAGATGCATACGGAAGAGGCAGTGTCTCTGTTTGGGGTGGAATCTCTTTGGGTGGACGCACAGACCTCCATGTCTTTCCAACGGAAACCGTGAATGCTCCGGTTTATAGAGATGACATCTTTGATGCTTATGTGCACCCATGTGCCGGGGCAATAGGTGATGCTTTCCTATTACAGGACGATAACGCAAGACAAACAGGGCTCGCATCGTAGATGATTATCTTCAACAGGAAACAATTATGCGCATGGAGTGGCCAGCTCGATCCCCGGACTTGAATCCTATCGAGCACGTTTGGGATGCTTTAGAGAGATGTCTAGCTGCTCTCAATCTGCGGCCTCAGACCCTTGCCGTGCTTGCACCTGCTTTGCAAGAGCAATGGCTCTCGCTTCCTATGGAACTGATAGACCGCATAATTGAAATCATCACGCATCGCTGTATGTGCTGTATTGCTTCTAGAGGCGACCATATTCCATATTGAAGGTACTTTTTCTATAGCAAACTGACACCTTCGATTTGTTTATTTTATACATATGTTAATTTCTATACTACCATTTAATTGTCTGGTAATTTATTTTTATGTTATTTGATACCTTACTATATGTTGTAATGTATTGGGTAAGTTTCACAAAATTCTACATGTAACTTTTCAGTTATCGTTATTTTTGTGATTTTTCCTTAATTTATGATAACCAGTGTATTATATGTCCCTTTTATGGGAAATTTATTTAATGGGAATTTATTTAAGTACCTTAATCATATCTGTAACCTTCGACAAAGTACAAGATATTAAATCTAGTGCTAAACTTGTTTTATTTAATCTCTCGATATATGGCATATGCGAGAGACGTTTACAATGGCAACAAAACCATTAACATGGCAACATTAAACTGCAGTTAAGAATAGATTTACAAAGCTTGTATCAAATACTTACAAATAATCACATCTTATACAATACCTGTGATATATTGTAGCAATGTTATTTAAAGAGTTAACTGACACGATTTAATGACTGAGTATATCCCTTCACTTAGCGTGCACTTAGACATGCATGACTTTGATATGCATATGGCTACTTACATGATCAAACAGGTAGCTTTACTCTCCGAAAACGTTCCGAAATTGCACGCAAATCGAATCTTGGAATATACTTGTGCCCTTGGGAGATGCTCAAAGGAAAATGTTATCTTTCCCAGCACCCTCGTTGAATCATTACATGTATAAATTCTCTCGGATCGTGCTTTTGATAGCGGACTAGAACACGAAATGAATTAATTACTACCAGCCTGGATGAGTTAACGGTTTTAAGGCATGAAACACTAGTAGTCATAAAATTTTTTATGGTTAATCAAACAGGTTTGTCATTAATTTACAACTTAATCTAATTTTATGAGTGTTGAAAATTAAAATCAGTGTTTAAAACTCATGCAAACATCTCGCGCATCGTTTATATGAAGTAAAGTTCGAAGTATAAGGAATCTTTCTTTACTCTGAAACGTAGATTATCCGGACAACACGTGCTTAAATAATCGGTTATTCGAGTTCGTTAAAATTCGTTTGGAAAGAATTCGATAGCGATTGCGATAGATGTGCAGACGATACAGATATAGTGAAGGAAATCCTTCAAAATTATCCAGTCGCTGTACGCTTAATATTTCAGAATTTAGAATTTATTTATTCTAACCTTTTACACAGGTTTACTTTGATCGTAAAGAAGAAATATTTAAATTTGCTATCACTGTAAGGAATGGCAATCTCATCTAGTTCCTTGTTCTTAAAAATACACATTATAGAATGCACAACTCTTGTTGTTTCACTTCTGGTAGAATTAGCTTTCTTTCCATATAACTTTGAGCCTTCCGTTAGCATTGATTACTTTTTAGCCTAAAGGAGAGTTAACTCAGAAGGGCTATTAGTCTCGAAACGGGATTTTCAATTGAATTAGGTTAAAAAAACGAATCACTTTTCAAACTGTTGTCACCAAATATTATCGCCTTGTATTATTTTAAAAGAATTTCTATAAAGAAGAATGTGCTTGAATAAGATACGTTTCTAGCATTGTGAAAAAAAAACGACGGAACTTAAAGCTATCAAATTTTTAGTAACATAATCCTCCACCCAAACACTAGCAACTGGAAGCTCGAATTTTGCATTTCGAATTACTTTTTTATTATCTATTTCACATTTTGTAAATCCTTAACGAATTTCTGATTAACAAACTCAACAATTTCAAAGCGAGTAATTGCAACACTATGCGGAAAAAAAACATTTTTGCCTTCAGCACGCAAGAATGTGTATCGGAAATTCTAAAGATATGCTGTTTTTAAATAGTCGCTCGTTAGTGCTGTTGAATTGAATTTTATGTGGCTTAAATGCGAAGAACATAATGCTTACTAAATAAAGGTAACACATAAAACGTTTAAAAAAAAAAAAAAAAAAAACCGCCTCTTTGGACGTAATATAAAACCTAAACACTTTCGGATTTTTTTTTTAACCTTTTATTTTTTTATCTTTAATCCTGACACAATGAGGCTCGGATGAATTTGTATGAGGAATGAGATGAAACAATAAATCTAAAATTACGTTCAGTGGAATCGTTAATGACAAAAGAATTAAGCTATGGGAATTTCTTTATTTTGCAACTTTTACTGTAAATTAAGCTTATGTCTAAGTTTGTTTCCTTGCAGCAAAGCGATAACGTCCATGTTATTGTATTTGAGCAGGATAATTTTCTTTATATCCTAAACTGGAGTATTCTGGGTTGTGAAACATTATCGGACTACAGAAAACTTCGTTTGGGGATTTATCTTGATTCATTCGTTTCTTTCTCTGTGAACGTTATAATCCTAAAAAGAGCAAACTGGAATTGCATCAAGGGATTCCGCTCCCAATGCATTGCCTCTCTTAATTAGAAGCTTGATATCTATGATGACATTTCAATATCAGAAAATTTTTCGTACGTCAAAGGAATAATACTTACTGCAACAAACTCTTCGATTCAGATGAAAAAAAAAATTAAATATAGGATTCTGTGATATACTCTGTAAACCGCATACATGAGAAACAGTTGAAGGTGGTTCGAAAACATAGAGAGCTAACGAAAGAGCTTACAGAGTGAAATGCCATTGAATTAGAGATACATCATTAGTAACGAATTGCTGCTTCTTTGACACTGATAATAACTGCTATGCTATACTGATATTGCCATACTAGACTTGTTGAATCCATATGTCCCATATTAACATACAGTATAAGAGACATTACTTCAACACAAGTGTTTCACAGGTATGGTCTGCCAACTGCTCGTAGAATTTCCCTTAAATTAGTCAAGGATGCTGCTGATGAATGACGTGCATTCACTCCTTTCCCGGAATATCTCAAAGATGTTCAATGAACTTTAAACCATACTATGACTTTAGACTATTCAGGTAACCAGAGTCCGTCAATCTCCGTTATCGGAGAGGCACTATAACAAGACATAGTAACAACACAATCCTTGTATTCCCGTGGTTGTTCCTTGAGTTGAGTACTCGGCTAATTGTCGATGCTGGAACTTTTGTTGGAGTTTCTATCCCTTCAAATAAGAACTTGAGTTCTAGGACCTTCCACGATCTAGGTCATTTTGGCATAGGAACAACCTACAAGAATCACAGGACCAAGACCAATTAAGATTTTTAGATGTTCTAATCACAAAAGGTTTTGATGTCTCTGCATACAATTGTAGAGTCAATGGGGTTATTTTGAAGCAGGAGACAAAAACGAGCAGTGCCCTTACGAATACGCACGAGTGTGCTACCCGTCATTCCACGAAGCCATGCTGAAAGGAGGGAGAAAATGCCTTATACGTTTACCATACTACTAATTTTTCTCCCAAGTCCTTCGCCCAGCGACTTGGTTTAGCTGCATCATACATTCCATGATAATACCAGCATTAAAAAAGCTTTCTGGTGCCCCCTTTTTCTTGAGTCCCTAAGCACTTTACTATGCATGGGCTTGTTTTGCTTACTGGTTAATCCATATTTGCACAATACATATAACTATTGTACAAATCTCTACAAAAACTCGGTATCGAAGGGCATCGATACAGGCAAATTTATAGAAGGTACACAGGTGACGGAGTCACCTGGTGTCCCACAAAGGTAAGCACGTATATGTCCCACGCCCTCCTCTATCTTGAAGTGGCAGATCCCGAGTCCCAGGAGGCATGCTTCTGGAATGCATTTGCTTCTCTGTGAAGTCGCAGGAACAAACAGGGATCTTTCAGATGGCTGCAATGTACTGAATTTTTGGAGTTTTTAATACACCGAACCTAAAACGTTTTTAATCATTGGATTAGAAATATATTACCTTCGTGAAGAGCTTTCTTAATCCTATCTAACTTTATAAGTGGGAGAAATCACGAAAAGGGCCCCACATAGCCAAGAACGCAGTTAAGTTTGTTCTGGTCTTAGTAAAAGAATCAGTGATAATGTTCAGTACTCCTGATATTTTTTGTTCAGATTGCTGAAGATTGTTGAAGCCTGTGTTTGACTGGATGCCCATATAATGGATTTCGTCTCACTGTAGAAATCTCTGTCAAAAAGTAGCTAATTGCTTTTTAAAGTAAGGGCACTACACTGCGCAAAAAAAAAAAAAAAAAAAAAAAAAAAAGGCACAGTTTTATATCTTCTGTTCTTCTGTTCAAATTTCGTTTTTCATGTCCCGAAAGCGTGACTGTGGATATGTCGCGCCTTTTGCTATTTATATATAACATTGTTCTAACATAGCGATTTTGGCACAAAATCGGACTTTTTCTGAAATGGCATGACAATTTTTTTTCCAGATTTCAATTCTATAACTCAAATTATGCCTATATATTCAATTTCGTAAAATTTGGTGCGAAATTTATAGAGATATTCAAAAATTTATCTTGTCATATTTTTTTCAGTTTGTGCCAAGTGTTTGTGCCAACCTATTTTCACTTGGCGAACTTCTTAATTTATGGCAACCTATTTTCCTTTTCCTTTTTACATTGTGCACGAGGGAAATAAGTCACATCGTTTCCACTTTCAAATAATTTAAAAAAAGTGCCTAAACCGCATTTCATGTTTTATCGCTTTCAACAAATGTGCCAAATTTCAAAACGCGCTAACATATAAATTCACGTATATCTTCGGAAATTTTGAATAAAAAACTCTATTTTTTTGCAGGTTTACTTAAAAATGCATCTACTTTAAGATGATGGCAAAAATTGTATAGGTTACAATTCAAAATGTTTTTCGAAAAATTTATAAAACTTATTTAAAAATACAAATTTAAAAAATAAATCATAAAAAATGGGCGAAGTTTATTTGGAATGAGCATAAATTTCGAAATGTGAAGGGAATAATTAAATAAGTTTAATAAAAAAAGAGAGATTAATAAATATATACGAAATTTAATTAACATTGAGCAGCTCAAATTTTGAGAGCTAATATTTTAAAAAATACTCTTGCGATGGTTACAAAACTTGACAGTTTGGCATAATTTGAATCATAGAATCGAAATATGGAAAAAAATTGTTATGTCATTTCAGTTAAAGTATGATTTTGTGTCATAATACCTATATTAGAACAATGCTACATATCCTAAGTCGCGGTTTCAAGACATGAAAAACGCAAGTTGAATTTCGTCAATCGGCCCAGTAGAACGGGAGATACTGTCCCTTTTTTTATTCCAAAGGGATTTGAGTCCCCGAAAGATTATTACTTTCGTTTTGGCATTTTGCGTCGGACTCCTATAAATGTCGGTTCACTTTTCAAACTGTTGCCACCAAATGTTAAAGTCCCGCATTATATTTGAAGAAATTAAATAATGGAAAATCTGCATAAATGTATGTATATTTTTCGAATTGTGATAAAACAACGGTACATAGAGCCATCGAATTTTGAATCCCGTAATCCTACTGTGAATATGGGCATGTGGAAGCCCAAATATAAAATTTGGAATTTGTTTTATTATAGATTTCATATTTTGTAAAACTTTAACGAATTTTTGAGTAACAAACTCAATGGTTTAAAAGCGAGCAATGGCAACACTTTACGGGGGGGGGAACCTTTTTATCTCCAGTGCGTCGAACTGTGTATCCGAAATTCTAAAGATATGCTCATTTTAAAATTATTTTGCGACATTGCTATTGAACTAAATTTTATGGTTTGAGTACAAAGAACGTGATATTTAATATATAAAGGTAACACACAAAACGTTAAAAAAAAGCCCCTTTGGACATAATTTAAAATCTGAAACATTTCAGATATATATAGTATATATATATATATATATATATATTTGGGGGGCGCAGTGTACCTGTTGTTTTTTTTTTTTTTTTTTTTTTTTTTTTTTTTTTTTTTAAGATTATCATAACTTTGTTGTCTCATTCGGTCAACTATTTATTATCAGATGGTACAAACTAAAGATGATATTTAGACTTAGGATGAAAAAAAATGGAAAGCGTAACATAAATTGCTGTTCGTTTTTCCTAAATAATGGCTATCGTCACAATTCCATGGATTTTCACCTGTTGAGTTTCTTCAGTCACATTTCTATAAATGTAGCACTAGACTAATCGTTTTCATCACTAAACACATTGCATCTAGAAATGGAAGTGAATGTATGAAAAATATTGAACAACTTACAGTATTATGGCCAAATGGTGTGTTAACAATAGCGTAGGTCTTGTAGACGCCTGCGGCACCTGGAAACCACATATGTTGTCTGTTCTATCATATTGTAACCAGTTTTATGTTCCTCTACTTGTATTATAAGATATAAAAAGTCAATTTTAATGTTTATTTTAAATATTATTTACGAGCTTGAAAATTTCAAATTTTTTAAGTGTCCTTCAATGACACTTTTATGGGGCAAAATTTAGGTAAATTAATTCTTGCATATTTTTGTATGATAAGATTAGATAAATCACGTTTATTTCCCTAACTACGAATTTCATTTTCTATAGCTTTGACCTTTAACTAAAAGAGTCGACGTGAACCGAATAAGCAGCACCTGATATGCCGAAGATTAATGAATCTTCTCACATCCTAATTTTAAACTAAAAATTTTAGATGCCGTCAGCGAATTGGGAGCTTTTCAAATCCTCATCTGCGTTTGGGCAGGAAAGCTATTAAACGCCTGTGTTATTCATGATCTTCCAACTGTTATGTTTTATATTAAATAACGTCTTCAGAAGAAAAGAATTAAATTTCATTTGTGCCTTGAAGTTGTCTGGTGTTTCATTTGGTAGGCTTACCCGGAATCCTTGACGACAATAAAGGAAGGGATAATTAAATTATATTCTCATCAGTATGCTAGGTTGAGTTTTATTAGCCACTGTTAAAAAACATTTTAAAACTTTTATTTGTACATTCATTAGGAGAGAATTAAAAATATCTAACTTTCAATATTGTGTACCGCGTCTTTTATTTTAATTCTGAATTAAAGATTTGATTATTTACTTTTTCATTGGTATATCGTGCACTTGCATTATAGTTTATTCTTAGAAGGAAGACAAAAAAATTAGGTGTTGGGGTTCATACAATGAACAGAATCCGTGTATTCCGTTAAAACAGGATTTAAAATACTTTATTTTTAATATTTTGGGCTGCGTTTATTCATTTTGATGGAATACTTATAAGGATCTTAAGTTGTACTAACGTTTATTTTATTTTAAAACTTTACTATCCTCTCTTATTTTCCACTTCCGGCCAGAATTAAACGCGTTAACTTGTTTATGCAAATTGTACTTGCTAACGCCCAAGTATTTAAGTTGCGGCTTTTCGCCAAGAGCAGAGTTAGATAGAGAGAAAGCCGCCTTGCCACTGTATTACACACGAGTTTCCAATCAACTGCTGTCCGCCTTTAAGGCCAGAGGTTTAGTCCTCTTGATATTAAACGTATTATACTTTCGGTATCGTGCGTACTACGTACATAATAATTTAAAAGGCCAGTCTTAGCGTTAATCAATTGTGTAAAGCACTCGCAGTTAACTCTTACTTTTAGTTAGTTAGTAGTTTTTTATATTTTTAATTTGTAAGGATTATATTAATTTTATTAATAGTTAAATTTTAAGTTCCTTTCCTGTCAAATTCTTAACTTCAACTTACTACTTCCGGCCAGCACGTAGTTTTAGAATCACTCTGAATACATAATGCGGATGAGCGGTATTTAAAGCTATTTGTTGCGGTATGTAACGCAACAAGTTCTACTTGTTGAGTTAGACAGAATCAGAGTTTCTGATTTGCGCGCGTCTGCCATTTAGGATACTCTCTCTCTCAAAGCTGTTATTACGCTCGGCCGTACTCAGACCCTTGATAGCTTCGCAGTCAATTAGCGTTAATGAGCCAACTCGGTTAGAATCTTGATAGCTTCGGCTAAATCTATATAGTTTCATTAGTTTTAGTTTATTTCTTAGCCTCTTAAGTTCAAGCCCAAGTGTCGGCTTTTATTGTACACTCCAAGACGGAGTTCTGTTAAATCTTATTTGCATAATAAAGGGTTATTTACTCTTCCATCTTGTTGTTTCTTGTCACACGAACCCAAGCGATCATTCGCTCAACAGTTCTTCCCGTTCAACAGCAACTTAGCATTTACAAAGTGAGGAACCCTATAAAGTTCAGACCACAAGTGTTTGGTCTCTGTATCCCGAAGTGCGGGTGCACCTGCAATATCGTGGACAATAAAGGATAAAGGTAACCCTTCCTGCTTGTGTCGTCCATTCCACACATATTTGAACATAGCTTGAATAAGCTCCCTGTTTCTATTCAGGACATATTCCCGAAACAAATCAAAAGACATACAAGTCCTGATATACTTAATTTAAAATTTATGATTACTTGTTTTTTCATTGATGTATTTTCATCAATTTCACATAGAATCTAAAATATAATTTTAACTTCTCACAAACCTGTAAATCCTCGATTCCAAAGATTTTGGCTCCTATCGAAAAAGCTTTCAAGTTCAGTAAAGTTTCAAATTCACAAAAAGAAATGATTAGGCATCTTATCGCTCATAATATTCAATAATAAACCTTTGAAACCAAATCTAACTGCGAGAGAAAGAGCTACAATGCGCGAAATTCCTTCTAACCCGGATATCATCATTTCAAAGGCCGACAAAAGGTGGCCAGATAGTCGTCATGGATATGAACACTTACATCGATGGTGTCACTAAACTCTTAAACGAAGGACCATATAATCCGATCCGTAAAGATCCTTCACCTTCGGACCTGTCAAAAATAAAAACTGCGATCAAATCTTCACAAATCATTTCAAGCAACTTAAAACATTCGCTTATCCCATCTGTTGCGAATTGTGCCAGATTATATGCTCTTCCCAAAATTCATAAAAGTGGTATACCTTTTCGTCCTATTGTATCAAATTTAGGTACTGCCTCGTATCCCTTAGCTAAACATTTAGTTTCTAGATTTTCAACTCTATTAAACAATAACATTTACACCATAAAAAATTCAATAGTTTGTAAAAAAGGTTAAAAACATTTCTCCTAGAAATTTACTCATGGTTTCTTTTGATGTAAAATCATTATTCACCAATGTTCCAGTGAAGGGTGCATTAAGATGTCTAGAAACCAGACTTCGCGAATTTCATTTTTCTTCTATCGAAATTGATGAGCTAATTTCTCTCACTCAACTCTGTTTGAAACAAACACATTTTGTTTTCCAAAATAAATATTACAAGCAAACTGAGGGATTAGCCATGGGAAGCCCCCTCAGTCCAATCCTGGCTGATATCTACATGCATTATTATGAATCAAAATTGTTTGAAACCTTAAACTTCCCGGCGTGGTTCCGCTACGTAGACGATACTTTTACCCTGTTTGAAGGTAATAAAGATGATTTAAATAAAGTTCTTTCAACAATGAATTCTATTGATCCTGCTATTCAGTTCACTTTTGAACTTGAGACTTGCAATTCTCTTCCGTTTCTCGACATTCTGGTCACACGTAATACATCTAACTTCAGTACTACGGTTTACCGTAAACATTCATCGGTTTGCCTTCCACCACACTTTAAATCATGTCATCCGACTAAACAAAAGTTAGCTTCATTTTATTCCTATGTTTTCCGTGCTTCAAGTTTGCTCCTCCAAACTAGCCCTTGATAAAGAACTAAATTATTTAAAAGCAATAGCTATTGACAGGGGCTTTTCACCCAACATTATTAATCAAGCAGTTAAAAAATTCTCATCTCAACACACTAAAAGGCACACTCTTGTTTTAGATTATAAAAATTCTGTTGCCATTTCCTTCTTTCCATCAATTAGCTATAAAGTTGCACATATTTTGCAGAAATTTAACTTTCGGGTCTTTTATTCTCCCATCAATAAAATTCCGAGTTCCATACTCAAGGACCCCATGATCTATAATCCGGAAAAATCGATAATCCGGAATCGCCGAAGTCCCGACAAGTCCGGATTAACGACTTTTGACTGTACTTGTTCGGCGTGTGTTTGTGTCTTAATTTAAAAGTTGTTTAAGTGCAGCTAAGCCTAATTTTTTTACCATAGCAGTTATTGCGAATTAAATCATGCCTAATCCATTCTGGCATTATCATTTAAGTTATTAAATTATCCCATATATTGACTCAGCATAGTGTTTTTGCATAAAAACTCTAATTATAAAAATTGTTCCTTAAATTCTTTTAACTGTTTCACATTTTTCTATGTTTTTTAATTTTTAATAGAGATATTTTGAGGTCTTTCGTGTTTTTGCCTTGTTGCAAAAGGAGAACTGAATTAATTGAATGAGAAATATATCTTTAATGAAATTCAAGGAAATAAGTTTAAACAGAATGCAGGAAAAAATGGGTATAATTTAATATTCCATACAAGGAAGTCGTGGTGTACACATCAGAATTTTTTTCCATAACGTAAATTAACATTCATGGAATAAAACCGAAAATTTGTCTTTGACTTAAGCTTCAGTTATAATTTTCATTTAATAAAATCTCAACTTCTAAATTTTTTAGCTCTCTTCATTTTTGTAAATATTTTTCTGCAGTTCTTTAAAATCCATTTGGTAATTATAATATTAATTTTAGAACTCATATATATATATATATATATATATATATATTTTTTTTTTTTTTTTTGGCATAAGTATCTATCATTTGGTAATGATTTATATTGTGAATAGAAAGATCCAAAATTACAAGCAAGATACATCATATTTTTAATTATTTACTTTTACATATAATGAAATTCATCAGACTTGAGCAGCTTGACACAGACAACACAGTACATTTATTCTATTATGCAAAGCTATCACAATATTATACAGACGTTTTTTATTTTAAACATGTAAATAAGATCCGAAACTCAAATTAGGTTTACAAATGTGCCATCTGCTACTATTCTATAAGTTACAGAATTAAAACTAGCAAAACTTTATATTATAATATTAGCATAAAAATGAGATTTTAAAAATACATTAATGAGATTTTTATTCCTGCCACAACAATACCATAAAAACTTCAAATATTTATAAAATCAGCATATTAATGCTATGATACAAATCAAATCACAGCAAAAAGATGTCATTTTAACATTATATAAACCCTGCTTTCATAAAAGGGGAAATCTGAATTATGCATAAAGACTTCTAAAAGTTTAAATGACATCTAAAATTGTAGATATAAAGGATTCAAAATCGATCCATTATTTGTGCATTTTAAATCCTGGGGAAAGAGGGATCAGTTCTTCACAATAAAACAATTTTTTTTTAAATTTCTAAACATCAAAAATCAAGAAACTTATATCAAGAAAATAACAATTGTCAGCATCCAAATGACTAGATACATGTGAGGATTTATTACAAAGTATTATACAATATTTTAAAAAAAAAAAATTCAGTCCAAAGATTCTGAAAATGAATTTTTATTTATCATTCATATGTGTAAACTAATATCACTAATTACCGAAATACTTTAGTGTAAATTTTCTGAAAATTTCAAATTTTAAAACTGAGCAGGATTCAAATTAACATTAATTTTAATCAAATATCTAAATGAAATTTAATTTCTGTAAAAAATTAAAAGACCTGCAAGACTAAAACATCAAAGCTAAGAGTAATTTTCATTTAATTTTTTAAGAATCAACCATAACAGCTTTAGATCATAAGCATGAAAAACTTAATATTTAATTACAAAATAAAATTATCTTTGAACATGTTTTTATGGACATTAAGAAGCTTATCTTTTAACTAAAAATTCTTTTAATTTATTGCAACAGAAATCCTTTAATTCTAAAACTTGATAAGAAAGTTTCATATTTTAAATTAGAAATGCAATTAGACATATTTAAAAATAACCCTCATTCAGCAACATCTTTTACACGAAATAATTTGCTACAATTATGCACATGCAATGATTTCTTGATTCAGAAGGTAAAACAATACTTTTTTCTTAAAAATTCAAAACTACTTCTACATTATTGACTTAAAAATGATGAAGAGAATTGAAAATCCCACCTGTCATATGATCTGTCATTTGTTTCTTTAATGCAGAAACTGTGTTACAGTAAACATTTATATCAAATTTCCAAAAAATCATATTCTATGTCTAATTGAATAGGCAAGATAATTTAATAAAGGCTGTGATAATATGTATACAGATGTCAACCTTGAAACATAAAAAAACCAGGAATTTCCAAGAGACTTGCAAACTGTGTGATGACAACACATTAAAAGAAATCCAAGACTTAAATTCATTTCATAACACATGATTCAGGTTACCAGACTATTTATAATACGTTTCTGATGTAAAACATTATTAATATTAATTAGATATTGCAAATTTTATTTCTTTGGCTAATTTCGTTTTGTAATTTACTTACATTTTTACACGAAGAAAATTTCAAGCAGGTAGTGAAAACTTTTATTCATCAAAATACTTTCAAATAAAATTAAAATAAAATTAACAGTTAATATACACACTACTGTGTGGATAAACTTATTATTAATATATCACACAATGATATAAAACAAAGTTAAATACAAATATTACCTCATTGAACATTAACTGAATCTTCATAAAAATATTCCACAAATGTATACAGATTATGATTCTTCAGATCAAATAAAATATAAGAAAAATATGCTTAAAATCACAAGAGCTGAGGGTAGAGTCTGCAACATAAATAATAATATTGATTACACACAGGTTCAGCCTTCATGAAGTTCTACAAATGACTAGGGTAAAGAAAATTCCTAGTGTAGGGCAGCATTTCTCAAATTTCTTTCAAGTGAGGACTACTTGTATAAATTCAAATATTCTGCAGACCACCACATTCTTATCCCCTTCGAAAGCAACTTATTTTACCATATGTTACTTATATTTTTAGAATACAATTAATTAAAATTAATTTCATTTTAAATCAATATTAAATTAATAAAAAAAATGGTACTTTTCCATTTTGGCGGCGCAAGCAATAGTCACCAAACATGGTAAACCAATGCCACTTTTTTCTCCTGGTAACCTTTTGTGCCTCATTTTCAAAACAAATCGCAGCCATTTCTTATCAGATTGATTGTTTCTTTCAATACTGGCATACAATTAAATAGAATTTTTACCAGATAACTCAATTTTATGCCCTAAGGCAATTCTCAGTTATTAAGTCAATTAGAATGCAATCACACCACTCACCCGAAGGCAAAAATATAGAAAAGGCAAACTCAAGGGTTAAATTCACCAAGTCTAATGAGAATGCACTAGTGAAGTAAAGCACTGTGGTTTTCACATAATTTCTGAGCAAGCTGTTCGTACGAATTGAAATAATTCTTGCATTTAAACTTTTATTCCAAATTAAGATTAACTTGAATTTAATGTAGATAATTGAGAGAATTAGATTTTTGTAGCATAGTTTATGCGAGATGAGATCACTTGGGCTCACGTGATATGAAACGGCGAATCAGGATGTAGTACTATGAAAGCATAGTAGATTCTTAAATTAATGTCTTTTTACAAATTTATTGTCTTTATTTTCTTTTTACAAAATTTTAAATGATATTAAAATGTTTATGCCTTTAAAATAAAAATGTCTTAAAACTAACATTTGTTAACATTTTTTATGTGTATAATGTGTGTTGTCGCCAATAAAGTCTGCTTGGCGAGATTTGCACCAGCGAAACAGAAAAGTACCAAATAAATTTGTATTTGTTTTTAATAATTCAAGGCTATTAGAGTTTAGATAATCTTTACATTATTAACTAAAAGCGAAATAAATGTTATTAATAGCATGGATGAGACTACTGAAACTTGAGCAACTGTTCTTGTTTGAATTAACAGTAATAAAATTAAGTCTGAGATTAGCACATACATCACACTGATTCTGATTTCAGTACTTTGTTTTTTACTTGATTTGGTGACGCAAGCTCTTTTTCACACAGACATGTAAGACATCGAATTAATAATTTTTAAAGCACAACTGCATAGTTCACTTTATTCTATTTTCAATACTAATGAATCCAGTGGCACCAGATATACATGCAGTGAAACAATAGCAAGAAGTGTCACAATCGTGCTTTAAATGCCTCTTTGTTAGTAAGACTAGAGTGGAAATTTCATAGGTAGGGTAATAGGGAATAAATCTCATAAAATACCTATCTTCAGAGAAAAAGTGATGGATAACTGCTGTGTGTAATCTTCAGACTCTGAGATTTTCTTAGCTGTAATGTGACATACAGAGTTAATTTGAATTTTATTTTAGGTCTTTTGTGGAAATATAGGAAGATTACAAAAGCAGGTTTCGAGGATTACTTGTGGTTTATGCACAGCAGTTTGAGAAATGCTGGTGTAGCGAAAAGGAATTTGTACATTTTTTTTATTAACTGAATAAAGTTTATTTAATACCTGCAGACATTTTCTTCAGTAGCTCCCTTTAGTGAAGGCTAGAAAAACTGGGAATTTCTCAGTAAAACTAAGAAAGTTGGCAGCTATGTATTTATGACAATTTATGATGGCAAGCAGATCATCTATTGTGAAAATTATAATCTCTATCAATATCTTTGTGGGCTCCTGGATATTATTAAGGACTAGAATTTTGTAATATAGTATCAAACTATTTAAACAACAAGGCAATCCAATCAAACAAATAATGTATCAGTAACAATATTCTTAGCCTACGGAAGGGGGGCACTTACTTTTCTCAAAACTACTGCAAGATAAAATAAATATTAAGCTATATTTTTATTTCTTAAAGTTTATTCCAAAATATAAGGAGTGTCTAATATTTGACAGATCTTATTTTCATATAAATACAACATATTCTCAAAAAGATTTAATCCAACAGTTGCTTGAGAGTTTTAACAGTCTGAATCATGTACCTAAGTAAATGTTGTAACTAAAGAATTATGATACTATATAATTAAATATTAAAGGTGCTTATGATCATTTGCTAATATTAATGTGAACGTTTCTGTGTGCAATAAATATTTATTTGTAATATCTAAGTTTCAAATTAAAAAGAGTACAAAACTGAACCCTCTTCCTGATTTACTCGAGATTGAGAAAACCACCATGCAGTGATTCGCTCGAGTACACTCAGTGTTTTCAAATGTTTAATATAAGATTAGCTGGATCAAAAGCACTAAATACCTCCAGTTTTTACTGAAAAAAACAATTCTTCCTTCTTCTCATTAAAGCAACTGCTAGCAATTAGTGCTACAAAAAAGTAACCACAGGAAGTTTAACTGAAGAACAAAACTGCCCCTCTTCTTCAGAGAATAGCATCACATACATATAGAAAAAGACTATTTTTATTTTATTCCATTTAACAGCCCAATGGTAAATGCTATGCTTTAGAAGTTAACTGAGTAGGGTATGTAGTTTAACACAACAAAGTTCATACTTCATAGAAAGGGAATGCAACAGAGAGCGGGGAAACTAACTACAACTGAACCGGATAACAAAATTTTTCACACCCTTTTTCTTGTGCCTTCTTACCACTTAACAAAATTCATTTCATTAAGCTATCATTTAAGAGATTAATATTAAAATAATAGAATGTCTGCTGCATTTCCAACATATTTCTTTCCAAAATCAAAAGTTTAATCCAAAATTATGAAAAGAAACAAAGACAATCCTCCCATGATAATCAACTTGGATCTTCTGCAAAGACAGCCCTTTTACTGAGCATAATCATTAATCATTCAATACTGCTATTTAATAATACTCTCAGAAACACTGGGCATTTTTAGCAGAAGATAGTATTAGAGGTTTCACTCTCTCTCTCTCTCTCACTACATATATATATATATATATATATATATATATATATACACATATAGCAATAAAGAAAATTTCATTTATACAGTACTGTTTAAAATAGCTTCATCACTATTTTATACATAGTATATCTGTCTAATCAGAAAAAAATATTCAGCATCTTACACCATTAGATAATTTATTTCTTAATAATTATTAGCCAATAATCTGTCAGTAAAAATAGGCAGACTAGGATACCTAAACAAAAAAACAAAACAAAAAAAAAAAACTAAACAGTTTTGCACATTATATAATTAAGCTATTCTTTTCAACATTCATAAGCTGAAACAAGGTATTGTTCCAATTTAAAAGATAAACCAGTACAAGAAGCAGCACTGAGCAACTTGAAAGAAATTAAAAATTTGACAATTTCAGTTATAAATTATTACAACACTTATCTGTGCCTAAGATGTTCACCGAGCCAAAATGAAATTCTATACTGGATTAAAATATTCAATAGTTACAGCAGTGATGTGAAGGTTTTCTTAAGAATGCAACTACATTAGACAATTATTCTACACCTCCAGAAAATATTCAAATAAAACAAGTGTTTAAAAATTAATTAAGAATAGGCACGGCATTTTCCTCAAATTTAAAAATGCATTTATTTTATATTTGTCGATAACAGTAAAACTTAATTTATAAAACTGTTAAAAATATCAACTAGAGAAATAACACTTAAGATTTATTGAAACAAAAAATAAATATCATTAATACGAAATTTTAATTATCCCATTGAAGTCTGCAAACTTGGAATGTACACCATTAAATTATTGACCCAATTTTAAAATGAAATTTTTATGGTTATTCTCAGTCTTCACATAAATAGTATATTAAAAGCAATGCTTAAAATTAAAATATTATGTTAAATCTGATTCTTATTAAAATTATTAATAACATCATCATCAACTCATAAGTTAATACAAGATTTAAAAGATGTCATTTTTTTTTTTCATACATATCATTAAATTCTTGTTGTGCTTCTGTTATATGTTTGACAAAGTATTTCAACAACACAAGCTGTTTACAGTACATTTTAATACAGAAACACATTTCAGTGCAACATCAACAACTGTTAAACTTGTGCTTGAAAGAATATAAAAAATGCATAAAAAGTACATATCATGAAAACATTCATTAACACAAGTAATTAGAGTTACTTCACAATAATCTTTCTAGAGCTGAATTTAAGCTGCAAATGAGCATTGCAAATTATAAGGTAATTACATAGACAAATCTGTAGTATAAAAAAGACAGTGGATTAATTTCATAATAGTATCACTTATAGCATATAAATTCATCTACACATAAGACAGATTTTTAAATAAAAAGAGTACAAAGTCCGTAATCCGGACACCCATTATCCGGAATGATCTATAATCCAGACCTCAAAGCCACAAACTTTTTTTTTTTGTATGTTTTACACATACACCTAAAGAATGCACATACATTACGCACCCTATACTTCCACAATTATAACACTTTGGTTCGTTAATCTTATTAGGTGATTCTCAGAGTTCACTCACAGACTTGTAGCGTGAAAGTGCTCTTGCTCCTCGCTCTTGATTTTGCACTGAATCGAACTGCTATTGACTTGACTTAGCTCGCAGAAGGTTGGCATGCTGACGCGCAATGAACTGGAAGTTGATCTGTCAGCCCTATCCTCACCTTCAGGGCAGATGTTTTTATTTTATTCGGCTTATAATTCCTAAGTGTAGCATTTCATCTTGATGTACTTCATCTTTGATATGATTTAAATAAATTTCCACGTCATTATAAATATCACAAATATACATCAAATAGTTTCCAGGTTGCAATTTTCTAATTTCGACTATGAGTAATGTATGCTTTACCCAAGCGTGCTTTGAAAGAAATGTTTAATAAAGTAAACAAATAAATATTCAGCTTCTTTTTTAAAAAAATTTGATACCCTTTAGATCATAATTGCTCTTTATTTCATAAATTACGGTTTCATATTTTTAATTGTATAATTTCTGCATGCCATCTTACCAGGTTTAAATTGATGATCTTTAATTCAGAAAAACCCCTAATCCGGAATCGCCGAAGTCCCGACGAGTCCGGATTACAGACTTTGTACTGTATAAAAACCCAAAGCACGATTTAAATATATTTACAACTAGTATCACATTAAAATTTGACACAAAGCACAACTATAAATACATTACAGTTTATAAAAAATTTTATCAACAATGAGTAAACTACCTGATGACTGACTTGAACCTGTTACAAAACCATCATCGGTTAGAGTAGACTAAAGGGTACCCCTTGTATTATTGCGAAAATGTTTCATTTATCGCCAAGTTGTTGTTTCATTTATCACCAAGCATTGTTTTATTTATGGTAACCTGAGTAGTTGAATGTTCTGTAAATATACTTTTACCTAGAATTGGGTGCTCCTTTGACTTTTCAAGTGAAAATATATCGATGTATACATGGACAAAGTCCAGGGAGTGTGCAATGCCTAGTTTGAGCAATTCTGCGATTTTTTTTAAATGAAAATAGGTCAATGTGTACATGGACACCAAGTTTGTGCAATTCTTTGACTTGTTATTTTGTCTTTGTGTAGCGGTGATTTTTAATGCTAAAATCACCGCTACACAAAGCCAAAATAATAAGTCAAAGAATTGCACCAACTCGGTATCCATGTACTACCAAAAATCACCAATTTTTGTCAAGGGGTACCCGTAAATATACTTTTACTCCATCATTAATAAACCGTTTCAACTGAAATAGAAAGCAAACTATTAAAAGTAAGAAATGAAAAAATTCTACAGTAGCTAATGTAATTATAGTTTTGAATGGCTATATATAATACATTAAATGTATTTTTATAAAATTAATCTTCAGTATTCACAAAATGTTAATATAGTTACATAATTTAAAAGCTATAAAAAACAGCTGTTTAAATTAAAATCAAGAAATAATCTGAAAACAATTACTCAGACAATGTTAAAAAAGACTTACATTTTCAGAGATTATACATGCACACAATAAAGGAATCTTTCTAATTTATCATACCATAAAAATATTAAATTGCAATGCACAGGAAACTATGTAAAATGAAACTAATTCTGAACATAATCAAACTTTGATAAGTTAAATATAAAAAGAACAGAAAAACATTTCAAGAAATAAAAGGTTTGAGTGGCACAAGTTTTGCAACTTGTGCTTGAAAAATAATTAGGATTTTATGCACATATGCATAAAAATGAATTTATCAAAAATTTAAGTTTACATAAGAAAACTAAAATGTAAAAATTTTTCTTTACATAAGAAATGTTGAATCTCTTTTTAAATCAAGCATACAGTAGTTTAATTATGCAATGATATTTGAAAAATGCTGCATATAGCAGTTATGTAGCTACAGAGAAGGAGGCTTGTTTAGGGGGGGGATACATTTTTCATACAAGACATAATTTTATAAGGATTAGTCATGATTTGTTAGAACAAAGAAGGGTTAGAGTAGACTTTAAGGTACCCCTTGTATTATAGCGAAGTTGTTGTTTCATTTATTGCCAAGTTGTTGTGTCATTTATGGTAGCCTGAGTAGTTGAATGTTATGGAAACCCTATTGTGACGTAATTGGGTGCACGATTCTGGGAAATTTTGTAAGCGCTTTTGTGGTGTGTGTTAGTTTTATTGTTTAAACGGTAGAATGGCTGAATATAGTAAGATTAATGTGAAGTTCTGTACAATTTGGAACGAACGGGGAAAAGAGCGTTAATTGACTGGTGCCATTATAAGTGCCCTGTATGTAGGAAGGATATGCATCTAGTCGAATGTAAAAACTGTTTAGATGGATTTGAAAAGGTTTATAGAAAGAAAGGTTCAGATGTGGCGCCACCGATATTCGGATTTGAGTTCAGATAATTTTAGGAATTTTTTGTGCCACAGACTAAAGATGAAGAAACTTCTAAATAGGTAAGTGGGTATTTGCTGACTGTAGTGCTTAAATGTATAACATGTTTTTCCTTATGTTATTTTATTGTTTAGTTTAAAATGTAGTTTATTGAGATTATGTATTTTTTGTTTGCCTGTATTGTAAAATTGGGTACTCCTTTGACTTTTTAAGTGAAAATATATCGATGTGTACATGGACAAAGGAAGTGTGCAATGCAAGTTTGTACAATTCTTGGACTTTTTTTTAAGTGAAAATAGATCGACATGTACATGGATAAAGTCAAGGGAGTGAGCAATGCCACTTTTGTGCAATTTGGGGATTTTTTTTTAAGTGAAAATAGGTCTATGTGTACATGGACACCGAGTTTGTGCAATTCTTTGTGTTGTCATTTTGGCTTTGTGTAGCGGCGATTTTTTGCTCAAAAATCATCGTTATGCAAGATGGTGATTTTTGAGCGAAAGTTAATAAGTCAAAGAATTGCACAAACTCGGTATACAGGTACCGCCAAAAATTGCCAAGGGGTACCTTATAATATACTTTTACTCAAAGAAGAATTTACGATAACTGAAAAATTCTGATGCAACAACTATCTTATAAAGATTTTTATATTTGCATAGCATCCACACACTGAAATTTCAATAGCTTGATGTTTTAGTTATGCTTTCTCTACTCCAATTAATTTTTCAGTTAAAAATGTGAATGTCAACTAAATTATGATCCCAATGAGATTAATAAGAAATTAATAGTTCAGAGTTTTACTTCTGCTACTGTTAAGGAAGACAAACTAGAAACGTTAAAATCAGTCCCTTGAAATTTTGCAGCTTATTTAAATAAAAAGACTTCAGAAGATCCCTCCAAATATCGTAATACTACAGGAAATTTTTTCACAATTCCTGCAAATGATGTTCATTATAACAAATGTCAGACACTCTATTCTTTAAATAAAAATCAATGAAAAAATGCTTAAGACCTATGAATGAGTACCTTGCCTTTATGAAAGCTTACTATTATGTTTGTTTAACAGCAAACTTAATAAAGAAATAGCTTCTTAAAATGTCATCAAATGATTTTATTAACTGAAAACAAGCAGAGTAGTCTTTCAGAATGTTGGAATTTGACTTAAAAATAAACTCCCCACCCCTTATATGCTGCTTTACAAAATTATATTACAATAATACATAAGATATTTTGTAGCATTCCCCCCCCCCAACATCTTGAGAGAACTGGCAAACTCATTATACCGCCCTGAACATCAAAACCTCTGATTATGCAACTGGTGTATAACAGCTTGAAATCCCATGGAGAAATAATGTAAATGTTCTAATGGAGAATTAACATAGCATACATTCACTTCAAAGTAATAATTAACTATTAATTAAGTAATAACTTCAAAGTAATAAAAGTTTTAAAAAAAATTCTTTGCATATTGTCAAGTTAATTTTCCTTTCAACACCAGGTATATTACAAAAATTATTAATGTAAACAATGTAACAAAAATTACATTTTAAAACTTAAAGTACAGAATCATAAATAGCACAGGTTTGCTTATTCCAATCAAAATTTACACTCTATTTCAAAAACATATTTCAATTCTCTATGTATATTTTTACTCAAAAGAGAAAGAGTGCAGTTATTTGGAAGAAACCACAAAAATGTAAATTACCTCACACTTAAGGATTTTATGAAAATATCCTACACATCATGTCTGCTGTTTAAAGATTTATACACACGACTTATTGAGAAAGAAGCAATGCAAATAATTGACAATCATTCAAAAATAGTTTACCTAGCCAAATTTTAAAATAAATAAATAAATGAGAAATGTTAGTATTAACTTTTGATACATTTTGTCAAAAAGAAATATCCAGTTCAACCTGTAAAAAATTTTGAATTCTCAAAAGTTCAAGTAATCAGTTTCTGCTGTATCAAAATAGAATTAAAAAATACGGCTAAAGTGCAGAATAGCCCACTTGTTTGTTTGGTGCTTTATACAAGACTAAGAAGAATTGGATTTTAGTCAATTTTCTTTGACAGGTCGATGTGTACATGGATAAAGTCAAGGGAGTGCACAATGCCATTTTTGTGCAATTCTGGGAAAGTTTTTTCAAGTGAAAATAGGTCAATGTGTACATGTATACCGAGTATGTGCAATTCTTAAAAACGCACCAAGCAGTGGGTGATTCTGCACTTTCTCCAAAAATACATCTAATCACATATGAATCATAAATAATTTAATTTTTTACAAAACTAATATTAATAAAAAAATTGCAATAGTGCTAAAGTTAATAAAAATCATATTCTAAATCAAACATGGCTGTACAGCAATGTGCTATTCCACATAAATAAAATCTAAATATCTAATTTTTTGTTAGATTTCAGAAACGACGACATATATGTAAGATAGACACTCTTCATAATAAAGCTGGCCTTTAAACAAATTATTTTCATTTAAAGAATTACATATAACATGTAAGTATGAAGTTGAAGGTTATATTAAACATTTACACAAAATGGCCAAAGTATTAAGCACTGTGATTGATGGCTGTAAATGTATAAAGCATAAACTCTAATGAAAGACATTTTGGAACATATATCATAAAAGCAAGTCAAAAGGAAGACTTAGAACATAAAATAATGCCTCTAGCCAGCTAGAGTAATTATTTTTCATGAACAGATAAGAAATTCATGAATGTGTCACTCCTTTCCTTGCAACTAACATATTTAATACAGGATGTTTTTTAATATATTCAACAGCTTTACTGTGGGTTACCATAGTAAAATCATAACCATTAACCTGAAGAATTTTATCATGAATCTTCAAGCCACAATTTGCAGCAGGGCTATTTTCGCAGACTTCAGTAACATATATACCATTATCTTTATATCCTTGAGGACTTTTACGAAAATCCTGATCAATGCCCCCTCCTATTTTAAAACCACACTTTAAAACTTCTCGGCCTTCAGCATCAAGTCCAGGTTCCTTTGTAAGTTTTATTGGAATACTTAAACATTCAATAGCCATGCCAGGTTGATGTTCAAATGCCATTTTGGTAATGAAAAAGCAAATCCTTATCAACAAGCTATATAATCCTACAATACTTCTTTTCCTAAATCAACACACACAATATTCAAATAACACGAAATATTCTGATATAACGTTAATTACATCAAGGGTACAAGTCAGTAAACGTACATTTGTTGACAGTTGAATAAACGGCTTAGATGATTTAAAGGAAAATACAAGTTGTGTCCTTCATCAAAATCAATAAGAAATCATTAACCGTCAAATTACTTCGTCGGTCCAGCTTAACTTTAAATTGCTGAAAAAAAAAAAAAAAAAGTATAAAAACTAACAACTCTCTATAAAGAACATTTAATACAGCAAAAAGATAAGAGTAGTTAAAATATTTTTTAATGGAACATTCAGAACACTAAGCCTACTTTTACTATAACCGAAAAGTATATTATCAATTCAAAAATCAGATGACCCAAGTAATTCAAATTACCATTGATCACACTAAACTCCCATTCGGTGTCATCATCGTATCCATTCAGCACACTATTGCATCTCTACATGTTAAAAGATACACCCAAATAATCTGCAATGTAAATAGAACGCAGACCCACCATCTAAATCAGTTTTTAAAAAAACGATTATGCATTCACCTAATAAATTAAATCGATCAATTTTAAAAGCCCCAAAATGAAAGAAAAACTTATTTTCTACGTTTTCAAGAGCCTTCGTAAAACCATCCTTCACTGTTCTAAATATAATTTTGCTTAAGCGGAAGTTAGTGAGTTTGACGCTTGAAGCGAGTTTTAAGCTGTACGAAGATTTTTATTTTTCAGTTTTATTGGTTTTTAAATTTTATTCAAGATATTCTTGTAACCAGACATCACAGATTTTATTTTATTCCATAAATACAAAAAGAACTTTTCAAATATTTGCTAGTTTGATACAAAGGTCATGCCCCCATCCATAATAAAAACGTCACTATTTATGTTTTTGATTTGGCAACACTTAATAAACAGTAAATAAATCCCCTGGAGTCAGGTATTATTACGCTTTCTGAAATAACTGAAATTTTTGTTGTCCCTTTCTCTCTTTTTCCTCCCTCTCACTCCATCTAATTTTGCTTGAGAAAAATAATAATAACAGTTCTATCGACAGTGGTAATATAATGTGAACCAAACTTAATATGTTATATTTTTGGAAAATCGTTATAGCTGTATAATGTTTAAATATCAGACTTAATATTTTAACTGTTAACTTTTTTTTTTTTGCTGTAGTGTAGAATTGGGTGCTTCTTCGATTAGCCACAAATTTTGTTCAATTATGGCTATGAAACCCCATTTCTGGTTACCATGATAGTTTAAACTTTGTTTTAGCTCCTGATTTTTGTAAGTGAAAATAGATCGATGTGTACATGGACACAGAGTTTGTGCAATTCTTGTTTTTTTTTTTATTTTGGTTTTGTGTAACGGCCAATTGAAATTGTGCCTTCCTGGCGCCCATCTTGGCGTCAAAAAAAGAACGGCTAAAAAAACAAGAGGCACTCAATTGTAAATTTTTACTGCACCAAACAAATAAGTGAGCGATTGCAAAATCGCTCACTTATTTGTTTGGTGCTTTTTACAAAAGTAAGAAGATTTTAATTTTTGTCAATTTCCTTTGCCTTTTTAAGTGAAAATAGGTTGATGTGTACATGGATAAAGGGAGTGCGCAATGCCATTTTTGTGCAATTCTGGGATGTTTTTTTAAGTGAAAATAGGTCGATGTGTACATGGATACCTAGTATGTACAATTCTTAAAAATGCACCAAGCAGTGCACAGCATTCTGCACTTTTCTCCTTTTACCTTTTGTTTTAATTATTAGTGCCAAGTTTTAAGTCAAACGGGACTCTGTGAAGAGAACACATCGTAATTGTATGTATATATATATTTTAATGTAGCATTTCTCTTTTCAGTTTTTTAAACTTGTTTAAGAAATAATTCTTCCAACATTACATTCACTTTACAGAAGAACCATTTACAACGACCATCCCTAAAAATTATCAGTTATTATTATTATTATTGTCAGTATTTCTGACAAAAAAGTTAGTAACGAATGGTTTATCAACATTGCCTTCACCACACAAAATCAAAATCGTGTGCAGCAGGGAGCTGGAAATGATTTGTCGAGCAACAATTTGATTTTACAGTGAAATACATTATAAAAATGCCATGTAAATTAGGAATCAAATAAAAAAAATACATGTCATATGAAAGGATTCCTTGAATTCTTTAAGAAATGTTTTCCTGGGGGGTATCATGAGGAGATTTTGCTCTATGTAAAACTTCAAAATAATATTTTTAATTCATGATAAACAATGGAATCATTTACTGATATATGGCCTATCAAGTGTGGGGAACCCTTTTTACTGTGATATGCAAAATCAAATGGCTAATCTTTGGAATATGGTAACAGGTAGTTTGACGACATTTTGGTAAGGTGATAAAGGTTACTAGCTAGGACTTAAACAGTGTACATAGATAAAGTTAAGAGTGTGCGCAATGCCATTTTTGTGCAATTCTGGGATGTTTTTTAAGTATAAATAGGTCGACGTGTACATGGATACCGTGTATGTGCAATTCTTAAAAACGTGGTAAGCAGTTTGCGATTCTGCACTTTCTCCCAATTTCGCACCTAATCTTCGTCATGATTAAGCACTTTTGTTCCATAAAAGTTCTAGCATAAGCATAATTCGGCTAGCAGATTGTTGGAAAAAAAATGTTGAGTAAAAAAAAAACATGCCTTTACTTCGTGAAAACAAAATGGCATCCAAAGAAAAACTAGCAGGGTTGGTTTGCCAAAAAATCGCCTAGTTACCATAATCAAAAGATTAACCAATTAAACTTCCAACAGCAAGGCTAAAGGCCATGCGAGTTAATAACATCTTATTCGTAATTTTTCCACAATTATTAAATTGTAAAAACAGAAGTACAAAAAAAATTGAATTTATATGCACATAAGAACATGAAAATATCGGGTAATTGTTTAGTTGACATGTATAAATGTAATTCAATGCAGCTTTTTCATTTCTTTGTTGTGTGAAATTTGTCTCCAGCTTCATAACTCATAGTTTGAGTTCTTCTCAATGAATCAGTGATCTATGATCTTAAGTGATTTTTAACTTGTGTAATGTATTGTAATGTATGAAAATGTTGATTTGTAGGAATAAATAATTCCAAATCGGGAAAGCAAATGCCGTATATCATCACGTAAGGTTGGGTGTTTAGCTGCATGGAAGTTTTGACATCAGAAAGAGATTTAATAATCTTCTATCAGTAGATTCCGTTTGCTGTTTCATGTGTGCTTTTGAGACATTGATCAGATGTGGTTCAAAAGCTAGTTGCATGGTTAGAGTAGGTTCTTCAAAATCTGAAAATTCATCCAGATGTTTTTCAGTTGAAAAGACAGCTACATAATTACTTAAGTTTTTATGTTGATATTTCTTCTCGTTTAACATTTTTGGTAGTAGCAGGAAATGTTCTTCAAATATATCCATGCAAGAGAGTAAAATTTTGAAAAATGTCAACTTCTTTTGAAAGACTTGGTTTCTTTGTTATATTTATGCTTTGTTTAACCTTGCAATGAAATAGTTAAATCATTTTATTTTATCATTATATCTGATAATAAATACAGCATTTCTGCAAAATTCTTCATCCAATAATTCGCATAGTATTTTTTTTTTTTTTTGGCTGTTTTTAGAATTCCCCCCCCCTCCATAAATTAATAACTTTATTGGAAATTTGTTCCTTTAATAGTCTTTGGAATAACAGGACAAATCAAAAACTGCATGTTTTATCATCTAATATAAGCATGCTTCGGAATTCACAATGCCACATTGCATTCACTTGAATAAAGTTGGCAGTTTCAACTTTATCCATCACAGTATCTTGCAAAATAGCTGCTTCAGCTATTTTGCTGATTTAATATACAATAGAATGACCTTAACTTTTTTTAATTTGTACTTTGTTTTTTAATAAAGAAACAAATTATTATTATTTTTTTTAATAAAAGGGGCAAATATTGATCAAATAAGTAAGCTTGATGCTTGATGATGACAAATAAGTAAGATTGATGGTCAAATAAGTAAGATTGTTCTGATTGATGACATAATTTTTGAAGTTGTTAAAAACCTTTCTAAAAAATTCCACAATTTCTTTTGTAAGTGTACTCAATGCAAGCAGTTTCTGATATAAAGGAAGTCTTTAGTAATAGTTTAGTGTACTAGAAGATATAGTGGAAATATTGGCCTTATTTTTGGTAATTGAATTTTGACATTCCTCTAGATGGCGCTGTGATTGCATGTGTCCCAGTGTAATTTCATTTCCTTTTAAAAGGTGCAAATATTAATAAATGCCTTTCACACGAAATTGTTCTCTTCTTTCTAAGTAATATATTTATTTAATTTTATGGCACCTTTAAGCATCCTGCAGAAGTTTGTTTGTTGCTGTTTTTTAGTATTTTTTCCACTATATATTATAGAAGTTCTATATTTTTAATGCTCATCTTTAGATTGATTCATGCTAATTTTAATATTTCTGGTAATAATAATTTTCATTTCATAGAGAAAAGTAGAATTAACTTTTTAAATAGTAACAAAAATTTAGGAAGCTGACTAATTATATTTTTTATTACCTTTCTAAGTTTGCCATTTCCTAAATATTATTTTTGAATATTTAAAATTTGAATTTCGGCCTTAAACAAATTTGTTGGCAAAATGGTACATCTATATTAAAAATTTCATGAACACTTTTTATATGTCCCAAACACGTTTTTGAAGTAATAAGCATTAAAATTTGTTCTGTAAAGAATTTTTTATTATTATTTCCAATGGCAAGGCAAAAAATAACAAAGAACTAAAAACATACAAAAAAAAAGATTACAAACAATAGAACTAAGACCAAAAAGATTGAAGTCATTTCCTAAGGAGTGCTCTTGCCTCCCAGTATCTCAACTCCTTTGTAAGACTGTAAAGAGCCCCACATTGAATCAGGTGGTCACTCTCCATATTTTCTCCAGAATCACAAAGTGGGCAAATAGGATCACTTGAAATGCTTATGCAATGCAGGTGGGCGGCAAGTCAATCATGTCCTGTAGACAGACAGAAATCCGCAACTGCATGGTGTCTTGGACTATCGGGAATAAGAAAAGAACTTATCATTCTCCGACTTTTTAAAGCTGTACAAGTTGAGGAAACAAAAATTTCATGAGGCAAATCATTACATAAACCTGAAGCAATACTTACCATATTTATGAATATTCAATTAATCTTGTGCTATTCAGAACTAATGATCAGCTGTAATCACCAAAATAGCAAAAGATTTCATTACATCTTGTGATAAAGTCGCATAAATCTACGACGAATGATTTCAAATTGCAAATTCAGAGTGCAATATACGTGATGAAATCACAGGACTAAATATAATTATTTAATTGTTATTAAAATAATATTAAGTTGTAAAAAATAGTTGTTATTAAAATAATATTAAATTGCTGGCAATGTTAAAAACGCAGGCTCGAGAGCCACATATGGCTCTCGCACGATTGATGTATAGAATTTGATTTTTGAAAAAGATAGGTTTTTTTTTCCTCTTCAGAATTGTATGTAGCCATTTATTTAGCATTCAATAAATTTTTTATGCTGTGTTTTGTTTTCAACCTGATGTCACAACCCAGGGTTTGCATAGCGGTTTCGGCCACTACACCACAGCAGTAAATATTAAAAGTTGGTGGCAGCTTTTAGGGATTGTACCTGAGAGTAAATTTAGGAACGGACTTTTTTGCCTGTGAACATTGAGTTTTATGTGAACAGTCAAAACTTTCTTCTCTTCAAGAACGATCTAATTTTGTGTGCAAGGACAGTTCGCGTGGTGAAGCCTCTTCAGTGACAAGTGACAGTGTGTCAGAAGGGAACACCGGAGGAAGTGTGATCTAGTGCCGCAAAATAGTGAAATTTCCCGGAAGAATATCCAAGTAATGCCAGGAGAGTCAATCGAAGGCGTCTTCAAAATTGGTGAGTACCATTTTTGTGATTTTGGAGAAGTTATGCTAGTTATTCGAGACTAGGCTTATTTTGGATATAGAGCAGGAAAAGGTTGCCTCTTAATTAGCATTTTTTTATATACGCTTTGTTTGTAGGCATAGGTATTATCATTAAGTGTTGTAAGGCAATTTGTGTTCAGAATTGTTAGGGAATTATTCAGTTTTGGAGAGATAGACCTGTTGTTGTTTTTGTGTTATTGTATTTCGGGGTAGATTATTTTTCTTTAATTTTTCATAATGGGTGAGTTTATGAGAAAATTTACTAAAGCTCTGCTATTGGAGTTAGCAGAGGAGTTTGAAACAAATGTGTCTCAGGCAAATAGAGTAAGAGAAATTAAACAGGCTAATCTAAATGCCAAGGACTATGAAGAAGAAGCTGCGAAAGAATATGCGGCAAGAATTTGGGCTGCGGCGGAGCAGAGAAAAGCAGAAGAAATAGCCGAACAAGAGAGAGCAGAACGAGAACGTGAACAAGAGAGAGCAGAACGGGAACGTGAACAAGAGAGAGCAGAACGGGAACGTGAACAAGAGAGAGCGGAGCGAGAGCAAATTTTTGAATTGGAAAGGTTAAAACTGATGAATGTGGTTCAGACTAATAGCCTAGCTTCCACGGTTTCAAAAGTTGAACAATCTAGAGAAAAAAAAGGTTTATTTGAAAGATCTAGTACCGCGTTTTGAACCGAGTAATATAGATATTTCATTATTCTTTATGCTATTTGAGAAACAAGCTCAAAAAGAGAACGTTAATGAGATTGATTGGGTCTCGCAATTGATTCCTTTATTACCTCGCGATGTAGCCCAATTAATAGTGAAAGAACCAGCAGATAAAGGGGATGATTATCAGCATATTAAGAAATTACTCATGCAGAGATTCAAGCTTAGTTCTTGGGCACTAAAAACAAAATTTGAAGAACATTCTAGAAAAAACGGAATGTTATGGGTGGATTTAGTGTATGAATTGAGAGTGTATTTAGAGAATTGGTTGGGTTCAGTAGAAGTTCAAGATTTTGAAAGTCTTAAAGAACTTATGCTCACTGAGCAAATAAAGCGGCGAGTTCCTCTAGAAATAAGAGAGCACTACTTAGACAATTGGGAAGAATTTAAAACAGCTTCCATTTTAGCAGAGAAATGCGACAAGTATGAGGCTTTGCGAAGAGATACGAGGAAGTTAGAACATAGAGCGGGGTTAAAGAAACCATTTGAGAAAGATAGAGAGCGGTATATAAATTCGAACTGTAGTTATAATCAGAAAAGTAGTGGTCACCAAAGAATTAAATCAGAGGAGCATAGAAAAGTGGAGGCTTCTAAAAAAAAGCAAGTTTTCAATAAAGCAGGTTTCGAAAAACAGCGGAAAATAAGGTGTTACCAATGTGGAAAATAATGGACATATCCGACCTAACTGTCCATCGCTGGAGAAGAATAAGGCTAATCTGGTGAATAATCTAGAAACAGAGAGTTTAGGAAAATGTTTTGAGCCGCATTTCAAGAAAGCAGTAATTAATTTGATAGAGAGAGAGTATCTGAGAGATACTGGAGCTGGTATAGATCTATGTAATAGTACTTGGATTAACACTAGTGACTTATTAGGGGAAACTGTATGGGTGAAACAGCCTTTGGACACAGAATGTAAATGTTTACCTTTGGCAAAAGTCACCATTGAAGGTGATTTTGGTGTGGTCACCACAAAGGCAGCGGTTACTCCGGTAGATTTAGATAAAGAGTAATATTTGTTAGGGAATAAAACTGCACAGTTGAGTGAGAAAGTTAGGGAACGACCAGTTCTCTTGAATGCTGTGGAGACTCGTAGTCAGGCGCATGCGCGCAGGAGTTTAGAGAGAGCGAGTGCAAAAGATTCCAGATTGGAAGAAAAGAAAGAGATAGAAAGTGAAAGGGCCGTCAATAATGAGCATTCGGAAGAAAGGAAGTTAACCAGTAATACCGAGGAGAACATTAAAATTCCAGACATCAGTTTAGAGGAAAGGGCTATCCTTTTGGATGTTTCGCCAGCAGAATTCTTGGAAGCCCAAGCAACAGAAACTCATGATAATGTTCAACACCAAACAAAATTTATTATATCGCATACTGAAGGAGCACAAGATCTGCAGAATTCGATATTCGAAAAACCCACTTCTATCAAGACGTTTTCTTCTGAGAAATTGCTTCCAAATAACCTTGCTGTAAAAATGATGTTCAATTATAATGCTGAATCAAATGCATATGCTATATGGCGTGCAGTGTATAAGGAGACATTACCAGCCATTGGCGAGTTTTCTTTGGATGAACTGACAAATCATAAAGTCAAGAAAAAGAAATTGGGACCTCATCCGAATATAGTTGTAAATGTTGAAGAGTGTCCTATCTCAGTGATTGATTATTCGAGATCAGATCTACGGACAGCAGGAACTTTAGCATATGAAGGAGCCAATCCTTTTTGTTCTGTAAACTGTTGTTTGAAAAATGATTTTTGTAGCATTTTGGAATTATATTTTTGTAGATTTAAATTTGTTTGCATAGTGTGTTTCATTTTCAAAATAGTTAGAATCAAATGTTTAAGTATTAGCATTTTGTCAACTGAAAAGGTACTTTGTGTAGATTCAAAATTTAAATCTTTTTGTTGTATTTTTGCATTTTTGTTATCTAGAAATAAGTGCAGGGTAATATAACTGGCTTCTCTATTATTACTTAAATGGTTATCACTTGTGTTTTGAAAGCAGTGAAAAGTATTTAGAATTTTTCCTTCCATAGTTAAGAAAAATTCCTTTATGAAGGGAGGAGTTGTGATAAGGTCGCATAAATCTACGATGAATGATTTCAAATTGCAAATTCAGAGTGCAATATATGTGATGAAATCACAAGACTAAATATAATTATTATTAAAATAATATTAAGTTGTAAAAACTAGTTGTTATTAAAATAATATTAAATTGCTGGCAATGTTAAAAACGCAGGCCTGAGAGCCACGTATGGCTCTCGCATGATTGATGTATAGAATTTGATTTTTGAAAAAGATAGGTTTTTTTTCTTCTTCAGAATTGTATGTAGCCATTTATTTAGCATTTAATAATTTTTTTATGCTGTGTTTTGTTTTCAACCTTATGTCACAACCCAGGGTTTGCATAGCAGTTTCGGCCACTACACCACAATGTATTGTGTTGATTGTTTGACATTGTCATACAGCAACTAATTTTCATAGTTATGGTAATCTGGTGTTAAATTTCTTCTAACTTATTCCTTAAAATAAGTAAACTGCACATTGTGCACTTCAATGCAGTAATGTTGCCATACTTCAATATTTAAAAGAGGTGTATTATTTCTTACATCTTGAATTTAAGTACAACTTCCTTTCTTTGAGTTCAATGGAGTTTTAAAGGTTGATCTTTGGATTATGGTAACTTGGCGAAAATTTGGCGACCAACTCTGCTACAGCAACCCTCTATTTTTTTTTCGCCGCCATTTTGTCATCACGAAGTAAAGACATGTTTCGGTACTTTTCCATTTTGCCGGTGCAAGCAATAAAGTCGCCAAAAATGGTACAACCGATGCCAAACGGAATTTCCTCGCTAGTAACCTTTTACGCTTCATTTTCAAAACACGTCGCAGCCATTTCTTATCAGATTGATTGTTTCTTTCAATACTGGCATACAATTACATACAAGTTTAACCAGATAGTTCAATTTTATGTCTTAAGACCATTCGGAGTAATTAAGTCAATTAGGATGCAACCACACTGCTCGCCCGAAGGCAAAAAGGCAAAGTCAAGGGTTAAATTCATCAATTCTAATGAGAATGCACTAGCGAAGTAAAGCACTGCGGTTTCACATAATTTCCGAGTAAGCTATTCGTACGAATTGAAATAATTCTTGCATTTAAATTTGTAATCCGAATTAAGATTTAACTTGAAATTAATGTAGATAATTACTGAGAAAATTAGATTTTTATATCGTACTTTACGTGAGATCAGATCACTTGGGGTCACGTGATATGAAACGGAAAATCAGGATGTAGTACCATAAAAGCGTAGTATATTCTTAAATTAATGTCTTTTTACAAAATTTTAAACGATATTAAAATGTTTATGCCTTCAAAATAAAAATTTCTTAGAACTAACATATGTTAACATTTTTTATGTGTATTGTTGCCAAAAAAGTCTTGGCGAGATTTGCGCCGGCGAAACGGAAAAGTACCCATGTTTCTTTTTATTTACTCAACACTTTTTCCAACAATCTACTAGCCCAATTACACTTATGCTAGAAATTTTATGTAACAAAACTGCTTAATCATGACAAATATTAACTGCATAATTGGGAAAAAGTGCACAATCGCAAACTCCTTGCGCGTTTTTCAGAATGGCACATACACATAAACCATTTACACATTGATTTATTTTTACTTTAAAAAACATCCCAGAATTGCACAAAAATGGCATTGCACACACTCTTAACTTATCCATCTACACTGCTATTTTCTCATAAATTACAAAAATTTGCACAAAAATGCAGGAAAATTTTCTGAATCTTTAAACTCGGTAAAAAGCACATATATGAAATTACCTGATCGCGAAAAAGTATATACCCTTTGCAAGTATGAATATTTCCACGTATAAAATAAATAAAATATCCAAAAAATTTTACCTCTAAATTATCTATTATATTATAAACGTCACCAACGAATTTCTACCGCAAACGTTAAAAATGGTTACAAATACTTAGTGTCAAATATTTAAATTATTTCCATGCACGTTTACTTCAACTGAAACGTATACCAAATTGCTACAAATATAAAATTCACAAAATAACTATCATTTAATTAAAATATAACTAAACCATGTACACATCGACTTATTTTTTCTTAAAAAAAAATCCCAGAATTGCATAAAAATGGCATTGCACACACTCTTCACTATATCCATGTACACTGCTTTTTTCTCATAAATTAGAAAAATTTCACGAAAATGCATGAAAATACTCAACGTATACTACTCAAACGTATTCCAAAATACTACAAACATATAACTCACAAAATCACGATCATTAAATTAAAATATAATTAAATTAAAAAACATTACTTGAAATATAAATAAGCACATACATTAAATTAATAAAAATTAGATTACAATCCTAATTACTTTAAACTAAATCATTGCTAATAACAATTTTCCAATAATACCATATTAATTTATTTACTTCTTACATTTAGAACAATGCATAAAAGTAATATTCTCAAATGATTAAAAATACTAACTTACCTAATCTTCATTACGTGGCATGCACACTTCCCTACAGAAAGAGTTCCAATCGGCTGCAGTACTACTGCTAATTTCTAAATCCGAAATCCAGTAGTCAACTGGCAGTCTATTCACCCAGTAATAAGAAATTAATAAAATTTCACCCATACTCAAACTAGTTTCAGCAAACCACGTACCCATCCTTACACCCGTTTCACAAAATGTCCATTTTCACCAGATTTCTTGCACCGCCATTCAAACTTATCTGTAATATCCTTCCTTTCACACAATCTCAACTTATTATTATCAAATAAACACATTAAAAATTTAGAATTCACTTTACATAGCGCCATGCAATCTGAAAATTAATCAACACTATTTCACACAACACACAATGAAGCTTAATACAAAATAATATCGTACTACAGATATTTTTCCAAATTTTACCCCCTTTTCCGATTAAAGAACTGTAATTTGTCCATTAATGTCACATGACATATCTCATGATCTCTCATTTCCCTCACACAAAATAATGCGTAATCGGAACTGAGTACTTCTCACATTATTACCAAAGTCCTAGGTAGTAACCTTTATCGCCTCCAAAATGTTGCCAAACTATCTGGTAACATATTCCAAAGATCAGCCTTTTTAAAAATTTACCTTCTCTTACTTTTGTTTTCTTGCTTGTTTAGAGCTTTTTTGGAAAAATGAAATCCTGTGATAGTATAAAAATCTTAGATTATTTTTATTTATTTATTTATTTTGTGTGAGCATTATTTTATATAAATCACAGCCTGCATAAAGACTTAGTTTGAGCGATGATACAAACTGTACTATACTGCTTCTTTCTATTCTGTTTTCATTAAAAAATTTCATGAAACACTTCTCAAGATATTTAATTAATGCATGTAAACTGTTTGAAGCATGTGTAAGATTCTTTTTACTAACTAAAGAAATGAATTCAGAATTTACTGTGCTTTCCAATCCTACATTTCTTAAAACTTCTGAACAAGTAATACATTTCTCCACTTTAATCCACTTTCCTACAGCATATCCAGCAGTATAATAAATTATATACGAGTCACTTTGTTGCGACGTACGTGTATGACCAACAGCTGTACAATAAAAATCAAATTATGAACATGCAGGAACCAACTGACCTGTTTCAATCAGTTGGTCAATTACATACTCTATGTTGACTATTTTTTGCAGCATGCATTTTATCAATGGAGTTGTACAAGAAGTGCAGTTATAACTTGTTCTGATACAATTCCATGCTTTGGTGATTTGGCAATATTGCAAAAACACAGCATTTCAACAATGTTAAAAAATTCACTTGGTGTTGGATGATCATTACAGCCTTTTGATTGATACCAAATAAATTTTCTAATGTATCTTATTCTTGAAGTTAGTATCTATCTCAAATTTAATTCCTTCTGTCATGTAACAAAGTAGAAACAATGTTGATTTTAATGTAACTCGTAAGCCTTCAACACTTGACTGACTAATGAAACCAAGTTTCATATTCTGTTCTTTTGTGAGCTTTTCCCATTCATCCAGAAATGCTAAAAAATTTAATAATGATGTGTGCTTGACTGAATTTTAAAATGAAGCTTCTGCAGAATATCTAGATGTCATTATATGAATTAATGAATTTATCTGTTTCACAAACTGTACTGTACCTTTTAAATTCTGTACAACTTTCTATTTCATTATGGAAAAAATTAAGGCCATTGACTACTTTATTTCCAAACACTTGATATGCTAAATCCACTCGCATCTTTTCAGAGTTATTGAGATACTTTCTATTAATGTGTAGCATTGCTTTTAAAGTAACAACACCACAATCTTTCTTCTATGCATAAATTGTATGCTCTGGCCACACTTCTGCTTATGGTGTGTAAAATCTGTGTTTCAAAAAGGTATTTCATATGCATTTTATTAAATGTGGAAAGTCAGGTATAAAATTTAATTTATGTGTTTCATCACATAGATGATTTATCTGACATTCAATTGTATTATCTGATTGAATACATATACCAAATTTGTTCCACAATACTTTATTCCATGTAGCGCTATCACAAGTTATAATAATCTACATACAGACCTGCATTTATGACAAAATGTTTGCCTCTTGACCAAATCAGCAAGCAAGGTTCCTTTAATATTGTTGCATGTGGCAAAAAATGCAACAATCTGCTTCCAATCACCAACAAATGGTTGAAATAAGAATCCATGAAATAGAAATTTTATCCATTTGCTTTGCTTCCCCCCCCCCCATTTTTAAAATTTCCCCAAACGCCTACAAATGCTTCATTTTAACCATTTGAACTCATGCAAATTTTCAAACAAATTTCAAACAAATTCATTTCATGTATTAGTATACCGCCATGGAGAAAATTAGGTTCCATACTTTGAGTTTTCAGTTTGATTGCCTGAAAAACAGAATCACAGAAACCAATTCCACTGCAGTAACTTTTAATGTATTTGTGACAGCCGTTCTTTCCAGGCACAATCAGAATTTTATTTTCTCAGATATGTTCGTAAAGTTTGGGTCCTTTCATTTATGCATTTGATTAACCATTTTGAGTCATAAATCATGCCTTGATTACTTTTACTTTTAGAGGCATTTATAGCAAGCAATTATTTTGGATTTCAGGCAACAACAGAAGTGTGCATTTCATTTGTTTTTTGTCCCCTCGATTTTTAGGATAACTCAGTAATTTGTTTTTTTTTTTTTCTTAAACAGCAAATCAATTTGTTTATTCTATTAATACTTAATTTTGATTTCAAATAACTATTTTTATAATTTTTTTTCAGTGAACTATTTACATATTTACAATGTACACATGTTGCAGACTCATTAATCTTAATTGTACATTTTTTACATATATTTGGTCATGCATAATATTTACATATTTACAATAATGCTGATTATATTCCAAAATGGTTCCAGCTTCATTGCAGACAAGTATTGAAGCAAAATTATTCACTCGCTTATAGCATTTAAAGTAAAAGAACAAGATTTTTGGCGACACGTGAAAACATCTGCAATTCATTATCTTTTCCCACGATGCTGATTAATTTTCTGACCAAAGGATACTACAAATTTTCATCAAAAATCAAATTTAAGAATACTAAGGATTGAGGACAGTTTTTAATGTGCAATTGAGAAAAGGAAAAAAATGTAACTGGGCACTCTCTACGTCACTTATCCTTCAAGTTCTTTAAGCATGGATCTTTGAAATACCATTATTGTCTTTATTCATACATTTTTTTTTGTCTCAGTAATTATATTATTTCTGTCTTTCCTTTTCTTTGTTAGTGGTTAATTAAAATACAGTCAAAAGTCTTTAATCCGGACTCGTCGGGACTTCGGCGATTCCGGATTATCGATTTTTCCGGATTATAGATCATCAGTTTAAATCTGGTAAGATGGCATGCAGAAATTATAAAATTAAAAATATGAAACCGTAATTTATAAAATAATGAGCAATTATGATCTAAAGGGTATCAAAATTTACCAAAAAAGAAGCCTAATATTTATTTGTTTACTTTATTAAACATTTCTTTTAACGCGCGGATGCGTAAAGCATACCTTACGCATAGCCGAAATTAGAAAATTGCAACCAGAAAACTATTTGATTTGTATTCGTGATATTTATAATGACGAGGAATTTGATTTAAATCATATCAAAGACGGAGTACATCGAAATTAAATACTACATTTAGTAAGGAATTATAAGCTGAATAAAATAAAAACATCTGCCCTGAAGATAACGATAGTGTTGACAAATCAACTTCCAGTTCATTGCGCGACGCCCCCCCCCCCGCCACCGCGCAGAGCAGCGTGAAATTGATAAACAGATTTCCGAACGGTTAGATAAACAAAGAATATGCCTTTATCCATTTTTTGTAGCAATTCGTTTTTTGTTTGATGGACATCGAAACATACTTTCGTTTTCTAGATCCTTTGGGAGCTCCAGCATCGGAAATTCTATTTGACATAATCGAAAGCTCAAGCTTACTTTAGAAAATTGCTCTTACAGTCTGCAAAAAATAATAAGCCGGATCCAATTCGAAGATTAAGGAACAACGCAATCATCAACATTAACTGAAATAGATAATTAGATAATTTTAGCTTATACCGTCCGTTATACATTAAACGCGCACGCGAAAACGTATTCTGCACTTGCGCAGACGCATATGCGCAGTCGTAAATGTCTTGGGCACACGAGTAAAACGCCTATGCTCATGCGTCAATGCAGCGCATGCGCAGAAAGATTTTAGCTTTGAGGTCCGGATTATAGATCATTCCGAATTATGGGTGTCCGAATTAACGACTTTTGACTGTACTTTGGAGCATTGAGCAATATGCTAAGTATTGCTTCAGCTTTCAGCAGTGGTTTACCACTAAGAAGTTTTACTTTTTCATCATTAACAATATGATGGTAAAATTTTTCAATAAAATGCAGTTCACACACATACTGTAGTGGCTAGTTCTCTATCTCATTTGGAAATTCTTTTCGCCATTCTCGACGAAGTTTTTTGTCTTCAGAAGCTTTAAACAGTGCTGCTTTTGTGGCATTTTGGTGCCCAGATATATGCAGCCAGGTACAAAACACTGTTGAGAAAGTTTTGCTGACATATCATAAATTAAGTTTTAGCATCTCACAACAAAAAAGAATATCCAAGATTATTAAGCAAACTTATTAACTCATTTACAGCATTAAAAGTAACAGACTGAGTTTTGTGGCCACTCATGAAAACATTTGCAGTTAGTTGATTATTTTTTTCAATGATGCTGATCAATTTTCTGATCAAAGGCTACACATTTTTATCAAAAATCAAATTTAAGAATACTAAGTGTTTTGATTTTTTTTATTATTATTAATATGTTTCAATTTCAGGAAGAGAAGTGTTAGATGTTATTTGTACAAAAAAAAATTACCCTGTTTTAACATGGGGTCTATTTGGGGCTATAATCCACTATATCTTCTAGTACACTATAGTAATGGTATGAATAAAATAATATCTGGGTGTGCTTTATTAGTATTTTCATATAAAGCTATTGAAATATATATATCTTCAATTTAATTATTGAATGAAGTTGTTCTGTTTCAAGTTGAACCAATTTGTGCTGTATATTAGTTATAACGCTTCTGGAAAAAGATAATTATGTATATTTGTCAGTTTTTTTTTAATCTAAAATAACTCACTGCTTCAATAATGCATTCCAAATTATTTCTACATCACTAAATAGTTTATCGCTGCCCAGAGGGTATAGTGCTTTGAGAGCCTGACTGATACCGAAGGGCCTGGGTTTGAATCCTGGAGAAGGCATAGTTGTAACTGTCCGTCCTTTCATAGGAGGCAATGGTGGCCCACCTATTAGGTGCCTCCATAATAAAGAGACCACCACACACCACAGCTGGCCTTAGTATAGATTAATGGACTCTGTTGCAGATGTAACTGTTCAAAATCTGCCATTGGGGGGGGAGTTTATCTTTCTTTCCAAGTATATGTGTTATTTTGTTTGTATCAATTGTAATATTATTTATAAAAGCACTAAAAGCCATCTTTAGGTAATTGTTTTTTTTTTTTTTTTTTTTTTTTTCAATTTTTAAAGCACTTTTTAATGAGATTCCCTAATCCAATTTAGCATATTTATGGTCTTTATGCGTTAAATAATGTTGATTTACATTAGACATTTTCAAACTTGTTAATACCATTTTGCATAACGAGCTGTCACAGAAATAAAAAAAAACTTAATTTCCCACCCTGTATTGAATGCTGTTTTTTCTTCATACAATTTTTTTTGTTAAACATCATGGATGATTAATGTACTATTAAATTTTGTGTTTAAATATTTAAATCAAAGAGCAGGCAATCAACTTAATGACAGATAACTGGTATATGGCTGTGTTCAGTTGCTGTGTGTTGTAGCTGTGCCGAGTGAACATCAAGATGTTAAGAACAGAACAAAACACCGCTAGGCAGCCACAGGCTGAGAGCATGAGTTGCATGTAAAACCAGTATCACAGTTACTCTCAATAGTGCATCGAATGAAACATTTCTGAAATTCTTGGCTTCCAGGATATCTAATTACGTGAAAAGAGCTTGTTGGCGAATTTCTTGTAAAAGTTTCTATAGTGCCATGTGTTTATGTATGAAAAGTTTTTCATAAGGATTATAAATTTTAATATTGTTTGTATTAAAGCCTTAGTGCTTAATTACTTGTTAATAGGCAAACATTATTATTTAATCTCATTATTTTTTTAAATTATTATTTGAAAACATAGACACCCCATTCACCACAGTTGTAAAACATGGGGCTTATAGAAATAAGTTAATTAAAACATTAAAAGTTGCATGCATAAGTAAAATGAACAAAAGCAGAGAACAGCAGTCTGGATTTCGCGAAAACAGATAAGTTCACTGGCCAAGTCACTCTGAACATTTTCAAATCATTCTGCAAGCAAAATCTATGGCCATCAAATGTTCTACATCCTGAGGTACTCTTCTGGAACATTCACATAAATTGTTTGATCGTAGATTAAAACAAAACAGGTAACTTGCAAATTTACTGTGACCAGATAAAAACTGAGAAACTTTAAAATTAATAGAGAGGAAAAACAAGGAATGCAGTCTATGATAAATAGAAGGAAAGAACTTTTTGGTGACCTCAGCATTACAAGATGAAATATATTCATTATTCCACTTAGCTAAAAGCTTCTTATAATGAAAGGACTTTGGAACCAGTAGCTCTATGGAATGCTAATGTTGATATGATTGGGTAAATTTAAGGCATCTTTAGCTAAGAAATCAGCTCTTTCATTTACATAGAAATCGTGATAAGCACATACATAAGCAAAGCGGATATCAATTTTGCTATTTCTAAGTGAACTGACAGTTAATAGCGTTTCAATAACTAATTTGTCACAGCTGGTAAAACTGTTCAAAAGATGAAAAGAAGAAAGAGAATCAGAACAAATAAGGTAACTTAAGGATGCTGTCCCATTATCCTTGATCCATTTGACAAGATAAATATACAGAAATTGTGCTTGAAAAACTATGCATTCATTTCGTACACAGTGTCTAAAATAACAAACCTCGGAATGGCCTTCATAAAGAACAAATGCAAGGCCAACCTTGTTGTTCATCTTGCTCCCATCTGTAAAGAAACCATATGAAAACTCATATAATTGCAGAAATTTATGGGATTTTGGCTGAAATTCCGTAATATATTTTTATTAAATATAGATCTCAGTTCCTCGAACAGAAAGCCTTGACGGCTATCTGCGTAAGGGGAGGGATGGCTTTGTGGAGGACTTTCTAAGGGAAACTGGCTCGTATACACGTTACACATGGGGAAAACCACAAAAACACCCATGCAGCCAGCCCGTTCGCGGGATTCGAACTCGGACCGAACTACCAGTGTTCAGCGAAAGTATTGTAATCGTGAAAAGTTTCAGGCAGCATATTTCAACGAAAATATCCATTTTTACCGCTACCGAATGCAATTTAATGATGTTTTTGCGTGATATCTGTACGTAAGGACAGAATAAAAGACTCATTTCCTCCAAAAAAATTATAAAACTGCTTTAAAATGAATTCTGAAGACAATTTTTCGAGGTGTCTGTACGAACGTGTGTACGTACGTATCTCGCATAACTCAAAAACGAGTAGCCTCGGAACGTTGAAATTTTGTATATAGGACTGCTATAACATGTAGATGTGCATCTCGTATTTTGGTTGCAATCGGTCGCACCAAACGTATATAAATATATTTATATATATATATCCACTCTGTTACCCGGCTCAGTGATCTCAGTTTCTTTACTCTTATATGTATGTAAATTGTACATTCTTTGCTTTAAAAATTATTGAATTATGTTGTTTTTATCTTCCGGTTAAGCTTTTTATACCATTAGTAAATCTGTGTGCAATAATTTTAGAATTATCAACAATTTTAAAGTTGTTTAAGTGCCGCTAAGCCTAATCCTTTTCTTGATGGCGGCCATTGTTTGTTTACATTTGAAACAGCAGACTAGTGGATTTGTTGCCAATCTAGAGAAACGTAGCTTCGCAACAACAAAAATAACGCCTTCATTTATTATTGCCAATTAAATCATGTTCAATCCTTTCGAGGAAATAAGTGTTAAAGATTTACTTTGTAATTTTTAATATAGATATTTTGAGTTTTTATGTATTTTTGCCTTCTCGCGAAGTGAGAACTGAATTAATTACATGATGAATACTCAATCGTCTGTGAAAAACTGTTTCTTTTTTGTTTTGTTTGCTTAATTTCTTTTATACATCATTCTAGCTTTATTATAATATTTGAATAGAACATGTGGCAATGATTAGATAATTCTATTCTTTAAACGATATAAATTTTGTGCATCATGAGTTATAATATGTACGAAATATAATACTGTTAAGTGAATCTAGCGCCAGAGTGTCGCTATGGTGAACAAATACAGTCAAAAGTCGTTAATCCGGATTCGTTGGGACTTCGGCGATTCCGGATTATCGATTTTTCCGGTTTATAGATCATCAGTTTAAATCTCGTAGGATGGCATGCAGAAATTCTAAAATTAAAAATATGAAACCGTAATTTATGAAATAAAGAACAATTATGATCTAAAGGGTATCAAAATTTACAAAAAAAAAGCTTAATATTTATTTGTTTACTTTATTAAACATTTCTTTCAATGTAAGTTGTTTAAGTTGCTTCGTTTAATGTGATAATACTTTCTCTTTAATTCTATAAACAGACATAATTTCTTGTTCAGTTACAAAGTTTCGCTGTTCAAGTCCCGTTAATTGCTGTGCCGAGAATACCGACTAACTTGTCAATCGAAATTTTTTCGTTTTCACTAACCTCTCTGTCACATTCTTCATGTCTTTATCCATTTTTTGCAGCAATTCCACTTTTGTTTGTTGGACATCGAAACATATTTTCGTTTTGTAGATCCTTTGGAAGTTCCAGCATCGGAAATTCTATTTGACATATTCGAAAGTTCAAGTTTACTTTTATAAAATTGTTCTTACAGTCTGCAAAAAATAATAAGCGGGATCCAATTCGAAGATTAAGGAACAACGCAATCATTAACATTAACTGAAATAGATAATTAGATAATTCCGTTATACATTAAACGCGCAGGCGAAAATGTATTCTGCACTTGCGCACACGCATATGCGCAGTAGTCAAGGTCTTACGCGCACACGTAAAACGCCTGTGCACATGTGCCAACGCGGCGCATGCGCAGAAAGTTTTCAGCTTTGAGGTCCGGATTATAGATCATTCCGTATTATGGGTGTCCGAATTAACGACTTTTGACTGTACTAGAGTGAATCTTTAAGAATGCATTTATTCTATTGTGGTTTATGCGTTGTCGGCGAAGTAGATTTAATTCAAGCCAATTAAGTTTAAATGAAATGCAAGAAAAAATGTGTATAATTTAATATCCCGTACAAGGAAGTCACGTGGTGTACACATCAGATTTTTTAATATTAACATCCGTTATGAGTTTACCATTTACTTGCATTTCAAAATCTAGTCAATTACATTTTGCTGTACCAAAGTACAAATATAAGTATCAAAGATAATCGAAACTCCAAGTTAGACAGAAAGTTACAAACTTAAATATTGATTTGTAAGATAATATTTTATTTAAATACTACATGCTCTAAAAAAAATATTTTATTATAGTATTCTAGATTACAACAAGTAAAGGAACTGCTACTTGAAGTTGCCTTGTGTTTCATTGAGCAAATTGATGGTACTTCCGCTGATGTAGTGTTCAACAAATGAATGTGTCACATTAATGCTTGTAAGTTTCAAGAAAAATTATTATTTGTAAAATACATCATAATGTATGCTATGCTTTTTAAAAGAGAGTTATACATATTAATTTCTGCCTTTAGAAGCTAAATTAACCCTCTGACTGCTCAATTTGTAGACCGAAATCGCTTCAAAAATTGTGTAATTTTTTTTCCTCATATTTTAAATATATATGCGATGTATCAGCTTTTGTCCAGAATAAATAGATTTGTGAAGATGTAGTCGTAGCTTAAATAATCAGACGATAAGTTTAAAAAACAGGACCCATTTATTATTATTTAGGAGAAATAGTAGTTAAAAATCAGATATACGGAGTAAATAAAAAGAATTACTAATAACTTTTTGTATGTAGTTTACTGCATCATGACATTTAAGAAAAAGCTCCGATATTCCTTTTGTGAATCTTTTTATAGCCTCTGGAAAGGCGGAGCTTCCAAGAAATGACGTCAGCCAATCCAGTTCGCTTTAAATATTTCGAGAACATACTATAACTGTACATGTAGAAAAGGCGAGAAAAACAACTTGACTACGGGGCTGTGGATTTAATTCTACGTACTTTCAATTAAGAGAACGTCGCCATTAAAAATGAAATGAACATACAGTTAGAATTTTAAGTGTATTCTTGACTATGGAATTTTATTATTACATATATATATATATATATTGGAGAATTGAAAAATCAACGTTTTCTTTCTAGAAAATTCTTTTTATATAGAGTTTTATCATGAAAATCTAAAGTTGCCAGAAAAACCAATTTCAGATATTAGCGACAAAACTAATTTTTTTTTTAATAAATTCAGTCAAATTACAGTTAATTTCTATTTATTGCATAATATAAAAAAGCAAAATGTATAAAATTTAAGAAAATATAAAGCACTGAGGAAAAACTACCTTGAAATGCACTTTAGTATGATAGAGTTCAAAACAGGCTTCAAGGCAAAGTCCAGCTTCACAGTCTTTGCACCAGATTCAATAAATCTAAATGATCAATCTAATTATTAATCTAATCAATAAATCTAATTAATAGTTCAATAATTTAATTAAATAATCAAGATAATCGCTGAACATTTTCTAGCAGCCATTTCTGTAAGAAAAAAGCGGCAAAAAGTGAAGTTTGAGGGGTAATACCACTTGCCTTCAAATGCCACAATTTAGTGGACATCTAACGATATCTGTTAGCTGAAACGTAAACTAAACATCTAATACAGTTAAAAGTCATTAATTCGGACACCCACAATTCGGAATGATCTATAATCCGGACCTCAAAGCTACAAACTTTCTGCGCATGCGTCCCGTTGACGCATGCGCATAAGACCTTTATGGCTGCACATATGCGTGTGCGCATGCGCATAATACGTTTACGCATGGGGGTTTAATGTATAACGGACGGTATAAGCTAAAATTATCTAATTATTTACTTCAGTTAATGATGCAGATTGTGTTGTTCCTTAATCTTCGAATTGGATCCGGCTTATTATTTTTTGCAGAATGTTAGAGCAATTTTATAAAAGTAAGCTTTAACTTTCGATTATGTCAAATAGAATTTCCGATGCTGGAGCTCCCAAAGGATCTACAAAGCGAAAGTATGTTTCCATCAAACAAAAAGTGGAATTGCTGCAAAAAATGGATAAAGGCATATCCTTTGTTCCTCTAACCATTCCGAAATCTGTTTATCTATTTCACGCCCCTGCGCGCAATGAATTGGAAGTTGATCTGTCAGCACTATCCTTCTCTTCAGGGCAGATGTTTTTATTTTATTTGGCTTATAATTCCTTACTAAATGTAGTATTTCATCTCGTTGCACTCCGTCTTTGAAATGATTTAAATCAAATTCCTCGTCATTATAATTCGCTTCTGATAGTGAAGAAAGTATCACATAAAACGAAGCAACTTAAACAACTTACGTTGAAAGAAATGTTTAATAAAGTAAACAAATAAATATTAAGCTCTTTTTTTTTTTTTTTTTTTTTTTTTTTTTTTTTTTTTTTTTTGTAAATTTCGATACCCTTTAGATCATAATTGCTCTTTATTTCATAAATTACGGTTTCATATTCTTAATTTTATAATTTCTGCATGCCATCTAACCAGATTTAAACTGATGATCTATAATCCGGAATCGCTGAAGTCCTGATGAGTCCGGATTAACGACTTTTGACTGTGCTGTATATAATTTATTTCAATGTTTAAGCGGGGGAAAAACAGGATGCACTCCTCAATAAAGGAAGAAAAACAGATGCCCGCGAAGATCACGGGATGAGCAGATTTTGCTACGTTTGAGTTGCACATGGAAATCGCGGGATGAGCAGCCAGAGGGTTAACATTCATTAGTTTAAGTAAATGGGTTTCCATTGTAGATGTTATTTAAATGCCCAGTTTAAAAGTATTGTATTATTTATTTTATTATTAATAGTGAAATGCATAAAAGTTTGATGATTAAGAGGAGAGATATGCTTTCGTAGATAGATTCCTAAAGAAACTGATAGATATTTAGGGGGAATAAATTTTGCTGTTGACAGTCAAACTCTAGCCATGTAAACTGAGTTTGCAAGTACTGTAATCTGTTCTATTTTTCTTTCTGTTCTCCTAGTCAAAAAGTTGCAATGGTTTTTCAGACTTTGTAAACTCGGAGAACCCCTAAAATTAAAATTTTTTCTTGCCAAATACCTGAAAATATAATCCATTTTGGTAGAACCTCTACCATCCTCATAAAAATAAATGTTTAGAAAGAGTTGAAATGAAAAAAAAAGGTTATTTCAGTATAAATTTATTTATAAAAATAGGTTTTTTTTTTTTTTTTTTTTTTTTTTTTTTCCCCCGTATTATGTTAGGTTATGATGATAAAAGAAAAAAATTAATTACTGTGTATTCTAGCATATAACATGCACCTATAATTTGAAACTACATTGTTTAGTTTTTAGGTATATTGATCATACAATGTCCACCTTTTCTTTATAAAGAAACTTGAAAGATACATGTGTGATGCTCTTATCTTTTAAAGTCATTCATTTGAAGATTTTTCCCAAGCTTTCAAACAATGGTGTACTGAAGTCACAAACAATAAGGGGAACAATAATGCATGTGGGGGAAATGTTTGAGGTTGTAAATTATTCTGCAAAGAGGGTGGTTTGTATTCAATGCAGCTGTGCATAACCCTGAAGGAATTCATGGAGTTAGAAGTCACATGTTTTCTCTGTAGGTAGTCATTTTAAATTGTTATTTTGAAGTGACCATCAAAGATTTTAGTAAATTGCATTTGCTTAAGTTGAAATACAGTTAACCTAGTGTTCCTTTTAGTAATAAATGTGGCTTTTGCCAAACGAAACAAATACAGTTCTGCTTTCAAATGCGAAGTCATTCACTTTGCAAAAGAAAATGAAAATTGTGCTGCAGCAAGAATGATTGGTGTTAGTGAAAGCTCTATATATGAATGGATGAAAAATCAAATTATGGTAATAAATATGCCGGAGAATAAATGTGCTTTACATAATAGAGTAATGGAGTAGCCTATCCTAAAAGAAAGTGTTGTAAAATGGATCCCAGAAAATAGCCAGAATGGGTTAATTGTAACAAGAAAGAGTTTATGTTTGTTTGCCTTAAAGGGCAAAAAAAAAAAAAAAAAAAAAAAAAAAAAAAAAAAAAAAAAAAAAATGCAAATGAAAGTGAAAACTTTAGAGTAACTTTGAGTTGGTATAATCGATTTATAACACAAAATAATTTAGTTCTATGAGGAGAAACAAAAATTTCACAAAGGCTTCTAAAAGATTTTGGCAACGAATTGATAAGTTTCTAAAAGTATGTTATTGACCTACAAAAACAAAAAATTGTTTACTGTCACATATTAGGAATATGATGAAACTCCAGTAATGTTTGATATGATAGGAAATAAGACAATTGATGTGAAAGGAACAAAAGCAGTTCACATTAAAAAAAAACAGGTCACAAAAATCTCACCTCACTGTACTGCTTTCTTGCTTAGTGGGCAGTATAAAATTTAAACTCATGGTCATTTTTAACAATTTCAAGATGGTGCACATTTGTTTAAGACATTCCCTTGGGGCAGATGGAAGTCCAAAATAAATTGTCCCACAGGACAAAGATTTTGCATAGAAAAAAATCACACAAAAAAGTTTTAAGTCCTAACGTCATAATTTTTGGTGTATTTTAGATTATTAATTAAACTATCCTATGCGTTAAAATTAGCATTTGATCCTTTTGACTTTCCAAGAAAATATATATAAAAAATTTTTTACTTTGAGAAATAGTATTCAGAAGTGCTATTCAATTTATTTCAAAGTTTTAATTGACAGAAGGCATAAATAAACTTTAAATTTAGTTTAAAAAATACAAGAAAGACTATTTACAAGAAGAAATATCAAAATCTTTCATGGAAATGAAAAGCAAACACTCATTGAGCTCAATCTCTGACAAAATATCTCTATCAGAATCACTTGAAATATTACTCTCTGGCTCTTTAGAAAATGATTCATCACTCACATCCATATCACTAATTGGCTCATTTACCATGTGAGCATATCCTTTCTCTGACAAATAATGCTGCTCGCCATAATAAACTATAGTCAAGGCATTCCGAATTAAAAAAGGAAAGTATGCGAAATAAAAGCAATGCAGATTGTAACAGAATTCCTCACAATAACCTAAAAGACCCTACATAGTAGCAAAAAAAGGGATATCAGAAACGAAAATCTTTATATCATATAATAATATATCAATATATATAATAATTAGTTAAAGAGCCGAGCTCTGTTTGTTTACATTACAGTTCCCCTCCTCCCCTGCAACGAATGACACCTAAATTAGACAAATGTTATCAAACTAAAGGTCAGGATTCTAAAACTATATTCAGTTCAAAAGGAAGGACACAGAGTGACATCTAGTGGTCTTTAAAAAATAATTTAGCTTAAAATGCACATATGCATCACCCATCCCCTAAGCTCATTCTCCTAAGATGTATGGGTGGAATGCCCTGCTGTCAGAGATCTTCATAGAGAATGCATATATGGGATACACATCCAAGAAAGGGTTAGAAGAAAAGATGGTGCTGAAATGGAATTTCCCCAAAAGTGCTAGTGAGAAAGGATGGATGGACGAAAGTGGTGTGAAATTGTGGATAAGAAATGCTAGCCAAAAGTGTCATGTTGCCTTAGAATCCAGAATGTCATTTAATTTGGAACGTATTCAAAACCCATCTAAGAGGTAAAACGAAGAAATTCTTAAAAGAGTGTAATACAGGCATGATAGTTATTCCAGGTTGATTAAAGCCATTTATTCAGCCTTTAGATGTATTAATAAAACATTGAAAGAAAATTTAAAATGACAGTGGAATATGGGGATATTAAAAGGTGAAAAAAGGAGGCCAATTGTTTCATGCCAGTCTAGAAAGTGTGAATGGTTAATAAAAAGCATGGAATGAAATTAAACTTGACGTAATTTATTATGAGCATGGAAGGAAATTAAACTCAATATAAGTCATTTAAAAAATATATTATGTCTAGCAATGTAGATGAAATGGAAGATGATTATTCATTTATGGATCAGAGTTAAAGTGATGGTGAAAATGAAACAAAATTCGATGATGTGCCTGAAGTTATAATGGAAGATGAATATGACAACTTTATTATGTTATCCCATAATAAATATTTTTACTTTCATTAGGTATGTCATTTCTTTTAATAAACAGCATTTAGGTACATGCAGAAATCTAATTTTTGTATGCTCATCTTTTGCTTATATTTAAATCTATCATTTCTACGAGGCGTATTCGAAACTAAGTACCGTTTTGAAAAACAAAAATAGTAAAACAGTTTTTTCGAATCCAATTTTATTTTTACATGAAAATACATGTCTTAAACTATTTTTCAACATAGTTTCCGCCAATGATCAAACACTTGTCATAACGGGTGACCAGTTTTTGTATACCATTGTCAAAGAAACTTCCTGCCAGTTTCGATAACCAAGACTCCACAGCATTTTTCGTGTCATCCTCAGATCCAAGCTCGCGCTTCATGTGCAGGAACAAGTGATAGTCGGACGGCACCAAGTCCGGGCTGTACGGCGGGTGATCAAACTGCTCCCAATGAAACTGTCGAATTAACGATTGAGTGACACCAGCAGTATGGGGCCGAGCATTGTCATGGAGCAACACAATTCCTTTACTGAGCATTCCTCTTCGTTTGTTTTGAATGGCACGCCTTAGTTTTGTTAAAGTCTCACAATATCGTGCCGCATTAATGGTTTCATCTCTGGGAAGAAATTCAGTAAGCAAAACACCTTTCCTATCCCAGAAGACAGTGCACAAGATTTTTTGTGATGACATTGTCATTTTGAACTTTTGGTTTTTCGGAGAATGAGTGTGTCTCCACTCCATCGATTGTTGTTTCGATTCTGGTGTGAAATGACACACTCAAGTTTCATCACCTGTCACAATTTGGTTTAAAAAGTTTTCTCCCTCATCACTGTACCGCGTGAGAAATGTCAGGGCACTATTAAGTCACTTTGTTTTGTGAACATCAGTGAGCATTTTTGGAACCCATCGGAAACACAGTTTGCGATAATTCAAGCGGTCAGACACAATTTCGAACAAAACAGTACGTGAAATTTGTGGAAATGCCTCTGAAAGAGTTGTCATTGGGAAGCGTCTGTTCTCATGAGTTGCTTCATAAACTTTCCTTACCAAATCATCGGTGACAACAGAAGGCCGACCACTCCGAGCCTCGGCGTGGACATTTGTTCGACCTGCATTAAACATTCTTACCCACTTTCTCACCATTCCATCACTTATCACGTATTCACCGTAAACTTCTGTCACTTGACGATAAATTTCGGCCGGTTTAACATTCGTCGCATTCAAAAATTTAATCACGGCACAAATCTCACAGTCAGCGAGAGAACTAATTGTCTTAAACATTTGAATGTGCACAGCAAACTGAAAACACAACATAGAGCAACCAAAATGGTGACAATTGAAAGTCAGTGAACAAGAAAGACTAGTGCGCATGCGCGGGACGTCTACCACAGCGCTAGAATGAAACGGTACTTAGTTTCCAAATACGCTACGTATATGCAGCATGTAACTTGCAGCCATAAATTTTGACTTTGTTTTAATATTAAAAGTGCACATGCCAGAATATATGATAATTGCACAACTGATCTCCAAAATGTGACATAAAGAAGGACAAGAGATATCCAAGCTACATTTATATGAATTTCAGAGATTACACAAAGTATTATTGTTAATTTATTTGAAAAACAGCCTTATTTTGAGGTAAGAAAGAAAATAAAATCAATAATGAATGCTGCCTCTACACTTGTCAATAACCACTACTACAAACCTTGACATTGGATGAAAGAAGCTGTGGATGTGTTCTTAGGGAATGGCAGCCCATGCTGCCTCCATACATAGCCAAAATTCATTTGGTGTACATGCAGGTGCAGTATGCCAGGTTATGCTGTAGAGTCATTAGATTATTTTGAAGCAGGAGACATGAAAAATGAGCAATGCCCTCACCAGGACTCAAACCTCGTACCGTTGGAATACACTTCGAGTGTGCTGACCATTACACCACAAAGGCATGCTAAGAAGGCAGGAGAAATACCTTATATACTCCCCCCTTTTAAAGGGCAATTGAGGATTAGGGGACCCAGTCACCAAATCCTGGTGGCAGAGAATCATCATTCACCACCTTTTTTAGTTCGGGTACCACAGTAGAATCATTAGGCTGTTGTAATGCTGGAAGTGTGAAAAATTAGCAGTTCTTTCACTGGGACTCGAACCTCTTGAATACACGTTAAATGTGCTGACCATTACTACGAAGGCATGCTAAGAAGGTGTGAGATATACCTTATAATGCCTTCTCCAGTTATTGATCAGATATGTCCAATAGGTGATAGATCTAGAGAATGGGCAAGCCAGAATAACAATGCAATAAGGTAAGCTAAGAAGAAAGCTTGAACACTGTGTGCAATATGTGGTCACTCATTGTCCTGTTGAAATGATACCGCAGGCAAGCCCTGAACGCAAGGAAGGAGAACAGGCTGCAAATCCTGAGAGACATACCATTGACCACTAAGTGTAACGATAATATGTACTAGGATGCTGGTGTGGAGTAGTGCTGGATTCTAACCTTCATGCAGGAGTGGAATCTAATATCATCCCCCACCATAAAAACGGGTGTAGGACCGGTACAATGATGCATAACACAACAGTCGAACAGCCTCTCTCTACAATGCCCCCAATATCTAATTCGAACATTACGGTGCTGCAGGCAGAAGCATGGTTCATTCAGGAAGACAGTGCCGTTAATGAAGCAATCGACGCATAGTTGGACAGTCCATTGGACTGTAAACGACATCAAACTTTTCATGCAAACACCAACTGTTGTGTAATAGACTGCATTCACTGTAATATGATTGTAAATGTAACAGTGCCCTCCATCAGTGCTATGGCACACAATATGCCTGTCTTCTCATGGAGTGGTGGAGTAAAGCAGTTGCAATTGCAATTGCTCCTTTTCATCAGTCGTTCCCTCCTGCATCTACCAATTCCATATTTGCATGACATTTGCTTGGTTACGTCTGACATGATGATCATTTTCCTAGAAGTTAATCAATAATCTCTTTTTTCTAATTTGTGTTTTTCAGTAAGGCATACTGAAGCTGCACACGCAAAAAATCATACAAGAGAACAATTCACTTTATTCAAAACAGCAAGCTTTCTTTTCTTTATATAGGGCTTGTAAGGAGCACTGCAGTCATCCATGATGTATGTGTGTGCTGAAATTGTGATCATTTGAATATTCAATCGCAGTATACATATGATAGAAGTTTCATGCTGTTTGGATACTTCCTTCATGTGTTGCATTTTGCATGGCTAGTACTTTATTACTGCATGGGTGTTTTTGTGGTTTTCCCCATGTGTAACGTGTATATGAGCCAGTTTCCCTTGGAAAGTCCTCCACGAAGGCATCCCTTCCCTTAGGCAGATAGCCCTCGAGTCTTTCCCGTCAGTAAATAACCTAAACTCATTCTGAATTTGTAACCAGGTTTGCCGAAATAATAAGTGCAGCAGATCAGAAATTTTTAATGTATTTTGACATCATCAATATGATCACATATTCTTGCTTTTGCATTACCAGGTCCACTCTAGGGTTCATAGGGTCCTTAAGAGTCCTTAAAAGTCCTTAAGATTTTTGTAATTGATTTTTGGTTTTTTAAAAGTCCTTAATTTCGGCCAAAATTGTCAGAAGGTCCTTAATTTTAATCATCTGAAATTTCTGTCTGTTTTTGCGACTGGCATTTTGAGTGTGAATTAACATTTTGGAGCAATATGTTTGCGATTTGCTGACAAATATGGTTATCTTTTGAATGGGTTCATAGGTTATAATTTGTTCCTATTTCTAACATAAATGGTGGGATACTCAAGTTTCTGAGAAGGAAGTGAAACATAAGCATTTCAAAATTATTTCATTTTTTCTAATGAACTCTTAACAGTTTTTCTCTTTTGGGAATGTGAATTCTTTAATTAAACCCTTCTAAATTTGGCGATTTTAAGATCTGTTTCTATAGACAGTTTTTAATACCGAGATCAAGGAATTTTTCGACAGTTTTTTTAGAACATTGTAACATTGATAAATTTCATGTAAATAATGGTAATATTTTTTAATTATATTTATGAGATAAATAAAGCATTTTTATTTTTTCGCTGTGATATTATAAAGTTTCATTTTGGTCATTTATTATATATGGAAAATAAGCAAGGTATAATGCTATAAAGCACCATTTATGAAACAATTCTTAGCAAAAGCAAACTATGTAATTAAGTTAAAATGTATTTTTAATATTTGAATGGTAAGAGTTTTCCCCATGTAATTGTCTCAGAATATTCAGAATTCTCAAAATATACATCAGTTTTCTCCGGAGCTTAAATTGCACCTGAGCCCTGCTTCGGTACTTCTTAGTTTTGGAGATAAATCATAATTCTACCCAGAGCCTTAAATAAGAAAGCTGTGACACTTCTCTTTTGTACCTAAACGAAATTTCAATAGGAATTTGATATAAAAAATTTTATTTTTAGTAATAAAATTATATTAAAAATCGGTTACTAAACTTTAATCTATCTCTTCATATTCTAAATTTTTATTTAAATTATTTAATTCCTTTAAGCATTAATTATTGAATTATTTTAATAATTAATATTTAATTTTTTAATTATTAGTGATTTTATAAGCCATTTTTATTTATTTCTTTTTGTACCTCTTTCCTGACGGCATTCCACAGGGCTCCAGCACATCTAATTTTAGAAATAATGCCCTGTGTTTCTCTATAAAATTGATTTTACACTTTCTTCCTCTCTCTCTCTCGCTCTTTTTTTTTTTTTTTTTTTTATATATATATATATATATATATATTTCTGGCTTAACGCTGTTGCAGAATTGATAGAGGTTATTTTTTTTTTAGGATTTTTTTAGACATTGCAGCTTGAAAAGTTTAGAAAAGTATGAAGGCAACAGTTATAGACCAACGATTCTAGAATATTCCAGAAAAATGTCTCCATAGTATTAACACGTAATTTCTTACTTTTTGAAAAATGTCTGGAAGAACAATGAAAACATTAGAGTTGAATGTTTTTCTTCTGATACTGGAATCTTTTTCTTAACATTTTAATCTTCCCTTTGTTTTCTCTACTTTTCATTAGACACAAACATAGAAAATATCAAAAATGCTTCTAATCTTATCATATGGGCATGCATTATAGAAAAGAATTCTTTTATTAATAAAGATATTGGAAACTGACAATTTAAAAGATTCATCTAATGTCTTAACCCTTTCTGGCACCCTACCTTTTACAGTTAGAGTTTTGATATTAAAAAAAAAAATGGTAGGCAGTCTAATTAGGCTTAGGGAAGTACACAAGTAAAATTTTGTGAAGATAGCACTTATCGTTTTAATTCTGTGGGTGTGCGCAAAGTGGCACACTGATTGAATAGAGCTTCAAAAAGAGTGCTGAAATGAGCATTGTTGTCAATGAACTGACCGATGAGATGCGGAGAAACAAAGAATACAGACTTTCAGATGTACTAGATTATCGGTGAGCTCGGTCTGGGCACACTTAGGGTTCGTCGTTTGATTTTAGGCAAGATTTCAAGGTAAAAATTTAAAACTAATATAGAATAAGGAGATTAGCATACAGCCAAAAAAATAACATAGAAATTTCTTTTCAAACAATTCCTTTTAAACCCTAAAAAAATTTGGAAGATTTCTTTGAAAATGAGGGTCTTAAAAAACTAAACATGGCTAAAATATATGGACTGGTTTGCGTTGAGCTGCCATCTACTATAAATAAAGAAGGTTCAGAGTAACCTATTAATCCTTTTTCATTCAATTTTTCTGTGCGTACAGAAGGAAATTTTTAGGTGTGTCCAGACCGGACACACTGTGTTGCAAAGGGTTAATGCATCATACACAGGACTGGCACTAGGTATTTTCCCATCTGATGCAGTTTCTGTGGATCTTAAATTCTGCTACCAATGCCTGTTCTAAATTCTAAAAGTTTTACCATTTCTGGACTTTTCACTAAATTCTAAAAATTATGCCACATCAGCTCTCTAAACGATTTCATATTTCTTCTGAATGTTCATATTACTAAAAAAATAAAATTAGCAGCTTTTTTTATACATTCTGAATGCATTTAGTTTATTTAGAATATCAGAAATCTTTAATTAAATCCAAAAATTCTAAAATGAAAAGAAATGTATAAGAAAGAAACTGAATACATAAAGAAAAACAAAATTATTCTTCAAAGATATGTACATTTATTACTATGCAAATTACCCAATTGTTTACAATTTCAGTCTTTGACCACTAATCCATATTTTTAGTTTGAATTTAACTCTTCATGTTTCATTACATCACTACGAGCTGTAATTGATTTTTTAGCATAAGAACATGCCTTTATTTTTTAAGTTCTTTTTAAATAAGAATCTTCTTTAAACCTTTGTCAGACATTGTAGTTACTTTCAGATGTAGCGATAATTATAATTTGCTTCATATCTGTTGATGTGTTTTGGACTATTTAACTTTTACCAGCTCAAATAAACCCTCATAGGTACATTGTGGGCAGGTTGGCAGGTTAGGAGATAAAACACACAGAAATTAGTGAGAACATTCTTAAGTATTGAGACAAATTTCTATTTGTTAAAAAAAGTACTTAAAGAGAAGAAAATTGATATAAATTAGCCAAAATGTCTGGGAAGACTTCAAATTAAAAAAATGCATAAATATTTTGTTGAGTAATGTTGCTACAAAACATAAATGTTTTGTTCATAAATAATTCGAAATGTTTTGTAGCTTTTAATGTGTAATTATCCGAATATCGTTTAAGAATCAATGTCATAAATTACATGTATTTTAAACTGTGAAATTTTATTAGCTTGGGATTTTAATAGGGCCTTTTTTAACAAATATTGTTTAAAAAAATAAAAAAAATTTAATAGTGGCCATGTAAATCCATAATTACTAAGGCTATCTTATAACTAATTTAATTACATATAACTAACTGCTTGCACTTAAAAATTATCTCTGCATATTAAAGCGAGTTATTGTCTTTCATTAACCCTTACTGTAGTCACAAGTTAAAACATAAAAATGTAAAAATTCATATAAAACTTATTCTTCGCATCTAATGAGACTTAAAATAATGTAAAACAACTTATCACCTCTGGTGCTTTAGTGGCTTATTGGAACCTTAATCCCTAGAACTCTACATATAGCTATGACATTAACCACTTGCGCTAAAAAAACGTGTCACGCACACGATATGCTTTTGTCTCAACCGCGAGTGACATGAACACCACGTCGATAGGCATTTATCGCAAAAATTAAAATAACGTGGTGCACGCGTCGCGTAACAATGAAATTGTTTATTTCTCGAGTTACAGCTCTGGATTGCACTCGCAGACATGGAACGGCATAAATGAGACACTTTACCGCTTGTTATATTGTAGCGTCCGGCACCGCAACCGTGAAGCTTAGTCGTAGCGCAAGTGGTTAACTACATCAGACTGAGCCTAACTAACTTTCAAAACTTGCCAACCGTACAACATCAGGCCTTTCAGGTTTGTTCTAATCAGCAGTAAAAACATTCTCAGAAGTGAGTAATCCAGTAGTTCTTGAAATTTTACAACACCATCTAAATTTAAGAAGGCATGAGAACCAGATTTTTTACCGCTTGGTTCCTGGGTATGTAGGAATAAGGAACTGATCTGGCAGACTTTACAGCAAAGTCTGCAATGGAAATGTGCAGTGTGCAGTCAGCTATTCAATTTTAGAAATATTCAAACTGGCATCAAGAACAAAATCATAAATAAATGGCAGCTACACTGGGATTTACTGGTAAATAATTAATTAAAGTGTAAATAAAACCTAAAGCAATAATGTAATAAAGTGTAATAAAACCTAAAGCAGAGTTTTGGAAGGCTACTGAAAAACAGAAAGGAGAAACAATCAATTGCAAGTTCCAATCAGTCTATTTCAGTAACTAAGAGAAATTAGTTATTATTTTTTAAAATTTTATTTGGTTTTAAAGTAGGGTATTGGGTATAAATGTAGTATGCAGGCTACTATACAGAAGGAAATTTTTAATACATAAATGTATAGTATTTTTTTTAAATACTATACATTTATGTTTTGTAGCAACAATACTCAACAAAATATTTATGCGTCTTTTTAATTTGAAGCCTTCCCAGACATTTTGGCTAATTTATATCGATTTTCTTCTCTTTAAGTACCTTTTTTAACAATTAGAAATTTGTCTCAATACACAAAAGAATGTTCTCACTAATTTCTGTGTATTTTATCTCCTAACCTGCCAACCTGTCCACAATGTACCTATGATCAGGTCCAACGATCATTAAAATGTAAACCACCAAAAGAACTTTGTCAGTCCTGCAGATGTTATTAATATTTAAACACTTGAATTGGGCTGTATGATTTTAAAACTAGAGATTCTATACAATATGGAGAACGCCATAAATACTTCCGTGTTATCTTGCAGATGCATGATGGAAATCCATTAATAAAAGTGCTGACTTTTTTTTTTTTTTTTTTTTTTTTTTTTTTTTGTCATGCTGTGCAACATTCATAGTCTGTAAAAGTTGAACAACTCATAAGAGCAGCTCTTTTAATGGCTGTTCCTCCTTTTGTTGTGTTAAATTGGAAACAAATTTAATATATTGTTGCATTTTTCTTCTGATACCAGTTGTTACATTATTTTCTTTCTTCATGTTCATATGGGAGTACGTGTGGATTTGGAGTGAATAAGGACGACACTTGATGAATTATCGAAAAACACTTTATTTACCAATATTAATCAGGACAGCTCCAAAACACTTTTACAGTCGTTGAAGGTCTACAATAAACACGCTGGAAGAATCTGCGACACAGCCTTCAAACTGTCTGGCAATAACGGGGGAGATAGCTTCACTGAAAAGCACCAGAGTACAGCTTGCAACTCTGCTCGGTCGTTCTGGGAACTCCACATACTCTTGTAACTGTCCACGATGCACTCGATGACGCACAGAGCACAGCTCCCGACTCTTCGGTTCAGTCATTCCTGGAGCTCAACACGCTCTCTCGACAATGCAGTAACCACAGTATACGAAGAGACTCTTTCGATGCACTCGCCGCCCCACTCGGCACTTGCTGCCTGGCTCGGCACTCGATCGACTCTGCACAGACTGACTAACTCAAGACTAACTATCTCATACTCTATGAGGCACACACTAACTGACTGCGGACCAGCAGGGTTTCTATAGCTTTCGGCTTGTGTTCGAGAACATTCTGGACTAAACCAGTGGGAATTCATTCCAGAAGGTTCTCCATCAGTCCATGGCGTGTCACCAAATGGGCGATTTCTCTCCAAATGTGGCAACTCTGCCTTCCCTTGCCATTTTATGGCTACCCTTGAAATGCTTTGCAGGAAAGCTATCTCACTACGCCTGTACATTTCGTAACACTGCCCCCTCCCAAGGACTGCACATCCCGGGCAGTATAACCCTTGTTCAGAAGCCAAATTCAATACAATCAAAACGTTTTAAAACATACAGATAACATAACTAAATCAACAAATATTTACACTATGTACAAGTTATATACACAAATTAAACACATAACAATTTTAAATTATACAAGTTAAAGTTCAGAATGAATTTCAATCTCAGTCTTTTCATTAAAATATACCTGGGTCAAATGCTTTTCTACAGCAGTTCTCAGATGTATTTCTGTTTTGCATATCACAGTGTAAAGATTCAGTCCTTTCAGACTTGTCATTCACAGGAAGATCTGAAACAGTTTGTTCACCACTCTGTAGTTTGTTTGCATCGTGTGTTTCATATTTGTCGGTATTTTCAGCAGCTGGTATATGTTTATTTTCCTACCTTTCCTGGGAACCAGCTCCAAATTCAGCATCAGAATCATGAACGGTGCCCGATACTTTGCAAACGCAAGTATCCTGGTTTAGAATCAAGTCCGTGTCTGCATAATCTGGATTAGGAGACACACACTCAGTTTGTGGAGTGGGTGAATTTTCTTGCAATACTAGAGTACACTGCTTAAGCTGCATATCAGCTTCTCCCATCTCTGCAACATATGCACTTTCAGATGGTTCAACACTTACTGCCTGCGACTTCGAAACTTCCACTATCAGTTTTGACGAACTTAACAGTCGCATTTTCACTTTCTTCCACTTCAGGCACTTGAGAATCAAAATCCTCATCTTTTATGTCTTCATGTTTTCGTTCTTTTTCTTTAATCCCGTTAGTTGTTTCATCTTTCATTTCGTGATCTTCCTCAGACAGTTCATTAGCTACTTCGTTCATTTCTTCATCCTTTGATTCTTCAAATGCCACTTCTATCATTTCCATATTGTCTTTTATGGCTCCAGTTTCTTCTGTAAGCTCCACTTTCACCTGTTGAAGTTTCTCTTGCACCTTTTCTTGGCTGACATTTATTTCTTCGCGTCTGGCTTTCTTCTCTTCCAGTGCGGCTCTGATCTCAGCTGTCCTCAGCATGTCTGGCTTTTTTCTTGACTTATCCTGCTTTTAACTCTTTCAGTTTGGCTTTCATCTCTTCCTGCTCGGCTTTGATCTCGGCTGAGAAGTCCATCAAAGTCTTCATTTCTTCCACCATAGCTTTCTTCTGCAGGTGAGTCACTGGCATTCACTCGCAAACCCCACTCCTGACACCAATTGTTGCGTTTTTCTTCTGACACCAGTTGTTACGTTATTTTCTTCCTTCACGTTCGTAAGGGGTACATGTGGATTTGGAGTTAATAATGATGACACTTGATGAAGTATCGAAACACACTTTATTTACCAATATTAATCAGGACAGCTCCAAAACACTTTTACGGTCGTTGAAGATCTACAAAATACAAGCTGGAACAATTAGTGACACAGCCTTCACACTGTCAGGCAATAACGGTGGAGACAGCTTCACTGCAAAGCACCAGAGTACAGCTCCCAACTTTGCTTGGTCGTTCTTGAAACTCCACATACTCTCGAGACTGTCCACGCTACAACTCATGATGCACTTGATGCCACACAGAGCACAGCTTCTGACTCTTCGGTTCAGTTGTTCCTGGAGCTCAACACACTCTCTCGACGATGCCCTAACTGCGATATAAGAAGAGACTCTTTCGATGCACTCACTGCCCGGCTGTCAACGCGATCGACTCCGCACGGACTGACTAACTGTCTCGTTCACTGTGAGGCACACACTAACTGACTGCGGACCAGCAGGGTTTATATAGCTTTCAGCTTGTGTTCGAGAACATTCTGGGCTAAACCGGTAGGAATTCATTCCATCCGTCCATGGCATGTCACCAAATGTGGCAACCCTAAAATTGCTTTGAGGGAAAGCTATCTCACCGCGTCTGTACATTTCGTAACAATATTATTAAATAAATTAATGGAATTATTTTCATATATGTCTTCCTAATAATATAATATTACTTCCTTGTACAAAGTATTGTAATCACGAAAACATTCAGGTATCATATTTCAATTAAAATATTCATCCTGACCTCTTTTCAAAAATGAATTGTGAAATGGAATTAAAATGGGATCAGAAGACATTTTTTCTTGATGTCTGTATGAATATATGTATGTATCTTGTATAACTCAAAATTAGCAGCTCGAGAACCCTAAACTTTTGTACAGTACAAAGTCCAGAATCCGGACTCGTCAGGACTTCGGCGATTATGGATTAGGGGGTTTTCCGGATTATAGATCATCAATTTAAATGTGGTAAGATGGCATGCAGAAATTATACAATTAAAAATAGGAAACCGTAATTTATGAAATAAAGAGCAATTATGATCTAAAGGGTATCAAAATTTACAAAAAAAATAAAAGCTTAATATTTATTTGTTACTTTAGTAAACATTTCTATCAATGTAAGTTGCTTCATTTTTTATGCTAACACTTTCTCTTTAATTCTATAAACAGACATAATTTCTTGTTCAGTTACAAAGTTCCACTGTTCAAGTCCTGTAATTGCTGTGTTGAGAATACTGAGTAACATGTCAAACGAAATTGTTTCGTTTTCAATAACGTTCTGTGTTACTTTCTTCACTATCGGAAACTTGCATAGATAAACGCTTTACTGGCTTTACACGCATGCGTAAGTTTGTGTCTTTGATATCCAGAATATAGATCATTCCAGATAATGGACATCTGGATTAGAGACTTTGTACTGTATATGGGACTGCTATAACATGCATTTGAGCATCTCCCTTTTTCATTGCAATTAGTGCCACCAATATTTTCCCACTCTTGGTGAGCTCGGTAAACTAGTTTTTTTATTCTTATATGTTGATAAATTGTGAATTTTATGCTTTAAAAGTGGCTGAATTATGTTGTTTTTATGCTCCGGTTAAGATTTTCATGCCTTTAGGTAATCTGCATGGAATGTTTGTAAAATTATCAGAAATTTAAAAGTGAGCAGTTAACCCTAAGGGGGTGGACATTTGTTTACATTTGAAACTCCTAGTAGAATAGTGAATTCAGTTCTTCAACTTGCGTCTCTGTTCTGTGGGGTCAAATGTTAACTTTCAGTTATTCACCGAAAATTTTTTTATTCTACGTAGTGGCAAAGTTGCTCATTTTTGGGTAAAAACTATAATTTCAATTGCAAAAAACAATTTTTTAAACTTTTTTAACTGCATTTCGTGTTTTAGGTTTTTCTGTATTTGATAATTTTTAAGGAAGATACTCTTGAGTTTTTATGCATTTTTGCTTTGCTGCAAAGTGAAAACTGAATTGATTGAATTGGAAATATATTTGTAATGAAATTTGAGGAAATGTGTGTAAATAAAATGCAGTAAAAAATGTGTATAATTAATAGGCCGTACAAGGAAGTCGTGGTATCCACATCAGATATTTTTTATTAAACTTACTTGATTGATTCTTTCAGAATTTGAAATTTAAGTTCAATCTGAATAAAAATAACACAGATTTTATGATTTATTTTTAAAATTTGTATTTTCAAGTAATTTTAAAAAATTTTTTCAAAACAAATTTTGAATTATAACCTGTAAAAGTTTTACCATCATCGTAAAGTAGGTGTATTTCTAGGCATACCTGCAAAAAATTGAGTTTATTATTGAAAATTTCTGAATATATACATGAATTTTGATATTAGTACATTGTGAAATTTGGCATATTTGTTATAAGCGATGATAGCGACAAATCTAGTTTGCACATTTTGTTATAATCTTTAATGAATTGCAAAAGTTATTTTAAACCCTAAATTTCCAAACAAATTTTTACTGCACGGTGAATTTCTTTATCTTCAGTTTTATGATATATATATTAATCCTTAGGGTATGGATTTATTAAAAAAAATTCTTCTGTTGACTTTTCACAAACAGCATTCACTGAAGTATAGGAAAAAAACTTACTCTAACTGATACCAATCACTTTTGCCATGAACAAGAATGTACATGTTTAATTTTGCCCAAGTTTGAATGACGATTAAGATTCATTATCCATAACTTACGCAAAACAAGTGCATAACAAATCATCAAATGTACGCAATGGGTTAATTATACATGAAAATCTGTTTTTTAAATTTATAAAAAAAGAATATTAATCAAAAGTTTAAAGACTTTTTTTTTTTTTTTTTTCGTTCATAAGAGAAATTTTTTAATATTGCCAATTTATTTTTCTGCTATTTTGCTTAACTTCATTTTACATGCAACAAAATTTATTTTGCTGATTTCAAAATTTTGCATCATATATGCATTCAAAACATCAAACATTGCATCAAAAATATATAGATAAAACATAGTCTTCTACTACAGAAATGTTTAACAGCAGCAGAATTTTCTAAAATATTAGATTTTTATTTTATTTTCCATTTATAGCAAAGGCAACAAACAAAAATGATTTTGAAGGTTCTTTATGTCCAAACATATTTCATAGCTTTACTGCATGGTAAATTTTTTAAATTAGCTATTGCTTACTTTTGAAAGGGCTCCTAGTTATCATCAAAAATCTCCCCCCCCCCAAAGAAAACTATATTTTTATGCAAATATAGGATTTAGAATAAACTCATTTTTAAAGTCAAATTGTGATTTGTCAAGACCTGAATTCTAATCATTAGTAATATAATAAATTATGATTATTGTTACCTTTGTTTTCACATTATTATTATTATTATTGTTACAGTTTCTGTTATATTAAAATTTATTAAAATTCTTAATACTTATTTCAAAAATTTAAAATGTGCTCCTTCTCTGTGCACATACTCCTAATAATTTTATATCAATGAAAATTTTAATACCTGAAAATTTCTACTCTTTCCATCAACTTTGCCAAAATGTACTTAGACCATTGACACTGTATCTATCATATTCCTCCCAACAGGATACCTACACTAGGCTTTGCTGAGTTTCTGGTTGTCTTAATTTAGAAATGTGCATTTAGAAAATTGTGCATAAATTAGGCTGATTGATTATTTAAAAATAGCAAAGCACATGGAGGCTATCTGCGTAAGGGGAGGAATGCCTTTAGAGGACATTCACATTTGACATGCAGAAAAATCACAAAGACCATGCAGTCAGCTCATTTGCATGGCTTAGTTTCTGAGACAAGATACCAGCAGTCCTTGACTGCTCAGACATTAGTAGGATTGCTTAAATTAAGAACCATATTATTAGATTTGTAATGTTTCTTATGTTAACTAACCAGTTATTGTGATTCAAGTGTTTACTATAACTTGTCTTTTCCATATTCCTCAACAGAATGCAAATTAGCTTTGTGTGAATTTAAGCTGAGGGTTTTGAATCTTTAATTAAGTGGGCTTCTGGCAGTCGTGTCTTGCTGTTGATATTTTTAGCCAGCTTTGTTTAAAAATTATATTCCTGTTTTAGCTTCGCACTAGCTGATGTGTTAAATATGTGCTGATAAAATTAATGAGATAGCTTATTCTATTTAATGTGCAGTCTTGGACTGTGTTATTGACATTTTAATTCAATAGTATGTTCTGTTGATTTAAAATATCCACAAGTCGTGGAAATTTTGTCTGTAGCACGAGTTGTGCCTTTGTGTTCAAACTGAGAGTAAAGTAAAAGGGTTATTTAAACCTTCTTCTGTATTCTATGAGTTGTTCAAGAATTAGCAATAATTCACCATCTGTCTTCTAATCTTACAGGTTCTAATTTACTATTTAATTTCTATTCTAATTTAATTTACAAATATTTCAAGTATAAGAGCTGGATTTAGACTTGATAATGTCCTAAGCTATTTGAGATATGGGCTTTTTATAAGTCTGTTATACTATATTTTAAGTTTTGGGGCTCCCCAAGAAAGTTGGGACCCTAAGCTATAGCTTGTACAGCTTATACGTAAATCCTGCACTGATTATTATATACTCAGGCACAAACAGTAGAGTTTTTTTAAACTACAAATTATAATACAAATGAACATTTACATTTTCTATTATAGTAGGAAACAAGAATTCCATAAAGCTTGGGACTAGAGGTTGTGCGGATTTTAGAAATTTCTGGATTACAGAACATTAAAGATAAATCAGAATATTTATACTAAAAGTGCAAAATAAATAAGGACATATACAAACATTAAGGATATATAAAATAAAGACATGAAAATAAGAAATGTTAATAAAGCATAAAATATTTCTTACATGTTTCGAACATTTTTCTGCTAAATGTTTGTTTTAAAACTTTAGAATGCTCCAGAGTATGTTTTTCTTTTAGCCCAAAGGTCGTTAATCCAGAAGGGCTATTAATTTTGTTTTGGCATTTTGCATTCAGTTGCTATAAACTATGTATCACTTTTCAAATGCTACCAAATGTTAGAGCTGTGCATTATATTTAAAAGAAATTAAATAATGAAGAATCTGCATAAATGTGTGTATGTTTCTCGTATTATGATATAACAACGGTACCTAGAGCCATCAAATTTTGAATAACATATATCCTCCACCCGAATGTGGGCATTTGGAAGCCCTAATTAGGAATTAGTTTTATTATTTATTTGATATTTTGTAAAACCTTTAATGAATTTATTAATTAACAAACTCGACAATTTCAAAGCAAGCAATGGCAACACTGTATGGGAAAAAAAAAAAAAAAATTTATCTCAGCACGCGAGACTGTGAATCAGAAATTCTAAGGATATGCTCTTTTTAAATTATTTTGTAATATTGCTGATGGATTGAGTTTTATGATTTAAGTGTAAAGAACGTGATATTTAATGAATAAAGGCGACACGCAAAACATTAGAAAAAGGTCCCTTTGGGCGTAATATAAAATCTGAAAACTTTCAGATAATTTTATTTACTTTGCTCTCTCTATATAGAATTTTAATCTCTTGCTATGTAACACAGCTGTATTGTTCTAAAAAATTTTTGGTATATTTCACCATGTTCCAAACCTTTATTAAAATATATTTTCTCACTCCTACCAAATTCACTATCTGTGTCAATGTTGGATTCACAGATACCTTCCTTCTTTCCTCCAGTTCCTTCCTCAATTCCTTCTTCCAAATCACACGTACATTCCTTTCATTGCTTTGCAGCATCATTAACTTGTTTCATATATTTTTAACCAGAAAAATAATGGAAACATAGCTTGGGTTCTTCGCAAGCTCGGGAATTACACTGGAGTACATAATAAAAACTGTATCTTTACTTGCTTTTAAGCTGTGTGTGATGCACACAACAATCAATGGCAAATGATAAATTATTATATTATCACAACATGCCTAACGTTCCTATATCTACAACATGGTGTGCCCACCAATGGCCAAGTAGTAAATTTGTTGAACACTGGTAATTTGACTTGAGTTTGAATCCAGGTGAACAGGCTGGCTGCATAGGCGTTTTCGTGGCTGTTCCCATGTGTAATGTGGATATGAACCAGTTTCCCTTAGAAAGTTGTTCGCAAAGGCATCAATTTTCTTAGGCAGATAGCCTTAGCATGTTTCACCGTAATCAGATAAACCAAAGCAATATACCATGTTGTATTGACAGACAGTAACCTTTATTATGTTCCCACTTTTTAGCCATTCGATGGAATATCAGAATGCTGGGAACGCATATTGGTTTTACTTATCTATCAAACGAAAGTCCTAGATGTTAAAGAGTTGTGATGTCATGTATGATATCATGGGTGTGTTGATATTTATTGGATTAGAATCTCCTTGTATTTTGCCTGAGAATCGAGACAATCTTTTGCCTTGAAAAAGAATTTTAGGAGGAACTGTGTTTGAATTGGAAGACATTCTGTTGAACTGTAATTTTTGTATTCATACCCAATGAGATACATTCTGCAAAAGAAGAAAAGAAAAGGAAAATGTGGTCATGTGTCTAATGAACAATAACCTTTGCATGCACTGTGTTTATAAAGGAGTCTAGCAAATGTTCCACTAAAATTAAATGATATTTCAAATTTAGATATTTACAGCAATTGCCAAAAATTTCAAGTCCTCTTTTAACGTTTTCTTAGTGATTTCCCCTTCCTTGATGTTTGTTTTAAAGTAATGCCGAATAGTATGGTACTTATAAACAAGCTATCTTAAGGCAAAAATGAAGAAAGCAATTAATTATAATATATCTTTGAATTTTTGCAGAAAATGAGGTAAAATATATAAATTTTTCTTATCTACCAATTATGTTTTATTTTATTAGGAATATTAAGTTGATATCAGTTATTGGAGAAAATAATCCCAAGGTCTTGAATAACATTTTCGAAACTTTTAAATGTAAGCATAATAATAATGTATTGTATAATCATAATTCATGTATAATTAGTTGACTTAAAATATTACAATAATTCAATTAGTGTAATATCTGCTGAACTACAAAAACTTAAACACAAGGCTAATTTACATTGCCATAGAATAGTTTTTGCCACACAATTTTTGTTTCATTATAATGTATTTTAATATTTTATTTTTTATAATCAAGTTTTTAATCAATACACACAAATATTGGAAAGTAAAACTTTTTTAATATCTTTTATTTTAGATATTAGAGTTAAATGTTGTGGATGTAATGAAGACATGGATGTTACATTCTTTATCAAATGTATTAAATTTCAATGAACCTGGTTTCCTTCGTGTACTGACAGCTGTAATACTAGCGTCATCAGTAATACTGAGGCAACATTTTAATATAAAAGGATTCTGTTGTAAATTGTTTATTTAATTCTAAATTTTTATGGGAGATTGCTGAGTTTTTTTAATTTAAAATTAAATTGTCATGTATATTGAGGCCCTGAAAAAACAGTGATTTTATTGGCCTTTATTTTGTGTGTGTGGTTATGGCAAAGCCTCGAGGGCTATCTGCCTAAAGGGAGGGATGCCTTCGTGGAGGACTTTCTAAGGGAAACTGGCTCATATACACATTACACATGGGGAAAATATTTTCATAAGGAATAGTATTCTGTTTAAAATGAAGGAATAACTCCGTCCATTTTTGTCTGTTTCCATATTTGCAGACAACCAACATTTAATTTTTTTGTCAGTAATGTATCTTTTTACCAATGACACCTCATCAAAAAGATCATTTTTACAAATATTATTTTTCGGAAAATGATTATTAATAAATTAAAAAGATTTTTCCAGATATTCCCATAAAATCTCCTTTTTTAATGTCACCCAATGAAAGTTTTTAATGTCCTCGAATTGAACTGTCCGTTTTTCAAGATATTCCAAGCAACTATTATAAAAATTTCTGACTCTTTCAGAAAATCAGGTCGTTTATTATGGCACCTTGTTCTTCCAATCTAGTGATGTCCTTCGGATAACTAAAGGAACGTAATCATTATCAATTCTTTCTCGCAATTTTGTTTTTAAGTTATTGATTTCATTTGACACTTCCGTAATTAAAATTTTGTCCCAATTTTCACAGCATTGTGAAATAACATAGCTTGGTTGTGGATGAACAAAAGACAAATTTGTGATGGGGCATTTTCAAAAAACAGCTGCAAAATTCTTGGACATTTATCTTGTGATAAAAAGTATGATTTTAATGGTTCGTATATTTTTAAAATATTTTCTGCAGTTGGTAAAAGATCTAGCCATCGTGTTTTGTTGTAATCAATAATTCTTTTATATTCGATTTCTCTGCTTTCACAAAAATACTTCAAACTTTCGACATGCACAATATATATATATATATATATATATATATATATAGGAATAAATTTTTGCAATAATATTTTTAACATCCACTGGAAGTAAGTCAGATGCTGTTTGAATATTATTGTGTAGAATGTGTGCTGCACAACCTACACGAATAATTTTTTGGTTCAAACGTTCGTTAAGTTTCGTAAAAACGTTATTGATGCCTCTTCTAGCTTTTACACCAAAATTTGCATTCGTGTCAACAATAAAATTATTGCCTCACAATAGGCAATAATTTTATTGTTTAAATTATTCTTTTTTAAAATAGTACTTATTGAATCAAAAATTATTTATGAAGTTTCGCTCGGCAGCTGCCCAAACGATATAGTGGTTAGGGGAGCCTGGCTGCGATACCGAAGAGCCTGGGTTCGAATCCCGGAGAAGGCATAGTTGTAACTGTCCATCCCTTCATAGGAGGCAATAGTGGCCCACCTGTTAGGTGCCTCCATAATAAAGAGACCAACACATCTGTCCTTAATATAGATTAATGGACTCTGTTACAAAACTGTAACTCTTCACAATCTGCCACTGGAAAAAAAAAAGTTTCACCCGACAATGAAACAAAATATAATATTCTAATTTTAATTTCTATTTCTGGATCAAAAAGTCTAACAGTTGTGGGAAACAATTTTAAATGTTTGTTGTTGGAAGCATCTTAATATATGGACATAAATGTGCATTTAATCTAATTCTTTCTGCAATTTTGAAAACAAATATGGTTAAAAAACATTACAAATAATTGCTTCGGTTTTTGTCCTTGCACGTGCAAATTTTTTGCCGTACAATGTCTTGATCATTTGCGACATAAAATTAATTGATATGAAACTTTGATTGTGATTTTAGTGTGGAGAGCAAATAGTCCTTCAGCTACTGCTAGCTGTTCCTCCGTTAACAATAGATAGTTTTTGACAAGACGCAACGACAATGATTGAACACGTCCACCGAGTAAATGTAACTCACTACATCGTCTAATTTAGTTTACTCTGCATGCATTTTATTTATTATTTTTTATTTCTTTATATTCACTGTAATAATTAATAAATAATAGGTAATATTTTTTTACAGTACATTTAAAATAAGAAATGCAGATATTTTCTAAAAAGTGGGACGCCAAAATCGGGACGTGAGGTCACCTTATTTTAAACAGTAATGGAAATAAGTAGGTTTTACTTTCTAAATTAAGGAAGGAATTCATGTATAATCAAAACATGATAAAGCAACGAATAGCGGCTATCATGAAAACAGAAGTCATCAAAATTATACTAACCAAATGAAAGAAGGGCTTAATCCTAGTATACGGTGCACATGAGAGTTGGCGAAATTCGCGTTTAAGAGACTAATAAGTGCGCCAACTGTGGTAACCAAGCCGATTTTGATGCTCTGGAGGAGAGTGCATTTGGGAGCATTTTCGCGCATGCTCATTAAATATTTTAAATTGAGAAGTTTTGATTGGTGCAGATGGAAGAGAAGAATTATTTCAAACCATTGTTTGAAGTTCCGTTAATCTTCGGTCTTCGGCTGAACTGAATGAGAAAGGATATCGTATGTTCAGGTAAAATTTATTTATCTTTTATTTTTTGTATTTTTTAAAATAACAGTAGTGGTTCTGCCGAGTTTCTGATTGGTTAATATTTTTTAATTAATCGGTTTTTGGTCAGATACTGAATATGATTTTAGTTTGATAACGTCTTTTATTCTACAGTTCGAGTTGCTAACGTATTTTGTTCTACAGTTCTATTTGCTAACGTATTTTGTTCTACAGTTGGATAACGTTACTTTTCGATTATGATGTGCAGTGCTATGAATTGCGAATATTTAAACACAAAACTTCCAGAACTGGAAGGAAAGCTTGCTGTAATTCAATGGGCAGTAGATGTCGAATTGCTGCCGAATTTTAAAAATCGCGCCATGGCCGCACCGTATACTAGGATTTGGAAGGAATGTAGAATGCTGTTAAGCGTGGGATGAAGGGGACGAAAAAGGTAAGCAAAGAGTTTGACTTTTATTTGGTGAAATACATGTGGCGGCGTCTGAAAAATAATAAATCATCATCCAAAAAAATGAAAGACTTTATATTTGCAATAAAAGCAATATATCCGCCACCCGAGTTTGAGGGATATGGCATTTGAGTTATGATATAGACCCTAAAACATATGTGACACTGAGCCATGGTATTTAATTTATTATATTTAATATGTGAATGTTTTGTATTTGTTGCGATGCATGTTGAAAATTATATTTTTATTTGTTATAAAGTCTGTTAAAAATTATTTTCAATTTCTAAATGCTTGCTTTTTTTCTTTTCTCACCGTATGCTTAGGATTTATTATCTTATGAGTATCATTTTGTTTACTTTTTTTGCCAACTCAAACTTGTGGTGACGCTTTACTTTGAGGTTGCCAAAAATTTGGCGACAAACGTAAACGCATCATTTTGGTGTTGGCGACAATTTTAAAAATCGCGCCAAGGCCGCACCGTATACTAGGATTTTACCGAAAGAAGAGTTAATTAAAGGCTGAAATAAAAATTTTATGAATAATTAAAAACAAACTAAATATTCTACAAATCCAGTGCAGCAGACGGAGCAACTGCCTTGTTTGTTTACATTAGCTACGTCACTCAAACCTTGAGGTCAGCGGAATAAATGTCATTGAAAGTGCTAAACAGTTGAAATTTAACATTTTGTATTTTAAGTGTTTATATAGAAGAGATTTTTCATAATAATTGCATCTAATAACGACGGAAAAAATATGCTACCGTTCAGCCACAGTATTTACATTGCTTGTACCATGTGAAAGCACTGCAACTACTACGCTCGATGCCTCTCGTCCGTTAGCGCCGTATTGTAATTGTGACGTAAAAGCTATATTGTAAGTATTAAAGCTGTTGAAGTACATAATACTTGATTATAACGAAGTGAAAGATGGTTTTGACACTTTGTGGTTATCAAATAATACTTAATTACCTTTCCATATGTAAGATAGTATTTTTTTTATATATGTTGCCTGTGGCGTTCCTATTAAATGATGCCGTTGTATTTTGTTGATTAGGATATAATATGAATAATAACGGGTATGATTGTTATATTGGATTGTAAAAAGTTGATTTGTGTTTTAACTGTACTAAGTTATACAATGTCTGAGGATTATACAGAGTATGTATTAAGAATTAATTTTTTTTTCGCTGCCAATTTCAAAATGGCGTGCCACACCTTGCACAGCGAAGCCAGAAGCCTTATTGCCCAGCTTTCGGTATTGGGATTAGTATATTCTTCCTTTGGGTTGTATAAATCATGGTAAGTGTTAAATTCCTCGAGTACTGATGTGCAAGGTAAGACTATGTAGGTACCAAATTGAAGTGCTTGGTTTAATTTGCAGAATTTAAGTAATTTCAATATTTTTTTTCCATTTTTGTGAATTTAATTATGTTGATAAAGCGTAGCTTTGTACAGATATCGAGATAATGATACAATCTCTATGCTTTTTTATATCACGGCATTTTAACTAATTAATGAAATATCTCGGGAGTACGAAAGTAAAACATGTAATTTATAAAGGGTGAGAATTTGATGGTAGCCTAAGAATTGTGTGCAAAATATAATGTATTTGTGTTGCTTTTTCATGTAATGTTTTGAGAAAATATCACATGCAGATTTTACACATTGGTTTCTTTTATATTTTAATTTACTGTATGCACTAAAATATTTAAAAAAATCACATAATAACTTAAATATTATGTATTAAAATTCTGCACTAAAATATTGAGTCCTTTTTCAATTGTATAAGATCTCGTAACACAAAAATTAAAGTGTGTAAATTTTCACCAGCAGTTTTCAAGAATGCTAGTTGCTATAATTAATATGTAAATTTGCTTTAACCAATTAAACTTGTGAAATCTTTTAGGCTCACTCATGAAATTGTGTATTTGTATAACTTTTATTATTATGATTTGTACAATTATTATTGTTTTCATGTTATTCACATCAAAATATATATTTTTTTATTTTATTTTCAAAGAAAATAAATGAAACATGAAAATATATGTGGTTAAATATTCATAAGTAAGAAAATATAGTTAAAAGATATGCAGGCTGAAATATTTTTATTATACCGTTTCATTAGTGGTACGCTAGGCCATGTATGCAAGTACTATAACATTAACGTATTGTTTTAATAAAACTCTTATACTGTTTCATTAGTGGTACGCTAGGCCATGCATGCAAGTACTATAACATTAACGTATTGTTTTAATAAAACTCTTACTGTGAAAAAATAATTTATTGCATCTGCTAAAAAGGCATGAAATTCAGAAAAAAATAGAGTTTTTGAATGTAAGTGTTTGTCACTAGAATGATGATGACTTTGTTTAGGTGAAAATCATTGAGTCTCTTCACACCTGTTTAACATGGTTTAAGTTGTTGCCAATCAGGGAAGTAAAAGTTTTGCATGCATAAATGTGTAGCTGATTCGGCAAACCTCTCAACCGATGTTTGCCCCATTGTGGTTGGTAGGCTCTTCTTCTGATGTAGCAAAGTCTGCCACTGAAGCTCGACTTAAACGTGATTTTGAAACCTTCATGTTGAAGGAACTTTTTTTAATTCCACTTTTCACTGCCCTGATAAAGCTTATCTATTTTAGTATGATGATCAGCCTTTTATATTGTCAAAATTATGTATACAATTCATAGTGAAGTGTCAGTAGTCAACAGCTTGCAATGCATCAATCTCTTACACCTTGTAGCTATCTGAAAAAATACTTTCATTATTGATATTTTCCTCAGTGAAGGTTTGAATAGAACAAAACAGACTAACAAAAAAAAAAATTGGCTGGACTAGAGTTTACGGCTCATTCGTCAAGTTGTGCTGAAATAGCACCATGGAAAGTCGTTATAGTTTAGGGTTACAGTTTATATTATTTAGAGGGGACATCATGGAAAGTTGTTATGGTTTAGAGTTACAATTTATACTATTTAACCAGGCTTTTCGAATATTTGTCATTTCATTATTTGTGTTTTTACATGTGTCGTGTTCCTTAACCCCAAGGTATTTGAGGTGCCGTTAAGAAAGCAGTAATATTTATGCTGACACCTGCAAGTATAAAAATATCGGTATTTGTCATTTAATTGTTCCTTTCGTGAATAGTGTGAGCAAAATGGCTGCCATCAAAACAGTTGAACGTGTGAAATTTGCTTATTTGATTCAGTTGCAAATAGATGTTGATAGAGTAGTGCATGAATTATAGTTTGATTTCGAATGTCCCGGGGGTAAAAATAATATGAAATCAGTTGAAAGGAAAGATGTAACAGATTTGTGTGAATGGAGATGTCGTGCGTCTGGTCCTTCCAAGCACAAGGTCAAAAGAAGTATGGGAAAGGGCTCTTGGTTTTTCCGGAAGGACAAATACCTGTCAGTCTGATCCATCAATTAACATATTTCTAGGGTCAAAACGCACGAATCAGTTTATTATGGATGATTGATTAAAATGGTTGAATTGGAAATACGGGAATTGATTAATATAGATTTTAATTTAAATATAAATCACAATAAAAGTAATTTTCATTAGATGCAAGTAAGTACATAGTTGAAATGAGTGTGCCATTTTCAAAAGTTTTAGCTCATATATGAATCAATATTTTCGTTCTATTTATTGTTGATTAGTTTTTTTAATTTAGTGATAAAGCGTTTTACACTCTTTTTCTACTATTTCAAAAATGGTATATGATATTATGAAAAGTTTTAATATTGTTGATCTCATAAAATACATAGTCGTTAACTTTCAAATGCTTTTTCATTGTTTTTGTCAAACTTCTGTTTTAAATATGAATTCTTTGCATGTTTAGAGGATTCAATCAAAATCATATTGCGACAAGTTACCGATTTTTCTACAGTTGACGAAATAACTCATTTGGCGAATTGACAATTTTTCAAACATGTGCCAAACTCTTCCATAATATCCAGTTTTACTAAACATTCATTTGGTGTACATCCTAGTCTTCTCAAATCTTATGGTTTTTTAAAGACTATGGCCATGTTGTCTCTTTCCCCCCTCCTTTCTCATTTTGGTGAATAGATTTTCATCTGTTTCAGCAATTTTCTTGCATTTGGCAAATTTAAATTTTACATATATCGTTTCATATCAAAACATTAAGATATACAATATAAAGTCCGTAATCCGGATTCGTCGGGACTTGGGCGATTCCAGATTACGGGGTTTTCCTGATTATAGATCACCAATTTAAATCTGGTAAGATGGCATGAAGAAATTATAAAATTAAAAATATCAAATCGTAATTTATGAAATAAAGAGCAATGATGATCTAAAGGGTATCAAAATTTATTTTAAAAAAAAATCATTTGTTTACTTTATTAAACATTTCTTTCAATGCAAGTTGTTTAAGCTGCTTCGTTTTTTGTGCTAAACGCATGTGCATAAAGCATACAAAAAAAGTTTGTGGCTTTGAGGTCCGGATTGTAGATCATTCCGAATAATGGACGTCCGGATTACAGACTTTGTACTGTATTTTATGCATATAACTATACCAATTCACTGTTGGATTTTAATTTGCGACTCCATATCTAAATATATGCATCTGGTTGTAATGAAAGTTTTCCATGAAAAAACGTTCTGCCTAATCTTTAGAATATGGTAACGGGTAGTTTGGCGACATTTTGGTAAGGCGATAAAGGTTACTAGCTAGGACTTAGCAATAATCTAAGTACACAGTTTGAATCACAGATTATTTTGTCTCAGAGAAATGAGAGATTATGAGACATGTACTGTGACATTTTCCGGAAAATTCCGATCGTGATTTTAGCTAATAAGCACTTAAAAACAATTTCGCTGCTAAAGTGCAAAAGTAAGAAGAATTAAATTTTTGTCAATTTTCTTTGACTTTTTAAGTGAAAATAGGTCGATGTGTACATAGATAAAGTCAAGCGTGTGCGCAATGCCATTTTTGTGCAAATCTGAGATTTTTTTTAAGTGAAAATAGGTCGACATGTACATGGATACCGTGCATGTGCAATTCTTAAAAATGCGGCAAGCAATTTTCGATTTTGCACTTTCTCCCAATTTTGCACCTAATCTTCGTCATGATTAAGCACTTTTGTTCCATAGAAGTTCTAGTATAAGCGTAATTCGGCCAGCAGATTGTTGTAAAAAACGCTGAGTAAAAAAAAAAAAAAAAAAGCGTTTACTTCGTGAAAACAAAATGGCACCCAAAACAAAACTAGCAGGTTGCTGTAGCAGTGTTGGTCGCCAAAAAAACGCCGAGTTACCATAATGTAAAGATTCACCAACATTCCTAATAAAGTTTAAAAAAAATCATGAAAGCAGGACCTTTAGTTTAGGTAGTAATCACCACCCAAATCTGTGATTTTTTGCCAGTGTTTTGGTATTTTTTGAAAGGTTTTGGCTAAAAAACTTGGGGGCCGCGAATCCAAAAACATGTCAGCCTCATTTTGGACGTCCCGAGCAGAATGGAAGATAGCGCCAGCAAGATGTAGCTGCAGGTGTCCGAAAGAGTGATGTGCAGGCTATGTGGTGAGTGAAGTAAAAGATACCATTCGAGTCCGTACAGCCAGTGAATACGGACACATGTAGGCATTATCTTGATGAAAATTACCGTATTCACCGTAACTCTGTTCGACATTTTTCCAGCATCAGCACGGACTAGCATATTGCTGTATACCTTACTGTCAGGGGGTTTTACCTTTTTCCAGATACTCTTTTTGAATAATACCACCAGCTACAAAGCATAATCTTTTTGTTGGTCAAATTACGCTTTACCAGGTGCAGACCAATTCTCTTTTCACCCTGTGTTGTTGAAGTAAATCCACCTTTCATCACACGTGGCGATTCAATCCAGAATTTTGTCTTTGTGTTTATATTCAAGTAAATTAGTACAGACCCGAACACATCTGTCTTTATCTGTTTGATTCAGTTCATGCGGAACCCAATGATTGAACTTGTACATCAAGTTTATGTGATGCATAGAGCGACTGATGGACATGGCACTAACATCGTAACTCCTTCGCAAGATCTCGCATGCTTGCATACTAAAACTTCACAAGTTTTCGCCGGCAGGCCGCATCAACATCAGTAGGCTGACCAGTCTAAGAGACCTGCTTCTTGAATGTCATAGTCCTTATTTTTTAACTTTTAGTACCAAACTTTTGCAATGTTTAGTGATACGTTATTATTTAAAGCTGTACACATGATTTGGTGACATTCTATAGCTGTCTTTATGCAATAGAACTGAAAGTAAACGATGGTTCTAATCTGGTAATGTGATAGTTCTATTTCAGATACCTTTTACTTAATGATAACAATATTTTTTAATTTCACAACACAGTGTTCTAAAGCAAGTCTCTTTCTTTCAGATGTCAAAAATTGTTTTAACAAAATATGATTAAACACACTAACACAAACTGTTTGTGCAGACGATATTTGCAGTGGCAGGAAACTTTCATTAAAACCTGATATATTTATCAAACAGCAATAACAAAAAAAAAAAAAAAAAAAATTTTTTTTTTCCCCCAGTCCATGTTTGGGTTCACAATTTTTCCTTTTTCCGCCGTGATCATAGGTTGCAGTTCCACTTCAGTAACTAAACGATTTCGTTATGTTTGAATATAAATACTTCATCAATGTTTAAAACATTTGATGGTAGTTTCTCTGCCAATTGGCAATTATAAAATGTATCTCATTTTGTGGGTGAAAAATTTAATTGCAAATAATAGGAAGGAATTTTGAAATTTTTTTACAATTCCTTCTGTTATGTTAATATCCTTTGTGCACTATCTGGTTGGAAAAATTAGTGTACTTGTCTACATTTCACTGCTAATCAAAAGTTCTGATATTTGTATAGCAATGTGTAATAAAAGAGCCTGTTAACATTTAATTATTATTATTATTGGAGGTGCTAATGCAATAAGAATCAATATAATATTCATAAATTTGCAGGACTAGTTTCAAAGATTTAAAATATAGTATTTAAATCTTCAAAACTAGTTCTGCAAATGTCTCACCATCTTCAATAATCGTCATTCGACGTGTTATGTTAACTTATATTTAAATATTAGCTTGTAAAAATTTTTGTTTTCATCTTCTTTTAGTTTCTTTTCATTGCCCCCCCCTTTCAGTTTGGTTTAGATTTTTTGTTGGTAGGTCTTTCAGGTGTTATTATTGTCATCTGATCAGTACTTATGAAAAATTTATAATACTGGCAATTACTAATATTTTAAGTATCTTTTACTTTTCATTAAAAGTGACCAAACCTCTTCCCCTTTAAAAAAAAAAAAACATAATTGCATTTGTTTTTTGCAAAACTTATGAAAGTTAAGCTAGGGTACCAGCTGGGTGTTTTAAATTTTTTCTATTGGCCGCAGCACACATTGTACTCATCTTTGTGTAGAATGATACGGGAATTGTAACTGTAAGAGAAGTAATTCATCATCTTTGTTCCTAAATCCTAATCCTCTATCAAATTTTCACCGACTCAAAAAGGTATTGTTACATCTAAATGTTCTGGTATGTAAATTTTAAAGAGCAATTTACTCACAACCTTAAAATCTAAATCATCTTATTTTTGCTACAAATAAAAATGGAAGTTGCTAAAGCACATCAGTGTTTGACATTAAAGTACTGACATCCAATGTTGAATGTCTTGATCGAAAGACCTTCAACTCATCTGTTTTGGTAGCATTTTCTTGAGTGTAAATTAAATGGCCCAGTCTGTGATAAGAAATTTTTTATTTGCTGTAATTTATTACTCCTGGCAAAATATGAGTATTGAATGACTGCTTGCACAAGTAGTAAATTCAGTAACTGTTATAAATAGGACCCAACCTCATGAAACCAGTTTTCCATTTTCTGTAATCCATGCATTATTGATCTAAATATCTCTAGCACCAAACTCTGTCTATTTATACTTTCTCTTTTAGAGTACTTCCTGGAGTTGAAATGTTTGCTTTACCTTCAAAAGCTACAATAGAAATTTAAAAAGGTCATTTATGTGTCTCGCGCTTTAGAAAAAGTTTCTGCGTTTATTAATGGTGATTTTTCAGAAGACATTCATTATCTGTTTTTTTCTTTTAGTGTTCTTGTTTATTACTTTTGTATATGCATTTTTAAATAATTTTTAATCCTGTGTTGGGAAAGTATTTTATAAAATTGAAAACTAAAAATTGCAGCTAAATCGGTTTTTGTGTTTTCTTATTGGTGATTATGAATTAGTTACTACTTTTCCGAGTTGTAACCAAACAAGCACTGCCAATATTAATCTGATACCGTAAATTTACTGCAAACACAGTAATAAAAATTTGCATTATAATGGTGTTTAATCAACATTACTTAACAAAAAAAATATTGTGTTACATTGAAAATTTGACGTTCATAATTGAGCTATTAAATGTGTTGCTGCCAACACTTCACAACTTAAAATCTGTTAGATACGAGTTCAGGTGCTGTCTTGCAGTACATATTGGTATAATAGTTTTTATTTCATGGATCCCCAGAATCTGTGGTCTCCATATAACCCCATTTTTATGCTCCATAAAGTTTTATTTATTGTTTTCTTTCAACTATTGAAAGCTGCCTTCTTCTAATTCTACAGTTTTGTAGCATGCCAGAAGTTTGCAAAAATGATTGTGTTGTTCTCGATGTGTTTTAACAGTTTCTTTGTAAATTATAGTAGCTTTCTGATAGGTACCGCTAGGCTATCTATGGGATATCGATATCATGACATAGGACCAAGTTCATCGGCTGTCATGCCATGCAGCTGTAGCACTTACTTTCTTGTAAGCATATTGTGTGACCGTTTGGACAGAAAAACACAGCTTCTTTAATCAACACTTTATCAATATTGCAAAATAACGCCACCTATTTGTAATATCTGCAATTAACTAAATTTGATGTTTTGCAATGTTTGGCTTTCATGGCTCCTAAACCAGTAAGTACCATTTAAATGTTGTCACACTTTGCCATTTTTCAAAACTAGGCTATTTAAAGTTATGTAATTTGCAATATTTTGTTTAAAACTGCAGAAATTGAAAAAGTTTATATGCCTAATACTGAGCAGCACATTGAAAAGCTTCTCTTGACCTTGCTGAGCGAGAGGACTAAAAAATTAAAAAGAAAAAGGAAAGCTTTGCCACAAATGTCATTCCGGTGGTATAGCAGGATGAGAAAATTCGGACAGAAGATAAGTTTGAGAATTTTTTTAATCTTTGTATGCAAGGCAGTTGTGTTATTTTGGAGATGAACCAGTAAGATAATGATGATGGGAGCCGATCAGATTTACAACAGTCATGTGACAACTGAAGAAAAAAAGAAAAAGCACTGCAGTTAAAAAAAATGGAAATTTATAAAATTAGTGGGAAAACGATCCAGCTTTTGGCTGGTTTGCTGTTTACTGTAGTAGTGATATCATTGAGGACTTGAAAGAGACAGAATAAAAAAAATTCATGTTGTGGTGTAGAAATAAATAAGATTTTGAAATTAGTTTGCTGAAAAGGAAAATCATAATAGTACAAGCTTGAATGATATAGTAAGCAGAGGTAATCTTTCACAAAAGTAGTGGGAAAAAACAAAACTAATATGATTAATAGTCGAATTATTTCGAGTGAAATTGATATAACTTCCTATCCAGTTTAATGAGATTTGGCGACATTAACTCACATGATATGTTCATGCATTTGTCAATAGAATGAAGTATTAAATTTGTTTTTATGGAAAGTTTTGGAAATTAACTTTTTCTGCAATATGTATGTGTTTTCTATATTAATACTTATATTTAAGTAGCATGTTTTTATTCTGTAGTTAATAAATCACTCTTTCTGTAACAATTATGCTAGTTAAACTTATGCAATTTTTTTGCTTGTATTTTTTTAACTTTAATACATATTTTTCAATTTTCTTTTGCTTGTAGAATTTGTAAAAAGTATCTAACTCCAGAAAATGGTGGCAAAAAATCTTGAAGTAGGAGATCTTGTTTGGGCAAAAATGAAAGGCTTTCCAGCATGGCCAGCCAGAATAATTGAACCTCCAGCATCAAAAGCAAGTAAACCCAAGAAAGCGCACCATTATGTTTATTTTTTTGGTTCAGATAATCATGCGTGGATAATGGACGATAATATTGTACCGCATGCAGACAGTATGCTGGAGGAAGCTAGTAAAAAAAAGCGTTCACCTGCACTTCAGCATGCTGTTGAAGCTATTATAAATTACAGTAAAAACAATGTGAAGAAAGATAAACCATCAACACATAAAGCTGATAAGGCAGATGGTCATGTAGCGAAAGATTCTTCTAAAAGTAAATCACCTCAGATCGTCAATAGTGTTACAAAAAAGCGTGAAAATAAAGTATCAAAAAAAATTAAACCTCCCAAAAAAGTTACGGTGTTAAAATTGAATAAGAAAACACCAAGGAAACGTCCATCATTTGATGACTCTAATAATAACATCAGTGAACCTGTATCTCCTAAAAGAAACAGGGTGACTAATGATGATTATTCTTCACTGCTGAACAGTGTTCCACCCAATGTTAGTTACACTCATATTCCACCATATAATGATCATGTGTCTCCTCATCCATCTCCTTCAATTTTGGGTAGACCAGCTTACGTTGAAAGACAGCCTACTCCTCCTCTCGATATTGAAACGATCAGTGAAACATTGAAGACAAAGCATGTGAAACCAACTGATAAAAGAATTGGCTTTTTAGGGTTGGGCATAATGGGTCGAGGTATTGTTAAGAACTTGTTAAATTCAGGACATTATGTAACAGTTTGGAATCGAACTCCAGGGAAAATGGAAAGTTTTATAAGAGCCGGTGCGCATAGAGGTATGACTCCAGCAGATGTTGTTACGGCTTCCGATATAACATTCTGCTGTGTTTCTGATCCAGAAGCTGCAAAATCTTTGGTTTTTGGAAATTGTGGTGTATTGAAAGCTTTAGAAACCTGCGGTGATGTTGGAAAAGGATATGTGGAAATGACTTCTATTGATCCTGATACATCTCGAGAAATAGCTGAAGCCATATCTACTAATGGAGGCAAGTATCTTGAAGCTCCAATCAATGGTTCAAAGAAACAAGCAGAAGAAGGCACTTTATTTATACTTGCTGCTGGTGACAGATCTTTATTTGCAGATTGTGAAACTTGCTTTCATGCAATGGGAAATCATGCATATTATATTAGTTGCGAAGTAGGAAATGGTTCAAAAATGAACCTTATTCTTAGCATGCTTCTCGGAACATCATTTGCAGCTCTGTCTGAAGCAATGGCTTTGATAGAAAGATCAAAACTTTCGCAGGATGACTTTTTGGAGATTCTTACATTGGGTAGCTTACAATGTCCAGCACTGATAGACAAAGGTCAGGCAATACTTGTAAGAAATTTTGCGACTAATACACCTCTGAAACATATGCAGAAAGACTTGAATTTAGCCCTGGTAATGGGCCATGAACTTGAGCAGCCTATGCCTCTTGCTGCTGCTACAAACGAAGTCTATAAACATGCGAAACTTCTCAGATACTCTGATCATGATGTTTCCTCTGTGTATATGGGTTCAAAATACTGATAGCAGACTGTTATTGTGTTGTTATTTACTAATGTTTCTCAAGAGCAAAAAATTTTTGCCTTTTTTGCAAAATTCGTTGTAACTGTTAACCGATAAAAAGTGTCATTTGTAAATCTTATTTTATGATTCTTGTCCATTCAGACATGGATTGCCGAATAATCGCATTGTGGGACCACTGTGATGCATTCATTCACTGTCGTCATGTTTTTAAATCATTAAACTTTTATTTCGTGTCCATCAGTTCTTTTACTATTTTAAAATCATTTTAGAATACTCAACAAAATCAGATGTGTCAAAAAAATGAAATATGTACGTTTCACAACTATTTGGAATCTGTGTATGAATTAATATCCGTATCAAATAAATGGTCAATTTATCATAAAATAAATTTCTCTGGGATTTTTTGTGTCTTTGTGAATGTATTCATTAGTGTTCAAAATAAAGATTACATAAATAATTCACTCTTTGCATGTGTTAGGCCTTTTGTTTTAAATTAAAAAACATTGCTTTCAGATTACCTGCAAATAAAATGTTAAATGTTTTTCTATGGTGAATTTTTAAAGGTTATATGGCAAACCTTTTAAAGCAAAGGTTCAAAGCATTTGTTTGACCCCTTTAGCGATTTTATGTGAAATACTGTAAGTCTGCAGAAAGTTTTACACATTTCCTTCCATTGCAGCAAAAAAATAATGTATGTTAAAAAAAAAGTTTAAAAATTATTGAAGCTCAATATACAATGAAAAGAACACTATGAGAATGATAGCTGTAACTGAAGAATAGCTTATGTTCATTATTATTAGGGATTGGCACATTCTGAAAATTTTGACATTTGTGCTAAGGTAGTTGCACTAATATGTAAATAAAAAATTACATAGAATCAGGTATATGAATAAAATGTGAATTGGGGAAAAATAACATATGAATGTTAAGGAATAACATGAATGAGCAACATGCAAATTTTCTGTTCATCACTCTGTCATAGGGAAATAGCAAACAAGTAAACACATGAAGTTTTTCTGATTATCGTGTTAAAATAACGAACAAGTTAATTGAAAACTAGACATCTATATTTACATTTTATCTCTTAATTTGGTACATTTCGGAAAAACTTCATCTTTGTTGAATCTAGAGGTACTTGTAATACATATTATGAAAATTTGATTTTGCTGTATATAAATATTATATGAACTCTTCCCCCCCACCCCCAAAAAAAAGATTAAATGGCATTTGGTTAAAAAAAATTGCTTCTCGTCTTATTTATATGAGTGTAAAGCAACAGCTAAATTTCCCATGTATAGTATAGATTAGCCTATGTGCAGTAATAGATAATAGCTAAAAGAGTAAGGTATTCTTCATTAAGGTTTTGACTATCATAAAGGTAAGTTAGCAAGCTGATAGCCAATATGAAGTAGGTAAAAATATATTTTCTATTTGAAATAACATAAACTGGGCTCTTCACTGCCAACAGGTTATAGACATTGTGATTTAAATGAGCTTTAAGACAAAGTAAATGTGGAACAAATGAAGCATTTGCTAGTGACCATTTTAGCTGTTTGGTTTATCCAAGTTTTGGAATATTATAAAAATCCGGCAGCTTGATGATTGAAGTTTATCAAGCATATTATTTACCTGTGTGTACCAGACTATAGCTGAATGGAGAAGACTGTCAAACAGTGATGATTCCTTTTAAATTTAGGCAAACAGAATAAGTTGCATGAGGTTGTCATTGTTTTTGCCATGTAATATAATATAAACTTGACCATAAAGGCATCCCTTCTAAAAGATACTCATTATGTATATTGTACTTTAATAAATTAACCAATATCACTTCAGTCTTTAACCTATGTGTTTCAGATTCATCTGTTAGTCAAGTGTGTGTGATTGAGTTGTAAACTCTCAGACATATTTCACTTTTATATATTTTTAGGGATTTTAAAGACCTTTTAAATGACAGTAATGGTGAAGAACATATTGAAATTTGGAGGGATCTGATTTAATGAGTAAGGTATTATTTTTATTTTTGTGCTTTAGAAATCCCCCAATGTTTAAGCTTTAATTTATAAATTTTGTAAGTAATTGCTGAACATTATCTGCACGTACTTATCCATGCATTTGAGATATTTTTTAAACATGATAAATAATCGATAGCTTTAATGGAAGAATAGAAATAGTTTTTATACTTTATAATAGTGATCCTTAGGCAGGTAGGTAATCAGTTATTGCAAAGCAAAGGATGTTTCCTGAAAGAAAAGTGAATACTTCCTGCCTGAGTTTTTTTAAAAAAGTCTGATCTTGTATGCAAAGTTCATCCATATTAAACTCCTAGAATTAGCCTTGTACTAAACTGACATGATTTGCAGCTGCTAGTCCCAAATTCATAAAGTAATGAAAATGTGAAACATGTTTATAATTTGGTATTTCTATCCTTGTTGCAGAAATTTCACTAATAAAAAGCAAGGGATTCATTCATTTGTTATTAGAACCTGTTTTTTTGTTGAAGCAAAATAATATGCAAAACTGATTTAAACTGATTTTCTATAATATGCAAAACTGATTTTCATACTATTGATATCTATATAATAAATTTGATACTTTTCTGTTATTCACTGGATTCGGAAATATGTTTGCATGTATGTGTTCATGTATATATGTAGGTACATATTCCGGCGCCAATAACAGAAGAGTACAGTAAATTTCTCCCCTTTTTTCTTCCTTGTATGAAGTACAGGAGGTATTGTAATCAAGAAAAATTCCAGATACTATAGTTCAATGAAAATAGCCATTTTGACCACTATTGAATGAGGTTTAACCATGATTTTGTTGACATCTGTACATAAGGACAGAATAAGGGACTCTTTTCCAAAACAAATTTTAAAACTTCTTTAAAATGGATTCGAAGAGATTTTTCTGTGGCGTCTGAACCAACTTATGCATCTCTCATAACTCAGAAATGAATAGCCTCAGAACATTGAAATTTTGTATATAAGACTTCTATAACATGTAGCTTCTATTTTGGTTGCAATTGGCCGCACAAAAAGTATATGAATATATATAGATCCACTCTGTTACTCATCTCAGTGAGCTCATTTTTTTTTATTCTTATATGTTGGTAAATTGTGCATTTTTTCTTTAAAAATGATTGAATTTTGTTGTCCTTATCTTCCAGTTAAGGTTTTTATGCCTTTAGTTAATCTGCATACAAGATTTGTAGAATTATCAACAAGTTAAAAGTTCTTTATATGTGGTTAAGTTTATTTTTTTTAACCGTAGAAACTGTATTTGTTTATATTTGAAACAGCAGAATAGTGAATTAATCTTTCTGCACCTTCATTGTCTTTTTGCCGAGTGGGACCAAAAGTCAAATTTTACTTTTGTGCACCGAGAAATCTACCTTCTTGCCCGCTGGCCAAACTTCTTGTTTTTGCATAGAAACTTTTTTAATTGTAAAAATTTATTTTACGATATTTGGTGTTTTATCTTTCTCTGTATCTTTCAATTTTTAATGAAAATATTTTCAAGTTTTTTTTATGTACTTTTGCCTTGCCGCGAAGTGAGAGCTGAATTAATTGAATGAGAAATATATCTCTAATCAAATTCGAGAAAATGAGTTTAAATAAAATGTATGTAATTTAATATTCCGTACAAGGAAGTTGTGGTGTACACATCGGCTTTTTTAATCTGATATACAAGGATGTGGGTGAACTTTATTTTGTATCTCTAAGATGTTAAAATTTACTACTATGATAATTATTTTATATCAACAGATTCCACCTAAACTTATATCGTGTTATGGAGTGTCCCTTTCATTATCGGAAGGGCATGAAAAAGCATAGGTGTAATCTGTTAATGTAATTTATTTTTTACAACAGAGTAACATGCCTTACATAATATTCGGAAGTAGTTTTAATATTCATATATTACTGTTATATGTACCACAATTTGCTTCAATTAAAATTTTAAAATAATAAATACAGTGAAAAAAGATAAACTATAAGATACATTAAAAAAGTGTAAAAATAATTTTTGCAGAGCCATTTTCTAATTTTTTGATGCTGTTCTGCCCATTTACATAGTGATCTATTTTCTTTTAAAAAACATCAGAAAATTGCACTAGCATGACATTGCACACCTTCTATCTACCAAATGTATCACATCGTCGTTGCCTTTATTAATTTCGTGGCAGGGTACCATGTTCCTGCAGAACTTTTACCTCTTTCCCTTATCATGGCAAATTCCACAAGCAATATTTTAAAATTGAGTTGAAGGCAAAATTTATTATTATTTGTCCATCTGTTGGAACCTGAAATACAACAAAAAGGGGGATGCTTGGCTGAAGGTTTGTTAAAGTATATCACAGTATAAAAATTTGGCTACTTCTACTAAGGTGGTTACCATATAGCACATAAACATTAATAGACTGATTATTAGAACCAATAAAATTGAGTCGTTTACAAGGATATTTATTCAGTAGTGCTGTTAAAATTCCCAAATTGATTTAAATTTTGAAATAAGTGTGGCTTGTTGTCATGGTTGAAAGTGTTGCTTTAGCATTCCATAACTTTTTAAAAAAACAACTGTATTTTATAGTTATGCAGTATGATAAAAGGTTCAAAAGTTTTACGGACATTAAAATTGAATAAAAAAAATGTAGAAAGGATTTATCTGACAAAAGTCAAATTTTACAGGTGGAGCAAAAAATTACGAGATTGATGTAATTAGTATCGATGTAATTCAGCTTTTTTTTTTTTTTTTTTTTTTTTTTTTTTTTTTTTTTTTTTTTTTTTTTATGTCTGTTGACATTCTTGTAAGAAATATGGTAGTTTTTTTGTTCCTCCTATAAGATTTTGTTTTTATCACACAAGCCTGTGTTTACATCTTTCAATTCATTTCAAGACTCCGTGTTTACCTTATGTTTAAGTTGAATGGAAATTTATTTTATTCAGTGCAACACTGTGCCTGTTGTCATTTATTAGTCACCATGGGATCTATCAAAAAAATAAAACATTAGCAAAATGTGTCAAGTAACTATTATGGTTAAAATACTGTAGTACCCAGCATACTATAATTTTCTTTCTCCATCTTAATTACAAGATCTTAAGCTTTCTGATAACATCATTCCATAGCATTGCACAAAAGAACCTCAAAGGGTGCTGAAGGAAAGAATGTTTTTCGGTGAACTTGTTTGAAAAGAAAAAAAATGTATCTGTTGCAAAAAGGCAGTTCTGTCTAGGAAAAATAAGCAAAACCTTGAACTCTAGGGAAATTCCAAACCAAAAATATCATTCTTTAGGGGTGGTATGCAACAAATTGTCAGTTTCACATAAACAGCCATCTGTTGGCTAATAACAAACCTTCTCAGAAGTGTTAAGAATCATTAAGAGCTTAATCAGAATTTCCCATATAAATGTAATGCATTGCACCCTTGCCACAATGTTTAACTACGTATGGAACTGAGATTATTCGTTTGGGAAGAGAATCAATTGTCATTTGCATCCTAAATTAACATATTTACCAAGGAAACAAAAAGTCCTGTTTATTCCAATTTTACACTGAATTTCTTGCTATGTTATAAACATGAATAAATACCTTAATAATATACTAACCTTGTATATTAATGTTAGTGTATACAGTTTACATTTCAGATATTCCGTGTACAAGAAGTAGTTAAATGAAATCACACAGAAAAATAATCTTTAAATGAGAAAATGTAAATAATTAAATTCTTTCTGTGTATTCATAAAATTCAGTTTTAAATGCTCACATTTGTATACATTTAACTTTGTTTTCTTCTGTGAGGATAATTTCCTTTTGAAATGACTTTACTTGTATAATGTTCGGAAATTTTAGTTTCTAAATCAGCAGCTCAGTTTTTCTGTTTATGATAATTGCATCATTTATGAAACCATTTCTGCCATCATCAGAAGTATTTACAGATGGAAAATTTGAGGGAAGGAAGCGATTAATGCATGCACCTAAAAGTGTTGCTGTAAAAAAAAAAAAAAAAAAAAAAAAACTTTTATTAAATTTGAATTTGCATCAGTTTTTGAAATTTTAAATCACACTAAGGTGGAACTTTCTGAAATCTCTAATGAATTGTTTTTTATTGTTATGCCATCAATAAATTCAGATGGCTTAAAATCTTTGGTCCAGATGATTGTATTGCTTGTGATGTCTCATCATATGTATTTATTTTTTAAGAAACATTTAAAACTGTATTTATTGCAAAAACATAACCAACAGTTCAATTTTATTACAGATTGTGTTCAATAGTTTGGATAAGCATAGATTAAAATTTTAAAATGTGGCCGTAGTGGCTAATGGTACATCGCCATTGATTATGAAAAGAAAAAAAAAGAATTAAACTCTGGGAATTCAAACTCAACTTTAAGAAAATGTTGAGCAAGACCTTGATTGTAACATATGTCTTGAGAATTTAATGGGAGAGAAATATAATAATTCAGAGATTCAGTGTTATAATAAAAGGGAATTTAACTTCAACGAATTAAAACTATCACATACATTTAACCTTATTTACTATCACATAGAGTAGAGTAGAATACATTTCATACATTTATCTGAAATTCAGTGATTAGTGAAAACTAGATACTAATTTAGCTTCATCTAAAATCTGTGTAGTTGAGGGGAAATCAACGCAAATATCATCAGTATGATTTTGTGGTTTGACATTGTCCACTAATATTTCTATTCATATGAATGCATTGAAACAGCAGAGGAAATAAGCTTCTGATTTAGTGATATACATCAGCATCTTAAATAAAATTATTCCAGATCTTAGCTGCAAAATAGCAGTGCATGTCAATTTCCAACATGAGAGTAATTGTATTTAAAAAAAGCAATTAGATATTTTTATAATAAGTTATATCAAGAAATTACAGTTATCATATAAAAAAATGAGTTACAAAAATAATTTTTTAAAACTTTCAAACATCTTTTTGATAATTCCTATAAAAGGGCTGAACCTATATTATAACTTTAATTAAAGGATCTATAGTGCAGTGAACTTAAAACTCTTACGGGGGGAAGGAAAAACATTTCACCTAAAATTGAGAAAAATCATGGCTTTATATTCATATTTATTTGGGAGCACTTATGTTTATGAATGTTTTTAAATTAAAAAGCGTATTTCTCATATAAGGCATCTGTCATATGAGAATCTTAACCTATTTATTACAATTTGCTGGGTGGCCTTCTAGCTAATTGAAAACCTTCACCAATTGCTCACCCTGAAAAGTTACCTTTATTGTGGTGGCAAGTTTTTGCCTTAAAATAAAATAACTGTGGATGTAAACAGAGGTTTAAAATGTAAAATATTAACTTCATTAAAGGTAATTACATAATTAAAAGTTTCATCAAGACCGTGCCCTATATCAAGTAGGCACTTTTCATCTTAGTTTCCAAGGCAAGATGACAGCGTCAGCAAAATATTCAGAAGTTCTTACTGTGTGTCTTGCTGGTTGTCATTTTTCCTCTGGGTTAAAACTAAACTGCTAGTCTTAAAATCAGCATGAACCTCTGGATTGAGCAAGTATATGATGAAATGAAGCATAAAGGAAAGCTTCGATGTAGACAAGTTTAAACAGATGCATACAAACTATCCATGACAAGCAAACTTCATTTCCCCCTCTTAGTTTACATTTGAATATATTTGTAGTATAAGAGAACATAATTTTTGAAGCAAGTAAACCAGCTGTATTAATTGTGTTTTTCCCCTTTATTTTTATGCAAAGATCATGTGAGAAACATTTAGCTGCAACACTGTGATTTACAAATAAAAATGAAAATTGTTGCTCTGTGCAGATGGATGTGTTCAAATAGTAAACATTTTATTAATAAACTTATCACTAAATAATATGAAGTTTCTACATGCTTACATTAGATTAATGATTCCCGGTATCACAATTTTAATTTTTGCTTCTGCTACTTACTACTACTACCAAAGAAAGTTGCAGTTGAAGTTGAAAGTTGAAGTACTGCTTACTACTACCAAAGAAAGTTGGGATGATTTTTGTGTTTAGTGTTCTGTATATAGAGATAGAGAGAGATTAGCACATAATTAATGTTATTTTATCTTGTATTTCTAAATATTGATCAAACAAAAATATATCCAGTGTTTTTTGCCACCTTTTCCCCCTTATTTGAAACATTGCTGATATTCAATTCCAGCTAAATTTTGTTTAAAGAATGATTTTGAATATATAGGAAATGTCAAGAATTTATATTTTATTTTGAAAGATAATACAGTCAAAAAAAATTATTACAAGCAACCCACCTTTGATAAATTTAGGATTAAATCAAAATATCCCTGCGTGCGTATGTATAATGCTTTAAATCTTATATTGGTATAAAACAAAAGCTTTCAACTCTATTTCATGAACCAGTTTCAGTAAGTTGTAAAGAAAGTGTATAACTTTTTGTTAAATCTGCCAAGGTCATAAAGTATTTCTTTTCATTGTTTACGTTAGTTTACTCAACACCAATGATTGAATTACATATACACAAATATGAGGACATGGTTTCTTTTTACAAATATATACTACTGCGATCTATTGGCAAGTTGAAAATACATAATGACAAACTTATATTTAACAAATAGTCTCATTTAACTCATTTAGTTATTTTTTACAAAGGAAGTCTGTCCTCGTTATCTGTTTGGTACATCTACACCAAAGAATTCATATTAAACTGGTAAAATGAAGGCATTAAATAAATTATAAATAAATGCTTTAAGGTAGTGCACAATGCCTAGTTTGTGCAATTCTCTGATTTTTTTTAAGTGAAAATAAATCAATATGTATGCGGACATCAAGTTTGTGCAATTCTTTAACTTGTTATTTTGGTTTTGTGTTGCGGCCATCTTGAATTTGTGCCTTCTTGGCATCAAAAAAGAATCGCCAGAAAAACAAGGGGGCCTCCCAATTGTAACGTTTACCAAGTGTTCTTTTATGAGCATGTAAAACTCTAAAAAATAACAGAATGTCCCTCCCTACTTAAGTTATATCTCCACAACCAAATATGAAATCAGTGCAGATCAGCAAAAAATATATCAGGGCTATCTATTAAAAATGGAGGGGAAACGAATATGATGTGGGAAAAGGTTAGGAATATTTTTGGTTTTAAAATATTGAAAGAGAAAAAAAATTGTTACAAATATTAAAATATTGAAAGAAAAAAAAATTTGATTGATTATTTAATTATAGAAGAAATAATCCTCTTCTGTCTCTGGCATTTGCAGATTTTCTTCTATGTAAATATAGGAAAATTTGATAATCTTGCTTTTTTCCGCTATTAAAATCGTGTCACACTGTTTCAATGTTTAACTGTCAGTAATATATTTTGTGCAGTGTTTCAATTTGAAATTATGTTTCCCTACCCCCAACAGATAGGATTGATTATCCCCAAATTTCATATATTTGTATAATGTTTGCAAATTGGTATGTAGATTTGAATTATGAAGTAAAAATATGCAATTTTTGGAGTGTGATTCGTTAAAAAATTATCAGTTAGACAGTGAAAATATATAATACTGAAAAATGTACCAGACGGTCTTACAGAATTCAGCTTATAATTTGAGGTTTTGATTCCTGGCTAACCAGATACATGTATTGCATTTTAAGATTTTGTGAACTTCGAATAGCTAATAGAGTACTTCTATATTAATTAGTTGATGCTGTTTAAAAAATACAGTATCTTCACAGTAGTGACATTTTCATATACAATACAAAGTCTCTAATCCGGACCTCAAAGCCACAAACTTACGCATGCGCGTAAAGCGTTTACCCATGCGAGCTTCCGATAGCGACGAAAGTAACAGGGAACGTTATTGAAAAGGAAAAATTTCGATTCACACTTTAGTCAGTATTCTCGAAACAGCAATTACAGGACTTGAACAGTCAAACTTTGTAACTGAACAAGAAATTATATCTGTTTATAGAATTAAAGAGAAAGTATTAGCACAAAAAATGAAGCAACTTATATTGATAGAAATGTTTACTAAAGTAAACAAATAAATATAAACTTTTTTTTTTTTTTTTTTAAATATCATGTTCTGATCATGATTGCTCTTTATTTCTTCATAAATTACGGTTTCATATTTTTAACTTTTGGCCCACCAGTGTCCGAGCAGTAAAGTCGCTGAACACTGGTAGTTCGGTCCGAGGTTCGAATCCTGCGAACGGGCTGGCTGCATGGGCATTTTCGTGCTTTTCCCTACGTGTAACGTGTATATGAGCCAGTTTCCCTTAGAAAGTCCACCACGAAGGCATCCCTCCCCTTAGGCAGATAGCCTTCAAGGCTTTGCTATAATCACACACACACCATATTTTTAATTGTATTATTTCTGCATGCCATCTTACCAGATTTAAATTGATGATCTATAATCAGGAATCGCCAAAGTCCCGACGAGTCCAGTTTATAGACTTTGTACTGTACTAATTGGTAATAACTTGTTAGTAAGTATGGTGCTACCTGTTGCAACCATGTATAATTGTGACATCTTTTGTTAGTAATACATTTGTAGTCTTTTATTATTATTATTACAGAAAAATCAGTTGTGAGTTAATTCCTAAATTATTAAATTTTTCATCACTCCTGAAAGCATATTGTAAAACTATAACTTTCTAAATGCTAAGAAACTACAAAAGAAAAATGGAGATTTTCCATCTCTGTATATAGCATTTGTGCTGGTATAGTTGTGCATTGTTGCAACAGCAAGATAAACAGATACTTATTGACAAATTATCAGCAGAGGTGCTGTACATATAACAGGTAAGTGTCAAAATTAGTATTTTATGTGTTATATTCTTGGATAAAAAAAATTTTTTGCCAAAAATAAATTATTACTGTTTTTTGCGTAAATGCCAAGTATATTATTAAATAAGCTGTGACACAAATTTTTCTTCTTTAAGCAACATTATTTTCATATTGGTCTATTAATTTCTGTTGAAAGTAAAAATCACCATAAATAGAAATGGGTATATAGTCTCGTATATCCATGTATGTATATTGTACCTTGTTATGTTAGCTTATTTCATATACTTGAATAATTGCTTCTAAATAACACTATTTATTAAAACCTAATAACGACATTTAACAGATCTTTCTAAAGAAATGTAGTTATCCTAAAAGTTGAAATATCATTCAAAATAGTAGAATTTTAATTAATTTGAACATTTTATTAAAATTTCCTGTTCTTTGTCACGGATTCAGCACCTGCAAATTGTTCCTTTAATAAATTGGAGGGTATTAAAATAAACTTGCCGAAATCAAAATGAAAGTATCGCATATTCTCAAGAAAAATATTTACCAAAACGTAATTACTGGCATATTCCTATTTCTTGTGTATTTTTTCCTTTCAATTTCTCATTGTGTCATTTAGAAATTTTAAATTGACAGTAGCAACATGCCAACAATGAACATGTAACAAAGTATGATATATAAGGAAAAAAGAAAAGTAATAACTGCAATCAGAATATATAGTGGATTAATGTTATATGCTTTTTAAATCTACTAAATTCTTATTTAAACCCAACCTTTCATTAATTTAAGCAAAAGCTGTGGCAATCCTATGAAGAATATTTATTGATATTTTCAGTAACATTTCTGAAATTCAGGATACTCTGGATAAGTTATTCTTGTGTTTTTAATTAACAAGTATCTGTTATATTATAATAGAGTACAACTCGCTTATAACATAACAGTCCCTTATTTACCAAGTCAGAAATACTTCATTGTTACACTGTTAAGTCTATGTGAGCATAACTCAATATTAATGAGCATACCCTGGTTATAGTGAGTAATATTTTTATGATTCATAAAATTTCTATTGAAGAGTGCACATGTGGAGACAACCCATAACAGCCTTTGAGGAGACTATGAAAATTTGCTCTGCATAGGAGTGGCATCTCTGATCTACTTTCATAAAGTACACTTTTCAAATTTTATCTTGCAATGTTGAAACATACAATTTTATCAGTTGACAAAAGCGTAAGGATTTTACAGGAGTTAAAGGATGGCATAAAAAATTCGAAAATTTGGAAAAAGTATGATTTATCTTCTTACAATTTCAGCACTATTAAAGTACAAGAAAAAATTAGTGGCTGGATTCGAGAAAATAATGAGTGTAAATGTTTGAGAACAATTTGGCTAGTCTAGATTTGTATGTTCGAATGGCTGGCTTGATCGATTCAAGAATAGACATAGGCCTTTGGAAAAATTTATAGTGAAGCAAAGTTTGCAAACATGGTGGATATCATGAGATGGATGAGTGAAAAGTGGCGACTCATCGGAGAAGGCTACATAAAAAATTACATTTATAATGCTTCTGAAATGCGCATTTTGTTCAGTCTAAACCCCACAGCAGACTAAGGGTGGAAAAGTGCATCAGAGGCCAGCTCTCCAAAAATCAATTGACAGCTTTAAGTGTATTCTAATATGTCTTGCACTAACAAGAAGAAACTCTTGGCAAGTCCAAAAACCTCTAGATGTTTAAAAAAAAAGCTTCCTGTTGATTATGACCACAGCAAGAAAGCAGCAAGACTTTGGACGTTTTCATGGAATTAACTTCAAAATGGGAGAGACAACTGAGGAAAGAAAAGCGTAAATTCTTTTAATTCATAATTGTAAAGAGCATCCTGAAATCACTGGACTTACAAATATCAGGATTGAATTTTTACCATTCTACAAACGTTTCCAGCCTATGTACTGAGGGTTCATCATAAGTTTTAAGTCAAATTTTCATTAACACTTGATTTTGATGTTTCTTGATGGAAGAGATAACGTAAAAACAACTTGAAATGCTAATGTGAATGTTAATGAATGATGCATGGGAAAACATTACATTAACATGCATTACCAGTTGCTTTCATAAGGCTGGGTTGGACATTTCTCAAGAGAGCCAAATCACTGAGAAAATAGACGACTTGGAAATAAGGTAGAGAAAATTATGTATCTATTTACACCAATTTATCACTCCTAAGGATATTGTAGCTAAAATTTGAGCTGAAGCAGAAGAAAATGTAATGAAAGCAACAATGATAACAACTAGTTAGAAGAATTTCAAGCTGAACTACCCCCATCATACTTAATGACTTTTGAGAGCACAGAATTTTTTATGCCAGAGATGCAGATAACAAACACAAGAAAGAGGCAATAAGACAGTTCAAAGCAAATTAACTAACTTCTTTTGTACTGTACAGCTGCGTTTCTTAAACTTTTTTCAGTCGCAACCCCTTTTTATAACCGAGAATTTTTCACCTCTCGGACCCCGTAATATTTACAAAAATTTTGCATAAGTATTGCACAAGTCTGACAAACGCATGAGTGAAACTGTCAATTTTTTCACCACTCTTGTACTGCAATATACTATTACTAGTTTTAGGTCATTAACTTTAATTTCTAATTTTAAGTCATAGAACAGTGTGAGAATTTTAAATAAGTAACAGACGAAATGACAGCGGCACGTTCAAAACAAGGGAAATGAACGTTTATATTATAAAAAGAATGCATCAAAAAGTTTTTTTTTTTTTTTTCTTTCTTTGTCTGTATTGTATTAGCTTTATCTATTTTTAGATACATTGTGTAAAAATATTTGGTAATTGTAAAATTATCATAATAAGTTAAAGAAATATCAAAACTCCTAAAACTTTTGGCGACCCACAGTTTAAAAAACCCTGCTTTACAAAAATAAATGAAACAAATATATATATTAAAGTAGTATGTATGAATTTTTATAATTTTTTTCATGAACCCATTTTTTATAAGCACTTGGTTATAATGAGCAAACATCGTTGTCCCTTCGTGCTTCCTGTAATGCGCAAGTTCGATTGTATTTTTGTATATCTGTATTTCTCATAATGTGTAATATTCAAACTTTCTCGCAAGTACATTTATGCAGTTGTGTGGATAATTTCTTATAAACATTGCGTACCAAAAAGATCACTTCTTTTCTTTCTGGTATATGAAGATGTATGAGAATTTTTTTTTACTCTACTTTTTAAATAATTTCTTTAAGAATAAGTCATACTAATTGTAGTAGTAGCTTTTAATCACATTATCCTGTTGTTAAAATTTGTTATGCCTTAATAAATACATATTAAATTAATATGGCCTTTCCTGTAGTTTGAAAATGATTTAAAAAATTCGCTGGCTCGCGAGCCTGATACGGCTCTAGCAGGCAATTTGCGCGACTCATGGATATAAAATATATGTATGAAATATGGTAAACTAAAACTATTCAGTGTCCGAAAGGAAGTAATTAATTAGTTTAGACTCATTTTACAAAGTTATCAGAGATTTCTTTATATTTAAAATCTCCTCCACTATTTCTATAATGATGTAAATATGAACTTGTGGCTTTTAGAAAATCTAGATGCGGCTCTCGAACATTCCTGAATTCATACATACGGCTCTTACTGACATGAAGCTTGGCCAACTCTGGCCTATAATGTGTTTGCAGTACTCTTTTTTTTTTTTTTTTTTTTTAATTTAATGCTTTTGATTCAAGTTTCAGATGCTTATGATGTCCACTTACGATTTCAGCAAAGAGCATGAGCTCTAACGTTTTTCCGTGTTCTAATTTATTTCATAATTTGATGCACTGGTACAAAATTTCGAAAACATTTCTTTCACTGTTAGCAGTGTAGCCGTAGCTTAAATAATTTTGCATTAACAAATACTATGTATGTATTTGTATACTATGTATGTATTTGTATGCGCAAGTCAAAAAGTTTTAATACCTTTTTTTTTCTGTTAATGTTTGGGGGTATCGGTTTATATTCGAATACAAAACAACTTTCAGATAATGACTAAAATAATAATTCAAAAAATACTGTTTATTAAAACAATAAAATGATTTCTTCAATCTTAATGTGTGTTAATCAAACTTCTTAGTATTGACATTGCATTCAGAATTTTTTGGCAGTTCTCAGAATTCTGTTTCTGTTACAGGCAAGTCCAGATAAATTATAATGCTTGCCATTTCATCATTATTTTTGTCGACATTAACCATCCATAGCACTGTTGATGCATATTTATTTGGATGCTCTGAGAACTAGCCTTCATCTTCTGCTCATTTGATAAGTGAAACAATCAGTTATTCAAATTTTTGCCAATATATAGTTGTGTTTATAGGGTAATTTTAAATTCAATTGATATGACTTTTCAGTTTTTTTCTAAATTTTCTAACAAAATCTCACGTCTCTGCTTATACACAAATCAGGTTATATTCAGAAAGACACAATTCTGTATTTAAATACCCTCTTTTAATATATCTTTGGATTTTCATTATTCTAGTACAATACTTGCACACTAGACATTTATGTTAAGTAATAGACTGGACAGTTCTTAGATGATGATCAAAATACAAACTTGAGCAACATCCTAGAATACTAAAATGTCAGGAAAAATAGGTTATTATGAAACCATCATAAATTTTGTCATGCAATAAATTTTTTCATATAAATTACATAAAAATAGGTACATTAAAATGAGTTTCTCACTAAAAGCATCATTCATTATTGTATAATGATAGTAATAGTATAAACTTTGTTCAAAAAATTGCATTTTTTCCCCCTCATTTAAAAAAAAAATGTGGGAATTAAATACTGTTGCCAACTGGACTCGTGTAAATTTTCTGAAAGTTCAGCGATCAAAGATTAATGTATCAGTGTGTGGGTTAATAAATCAGTGTTTACAATTTATTTTTTATTGTGTTTTTCTATTTCACCAGCTAATCGGCAATGTAAAATATATTGTTTTTGAACACCAAAAAAGAACTTTAATATATAATTTGACTTATCTAATTAAGATTATTGAAATTCTGGTATATATGTTTATTTGCATTTTAATAAAACCATATCCCTCTCAAGAATGGAAATAAAGGTGAACTGCAGTTGACATGTTTTGGGATTCATTTATTCTGTTAATTTTTTGACTGTCAAATAAGTGGTTTTTTAATTTTAAAAGAAAAATTTATGTTGTCATCAATCAATTGTAGTAAAACTCTTTAGCTGTTGTGGACGAAAAAAGAAGCGGTAATAGTATTTTCAAATCATTTCTTTGTAAGTACCTGAGCATGAAATCTACATTTATTCTGCTTCTGCCCTTTCCCTGCCCCCAATATTTTGTATTTTTAGTGTATGTGATGTGATTTTATGCTTTAACATTACATAAATGTATAGTGCTGTGAAATTTGACAAATGTGTTCTAATTTTTTAATTTTATCACATTCTAGCTGCCCTAGGCTTCATATATATTTATCCAATTTGCTAAGAGAATAAAAGTGTCTGAATAAATATAAAGAGTTTTTCTCTGGCAGATATCATAGAGGTAAATTATTTTTTTTATTTATATATATATATATATATATATATAGTAATAGCTATAGTAAATTAAGGTATTAACCCCTTGGGTACATTTGACGTCTGAGACACGTCATTCACTTTTTTTCCCCTAGGAGCGGTTGACGTGTCTAAGACGTCAAACCAAAAATTAAACTCTTGGATGCATTTGATGTCTGAGAGACGACATTCACTTGTTTTCCCTAGGAGCGGATTACATGTCTAAATTTGAGGTTAGGCACAATTCTGTTCATTTCATTGTAGCTTGTATCAGTCATAATAGAAGAAGCAATTACAGTATTTCGGTGAACATTATTAGCGATACACTGCCCCATTAAGTCAAAAACAAGGAATATATTTTATAATAGTGATAGCGAAAGTGAGTTTGAGAAATCTAAAGAAGAATTGTTTAGTGATCCTGAAATTGACAGTTACCATGAAATACAAAGCGAAGGTGATGAAGACGATATTGAACTAGAAAATGATGACAATTGTAATATAATATCAAGGTTTCGAAGACGCACAAGACGTCTATTGAGCAGTGATAGTGAATCTTCTTGTGAACCGGTATCGGAGGAATGGATTTGGGAAGAAGAAGAAAATGTAGCCGATATAAAAAGTTTTTCAGAAATATCTGGAATTAATGCCTGTGTAGACTGGGTAGTAATCCTACGCCTTTAGATGTTTTGAAAGAAGTCTTGAATGAAGATTTTTGGGACACTATAGTAGAAGACACGAATAGATATGCCAGACGAGGGATAGAAAAAGAAGGTTGTATAAAAAAAATAATAATAATAAAAAGGTGGTTTCCTGTAAGTTCTGATGAAATGAAAGCTTATATTGCATTATGCATCTTGATGTCGCACATGAAGAAGCCAAAAATGCATATGTATTGGTCAAAACGATATGCAATAAGTACTCCAATTTTTGCTAGCACTATGGCACGCAATAGGCTTTTGATATTTCAAGCTTTGTACATTTTACGGATAATGAAGAGGAAAATAAAAATGACAGAATAAGAAAGAAGTATAGTGGATTACCTAAATGCTAAATTTTGTTACATTTATACTCCTAAAGTGAAGTAGCTATTGATGAATCACAACTAAAAATTATATCCCTTCCACATGCAAAAATTTTCTCAAATAAATCCGTACCCAAGGGGTTAAGCCACAGATAAAACTGATTTCAGGTATTTGAAATTGGATGATTAATTAGTATTGTCACTTATTTTTATTCTAATCTGGGGAAAAGATTTTACCGTTTAATAAGTAGTCGTAGATGGTGAAAAATGCACAAATTTTAATTTGAAATCATAATTGTGTGTAAGTTATATTTTCTTGGCTATGCTGATTGTCATGAAGCTGGAGTTGGTACTAAAACTTGTTTTAGTTGAATGTTGAAGGAAAGTAAAGTTGACTTACATATGTTATGTTGTATTATGCACTAAGGAACCGTGATTTCAAAGTATGGAACTAACATAACAAATTTGATTAATGGAAGAAACAACTACCTTGCATAAAATTCCTTGCTCTCGTAGAAGTAAATCCTGTCTATAGCTGTTTTCTGTGGCATGTTAATATAAAGTGGCTGAGTAAATGAAAATGTTTTATCAGATTTTTTATACTGTCTTCCTATATATCGTATTCAGCTGATCTGGATAATTCATAGATGCTAATTTTGTTCAGAATTAAACTTTTCTTATAGCCATCGTTCAACAGCTTGATAAGAATTTTTTCAGGGCGAAGGGTAGAGAAAAATACAATTACACAAGTATTAAAATTCTTAATCAGGACATACCCTGGGCATAAAAGAGCCATTTTATGTGCTAAATAACTGGTTAATTTTATGGAAGACAACTTGAAATAATGTTAAATTTATTAAAAAGTTGTTAAGAACTTATACATAATTATTATTTTTTAGACTGTGAGATGCATCATAAATTTTAAATGGTGCTTAGTTTGACTGAATATATGAAAATTTTATTTTATTTAAAATTTATTTGCTTATTGAATTCTTATGTTAGATGCTAATAAGTACTAATATTGAATGTTTAAATGTTCCCTTCAGCTGCTATATGAAGTGATTAAACTATACCTAAAATTGAAATTAATAATGCAAAACTGAAACTAGTTTTAAATTCTGAGTCACAAATATATCCAAAAATGTGCATAATTTTTTAAGTGCTAATTTATTTATATCTGATTATACTGATATGAAATCAGTATAATCAGATATAAATTTTTATGTATGGAAACAAGTGTATTTTTCATGTATTGTTTTTGCTTTTATATTAAATCAATTTCATTTCAATTACATTAGTTTACCAAATCCTTTCTTTAAAAAAAAAAAAAACTATAAAATCAACTTTTTGTTGTAAGATTTTATATTAATTAACTCTGTTATCTTGTTAAGTAGACTTTACTATAACTATTGTTTATCAGAATGTAAATTAGTTATAATATAAACAAGCTTCAAGTTGTTAAGTTTTTTAGCCTCTGTTTTAGAATTTCTGCCATTGCTTTTTAGTTTACTTCCAAGTCAATGAACAGTTTTATTTAAAATTTTTACTTTAGTTATGATTTTTTTAGTTAGCAGTTGGATGGAACAAAAAGTCGTATGGAAGTGTGTTACAGTTTCTTTAAGTGTTAAGTTAATCTAATGCAGTGAAATATGGGTAATAATGGAACAGTCAGTGGTCTTCAAACTTCACTAGTTTAGACCACCACCATTAATCCTTCCTGTGTGCATAAGATATGACATAAAAATGTAAAAATTTATGTAAACTTTATCCTTTACGGTTGATGAGACTTAAAATAATTCAGATTGGAACCTTACAGTATATTAACGAGGTTATAACTACGAGAAGCCATGTGACTAACTGGATCAGGCAAACAAAACATACTAACTTTCAGCGCTTACCAGCCATGCCATTGTCAGGCATTGAGGTCTCTTCTGACCAGCAGGTCTGTCTTATCTCTCTAGGACGGCAGCAGCCAAGCATTTTTTATGAATCATGTAGTTCATGTTATCATTTTAACCCAGTAGTTTCCACTTTTCTGTACCTCCATGCTCTTTTTTATAAAAAATATTGTTGTGCCCCTCTCAATTTTCATAGTAAATTTCAAAAATACTCACCTGATACTGTAGTTTATTTGATGAGCTATAAAATAATATACCATGTTATGTATAAATGTACATAAAAAATATATAAATAATAATAATTTTAAATATAATAAATATAAATCTTACAAAAAATAGAATACCTAATTAATATAACATAATGATATTTTTATGTAATTGTTAGGTTGTTATTTCAGCACATATTTTCTCAAACTGTGATATCATTAAAGATATCACTGTTATAAGGTCCCTTTCAATCACTGAACAAGATTAGTGCTTCTTCTTGAAAACGGCTACTGCAGAAAAATCACTTTCACATAAGTAAGATGTTACAAGTGGCAATAAAATTTCTAAAGCTTTGTTTGTTAAACTGGGAAAATATTTGCTTACATATAGCCACCAAAAAAAAAGAAATGAATACCCTTCTTGAAATATTTGCTTTAATGTGCTGCCACAAAATAAGTCAATTATCATTTCTTGCTGTACTGTCAGAAGGCCAAAATCTTATATTTTTCGGGGGCCCACCAGCGGCCGAGCGGTAATGTCGCTGAACACTGGTAGTTCGGTCCGAGGTTCGAATCCCGCGAACGGGCTGGCTGCATGGGCGTTTTCATGGTTTTCCCCATGTGTAACGTGTATACGAGCCAGTTTCCCTTAGAAAGTCCTCCACGAAAGGCATCCCTCCCCTTAGGCAGATAGCCCTCGAGGCTTTGCCATAATCACACATACACACCTTATATTTTTCGGTCACAAGGTTTCTTATGGATTCATGTTTCAACATGTCGCAATCTTTTTAAAGTAAAACAAGTATTGCTTCTATAGACTGTTCAAGTAAGTATTAATAAGAATTTTACCTTCTTCTATTTCATCTGCAGGACAGGTAATTTAAAAATTGGGAAACATGTTACAGTTATTTACTTTTACATAGCAAATTTATTGCTTTTACTTTGCTATTAATTGATCACAAAGATACTTCAGATATATTGGAAATTCTTCTTCCATCGTATTAACTGCAAGTGGAATCATTCTAAGTTGATCAGCATATGATTCGCCAAGCATTGTAGCTACCATGTCAGTAGCTGCAGGTAGTACTAAAATTTCTCCTAGTGATTTTTTTTTTTTTTTTTTTTTTTTTTTTTTAGCAATTTTGTAAGAAACTTTAATGATGCAAGCAGTGCTTTTGCAGTTACATGCATGGTCTTTAAAAGCATTTTTGTTGTTTATTAAAAATCTCTTAACAGGGTTCGTATTGTCATTAAGAGTCCTTAGGTTTTTTTTAAATCAAATTTTGGTCCTTAAAACTTCATAATTTCAGCCAAAATTGGCAGATGTTCCTTAATTTTAATCATTTGGAATTTCTGTCTGTTTTTATTACTGCCATTTTGAGTGTGAATTAACATTTTGGATGCTTTATTTCCCCACCACCACCCCCGATTCACAAACTTATACAGTACAAAGTCCGTAGTCCGGACTCATCAGGACTTCGGCGATTCCGGATTAGAGGTTTTTTCCGGGTTATAGATCATCAATTTAAATCTGGTAAGATGGCATGCAGAAATTATACAATTAAAATTATGATCTAAAGGGTATCAAAATTTACAAAACAAAAAGAAAAAAAAAAAAAAAGCTTAATATTTATTTCTTTACTTTATTAAACATTTCTTTCAATGTAAGTTGTTGAAGTTGTTTCGTTTTTTGTGCTAATACTTTCTCTTTAATTCTCTCTTCTATAAACAGACATAATTTCTTGTTCAGTTACAAAGTTCCACTGTCATTTTCAATAACCTCTCTGTCACTTTCTTCACTATCGGAAGCACGCATGTGTAAACACTTTACTGGCTTTACGTGCAGGCGTAAGTTTGTTGCTTTGAGGTCCGAATTGTAGATCATTCTGGATTATGGACTTTGTACTGTATAGATATCTTTTGAATGGGTTAATAGGTTATAATTTTTACCCATTTCTAATACAAATGGTAAGATACTAGAGTTTCTAAGCAAGAAATGAAACATGCATTTTGAAATTCATTTTTTCTACTGAAGAGCTCTTAAACAACTTTTCACTTCTGGTAATGTGAGTTCTATTACTAAGCGGCTTTTGAAGTTACATGCATGATCTTTAAAAGCATTTTTGTTGTTTATTAAAAATCTCTAACAGGGTTCGTATTGTCATTAAGAGTCCTTAGATTTTTTTAAATCGAATTTTGGTCCTTAAAACTCCATAATTTCAGCCAAAATTGGCAGAAGGTCCTTAATTTTAATCATTTGGAATTTCTGTCTGTTTTTATTACTGCCATTTTAAGTGTGAATTAACATTTTGGATGCTTTATTTCCCCACCACCACCCCCGATTCACAAACTTATATAGTACAAAGTCCGTAATCCGGACTCATCGGGACTTCGGCGATTCCGGATTAGGGGTTTTTCCGGGTTATAGATCATCAATTTAAATCTGGTAAGATAGCATGCAGAAATTATACAATTAAAATTATGAAATAAAGAGCAATTATGTGAGTGATTTAGTGACTTATCAAAATTTTGGCGATTTTAAGATCAGTTTTTATAGAAAATTATTAATTCCGAGATCTGGGAATTTTCCAACGATTTTTTTTTAAACATTGTAACATTGATAAATTTCATTAAAATAATGGTAATATAATGTTTAAAAAATAACATTAAAATTAAACATTTTTATTTTTTGCTGTCGTATTATAAAGTTCCATTTTGGCATCTTATACAATAGTTTGAATCTGAAAAAATAAACAAGGTATAATGGTGTAAAGCACAATTTATGAAACAGTTCTTACCAAAAGCAACCCCCCTCTTTCCCCCCTCAAAATATTTCTGGTTTTTTGCTATTACAGAATTAGTAGGGATAATTTTTCTTTAGGATTTTAGGCACTGCAGCTTGGAAAGTTTAGAAACATTTCAAGGCAAAATTTATAGACCTGTGATTCTAGAAGATTCCAGAAATGTATGACAAAGTGAAAAATATCTCCATAGTATTAACACATAATGGATGTAATTTACAGAAAGTTTGCAATGAATTTCTTACTTTTTGGAGAACGTCTGGGAGAACAATAAAAACATAATATTTGAATACTTACTTCTGATGCTAGAATCTTTTTTTTTACATGTTTATCTTCCCTTTATTTTCTGTACTTTTCACTAGACACAAATATGAAGAATATCAAAAATGCTTCTAATCTTATCACATGCACAGGCATTATAGAAAGAAATATTTTTATTAGAAAGAAATTGAAAACTGACAATTTAAATGATTCATATAATATGCCTTAATGCATCATCCACAGAACTGGCGCTAGGCATTTTCCCACCTGATGTAATCTCTGTGGATCCTACATTCTGCTGCCTAGTGCCTTTCTAAATTCTGCTTCCAATTCCTGCTCTAAATTCTAAAAGTTATGGCATTTCTAGATTTTGTTGCTCTGTATGTCACTAAATTCTAAAAATTCTGCCACACCAGCCCTTACCACATATATTTTATAATTCTTCTGAATGTTTATATAACTAAAGAAATAAAATTAGCAGCTTCTTCTATACATGCTAAATGCATTTAGTTTTTTTAGAATAACAGAAATCCTTAATTAAATTCAAAAATTCTAAAATGAAATGTGTTTAAGAAAGAAACAATACATAATGAAAATTATTCTTCAAAAATACAGTTATTATTATGTAAATTACCCAGTTGTTTATGATTTCAGCCTTTACTGTATTTCCTCACATCTGTTTCCTCATATCATAGAGTTACTGAGCCAGCTTAAATTAAAATTCTGTAGTCTTTGACCACTAGTCCACATTTTCAGTTTGAATTTGACTGCTCTTGTTTAATTACGTCACCGTGAGTTGTAATTGATTTTGTTAGCATCAGAACATGCCTTTATGTTCTAATTTTTTTAATAAGAGGCGTATTTAAACCTTTGTTTGATATTGTATTTGCTTTCAGATATAGCAATAATTTACGTCTGCCTGCGGTTTAGGACTATTTAACTTTTACCAGATCAAGTAAACCCTCATAGGTACATTGTGGAGTGGTTGATAAGTTAGGAGATAAAGCATGCAGAAACTAGTCAAAGCATTGGTTTGCATATTGAGACAGGTCTCTCATTGTTAGAAAACATGCTTAAAGAGAAGGAAATCGATATAAATTAGTCAAAATATCTGGGAAGGCTTCAAATTAAAAAGACACATAAATAATTTTATGCGTGTTGTTGTTACAAAGCATAAATGTTTTGTAGCTTTTAATGTGGAATTTATCTTAAAATTGTTTAAGAATGAATGTCATTAAATTACAATTTTATTAGATAGTTATTTTTAATTGGGCTTTTTTTTTAACAAATATTGTTAAAAATAAGTAAAATTAATAGTGACCATGTAAATCCATACTGACTAAGGTTATCTAACTTCCTAATTTAATTAGTTATAACTAACTGCTCACCCTTAAAGATTATCTCTGTATATTAAAGCAAGTTATAGCCTTTCATTAATCCTTACCATGGTCACAAGATAAAACACAAAAATGTAAAACTTATTCTTTGCATCTGGTGACACTTTAAATAATATAAAACTACTTGTCACCTGTGGTGCTTAATGTCTTATTGGAACCTCAAAGTATATTAACTGGGTTACAATCCCTGGAACTCTACATATAGCTACGACATTAACTGCATCAGACAGAGCGTAACTAACTTTCAAAACTTGCCAACTATGCAACATCAGGCCTATCAGGTCTGTTCTTATCAGCAGGTCTCTCTCTAGGCGAGCTGCAGTAGTGCCAACATCCAGTCTTTTATTATAAATCATCCTGATTATGATCTTGCTTCCCATTTTAATCCACACCGCTTGACCTGCTATTTACTAAACCTCAAGTCTGAGCAAGTATGTTACAAAATGAAGCATAAAAGAATCTCAACTTAAAAGCTAATTGTTAGTAAAACATAAATGAAATGTCACTTGTCTTCTTTCAAATTATATCCAACTATTATAAAGTGTAAATACGGGATACATTTTATAAAGTCGATTTTATTCTCAAACTTATTAATAATTTGTTTATTAATTCATGTTTAATCCATCTTACGGATTCATCCTACTTACGGATCTGTGTTGTTTTTAGGATAGTATTACAAAAATGAAGTTCAGGCATAGTTAATATTTTTGATTGAATTTATTCAGTTCCCATTTGCTATAGGCCCATAATTTTTTATCATTAATGGTACTTAAAAGTACTTAATTTCTAAAATTTCTCTTGTCTTGCCAATATGATCTGCGTGTATTTTATTGGGTTTCATGCTGTGTGCTGGCAAAATATTTATACAGAGCATACACATTCATCATTCTTGGCCATTAGTAACCTTACATGTAAATCTTGATGATAAGCGTGTTGGATCATATGTTCTGTATTTAAGACAATTTTGCATAATTGTATAACTGCTACTTATTGACATGACATTTACTTGTACCAACTTCCTTTCCTTCAGTCAGTTTTGTTTTCAACCCAGTTATATATTTATCTGTCTAAAAGGGATATTATTTCATATCAAATAAAAATAATTTATTGCAGTTTTGGAATTTACCCCAATGTTACTTTATAAGTGTAGTAAGAGCAAAGTCTTTCATGGTTCGTATCAAAGTAGTTCTCGCATGCACTACTAACAGACATACTACGAGATGCTACTTCACTACTATGCAGGAAATCTTCTGTTTACCAAATCTTACCTTTCACCGAGATGAATCGAGCACTTGTATAGTGTTTCCTTCAACTCAAACACGAAAGTGAGACATGATGTTGTAATCCTATCTTGAGTATGGATGGATTTCTAGCTTTCATGCACATGACACATGAATGAGGTTGGTGAATTGCCCATTACTCTTTTGCTGTTTCTTCTTTTCCGACACTGTTTTTTTTTTTGGGGGGGGGGTTGTTTTCAGCAAAAATATTTTAATAACATCTGTTAGAGACCACTGTTTTAACCTATGCTGCTTGACATAAAATTTGTTTACTATTTAATAAAGCTGTAGACTGAGAAAGTACATGAGGGCAGAAGAAAGAATCAATATAAAGTTGTTAGTAAAACATAAATAAAATATCATTTACCTTTAAAGTATCTTGACTTATAAGCATGAAATATAAATGTTTCAGAAAATTTTGTAATTTAATGCTAATTACTTTATAAGCTTTACAATGTCGATTTTCTCAAATTTGTTTTTATAATTTTGTTAATTATTAGGTTATGTTTCATAAAAATGTATTCTTTGTTACAAATCTGTTTTATTTGTAGAATGATATTATAAAAGTGAAATTCGAACATAGGTAATTAATTTAAATTTATTCAGTTCCCATTTGCTTATATGGTTCTTAGAAGTACTGAGTTTCTATGTGCAAAAATAAACTTTATGCATATTAATTAATTTTTTTATGCTTTAATTTTTAGCTTGTAGCATTTTCTGAACAGCTGAAGCAAGACTTAACATCATCTACTTCTCAAAATGGTAGCGAAAAATCTCGAAGTGGGAGATCTTGTTTGGGCCAAAATGAAAGGCTTTCCAGCATGGCCAGCCAAAATAATTGAACCTCCAGCAGATGCAAAATCTAGCAAACCAAAGAAAGAGCACCATTATGTTTATTTTTTTGGTTCAGACAATCATGCATGGATAATGGATGATAACATTGTACCACATACAGACAGTATGCTGGAGACTGGTGGTAAAAAACGTTCAGCTGCACTGCAGAAAGCTGTTGAAGCAATTTTAAATTACAGTAAACACAATTTTAAGAAAGATAAGCCATCCACACATAAAGCTGATAAAACAGATATTCAGGTCGAGAAAGATTCCCCTAAAAACAAGTCAACTCAGCTTGTCAATAATGTTGCAAAAAAGCGTGAAAATAAAGTAGTGAAAAAAGTTCAACTTTCCAAAAAGGTTAAAGTGATAAATATAGAAAAGAGAACACCCAAGAAGCGTCCTTCAGCCCATGAATCTGATGATGAGAATAATGAAGCTTCTGTATCTCCTAAGAGAAGCAGGATTAATAATACTGATGAATATTCTGCACTTTTGGCTAGTGTTCCACCCAACATGACATATTCCCATATTCCCTCCTATGATGATGATTCTCACTTGCATCAGCCTCCGTCAATTTTAGGCAGGCCACCCTATGTCGAACGACCAGCTACTCCTCTGCTAGATATTGAAACTGTCAGTGAAACCTTGAAGACAAAGCATGTCAAGCCTACAGATAAAAAAATTGGTTTCTTGGGGTTGGGTATAATGGGAAGAGGCATTGTTAAGAACTTATTAAATTCAGGACATCAGGTAACAGTTTGGAATCGAAGTCCAGGAAAAGTGGAAAACTTTGCAAGAGCTGGTGCACAAAGAGGTATGACTCCGGCTGATGTTGTTACAGCCTCTGATATAACATTCTGCTGTGTTTCTGATCCAGAAGCAGCAAAATCATTGGTGTTTGGAAACTGTGGTGTATTGAAGGCTTTGGAAAGTTGTGGTGTAGGTGGGAAAGGATATGTGGAAATGACTTCCATTGATCCTGACACATCTCGGGATATAGCTGAAGCAATAACCACTAATGGAGGCAAATATCTTGAAGCCCCAGTTAATGGTTCAAAGAGACAAGCAGAAGAAGGCACCTTATTTATTCTAGCTGCTGGGGACAGATCCTTATTTGGAGATTGTGAAACTTGCTTTCATGCAATGGGAAATCATGCATATTATATTAGTTGTGAAGTAGGAAATGGTTCAAAGATGAATCTTGTTCTTAGCATGCTCCTTGGAACAACATATGCAGCACTGTCAGAAGCTATGGCTTTAGTAGAAAGAGCAAAACTTTCACAGGATGACTTTTTGGAAATCCTTTCATTGGGAAGCTTAAATAGTGAAGCAATGCTGGACAAAGGTCACTCAATACTTGTTCGAGATTTTTCGACTAATACACCTTTGAAACATATGCAGAAAGATTTGAATTTAGCCCTAATGATGGGCCATCATCTTGAGCAACCTTTGCCTCTTGCTGCTGCAGCAAATGAAATTTATAAACATGCGAAGCTCCTCAGATACTCTGACCATGATGTTTGTGCTGTGTATATGGGTGCAAAGTACTAATTGTGCTGTTCTGTTCATAGCAGACTGTTAACTGTATTGTTATATACATATTATATATCCAAAGCAGATGATCTTTGCATTTTACAAAGCTCATTGTAAATGTATCTGAAAATTGCATGAGTCCATTAAAAGTATCATTTGCAAATCATATTTTACGATTCTTGTCCAAGCAAGCATGGATTATCATCTGGCTAAATTATGGGACCAATGTGATACATTTGGTACCTTCGTTGTTACTAAATCATCACTAAATATTTTAATCATTTTCATCAGTAATTTCTCTTACCTTGGTAAAGTGAATGAAAGAATGTCAAAGACAGGCAGCCATAGGGTGCTTAGCCATGACTGAATACACAAAAAATTAGAATGGCCACAAAAATTCACTTGGCATCTGGAAAAAAATAAAAGTATTCTGTTAGCAGTATTTTAATTTTTGTGCAAAAAATATATTGGTGTTGAATAATTTAGCTATCAAAACAGTAAATTTGACTAGGGTTATTGTTTATTGTCTGTAAGTATATTCATAAAAGTTGTTGTGAGCAAAGTTAAAAATGATTTGAATACTTCATCCTTTATATATATCATAGTTGCCAACACTTCAGTTTTTATCAAAAGACTTCCATTTCTTTGTATTATCTCTTGGTAGATTACCAAATCTCTCTGTTTTGAATTTCTAGATTTTACTTAGGAAACTGTTTCCTGCCAATAAATTAAATTTGTCGAATTTGAAACTGAATTGTGGAAATTTCATTAGCGCACTGCCTTGTGATTTTCAGCATCTTACTAAATTTGTTTCAATCATAGTTGTCTTCATGTACTGTAGGCATCTGTGGAACTTTCTAAACTAATGTTTAATCAGTTAATGTCTGTATTTCTTTTCATTTTAAATTAATATGTGATACACAATTAAGTTTCTCCTCATAGGGGTATGTACATTAATTATTTTATTTTTATCTTATTTAAAAGTACTTAATAATGATTAAATATTAGAAGCCTTCCTTACTTAAGATATTCCCATTTGGAAAGTACAAAATAAAATTAACCAAATAACATAAAATATTAAACATCTAATTAAATAATAATAAATTCCATATTACAGAAATTTCAGAAAGCTGAGTCATGTTAGAAAATGAATAATTTAAGTCAGTTTGGAATCTTTTTAAATATGGTGTCACTGTGCAGCATAAAAACTTTCCCAAAGCTCCCCTCCCCAATGAAAACTCCCACTTTCCCATATTTCAAAGCCAGCAGAAATAATATATATCATAGCTGCCACCTCTTCTGGTTTCCCATCACATCTCCCAAAAGATCAACGAATCTCCCCATTTTTAGCCTTTACAAAAGAAAATGTTACCCAGCAATATTGATCTGATTTGTCTTAATATACTATAGATGTTTGTACATTTTTATAAAATTCAAGCAGTGTTTATATTTAATTTTGTTTACTTCAGCATGTGGTTCATTACCAAGTTCATCCACCCAAAATACTATGCATATTAATTATTCATTTTATTTTCATCGTAACTAAAAGTACTTCAACAAGTTTCCTTCATTACTTGGAATTTTGTTGGTATAAAAGTGTAAGAAAATTATGAAGGGAAATTAATCAAAAAACCTTAAAATTTAGAATATCATTTGAGTGCTAATTTATTTTACACCTGAATTGAATTACAAACAGGTCAGTAACTTGAATTGTGCATTAAAAAGTCAGTTTGAAGTTTCTTTGGAATAATGCCACCATACAGCAAGAATCTCCCAGTTTAAGATTTCAAATTTGGCAGCTGTGATGTATTATATATATATGTATTGAGAGTGTTTATACTAAATATAGCTACCTTCAAATTACGTACAAATAAAATGAATGCTTATTTGTATGTTATGAATTTTTACCATGTGTGTCTCAGGGAAGAAATGCAAAATCCCCCCTCAATATATATGTAGCTTTTTTTAATTGTGTGTATTTCTTCAAATGGAAGATTGTTAAATATATTATTTAATCTCCTCCTTTTTTTTAAGCTGTGTGTTAACAGCTGTTTGAATAGTTTGTTGATTTTTATTTTGTATGTTTTTCAAGTTTTGTTTTTTAAATGTTTATAGGTTATCACATTTATTTAGTTTTTCATTATTTTTAAAAAAATATGTATCTTTTATAATTGTCCGTGAGCAAACTTTCAAGTAATTAAATATTGGTAATTAAGAGAATGAAATGATGAATAAGCTTAGGTAGAATTTCGGATTATATCCACATAAAGGAGAAAAGATTGGTTGTAACTTTATGATACTGAAAAAAGAATTATGGGAATTCAGAGTATCTCCATATCCATAAAGTTTGCCATATAGCTGGTAAACAGCCTTTCTTATTTTACAAAACTACAGCTGAGCCCCTCTTCTAATAAATGGAATTCTTGGATTTTATTTTATTATAAACAGTTTATTACTGAAGGAAAAGCTGAAGACTAATGCTGAAAGATCTTGTATATGTCCCCTATAAAAAGAGCTTGCCTGTGTCTATCACACTAAAAAGTTCTACAATTTTAGTTTTGTAAATGAGTGTAAAGTATATAAGTAATAATGAAATAGTTTTATGAAAAGCTAAATTTTTAAGAGTTAGGTAAAATTCTATTTAATTTCCACTTTCTTAAATTAGTAACTACATTGTTATACTTCAGGTAAGGTTGAAAAATGAAGTATAGTTTACAATTACGATGGAAACAAAAAATTCCTCATTAATTTTTATTGCTAAGTTTGGTTAGATAAATTATTTAATTTAGTTACAAGGATTACTCTGAAATTTTTTAGATATACATAGTTTTTTTATTATTATTATTTATACTTAACGAAATTTTAGGAGTGTTCAGGTTAGTCTCCTTCAGCATCAATGCACTTCTGTAGGCAGATTTTCCAAAGCTTAATCCTTTGAGGGGCAGTATATAAAATAATTAAATTGTGATAAATTTTGCATAAATTGTAACTCATGAACCCTAAGAATACAAAATTGAGACTTAACAAAAAAATCTAGAGCCCCTTAATTTTGAGGGCCAGTATATATTATATACCGGTGCCCCTTTATGACATACCCCTCCCCCACAGATAGCTGCCAGTTTTTTTTTTTTTTTTTTCCCCTGCTTATTTTTGCATACTTTTGATGTGTGTATATAGAGATGGGTGTTTGAATATAGTTATGTTAAGTTTGAAGTCAAAAACGTTTTTAATTTTGTTAGAAATTTACAATTTTAAAGATAAAATTGACATCTTTATGGAATTAAGTTTAAATGTCATCCTGAATAACAATCAAAAACAAAGTCCAACATTACGCTGATTCTTAATGTTGGACTTTGTTTTTGATCTTTATGCACTTTGATGATGCCACCCAGGTGAATATACTTATGTAAAATATGGGTGAAAATCTTTTGGAAGTGATTTAAATTCAATTTTGTTTTTGGTAAATGTAGGTTAAAATATATCATTTTGTTTGGAAAGAAAAGCTGTTAAATTATTTTATTTTTTGATACAACTCAAAGCCCTTATTTCGATCAAGATTTAAAAAAAAAACTCATATAATTGCTTTCCCCCTTTTTCCCCCTCCCCTTTGAGAGATAAATGTTTTGCATTTAAAACTGGCTTTGGAAATATTTTCCCTGCTGTCACCAACTGTGAAGACTTCTTCTGAAAACCAGGTACTTGTATCCTAACCCAAGGGAAAATTTTTTCTTCTGATTCCTAGTTTCTCATCTGAAATTAACAAAAACGATACCCTAAAGCATAAAAGTATGCTTTCAAATCAGCACTTTTTCTGTTACCCTAAAGCAGTGTTTCTCAAACTTATTTATTCTACCGCCCCCTTTGAAAATCAATTATTTTTCATCGCCCTGCACTTTTTATACACTCCTAAAACTTAAAAACCACAATTTCATTACATTAATTTAGTTATAGTGTGCTATATTAGTCGGTTCTGGTGTTTAAACTTACATTCTAAACTAAAAATTTTTACCAGTGAGAGCAATTAAAACGCAACTTTATAATATTAATAATATATTTTAATCAAATTAAAAGAAACAATATAGATAGGTAATCAATTTTAGTTTTTAAACTAATCTAATGGGATGGATGATTCTATTCTGAAAAGGGGCGATGCGCTGAGATGGACTTTTTCCTCAGACCGGTTTTACTGAAGCACGCATGGTAAGTAAACATTTCTCTTTTGTCTCAACCCTATTTTGATGTACTCGAAGCAGACCTGACGCATGTGTAAAAGCGCTGAAGGTTTCTCCATACGAAAACGGACAGTACGTCTACGGAGCACAATATCATAAGTGCACCGGCTCCCGCAGTTAGTTTTTTCCCTTGGAATGTTTGCCATATTTGGCGATTCATGCATTTACACAGCTATATGCTTTTCGTCATTTTACAACGTACGCGCATACAGTGTACGGGCTATCCTACAAAATCTATGTTAAGTATTTTAAGTTTTTATACCATCATACAGGGTAGAAATATAAACTAAGTATTCGTTATTGTGTAGTAGGTAGGTTTTAATTCTAGTAAAATTTAAAATATAAAGTAAACCAAATTACAAATCTACCATCGCTTCCCTAACCCACGTCAGCAGCCCCCATTTTTTTTCTGGGCCCCTTAACGCTTCCTCTAGGTCTCAAACGCCCACAAGGGGGCGTTATCGCCCACTTTGGGAAAGACTGCCCTAAAGCATAAAAGTATGCTTTCAAATCAGCACTTTTTCTGTTCCACTAAGAGACTTGCCTAAAGTGCATTTCTGTTTTACCTGTTTGTAAGTGAGCTTTCCTTTTGTGTGATATTATCACAGCCTCTTTGTGAAGATAGCATTGCAAATTAGCTGTCAATCACCTCTTGCCATTTTGGCTGCATTCTAGGATTTTAGAAAATACAAAGCTATGGCTGCCTTTTGGGTCTAACATGCCACATTTAACCCTTACAGTTGTGTAACGGTTTGACCCTAGATGGCAATTTTGAAATCGATATGTCTTTATCCGGGTAAAGACACTGTTTAGGTGAAATTAAAATTTTGCCTAAACAGAGATCAATGAGAAACACAACTGGAGTAAGCAAAAAATAAAATAAAACTAAAATAATTTTATCCATTCTCAGTGCAGGATCAGTAAATCCCCATGAACATAATATTGAATCCTAAACAACTTTAAATTAATCATAAACAAATGATTACGTTATAAAATGTTATAATATAAAAAAATTCTGTCATCTCACAGAGTAGAAAAGGAGAAGCCTGGTGCTGCTATCTATTGGCATGGTACCGTCAGTATGGGCACCGGTAGATTTTATATACCGGTCTTTAAATCGTATAAATAATCTTTTAATTATCAGTTCTGACTGCAGTGCAGTAAATATGAAAGATTCAGAATGTGTACATTCATATATTTGCAGATTTTGAATTTTTTCTTCCCCTCCAATAGAATTTATGAATCTTCAAATATGATTCCTTGGATTGAGGTATATGCCATTTAGAATCAAAAGGAAACACTAGAAACGTATGATTACAGCTTTTGGTGTATAAAAATTAGCATTTTTAATATGGTTAAAAAATTGACAACAATATATTTTATATACCTGTGTTCTTTAAGGAGTTAAATGCCTCAAGCCATTCATTTCTTAGAATCAATGAAAAAAGGTGCATTTATAGTGTCATCAGCCTCATCTTTGGAATGAAAATGACATCCATGTAAGTTCTTTTTTAGATGAAGAAATAGCCTAGTCAGGCATAGCTAGATCAGGTGAATAGGGTGGATGTTCTATCACTTTTATGTGTTTTTGTTCATGAAACACAACTGTCAATCTTGCTGAATAAGAAGATGCATTGTCATGGTGGAGCATGAGCCATTCTTTTCTTGGAAGAATTTTTGGAGAAACGTAATGATGTAGCAGTTAGCTTTAACTGTCTTCTGTCCTTCCAGTTTGATGGCTTTGGCAGTCCTGTACTTCTGAAGGAAACAGCATACATTACTTTTTTCATGGCATGTTGTTTTTTCACCACTGTGGGTGTGGGATCATCTTCAGAGGCTTAAATTGTATTGTCTTGACCGATTTTTGAAAATAATGTGATATCAACCATCTTTAAGTAATAAGGGCTTCTTTACTGACTCTGACACGCTCCTCCTTTTGGTGCTCGGTGCACTTGCGCTAAAAAGACGTGCCAAGCATGTCGAGATGCTTTTGTCTCAAACTGCAAGCGATATGAACACCATGTCGATAGGCATTTATCGCAAAAATGAAAATAACGTGGTGCGCACGTTAACAACAATCTCGCCTAACAATGAGATTGTTTATTTCTCGAGTTACAGCTCTGGATTGCACTCGCAGACACAGAGCGGCGTAAATGAGACACTTTACCTCTTGTTATATTGTAGCGCACGGCACCGCTACTGTGAAGTTTAGTCGTACCACAAGTAGTTAAACTATGGGGAATCCAATGTCAAACCATTTTCATATGCAATTCTTCATAAATAACTTTATGTATGGCAGCAGCTTCTGTATCATTTTGTAGGTGCAGCAATTTATGGTAGACACATTATCCAGGATTATAAGGCTGACAACAACCTTTTCTTTGTGTTCTTCATCCTGAAGAGAGTTACAACCTTTATGAAATTCTGTAAACTATTTGGATACAGTAGCACAAGATGGACCTTCATTTCAAATACTAATTGTAGACATTGAATGCATTCTTCTTGATTTAATCCCACTTTAAAAATCATAGCATGATAATGTTATCGCATCAAATGTATTTTTTCTTCAACAGAAGACATAAAATTGATTTTATGTTAAACTACTTGTAATTGACCAGTTAAAAATCGTCTACTAGGTTAAAATAGTTCATATTTTTAAATCTAACCATTATTTTTATTTTTATTTTTTTCTGCTACTTCATCTGTGCATATCTAAAAAATTTCAGAATGATCTCCATACTTCTTTTAAACTGGTACACTGTTGTGTAAAGGCATATTCCAGTCTTCCTAATGAATCTGTGAATATACAACAGCTTAAAAAAGTAAATTAGTCCTATAACAGTTATTTTATGTTTACCTCTTAGTAACATTTTATAATATACTATAAGTGTAGTAAATAAAATACATAGTATTTTATAATTTATCATTTGGCAAAATGTCTAACTCTGTATCTTTTCAGTTGTCATATGCATCCAGTGTAAAACTGATTGATGATGAAAAAATTTGATTTTTTGTAATAATTTGTAGTGAATAAGTGGCATGAATGAAAGCCCACAGAATTAGGGGGTGAAAAATGAATTTAACACGTAGTAACTCTTTATAGAAGAAAGATGATTTTGACCAGGTTTTTGTAGATCTTATTTTCACAATTATTTCCTTCGTTAAAATAGTTTTTGCAGAACTTTGTATGGAATGAGATATTTTGAAAACAGAACATTACCATCTTTTAAATAGCTTTTACTGAATTTTAGGCAGATAGACTTGTAGTAATTAAACAACTTGACCATTCTCTGAATTCTGCATTATTGTATTCATTTTGTCTATGTTTACAAAATCATTTATGGATTTATTTTTTTATCATTTATGTTCATTGAAATAACTTAGAATATGAAATTGGTTTGGTAATGATATCTGTTGAATTGTATGGATGGGTATTCACAATAAAAGTAGTAGGTTTTTTTCGTGATCTATCTCAGTTGCCTCAAAGATTTATTTCCGTATGAGAGTAATATTAAACAAAAGAACTATTTCTAAATTTATTTATGCGAGTGACAACATAAACCAAAACTATGTATGTATTTGTTCCTGTTTAATGTATTACATATTCCTTTTTAAAGCCATTTTCTCATCCAACTGTATTCTGTATTAAAGTTAGGGAAAAAATACAAATCCATAAATTTAAATGATTTGAATGTTCCACTATAGCCATACCTATTTCATATGGGAAGGAACCATAGCATATTTTTACACCACCAATTTTTTACTAGCATAATTAGGTATGGCATCAGTAAAATGGATATTATATACTTATCACACATTTAAAAAAAAAAAAAAAAACAAAACAAAACAAAATTGTGGATTTGTGATGTTGCTGTCAGGCAAGTAAGAAAAGTCACAACAGAATTTAATGATGGTTATAAAATGTTTTATTGTGCATAATATGGCATTAAGTTAAAACCTAAAGGCATTTTTTAATTATTTTAATAGAAAAATTGCTTAAAATAATGATATATAGTTGTTGTTTCGTATATTTCAGATCTTGGACCAGACCCAGTCCACATATTTATCATGGTTAGGAAGAGACAATAGTATCTGTTGTTGAGCAAAGCCTGGGACACTTTATAGATGCAGTGTGACTTTTCCTAGCTTCATCCCAATTTTGATAAGGATCATACTTGGAGGCTGTATAGAAGAATCTTCTATATCAGACTCTTAAGAAGACTTTCAGTTCTATAATATTTTAAGTGTCCTCATGCCACAAAGATGCTTTACATATATATACAAACATCCATGCCTTCTGTGGGATTCGAACCTGGGCTAAACAATGTAGCACTGCTACCCACTGTACCAATCAGCATGACTCGTATTAAGTTAAAAACTAAAAAAGATTTTTAAGTACAATAGATAAAATATTGAAATACTTGAGTGCTTGACATAAAACATTTCAAAATATGGCTTTAAATTTTACAGAAGTTAAATAATATGGAAATCTAATATAGTATCCAGAAATTTGGGGGGGAATAAGCATTATTAATAGGCAAAACCTCAGTAATAAAATGACATTTTCTTGATAAACCACTATATGCAAGAGAAAAGTCAATCAGTAGGTTACAGACTGCTGTTGGATAAGAGCAAATAACAGTGAATAGTTTCAGTGTCACCTGGTTGCAACACTGTCATATTTCATATTACGCGCAGCGCGAATGAAAGATACACACAGAGACAGACTCTTTGTTTTATTATATGTAGAGATTGACTCAGCAATTCCACAAATCACTTGACGGTATGTGAAGGCAGTTTTAAAATGGCTACCATGTTAGAGAAATGTATATTAGAAAAGTAGCAAGATCTGAATTTTTTTGTGTGTGAGGTAGTAGGGATCGGTAGGTATTTATATCCAGAGGTGAATCTGACTGAATCATCTCTAATATGATTGATGTTGCAGGTTTGGGTAATATTACAACAGTTAATTGAGTCTCCAAGCCTGCTGAGCTATAGCATATTGTTCCATCATAATAATACCTTTAATAACCTCAATACAGTCCCAAACCTATTAATTTAGTACTCAAGATATGAAGAACTGGGTCATTGTTTTTCCATATTTAGTGCTCTATCTTTAATAACCTCAATACAGTCCCAAACCTATTAATTTACTACTCAAGATATGAAGAACTGGGTCATTGTTTTTCCATATTTAGTGCTCATAGAATTTGTGTTGTGTGTCTTCCAAAAAATCCATAAAACTTTAAAACTGATGTCCTGAGATTGGATTTTGCCTAAATTCAAATTTAAATCAGCATGATCTTTAAAAAAATAGGGAAAAGAGAGTTTTCTTCTAATGTTTTGGTGAAAGTACTGTTCTTATTCAATCTCTATTGTGCTGCAATGTTTTATGGAAGAAAGAAGGATAGTTTCTATGTGAATAGCCAAGTACTAAGTTTTATACTAATTAGGAAACCTGAAGATTTAATTTTGTTTAGTCACCGTACTTTCATTTAGAGTAGCTGAAGTGAAGGCTGAACTCTGAATTATTTTTATTATCTCAAAAAACCTTTCCATTTTCAGGTCCATTTCAGTTCCCTTGTAGGTTTATTTACCCACACCAAATTCTAACTTTCATCTGATTATAACTTTCTAATATCTGGTGTGATAAAAATTATTTCCCCCCCTTCACTTTGACATGTATTGGGAGACCATTCATGCAAAGATGTTTTTCACAGTATTATTTAAAGCAGTTGCCTTTTTTTTTTAATCCAATAGCATCACAGGTTGTTTAATAGAGAGCAGTTTTATACGATGTAGTAAAGGACATAAAATGTTTTTCTCTCAGGTTGTAGAAAATTTTCTTAGTAGGTATTGCTGAGTATTTGTTTTTCTGTCTCACAATACTGACCAAGAAATATGCGCATTATTTTAGGTCTCTGGAAATAAACTAGTTGAGAGTCATTTTTATTTTACACAGGATGTCTTGGAAAGAAATGATGAAAAAAGATGCATGCATCCAAATATCAGATATGTATTTCAAATAATTCACACATATATCCAAAATCGGAGTCTTTATTTAGTAACATCTGTGCGACGGCCGTCTGTATCTAGGTGACATTCTATCTCATTTCACATGTTTTAAAGCATCACTTGTATCACCTAATCAAGTCTGCTCTGTTACAGTCTTTCCAGAAAACCAAACTGTGCGAGTTCTGCTTCTTAGCTATGTAAATCAGAATGCAACAAACATATTCGTTTCAGATATATATGCCATTCTTCTTCATCACTTCTGTACCAAATGCTTCATATATACGAGGATCGTAATTTTCTTAGAAATGCATGCTATGGCCATTATGTGAAGAAATATATTTGATTGCATTTGTGTTTCATTTGTTCATCAGAATGTCTTTATAATTCATTTAAATTGGTTACGATAAGCAACTAGTAACATAAATCAGGTTTGTGAAAAAATGTGTGGAACTAAATTTTTAATGCAATTTTTTATTCAGCTTTCAGACTTGTATTAAAGCAGCAAGAAAACTTTGAAAATGTTTTTCAAACGCAGAACTCTGTTATTAAGGATTTGGCTTGAACAAATATATTGAAACTTATAAAATTACTGTCACAAAAAGGGGGGGTTCCATGATTGATATAATTCTTTCACTTATTTGAAAAGCTAGCTGACTGAAATCAAAGATAAAGTTGCAAGATACATTGAAACTTCCCAGTTGGTTGATTTGCAATTCTTTTAACTAGAGTTTGTTTTTGAATGATTAATGCTTAAGCTGTTATGAAAAATAAATTTGAAATTCTATGTTGTACACATAAACAAGTATTACTCAGGATATTTATATTTATTTAGGATCAAAACAGCAGCTTAGCATCCAGCAAAAATTATTAAGCATGGAATTAAACAATCTTCAAAAATATGTTTTACATACAAAAAGTTCTTAAAACCAATGGAAGGAATAATTACACATACTACATAATATTTTCTCTTCGTTCTTTCACATGGCACGGCATACTTTTCTTTTGGAAACAAATTTCCATGTTTTTATTTCAGGCTATATTTTTTTATGTTTTGCACATCTGTTAACATTATATTTTAGTAATTTATCTGTAACGAAATGGATGATGTGAAAAAGTAATATTTGTTGATTTAACTTCTTTACAAATATGTAAAAAGGGTGCAGAAACACATAAAATGCTCGAACAAGCTCTTAATGAAAATACTGTTAGCCTGACAATAACCTGCAGATAGTTTGACTCAAAAATAGTGCCTTAAGGTGTATTCTGCATCATGATGATGCATCTGCTTGTATAGTTTTTCGCATCAGAAACAGCAGTTCTTCACCTTGACAGGTTTAGCTCCGTGCATCTCTAAAATGAAAAAGATAATAGTGTGTGATTTAACACTACAAGTGAAGGCGATAAAAAAAAAATCATTAGTGGTGTCAAATGCAAAATTAACAGTGAGAGTTGCTCTTCTAGTTTCTGCACACAGATTCTAGAAATGTGTACTTCGTTATGACGTCAGATACAAAACTTTAAAAACTCTGCAGAATTAGAATTTTCTAGTGCAATAAAGATTTGATTTTAAAAGATAATAGTTCCCCCCAATAAGTATATCTGTAGACATTAGGAAGAGATCAACATTCATAGCTGCGTCTGAGGTTTCTTGATTCCTGACAATTATTATCAGCATTATATGCAGCAACTGCGCATGGTACGAAACTGACACGCACACTGTGCCCAACTAGGAACGACTTTTACAAGCTTTAACTCTACATCTAAGCGAATCTGAAATAGTGTACAACCTTCGAAATCTCATGTACTTAGTGCATATGTATTAAGACTCACCAACCAACCCTAAGAATTCATCTTCCTACATATCAGTGGTTTCAAACTCAATTGCGTGCGCGATCTGAAAGCAGCGACTAGGCCGAATTTTTTTAACAAACATTTTTTTTTTTTTTTTTTTTTTTGTCGTAAATGTTTATCAAAACATACATAATCAGTAATAATAATGATACAAAGGAAAAGATTCCGATTTATATTTATTTTCTGCTTGAAATCTAAAAGTTGTTATCAGCAAGAAATTTCTGGTACTTGCACGTCGTAATTGAAACGAATTGATTGTTAAATAAAAAAATTTGGGACTGACATTTATTTCAAATAATTCTAATAAACCAATAAAATAACTTACTTAAATAAGCAAATCATGAAAACTTTCCAGGTGGGACAAACCTTGGGAATAAATAAAGACGCTGTAGTCTTTTTCTTTCTTTGATACATACACGCTAAATAAATATACTTGTTTATAAATAATGATTAACTTCTCTATTTCTAAAACGACACGGAATTTCCATTATGATAAAAGTTTGTAATCTTGTATAAAAATTATTAGAAAGTACCTTCATCACGAATACTAGATGCTCGTAATTTATAATTGGGCAGATGCTCAGATGTAAATGTACTCCCAAACAAAGTAAAAATTCGCAACTGATCGTGTTTATCTTTGGACACAAGTCCACGGAAAAATTTTATCTTCAAATTATTGAATGAAATTTCTGTAGTAGGTAAATTAATTAACTCAATTTAAAGATTTTTTGAGGTGTTACGCTGGTTCATTTTCAGTCATAATGAAAGTAATGTCAAATTGAAAACCAAATAATATTAAAACCATAAACTTTTCTTCAAATTTTTGTCACAATAATGCTAGTTAATTTACGGGAAATGTACCCGCAAGCCGTGTAAGATTGCTTCGAGGGCCGCCAGTTGGAGACCACGCCTTCCAGTCCATGACCTATGCCTAACCATATTCCGAACATTACTATCTCAAGGGCTATTGAAACACTGCTATCAAGAACACGAATGAGCTGCAGAATCTCTTGATAGAGCAAGAAATCTATAACTAAGCAAAAGGGGGAAATAAAAAACCCTTTCGCTTGAGTATGTTTACTCTTACAGATAGTAGAGACAGTTCACCTTATAAGCCACTGGACTCGACAAAGCTTCAGAATCCTCTAAACAACTTCGAATCCCGCGAACGGGCTGGCTGCATGGGCGTTTTCGTGGTTTTCCCCATGTGTAACGTGTATACGAGCCAGTTTCCCTTAGAAAGTCCTCCACGAAGGCATCCCTCCCCTTAGGCAGATAGCCCTCGTGTGCTTTGCCATAATTAAATACACCACACCTCTAAACAACTACTAGGCAGGCATCAACCCTAAAAGTATCTTTTGAAGAAATATGATTTTCATCTTAATAGCTAACGTTCACTTGCTTCATTCTGGTCTCTTTAAGGATCTTATATATACAATCTCCTGCAAACAATTACGGACAAGATTCCCGCCAGGATAAAGCCACGAGCTTCCCGTCAAAATCCCTATCTAAATTTCAAGAGAAATTGTTTATTTCAAATATTCCAAAAAAATGTGTGCTTCAGTGATAACAATGGAATTTTTAACATGGAATTTAATTATATATTAAATACTGCCACCCGACCGTTATAGTGGTTAGCGTCGCTGACTGCTGTGCCGAAGGGCCCGGGCTCGAATCCCGGAGAAGGCATAAATGTTTGGCATGAAGTCCAATGCCTTATTAATGGAACATTTTAGACCTCTAGAAAGGCTGCTTTCTGCACATCTATTTGGCCTTGGCCGTAAGCAATTGACACATTATGCAATGTACCACAAGAGGAACGGGGAAAAACTCCTATGATAAAATTAACAAAAGCTATTTTGTCATGAAAATCGAAGTACACGTGAATGTTAAGAGACTGAGTACTTCATAATATAATATTTGTATTGCAAGGTTTTACTGCTGCAAAAATTTTTTTTTTTTTTTTTAAATAGAAGTATTTGTATCAGTAAATTAAGTAATCGAAAGTATAATTATCTGTATTTAATAAATGTTGTTGTAGTGACGTAGTCAGTCAGCCCAAGCCCACGAAATCCCTCGTGGTAAGAGGCGCTAGATTACGCCTGTCGTTGACAACAACCTTGAGTATTTAACAGGTGACAATGCGATTTGGTTCAGTTCCGCCTCTAATTTTGATGGATAGCACCCCGAGGGATGGTCTCCCATTTCTTTCCCATCCCACCAAACCATGCGAGAGCACTTCCGGCTTGCCGCATATTTAGTGTCGCCATGCCGCACCGACACTATACATTTACAAACATTCATGGCTTCTCCGGGATTCGAGCCCGGGCCCTTCGGCACAGCAGTCAGCGACGCTAACCACTATAACGGTCAGGTGGCAGTATTTAATATATAATTCGTAAAAATGCTTTCAAACTATATATCGAGCCGCAGTCTTGTAACAAAAATCGCTATTTATGCAAACCGCCTTTTGGCCTAAGCGAGGAAAACATCTTCGTCCATCCGTGGACATCGTCGAAAAACATCGTTTTTATTTTTTAAAGCTACCGTTTCATGTACGCATGTAATAAGAATAGCGGCTCATGGTGAGTGCAATGGCAAAAGTGTTAAGTGGGAAGCAAACTTTAAACTTCGGAGCATAGAATCTACACTTGACGTTAATCACTAAAATGAAAAGAAAAAAAAAAAAAAAAAAAAAATGAGATAGATTTGAACGATAATATTATTTTATTATTATCGGCTACTAAATGTTTTTGATATGAATGTTATTGGACAGAGTTTTATGTTTTATATATGACTGTTCTAAATTTCTACACTTATTTTAATTCATTATTATTTTGCATATTGAAGTTATTATTCTTTGTACCCAATTCTTAACACTTTCTTTTGTTTAATACTTTCAGTGAGAAAGTAAGTGTCTAATAGAAACACCTACAATCTACTTTAAATAATTTCGAAGAGGACTGCATTTTTTGGATCAGTCAACCTGATCAAAGATAGCTTTATAGCAGTCAAGAGAAGAAATCAAACTTCTTTAAAATATAGTCATTTGCACTTCGCTTACGAATAATAGAGAGCTGGAACCAAAAAACATGCAAAAGTTCTACCCGTTTTGTATTCATGTAGTTTCGATTATTTAGAATGACCTCTTGCCTTATCTTTTGTCGATAAGAACCAATCCTCTGGTTTAGTGCCAAAAATCCGTGTAGTGCTGTTTTCTTGTCTTGCACATTATCAAAGTTTGAAAATTTAAGCAGAACTGTTGCGATCGGAAAAAGATGGCCGTCCTAAAGGATGGGTGAAATTGCTATATGAGGTAAAAAAGAAAACTTTTCAATCAAAGTCAAATTCTTCTTTAATTAAGTCATTAAAGCAATATGAGATCTGGCGTTAGAAATGCTAAAAGATAATGTCCGTCGAATGACTTTGAATATCTGTGTCACTTTTCAAGCCCGTTTTGAATCCCCACTGAAAAAAACGCCCCTTTGAGCGTAATATAAAAAAACTCGAATTTTTTTTTATATATATATTAGAGTTTTTGAGTGAATATACAAGATTTCACTACAAAAGCTATTCGGAAGTTCTCGACATTGTTATCACTCAAAATATTTTCCAAACTCCTTACCTTAAAGTCCTACAGGCAGTGCTTAAATTGCGCCGGAGCTCAGGAGTTTTTAAGATTCTAGCCGAAGCCGAAGCGTTTCTATTCAATTCTAGCCGAAGCTATTATATATTTCTATTCAATTCTAGCCCAATTATATACTATATTTCTATTCAATTCTAGCCGAAGCGTACTGTAGCCCTAAATAAGATGAGCTCCGGTACTTCTTTTTCTAAAACTGAGCCACAATTTCAAGTCAAAAAATGTAGAATTCCTAACGTTTTACTTTAACAATAAGCAGACTTTGCAGTACTCTATTTCCCTAGAAATACGAACATGAGAAAATGAGATGTTGAAGTAAAGTCCTCTCATTCACATACGGAAACCTTTACCTTTAAGAAGGGCAATAAATTTTTTGGAGTTTGTTTAGGAACGCGTAAATTTTTCGCCATGCCATCGTATCTAGTGTAGTGTTATCAATGTTACAGTTAGTTATCTTCGCAGGAAGGAAAATTTGTGTTCTTAAATGTGCGTTAAGTGACAGCGATTACAATAAGAATGAAACACTGAGATAAATTGCTCAAGCACGTCCTATAAATCGTGTTCTTACAGTATCCACTAATGTAACCAAATACGGGAGGGGCGAAAAGTGTTGTAACCAGCAACTTTACATTCATCCTTAGGAATCAGATTCAGGACTCATTTTACCCCTGACACACATCCGCTTGATAATGATGATATGATAATGATGGTATAATTTGATGGGTATAATTATATCAGAAGAGAGCAGCGTTCAAAGAGAAAGTTCTCTCTTATCAAAATTCCCCTCATTTTATGTTTCCACTCACTCATACCTTCACGCCTTCATTTTGTTTCGCCCTGTTTTTAGCATTATCTGAATTTTCATCAGCTATACTTTAAGTATATTTAATTTTTGTGATGATAAAAAGAACTTCCCCCCCCCCATGATCAGAGCTAAAATTGGGCCGGCTTCGGTCTTTTTAGTTTTTGTAATAAATCATAATTCTAGCCGTAGCGCACCGGAGCCCTAAATAAGAAGGCAGCAGCACTTCTTTTATGTAACTGAATAACCGATTTCAGTAGAAATTTTATCTCGAAATTTTATTTTTAGCAATAAAATTATATTAAAAATCGCTTATAAAATTTAATTTATCTCTTTACATTTAATTTTAATTATTTCAATAAATAATAATTAATTAATTATATAATAATTATTGATTAAATACCAATTTATAAACATTAATTAAATACCTATTAATTAATTTGATAATAATTAACCAATTAATTTTAAAATTATTAATGAGTTTAATAGTCATTATTTATTTGTTTACTCTTGTTCCTCTTTGCTGACGGTCTTCCATAGGGCTCCGGCACTTCTAATTTTAGAAATTAACCTGCCTACAGGAAATATCATCTGATCACTTACCCGTTAAATTCATCCTAAATGGCTTTGAACAAAATTTCAAACGTATTGTTAACTGGGAGAAATTTAATACTATTATTGAAATCCCAAATGATCCCCCTAATCTTGCTAACATTTCTGATATCGAAAATAAAATCCATAAAATCAATTCCAGCATTCAAAGTGCTCTACGAGAAGCTACTACCGTTAAAGAAGATAACTCTCAAATATTACTTCCAGATTATATTCGAGAAAAAAAAATCAAAGATAAGGATAGACTGGCAAAAACACGGATCAATACTGGAGACTCTATATTAAAAAGACTCCTCGGTTAAATAGTTTGAGAAATCTCTAAATTACTAAGTGATTACACATCAAGCAAATGTGAAGAACTCCTAGATAACATACAATATGAATCTACCTTTATTTGGAAAATTGCTAGAGCTTTTGGGGTGTTATAACTGCTAAACACCCATTTATAAAAATCAATTCTTTCAATAAATCAAAATACATACAGAGTGTTAGAATATTATTAATATCAGCAATGAACAAAGTATGTACACGAACTTGTAAAAACAGAAGGGAAGAGTTCTTTTTTGCAATCGCGTAGAGATGAGATTCTTATCTCGCATGCATTAGGAGGAGAAATCGAGGCGTTGAACAAATGTGGCGGAAAAGGTAGAACCCCACATGATGGTGTGAAATTTTACCTTTCCCCTCACAAGATCTTAAAAAGCTATTTACGGATCCCATCGGCTCTCTCAATACCCCCAGTGGACTGGTTTATTCTGAACAGGAAATGGCAGAAGCTTTAGCTCAACACCTTGGAAACACCTTTACTTCTGATTCCAACTTCGATCCTGAAACAGAACAAGAAGCCCAAGAATTCAACGAGAATTTAAAATTCATCATACCGACTTAAATTATTTGTTACCTATCTCCCCTACAGAAGTACAGAACGTCACTAAGAATCTCAAGATCAGAAAAGCACAAGGATACGATTCAATCTCCAATAAATCTATCAGAGAACTTTCCTGGCGTTACATCGTATTATTAAGAAATCTCTTTAATCCCTGCCTTCCTTTAAATTATTTCCCACATCAGTAGAAGCATGCTATTGTTATAAAATTCCTTAAACAAGATAAAAATCTAAAAGAAACCACCATTTACCGCCCAATAAGTCTGCTTCCCTGCATTGGTAAAATTTTTGAAAAAATTATTGAAATTCGACTAATTAATCCCTTGAAAAGAATAATATCATCGACTCCGAACAATATGGATTTCGCCGAGGACATAGTATCCCACTCCAGCTCATTAATATGACTGAATTTATTGCTGACGCCTTTATTAAGAAAACTGCTATTGCAGCATGTTCTTAAAACATAGAAAACACATTCGATAGTGTATGGCACACTAACCTTCTCTTCAAACTGCAAAAAGCACTTCTCCCTATCAATCTCATGAAATTAATATACTCCTATTTAAAAAATTGTACATTGCAAGTTCGAATTGGAAAAATCTCTCTCCAATAGAAAGATCATTAACAGTGGCGTCTCTCAAGGAAGCATTTTAGCGCCGATCCTATTTAACATTTTTATAAATGACATGTCGCAGCCATTAAATGCAAAAACCGCTAAATATACTGATGATACTGTCCTTCTTACGAAGTCTTTAAAACCTCAACTGGCCATTGACAAACTAAAGTTCGCAGTTAACATCACTGATCATTGGTTCAAGACCTGGAGAATTAAATTAAACACAAATAAGTGTAACGTTACTATTTTTAGAAGATATAAAAAGAATACTCCTGCGGGTATCGATATTCAAATGAATAATATGCAAATACCAGTTAACAGCTCTATTAAATACCTAGGTTTTCTAAACAATTATTGTTTAAAGAACACACTATGAATGCATTGCGAAAAGCTAACGCAGGGGTTATTGCCCTTTATCCTCTCCTACGAAGAAACTCGAAACTTCACATTAGAACAAAATAGATGCTATATGTCAACTATGATTCGACCCATTTTACTATACCGTATTCCTTCCTAAAGCACTGATGCTAAAACCTATCGTAAAAAAATTAGAAGTTTTTCAAAATACATTAATAATGATGATTCTAACGTCCCATGGTATGTTCGGAACAAGCAAATACTTAAAGAAATGAAGATCGATTCCATACATGATCCAGTACTTTCTATTTGCCATAACTTTTCCAGAAAATGCAAAACTCAAAATACCACTGTATAAGAGAATATATTCCGAGGTGGGACAGCGTTCGAGATAGACGTCTTATCGCTTCGCTCTCCGTTTCCTTGCGTTGCCACCCCCCTGCTACTGTACCAAGTTCATCGACCTCGCCTCACGGGCTCTGGGTTGTTTTTTTTTTCTTTGGCTTACGCCTCGCAGAAGCGTCGCCTTAACTCCACTGCTGCACCCTTCGCTGGATAAAACAGATCGTATTTTATTCTTTCTTCTGATTTTCTTTATTCACCGCGCTGATAAGGGTACCTTCGGGTACGGCCTCTAGTTAGGCCTTTTTTCCAACCTATTTGCCTCACATGATTAATCAATATGACACAACAAACATAACTGTAACTAATAACACAAACATGAAAAATTCACCCCCAAACTCAGAAAATCCTCACATGAGACATCTCAATGACGAACCCAACGTTCTCCAAATATTAAGTCACAAAATTACTTTATCCAATGACGTCGAAACTACCAGATCCTTGGTGGAAGATATCCAAGATATCCGTAACGAACCAAATGTGATCATGTTCGCTAGTGATAAAAAAGAAATAAACTTTCTCCTTGTAAAAGCCATTAATCAACTGCGTATGCAGGAAAACGAGATGACCAATGCAAAAATAAACGGATTACAAACCTCTAACGAAAAGCTCGCTGAACAATTTGAAGAGATTAAAAACTTCTGCCACATACTTCAATCCACTAGTGGTTTCAAAGAAAAAGAAAATTGCGCCATAGACAAGCGGATTCTGACTCCGATGAGGAGCCTTCCCTCAAAACCAGCAATCGATATAAACAATTAGAGAACCAAATAGACGACATGCATTTGGACAACGAAGATGAATCAGCCACTCAGCTCACTACCACCCCAAAAGACCAACCAAACAAAAGTGACACCATTCCCGCAAATAGAAAACCAAACTCCAGGCCAAAAACAAGCAGAATTGATAAAGTGCCCATTATTGTCGTAGATGACGTACCAAAGCGGATGAATTCTTAAAAAACTTAAACAAGCAAACCGGAAAAGAGATAACTGGCACCTTAAAAGGACGCCGCCTTGAAATACAGACTCTGACTCACATCGATTCATTCGCAAAATAATTGAAGAAACAAAGCTTAAAGCCCACTTATTGCTTATTGCCCGAAGATAAAATTTTAAAAGTCATAATAAGAGGCTTACCAATCACCACAGATTCCCAAACCATCACTCAGGAACTTCTTGACAAAGAATTCAAGGTTAACTTTATTACACTATTAATAAACAAAAAAGAAAATAAACCAATGCCGCTTTTCTTTGTACATATACCAAAATCAGAAGAAAATAAGGAACTATTCAAAATCAAACGCATAGGTTATATGAACGCATCAATAGAATCATTACGCAAGAAACCTGGCCCTCCACAATGCTATAGATGCCAGGGATTTTTTCACAGTTCCCTGCTCTGCACCAGAGACTGGATATGCGTCCGTTGCGGAGGCAATCATAAACCTATAGAATGCACCCGTAGTCGCGATCAGCCAGCCATATGTTATCACTGCAAAGATCCTCACCCAGCCAACTTCTCAAATTGCCCGGCCAGACCAAAAAACAAACAAAGTCAGTTCCAACCCAGTCCTTCACCAGCAACCAATCCCTGGAGTAACAGAAGACAAGACTTTCCTCCGCTGACACCAAACGGTAACGAAAATCTCGCTCAAACCTCCATTCAAAACGAAAATCCAAGAGAAGAAACTACCAGCACCGCAGAATCCTCCCTATCAGACCTCTTTGACTTCTCTTCGCTAAAAACAATCTGGACAATAGTGATGCAAGGACTCAAAAACATTAAAACCAAGAAATCACCTCTTGATAAAATAATTGCAGTAGTCGAAATCATTGAAAAAAATAGGAAATCATCTTTAATTCTAATAAATTCAAGAATAGGTGCAACATAAAAATCCTCTCTTGGAACGCAAACGGTCTTTACCATAAAAAAGATGAACTATCCAACCTCATTATTGAAATTGAACCTGACGTAATACTCATACAAGAGACTCACCTTACACCAGCACTCAAAGTACTTTATGCTAATTAAAACACCTACCGTACGGATCATGAGAGAGGAAGAAGCGGTGGCATCGTCACATTTGTTAAAAGGAGTATAAAACACTCTCAAATTCCTAATCCTATCACCACTTTCGAAAGTAACACAATAGAAGTCGTAATAAAACATAAAAAATTCAAAATTTCGAATATATACATCCCACCAAATAATAACTCAGCGCACAAGAATTGATTCACCTCCTTAATTCTAATACTTCTACCATTGTCGGAGGGGACTTCAACGCCAAACACCCCTGCTGGAACCGAGGACCTGCTAACAAAAAAGGAAATGACATATTTAAACTCATTCAATCAAATAATTATAACATTCATGCTCCAGACGAGCCCACCAATTACGGGTACAATAGCGCCACCACAATTGACTTCTTCATCTCAAATAACATTATTAACAAATGCAATATCTCTGTAATTTCAGCGCTGTCTTCCGACCACAATCCCATTGTATTTGAAATCCCCATTAATAAATACCTCCCCTCATACTCTTGACAGAAGTATAGGTGTTGTGAAATGAACTGAAGTAATAACCGGCGCGAGGCGCTGCTGTTTGTGACGTCAGCCTGCGTGCTGAGTTTTTTTCGAATGTTTTGCTTGTAGACGGAACGAAAGCTGATCTCGGAAGAGTGATACTGTTTTGATGGAAATAAAGAATGACTTATTAAGAATTTTTTGTCTTTATTCATAATGCACCCAGCCTCGGGTAGAGGCAGGCCCGCAACCGAACGAACTGTTTTGAATATATTTGATTTATATATTTTCTGTGTCCTTCGCAACAATAGGAGTTACAAATTGGATCAAATACTCTGAAATTCTGAATAACTCCATACAAGGTAACCCATGCATCAACAACAAAGAAGATTTAGAACACGAAGTCTCAAAATTTACCAACAGCATCAATTCTGCTTTAAAGGAAGCCACCAATACTTTTTATGTGAACAAGCCTTTCCTCCCCCTGCCTGCCGATATAAGAAATAGTATTAAAGAGAAAAACCGGATCCGTAAAAGATGGCAAACCACCAGGTATCCACAACTCAAATACGAACTAAATTCTATGCAAAAAGAAATCAACAGAAGAATCAAGAACTTCAGAAACCAAAAATGGACCAATTTCCTAAATAACCTAGCTATAGAGGACAATTCCCTATTTGACATTTCCCGCAAGTTCAAGAAACCTTATAAACCTATTCCACCTATCCATGGACCTAGTGGAATTCCATATACAGAAGAAGATAATGCTAAATCTTTTGCGGACTATATGGAAGATACATTCACTCTTAATCCCACTCCGTACGACAATAACCATATAAAACGGGTCAACCAGGTGGTCATTAACTTCCTTAATACCCCTCTCCGTACAACTTCACTTTCCTGACTACCCCAACAATCGTTGCCAATACCATCAGCGCCTTACAAACGAAGAAAGCCCCAGGGCACGATGGCATCTCGATCAAAGCACTGAAGCATCTTCCGATCAACGCTCTTACCTGCCTAACTAAGATAATCAACAACATTATCAAATTCGCTCATTTTCCTAACTCATGGAAGCAAGCTATAATAATTGTTTTTGCTAAACCGCAACAAAATCCAACTCTCCCACAGAACTATCGCCCTATCAGTTTACTTAGCCATCTGTCTAAAGTTACTGAGAAGCATCCTACATCCTACTTTTCCACATCCAAAAAATTCACCCTTCCATGAATTTTCTCCCAGAAGAACAATTCGGTTTTCGTTATCATCATAGCACTTGCCACCAACTTCTTAGAGTTATCAACATTATCATTGAAGGCTACAACTGCAAGCTTCCGACCGGTGCTATATTCCTCGATGTCGCGAAAGCTTTTGACAGGGAATGGCATCGAGGCCTTATTTACAAACTAATCACTCTCAATTTTCCAGATCATTTTATTCGCTTAATAGCCTCTTTTCTCAGCAACAGAACATTCAGAATCAAAATCGGTACTGCTTACTCTACCACCAGAGGAATAAATGCTGGTGTACCACAGGGGTCGGCACTTTCGCCGTACCTTTTTAATATTTATACACAAGACATCCCTAAAGACCCTTCTGTTCATCTTGCACTCTTTGCCGATGACACCGCCATACTTACTAAAACCTGCACAGTTATCGCCGTAAGAAACCAACTCCAAAGCTATCTCATAAAACTGGAAAAATGGCTTACCCTTTGGAGGATTAAAATTAACATTGATAAAACTAAGGCAATAATTTTCCGTAAAGGAAACATGAAATACTATCCTCCAACCCCTGAAATATTTGACGAAGAAATAGAGTGGATTAATGAAACCAAATACCTTGGAATCACCCTTGACCAAAAACTTACCTTCAGAACTCACTTCCGGTCCGTAGTATAAAAATTTAAAATCACCACAGCTACTATGCGACCTCTTCTTGGTAGAAAAAGCAACTATCTACTACAAACAAATTAATTCTATATCGCTCCATACTGCGCCCGGCCCTCCTTTATGCAGCACCGATCTGGGGACATGCAGCTAAAACCAATATTAAACACTTACAAATTCTACAAAATAAAATTCTACGAGAAATTATCAATGCTCCTTGGTATATTCCAAACATCTATATTCACAGAGACCTTCGAATCGAACTTATTCAAGAGTATATTAAACGATTAGCGGTCAATTTCTTTTATTCAGTTCAAACCCACAGTAATAGCTTTATTAGCATTTTCAGACACTCCCCGCATCCCAGAGAAAAACATCGTTACCCATGTGACATCCTTCCCACATAAGAATCACAACCTTAATTGACTCATTCACGCTAAACTGACTCTGCGGTTTACCATTCGCAGCTACATCTTATGACACTGAACTCGCCACCCCCCTTTTTTCACCGCCTCTAGTTCGGACCTCACTCTCTTTTTTCCGCCTCCCACACTCCTTTCACCCTACTCTTTCTCCCCCCACCCGATCCTTATCAGAAGTCGAGTAAAAAGATGTTTCTACATCTTAACACTCGAGAATAAAAATACGATCTGTGTATAAGAGAACACGTAAACTATGACCTATTATTGAACATATTGTCAAAAGGCCATAAACCATTCATCACAATCCAAAATCAGAGCCAGATTTGGACTTGACAAGGTCATACGCTAATTTGAGATATGAGGCTCTTTATAAGTCTGTTATAATATATTTTAATAGTAATAATTCACCCCAAAAAAGTGGGGACCCTATATTTTAGAAACCTTGCGTAGCTTATACATAAATCTGGCTCTATCCAAAAATGGTAAATTTTTAATTGTTTCTCAAGCTTAGATCTTCAAATTCCCTCTACAACAGCTCAAAAAAGACACTTTTACATTTAAATAACACCAGCGCCCTCGGGCAAAAACTTCAAATAGGTAATAGGATATTTTAAATGCTAATGACCAATGAGTAAATATTATAACCTGGCATGATTCAACAGTAGGCTAAAAGACGTAAATGGTATAAACAGACATCGGCGTAAAATGTAAACATGATTGCATAGTTTCTAGTTTTCTGTCAGTTATGAAAGATGTACGAAATTTTAAAATAAAGGAGGTAAATTCGATAAATCTGCATTAATGTTTACTGTAGTGGTCTATGCCAGCTATACAAAGTTATTCTTATAGCTTTCATTACAACTAAATTTTGCATTTGCTTACCATTTCTTACTTTCTTTCCAATTTTTGCTCATGTTGAATTTTGTCTTTATTAACTATGCGATAAAATCGAACGAAAATTCTTGTAATATGTACTAATATGACACTAGGCAATAATCCTTTTTAAAGCTGCATATTTAATATTACAAAAGTTTAAATTGCAAATTGATTACTATTTGAATTCCGTTTCATTCTGTTAACCTACTTTTATTTTTACTGCTGTTCTAGTTGCCGGATTCTGCATATTATATTCCTCAATTCATAACACCAGCTGAAGAATCATACCTTCTAGAAAAAGTGTATGCTTCTCCTAAACCAAAATGGAAGACATTATCAAATAGGAAATTACAAAATTGGGGTAATATTTATTTATAATATTAACTAATCTTTATTCTCATTCTTTTTATATATATATATATATATATATAGTAGCTCAGTTCTGAATTTTTTTTAGTTTAACACCTTTATTTTTTCAATCTAATTCATGTTCTAATTAAAAGACATGTGAATTGAACATTTAGTTTAACACCTTTATTTTTTCAATCTAATTCATGTTCTAATTAAAAGACATGTGAATTGTGTATTATCTACCTGAGAAGTCTTCTTTTTATAGATTTAACTTCATGTAATATTTCCTTCTTAAAATGTTTTAATCTTAAATTTCTTATTCTCTTCTTATTATTTTTATTTCCTCTTTTTGTTTTTCATCTATTGAAAAGTTGTTTGAAATTTTTCTTTTTAATGTCCCGGTTCACACTTAAGTATTACTTAAATAGTTTTCTTTGATGAGATATTAACAACAACATGTCATAATTACAAAAACATTTGAAAGATTTGAGGTTTTTTTTTTTTTTTTTTTTTTTTTTGATGAACTAAAATAATTAAATATTTTTCTTTTAAACATTTCTATAGACTTTATGCATCATGAAAGTATCAAGATGTAAACCTCTGTTTGTTCTATTAACTAGAATCATTGTACTTTGATAAGTATAAATATTCTAACTTAATATCTAGATTCCATTTATTTATATCAGAAATTTTAGTTTATTGTCTGTTCATAAAAGTATAGCTTGTATTAAAAAAATGGATTCTGAAGAAAAATGGATTCTGTGTCTGATCACACTAAAAAATGATGACTTGTTCAAAATCTTCTCCTATGCTTTTTGCATAAAAGTATCTTAATTATTCCTTATTCCATTGGTTAAAGTGGAAATGTAAAATTCTAAGAGAAAAGAAACAAATATATTCTGAAATTAAAAAACAGAGAATTTTGTATAAAAATCCAAAATTTCATGACCATAGCCTGGGAGGATAAGTTTTGAGACTGCAGTAATGGTGATCTGAAAAAAAAAAAAAAAAAAAAAAATAGTAATTAAGCTAATCTTCAAACACAAAAACAATTATAGAATGCATGTAAAAAATTCCCTCTGAATATGGCCAAATTGTATAAAAGCCTTTTTCTGCTGTGTGTGTAAAAGGGAGAATGATGGAAGTTAATAGAATGTTAAGCAAGGATATTACTATGAAGCAAATTTTTTTTTAGAATAACTATTGCTTCAGAAGATTGAGAAAAAGATTATCAATAATTTACATTGAGTATTTGTTAATTATATTACATATTGAGTACATGATACTGATGGTATTAATTTTTCTTATTCCATCCAGATGCATCAAATGTTAAAACAAAAATAAAAATCAAGATTGAAAATCTCTTCTTCCTACATTAAGACATATATTTGTTGTTTTGTCCTTAGTACAGTTAAAGTTACCAAAATAGTTACTTGTACTTAAAGATAATTCTAAAAATGAAAAAGGTTTTAAAAGGGTTTTTTAAGTTCAGATTTACTGCCCAAAAGAATGAAAAAATTAGAAAATGGTGTTATCTATAGGGTCTAAAACCCATTCGGTTTGTTATTATAACCATCTAAATAATATTTTTATTGAACATTTTGACTCTTTTGGTGATTACATGAAATTAAGCATTTCAGAAAATATAGTAAAATATCTCAAAACATTAGCAAAAATTAATATATAATTACAGTTTTTTTAAAAAATTCTTTATCCGTTAACTGTGGTTTTTACAGGATGAAATACATAGCTGAAAGAAATAAAAATCAATTTCCTGTAGAAATTTTAAATCTTTTTACTAAAATCCTGAGTGATTTCAACAAAACATTTGTCAGATACAGAAGTATTTGGTTTTAAATTCAAGAGATGAACCATAAGAATTCATGGTTGAATTAGCTTATCCACTTAAAATTCAAGGGATTTGCCATGTTTTTGCACTCAAGGAATTGCCATGTTTTTCACTTGATACAATATAAATGAAAATAACAGAAACAGTGTGTTTAAATACTCTGATGGATATTAGTGGTATGATTTCATTATCCCAGATGGAAATTACACAGTTACAAAGTTGAACGATTATTTGAAAGATTATTTCTTTAACAACTTGGAAGAAAAAGTAGAGAAATATGAACCATCCTTTAAGTTTGGCATCCTAAGATCTCAACAATGATATATTATCAAATTATTGAATGAACATAAAATAGATTTATCTATAAGTAAATTGCAAAAAATATTAGGTTTTGAAGGTAATTTATTTATGAAGAACGTGGACAAGGCAAATACATCAGTGATATACTGGACAAAAATGACAATATCTACTTCACTGCGATATTGCAGAATGAGCTTTGATCAATAAGACATCGGATGTTATTCTTTCACATACAAACAAATGCTTACCACCAGGGAGTCAAACTGTAGAAATGTTTGATAAATCTGGTTTTTTAATGTAAAATACGAAGATGTTAAGAACATTACCATGAAAATTACAAATTAGAAAATAATAATAATGACTTATTAAACCTGAACAAACAACAAGTGAAATACAATTTAATATTTGAATCTGAAAATGAAATTTTCTTCTATGTAAATAAATTGTCTTAGATATTATAGAAAAAGAAGGGAAAAAAATCCAATGAACAGGGTTTTTAAAGATATTTGAACTGAAATGGGCAATGATGCATTCACAAACTGAGAGATTTACTCTATATGACAGGCAAAGGTTGAAAATATATAAACCATATTTTATTTCTAAGTAAAGCAAAAAGATTTATGACCTGGGTAATATGAATTGTTATTACATACAAGATATAAAGAGTTACAAATATAAAAAAATTGAAAAATAACAAAATACTGATCTCAAGGGCAAAACACAAAAATAGAATTTTTGCTCAAGAGTTTGGATGATTTTTCTCTTTTCATGTAGCTTTCTTTTATCAGACAGTCAATTTAAAGTTGTAAAATCAGATACAGTCAAAAGTCGTTAATTCGGACACCCGTAATCCGGAATGATCTATAATCCGGACCTCAAAGCTAAAATCTTTCTGCGCATGCGCCGCATCGACGCATGCGCATAGGCGTTTTACTCGTGCGCGCAAGACATTTACGACTGCGCATATGCATCTGCGCAAGTGCAGAATACGTTTTCGCGTGCGCGTTTAATGTATAACGGACGGTATAAGCTAAAATTATCTAATTATCTATTTCAGTTAATGTTGATAATTGCGTTGTTCCTTAATCTTCAAATTGGATCCGGCTTATTATTTTTTGCAGACTGTAAGAGCAATTTTCTAAAAGTAAGCTTGAACTTTCGATTATGTCAAATAGAATTTCCGATGCTGGAGCTCCCAAAGGATCTAGAAAACGAAAGTATGTTTCGATGTCCATCAAACAAAAAACGAATTGCTACAAAAAATGGATAAAAGCATATCCTTTGTTTATCTAACCGTTCCGAAATCTGTTTATCAATTTCACGCTGCTCTGCGCGGGGGGGGGGGGCACGTCGCGGCGCGCAATGAACTGGAAGTTGATCTGTCAACACTATCGTTATCGTCAGGGCAGATGTTTTTATTTTAGTCGGCTTATAATTCCTTACTAAATGTAGTATTTAATTTCGATGTACTCCGTCGTTGATATGATTTAAATCAAATTCCTCGTCATTATAAATATCACGAATACAAATCACATAGTTTTCTGGTTGCAATTTTCTAATTTCGGCTATGAGTAAGGTATGCTTTACGCATCCGCGCGTTAAAAGAAATGTTTAATAAAGTAAACAAATAAATATTAGGCTTCTTTTTTGGTAAATTTGGATACCCTTTAGATCATAATTGCTCATTATTTTATAAATTACGGTTTCATATTTTTAGTTTTATAATTTCTGCATGCCATCTTACCAGATTTAAACTGATGATCTATAATCCGAAAAAATCGATAATCCGGAATCGCCGAAGTCCCGACGAGTCCGGATTAAAGACTTTTGACTGTAGTACTTCCATTAGGAATGACCATGTAACATTTGTTGATGGATTATATTTGATTCCCTGCTTAGCACAATCTTCTGGCAAAAATAATGGAATCATGCATATTTTAGCAAAAAAGCAACCCAAAGGTTAAAAACAACTAGATCTATAGGAAACTAAAATTGAGAATTCATCTGTATTTTATCTTTTTAAGAATCTGGAGTAATTCCAAACTTGATACAAAGATCCCACATTGTTTTATGGAAAGGAATGCAACCATTTTTGTGTTTTAGAAGCTGTCTAAAACAGCTATTTGTAGACTCAGTTGTACTAGGTGATGAAAAGCGGATTCTTCATAAGAACATGCATTGAAAAAGGAACTGAAAACAAGCAGATAAAATACGAGAATTCATTACGAGCGCTGCCTTTTATCTAGTAAAAGTATTACAGTCTGTTTGGTGAAATTACAGAAGAATAATTTTATTTGATTCCATATAGTGGACCAGTTAGAGTGAACAGTACTATCAGCAATTCACAAATTCAGTGTGGAAATTCAGAGAAAATGTCTGGTTTGGGCATCATCATCAGTCAAGACAATGCCAAGCCTTATGTTATTCAAGTAATACTTTGAAAAATAAATAAATAAATAAACTTTGATAAAAATTGAAAGATTTAAGATGGAAAATCCCCCAGCTACCATTTATTTTCCAAACCTTTGTCCTCCAGATTTTCATCTGTTCTAATCTCTGTAGAATAATTTGCATAGTAAAACGTTCGATTCTGTGGTTGTCAGAAACTATTGTATAACATTTGCAGAAAACCATGGTAATATCTACAAAGGAAAATCCCAAAAATTTGTAAAACATGGAAAGACTCTAGAGAAAATGGTGGTAACTATATCATGCATAAAGAAATCTATCTCTTTCAAATATGACTACTTGTGTTTTATTTTCAAATAGAGTACAGAAGTTTGCAGTCATCCAGTACATAATTCAGATGACAACAGAATATAAAGGAAATCAAAAAAGAAATAAAAGTATTATGGAATATCAAATTAGTAAAATAGCTTAAGTTTCGGGTTGAAACACTATTAGTTTCTTTTCAAATTCAATATTTCATGATAAAATATTGCCTGCCTTTAAATTTTAGAATTGAATGCATGTGTAATTTCTTATACAGATGCATCCCATCTAGGAGAAGGCCTTTAAATATTCTGTCTAGTTAATTACTTCTTAAAAATCCTAAAAATTATGCTACATATCAAAACTATGAGGGAGACATAGCCTAAAAAAAAGATTCTTGTATTGATTTTGGAAAATATTTTGTTAGTCCTATATGGAAAGTAATAATCTTGATAACTTCTCTAACTTCTCTAGAACTGGTTTGAAAGTTTGTTTCTTTTAAGATAATTTTTTTTAAACAGCTAGTTAATCAGAAGTTTTACAAGTAAAACAACAATATTTTACACTGAAGCAAAATTAATTTTATATTTTATTTTCTTATTTATTCATCTATTTTTGGTAGGAGGACTTCCGCATCCTAAAGGAATGATAGAAGAAGAATTACCGGAGGTAAACTTTAATTTCTGTATCAGACATAAAATATCTGTTTTCCATTATACACAAACAAAATTGAACAAACTCACCATACTTAAGATTAAACTGTAATTAAGTGTTAAAACCTACGGTACTGTCCTGTTATTGGGATCAGGTTCAGAAATGTATGTGCATATATGGGTATATGTAGGCACACACATATATTCATGCTTACATATATATATATGAACACATACATGCATAGATATATACATTTTTGGGTCTGGTCCTGATAACAGAACAGTTCCAAAGCTACTCTGCAGAGATTTAAAATAGTATTTTAAATTTAAGTGAGATGAAGGCTATCCTAACTTTCTAATATTTTTTGCAAGGTAAATTGATATTGTTAATTATTATAATACCAAATCTGTGGGCTGCAGAAGATTTTTAAAAAGACCACTAGTACAGAAGGGAAATTCCAAAATATTCAAATAAGTTGACATATCTTTAATATTAAATAATGAAGAATCTGTACATGTGTAAGTATGTTTGTCATACTGTAAAAATAATGTGAGTACCTGGAGCCACCCAATTTGGAACTCGCATAATTCATCTGTTGAACAGGGACACAACAAAACCTGAATTTTGAATTCCTTAGTTCTTTACATTATATTTTGTGCAAATATGATGAGTTTTTGATTAACAGATTCAGCAGTTTAAAAGCAATCTGTTGCCACTTGGCAAAACACACGATGTTTAAGTTTAAAATTTAATAAAAAAACTCTGATTTAAAAGAAGTGTGTTGCCACTCAGCAGAGTATTAGAATTTATCTTTCAAATTTAATCAGAAAACCAATGATTTAACAAAACTGTGCTACAACTGCTTAAAATAAAATATTTTTTTCTTCCATACACCATTGTGTTGTTTGTCATTTGGCTAAGCATAAGATATTTAAATTTTATTTCAAATTTAATCTATCCATTATTGATTAACAAACTACGTGATTTAAAAACAATAAATGCAGTAAATATATCTTTCTTTTTTACAATAACCATTTTATGTGGGTAGCCATGCAAGCTAGTTATTTTCATACAAATTGTTACATTCATACTTTTTTGGGAGGAGGGGGGGCATATCACTTTATCTGTTAAGAAAAATCATTTATAACACCATTGTTCAAAAAACCAAATCTCTTTCTCACTTTCGTCTGTGGATATGAGTGTATATCATATTTTTGACATTATATTTTACTAATTAAGAAAAAATGTTTCTAATATTATCATTTAGATGTTTTTAAAGAAATTCAGTCTATCTGTATTAATGTAAATCAAGATATACTTAAGAGGATCCAAATCTTGCAAAACCTTCTTAAAAATAAAAATATTTTTTTAAATAAAGTATGAGGATTTTTATAATGAAGATGTAACTTTCCTTCTTAAAGTACTAATAGTTTTTTTTTTTAGTAACTAAGAAAGAGCTGTTCTTTAAAATATTACATTCATTGTGTATACAGTATATACAATAGCATTCTTTTAAAGAAAAAAACCAGTATATAGTTTTAATATAAAATATATAGAAAAGAGAATTATCACTTATTGGAGGATTATTCTGAAGTTTCATATAAAATCTAAAAAAATTCTTTCTATATGCGGATAAAATTTTTAAACGAAAAAAAAAGTAATGAAAGACTTTTATGACTTATACTTTTTTATTTCTATAACCTCAAATTTAAAAGAATATAGAATATATATAAGAAAGTTATTATATTGCCAGAGTATTTCTGCTTAGAGAATAATTTACTTTTAACCCCTCGCTCGCTTTCTCTTAAGATAATTAGAGTACTGAACTACGAATCTAATGATTATCAAGTCGTAAGACTTTCTGTTTTGTGCTATTTTTAACATTCATTCTATTGGTTTCTATCTTTATTTGTAAGAATTTATTTATTGAGTTTTATTTATAAAATATGTATTATATTCCCCTTTTTTACAAAATGAAAAGTTTTAACAATTAAATATTAAATTTTAATTATTAAATATTAATTAAAACATGCATAAATAATGATAATAATTTAAAGGAAAAATTCAAATTTATACTTATTTTCTAATTATTAAAATCTATAGGTTGATACAAGAAATTTCTGTTGGCTTTATATTATAGTTCAGATTAAATTTTCAGGCAGACATTAAATTAAAATAATTTGAGCTATTTAGTGTTTAATTTGGTGATTTAACTTCTAAACAACTTACTTTTAGCTTAAATTAATAAAGTATGAAAACATTTTAATTTTTTAAAAAAAATTTTCCAGGGAGAAAGAAAATTGAAAATAAATAATGATAATGTTTTCTCTTTTTTACTATTAAGTATTTCTAACACATACAGAAAAAATACTTATGTTTTTATGTAAATAATTATAGTCTTTCTTATTTCTTTCTACAACTTGACACTTAATGGAATTTTGATTCTGATAAATTTTGTAGCCTTGAAGAAAAAATCTACATTTTTTTAGATTATTACTTATTACATATAAAATATACAGTTTTATTGTGCAAGTGGGTCCATATTTTCCTTAGTATTTATTTTTTGGCATATCATGTCATACTGATGGTTTTAGCACTTCCATTAGTTATGTCAATTAAAAGATTACTTTTGCAAGGTATGGCCAGGAAGTACAGCTGCTGTTTATAGAGTACTGTTCACTGTGGGGTATTAGGAGGGGCAGTCTGAATAATAAGTTAGACACTTTTTCAATAAATATCATATCTTACAGATGTATTTAAAAAAAGATGACTAATGTACAAAATTAAAAGTAAAATTAGATGGTTAGGATAGGTTATCTGAATATAGCAAAGTGCACAAGGGCTATCTGCATAACAAGAAGGATGTCGCCATGGAGGACTGTCTAAGAGTCCTTTTCTAAGGACTTTCCTCATGTTCATGTTACATATGGAAAAAAACATGAAAACCAATTATGCAGCCAGCCCACTTGCCTGGGATCAAACTCAGGTTGAACTTCTAGTATTCAATGGTCTTAACCACTTGGAGTTGATAGGTGTAAAAATGATTCAACTGCATAAAATGATCTGTGAAACAAAAAAGGAAGGGGGGAACAGAGGCAAAATTCATGTTTGAACCTATTACCATTTGTGAACAACACATATGAGAATTCCATAATACAGTAAACTCTCTCTAAAATAACTGTCATAGTTTGAAGATGATTTTAGTCTTCAAGCAGTGACGGTCATCTTTATGTTTATTTAATTGTCATAAATATTAGTCACTTTCAGAAGTGTCTCTGGGGTGATCATCATGAGAAGTTCAGATTAATTTGCTTTATTAAAAATAAGAATAATAATAGTTTTATACTTCTTTAGTATTGAAACATGTGTATAATTTTTACAGTGTAAAATAATACGAAGTAATGCAAATTTTAAAATGTCTGAAAAATGTCTAAACTGTAAACATAAAAATAGTATTATCATAATTAAAAAAAAAAGAAAGAGGAAAACTGAATTTCTGAAGGTGACAAGTTAGCTGTAAGGCATGCAGAAAAGCTCATTTCTTTAACTTCATTATAAGTAAGTGAATATAATCATCTTACTTAAATTATAGCATTAACAAAATTATAAACAACTGCAATTTAATGCTTTAAACATTTTCAACTTTGAAAAGTTACTGGTTGCATTCCAAATGAAGTCAGGCAAACATATATTCCATTTCCAGTGATTTAAAAAAAAAAAAATAAATAAAATAAAATAAAATAAATTTCAGCTTCGAATATATCATTACATGATAATTCAATTTCATGATTTAACTGATGATATAATGATATGTAGATGTAACTTGTAGTAATAATAATACATTATGAGTGTATCTGTATTTAAGAGATGCAGGTTTTAGATTCAGTTTCAATGGAAAATTATTTTACTCTAATGCATCTTGCTAATTCAGAAGATGTTAAGAGATGGTAAGTTCAAACTAAAAAAAAATTTGTTTTCAACAACTATATTAATAGGATTGAAAAGACTAACTGCTACATTACTTACTGTTGCAGACAATCTTTGCAAATATTTTAATTTTAAATTTGCTTTAAACAATACTTTTACTAATTGTTGTTGCATTAAATTAAAAAAAAATGCATAATTTGTTTTGTTTGAAATAATTAATATTTTTTATTGTTTATATTGCAGTATTTCTCACATAATTTATTAAAATTTCTTTTCTGTAGTGGCTGAAAGATTACGTGAAAAAAGTTAAAGATCTTAATATATTTGAAGATAAAGTTCCGAATCATGTATTAGTAAATGAGTATCTTCCTGGACAAGGTATCATGGTATGTACAATAGTATAAAAATAATTATAATCTGTAAATTATTAAAAGAATAGCATTCAGTTAATAGTGAAAAATTTTTTAATAAAAATTAAGCAACATTTTTATTTTTTGAGTGATCTTATTAAATTATAGCCGTACTATACCTCCACACACAGTTTTAGATAATAATATGCATCTTTATGATGATAATTAATTTTATTGCATATGAATACAAGGTCTGTCCTGGAAGTAATGTCAGTAAGTCTATTAAAAAATTATTTATTGAATTTATCGTTAGAAGTGTTTAAAAATCTTCAAAATACTGTCTTTTTGCATTGATACATTGGCTTCAGTTGGACTTCAGCTCTTGAATACGCCACTGTAGCCCTCCTCCTCCCTCCTTTAATGCTGTGGTGCAAGCTGCTTTGACCCCATCCACTGTTCCAAAATGCTTGCCTTTTAAGGCATGGAAACAGAAAAAAGTCGGGAAGGGGGGCAGCCAAGTCCGGGCCGTACAGGGGCTGGGGGATCATTGACACCCCTGCTTTGACCAGGTAGTCGGTGACCATGAAGGCACTGTGGGCCGACGCATTATCATGGTACAACTTCCAGTTGTCTGCAATGTCCGGCCGGATGTGTTGAACCCTGCGTTTCAATCTTTTGAGGAATTCCACATAAAATTTGGGGTTCACAGTGGTTCCAGGTTCTACAAACTCATGATGAACCAGTCCGTGGATGTCAAAAAACACAAGGAGCATGATCTTGATCTTTGATTTGCTCATCCTAGCTTTCTTCGGGCGAGGGGATGAGGGTATGTGCCACTCCAATGACTGCCTTTTGGTCTCCAAGTCATATTCAAATACCCAAGTCTCGTCACCTGTAATGATGTTGTCCAAAAATTTTTGATGACGTTTGCTCATGTCGAGGTTTTTCTGGCACGTTTCAACGCATCGTGACTTTTGGTCATCAGTGAGCACTTTTAGTACCATTTTTGTGTACACCTTCTGCATGCCAATATGGTTCGTAACGATTTCATGGACTTGAGCTTTCGGAATGTTTAACATGTTGGCCATTAAACGAACACTTAATCATCTGTCCGAATTCAACAGTTTCTTCATTTTTCTTGAATCTTGGATATCAAAATAATCGGTCCCATCCCCAAGTGCCGGCATTTTAGCAAGTCCCAAGTCTGTTCTTTGATTTACGACAATTCCACTGTGTGCTTTTACCCAGTGTAATTTAACAATATGTTTTCTTTCAGCCTTTTTAAACAAGTCTTTTATTTCATTAATCAGTAGATTTTTATGACCTGATTGGGCGAGTGCCTGAAGTGAAGATAGGGCATCAGTATAAATATTCGAATTTTTGTGCAAGTGTTGGAATTTGATAGTGGCAGGATTGTTGCCTATCGAGTGTGTGGATTATAATTCCGTGATATCACCCATCGCACTGGTCGACATCCAACCACTGTCATGTGAATATGGAATCGAGGGTTTGAGGAAGGTAATACTGAATGGCATGCAGAGTCTCAACACCCTCCCATGACTAATGTTCGAGAGGACAGACATATTGCGAGGTCAGCCTGCAAAACAATATCACCTTCTATTAGTCAGGAAATGGGCATGTTTGCAATATGCCCAGTATCAGCTCGTATGGTGCGTTGACATTTGCAGCAGCATGGACTATCAGCACGTCGACCATATTTCGCCTTCCCTTGACAATGCAACTCCGAGAGAGACGGCGACTCTGGTGTGCCAAAGGACAAAGTTGGATACAGGAGTGACACATTTTCATCATTTCTCATAAACATGTGATCGGTATCTCTAATTGATCGAACTAACATACTGAAAGCATTCAATTTATGAAACTACCCTTAAAGGGAGAGAAAGACTTTGTGTGCAAAGGTGAAGGGACAGCTTAAATGTTTTTGTGTGTTTATGTGCCGTGTTATTCTTTTTAGTTTACTAACCTAATTTTTTTTTCTTTTTCTTGTTAAGCTGCTAAATTGATTTTGTTTTTATTTGGACATGGCCAGCTCGTGTCGTTTGTTGTTGCAAGGGTTGCGCCCGCTTTCCTTCATAAGGCTCAACAAACCAGGCGGAAGGGCTGCACCCGTATAAAAAACAAAACAAAACAGGAGTGACACAATGTCGTCTTTTCAGACGAGTCTCGGTTCTTTGTGTAATATTCTGATGGCCATATACATGTCTGGAGGCTCCAAGGAGACCGCACATCACCTTCTTGCATCATATCAGCCTGGGGGCCCTGTACCTGGTATGATGGTTTGAGCAGTCATTGGGTACATGATGTGCACATTTGATTTTGTTTGTTGTTGAGTTTGGATTGACCATAATTTGAACGCAGCTTGGTAAATTTCCGGTTTTTTACTTTCTGTGGTTGTGCCCTATATTTGAGGCCTACCAAACACTATCTTCCAACAAGATAGTGCAAGACCAAATGTTGTACATCGTGTTCTGACCTTCCTCCGATACACATGGATACTCAGTTGTTACCCTGGCCTGTATGGTCTCCAGATCTGTCACCCATTGAAAACATCTGGTCATGGGTTGCTGAGAGACTGGCCTGCCACCTCTCTAATGCAGTTGAAGAAGTGGGGCATAGACTTGAAGCAGCATGGAATGAGTTGCCCGTTTCCTGTCATCCAAGCCCTAACTGAGTAAAGGCTGTTTTAGCTGCCAGTTATGGCAGCTGTTTCTACTAATTTTGCACTTCTCTAAACCCCCAAACTGCCTATAAATTTAAATATTTTGTCTTCATGCCATACTGTTTTATGTACAATAAATATCTTTTTTGTATTTGCTTTCCTTCATGGTGTTGCAAATTTAATGGCCAGCAGTGTATTTTATTTTTCCATTTTGTAATTAATTCTTAATTAGTTTCAAAACTTTTTTCTTGTTGAGTAAAGAAGGTCGGTGATAATAATTAGGAATATTAATTCATAAATAAGCTAATTTTTAAATATATATAATATATACCTTTTAAAAATCTTTTCATTTACTGATATTGAAAATATTAAAAAATAATAACTACCTAGTTTGTCTGATAAGAATTTTACTGATTTTGTCCAAGATAATGAACAAAACTGTAATATAATATTTATAGTACCTTAAAATCAATGCAAAGTTTTTTTCAATAATATTATAAAATATTGGTTAAATTCACAGAGTTACGGTTCAGTCTGAAACATATATAAACTATATAAATTCTAAACTATACAAATCAACAAATCTAATTAACCTAAATGGATGAGAAAAGCAGCAAAAATTATATCTGAAGTAATAGTAATGTGTATATATTATGCAAGTTATTTTTATTGTATGATTAAAATGAAAGTACAGAGCAAATTTCTGTAAATAACATGGATCTAATTTTATATTTTATTTCAGCCTCATGAAGATGGACCTCTCTTTTATCCTACAATTGCAACAATTAATCTTGGATCACATACTATATTAGATTATTATGAGAAAATTAATGTTTTAGAACATTCTAAGACAGTAAGTTCTAAATTTTATATTTTCTGCTCTTAAAAGGGAGAAAATCTTTTATATTAATACTTTTTATTTTTTCACATGATTTAAAAATATGAACATCATTTATTTAATTATTATTACTTTTTTGTACTTTGCTTCATGTAGAGTTTAATATTTCTAGAAGACACTAACCTAATCAGTATATTGGTTAGTTGAATTGGCTGTTATATGCTGCGTTCAGGTTTGAATCCTGGAAAAGGCATGGTTGTCTGTAGATTGCCATGATTGTAGTTGTCTTTCTTTCCTTATGAGGAAAATGTTGGCCATCTCATGTGGTGCATCTTCATTAGCATTAGTATCTTGAGTAATATTTTTGGTGATGATAATGATAGAACTACTAGATAAATTTGATATGGTGAAGACGCGGCAGTTAATACAGGTCTTAATTTTTGTCCTAGCATTTTTTAAGTAAACTTATGAAACATAAAATTTCTACTTTATATTACATTTTGTTTTTAAGTTGAATATTCTTCATTCTAATCTAAAATTAATAAATGTGTGCAATAAATCTTTCTTTTGAAATGCACTTTATCCAAACTAAAGGCTATTTATATGATTGTCGTATAATACAGATGAAGCATAAAACTTCACAACCGCAAAAGTCAAACTTATTCTTTAGCCATTAATGTTCAAATCAAAATTTTTATCAACCAATACTAATAAGGTAATATTATCCCCTGTACTGAGAAATAAGATAACTTCATCATTGTTAATCTAACATCAGTAACATAATCTTCAGTCATTATCATCACTCTTAAAAAAATAGGTAGATCATTTTGAAATGTAACATCTGTTTGTATTTATGCTTTTACGAATTAGAGCATAATAATTACGAGCACAAATTACGGCATCTAAAATGACGATAAATAAAAGTAACTAATTTTTTACGCGAGTGTCACTTCCAGGTCATAATAATAATTACCCTCAGTTTAATGTGAGAATTTCAGATTGCTTACTGATTAATTAAAAAAGACTTATACCATTTCCGTTAATTTTTCTTGTGCTCAAATTGCCCCAAACTCTTTATAAGCTATTTTCTCCCTCCCTACTGCATGCCAACTCTTTGAAGGCTTATAAAATGAATGGCTTTTAAGTATAAAGAATTTTTTTAAGAAATAAAAGTACCCAATGAAATAAGGTTTAATAATTTAATAATTTTACATCAGTAGAATTTAAAAAATGAATACCTATATCAACACATAACTGTAGTTTAAAAAATGACTTGTAGATTGTTACTTATTTTTTTCTAGGAAACAGAAAGCAATTATGTTGGATCATTGCTTTTAGAAAGGTGCAGTCTTCTTGTAGTTCAGCATGATTTATATCACAAGTACCTTCATGGAATACAGGAGAGAGAAGTGGATATAATTAATAACAAAATAAAGAATTTAAATGCTTGTAATAATCCAGTTGGATGTGAACTAAAAAGAAACACAAGAATTTCATTAACTATAAGACATGTACCACATACTGTCAAAGCAAAGTTTATATTTGGAGTAAGATAATAAATATTACATATATTGTTTCATTGATTTTAATTCATTAGTCACTTTATTCCTCATATATATCATTTTACATGTGTTTGTTTTAAATCTTCCATATCTCTTACATACTTGTTTATGCATAGTTCACATTTGACTGAATGTTGCAGTCAACTGATATAATGTTACCAGTTCTTTTTTACTTCCTTGTACAAAGTAAAAAGGAAGTATTGTCATTGCGAAAAGTTTCAGGCATCATATTTCAATGAAAATACCCATTTTCACCGCTATCGAATGCAATTTAACAAACTTTTTGCATGACATCTGTACGTAAGGACTCTTTTTCCCCCCCAAAATTATAAGACTGATTTAAAATGAATTCTAAAGAGAATTTTTTGTGGCGTCTGTGCGTACATACGTATCTTGTATAATTCGAAAACGAGTAGCTTCAAATTTAAGACCCAATAAACACGCGGAACAAATACTAATTCAGAAGTCAAACAACAAAAATCAGTGTTATATTTTCAAAATTTTCACAGGACTAGTTTCGATGGTTTTACCGAACCACCATCCTCAGGTGCAAAACCGCACCCATTTGCAGTTTTGCAGCTAACAAAGAATCTTGTGCTCAGATGCTTCTTAATGTTTAAGGACCATTGTTCCCAAATGGGAACATCATATTTAAAAAATTACCAAAATTTCAAATTTATTAATTGAACTTAACTAATATTTTAACACATAAAATGATTTTTTGAAATAAAACTGGAGGGCTGATCTTACTTTGTTTATTCACAAAATATGCAAAAAAAAAAAAAAAAAAAATATTTTCCGCTATACTAGATGTGTTGTGTCGTGTAATTTTTTTTAATTAACAAGTAAAATTTAATTGTCTTGCAATAATTTAAATCCACCCAAGAGGGACTCCTCTGTGGCAGCTATAATGTGATTATCATTAGCATTACGGTATACAAACACCCAAAATTTGCTCATGACCTTTTTCTTCTGACTTTGGCCGATCGCTCCATGCCATTTCGCGAACTGGATGGCCAAACCCCGAAATCAAGAAAAGATCGGACATTGGCCGGTCATTGTGAGGCGATATTGGCTGTTTTGCGATTTGGTCGGTTAATTCGGGAACTGGCAGACTTTGGGCTTTGGCTGTAACATTAACATACATACTTGTACATGAAATATTCAAATTATGAATATGAAATATTTTTCCTAATGGACCAAAGATTATTACGAATTTCTTTTCTTATGGATATGTGTGTACACACACATGCACTTAAACATTTACAGTATTAAGCTCAAGTTTGATTAAGTAACAATCTCATTAAAATGCTTATTGAGAACATGTGACAACAAAATGTGTAAATAGAAAATAAGGTTAGTTTGTCATATTTAATTACTATCAACAAAATTCAATAGTTTTATGGTAACTAAAACAGTGCTTAAGAATTTTAAGAACACTCTTATTAACATTAGCATATTAATATAGTAGATTAATTTCGCATTTACAAATTCTCTAATATGATACTTAAAAGATTACATTCCTTCTCATCCCCCTTTTTTTAATTATAAAAAGAAAAATTCAAGTTGAAAAAAGGTAAGAAGAGTATAGAATTTGGAAAAATGTTTGGAATTTAAGAAAATTTAGAAAAGTACGACAAGGTAAAAAAATTAAATACACAGCCATTTAAAACATCATGAATTATTGCTACCATATTTATAAATTTCACAAATATACCCCCTCCTAAAAATACAGGAAAAGATGCTTAACATAAAAAAGGTGGAAAAACAGAAAAGAAAATAAATAATATTTCTACTTACCCAAATAAAGATCTGTAATTAACTTTAAGTTAACATTCTTGGGGTTAATTCTCATGTTATGCATACATATGAGTTTTAATTACTGAATTTTCTCATATAATTAAATTCCTGTTTATCCATGCATTGCCCTTCAAAACAGTTCTTAGACTTTGATATTCAAATCTAAAGAAGACGAAAGTACTACAGTACAAAGTCCGAAATCCGGACTGGTCGGGACTTCGGCGATTCTGGATTTGGGATTTTTCCGGATAACAGATCATCAATTTAAATCTGGTAATACAGAAATTATACAATTAAAAATATGAAATCGTAATTTATGAAATAAAGAACAAATATGATCTAAAAGGTATCAAAATTTACAAAAAAAAAGCTTAATATTTATTTGTTTACTTTATTAAACATTTCTTTCAATGCAAGTTGTTTGAGATGCTACGACAAAAAATTCAGAAGGTTCCTTTTTGTTGTGTCATATACAGTGGACTTTCCAATGCCATACTCCTTGCATAATTTTGAGACGGATATGGCTTTATCCATTTTTTTTTGCAGCAATTCCACCTTTTGTTTAATGGATATCGAAACATGGTTTTGCTTTGTAGATCCTTTGGCAACTCCAGAATTGAAAGTTCAAGCTTAGTTTTTATAAACTTGCCATAATAATAACAATCTACAAAAAATAATAAGCTCGATCAAATTAGAAAACCAGGGAGCAGCACAGTCTCTTACATTAATTGAAATGCCTTAGAATCAGTAAAGTTAATTTTAGCCTAGTTTAATAGCGTCCATTATACATTATTGGTGTTGTATCACAAGATTGGCAACAAAAGCCAAGTTGTTTCGCTAAATCTTGTCTTGCTCCTATTACATACTGAATAAGGCCTGAATTGTATTAGTTTAGTTATTTACTATACCTACGTTTATTTCTTGCATATGCTTCAAACTAATCCGAGTCCTAGATGAATAAACTCCCACATATACTTAAGGCTTTATCTAGGTCCGGCACTCGATACCGCCTGGTGCAATCTCTATGGGTCCTAAATTCTGCTACAAAGCTCTTTCCTAAGTTCTAAATTTTCACCGTGCCTAAACTTTGGATCCCATTGCTTTCCCTAAATCATAAAAACTTCTCATCCCTTAATTTTGCCGCTCAGTGCTTCCCCAAATTCCAAAAATTTAGTCTTCCCTAAATTCTGCCGTCCAGTGCTGGCATATTCTGCTGCCGCTTCTGGGTTTATGGTGAATAACATATCAATTATTCTTAATTAAAATAGCACCAAATGTAATCTTTTGGCCTATGAGTTTCATTAACAAAAATCTATTTTTAGCATATGAAAAGAAATTTTTGTTGAATTTTTCATCATCAACATTCATCATTCGTTGAATTTTTCATTGTCAACATTTCTTAGAGCATTTAAAAATCTATAATCATCGCCAAGTGTAATGTTAGCATAAAAGGTTGCCATACTCTTGTTATTAAATTACTAATATAAAAAAAGTTTAGACATCACAGCATGAGTTATTACTTTTTGGATCATAGGCACTCTGTAACTTTTAATCATTGGCATTGGCATGAGTTATTACTGAAACTGTCACGTACTGATAAACATGCGGTCATGAAAGCAAATTATAATAAATAATGACTCGCCAGGTCGTCGTCAGGGATATAAAATAGGTGAATGTTTCGGTTTGAGATGTATGCCAAGTAGATACTCAGCTACGAAGCCAAATTATTAATCTCACAAATTTATGCTTACAAGATTGTTTTTCCATAATGAGGTATTTTATTTAGTGCCTAAGTGAAATTAAGAATCGGAATTTTTAAGTGAAAATCTCCACATGTTTTATTATGGAAAGAAAAATCAAGTGCGCATGTGTAAAGCATTAATAAAAGAAAAAAATGTTTGTGGCTTTGCGGTCTGGATTTTAGATCATTCCGGATAATGGACGTCCGGATTTCAGACTTTGTACTGTATAATCTTTTTGAAAGAACTCAACACTTTTGATGCATTGAGGCTTATAATGAAGTTAAAATATTGCTAGTTCTTGTTTGAAAAAGCTGATGACTGGTAGCAGGAAGCTCATAAGTTATGATGAGAAATAAACAGGTCTTGTTGAAATTATTTATATGATTTGAAGGTTTGAAAATATGTAAGTGAAGAAAATGTGAAAATTATGAAGGATATAGGATTTTATCCTACTGAGATATTCATGATATAATAACTCAAGAACAGTCGATAGAAAAGTAGAAAGAAGAAAACAAAATTAAAGGTGAAATAGCAGGTTCACCATTAGAATGTATAAATATGTACACAAGATATTAGGGGAGAGTGTAGAATCGCCCACTGCTTGGCGCGTTTTTAAGAATTGCACATACTCGGTATCCATGTACACGTCAACCTATTTTCACTTAAAAAAACATCCCAGAATTGCACAAAAATTGCATTGCACACACTCTTGACTTTATCTATGTACACATCGACCTATTTTTACTTAAAAAGTCAAAGAAAATTGACAAAAATCCAATTCTTCTTACTCTTGTAAAAAGCACCAAACAAATAAGTGGGCGATTCTGCACTTTAGCCAGATACTAACTTAAGTAGGTGAATTAATTAAGTTTCAGTTTAATGACATACACAGCTTTGCACAGTGTTTGTCATATTGCCTGAAGAAATGCCAGTATAATATTAAAAAAAAAAAAAAGAGTAGAAATATATGATATGTACATTTTTTCACAGAAAGAAAAATGAATAGCAATAAAAATTTTAGTATGACTAAGTTTTATTCTAAACAGTGTATTGTGTATATGAATTTTATATAAAAATTTCACTATTATGTAGTAAAAGCTTAGTGCTTTCCCAAATAATGAATGTCAGTCCTCAAAAGAATTGATAATATATACACAGGATGGCACAAAAATTTTCACATGCAAGATGATGCAATGACTGATGTGCAACAAAGCTTACCTGTAAAAAGAATACAGAAAGAGTATTGTTAATTAACCATGAATGAAGACACACCTAGGACAATGTAATGAGTTGTATGCAACAAACCAGATGTTAAAAATATTCAAATTTTTTATATTAACATTCTAGAAGGAAATATTCAATTTTATGTAACTGCTATTAATTATGTAAATAATAAATAAATAAAAAATGCAACATATTCATAAATTTAAGGAGAAAATGCACTTTAAACAATGTTTGTTTAAGATGTACCATTTACTCAATAAATACTTGGTCACAAACAGCAATGCAAGTGTGAAAAAGTGCTTTTTTTTTTTTTTTTTTTTTTTTTTTTCTCTCGTGGTGATCAATCAGTAATATTCTCAACTAGTTTTTATTGTCTGTTTCTATGACAACGATTTTTGACACGTAATCACATGTTTATTTGACGATTATTCGGCTCTCTATTTTTATCGCTTAATGTATACATTATGGATGACTCTGTATGGATTACTATTATTTTGGATGACTATTTAATATCTAATTAATAAAGAACTCTACCACTTGAGCATTCAGAAATGTAGCAGTTCTGAGTGCTCAAGTTAAATAGATAAAAAAAATGTGCAAGTTAAAGTTACTTACATTGTTTTATTCTTTTGCCAAAATACCTTCTATTGCAAAATAAAGAAGGAAAGAAATACCGAGCTCTTATCCAAAATACTAGAATCATACCATAATATTACAGGTTGATGGCAGATGATATCCAGGTGGTTTTTTACTTTATGGGAGAGTAATACCTTTTAAACAAAATTAGAACAACATAGATATATTAACTAGAACATTATCAGGCTGAGAACATTAACATGTATTTGGAACATGCTATGGAATAAATGTGATCTTTTAGTGGGTCATCTGGACAATTCTAACAAAGATTTTTTTTTTATTATAGCATTACTACAGGGTGATCAGCGAATAAGCCCTGATTTCAAAATTAAATATCTCTACAACAAAGATTGATAGAATTATGCGGTAAACTGTATGTTTATTAGCAAAACTGTAAAAATGGTGTAAAAAGTTTAGAAAATTTAGTTACGAAAATCATTAACAGATGGCGCTCTGCGCTAAAAACTCTTTCCCTGAAAGGAGTCCCCCCCCCCAAAAAAAAAGAGAAAAAGAAGAAGAAAACAATAAAGTGAAGCAGCCTTTGCAATCAAAATACAATTTTTTCAAAACGTTCACCATTTGAAACAATGAGGTGGCATAAATGAACAATGAAATTTGACATAATGTCTTGCAATGTCTCAGCGGAAATGGAATCACATGCAACACCAATCAACGATTCAAGCTCATCTAGAGTAGTGGGATTGTTTTGATAGAGTGTTTTTCAATGCACCCCACAATGCCACTTGTGACTTTGTGGAAATTACAAAGTCACAAGTACTCAGATCGGGAGAATATGGAGGCCAAGCTATTCCTGTGTCAGTAAATTGTGGATAATCTAATGCAATTTCTCTATTCCCAAAGTATTCATGAAGAAAGCGAAAAACTTTATCTGTTCGATGTGGTCGAACCCCCTCTTGCATGAACCAGTCAGTCGATACCTGGTCGATCATCCAATGCTATTTGAGCGCTGACAAATTGTTCCAAAATTGTAACGTAACGTTCAGTAGTTATCATTTCTCGTACGAAAAAAGGTCTGATAATGCCTCTGGTGCATACCGCAGTCCATGCAGTAACTTTAGGCGAATGCAGTGCTTTCTCTTCACACAAATGTGGATTTTCGGAACCCCATAATCTCCAGTTTTGTTTATTAACGATTCCATTCAAATGGAAATGTATCTCATCTGCGAACCAGATGCAGCTCACATCAAATCTGTTGTTGCCGATCATTGTTAGAATCTGATTCACAAAGTCAATCCCTTGTTGCACAGCTTTCATGGGAAACTTTGGCTGCATTTTCAGGAGTGACTACAGTTTACCTAGGCCCAACATTTCCCTTTCGGCCATGCTGCCAGTCCGTTCAAATTTCGTGAAGAGCAAGCGAATGGTTTTCGCATCGGGTCCAAGTGGAACATTGAATTGGTTTTGAAAACTGCGACGTGTTGCCGTAGATCTGTGTTCTAATCGGTGAAATTCCAGAACCAAAAAAAAAACACGTTCAATGGAATACATCATTTCACTTTCTACGCTAGCCTCTTTTCACTAGCCAACAGTCGTACTGATCATGTTCGACTTTGAAGCACATTTTAAAGGCTATTGAAAGGTCACTGCGATTAGAGCGCCATCTGTTAACGATTTTCGTAACTAAATTTTCTAAACTTTTGTACACCAATTTTACAGATTTGCTAATAAACATAAAGTTTACTGCATAATTCTATGGATCTTGTAGAGATATTCAATTTTGAAATCAGGGCTTATTCGCTGATCACCCTGTATGTACTCTCCACTTCTTATGTAATGGAGCTTCTTTATTTTTTTAAGAATCGGATGCTGAAACTCGAGCAAGCGTAACTGGCTGTATTCAAATTCATTCTGACAGCTTATATACCTATTCTTTTTCAAATGATCATGTACTGTTCTGATTAGAATATTTAGTCTGTTTGATAATTCTTGAACTGAATAATGATAAGAATAAGCTTTTTAGTAACAGCTTCTTTTATTAAGTCCTAATTTGAAGATGATCATTCAAAGTAAGCATTGTCCTGGAGGTTCAAATTTCCATATTTAAACTTTCAAAACACTAATGAACTGTGTAATCAGAAACAACACTAGCCATATATTACAAAAATTTCATGAGCAGTATGACAAGTGTTTTTTACCTTTTTTTAAAAAATAGAAGAGTATAATATAATGTTCGGGTTCTCTGTTCTCAGTACTGGAACGAAGCAAAAATTATGCCACAACACATGGTAGAATTACACAATGTGAGCAGAAAAGACTATATTTAAACATCCATTTTTTATCAAGCAAGAACAAGATTAACATTATCAGCAGTATGGAGATAATTAGAAGAAAATGTGCATCGAAGAGACTACAGACGCTTTTCAACAAAATCGCTGAACTTTCTGGATGACTCAGTAGATATTCAAATACATGTTAGTTGTAATACTGTCTTTCAGAATACTAAAAGACTAATCTAATGATTATCATTTTGCTCCCCAATTGATCACAAACTATCTCTATGATTCTAGTTAAAATCAGCTGATGCACTTCCATTCATGCATAGATTCTATTGGTAAGAAAAAGAAAGAAAGGTGATTTCAGAGATAAAACTATAGATTACCAGTCACTGAGACTTTAGTTTTCTCTCTGCATGAATCATAGCATGAGATTCTTTGCATGAATCAGTGCTTTTTGTGATATTAAAAGATTAAATGTGGTTTATGCATACTAATAGAATAAAACTGTGGTTAACAGTTATTCTGTATTGTCAAGTTCTAGTGAACTATTCCACATAAATGTAAATCCTCTATACAGCCTTTTATTTACATTATTTTATTGGCTTGGGTTTATTTATATTTAGCAAAACCTTTTTTGTTATACTTTATCCATATTCATTAAGCGTAATCTCTTATAGTCCATAGTTCTTTCATTTTGAAATAACAAAGCTTCTTTCTCATATTTTTGGCCATAGTTTTCATTGTTTCTGTGACTCATCAGCTGTTATACAAATTGGGGCTTCTGTTAACATGCTTCAACTATTGTCTCTTTTTGTAAATTACTTAGATCAAACATTATAAGAATCACTTCCATATCTTATTGCTAATACATGCAACTAAGAGTTTATAGCCAGCATAATTACTGCATATTTAATAGCATACTTGCAATATTAGGTTTAACAATTAATTTCCTTCATTTCTACCTCCTCTTTGCTAGGTGCATCCATTATTTCATCTAACACTCATACACAGATGTTCTCAAGAAATATCCCTTAAATATTCAGATTTCAAAATCAGGAGATGCTATCTTATCAAAAAATAGCTGTTACCCATCATGTGTTACAATACTACTTAAAGAAAAGGAAGTGTTTTAATTCTGTTTATTGAAGTGCTTTTGGATATGCAATATTTTTTGCTTTTCCATCTGGCACGTACACAAATAAATCAGAAGGTTTCCTGATGTGTGATCAGGCCACTTATAGCTGCCCATGTGAAAAACATTGATTTTCTAAATTTAATCCACAAACTTGTAGCAATTGTCTCTGTGCTTTGTTGATGGTCATTCCAAATGTGAGTCATACTAGAAACTGCAAACACTTAAATTCGAATGGCATATCTGTCAGAATCATTGGGATACATGACACTGAATGATGTCACTTGGAAACATGAATTGTACTTGCATATGTTTGCCAAGAAATGTTTTGATTGGCTTGTGTTATCTGATACCAAGGTTGATAATGGTCCATGTGGTGAATTTAATTATGGCAATTTCACTTTTTCACCTGCACAGCACATTACTGATGCTTCATTCTTAAATTTGAGAGCTCTGCAATACATGCATAATTTATCCATTTTTTGAACAACCACACTTGGATAAAGACGGTAATTACAATTAGTATTGTAACTGCATGCACCACGATTTAATCAGCATGTTCATTTGCATTGAGCAATGCATACTCTAATGTTTCTCAGCCTTGCTTCTTGTTGCTCATCTGTTTCACAAGAACAGGCTTGAGCAGCATGTACTCGAACATATTCCAGTCTTGTTTCCAATTGCTTATTTGTTTCTTGATGCCTTTTCTTTCATGCTTGAGGTGTAGATCAAGCAATCGATTTTAGTTTTGGTGGTATAATTGATTTCACAGCGATGATGTGTGATGTGATGCCTACTACAAATTCTCTTTCAAAATGCAGAGAAAATATGTGTGATGCAATAATACACATGTTAATGTGTATATGTTAATGCATGAAAAATTAAATATTTTACACTTTGTTGAACAATAACATACTTTATTTTAATTTGGGCAATGGCAACACATTTCTCTTAAATAGCAGAGTTTGAAATAGCAGAGTTTGTTTATTGAATTCAAGAAAAATTAATATACTTTCATTTTCTCAAGTGGCAACACAATTTTTTTTATACCGCCAATTTCTCTGATGAAATCTGAAATATATACATTTTACGCTTTGCAGAATGGCAATGCAAAACTTTTCAATCCCTGAGTTTTTAATCAAAAATTCATTAAATTAGCATAAAAAATAGATGTATATAAAGAGTGCAGGCCCCCACAGGCTGGTTTTTAAGAAATCTTATGTAGATAGTGGACTTCCTCTTGTTTTGAAGGTTGAGTGTGGCAAGTTTCATGAAGACTGAAATTAAACTGCAGATTTGTATAAATGGCAAACAAACATTCATTTATATATATAAATAGATTGCTATCTGTAGAGTTAAAATTCTAAATGACAATTTTGATAATATTTTAGTTTTCAATTCTCTATAAAAATTATTTAATAGATTTAATATACTGGGTAAATCCATGGAAATTTTTATTAAAAATATTTAGCATAATATTAATTCAAATTTATCATAAATCTTGAAGAAGGCCCGAGATCCAAAAACTCAGCTTTTTAAAATTTTTTTCCACATCATTTGAATTTTTCAAATCCTGACTTAAAAAGTCATTAAATGTTTTAATTCAGAACTTCAGGAAGATTGATTTTATTCATACCCAATGAAAGTTTCATCAAAAAAAGAATACAACTGTTTCACTTTCAACTTCATACCTAAATTATTAGCATAGTTTCATGGCCCTGAATGCAACATTTCAAGTATCCTTTCATGAACTTCTAAAATACACAAATATTTTACCTTTCTTCCTTTTTCTGGAGATAATTTAGTATTCCATGCTTAATACTTAAATTAATAAAATTTTAAATTAAAAAAATAAAATTTTTTAATTAATTAAAGTTACTAATTAATTAGTTAAAAACAATCTAGAAAATTATAAAATATTTACAAAAAAAATTCCCAAATTAAGTTGAGATGAATTAACTTCAATTTTCAAGAGTTTTAATTATGCATTTCATCTATTAACTTTAATTTGTATCTTCTTAATAAATATAGATGTACTAGTTTGACTAGACTGAAGAATACTCCTTGTATTATCACGAAGTTGTTGTTTCGTTTATCGCCAAGTTGTTGTTTCATTTATGGTAACTTGAACAGTTGAATGTTCCGTAAAAATACTTTTTACCTAGAATTGTGTGCTCCTTTGACTTTTTAAGTGAAAAATATCAATGTGTACATGGACAAAGTCAAAGGAGTGCGCAATACCAAGTTTGTGCAATTCTCTGATGTTTTTTTAAATGAAAATAGGTCGACATGTACATGGATAAAGTCAGGGGAGTATGTAATGCCTAGTTTGTGCAATTCTGCGATTTTTTTTTAAAGTGAAAATAGGTCAATGTGTACATGGATACCAAGTTTGTGCAATTCTGCGATTTTTTTTTTTTTAGTGAAAATAGGTCAATGTGTACATGGATACCGAGTTTGTGCAATTCTTTGATTTGTTATTTTGTCTTTGTGTAGTGGCAATGTTTCCGCTGCTACACAAAGACAAAATAACAAGTCAAAGAATTGCACAAACTCGGTATCCATGTGCCACCAAAAATCGTCAATTTTCGCCAAGGGGTACCCGTTAATATACTTTTACCAAAGGTATTTTTTAAAAACTATATTTTAAAATTTGTTTTCAATTTGATGCACTTTTAAAAATTTTCCTGTAACTATATACTTTTATTGCTAAATGAAGATTTTATTCTTTTCTTTGTATTATTATTCTTATGCAGAATTTGAGATACAAAAGATTTCAAAGACTGAACTACGATCTGGATTTAGATTCAAGAAAATTTAGTATTTGTCTCACATGTAATTTAAATCAACAACAAAGAACGTAAAAAAATAACAGATTACTTACCAAAATGATTTTATACCCACTAAAAAATATTTAAATCTAAGTCATCGTATCTTTTTAGATATACTTTTAAAAGGAAATTTTTTCCTTAAAACCTCATTTTCATCGGCTTCTTCCTTAGGTGGACTATAAAGATACTTCAAACTAACCAGCAACCATATTAGTGTCAATGCTGAAAAAGTAAATTTTAAAATTTATATTAAAAGAATTAAAATTACATAAAGTTTCATTCTAAATAATTATACCTCTTACTGCAACTACAGTTTAAATTACATGATCATTAACATGAATTGTATTTTTAAACTATGTTTGGTATTACTAGTTGAAAATTTGTAAAATTAAAAAAAAATTAAGATTTAATTTGCATGTTAGTAAGACAGAAAAATACTTCGTACACCTAATTTATTTTTTGTTGCTAACTGAAAAAATAGTTTTATTATTTTATAATACTGATAGCATAAAAACATGGAGTAATTTAGAATATGGCAGGATATATGTAAATACACATATATGTAATATACACATAAAGCATAATAATAATTAAAATTTTTATCTTCAAATTTATTTGTTCTAATCAAATAAGGAGTAATTTAGAATATGGAACAAAATGAGTTAAGAGACAACACTGTGCTGGAAAAATAAGATTACAGGATGGTAAGTCTATTTAACATTGATAAAATGACTATGTAGCTAAATTGGCGAGATATTGCCAAGCTGGAGATGTTTTTGGCAACTAAATTTTGTTGGCAAACTTGGAAATCATTTGGCAACATTTTGGTTTGGTCCCTGTATCACGATAATAAATATTCTGATTCAATACGTGTAATTGATCCTATGTGTAACTGTGACTGTATCCAAGGCTATGAGTTCAAAGTATTGAGATATCTCTGCGTCAGCTTCATTCTTTTAGATGCAAATTGCACTGTATTGCGTTTAATGTTCTCAGTAGTTTGAAGTGTAATTACTGATTGTAGTCTGTGATACTATGAAGAAACTCTACGGATATTTTTGTGGAAAGTGTTTCTTTTAGTAAAATAAATTTCATTGAGCTATCATCAAATCTGTGTGCATTCAATCTATTTCAAATCTGTATGCATACAACAATATTATTAGATGCACAAAACAAAATACGTAATCATACTTTTTATCTTCACCAAGCTTATTTGTTCTAGTCAGCATTAATCAACCAAAATGTACATACTTTAACAAACATCAAAGAAATACTATAATAAAGGCAAATGTAATAATTAGTTTCCTATTATTATTTACTTAACTGCACTTGTTAAAGACTGTTTTTTGTGTATGACAATTTCTTGTAATATTGAATTTTTAAAAAATGCAGAATTTTTATATTGTCAAAGAAGTTAGGATTAAGTTATCTTGGATTAGAATTAATGTACTGTTACAGAACAAATGAATGTCATATTAGCTAGGATTTTTACATTTCATTATTCAAAAATGGATGATCTTTTATAACGTGTTTTAGACAAGGTTAATAAAAATACTACCATAAAGGAGGAGGAAAACTTACCACTTAGTGCACATGGATAAATAGTTGGACCATGGATTAATACTGTTTTATGAAAGAATGCTTCCATGCCAAAGAAACATAAATAAATGACTATCACACATATTGCTAAAGCGATGATCCTATAAAATGAATATTCTTTATAAAGAACAGAAAATAATCTGTACAATGCAGTACTTTTTAATCATCCATACCCCTATTTTCAACATAAACTGCCATCTTTTCAAATATATACATGACAATAATAACATGTCCATATCATATATATGAATTTACATGCTGAGTGACATCAAATGAAATGAATGACGAGAAGCTATTGATTTTTCATTGGGGTATGGATAACCAAAAAGTACCATTTTATTACATAAATGGCTTTTTAAATATCTATACCAGGTATCGGCAACCTATGAGCCACAGGTCACCGAGTGACCCATTTCATAGTTTCAAGTGACCCACTTGATTTTCAGAAATGAAGTATAATATATAAATATGAAATAAACACTTGAAGAATATATAAAAGAATAAACCAAAATAAAAAATAACAATAACATTTTTGTTTGATTACAAAGTTGTTATGTTATAAAACATAAATATGAAATAAACACTTGAAGAATATATAAAAGAATAAACCAAAATAAATAATAACAATAACATTTTTCTTTGATTACAAAGTTGTAGTAACAAACATGAATTTTTATTTTTAAAAATTAAAAATCAGAACGTAATTTTATGGAAAAATTCATACATTGGCAATGCTGTTCCATAGTCCATAATTCTAAAACATAAATCTTTGCATTTTGTTTGCATTCGATTCAACTTAAAAATGTGAGCAAATATTTTCACACATGAAATTTATTTTAAGTAAAAACAGGAGTAGCTTAATTATCAAAAGTTCAGATACTTAAGATGAATAGGCCAGACTTGAATAAACTGATGTCACAAACTGAGCATCAGGAGAGCCATTGATATTAAAGAGAAAAATTAAGTTATACTATTTGCTTTTATATTAATCAAAATTAGAATTTAAATTTTTATGTTTGAAGTTTAAAACATATAGTCATTATTTTCTCAAATTTATCTTATTATTAACCAAGAAAGATTATTGTTCTAAAATGAAAATACCTCTTCTTCTTAATACACACATTTGGGCTGATTTTGTCTCGCAGCCAAACAAGGTGATGATCAGACAGATGATCTTTAATTCAGAATCGCCCAGGACTTGGGCGATTCTGAATTAAAGATCATCTGCTTAAATTTAGTAGGATGGCATGTAGAAATAATAAAATTAAAAATGCTAAACAATTGTTCATGAAGCAATGAAGCATTTATTATCTCGAGGGAATAAAAATTTACACAAAAGCGCAATGTTTATTTGTTTGCTTTATTAAACATATCTTTCTGTGTAAGTTGTTAAATTTACTTCACATAATTTCTTGTTCAGTTGCAAAGATCCACTATCTAAGTCCTGTAATTGCCAAGTTGAGAATTCCCACTGAATTATCAATCACAATTTTTTTGTTCTTGGCAACCTCTTTGTCACTTTCTTTACTATCAGTAGCAATATTGTCTGCATTTAGAAACAACCTCACTACAAATTTTGTATAGTGTTTTATTTTAACACAGCTTAGTTAGCATCTCCTTTACATTATTACGGATGCATCATGAGATTGGTGACTAAAGAAATAATGCCAAGCATAATTCTTATGTTCTGCTATGTATTTTCTGCTTATAAGCATAATTCTTATGCTCTTCTATCTGTCTTGCTCCTGCCACATGTTGTGGAAGTTGTTAAGTCTGAATTACCGTATATAAAAATGATAGCTTAAAAATAAGGAAAAGATTAGATTTTTACATATGCCAAAATGCAGCTTATTTAAAAGAAATCATTTACTTTATGAAATTAAACATTTTCATTATCGGATAACATTGAGTTCGTTTCAATTATATCATCAAGCGTTTCATCGAATTTTGTTTCATCTTTACCATCAGTGTTATTTTGATCCATAAATTATCCATTTCATCTTTCATCAACACCAAACATCCTTGGTGCAGCACAGTTTCCATTTTCTTTCACAAAATAAATGGCTTTGCATTTGAAAACAGCACTGTATTTCTTTCTTTTAGCAGAAGCCATATTTACTATTAAAAGGAGCTCTAGATCAACTGTATTTCAACTACAGCAAATGCGATTTACTACAATTTTCACTTCAAAATCATGGCTTCAAATGACTACAGAAAGAGAAAACATCTAACTCCTAATTCCATGAATTCATTCAGGTTGGAAGTGGTCTAAAATATAATTCTTCTAGACATCTGCATTAAATACAATTCACACTCTTTGCCGGAATATTTACTCTCTCAAGCATTTAACACACACACATATTGCTCTCATTATCGCTTGTCAATGTGGTTTACTTTTGTATGAAAGGCCAGGGCAAATGTTCGAATAAGTGACCTCAAAAATAAAAGCATTGCAAATATATCTTTTAGGGGTACTTTTCCGTTTTGCCAGTGCAAGTGATACAGTCGCCAATAATGGTAGAAGTGATGCCAAATGGAATATCCTCATTGGTAACCTTTTGCGCCTCATTTTTAAAACAAGTCACAGCCATTTCTTATCAGATTGATTGTTTCTTTCAATACTGGCATACAATTACATAGAATTTTTACCAGATAGTTCAATTTTATGCCCTAAGGCCCTTGCCCTTCGTGGTAATTAAGTCAATTAGGATGCAATCACGCTGCACACCCAAAGGCGAAAATATAGAAAAGGCAAAGTCAAGGGTTAAATTCATTAATTCTAATGAGAATGCACTAGCAAAGTAAAGCACTGCGGTTTTAGATAATTTCTGAGTAAGGCTATTCATACAAATTGAAATAAATCTTTCATTTAAACTTGTATTCCAAATTAAGATTTAACTTGAAATTAATGTAAATAATTACTAAGAAAATTAGATTTTTGTAGCGTAGTTTACGTAAGATGAGATCACTTGGGGTCATGCAATATGAACCAGCGAATCAGGATGTTGAACCATAAAAGCATAGTAAATTCTTAAATTAATGTCTTTTGACAAATTTATTGTCTTTATTTATTGGCTTTTTACAAAATTTTAAACTATATTAAAATGTTTATGTCTTCAAAATAAAAAATTCTTAAGATCTAACATTTGTTAAAATTTTTTATATGTATATTGTATACTAATTCAGAAGTCAAACAACAAAAATCAGCGTTATATTTTCAAATTTTCACAGGACTAGTTTCGATGGTTTTACCGAACCACCATCCTCAGCTGCAAAAGTGCAAAATTTGCACTCATTCTAAAAGTTCTGCCCTCCTTAAATTCTAAAACTTTTGCCCTCTCTGAATTCTGGCAACAGTCCTATTAAGAGGTTAGCATTCTTCTATCTGATGCAAATATAAAGCCCTTCCTCGCACAGGTGCAGTGGATAAACGTACGTAGGCGGTGAAAATCAGGAGTGGCCAAAATCTCGCATTACCATGACTTGTAAGTAATAACTTTTTTATTACAAGTAATTACTTTCAAAAGAACTTAAAAGTAAATATTAAAAAGTATTTATAGCATTTATATAACAGTTTATCCAAGTCATAAAAAGGTAAATGTAACTTACTTCTTCTCGTCAATAAAAAAGAAGCAATTTAAAAGTACAATGCCATTAATAAGTGACCAAAATCCATACATGTGTTCAAGTACAGGTCCTTCTACAAAAAGAAAAATATATTTTATAACCTGGGAAATGAAAGGTATCATAAAATACAAATGACTAATTCAACGAAATGCAATTAATTAGTTTTTGATACAGGTACTTTATTTTAAAAAGAGGAAATGAAAATTAATCATTTGAAAAAACCTGCAAAATCTTTCAATTTGCACAGTTTAATTAACATCTGTAAACTGTCATGCTTTAATTAATATTCAAATTAGACATTACTAAATAATGAATACAGTCAAAAGTCGTTAATTCGGACACCCAGAATCCGGAGTGATCTATAATCCGGACCTCAAAGCTACAAACTTTCTGCGCACGCATTGCGTTGACGCATGACTGACGTAAGACTTTTACGGCTGTGAATATGCGCGTGTGCATGTGCGTAATACGTTTATGCTTGCGCCTTTAATGTATAACGGACGGTATAAGCTAAGCTAAAATTATCTAATTCAGTTAATGTTGCAGATTGCGTTGTTCCTGAATCTTCAAATCGGATCCGGCTTATTATTTTTTGTAGACTGTTAGAGCAATTTTATAAAAGTAAGCTTGAACTTTCGATTATGTCAAATAGAATTTCCGATATGTATTTACTATTATGTAAAGGATCTACAAAGCGAAAGTATGTTTAGAAGTCCATTAAACAAAAAGTGGAATTGCTGCAAAAATGGATAAAGGCATATCCTTCGTTTCTCAAACCATTCCGAAATCTGTTTATCAATTTCACGCTGCTCTGCAGCCCGGGGGGGGGCGCCGAAACGCCGCGGCGCGCAATGAATTGGAAGTTAATCTGTCAGCACTATCCTTATCTTCAGGGCAGATGTTTTTATTTTATTTCGCTTCTAATTCCTTACTAAATGTAGTATTTCATCTCGATGTACTCCGTCTTTGATATGATTTAAATCAAATTCCTCGTCATTATAATTCGCTTTCGATAAAGAAGAAAGTGATACAGAGGTTATTGAAAACGAAAAAATTTTGATTGACAAATTAGTCGGTATTCTCGACACAGCAATTATAGGACTTTGACAGCGGAACTTTGTAACTGAAGAAGAAATTATTTCTGTTCATAGAATTAAAGAGAAAGTATTATCACATAAAACAAAGCAACTTAAACAACTTACATTGAAAGAAATTTTTTAATAAAATAAACAAATAAATATTAAGCTTTTTTTTTTTTTTTTGTAAATTTTGATACCCTTTAGATCGTAATTGTTCTTTATTTTGTAAATTGCGGTTTCATATTTTTAATTTTATAATTTCTGCATGCCATCTTACCAGATTTAAACTGATGATCTATAATCCGGAATTGCCGAAGATCCGAAGAGTCCGGATTAACCACTTTTGACTGTATCATCCAGGGTTCTAGATGGTTTGCCGCTGGTATGGAGAAGGTAACTAATTGAGAGTGGTAATGTTTAATATCAAAGTTTATTTAGTTTTCAGGAATACTTCTTATTTTCTGAGATGGTTGCCATAACAAGATTCACTATACTCATCTATTAATTAACAAGATATAACATAATTTATTTAACATGATATAAATATTCATGTATTAAGTATAGAAATATATTTTTTATTTAATGGAAATCATTTTCTCCAAATAAAGAAGGAAAAAAAATAGAGTTCCATTACATCATGCATTGTATCTGCAGCATTTTCTAGTCATGAGGAAAAAAAGAAAAAAAAAAAAAAAAAATACATTGCACAATGGCAAAGAGTAAGCCTTGACAGATGACAGGCTAACAAGCAGTTAAACTGGAATGTTCAATGAAATTTCATTATATATTTATTGAACATTAGAAGAGCATAACTAAAAATAAAGAGATCAGAAAAGAAAAAAAAAAAAAAGGAGCAACTGAAAATCTTTTCATGAGAGGTTAAATTTAAAACATAAATTTCAACATTCAGTTCAACTTGTTGAATGTCTACCATATTTTACCTTAAGTTTATTCTCCAATAATTAAGCAAGTATGTTGCATGTGGAATTTTGTGGCTTTTTCCCATGTTTAACACTGACATAAAGTAGCCTTTGTTTGTAAAAACATTCATGATGGCATTGTTTCTAAAATAAACAGCTTCAAATTCTTTACCTTAAAATATAATCTAATATAACTTCAAAGCAAACAATGTGACATTGCATATTTCTTTGATGCATGTATTTCATTATAAGCAGTGATTAGCTATAGGAAGTTGTTAAATTGGTATATAATTTACAAGCCTCTTTTCTTTTGTTTAGATCTCGAAAATTCTATCTATATAATTAATGCTTTAAACTCATACAGAATTTCTGAAAATAATTTTAAGGATAATTTAATTGCATTTTGTTCTGATTGAGCTAGTGTAACTTTAAGAAGAAAACTGGCAGTTGTAATTAAACTTCAGCAAAAATTTCCTAACATTTACATTAATGAAATGATTCAATTTGGAATATTTATTGATAAATTGCATGCTCTTTACTACCCTCTCCCCAAATCACATGAATTAAATGAGATTTGTAAAGATCTAAGTGTCAAAACATTAAAAATTCATCATGTGTTTGGACCATGATGAGCAACACATAGTTCCTAGATTGCTCTTGCTATACAACGGAACTATCCAGCTATATGGAAAAATTTTACATTGAACATAACTGATTCCTAAATTTGGAATTTTTCAAAGACCTGGTATTAATTACAGTTATCCTATAGGAATTGTCATATCTAATGTTTTTGATTTAAACCTTTAAAAATTACAAAAAAAGTTTTTCTTCAAGCAGAACTATTTTTATTTTTTATTTTTATTAAAAAGTAAAATAATTTGTTAGAATTTGATATTTTATTTTAATACAATACACTGCATATCCCTAGTTAGATACACTAGTAATAATGCATTAATTCAAAATAAAAGTACAAACAGTAGATACTTCTTAACACCTAAATACACGATGTCCCTTATATACAACTTAAGCATTTCGTAAAAGAACAAATTATCTTCATGAACATTTTGTTTGTATGAAAAGTGACTTAACATCACACTTTGCTATTACAGAGTTAGTTATTGCAGAAGAGGTGTGGTTCTGTTTCAGTAAATTCCTTCGGTCAAAAGCAAACCATGAAAACAGCAGGATTTAGGACCGAGGAAATTTTCCCATGTTACATGAAACATTGCTACATCTGTAGGATGGCAGCATCTAGAATGCAGTATCATAAGACACAATGTTGATCATTTTTTAAGTGTATCATTAATGAAGAATGCTGTTAGAATCTTTTATGCAATTTACATCTTCTTAGAAGAAGAGAATGTAATTATTACTTGCAAATGATGAAAGAACACTGAATGTGCTATGAAAAATACTTTAACATTTTCAATGTTACTTTATCATTTTGTTACCATATACACAAATGGTCTGCTAATTAATTAATTAGCATTCATTTGCCAAATTGAAAGTATGCAATTTTAACTATAATAATTGAAAGTATGCAGCAATATTAATAAGCATAACAACTTCCAAGACTCAAATCAAGTGAGCAAGAGAAAAATTTATGTGATATATGTGCGACTATGTAAAATCATTCTGTGCACTTATGGTTTCATTAGGAGAGGGAGTAAGAAAAGGGGCGGGACAAAGAAATATGCATAAAATATAAACATAAAATGATTTAATCATTTGAAAATTACGAGACAAACCATTCGATAACTTAAGAGAATATTTTATTGTAATTCAGTGAGGTAAACATGAAGCCAGAATAAATATAGTTTATACTAAATTCTTATACATTGTTTGGGTAAATACACATCAAGTAATAAACACAAAATCAATATTCTAACCTTTACTTTTAAAACCAGTAGACTTCCATAACTGAGAATCAATGGCAAAAAATTTTGAATGAACAAAATTATCCTGAGTAAAGCAACGAAATGCAGCTCCGAAATTTGTAAATGCAATAAATGCAATCCAACATCGAAGGGTAACTGTCATCCAATGCGGCATCATATTTGCGATTTCAAAAAATCCATTCTCGTTACTTAATCACGTTTTAAAAGAAACCAAATGCCTTATAAACAGATTATTGTATATTTTTCAGTATCAATGTCGGTCTTTACGAAGTACAGTTTAGCATAAAACTGAAGGAAAACAAGAAACACACATGCCTATGGGATAACAGAAACTATAGCAGACATACAAATGAAATGTTAATGCCAATTCTTGAATAGTAATTTTCTACTCTCTCAGCAAAAATTCATTTACAATATATTGAAACGCATTCGATACATAAAATTCAGTCATTACTCTTTTTTAAAAAATTAATTTAAATTTATAGTATAGATTTTTTAAGCTTGTTTCAAACGCTTTAATATTTTTTTTGGGGGGGAGGGGGGGTAATCGGTTCCTTTACTCTAATTTCAATTTTTTTTCTTTCATTTTACAAAATATTATAACATTTACAGCTGAAAATGTTTTTACTACAATTTATGACTGATGAATTTCTTTATGATTATTTCCATAAATAGCATTCTCAAATCTCAAAAGTAAAACATTTCAAACAAGCACTACGTTGAAATGAACTAAGTTGAAAACAGCGAAAAATGTTTGTAGAATAAGACATAACACTAATTTAGTAAATTTGGCATTTAATAGCGAAATGGTTAATTTAGGTATTTCATCAATAAAAAAATTTATGATACTCAGTTAAACGCTTCATAAATATCTGTATGCATTAAGGAGTGTTGACCCGCCCGATGGCGGACCGACATATGGATTTTTAAACTGACGGAAAATATGTCAGGAATAATAATAATAAAAAAATAGTGTATTATCCTGTGATTTTTAAAATTCTGCTGTAAACTATTATTTTAGAAATAAATTTAATATTTTTCAACTGAATTTTGATTACCCGAATTCTAAATAACCTGTAATTATTCTCATACATAAATATTTTATAATTTTCCAAAGAATAAAATCATATATTAGTGTCTGAATCTTATAAAAGCATCTCTTTTAAAAATGTGGATTTTATTTCCTTTTGCAAAGTGTTGTTTATTATTAAATTAAAATTAATTCTAAGCTTCATAATAAGTATTCTACATTTATAATTTTTTTTTTTTTTTTTTTTTTTTTTTACGTTCCTGTCTTTGGAAACATTTTTGGTGATTCTGCAAGAATAGTTAATTGAAAATAATGAAGATGAGATCATTTGTGAAACAGTTTTTTTAGACCTTGGAAGTAAATTCACATTTATTATATTTATTTTGAATTAATTTATTCAATTCTATTAGATTTATTAGCTTCAATTTATAAATATCTTGGATGCTATTACAAGTTAATTAAATCTCTTTTAGATACATAGAATTATTTATTTTTTATTATGTTGTTGCTTGTTATCAAAATGCTTATTAATTCTAGGCTTCAAAATACATACTTTATATTTAGAATTTTATTATTATGCATCTATTTGTTTGTTTGCTTATATATTATTATTATGTATATGTTTGTTTATTATGTATATATTATATATTTGTTACTGGAAAAGCCTTAAATGACGCCTTGTTCAAGAACTGTTATTGGAATTAAATAAAAATGATATTATCTGCCTTTTAAATATATTTCTTGAATTATAAACCTTGAAAAATAATTTTGCTTTAGACTTTCTAAGTAAGTTATCGTTCAACATATTTATTTAATGATTTTGTAATTTATTATGTTTATTCGCGTAAATTTTTGAAGAAAGTAGAGAACGTCATTTTAAAATATGTCGTCAATTTTATTTCGATTGGTTACACTGCTTTTTGCCGTACGAATATGTCATAAGAAATAATACTAAAAAGTAATTGCTATTTTGTTGCATTTATAGGCATCTGCGTATAATACATATTTCATATTTTTTGGAATAAGTATGGAGTGAAAAGAATTCATGCATGCATGTGTGTGTACACATACATACGTACATGCACATATACCTACATAATTTCTGAACGCTGTCACGATAACAGAAAAGTACGACTTAATTTTAAAAGGCAGACGATAATTCCTGTGATGTATTGTTACTGGCAAGACAGTAATTTCGATTTGCACAAATAGATAGCGTTATGTTCGTTTTGTTATTCTTCTATCAATCTCATCATTCTTTCTCTTTTGGATTTGGAAGCCGACAATTTTACGTTGCTATAGAAACCAAGGAGGTTAGAATTCTAACCTTCCTTCATAGAAACATATTCCGTGTATATTCCTTTACAATTGTTAGCATACGGTTAGTTTTAACATGGTGTGCAAGAAATAAACATTTTCGGCATATTTTACTTTTTTATTTTCACGAAGGCAAAAAAGCGGCTGAGGCTTACAAAAAGATATGTGAAGTTTATGGTGTTGATTGCTTAACAGAATGCATGTGTCAGAAATGGTTTAAAAGGTTTCTCTTTGCAGATTTTTCACTTGAAGATGACCAACGTTCTGGCTCTTCTGAAGTTGATGATGACAAAATTAAAACCATAATTAAATCGAATCATTATATAACTGTCCGAGATATTGCAAAATGGTTAAATGAATCACCCACGACAGTTGAAAATCACATAAGATTCTTGAACTTGTTAAGAAACTCGATATTTTGTTCCTACTTAAACTGAAAGGAATACACTTAAATAAGAGCTAGCACAATATTTGCGCTACTCAGTTCAAACGTGTTGCAATCAACATTTTTTTAAATGAATTATTAAATTATTATTAAATAATGATGAAATTATTAAATGATGATGAAAAATGGATCGTCTACAATAACATTAATAAACAAAATTATGGCCCAAGCATAATGGATCAGCACAAATCATACTGTAAGCTAAATTGCATCAGAAAAAGATCATATTGTCAACTTGGTGGGATTACAAAGGTTTGTGCATTTTGAGCTGCTTCCAAGCAACCAAACGATCAACTCAGATGTTTATTGCAAAACAACTTATGAAATTGGAAGGAACAGCCAAAGAGAAAAGACCAGAATTTGCAAATCGCAACCCACCACAATAATGCGAGGCCTCACTCATCTTTTGCAACACTTATGAAATTATTGGAGTTTGGTTGAGTGATATCGCATCTTCCATATAGCCCCGACCTTGCACCACCGGATAATCATTTATTTCGAAGTTTACAAAGCTTTTCAAATGATAAAAATTTCAGTAACAACGATCATCAATAAATCGCACTTGGTTGAGTTTTTGACTGTTCTTTTACAAGGGTTTTTTTTAATTTTTTTTTCAAAAACTGAATCATAAAGTTACCAGAAAAATGCAAAAGGTCATCGAACAGAATGGAAGTTATTTGACTCTGTTCATTTTTTGTGTAGGAAAAATTGAGTTGGTACTTTTCCGTTTCGTCGGCGCAAATCTAGCCAAGCAGACTTTGTTGGCGACATACAGCATACAGTATACACATAAAAAATTTTAACAAATGGTTAGTTCTAAGAATTTTTTATTTTTAAGGCATAAACATTTTAATATGGTTTAAAATTTTGTAAAGAGCCAATAAATAAAGATAATAAATTTGTAAAAAGACATTACTTTAAAAATTTACTATGCTTTCATGGTTCAACATCCTGATTCGCCGGTTCGTATCACGTGACCCCAAGTGATTTTATCTCACGTAAACTACGCTACAAAAATCTAATTCTCTCATCAGAACCGTAGCTAGGGTTTTTAGCGCCCGGAGGCAGCTGAAGATTTTGCGCCCCTTCTATGTGCCAAGAATAGGAAATATTTCATTCTAAGATGTCATAGTATTAAACTGGCGCCCCCTAGATACCGCGAGCGGGGACAGATGTCCCCCCTTGCCCCACCCTAGCTACGCCCCTGTCTCTCAGCAATTATCTACATTAGTTTTAAGTTAAATCTTAATTTGGAATACAAGTTTAAATGCAAGAATTATTTCAATTGGTACAAATAGCTTTCTCAGAAATTATGTAAAACCGTAGTGCTTTATTTCGCTAGGGCATTCTCATTACAATTGATGAATTTAACCCTTGATTTTGCCTTTTCTATATTTTCGCCTTCGGGTGAGCGGTGTGATTGCATCCTAATTGACTTAATTATCGCGAATGGTCTTAGGGCATAAAATTTAATTATCTTCGTAAACATTCTATGTAAATGCCAGTATTGAAAGAAACAATCAATCTGGTAAGAAATGTCTGCGACTTGTTTTGAAAATGAGGCGTAAAGGTTACCAGCGAAGATATTCCGTTTATTCCGTATTCTTCGCTCTTAAAACACACAAAATTCAATTCAGCAGCAATATATCACAAAATATTTTAAAACAGCATATCTTTAGAATCTCCCATACACAGTCTTGCGCGCTGGAGATAATTTTTTTTTTTCGCACAGTGTTGCCATTGCTCGCTTTGAAATCGTTCACTTTGTTAATAAAAAATTTGTTAAAATTTTACAAAATTTTAAATAGATAATAAATTCGAAATTCAAATTTCGGGCTTCTAAGTGCCCACGTTCGCTTGGAGGACTACGTTTCTTAAAATTTGATGGTTCTAGGTACTGTTGTTTCTTCACAATGAGAGAAACATTCAGGTATTCATTCAGATTCTTCATTATTTAGTTTCTTTAAATATAATACGTGGCGATACTATTTGGTGGCAATAGTTCGAAAAGTGAATCGACGTAAAATGCCGTTTTGAAATTAATACCCCTTGTAACGCCTTTCGAGCTAAATATATTTGAAGTGTGTGTTTCAACATTTAACGTATTAACTGAAATTTTTTATTACCGCAGATGGTAACCAGCCAGTAATGACATTCTGATATTTAACACACGAATAAAGTCTTGTCTAGTTGTTGCAACCACGCATAATTATAATTTATGTGTTTTAGAAAATTGGTAAGTTATTAAAATAAAGGCTGGCCACTATTTTATTAGTATGGCATATTACGAATAACATGAGCTATTACAATATTTGTGAAATGTAAATTTTTCCTTATCTCGCACAGTCTTGAGAATCATATCAGCATTGCTCCAGTCTCCATCATCCATTTCAGTACACATTTCTGCCAGTTATCATCTGCAATTCTTTCTTTCCTCTTCCCCCTTTGCTAGTGTCCATACAATGAAATTACACATCATTTGTAATCATGAGCATATTTTAAAATTCTCACACAAATAAGAAGATGAATTTAAATACAATAAAATTAATTAGTTAGAGGATCATATTTACTTTATATTGATGCTTGAAGAATTGTATGTGGTAGTATCAGTGAAACTCATATCTACTGGATATCGCAATATCGAAATTACAGATATTAGTTACTCAAGTACTACTCTTTGATGCAAAGCCATGCTAAGGGTGTAGAAGTAGAGACAATCAAAATTATATAAAAAACAAACAAACAAAGAAAAATCTGAAAGGTTTCAGATTTTAACGGTTGCCCAAAAGGGTTTTATTTTTTCTACTTTTTTGTTGATGTTGTTGCACTCACTCCTGCTAACCCGTTTCTTTTTGTCTTTTTAGCTTTATTAAAAACTGTATCATTTTCTTTGCACTTACGCCATATACAATTCAACAGCAGAATTACAAAAATTTTAAAAGCAGCATATGTTTAGAGTTCCCGATTACCGTATTTGACGGCATATAAGACGCACTTTTTTTCCTAAATTTGGTCTCAAAAAAGTTACCTGCGTCTTATATGTGAAGGATACAGTCTTATACGTGAAGGTAATTGCATTCAATAATTGTTTATTTGGCTTTTACGAAACGTGAGAACTAAAAAAAACCACGCTATTGAAACTTTTTTTCCTTGTGTATGGCCGTCTAAATAAGGGTGCGTCTTATATGCTGTCAAATACGGTAAGTGTTTTGTGTTGGCATAAATTTTTCTGTTTTCTTTCCAGTCTTTTCTCAGTTTTTTTTCCAGTCTTTTCTCAGTTTATCACATCAATATACAGTTTTCTTACTAAGATGGCTTGAAAAACTTTTTTTTTTGTTTTGTTTTTATTATTAACGTTTTCGAGTTAAATTTATTTATTAAATATTATATCACTTACGCCACATAAAATTCAGTTGAATAGCAAAATGACAAAATTAAAAAAGTGTATCTTTAGAATTTCCGCTACATAGTCTCGAGCGCTGGAGATTAAAATGTTTTAATCCGTACAGTGTTGCCACTGCTGGTTTTCAAGTTGCTGAGTTTGTTAAAAGTTCATTAAAGTTTTGCAAAACATGAAACATAAAATTCGAGGTTCAAAATTCGGCCTTCATGTGCCCATCTTACGCTATTCAAAATTGGATGGCTCTAGGTACTGTCGTTTTTTCATAGCGCGAGAAACATGCATACATTTATGCCAATTATTCATCATTTAATTTCTTTAAAAGTGATACAGGCCGAATTCGAAAAGTGATTTGGACATTTCACAGATTTCCTTTTCAGACAGAAAATGATACACGCCGCTAAATCCTGCTTTGGGACTAATAGCCCATTCGGGTTAACGCCGCTTTGTGCTAATAGATTAAATATTGCAGTGGAAGTTCGATAATCCTGCAGCCAATGATCAGGCATAGCCGATAATCTGACAGAACTTTCACAATATGCTTGCCGTAAGATTATTCTACAGCATTTCATTTGGCAATGTTCGAAAATTCTTGCAAATTGGGGGAAAAAAAAAATTAATCACTTGTGCATCATTTAAGTGACAATATCATAGTTCCAAATGTATTGAATCCATAAGTAGCAAAACAAATGCAGCGAGGCAAGAATAAGAATACTATTTAACAAAGATCACTTAACATAAAGCTTGTGGAGCTATTACAATATTTGTGAAATGTCAATTTTTCCTTATCTCGCACATTCTTGAGAATCATATCAGCATTGCTCCAGTCTCCATCAACCATTTCAGTACGCATTTCTGCAAGTTATCATCTACAATTCCCCCTTTCCTTCTTCGTATTCCTAAGCTCTGAGGAGAAAACCTGTTAGAATTTTTCTTTCTTTTCGTTCCCTTTCGCCGCTCTTTACCATTCTTTTTTCTCCTCCCAAAAAAGGCTAAAAGCCCCCTTTTAAAACTCCCGACTTAATTAAAAGCTATCTTCTAATGCAAACGCGCTTCATATAATCTTAATAGGTCAAATCTATCACCTCTCAGTTTTTCGGACCAATTAAAGCTACGCAGCAAGTAAAATTATGCACTGCAATTTTTCCTTGTTTCACCCAATGAAGCCGGATAACGGATTTATCTCACTTTCGCGTCGTGGGAAATCTTTATACTTGACAGAAAGTGTCTGAAAAAAATTATAGCCTAGTAGACAGTCTGTCTACCTTTTGTTTCATTTACAAAGTCCAAGAGCTATTTAAACTCTAAAATGGCGTGATGCTTCAAATCGCGCCTTTTTTCAAAGCTACCGTTATCGCTGACCTTCCTACAACGAATTTGTTTAGTACATTTTCTATTTCCCCTAAATTTTAGTTCTTCTTGCTATTTTGACAATCAGCGCAAAGAAACCTTTTCTTTCAAAGCAATAATGTCCTTCCTCAAACATCTCCTGCGGTTTGCTTTACTCATTAAGGTAGCAGCAGGCATTTTGTCTTTCTCTGTAGCAGATGCAAAAGGCATACGGATCTTTTATTTACAATATAATTGTTAATTATCCGTACGCCGTTAGGATCCGTACGTTGGGCTCCTTTGTTAAACAATTTTACCGGCGCCCGCATCTTACCGCTCATTCCCCAAGTTTTTTCGACATTCTTGTGAAGGAATTGAACAGCAGTTAGAATTAGCCCATATAACTCTACATAGCACTTTTGTTGTACTGTGAAAGTGATAAAAATATTTATGTGGACAAAATTTCACAATTTTTGAGACTTAGCTTTTGAAACTGTCAGCAAGTTTCTGTTTGACATAAAAGTTTTTGTTTTGAAGTCAATGAACAATCTTACGGAATTTAACGGAAAAAGAAAATCCTTATCTTATACTAGATAAGAATGTAATAAAGCTGCTGCACTGTGAAATACACGAATATTTTATCTAACCTTTAACTGTACACGCTCACATAAGACAAGTACAATTAATAAAATTACCTGGATCAATAGACATATTTATAACTTTGTAAAGTGAAAAATTACAAAATAATAATGCGTAGGAATTGTTAAAATTAAAAATTAATTTTTGAAAGCACTCAACTGATGTTTGTAAACAATCCATTACCTGAATTTTTTCAGATAGCCTATCTCTTGACAGAGTACTCAATAACATTCTCTTGATGCTGACTGTGATATGAGGAGAGGAGGATTATGTCAATCCAAGGCGAATAGTCAAAATAAAAATTTGTCTTATCTCCAAAATTGATAAATATTTGCTGTGGTTGGAAGATTTCAAGTTTCGAATTATTATCCTGAACTCTCTGTACGTAAAATATTGCATATTATAATGTTATTAAAATCAGCGCTTAGTTTCTAAAATTAGCAGTACAAAAATGAGTGAATAAAGTAACTAACAAAATAGTAAAATATTTAGTAACAAAAATAATAAACTAATAAGGAAAATAATAGTCAACTAATTAATTAATTAAAATTCAATGAAATGTAAAGCGATAAATAAAAATTCAATAAATTATTAAATTAATGGTAAATAGTTAAATAATATAATAAAATACTGGGCCTTGTCTTATTTGGGTCATTAGCTAGTATTACAATTTCACTTAAAAACTAGGAAATAGCTCAGCCAGGCTCCAGCTGATTTAAGCCCTGAATATACAGTATAATGCATTCCTTCAAGGGGTGATAGAAACAAAGACCATCTTCTTCCCAGCACAACAATTAAAAAAGTTGAAACAGTTAACGATCACTAATGAGAATAGATAGAATGCTGTAACAAAACACGGAGGAAATTTTAAAGCAGTGTGTGAACATATGAAAGTAATCAGAGAAGAACGCAACATTTTTCTGATCACACTCTTGCAAATATAATTCCAGTTGTCAAGCAGAATGTGACAGAGAAAAAAGAATCTCATTAATTTGAGGGTTAGTTGAGAGCAAAGTAGCAAGTGCTGATTTTCGTTTGGTTGCATCATTCCAAAAAGTCCGCAGGTACTCTTTTCCGCTGAAAGACATTAAGGGTTGTTCCCACTGATGTTTATCTGAGCTAACGAACACAACTAACGTAGTCGACCCATCTCCAAAACGAGTTTTTTCCCATAGGGCAGCAAGTTTAAAAATCTGAACTGCTGGCACAGCGGAGCTAGTCGACACATGGAATCGACTAAACCACAGTGGGAACGGTGCTTTAGTGTTTTAAAGAAAAATTTCCCCAATTTCATAAAGCTGTTGCACTTCCAGGAGAAATAAGTCTTTGACAGGTGGGTGAGGGCTTTTTTTTCCTAAAAATGTCAACATCCATTCAAGGGTTTGTTTCCCAGAAAAGGAGAGGCAAGTATTCAGAAATTAGGATCGATTTTTAATTTTATTATTGAATTAAAATTTTTGAGATCAAAAGAATTTTCTGTTAAAAATTATGGCTCGGTTACATGAAAATAGTACCGGATCCCCTCTGATTTAGGAATCCGGTGCTCTCGTACCAGAGGAACATTCCTAAAACATATGGAATTTTTTATGCAATTATATTACACAATTTATTTTAGAACTACTAAAAAAGGATTGTAGAGACATTAGGATTTTTTTTTTTTTTTGGAAGCAGGCAAGGTGAAAAATTAGCAACCACAAGATGAAAAATTAACCTTCGCCGGGAATCGAACCACGGACCTCTGGAATGTCGGTCCAGCGTGCAGAACCACTGCACCACGAAAGCACGCTAGGAAAGCGGGAGATATACCTTATAGGATGGATATAAATGCCACATCTCCACTTGGCTTCTAGAACTAGTAATTAATGTACCAAAGTGCGTTTTGGGCTTGTAATTACTAAAAACGTTCATTACAAATAAGGAGGGGAGGGTATGTATAATATATTGCATTTGCAATCCGTGATAAAATTTATGAATTATGAATCAGAAATAACATTTATGAAAATAATTAATTAATTAATTAATTAAAAAAATAAATCACATTTTTTCCACAAAATGGTAAGAAGCCGTTGTTTTGTAAGTGAGAGGATCTATTAAATTTAGTTTGTTTACCAAATTTTTCATAAAATGAATTGTAGTACTCTGGAATTTGTAAAAGATTCTGAATTTAAATGTAATATTCAGTAAGATGAATGTTAACATTTAAAAACTTCAGTGACATTTCCCTAAGACGACCATCCCGAGGTACCAGAAGGTTTTGGTCTTCTTTGACGGTGGTCTCACTAAAAACAGAGGTTTTTTAATTATGAATTGAATTATTTTCTCAGAAATGCTGGTCACTTTCTGAGCTAATCATAGCCGTCAGTGTACGCCAACAAGGCAAAACACTAAACCTCGTTTGAGTTAACCAAATTTGCACAACAGCTCAATGAACTGCAAGTATGGAGGTCGCCCACGACAAGTATCATATCATCTGGATCAGAGCGGTTAATGTTTGGTTTTCTATAACATTTGAAAAGACAACGGATTTATCTCAGCAGGTTAGTTCATTTAAACTCTTTGTTATAACATATCCAAAACAACGAGTGTAGTAGACTGTTCATATTGTGCAATATACAGATCATATTTCCTTGTCGGAACGTATTCGATAGGAACAGATGTATATTGAGCATCTTTGGAAGATACAATTATGCACGTATGTTTTATATAAATAAATTAAACATACTTACATAAAGTAAGTAAGTTACATAATAAAAACATACTTACATAAAGTAAGTATGTTTTTATTTCGATACTCGTAGTTCAGTGTTTAGTACTGCAGGAGGCGTAACAAATGTACAATACCCTCTCCTGGAATGGAACCCTGGACATAGGAAATACGTGTCTAGTGTGCTTCCAGTTACACCACGAAGGCATGTCAAAAGGAAGGAGAAAATACCCTATAGTATCTACCAAAAATATCCGAAGCATCAAATGTTGACAAAATGTGAGCCAGGTCCGCCAGTGATTAGAATATGCTGCCTTGTAATTTATTCTAAAAGAGTATTTCTCAAACGTTTCTTAAGTGGGGACTACTTCTACAGATTACAATGTTTTGTGAATAACTTTACTCTTTTTTCCTTTGAAAGCAATTTTTTTAGCATTTGTTATTACCAGCACACTTATATTTTTAAAATGGTATTAATTAAAATTCATTTGATTTTCTATTGGTATCAGAAGAAAATTGATATTCATTTTTAATAATTCAAGATAATTAGAATTTGTCTAATTTTTATCTTATTAACTAACAATTAAATAAATATTAGTACTCCATTAATATGCCTGCCGATTCTTGCACATCTCATTCGTGCTTAGAACTTTCGTGCTGGTTATGTTCGAGACTGGAACATGTATCAAGTCGATTTCTACGCTTTGTTTTTACTTGAGTTAGTGTTAAAACGCCCCTTTTTCACACATATATGCAAAAACTGAATTATAATGTTTAAAACACTTCTATACGGTTCACTACGTTCCGTTTTCACTACTAATGAGGTCCATAAGTTAACCATTCTTTCTGCCAGGAATTTCATTTCAAATCTAGGGAGATTCTAGTGTTCAATTCTCATGTTCTACACTCCTGTCTGAATTTATCTTTACAACTCGAAAATAATGGTATCCCATGAAATATCCAATCTATACAATCTATGTTTGCAGGGAATGTATGAAAGATACATCTAATTAGCATCATCCAATCAAAAGTGATCAAACAGTATCTGGATATGCAAATCAAAGAGTTGCGTCTATTGCTCGGCAAATGCTTTTCTCAATGTAAATATGAGTTGAAATATAGCTTTTGATTTCAGCGTGTGAGATCTCAAAACAGTTTGTTATGGCTTTGAATTATCATTTGGAAGAATCTGTGACGGGATGAATCATCGGCCGTTTAGAAGCACGGCAAACAATCATGGAAGCAGTGACATGTGTGAATACTTCAAGACAGACAATCTGTAAGTTATGAAACAATTTCAGAACTCTGAAACTGCTGTAAGGAGGTCTGAAGTTCAACTGCGTCATACTCTGAATATTGATGAAGTTTATGACATCCAGCAACTCCTTCGATTTGCCGTGCAGATCGAGAAGTATAAGCCAAGATTCACTGTGTATCAATGTTACAACTGCCAAAAAATTGGACATTCATCTGATAACTGCAAACTTCCCCCCCAAGTGTGTGAAATGTGCTAAAAACCACATCTCTGCGGAGTGTGATCGTAAAAAGACTGACGAACCTACCTGCAGCAACTGCTCAAAAAACCACGTTAGTTCCTATCGTGGTTGCGAGTACTTTCGGAAATTTACGAAAAATCCTCATCCTTCACGTACAAGACCAGGCGTGAGTTATGCTGACGCGGCTAAATCCCAAATTCCCCCTGTGCCTCTAACTCCTAAAGAAACTGATGATACCCAGCCTCAACTGATTCAAGACATCGGTTACCCTGAGAAAGAAAGTGATTTTAAATCTATATTGGACCTTATGAACATTTTCAAACAGATACAAGAAATTTTCAGTAACGACTGCATTAGAAAGTTTGTTGCAGCTTTCAAAGAAAATCATCACCACCTTCAAGCAGCCCCTAGCAACCCCGAAAAACTACTAATTCTGATGAACATCTTTCAACTAGCAAGCGACTAAATTTTTCACCGTACAACTCTTTTTATCCAGGATCATGAAGCCTTATTGCAGCGTTAGCGCCGATAAGTTAAGCAGCAGGCAGCAGGGACAGGACTTGGGTGGGTGACCACCTGAGAACTCTCCCGTGCTCCGCCCACCTCGTTCTCTATTCGTCCTTACGGGAGCACCGCGGCTACTGGCTGGCGGATAACTTTTCCTCCGCGACTTATTCCAGAAAGCATTTTCAGCTATGCATTATTGTCTGGGCATGTTATTTGTCCCTACCCATGCTAATCTTGTTTCTTTTATCATACACTGTTCTCTCTTTTAGGAACTACCTATGCTATGGTAAATCAGAAGCTCGAAAATCGCCATCACATGTTATTCTGGGATAGCGCAACCGCGCGGGGGCCCGTTTATTGCGAACTGCGTTCGCCTGAGTCGTCTGAACAAGGTCGTAAGCAAACAACAGCTGTTTCTCAGGACAATAACCCTCCCCCCCCTCGTAACAGGAAGTCTATTGCTCGGCAGTTAAGTTCAGTGCCAATGGAACTGTTGTATCACGGTAAACTGCATACAAAAGGCTTAAAGAAAAAGGTCTTTATGCCAGAAAAGCCAAAGATATGTGTTTCACTGTCTTCACAACAAAAGAGGGATTGTTTTAATTGATGCAAAGAATATCAGAACTGGAGTAAATACCAATGGTCCCATGTTCTTCTTATTGCTGAATTGGGGTTTAAACATCTGATTTTACCAGTCTACACTTGGAGGGAGTAAGAAACGCGAAATCTCCTTCCGAACATTTATGGAACATGACAGTTTCGATAATGCAGCTGTTATGGTATGGAGAGGAAAATGACCGATAGATATAAGGTCCTACAGGTAAAATCTCATGATCTTAACTCGCTAGAGAACTTATGGAACTACCTTGGGAAAGCAGTTGCACGGAGGTATCATTCTCTTAGAGGTGTAAGTGCTCTGAAGACCACACTGCTGGAGCAGTGGAACTTAATTCCCCAAACAGTGGTTAAGAACATTAAACGCGAGCATGAAAACATATATATGATATGTGTGTACAAGTCTGAGGAGATCACATTTAATATTGAATTTATAAGCGTCAACTTTTCTAGAGTTATTCTTTTTTAGAACCAAATTCTTGTGATATATTATTATCATTTTTATTGTTTCATGCTACAGTTTTATATCATATGTAGTGCTCTTAAATTTTTCTTTCGTATTCACGTGTTATGATGCGTATCATTCGCTACAAATTCATGAAGTTATAATTTATAATTTCTGAGAAATCCGCGATTTCATGCATGTAAAATAATTTTAGATATAAGTGTATTTCATTCAGTGTCAGTTTGTTATTTTCAGTATCGCAATTAAAAGATCGCGAACCCATAAAAATTCATTGTACTCACCACTTAAAAAATAAATTTCAAATTGTGACATCAGACTTACGAAATGCAAACATATGTCCATTGCATAATTCTTTCCCAGTAACGATTATATTTTCTACTGAAAAAGATTCTAAGGTGAGAAATAATAAACAACCCACAAACCAAGTTTCCTCTCAAGCCCCTTTATATTCTAAGGGGCCCTGAGAACAGTAAAAAAATTACCTTGTAGATAGAAAATTAATTCATTTTGTTTTGTGAGTGCATCTGGAAGACAGTCATTGTTCTTAGGCACATGTCATCGCAAGAAATTATGTATTAATTATTACATAATTAATACATAATTCATAATTATAATTAATACATATTCGTCAGTTTCGTTTAGAAATCTCAGGACGTTTTGAAAATCTAGCAGGACCCAAAGACAGCTTTTAAAGACCACTTATAATCCGCCAACCACAGATTGAAAAATACTGCTATAAATTATAGTTTCTCAAAGTGGGTATTCGACAGCATCGCTCACCAATGGGCTTTGAGGAGCCTTATGGAGTGTACATTACAGAAAACCCAGAAAAACAGCACAGAGTCATTGAGAAGCAAGTGGGAAATAAAAACATATTTGCCAAATTTGGTTACTCAGAAACTTCTGGATTTTGGAAATAGTATAATCATCACAAGAATTAAGCCAAATATGTTAGTCGATTGTTCACGCAAACAGTTTCAAATTTTAAGTAGTTTCACTCTTTCCTTCCCCTTGCAATGGATTGGAGGTTTAAAAATTATCAGTTTTATATTCTAAAACGTGATCACGAAATCCATACTTACAGTGATATCTAGTACGCTTAAGTACCGGGTTCATATAAAATATACCAGCTCACCTGCTGTGATAGGATCCTGTGCGTGTTTAGCAGATTTATTTATTTCCTACTGCTATTTTTTTCTATATTCCTTTCAATTAATTTAATGCAATGTAAATACAATAAATGCCTATAAGGTTTTAGTTTCTTTTAGCCAGATGGACTGATTAAACACACATCATTGCTGCAAGGGAAGAAGGCATTGAGCAAAATAAACCTCGCAAAGGGGCCAATGGACAAAAAAAAAGATTGGGAAATTATGCTTATTTAGTACAATAATCATTAACGTGATTAAACTAATCACTTTGATATGCGATTTCTGTGATAGATGATACATTTATTTTTAATTAATTTTATCTTTAATTAAATTAAATTTACTTAGATTTCAATGATAATATCTTATGCTACAACGGAAGCTTCAGCCTCTTGTAAATCGAATGTATTCCTTCTATCTGATTGGTTCGAATTACTCATAAGTAAATTAGAAACTAAATTAATGTTAATGCATTATTTTTCATGTCAACCATCATTTTTCGTGTTGATGTTCAATGAAAGAGTTGAGATTAAGCATGTTTTAATCACACATCTTTAAAAATAGAAAAAAAGGGGGAATGTTTAAAAAAGATTTTATTTATCTGGTAAGCAAATTAATAACTGCACAACCATATCTTAGAACGAAGAATAAAAGAAAACAAAACGCTGGAGAACGATAACGTCATAAATTACATTAAGAATGGTAAAGCCAGTTTTTGTGATAAAAAGACTTATTTTTTTTTATCAGTAACGTTGCAACGTTGTTTATCAGCAACGTTTATGTTTTGGTTGGTCGTTGCATGCAAAATTATTGACAAAAATATATTCTTTTGTTTTCAGTGTCAAATAATACATTAAATTCGTCCTCTCATTGTGAAAGAAATAGTAATGAATCTACTTCAAGCCATACAGAATTCACTGATGGAAGATTGTTTTCAGCTGAAGAGTAAGTTTTTCGAATTTTATTGCGTTTGTTAACATATAATAAAAGGATAGTATATAACTTTATATAATATAGTGTAGAATATTACGTAATATATAGGGTGTTCACAAATTTTTTTAACCATTTTGATTTTCAATAATTGAATTTAAATATTAATTTTAAAATACGAACGTGACTGGCATCAAATTGGAGAAAGGTTTAATTATCATCTGCAGCATTAAAAATATTCTTTTCTTTAAAATATCGCTGGAAAATAAACAATGGATCGAAGGCTATATTTTTGCGCTGTCCGAAGAGATATACTGTTATTAAATTATTAAAAAAACATGTTAAAACATGGTTTTAATATTTCTACACGTAAAATAAGTGCCATAATTAATATGGAAAGAAAAAAAGGTCAATGTTTACACCTGCTGCACGCATTAACTGGGAGCTCTTTTATTTGGTGACGCCGCACTGAAGATGAAATTCAGCGAGAATTCGAATGAAATTTTAGCTAACTGCACGATCTACTTTTCACTTTTGCGAAAGTTTTCATATCACATTTCTGCAAAGCCCATAGTGGCATAGTGGGAAATGAAACAGCGGTTTCTCTTGCTAGTTCAGTTACTAACCCAACAAGTGAAATTTTCAAGATTCTATGGCCAAAATCTTTCTTGAGAAAAAAATTGAAGAACTGAGAAGTAAAAATCACAAGAAGAGTGGGACCATTCTTAACAACGCAAACGTCTTCATAAAATAATCCGGAAAGTAAAAAATGCTATCAAATTCCAATAATCCGTAGAATCAAGACTATCTTACAGGACACGGCCTCTTCACCCTATATTTTAAGCCAGAAACATTTCCAATATAGGGATAGGCATTTGGGGGAATAGATTCAATATGACAAAAGATCACAACGGCAGAAATCCACCAACAAATACGCAAGCATTCAAAAAATATATCATAAAAGCAAAGTAACCAAAAAACAAAAACAAAATATACAAAGTAATTCAATACCCTCGTGTACAATCTGCACAGGTAAGTCACAAAATATACAAAGTAATTCAATACCCTCAGAGCATGGGTACAGACTGCACGGGTAAGTCACAAAGAAGACAGCAATATAACGAAACAAATATTTCAAATTAACAAATATGTGATTAAATTATATACAAATGATTAACATGTTTTGTTTTGTTTTATTAACATGATTAACATGTATACAAAATTAAAGTTTCAGTGAAATGATGGGTGCGGCTGGACTCCTGCACTCGGATGTTGTGCTCCATAGGCTCCTGGTGTTTCGCGGGATGGCGCCTTGGAATCGGGTGCGCGCTAGTGCGCGGGCCTGGCGCTCAGCTCTCTTGGGCTCCCTGATCAGTGTCGTTTCTAACATTAGCTAGACTCAGCGATACTTCAATCACCAATGGTACTACAGGGGTGGTGGCCAGCTTCATGTTCTAATGTGATGTTACATTTCTGCATTACATTTATACGGAAAAGGCTTACTTTAATGGTGCAGTTTTATTCGAATACTAGTAGCAAAATAATAATTGTGAAATCAAATTTAAGACTGCTTTTTACCGAAACTACGTGAACACAATTTAGAAATTAGAAAATTAGAAATATATAATTAGAAGGGTAGTACTTTCAGATCACCTTCCGAAATAGAGCAGGAGCAACCAAATGTTCTTATGTCTGATAAATAGATTTTTTTTTTGGGGGGGGGTCATATGCTTTCAATAAAATAAAATAAAATAAAAATAGATAAATAAGTTAACAAATTTTCAAAATTAACCCATTTTCTCATGATCTGGAACTCTAACGTCAATTTTTCGTTTCGTTGGCTTTTACCAGGATGTAAATGAAATAAGAGTATTTAAGACAGAATTCTCGAAAGCTTAGACAGATAGCTTTTGAAGAATATTTCTTATGCAGGTGAGTGCATAGTACATTTAAGAGCGCATAGTTACTAATATGAAATTTACCACTCTAAATGTGTAGAAATGAAAATTAGAAAAGTTCATTTTTAATAAAATGTGCATTGGCTATTATTATCGAACATCTTTTTCATATAGACTGCAATAAAAAATGCTGGCTTCCGTTGTTTACATATATGGTAATGCTCATATTTGATCCAACTTCGCACTGAAAACTTTCACAAGAAATCCACGATGCTTTGATTATTTTGTACAGGAAATCGCGTGGCAAAACATTTTCAACCAACTTGATTAAAGCGTGGCAAAGTACACGTGAAAAGAGAGAAATATTACTGGTAGCTCATTGATCCCTTCTAGAAGCCAGGCCTTAGGTGGTGATACAGATGTGCACTTACGAAATATGATAACCGGTGTTAGTGAGTTGCGCACTTAGTAATTTTATTCAATTCTTGTTAGGCTGTTTGCATTTTATTCTGCAGCATCTAATTAATTTAAACTTTAAGTTCACTTTTCTATTAGCTGATATCCCCTAAACTTCAGAGATTTAAACTGTAAATACTAGTTATGTATTTGTTCAGCTTAAAGGTTTAAATAAAAAGGTTATTTGAACCTTCTTAGGACTCAACTGTTATTTACATAGACGGGGCGATAATTCGCCTGTCTATCTTATACTAGGGATTAAAAACTAATTACAGAATGAAACCCTACATGCTGACTTCCTTTATTAGGAGCTTCACTTACTTGCACCGCTTGTTGCTAAGCCACTAAAATAAAACTTGTTAATTTATTTAAGTTTTTAAAATTTTCATTGATTTAGTTAAGGATATTCTGAAACAGCCCTTTTTTCTAATAGAAGCTTTCAAATGAAACAAAATAAACACGATGAAGCAACTAAGTAAGAATCGTCATAACATGAGTAAATTTTAAGGTCAGGCGTTTCGAATATTAGATAGAATCTCCTTCTGCTGCAATGAAGATGATGGAAAAGCAACGAATGGCCTGCATGAGAATAATAGAGGATTTCGAGTATGTTCTAAGTAAATGACAGAAAAGGAAGCGATTGGTATCATCTGTTGATCGAAAAGACAAAGAAAAGTAAAGAGTTCTTGAAAATCTAACGTTAAAGAGGGATCAAAATATTTTTCTGAATGCCAAACGACGTCTGAAAATCTAGTTCGTAAACACAAAACATTTTTTTTAATAGTTTTGGCTGCATACACACGCACATACACACAAAATCTCTTGTCGTTTTGTCCCGTGCGAGTTCTCGTGGTGCAATTAGTAGTACTTTCTGTTAACAAATCGGAAGATTCGAATTCCTAGGAAAGCATAGCTGCTTTTTTGGTTTCGATAAAAGTCTAATAGGTATACAAATTATGCGAGGAATACTAAAAGAAGCGAATTCACGTTGTTTATAGGCTTAGTGTTCTGTTTTTAATTTTAAGGCAAGTTTTTATGCATACAGAAATTGATTCGTTCTTTTATTTTAATTGAAATAGAGAATGGGCAGTGTATTTAGGCATTAAAATGACTTCATAGTGTAATTTTTGTGTTTCATATTTTATTTATCGCACGGACGTGTATTATTCTTAAGTTGTGAAAAATTGTATTTTAATTTAAAGAAATATAAATGTTTTTAAGTTTATGTTTGCATAATCTTGGTTGAATTAAATTTAGATAAATAATAATAATAATAATAATAATAAAGTAGCTTGCATGCTTTACAATAAACGAGTGCTTTGTCTACAGGAAAACGGCAGCCCTATTAGTCCGATATTTAGACTATTGTCTCAATTCATCCGGTAGTTAAAAGTCTTCTGTAAATAAAAATTAGTTTCAAAAATATTATTTGTACATTTGTATTATTCTTTGCTATTTATTGTTTAACTGTGAATTCTGAACACACTATGAGCTCAAATAGGTATGTTCGATCTAGACCAGTTTGTTTATGGAACAAGGTATAGTGCTCGAGATCATTCACTCTATTTAATAATTTACTCTATCAATACTTTAGAAATACTTTAGAAATAGTTTCTGAAGATAAGAGATTAAGTAAAGCGAATTTCTATGGAGATTATTATGAAAAATAATAGATCAATATATTTTTTTTCAAAATGGAGATTTTAATCGTAGAATCTTATAGAATTCGCGTTCTTAAAACACTTTGTTATACATATATGTGTCAGAAGATATTGCAAATATGTAAGTATATCAAAGAAACAGGGCAATCTATAAAAGCATATGATTTGAGCATTAAATATTATTCTAGAAAGTTTTTGCATTCTTATGTTACCTTCAGAGGTGCCCTTTTCTAGTTAGCATTCCTACTGGATGTGTTGAAACTTTTGACTAACAAAGAAAACTATCTGCTTTCCAAGAAACTATCTAAAGAAAACTATCTGCTTTTTGACTAACAAACGAAACTATTTGCTTTGAAGATGTGGCCAGTAAAGCTGCCATCCCAGTTTTAAATCCAGCATATATTTTCTTTTTCATCTCAAGCATCTTTGGCCTCAGGTGATAAATTTTACAGATTATGACATACCTAACACTACTACCTAGGAGTCTAACTATTCGTGTATACAGCTTTGCTCGTAGTCCAGCTCCCATCCCGCTGCATTACCACTTGTAAGACATGTGCAACTTTGCGATTGAGGTATAGAATGACTCAAAGCTCATAGATATATTACTTTTCTCAGTCCTTCGTTGCAACTATTGCGTGTGTCCAATACTACTTGATTCTGCAAAATAAGACGGATGACCCCCAAATGGGGGTTGCAGGGGATAGCTAAGTGCAATATTTTGCACCTACTATTTTGTTTACATGCTTGAACACCCTTGAAAGTTTCGAGATCATTAGCATTGGGAAGTACGATGGCTTTCTTTGTTAGTGCCATGATCATGGTCTTACAATGAGTGGCCAGTATATTTAATTCATCGCGTTAAGCGTGATATTTAATAACAAAAATTTTAAACAAAACGAGGATTTTATACAAAAGTTACTAAACTAATAAAGTTATTTGAAAAGACTTTCTCTCAACAAGTTTTATATGAACAATTTTAGTAATACAAAACACATTTTTTTTTTTCAAAGAACATGGGATCTTGATCAAAGAACCGAAAGTTTCTTAGTTGTGGAGTGTCCTTCGGAAGATGATGTAGAAAGCAAATTTATGAATGCTGCCGAGAAATGTAGTGAAGCCATGAATCTTGTTATCAGAAAACGTGAAATACTGCTAATGGATTTAAAGAAAACTCTTGAAAGAAAGGTACTGTATTATTATTATAAGACCTCAGATGATGTTATAAGATAAAAAAAAAATATATGTACTCTGTCCCCAAAAGTCCTTCCCCGGCCTTTATTTTAGCAACCGTATGCTTTGGTTGGTTTATTTGATAATGGGAGAGCACTCAAGGGCTATTTACTTAAGGGGAGGGATGCCTTCGTGGAGGACGTTTTAAATGACAGTGGCTCGTATACACATTACGTATAGGGAAAACCACGAAAACGTTTATGCAGCTACCTTTTCCCCGATATTCGAACCGCAGACCGAATTGCCAGCGTTCAGCGACTTTACCACTCGCCCGGTGGCAAGCCTTAATTTATCAAGCATTGGTCGTAGACATATACTTCCAGTGACAAAAATGTTTTAAATTATGAAAAGATTCATGTGTTGGAATTTTTAGAGAAATTATTTTTGTAAAAAATATGATATCCAGCTTTTTATACGGACCTCCAATCCCTTAGAAAAGTTTTATATTCCTTATAAAAATGAAATGCAAAAAGTGCGACACCCGTATGATAAATTTGACCGTGATACTTGATATTAAAAATCGATATCATATTCATAAATTCAAGGGCCGCAAATATATTGAAGAGAGTAATGTTTAAATTGTAACTAACTAAAATATAAAATACTTTAGAAATAGTTTCTGAAGATAAGAGATTAAGTAAAGCGAATTTCTATGGAGATTATTATGAAAAATAATAGATAAATATAATTATTTTAAAAATGGAGATTTTAATCGTAGAATCTTATAGAATTCGTGTTCTAAAAACACTTTGTATTGGCACATAGCCAACTCGTAAAATTTGCATTAATTAAAAGTGAAAAACATTTGTAATTTAGTCAGTTTTCTATACGGTTACCAGATTATGAAGTATAAAAGCTATATGAAAATATTCATAACATACTTTTAAACTTTGAAACTTAAAAATTACTTGTGTGAAAGTTCTGTCAGAATACTGAATGTAATAAAGTTGTAAATTAATACTTTAAATGCCAATGTTTTGCCTTATTTCCATTTAACCCGCGGTATCCGATTTCACCGATACATTGGCGGCCGGAGATTTGTGTAGAATTTGAGAGAAGAATATAATTTTTAAATTATATATCATCACTCATAGTCTGAACGAAAAGTATATTATCGTTCACAAATTCTGTTGGTTGAATTAAAGCAAACGCAGGGAATGAAGGAAACGAAGACGCCGACTTCCTTGCGAAAGCTGCAGCTACTACTACTGATTTCGAAGATATCAAATTAAAATGGTTTAAGTCATACCTAAAAAAAAGAGGTGCACAAAAAAATCATATTTGGCAGAACAAATGAAACTCTATTCACCAAGGCAGGAGAATACATGAACTAATCAAAGTAATAAACGGGAAAAGATATCTCAGTAACTCCCGTTTAAATTAATTTATATCTGGACATGGGCCCTTCCCCATTTATTACTACGGCAGAAATATGTCTTCCTCAGCCAACTGTATTTTTGGCGAAAGAAGAAAACATGAAAAGTGCAAAAGAGGTAAAAGAGATGGTCAATAGATGGCAAGATCGAGAGCGTGAAAAGCCCCTGTAGGCTCATGGAAGTAGGTATCCTATCCATTCTTGAGGAGACAAAGAGAATGATCTTCAGTCATTAGCTCGATTTGTCTGCTTCGAGGCAGATCACTACTATGACCGTTAACGTCGCTCATTAAAACAAAAGTTTCAGGCATTTGCTCTATTAAACCGTCCAAGTACCTTTGATCAATGTGGACATTTGGAGGCAAATAAACAGAACAAACTGAAACCAGGGTCCTTATATTTATTTGGATGACAACAACTTGGAGGCTTGTAATTAAAGGAAATTAATTGCTCGGGTAGTCTGATGAGGCGAGGAGCTCTACTCCTCCGCAGGCACGTTCACCTACAAGATTGTCTTTCCTGAAAATTAAGAACCTTCTAAGTTTAGTTTTTTTTTTTCTGGTTTCAGTAGAGTCTCCTGCAATGCCAAAATCACAGGATGATGCAAATTAATCAGGTCTTTGATGCTATAAAGAATTTGGTGGAAATCGCCATAATTCCAAGAAAAGAGGGTGGCTATTATGTGTGATTTTGTCTTTCCTGTGCTGCGTTTTGATTTTACGTGGAAGTAGGTTCTTCGGAATGTTACATTCCTCTTCCACCTCCATCTCTGAGTTAAGATGATCAGAGCTAATAGCTTGAAAAGAGCTGACTCTAATGTTTCTATGAGGTTTTGATATTTTCTCTTTTTCTTTGTTTTCATTAAGATGTTCTTTCGCTTTATTATATTCTCCTGTTACTATTGAGTGTTTTTGTTTCTGTGCTATATTTGGTTGTACATTTTGGATTGCCTGTTTATATTGTATGTTTATCGTCTGGGTGTCTATGGATTTGACCGATTTAACTGCGTTTGCGTAATATACTATTTGTTGAGAATGTGACTCTGTTACTAATTTTCTCGCCTCTGTATAAGGAATGTTTCAGGTTATTTTAATATTTTGCACCTCATTCTCGGACTTGCATTTTGGGCAAAGTCGACAGTGCTCTATTTTGCAATTAATACATAGTGGGATGGCACTGAAATTATCGCTGCCATGGCCTTCCTCAGAGCAACGTGCACATATGAGTTTGCCACGACTGGAGACCATCAATAGAGCAGCTACACCATCATTTCGACTTTCAGCTTTTGTATTCTATCTACCATCCGCTATCAGGGCATTTATTTGAAATAAAATTTTACAAAGTTACAATGGTTGTACTATATACATATGGCATACAGAAACAGATTATTCAGGTCTTGTGGTGTTTACATAGATGGCAATGTTTACAATAAAACTCATTAACATAGCATTTAGAGAATTGTTACATATGTTGAAAATTTATGTTCATAGATTTTTATATATTAATTTTGAAGAACAACCAAATTATATAATATAAAATATCATTGTACATTCCAAAGAATTTAGACATATATAATTTAGAAATAATTAAGCCAAATAAAAACAATGAGAAAAAACAGTAAATGCAGTAGAATACACATAAAATAAATTTTGAAAAAACGTAGACGAAATAAATATTATGGATATGCTAGAAGTAAATAATAAACAAAATAAAAAAAATATTAAAAATCTTATAGTTAATAATCTTCTAATTAATAATCTTATACTTAAGGAATAATCTTATAGTTATGAGAAAAGAAGCATTAGGTAAGTATTATAATTAATATAAGAAAAGGAGTATTATAAATTTATTGAAGAAAATATATTTAAGGTAAGTGCTAAGAGAAGGAGGTGAATAGATAGTAAATTGAAAAGTGAAAGACTTGGGAAAGATGATTAATATTGAACCACTGTTTTATAAATGTTGAAAATATTATAAAATAAAAACATTGTATTGAAAATATTATAATAAAAATGTTACAAATGTTGTTCGAGTGGGTAGAAGCGTTGGCGAAAACGTCGTAAGGGGTTAGGTATGTAAGGTCATATAGGGCAGCGCAAATACCCGGCCTTAATACTTTTTCGCAAATCAGGTGAACTGAAGGTCAGGATTACTTGTTTCGTATTTATCAACTGACCTTCTTTACTCATCTCGATCCGCCTTGCAGTATATACATTCTGATCGAACAGCTCTGAGACAATTTAGATATAACGCCCCGACTGTAATTTAATGATTTGTGTTTTGACACATTAACGTTGACTTGCACAAGATTTACCAGTTAAAATGCAGGGTAGCCGATTGAACTTGAGAAAGTATTTCGATTAGAAGATCTTCAGAGCGCAGCCGTTTTACTGTCTTTGGCTCACCATTCCTCCTGGAGGTAGACTGGGAGGAATCCCGGCGTTCTGGCTAGATCAATACCTAAATAGATTCACTGAGGAAAAATTAATAGTCTTCACAGTGACTAGAACCATCGTCTATACAGTGGTAGGTTCAGTCTCGGTAGGGAGCTTATGATACAGTCTTGTCTGCCCCTTGATTGCGGGGCTAGATATTTAGAAATCGAAGACTGTCCCTGGGTGTTTGGCTGCCCTTGGTCAATACTGGGCGAAGGTTGATGTCTTTACCATGACTTTTTCCTCTTTGTGGTGGAAGTCTAGACGTTCACCTTTGACTCTTGTACTTAACGCAGACTGTGTGAAACGAAAGTGTCCCCCCCTGGGTTGACCCTAGGTTCTTCCTCCTTGGACGATTTCTAGCGGTTGGAGCATTTAACTGTGTATGAAAGCTTTGAGCTTGTCAGTCTGGGTGTCCTTTCCTCATAGCATACTGTATTTGATTCCCCAATAGTGCTTTATATATATTTTTAAATCAGAAGTGGTGGCATATTTTGAAGAACTCGAAACAAAATTACAAAAGGGTTTGTAAATTGAGACAAATTTAACAGGGCTCGTACGATCTCCTTAAAGCTCACCACTTCATAAAATTCTGGAAGATAATTTACGCCATTTTCAGGCTGACACATCATTCAGTGTAGTGAAGCAGAAGATGGCTCTCGTACATGCAAGCACAGAGGAATCCTTTCAGAAAATGATGAAAGAGCTTAATGGAACTCTAAGCAGAGTAGGAAAAAGCCATGAAGAGATTCAAGAATATGTCGATCACTGCGAAGATAAGGATAAGTAATATTTTATTCTGTCATATTTATATAGTTATTTAGGCATTCATAAAATTTCTAAGATTTTATAAATCTTTTTTTTATAGAATCCTTTTTTATAAATCTTTTTTGCGAAATTTAGGAGATTGTAATTAATACAGCAATTTAGTGATATAAACATAAAACAGTGGTGACCAATAGGAGCTCCATGGGGCACATTTGGCCCATAGATAGCTTTTTTAATGTCTCCTTCAAGCAACAAATAAGTTACAGTGAAACCCTTCGTAACGAGTAACTTTAAAATAGACTAGTAATTTTTTAAACGCAAATAAATATTGGTATTCAAAATCATTTATTTATCTGCGAACAACCATCCCGTGTTTTCTCATAATTTACACAACACTTCTTGAAGATTATCATCTCCAGTAAAGACAAAAATCGTCTGGTGGTCATCTTAGGAAGTTTTCAGTGTATTGTGTTTCTTTGAGAACTACTCTTATATGCGCCGTCAGGTCGCCAAATTTCTCGCCAAATATTTTTGGCGAGAAACTCCACGGTGCCACATCACTATCTAAATTTTTTGTCTACATTTCAAACTTTAAGTCTAAAATATCTCCAAAAACGCAGTTTTCGCTCGTACAAAAACCACGTTTTTAACACACAATTTAAGCTAAAAATCCGAAACAAAAACAAAAATATTAGTTAGCAAAAACGTGAAGTTTCTAACCAAAAATATTTGACAAAAATCCATGTACACAGCGATATGTTTTAAAGTAAAAAAAAAAAAATCTACGAATTGCACAATATAGGCAGCGAAGGAATCTACGAACTACGCACACCTCGCTTTAATAAATTAACATAACAACAATAAATTTCAAAGAATACCATGTACACAGCATTCTGTTTGAACTTAAAAAACATCTACGAATTGCACAATCTAGGTATTGCGCACAAATCAACAAAATAAACTAAAATAAATTACAAATAATTAAAAAAACAACAATACCAACAGAAATTCATAGTAAAAAACAATGAGCATAACATTCTACAAAATAAAAACAATAAAAGAAAAAGCACTTACAATAATAGATGTTTCTTCGGACAGCAGAACGTAACATGGCGCCACGTACTCTCTATGGTAATTTATACGACAGCCAGACTCGATATCCACAAAATTCATACTATGGTTCACAAATAAATGTTCAAAACCTTCTTTTCCTAAATCCTTGTAAGATTTCCAGCCATCCGAAAAAATAGTTGTACAAGGCTCAATCCACCCTTTAATAATAATAATTTACTTCTATCATGCACAGCCACTAAAAATAATCTCCCAGACTCTCTTGCAATCACCTCTTTCATTGCAACATAGGCCATTTCAAAACACGCACGACACGAACCATGGAGCAATTAAACCACTCCAGCAAAAGAGTTTTCAACGTCAAAAGGGTTGCCGTACAACACGTAATCGCGCGAAAAACCAGCGCAGAACACATATCGCCACATTTGGTGATCTTAGGGCGCATATAAGAGTTGAGTCCTTCTTTGTTATTTTATTACCTATTATGGATTTTCTCATGAGGGTATATTCTCATATTTTTTCCGATAATGTAGCGTATATTTTTTAGGTATTGTATCACCCAGAGCTTGCTTTCACAGTTTAAATCCAGCTAACAAATGGAAGATCGACGAGGTTCTTGTTCGAATTCCGAAGATAGCATATTTGATTTTCTCGTTTTCTCTTCGGAAAAGCGCAGTAGTCTGTACAATGGCTGCCAAATTAAAATTGGTAGACAACAATACGTAATCACTTGGATCTGATCGACGGAGTTTCATGCCTCAACCCAACTGACTTTAAGGAATTTATGTGCATTCTCTCCGTATCTGCTCTCGTAACGTAAGTAGGTTGTACGTCTGGCTACCAAGTGGAAAATCATAAGCTCGAATTTCGGCAAGGACACAGTTTATTTTTCTTTTTACTGTAAAATCTTTGTATCTTTGACTATTAAAGTAATATAATTTTAATATAACATTTTAATTTTAATATTAATTTTTAATCAAAAGTATATATATTCCCACTCTGACTCTGTTACTCGGCTCGGTGAGTTCAGTTTTTATTCTTATATATTGGTAAATTCGGCATTTTTTGCTTTAAAAATAATTGAATTATGTAGTTCTTATGTTCCGGTTAAGGGTTTTATGCCTTTAACTAATCTGCATGCAATAACTGTAGAATTATCAATAATTTAAGATAATTAGATAATTAGAAGGTTTTGAACATTTAATAAGATGTTTGAGTGCGGCTAAGCCTAACTTAGCAGCCATATTTCTTTACATTTGAAACTTAGCAGAATAGTGGATAAAGTCAATTTCTGCACATTCAGTGTCTTTTTGTCAAGTGAAACCTAAAGTAACCTTTAAGTTTTGTGCACTGAAAAATCTGCCTTCTTCCCCGCTGGCCGAAATGCTGTTTCTTCGTAGGAACTCTAATTTTAATTGTAAAAATTGTTTTTTAATTGTTTTAACTGTATTTTGTGTTTTATTTTTTCTATAGTTTTCAAATTTTAATGAAGATATTTTGATGTTTTATGTATTTTGCCTTGCCGCGAAGTAAGAACTAAATTAACTGAATGAGAAATATATCTCTAATGAAATTCGAGGAAATAAATTAATTGAAATGCAGCAAAGAATGTGTAATGTGTATAATTTAATAGGGCATACAACGAAGACATGAAGTGTCCGCATCAGATTTTTTAATAATATTAAAGTTGAAGACTTATTCTCACTGAATTCTTAAAAATCTTAATTTCATTGCTTTAGGTACAAAGATGACATATCAAATTATATTGCTTTCCTCGAGAATTCTAAAAAAGAGAAAGAAACTTTAGAATCTGAAGTTAAAAATATTGTTATTACTTTGGAATGCAAAAGGGAGGACGACGATAATATGCTAACGGATTTCAAGAACTGGCTAGATCAGCAGGTTTGATTTTAGTACCTCTTTTAAAATATCTTGAAAGTTTAGTAAATATGTAAACATTACAGAATTTCTCCAGTATAATAAATACATGCAAAATATTGCTTCAAAATTAAGAAACTAAGTTTTTTTCAGAATAATAAATCAGATTAAGAAGCAAATATGTAACTTTACGAATTTGAAATAAATACGTTTACTCTGAAATTAAGGAAATATTTCGATTCACTTCGTGTCAGTTTTACTCTTTCAGCACTGATAAACTTTCCAGTTACTACCTCCACACACATCTACCTCCTTCACACTGCTAATTTTCATGTGTTCAGCATAAAAAAACTAATGACTATATAATATTAAGCATATATTTAGCAGACAACTCTGCGAAGTATTTTCTTGCAAAAACAGCTGCATTTTTCAACACGTTCCATTTAAAATTTTGTAGCTAAATAAACTGAATTTACGTTTTTTTTTTTTTTTTTTTTTTTTTTTTTTTTTTTTTTTTCTAAATACACATAGACGGAAACGAAATATAAAATTTCTTTCATAAATCATTACCTTTGAGGACCATGCAAATTCCGCAAAAACAATTTTAAATGCCTGATTTTTTTATTATTTATGTTCGATAAAATTATTTCCATCCTTATCTAGACGGCGTCAGCGAAATCCACGTCAGTTGTATGCGAAATCTATACTAGTTTGCAAAACTCAAGCAGTTTTTATGATTTTGACCGATATTCCGCAAAAAATCAACTGAGGCACATGAAATTTTTATTACAGAGGCACAATGTAGTACTTAAAATATGACGAAACTTAAGTAGCAAAAAATGAATAGGACGCATACAGTACCGAACGAACAGAAAGAGGCTTTATAAGCAGAATGGTGTTGGTACAAAAAACTGTCTGGCCAAGAGGGAGAACAAAAGATCAAAGAGCCTTATTAAGAGGTATGGCTTCCCTAACTGCAATGGTTGCGTTGCACCGTCTGTCGATACTCAGCATCAGATTATTGAAAATCCTGGGGTAAGAGTTCCCATTGTTCAAGGAGCATCTGTTTCCGTTGTCTGGTGTTCTTCGGAGAGTAGATCATGCCGCTAGTATACCACACAAGTTCAAAAGATTTAAATCAAGGCAGTATGTTGGCCAATCCATTCCGTTAATCTTTACTTTTAAGAAGTTCATCAACTGTATGAGACAGTATGTATGGCCGTGCATTGTCATTCATAAGAACAAATTCGGGACCAATGATACCCAAAAGAGATGCACGTAACTTCACCACAGTAACGGTCTCCGGTAAGTGGGCTTCCGTCGAAAATGTGGAGCTCCGTCTGTCCAATCATCATAATGCCTCTCCATACAAGTATGCCAGGACCACCTTAATGGTCTCTTTCCCAGATATTAACAGGACGAAAGATTGTCTCTATCTCTCTCTATATCAACTGGCACCGAGAATCTTTTACTAGACTGAAATGGCTCTCATCGGTAAAGAGGACATGATCCCCCATTGATTGAAGTGTCAAATGTTTGTGTTTTCTACACCACTGTAAATGCTGCCTCTGATGGGCTGTCAATGGTATGCAGCGTTCAGGATACCGGTCGAATAGGGCACTTTGGTGAAGTTGTCTGACCTTAGTATACCGGACTTCTATCGCCCGGTTGCCATGCCCAACTGCTGACTAATATTTCTCATTGTCTGATTTCGATCTCTTTCGCCTGCAGGGCGAAATATCGGTCATGAGTCACCGTTGTCTTCTTTGGCTGATAACACCAATCTTTAAATCTTGCAGCTATACTTGCTGTCTGTGAGGCTTCCCAAGCTCGGGAAAAAACGCTTTTATCAATTCTAAACTCTTGGGTGAAAGACATCAGACAGCGCCTCTTTCCAAGCGTGCCAATTATTCTGCCATGTGTAAAAACATTTTGATGTTTTCTTGTAGCCTTGCTGTACGTGCAATCTTACTTTCACTTGTAGAAATATGCCTAGAAATGAGTCTTCCTTTTTCCATTTTAATTTGTCTTGCGCTGCGCGCTCTAACTTCTCGCGTTTTGTGACGTACCTTCTGACGTCATCGCAGTTATATTTGCATATCCAACAGTTTTTGATTTAGCCTTTCTTTTTACCGACGGCAAAAAGCCTTTCTCAACGATTTCATAGTTGTCTACTGAAAAATGAATTTGTTGCTTTAATTCTCTACACTAGTATATTAGAGAGAGGCGCGCTGCGCAGCAACACTACAGGTCCTGGGTCCGATCCACGGGCTCGGCATGGTTGTCTCATGATTTCATCCCTTGAGTGGGTCGATAAAATGAGTTACAAGTTCGCTTGAGGCCTAAAGGCCTGGGGTCTCTCGACAAGCTGATTACTTGTCCAGGGCATATGCCCATGTAGCCCGGGGCATACGGTTGGGAAAGCAGATATCGAGCCAATGCAGGCCACGGCCCACTAGGGCTGTTGCGCCACTTAGTTTAGCTTTTTAGCATATTAGAGAAGGCAGGAAATTATGTGGAAGAGGAACACTGCCTTAAAATCTGGAGCATTTGATGTTCTTAAAAATTTTCAAATGATTTCAGGAACTTCTAATATAAAAATAATTTTGAAAACGTTTCCTGCTCAGTACCGAAAATTGCCTGCAGTAGTGCTTTAATTGTAAACCGAGAATAGTTATTAAAGTTTTAAGAAATGGTAATAGATTTCCATAAACAAGTGTTAAATCATGAAAACTAGTTTTTAGTAAAAGCAGTTTACTGAAATCGATTGATAGAAGAGGTAGGTACTGCTGATTATGAAAAATATGTGGAATTAGGGACAACAGAAGATTGTTGAATGGTGATAAAAGTGTATAGACAAGTGTTCTTTTATCATGGATTACACTGCAAGTTCCTTTTTTAGTTATTATGATACATAACATATCATGTAATGAAGAAACTATGGGGAAGTATCCATGGCAGTTTGCAGAATTTGAAGAATGGTGAACATGAGTTGTAGAGATTTATTTGTCTAAAGTTTTGTTTCCTGACTAAAAAACATTTTCAGGAAATTGATTGGCATTCAAAATGTACACAGTGTCGATTCTACAAAATAACCCCAGAAGCAGATTATTATATAGAGACGTAAAGATAAAAAGATGTCATCATAATGGAGTTGTGTTGAAGCAGAAAGAACAGAATACTGTGCTTGCCATATCCATACATTCTAAGACCACGATGTTTTACTGAATACAGCACGTAAAGGAAATCATTATTAATGGTGCCATGGATATTCCAACGCGACTAGCGAGCAGTGAGCTTATGTTTTGCTCATTAATAAAGCAGATTCTGTTATCTGATGTTTTATATATTTAGAAAAACGGCAACATCCGTAGCATGAAATCTCTCCTTGACTAATCCTTGCAGTTATCATTATAGAGATTCTGATGTAATTGTGAGAAATAAAAATAATACATGAATAGATCTGCTAATCTTGGAAAAAGGAACCGCGAGTCTTCAATACTATTGTTGTCGAAAGCTAATCAACAAGTAAGGAAATTTTGAGCTGTTGTAGGAAATTCATCCATCCAATCTTGTTGATAGTAGCATCTGTTATCACCGTTTAACTTGTGTGGATGACCCACTGTACAACGGCTGAACAGAGAAAATGATCTGGCCATGTTTTCTTCTTTGACTTAAATTCCATAAACATAAATAAGATGGCCCAAGAATACACACTGCTGATAACAGTCCTGCCGATGAATACTAAAATTGATATAGTTATGGAACTGAGATAAGAATGGCGGAATATCACTCAATATTTTCTCAACAGTGTTATTAAAATGTTGGAAAGACTGAAGCATGACTGTTATTTTGATTACATAGGGCTTCCAAATACGTATAATTAAATACTTACTCAAACTTTTCATATAAATGTTGAGATTGTACAATTTCCTTTAATTCAAATACATTTCACACACATTCAACAAGGGTATCATTTCTTACCTGAGTAATACTTAAATGCAATTAAATTCCCTGAAATGTCAGAATTAATATTACAAACTTTATCATTTATCTTCTTCTTTATGCTTGCAGTTCTTGCAGCAGAAGTAATATAAATACATCCTAGATCCTCCCTTTAAAAAAGGCTATAAGATTTTAAATCAGTCTTCCTATATTTCAGATCGTATTTCTCTAAATTTCTCATTCATAAAATTTTCATTTCATAAAATACGTTTTCTTTGAGGAATTCATTGACTATATTAATTTCTAAACAAACTCAAGAACGTATCTCAGCAGGTACATAAATAAAATGATAATGGAGTGGTGGTATACCTTGCTACCAAAAAAAAAAAAAAAAAAAAAAAAAAAAAAAAAAGAAAAAGAACAGTTCTATATCTTCCTTTTTACTGGACCAATTTACTGGAAATTTAACTTGCGTTTTCCATGTCTCAAAAGTGCGACTTAGGATATATATTAGATTTATATTTAGCATTGTTCTTACATAGGTATTTTGACACAAAGTCTGACCTTTTCGGAAATGACATGCCAATTTTTTTCCATCTTTCGATTCTACAACTCAAATTATGCCAAAGTGCCACGTTTTGTAAAAATCGAAGTGTAGTGTTTAAAAAATTAGCTCTCAAAATTTTAGCTCCTCTATGTTAATATAATTATGTATATATTTATTAATAGCTCTTTTTTTTATTAAACTTATTTGATTCTTCCTTTCATATTTCAGAATTTAGGTTTATCCCAAATAAAATTGGCCTATTTTTTATGATTTATTTTTAAGTTTCTATTTTTAAATAATTTTTATATATTTTTCGAAAATTTACTATAATCTATATAAACTTTTTATCATCATCTTAAAATAGATATATTTCTAAGCATACCTGCCAAAAAATAGAGTTTTTATTCAAAATTCCCTAAGATATAATACGTAAATTTGCATATTGGCGTGTTTTGGAATTTTGCATATTTGTTATAAGCAATAATAACGCCAAATGTGGTTAACGCACTTTGTTAAAATTATTTGAAAGTATGAACGATGACCTTTTTTCCGCTCGTGTACAATAAAAAAAAAACGAAAGGAAAATAAGTTGCTATAAATGAAGAAGTTGGTCAAGTAAATTATTCTTGCCGCAAACTAAAACAAATGCGCCAAGATAAAGTTTTTTAAATTTCTCCATAAATTTCACACCAAAAATTACAAAATTTAATATCAAGGCATAATTTAAATCGCAGAATCAAAATATGGAAAAATTGGTATGTTATTTCAGAAAAAGTCCGATTTCGTGTCAAAATACCTATGTTAGAATAATGCTATATATAAATCTAACACATATCCTAAGATGCGATATCGCGACATGGAAAACGCAGGCTAAATTTCGACAATCGGTCAAGTAGAACCGGAGCCATAGAATGTCCCTTTTTCTTTTTTTAATACAAGGTGTATCTTAAGATTTGCTGCATTAATCGTATTGGCTGCGTAAGAACTGCAGAAACTACAGTAGATTATTAGCAAGATAAATTAGTAATCATGCATTGTTTGTATTGAAAGAATAATGAATTTAAAGAAAACTTATGGATGTAGGCTTCATGTCTTTAAAACGGATAGGCAATGTCCCAAAATCTAGTTAGTTGCAATATTTTAGGAGTTATCTCTTGTTCAGGGTTTCATAGCATTTTATATTCTTAGTCAGTCTGACAAATTTTAAAGAAGAAATTAGGTTCTCCTTTTCATTTATTTAATTTTTTTTTATGCATTTTAGGTTCTAGGATATTCATCATGGTCTAAGGATTTCTTAAACGTTTTTCAGTCGCAACCCTTTTTTATCACCGAGATTTTTTCGCGACCCCCAGAAACCCATAATATTTACAAAAAATTTTTGGGACCCTATAAATATTGCGCAAATTCGACACACGCGTGAGTGAAACTGTCAATATTTTCACTTGTACTGTAATATACTATTGCAGTTTTAGGTCATTAACTTTAATTTCTAATTTTAAGACATAAAACAACGTGAAAATTTTAAGTAAGTTACAGCGAAATGACAGCGTCACGTCCAAAGCAAGGAAAATGAACGTTTATATTATAAAAAGAATGCGTCGCAACGTTTTCGTTTTTTTCTTTGTCTTTATTGTCTTATCTTTATCTATTTTCAGACGCATTGTGTAAAAATATCTTGTAATTGTAAAATTATTGTAATAAGTTAAAGAAATATCAAAACTGCTAAAATTTTTGGCGACCCTTGCTGCAGGTCCAGCGACCCCCTTGGGGGGTCGCGACTTACAGTTTAAGAAACCCTGGTGTACCGCAAGATCATACGATCAGTAGAATCATTGTTTAATTATCACCTTGAGATCAAGATGCAGTGATGACAGAGAGGTTGCTAACAGTTCATATGCTCTCACAATGGTCGTGAAGTTTGGAAGTCGACATTTATGGGGTAAATCTATGAAACGGAGACATTGCAGGGACAATTAATACTTTCATAGTATAAAAAAAATGATGTCAGCCTTTAAATTGACATTGAGGTGAACCTGTAGTGTTCCTCCCTTTTAACTATTAACTCAGAGTTGAGAAACTTATTGAATTACTAAGCGAATAATCATTTAAGTCCAGAAACAGAAACGTAACACTCAAGAAGGATTAATTACCCTTTATTGCTCAAACAAAAGGTTACAGACTGTCCCTTTCTCATGAATAGATTGAACAAAGCCTTCACTTGGGCTTAAACTCAAAAATATACGAAATAAGAACTTAACTAATGACTAATTAAAGAGATTTAGCCGAAGCTAACACAGTTCTAAACTATGTGGCCCCTAAATATCGAATTTTCTAGCGAAGCTATCAAGGGAACGTAATACGGCTGAGTGTAGTAACAGCTTAGAGAGAGATAGTCAAAAGGCAAACGCGCGCTATTCAGAAATTCTGATTCTCTCTCTCGAAGTCAGTGGAATTTCGACTTAAATACCATTCCTTCTCATTTGCATTGAACGCGATTCTAAAAACTCATTCTGGTAAGGTATTTGTAAGCTGAAGCCAGGAAAGAAAGGAAAGGTATATAAACTTAAAAATAACTGTTGGAAACTTAGGTTCACAAAAAGATTCTTATCTTTATGAGGATTGGCGCAGCGATATTAGTTTTGGATCGAAAGATATGATCATACAAAACCTTACAGTATATTATTTTTATTACAAACATTTTGGATTATAACTTGGGACATAGTGTATTTTTAGTAGATTAACACTTTTATAGATTTAGCTTATAGTAATGTACAATTATTCTTTGCTTGAATCAGAGCGCTTATAACTCGTCTTAAACTTTGCTAATGTTTGATACCAAAATTTAAATCAGTTTTATTTCGAAACAGATTGAAGAACTGATCGAAAGGTTGAAAGAATATCTGCACCAGTGCTCCAACCGAAGCATAGAATTGATGGAAAAGAAGAAAGCTGAACTTAAGAACATACTTCAAGATATACAGCTTTTGAAAAAAGTCGGGTGACAATTTCAATTTCCTCGTATTTGAAATGCGGAATTTATGCAACAGATCTTCTTTTTTTTTTCGCCCGTCATCGTAGTTTATATTTGTTTCCTTAAACATAAAAGTAGCTTTTTCTTGAGAGGGAAAAATAATTCAATTAACTGTAAAGAAACAGCTCGTTTAGATTTTTTTTTTTTTTTTAATTGTTTTTTCCTTAGTTTGAAAACTATTTTTTCAGTATTATATAAAAGAATTAATGAAGTCATTTCATTGTTTAGAAAAATAAAAAAAAATTCTGAGCTTTTTCTTTCTTCTACATCAATTATCTCATGAAAATATTTTAACGCAGCCGATATAATCTTTGCAATCCGATTTTTATTAGTCTTTGTTACAGGATAAACTGTAATATTTGTAAAAGATTTGATAAAAATAATTAAGATAATTGTTTTTCTTATTTATTACACTTTTCTTAGTTATCTACTTAATTTGTGTGTTTTTAAACAATGAAAAACAACTAAACTCGGAACTATTAAGGAAATTATTGCATAAGAAACATTTAGGCATGTTAATGACTCGTATGCTACCAAAACATTTTAATTACTCTTCTATAGATTATTGATCTAGTTTTTAATTTCACGTTCCGCCAGCCAGGTGCCGGCTCTACGCGGTCAATCCACCCTCAGAACCAGGCCCAGGGGTTCAACCCCTGTCATTGCACCTTGAAGAAGACTGACACCAGTCGTCATATGGCAACGCTGATCGCCTGTTTGCTACCTACCAGTCGCTCGGGCTGCCCGTCGCTCAGGAGCATTACACAGCAAACCCGGGACGCTACCCCTAAGTTCTAGGACCTTCCAGACCCACCGGCCGACCAATAAATGATCTTTCCTGAACCTCCAAAATCACTAGGTTCGTAATTTGTATACACCAGTGGCCAAGATTGGTTTGGTACAGATCCTAGCCAGTAGCTTGACAGAGTTCTCTGCGTCGACCCCGGGGGGGGCGAAGAGACTGTTGATCTAATTATTTGCTTTAAAAGAACGAAGTGAAGCAGATGATTTTAAAACATTAACAAGTTACTTAATAAAAGATTGGGCAAATCAAGATCAAGACATTTACATTCCTTTTATAAATGTGTTTCTAATAGAAATGAACAATTTCTTTTTTTACAGTTACGTTAAGTTAGGTCTATTAAGTAAGGTAAAGCTCAGGAGGGTTATGTGATGAAGCAGAAGAATGCCTTTTCAGAAGACGTTCTAAGTGAGATTAGCTCGCATTCGCATTATTCCATGAGGAAAAACACGAAAACATCGATGTCGCCATCGAAACATCGATGGTTAAGTGCATTTGGAATTATTGGACTAACTTTCGTAGTTCCACAGGGCTTGAGACTAGAACACTATTGGTCGTATGATACGTTTTAAGAGAAATGTTCAAAACTCCCCCACCCAGCCTGTAAGGGGGGGATTATGAAGAAGAAACGAAAAAGGTGTTGAACTTTCTTGTTAATGAAAAGAAAAGCCACAGCATAAAATTTTAGTTACATTGTAGAGACATTAGTTTTTTTTTTGGGGGGGGGGAAGCAGGCAAGATGAAAACTGAGCAGTCGCCTTCGACGAGAATCGAACCACGGACCTCTGGAATTGCTGCCCAGCGTGCGGAACCACAACACCACTAAGGCACGGTAGGACGGCGGGAGAAATACCTTATATACTCCCCCTTTTAAAGGGCGACTTGGGTTATTAGGAGACCCAATCGCCGAATCCTGGGGGAGGAGAATCATCATCCAACACCCTTTTAGTTCGGGTGCCACTGTAGAGACATTAGGATTTTTCTGGAAGCAGGAAAGATAAAAAATTAACAACACCTTCGCCGGGAATCGAACTACATACCTCTGGAATACCGGCCCAGCCTGCAGAACCACTACACCACGAAGACACGCTAGGAAGGCGGGAGAAATACCTTATAACATTTGAAATTTGAAAGTTATCGATTTGGCGAACAAAGTTTGTCCCTTTTGGCACCTAGCGCGGTGATCACTTTAGCAAGAAAGAGTGAAAACATTTTCTATAGCGAGGCGAACAAACCAAAAATAATTCCATTCTGATATGGCCAAAACTGCCTTCAAGTTTCACCATATAAAAGCATAAGACAGCATTTACAAGTGGTCTGATGGTGACTATTATTGCGATTAAAATGATGGGTTTACTTAAAATAACGAAAAAGAAAGCTTTGTTTAAATTTCATTTCCTTCTATTTATTTTCTTGCTGCACTTCAGTTCTCTCTAGAAGTTTAGTATTTAGTAGAATAGCTGAATAAAGAATCAGACAGGAGTTTAACATTTACGACTACTAGCAAGACAGTAGCTAGCAATTCTTCTCTACTATAACTGTCTATAAAAATGTAACTTATTTAACTTTCGACTGTTGATTTTAGAGCAAGTGAAAATTAAATTTTGTGTGGTGAGACTCCAGTTCCAGTCGGCTAATATTCTAGAACCCTAAACTAAGGTTAGATTAGAAAGTTCTGCACTTAGTAACCGATACTCTAGCCAGATGATGAGATTGCTTGTTAAAGTTGTTCTTCCATCGCCAAATAACTCGCTAATATTTTTATTTCCGATTTAGTTTGCAATTTTGTATAGATCATGCATGCACTTTGTATAGGTCGTGCGGTCTTGTTACCTATTTTCCGCCACTCAGGTAGTAACTAGCATTATGTCGCTCTGTTGGCATGGTGTAGGATGAGCAAATTGCCATAGCTTTGGCATCGGTTTCTTATCTTTGAGGAGGTAGGGTTGTATGTACCGTACATACTAGAGTAATGTCCGCAGTTTTTTTTAACCAAAATTTGAGGTAAAAATGAAAGATGCGGACATTACACGGATTGTTCAGAACATGGAATAGAAAATACTTATTTTCGCTCACTCAGGTGGTAACTAGTACTAGGTTGGTACGGTGTAGGGGGAGCAAATTGCCGTGGCCTTGGCCTTGGATTCGAATTTCGAAGAAGGTATAGATGTTTGTACCGTATACTCCAAAATGAAGGATGCATACGCTAAGCGGACTGTTTTTGGCCTTTGCAATGTACAAGTACTTTTCTTTAACACCAGAATAAAAAAAAAAAGAATACTTAGAAAAAATTGTCCAGTATTTTTTCATTAACACTCGAATCAGACTGCTTGCGGTACAGTCATTTTGTACTTGTCTCACTCAAAATTACTTAACTCACTGCAAAATTCTTCTTCCATTGCTTTCTTCTTAATAATCATTCAGTTTCCAAATGCAGTCATCTTCGGAGCCATCGACTGCGTTTGATGGTGAAAGTACTGTTTAGTGTGTATGACTGTACTGGTGTGATACTATGAGTTACATAAACCCATCCACCAAAGTTTTATCACATGGGATGGGAAAAATCGGTTTTTAATTGCCCTGAGGGCAAAAACCGCATGAAAAGCATCAATGAAATCAGTTTTTAATTTTCGTGAGACTGGCGCAAAACATGTTCAATATACTATCCACCGTTTTCTGCAACAAACCGGAATGGAGAAACAGTATGTTCCACAACTGGTCGAAGTGTCTCCAGGGTCACGTTCAGAATGTGCTGCTCAATGCATGCCTTCAATTTATCTAAGTTTGCAATCGGAGCACTGAACAGGTGACAGGTGAATGCAGGGCCCGGACACCCGTACTGCTTAATATGACAAATCGGGTGTCGTCCGGTACCCGCACCTATTTAGAACAACACAACCCTGGCGACTTCCTGAAAGGGCTCTATCGGGAATATATTAATGGAGAATATGTGGTATTGACGTGGCCAAACAAGGGCGTGTGCATATATATGCTTCAGTATACAATTAATAAAAAGTTTCATACATAGGTACATTTGTGGTATAGGTACATTGGATACATATATATATATTGATCTAAGTAGTTAATGAGATAGGCAAACAATAAACTCTTATACATTAAAAGAAATGAAGCACTGACGCAACTGGCGCAATAATGCAGAAGATGACAATTAATGAATACTGTAATAACTTACTTACATCTTCTTTATCGGTGGTTCTTGTGTTCTATTGGCCAAACAAAGACACTTTCCTTTAACTAAATCTATTTAATGAATAGAAGACTATGTACAAATATTATATACAAATTACAGAGTATCTAGTTTATGTCACTCTCAACCACTCTAATCAACCTCTGAACCCTCACTGCCGAAACTCTTAATTAGCTAAACATACGGGCGGCGCAGCGCCCTCTATCTCTTTTTTCTACATCACTCCCCACCTGTACTCTTTAATAAGAGTACACAAACTTACCTACATAACAATATCAACATTAATTAATAATGGATTAATACTAAATGGTATGACATATATAAATGAATAATATAAAAGAATAATCTATACTAGTATATATCAAAGCCACAAATGAACATAATAATTAATAATATAATAAAACTCAATAATATCAAAAGTTCTAAATTAAATCTCGAAAGGATATAACATCTGGATCGATCTTCTGAATTGTCCTTTGGGCGTGCGAACAAGGCACGCTCGAACATGTCCATCTCTTCCTATAATCACGTTTTCAATTACACCCATGTCCCAAAGTAGTTTGGATTGTTTTGGTCCTTCTACCAACACAACGTCTCCAGTCTTAAGGTTCCGCTCAGTTTTAGGATTAGCAAAGTTATGCGCACTTCTAAGATGGAGTAAATATTGCTCTTTCCACTTGATCCATGTTAATTTTAAGAGCTTAGATTGGTAAAGCTTCCTCCTGGTTAAAGTCTCTTTGTCGGATACCTTGTTAAAAATTTCCAAGAAATGCTCGGGAAAGTTAAATGTACCACGTCCTGGCAATAAAAACTGTGAAGTTGTGAGCGGGAGAGGTTCACCCAGCTCGTTGGTCTCATATGTTAGAGGTCTATTATTTAGCACACACTCGAGTTCATTTAATATTGTAGAGAGCTCTTCGAAAGTCAGTAATGCTCTCCCTAAGATTTTCTTCAGAGGTTCCTTGATGCTTCTCATTAAACGCTCCCAGAACCCTCCCCACCATGGGGAACGCTCAGGTATGAATTTCCATGTTACCTCTTTGGATGTCAAGAAATCACTCACACTTGGATCTGCTTTGATTCTTTTAAATCCTTTAATTATTTCACATGTGCTGCGGAAATTCTTCGCATTATCTGAATAAATCACTTTGCAGCTCCCTCTTCTTGCTAAAAAACGTCGTAATGAAAAAATGAAACTTTTTGCTGACATATCTGAAACCACTTCAATGTGTACAGCACGAGTGACGGCGCATGTAAACAAGGCTATGTACACCTTTTTGTGGTTACCCGCTTTTTCTCTAATAGTAACTGCTCCCGTTAAGTCGATGCCTACAACTGTGAAAGGATTACTTTGGACTACACGATCTCTGGGTAACTGACCCGTTAACTGTTTGGCGGGCTTCACTGCGAACTTTTTACACACCAGGCAAGCGTTAATAACTTTCTTTACTACTTGTCTTCCTTTAGGTATCCAAAATTTATTCCTGACTTTGGACAATGTTGCCATGACTCCTGAATGGAATACTTTTATGTGTTCACTAAATATCACTAGTTCGGTGAACTTCGTTTTGGGCAGAATAATGGGATGTTTTTCGTCATCTATTAATTCTGATTGTTCCAAACGACCTCTGACACGCAAAATACCTCTACTGTCCAGATATGGTGCTAAACTGTAAAGCTTAGAATCTGGTGTTATTAGATTATTCCTCTCTAGTTGTTGAATATCCGAAAAGTAATTCGCTCTCTGTACTTGTTTTATCCAGTACTCCTCAGCTTCTTGGATCTCCAATACAGTAAGAGGACCTTCTTCACAGGCACGTTTTCTTAGCTTGGCGACAAACCGCTTTACCCAAGCTGTAACTCTCAACAATTTTTCGAGACTGCTGAATTTGGTAATGTCTAACGCATTTTCTTCTTCTGGAATAGTCACCTGAACATAAGTGCTTAAACGTTCCAAATTTTGAGATTCAGTTTCTACTTTAAACTTCTGCTCAGGCCATTGATCTTCAGAATCTTTCAACCATGATGGACAATGCCACCAGTTATTATCTTTCACCAATGCATTTGCTGTTTCACCACGAGTTAATTTATCTGCTGGGTTTTCCGACCCTGGACAATATTTCCACTTATCAGGCGAGGTACAGTCTTGTATTTCTGCAACTCTATTCGACACGAACTGCTTCCACTCACGCGCTGACCCCTTTATCCACCACAAGCAAATTTCGGAGTCCGTCCACAGAACTAACCTACCTACCAAATCCTGAAACATTTTCAATAAATATTTTCCTAACCTAGCTGCAACTACAGACCCCATCAATTCCAACCTAGGGAGGGACAACTTTTTTAACGGAGCTATCCTACTCTTCGACATTATAAACGACGCACATACCTCTCCTCTCTCATTCTTATATCTAAAATATGCCACCGCTCCATATGCCACTACTGACACATCACTGAAAATATGAATTTCAACCGACTGACCTTTACTTAGAACTTCTGTAAAGTAGTACCTCTCTATTTTCAACGCGTTTAATTCCTCAATTTCAGCGCACCACTTTATCCATTTGCACCGTAACTCCTTTGGCAACTCTGCATCCCACTCCAAACCTCTCTCCCATATTTCCTGCATCAGTCTCTTAACTCGCACCACAAATGGAGAAATAAATCCGACTGGGTCAAACACCTTAACTGCTGTGCTTAACACCGATCTTTTACTATTTCTCAACGATTCTAAACTACTCAACAATGATGTAACGTCTACTCTCAAACCATCCTCTTCTAAGTTCCACACCAAGCCTAACACTTTCAACTTACTATCTGTCTCAGACCTACTTTCTTCACACAACCCTTCCTGAACCCACAAGTCATACAGTTCTTTAGAATTAGTGTTTAGCTTTCTCAAATTAAAACTCGCGTCTCTCAAAATAGATACCGCCTCTGATGAAAGACTGAAAGCTGATTCTACACTTTCCCCTCCATAACACAAATCGTCTGCATACAGTTTTTGTTTGTTTCCGCATATTTCTTTAAATGATGTTTGATCGTTGCACTCAATAAAAACGGTGAACAATTACATCCAAATAATACTCTGTTCATTTGCATAATTTTAAAGTCCTCACTGTCATTATCAGGATACCAGAGAAATTTTAAATATTGCCTATCTTCCCTTGCTATCCCAATCATCAAAAACGCCTTTTCTATGTCACCGCAGAATCCAATTTTAAATTTTCGAAAGGAAAGAATGATATCCAAAATATTCGGATTTAGGTTTGGGCCCTTTTCTAAGCAATCGTTTAACGATAGCTTTCCTCTTTCGCAACTGCTGCAATTAAATACCATTCGAACTTGAGTGCTTTTTTTATCTTTACGGACCACTGCTCGGAATGGCATAAAGTATCCCTCTCTCGTATCCTCACACTCTTGAATAATGTTGTTTTGTGTCTGAAATTTAATTATTTCCATAAACTGTTCCCTCACAAAGCTGTTACCTTTTAACTCTCGCTGCACCCTTTCGAACTGCCTTTTCGCTAAACCAAAATTATTTTCCAAATGCTCTGGACTCCTATTCCACAACAAGCGAGCCTCATACCTCCCGTCTACATATTTCAAATCCTCTTCAAATTGTTTAATTATTCGCTCATCGCCAGAACCCCTTTCCGACGCGCACTCAGAGATTCCTAGACTTTCAATCTCCCAAAGCTGACGAATCTGTTCCGATATTTTTAATTCCTCTTCCGAATCGATGTGTATAAACAAGCCGGTGGAGTCTGACCCTGAACTTAGCTTCTTACTCTCTCCCCCCACTCTACCACTCAACGTCCAACCGAATATGCTTTCATGCAGTACTAAATAGTCTGTTAACCGATGTGTTTTCCCCGTTAAGATGCAGTTCAAGTAATCATTCCCAATTAAAATCTGTACCTCTGCCACTTCACTATCGCAGGTGTCAGATAAGTGAAATCCTTGTTGGCGAAGATTGTTTATAATTTCTGCAGATGGCGTGGGTAATGCACTGGAACATATGGTTTTTACTTCGAGTGCTTCGATGATTAGAGTGAACCCTGTCTTACTTTTTAGAGAAAGTCTTTTTCTTTTAAATTCTCGCACTGGAGGATTCGAAGATGCAAATGTATGAATTCTTAATCTTTCTTTACCAATAGTTGGTAAACTTGCTTTTCTGGAAATAGACTGACAAACATAAGATCTTTTGGAAGCTGAATCGCATAACAACCTAACGTTAAATGTGGAATTATTTCCTACCAGTTGACCTTTCAATGTTTGATAATAAATCACGTCATTAGGAATTTGCTTGCTCAGTGTTTCGTTTCGAGGAATAGTGAACCAACGTTTGTCTCTTTTGCTGCGCTCGCAGTATTTTTAATGGATTTATTTTCTTGCCCTTCTGCATCACACAGGCTCTCTAAATGCGACAAAGATTTGCAAATATTACATTTAACCCATTTTGCCTTACAAAATGGTTTTTTGTGACCCTTTTTTAAACAGCGCTTGCACTTAAATTGATCGTATAATGCTTTGTGTTTCTCTGAAATACTTAAGTCGCAGTCTTTTGAGAGGTGAGATTTAAGACAAAAGTCGCACATATAATTTTCGACTGATGTATTAAGCGTCGCCGCTGATACCATTTTCTTTTTAATTGGAGCAACACTCTTACGATAGTTGTCGGTATTTCTTTCACTGGTTATCGAAAGTGTTTGTTGTTTAAGACCCACATTTAGTGACTTTTCGCGCGCTTCTACTTCTCTCTTTAGAAACAACAATAAATCTGACACTGTTGACTCTGTGTCGACCTTTTTTCTCCCTACTAAACTGTAACACTAAATCTTGCGGTATACACTTGTATAAAATAGGAAGTAATAGATTGCCATAAGAATTAAAATTAATACCTAATGTCTCTAAACTTCTTGTTTGAACTGTTATTTCATCATATAGTTTTCTTAAACTGTATACATCACTTGAACGGCGTACTGGCTCTAAAGCTAGTAGAACGTTCATATGCGCGCTAACTAATATTTCTTTTTTCCCAAATCTGTCAGTTAAGATTTCGATGGCCTTTATATAGTTTTCTCCTATTAATGGCAATCCGCTTATAGCTTTTGCAGCTGAACCGGTGAGTAAAGATCTTAAATAGTTAAACTTCTCAACATCTTGAAGCGTATTGTTTTCGTGAATGGCAGCTTTATACTGAGCCCAAAATTCAGTAAATTTACATAAATCGCCGCTGAAAGTTTCTAAGGTAATGCGAGGCAATTTAGTATTATAATTAGTTTTGACTTCCGAAACTTGTTAAGTTGTTCCGGTTTTACCCACATTTTGAATATATCTATTGACTTTAGATTTACATCTAATGATGGATTCGCTGTATTCTAAACAATGTTCTACTTCTGTCTCTAATTCCTGAACAGTGCTTTGAGCATTAATAACTTCATCATATTTTAACAAGCTAGTTTCTCTCTCGATTAACACTGAAAGTGATTCTTGCAACACTTCTAGGTTCGGATTCTCGCTTTGCAATTCCTCATCCAATTTCCTTATTAATTTTGTTACACTGGTACGAACCGAACCTCTAATTTTTCTATTTCTCTCGACGGTTTCTTCAAAACTCATTATCAAAGATAAATTGCATGCAGATAAATGAAATGACTCACCTTCTGGCCTGATGCTACCAAAACTTGCTGTATGTAATAACTTACTTACATTAATACGAAAGATGACAAGTAATGATAACACATAATCATGTATTATCCTACTGCGCTATGCGTACATGAATAGAAATAAGACATTTTATGCACCTGTAAGTTGACAGAAATGTTGCACTGAGTGTAATGCCTGTGCATCATTGCGAGAGATGACAATTAATATTTACACATAATCGCATATCGTCCTAAGTGGCTATATATACATTAGTAGAAGTGCTACACTTAAACATTAATACTAGAAATGACACACTGAAGATGGTACTTGTGGATAAATATGAAAGATGACGATTAATAAAAATACATGAACATAAATTATCCTACATAGCTATGTTGGATGCATATTTAATATTTGCATTTCTTTTTTTCTTTGTATATTTTATTTCCTCACTGCTTAATTTTATGTTATGATTTTTGCAATAATCTTGTTACTGGCAACGTGCTTTATTTGCTATTAAGTTTGTGTGAGTGGCAACAGTTGTTCATGTTTATGTTTCAGTAGAATAGCGTTCTTAGCCGCACTGCGCTGCAGGCAATTTTTCTCTTAAATATTTCATCTTTTAGAATAACAATAAAGTTTATTATACAAAGCTGATGCTTTTTAGTTCAAGGCAACTATTTGGTTCCCCAGGTGAGGCATTTAATGCTATTTAATGTGTTATTATTATATGCTTTAGAACTGTGTTTAACGAACTTTTAAGTACTGGTACTGCGAATCGTCTGCGTGACGTCAGAAAGATAAGCGGAAATATTTTTTGCTGCTTAAGTATCTTGTTGAAGTTATTTGTGCTTATTAATCATTATTCATGGTAATAATGACAGAATTAAGTGAATCTGATCTTAAAAGATTAAGAGGACGAACGAAATCTACCCTGACGCGGCTTCACAATAGTTTCAGTAATCAGTTAAGTTTAACGGAATTAAAAGCACGATTAGAAAGAATTGAACAAATATTTAAAGAATTTGATGAATATGATGCTGCTTTACCCGAAGAAGCTTCTGAAATTGCTGAATTCGAAGCTAAATATTTTGAAACGAAAGTAATGTATCAATCCGCCATTGAATCCGTAACGGCCAGAAATGTTTTGATTTCAAATCCCACTGCAGTTGAGGCTAGCTTTAAACTTCCGCGTTTAAACATTCCGAGTTTCAATGGTAAATATACTGATTGGCTTAATTTTAAAGATCTGTACATGGCGACAGTTCATACCAATCAGTCATTAGCGAAAATTCAGAAATTCCAATATTTGATAGGACTTTTAAAAGACGAACCAGCTGCTATTATTAAGCACATTCCGATTTCCGAAACTACATACGATGAGGCTTGGGACAAATTGATGAATCGTTATGATAGAAAAAATCAAATTGTAATGTCGCTTGTCAGAACATTTCTTGAGCAACCCAAAATTACTAGCGCTGATTCTGTTAATCTAAGAAAACTATCTGATACATCTGATGAAGTTATCCGTGGATTAAAATCTCTTGGCGAAAAGGCTTCGTCTAGAGATGTTTGGCTAATTTATTTTTTGTTAGAAAAAGTCGATCCGGAAACGCGCCATTTATGGTCACAAAAAAATGGTGAAGAAGAATTTCCTACCTTAGAATGTTTTTTGGAATTCTTAAACTCAAGATGTGTTTCACTTGAAATGTTAAACACTCATAATAATGAAAAGCGAGTATCGCATAAAAATCAGTGCTCTGTTTCGAAGAATGTTTCACATAGTAATAAAAATTCTGTTCTAAAATGTCAGCATTGCAATGGTTCTCATTTTTTATCAAAGTGTTATAAATTTAAAGGTGCAGATATTACGACTAGGAAAAATATCATTCACAAGAATTTATTATGCTTCAATTGTTTCGGAAATCATCAATTAAAATTTTGTTCATCGCAGAATGTGTGTTCTATTTGCAAAGCAAAACACCATACTTTACTGCATGAAGATATTAGAAGTAATAACGTAGTTGTGTCAAATTCATCTCCATCTGATGAACAAATTTCTAGTTCAGACGAACAAAATAATATTTCGAGTTTTTCTATTCAGGGTCAGAGTGCTTCATTTTTACCAACGGCGGCAGTAAAAATTTACGATTCTGCTGGTCAAGGTCACGAATGTATCATTCTTTTTGACAGTGGAAGTGAAGCTTCTTTCATCAGTGAATCATTTATTCGACAATTAAATATACGCAGACAAAATGCCCGTATTTGCGTAAAGGGACTTAGTGATTCTGAAGCAGCTTTGACTCGTGGTTATGTAAATGTAAAATTGTTTCCGAAATCTGAGTTGAAAAAAAATGGTGTTTTAATACAAGCATATATTCTTAAAAAATTAACTTCGCATTTGCCTTCAGTGAAGATTGATAGCAAGGACCTTGATTATTTGAATTCAATTAATCTTGCAGATCCGAATTTCAGTACGCCCAAACAAATAGACATGATAATTGGAGCTGACTATTTCTTTTCTCTGCTTCAGCCAGGGCAGATTGTTGGCTATAAAAATGTAATTGCGCAAAATACTATTTTTGGTTGGGTTGTATCAGGCAGAATTAAAACAGAAGGCAATACTCCGCATCCCATTAGTGTTAATCGCATTAGTTTACATATTGAGGATAACGTCGATGCAACACTTAAGCGTTTTTGGGAGTTGGAAGAATTAACGTTCCAAAATCAGAAATCAACGATTGAAGAAGAGTTTTGTGAGAAGCATTTTAAAGAAAATTATCGAGTAAACGGAAATGGCAGATTTGTTGTCCGACTGCCCATTTTCAGTAATGCTGAAGAGTTAGGCGACTCCAAACCTTTGGCTATTTCTCGTCTTCTATCCATGGAAAGAAAATTTGATTTAGATAAAGAACTTGGTAGGCAATACAAGGAGTTCATGCAAGAATACGAAACTTTAAATCATATGGTTCCAGTTGTTGAGAATGAAGAAAATAAGCAAGTATATTATCTACCGCATCATGCTGTTGTTAAACCGAGTAGCTCTACCACTAAACTTCGTGTAGTATTTGACGGTTCATGTAAACCTAAAAATTCAGTTTCTTTGAACTCTGTTTTAGGGGTAGGTGCAACACTACAACGAGATATATTTTCAATATTGCTCAACTTTCGTATACATAAAATAGCTTTTTCTGCTGACATAGAAAAAATGTACCGCCAGATTTTAGTAGATAATGAGGATCAACATTTACAAAGAATTGTTTGGAGAGAATCTGTTAATTCAAAAATGCAGACATATAAATTATGTACAGTTACATATGGCACTGCATCTGCACCATTTTTAGCAACACGCTGTTTGTGGGAATTGCTTTGGATGCAGAACAGGATCATCCTCATGTATCTTCCGTTCTTAAAAATGATTTCTATGTAGATGATTGTTTATCTGGAGCAAACAATTTAGAGGAAGCAGTTGACCTATGTTCTAAGCTTTCACAGCTATTAGAGAAACGTGGATTTAATTTAAGGAAATGGAGATCAAACTGCTCAAAGCTTCTCGAAAATTTATCCATTGATAATCATGAAGAAGATGACCTGGAAGTTCACTCAGATGAATGTGCCAAGACTTTAGGGCTGTTTTGGAACTCTACAGAAGACGTATTTTTATTTAACATTTCTATGGATTTTGGGACTGAAATTACTAAAAGAAGGTTCATTTCTCAATCTTCTAAAATCTTTGATCCTCTTGGCTTGCTATCACCATGTACAGTCAAGTTGAAAATGTTTTATCAGCAATTGTGGTTTTTAAAACTTGACTGGGATGCCCCACTGCCTAAAGAATGGGAAGAGAAGTTGCAGCGACTTCAAGAAGATCTTAAGGCTCTCAAAAATGTTAAAATTTCAAGGTGGCTTCAAACTACGTCTAACCACATCTATCTGCATGGTTTTTGTGACGCGTCAGAATCTGCTTACGCTGCTGTTATCTACTGTGTTCAACCAACATCTCACGACAGAAATGAAGTCAATTTGGTGGTTGCTAAAACCAAAGTTGCTCCCATTAAACAAGTGTCCATACCTAGAGTGGAACTCCTAGGTGCATTGCTCCTTGCCAGATTAATCAAAGCTGTCCGTAAAGCCTTCTCCAGTACTGAAATTTCCTTTCACGCTTGGACTGACTCTAAGGTTGTTCTCTGTTGGTTAGCAGCTCATCCTCGAAAATGGAAGCTTTTTGTGGCAAACAGGACTTCAGAAATATTAGATGCTATTCCCTATCAACAGTGGAGCTATATTTCGTCGAAACAGAATCCTGCCGATCTTCCTTCTAGAGGAATCGATCCTAAAGTTCTACCGAACATATCCCTATGGTGGCATGGGCCATAATTCTTAGCGTTCGACAGTTCAAAGTGGCCTCTACAATGTTCTGTCAGTAATGAGACTAACAGAGATGCAACTGTCTTAACTGAACAAAGGACAAAATCAATTTTTTGTACAACAGCTTATTTGACTAATGACACTCTGGACAATTTATTTCAGAACTGTTCTTCTTTATCTAAAATAGTTAATGTAATTTCCTTTTGTTTAAGATTTATTTCTAGGTGCAAAGAACGGGTCTTTGGTTCGGAAGATAATAGGTTAAAAAGTTCTGCAGTAGTACCTTCATCTAATGAAAGGCAAGCAGCTATGAAGTTGATCATTAAATGGATCCAGTTTGTGCACTTCCATAAAGATATAAAGGATCTCAAAAATAATTCATCTTTAAGTCCTAAAAGTGTTTTAAGCTCACTTTTTCCTTTTCTAGATGATGATGGTGTTTTACGGGTGGGAGGTAGGTTGCAAAATTCTGACTTGTCATTCAATGCTAAGCATCCCATAATTATACCAGGTCAACACAGGATTGCTTTGTTGCTTGTTAAACAATATCATGTAACTTATATGCATGCAGGGCCCAGTTTACTAGCTAACATTTTAAAGCAAAGCTATTGGATTGTAAATGGTAAGAAACTTATTCAGTCTTTTATCCATAAATGTATTGTTTGTCACGGATATAAATTGTCATCTAATAATCAGTTAATGGGAAACTTGCCAAAACAAAGAGTAACACTTGAGAGACCATTTTTTAGCACAGGTATTGATTATGCCGGTCCTGTAATTTTTGAAATGTTACAAATTATGAAATGTTACAAAATGTTACAAAATTACAAAGGTCGTTGCTTTAAGACCACTAAAGGTTATATAGCTTTGTTTGTATGTCTAGCTACCAAAGCTTACCATATTGAGGTAGTTAGCGACTTAACTGCAGATTCTTTCATTGCTGCTCTTAGGCGATTTGTATCGAGGCGTGGTACACCTCGATACTTATTTTCGGATAATGGTACGAACTTTGTTGGCGCAAAAAGAAAATTGTCCGAATTGCAAACTCTGCTACTTTCACTTAACAGCAATGAATTGATTTTAAATTATTTGGCTGAAAATACTATGGAATGGAAAATGATTCCACCTGCTTCTCCCCACTTTGGTGGTTTGTGGGAATCAGGGATCAAGTCCATAAAATTTCATTTGAAAAGAATGATAGGAGAGACAAAGTTAACATTTGAAGAATTAACTACTTTACTAACTCAAATTGAAGCTGTGTTAAATTCACGCCCCTTATCTAAAACTAATCACAATGATGTAGGTAATTTAGATGCTTTGACTCCATCACATTTTTTAACTGGGGATGTTATTACTAGCATCCCAGAGCAGGATTTTTCTAATATTCCCAAACCCACTTTATTAAAACGATGGGAATTATTACAGCAAATGAAACAAGGCTTTTGGAAGAGATATTATAAGGAGTATTTAAATTCCTTACAACAAAGATACAAATGGAAGCAACAACTTCCAAATTTGTCTGTAGGTGATATTGTATTAATTAAGGAGGACAACATGCCTCCTGGTGTTTGGCCTTTAGGTCGCATTGTTGAAATCCATCCAGGAAAGGATGGCAATGTTAGAGTTGTTACAGTAAAAACTGTTAATGGTTATTTTAAAAGACCTATAGTAAAACTTTTACCATTGCCATTGCATCGGGAATGATCTATTGTTAATGCAATGGCAAGGGTGGGAGTTAATGTTGGATGCATATTTAATATTTGCATTTCTTTTTTTCTTTGTATATTTTATTTCCTCACTGCTTAATTTTATGTTATGATTTTTGCAATAATCTTGTTACTGGCAACGTGCTTTATTTACTATTAAGTTTGTGTGAGTGGCAACAGTTGTTCATGTTTATGTTTCAGTAGAATAGCGTTCTTAGCCGCACTGCGCTGCAGGCAATTTTTCTCTTAAATATTTCATCTTTTAGAATAACAATAAAGTTTATTATACAAAGCTGATGCTTTTTAGTTCAAGGCAACTAGCTATGTATACATTATTAGAAATGAAACCTTTAACACCTATACATTAATAAAACTGATACACTGAATTGTGTATTAATGCGAAAAATGACAATTAATGATTATACATACTCGTGTGTTATCCTGAATTGCAATATAGACATTAGGAGAAATGATACGCTTAAACACTGATACATTACTACAGAAGATGCACTGAAAATGGTACTTGTACAGTAAAACGATACATGACGATTAGTCATAACACAAAACCCTGTGTTATTCTACATGGCTTTACATACATAGACAGGGATGGTACACTTAAACGAATGATGTGCGTTGGATACAAAAGTGCGTTGATCTAGATAGTTAAAACTAAAGTAATGGTATGCAACAATTATTGGAGATGCACTGGTAATTAATGAAATATTGAATGACAATTAATAACATAGGTAAGAATGAGTGACAATTAATGAAGGCACGATACATAAGCACATTGCCACAGGTACATTGGATATAAAGGTTGGTTATGTGGAAAGGATAGGGTTGTGGTTAAGCCGAATCATACAAGTCCTGGCCTAATGCTTGCAGTCTGTCCATAATACTTTTGAGTTTTTTAAGTACCGCTGGTTGGCGAATAAAGAATTATTTATAAGCTGGATCTGTGTTGTAAAACGGCATGTGCCACTCTCGCGTTAGTGGGCAGAAGGTGACATAATGGTCCGGGCTACCTGGCTGGCCACACGCACAGATGTTGGTGTTTGTTATTCTTCGCTCTAGAAAATATTCGGGGAATGGACCATGACCCGTTATAAATCTGGTGATGTGTGGCTGAGATATCTGTTTGTCAAGGCTGACTTTGTGAGCGAATTCGTAGGTCCTTCTTCCTTGCGGAATAGAATACCACTCTTCCTGCCATTGCTTGAGTGCGACGTTTAGAACAGCCTTCTTTACATAGGAGTTTAGTAATTTTATTGCCAGTTGTTCCGCATCGAGATTGCTCGCGGCTTCTTTGGCTAGTAAATCTGCCTCCTCATTCCTCTGGTGTCCAGCGTGTGCTTTAATCCAGAAGATGAGGATGCGTCCTTCATACTGGTGCAGGGTTTGCTGAATGCGCCCTATGATGGGCGACCTGTGAAAAGGATTCCGAATTGCATGAATTGCTGACAGGCTGTCGGTGTGTATTTCTGCGGTGGAGTAGCTAAATTGACTCGCTACTAGGATTGCCTGGCGTATGGCTTCGGCTTCCGCCTGAAAGACCGAGTTGCCTGCACCCAGAAAGCCTTTCCAAGACCTTAAGTTGCTTCCATTTCGTTTGATGGTATAGCTACAGCCTGTCGTTTCATTCACCTGGGAGCCATCTGTATAAATCTTAAGGGCATTAGAGTGATCGTTGTTGTCTTCAAGCATCGTTGTATAAGCATGGACATTCTTGCAGAAAAGGGCCGGGTGTTCTTCCGCAACTTGTAGATTGCTGTCAAAGTCCTCCGGTGAGAAATGGAAGTTCTGGTATTGAGCAGGTTGCTTAAGGAGAGTGACTTTTGCGATGACCGCTTCCATTTGGGCCCGTTTATGTGCAGTGGAATAAGTCCAGCCAGCACTGTGGCTGCTGCAGTCGCTGTGGTCCTGTAGGCCCTCGTGATGGCCAAAACAAACGGTCGTTGAACGCTGTTCAAAATTTGTTGCTTCCTTGTAGTCATTGGAAGTGCCCATATGGCCGCTAACACAACATCTTTCAGATAGTCCCACAACCAGAAGTCACACGGATTAAGATCAGGTGATCGGGACGTCCACGCTGTAGGGAAATGACGGCTCATAATTCTAGCATTTCCGAAATGTTGCTTCAGCATTGTCATCACTGTCATTGGCAGTTTTTTTTTTCTGATTCGTCTTTTTCTTAGGTTATTATCATTAATTTGTCGCTCTGTTGCTTCCTGAAGTTGAACTAACATCATCAGAATCATTCCTTGCATAAGCTTCGCTGCCATCAGTTTTTGTAATATATTTAAAGATGTGTCCAGATATGCTCTGAACTACACAGATTTTAGCCTATTTGGCTTTTCATTGCTGAAACCTACTTTTTCTTTTAGATGTATGAGCTCCACGAGGCATATTTATCTTTTGGGGTAGTTGGAGAACGCTTAAACAAATAAATAATAAATTTACTTATTTATTTGTTCATGTAATTTAAAAATGAAATCTTTCCACTCGTTTAGAAAACTATTAAAATAAAGATTCTTCACTTCACGCCAAGTTAAGAAATGAGGATGAATGACACCGGCAGTCATAAGCAACGATCATTTTAGGGGAATCCCAGAGCAATATTTAGTTCTAAATGCGAAAATAAAAACTTAAAAATTGGAGTAATCCCCGATCAACCGAGCCATAGTCTCGGACAGACGCGACGTGCACATACAAGTGGCATGCATTGATATCGTAACATGGTGCCACCTTATTCCGTGGAAAAGCTATATTGGCATGTCTTTGCACCGATTTGATTATATGTGACTATATACGCTGCTATTCGGTAAGATCAGAAAAATAATAAAATAAGTAAATAAGAAAGTAATAGTTCAGTAAGTCTAGAGAACATCTATTCTACTAAACCATATTTTAGGAAAAAAAGATTTCTCGTCAGTAGATAGACTGGAGTGGAGATAGTTTATTTGAAAACAATTCATTTATTGAAATTATGTAGTTGTGTACTTGTGTTCGATCCACTGACAGATTCATATGCTCTTTTTTGTTTTTTATAATACTTTAAAGGTGTAAGTAGGCTATATTTTTTCACGGTCGGGTGCTGGCCCTCCCGCTGCTCCCCTAGCTACGCCACTGCTCACGTCCAACGCACGTCCTATAGCTCTTGAGCTTGAGGATTATCTCCTACTGTATCACACGCTAGATGTATAAAATGATCCACTCGTACTTAACTCCTGAGGAGGACGCTCGAGCGTTCTATGATCCGGCTGATTCCTATCCCGGAATCCCTCCCTGTACATTCTTTCTGAGCAGCTAATCCATTTCTTTGTGCAGCCCCATGCATGAAACGCATCTCAGCAAGCTCCGCATTGGTGTAATGATGCACGCTGCTGGAGATCTGTGCGGTAAATGAAGAATCCAGCTAACGCGGGCACTTCTCTGCCAGCTCAACGCCGCATTACTGAGCACACATTCCTATACGAAATCTGCTCCTTTAGGTCCCCTCTACCTGCCTTTACAATTTTTGCGTAGTTTACGTTTTGTTCTGAACCACCTTGTATAGGTATACTTGTTTCATTTTTCAAATGAGAAATTGTTTTCAGAATTAAACATTTGATTATTTTTTCCAGAATTACTACAATATTAAATAGCAGAAGAATATTTTGTAAAATTTCAATATTTATCATGTTTGTATACTTTTAATAAAAAGAATCAATATCGGTGAATAATAATTCACAGCGATCATTACACACACTTTTAAAGTGGCCATTTGTATATGTGTAATTTAGACCATTTCAAAAGAGTAAAACGAACAAAAACAGGCTTATTCAAATATAATAATTTTTTTTTTAGATGAAAGCAAAATTATCATTCAAGATATCAGTTTTCTAACAAAGGGCTATTTACATTTTTTTTCTCCATTTCCTTGCGTTTAAAGTTCCCTGTGTAGATAGTCTCTTTCGTATATTCTGATATGTTTTTACACAAAAAAATTATTTATTTAAAAAAAAAAAAGATTTCAGACTCACTTTAGGCTTTTGACGTGTATCGTTATTAAATCCAGTAAATTCTTTTAACCAAGGTTTATGGCTGAAAGCTCAGATTTGATGTATTTTTGTAATAAGACCGTGGCTAACATAAAATTTTAAATTTATACGATGTGTTACGTATTACTTGTTTTCGAAACAAGGGGTTAGAAATTTTTTACGTGGTAGAGTCTAAGTTAAATGTTGTACATATGTCATTTGCGTATGGTGATAACTTTTAAAAAAACTATCTAAAATGTTCAGGTTTTATTGCGAAATCATTATAAATTGAATGAAAATGTAGCGGATAAAATAAATCTACTCACATATACATTAGAATTTTCTGTACAATTTAAAATATTGAATTTTTCTATCTCGGATTCAGATAACTAAAAAATGATCCAACTGACTCGCTCATCACATGACCATATACAAAGTGGTCAAAATTAAAACACCCTGTTGTTTGCAAAGGTTCCAAAGTTGTTGAACGTACTAGCCAAGAGATGGCGAAACAGATTACGCTGAAAACATCTTAGTTCGTGAAACACCAATAGAAGGTGCCGTACAACGGAAAATATGCTGAAAAGACACAAATTACACATTAATAACAGGTTTTATTCGAACGTACCATCCATTCATATCACAAGGATCTTATCGATGTATGGGAAGACAGCTCAGTATGGTTCTCTTCTCCAAGATGTAAAATCTGCAGTCAGTGGACAGTTTGTTGAACTGCGGATCGTAATTGGTCAGTTGAAACGCTTCTCACATGCAGAGTGATACTGTCTTTCAAATCTGCCAAGGTTACCAGACGTCCTCGATAAAGAAGATTTTTTAGGTAACCCGCTAGCATTTTTTCTTTTACAAGAAAAACAAAGCCTTTTATGGAGCCAACCATGGAAGCAGCAGCATCTGTACAAATGCCAATACAGCTTCTTCCAAGGAAGATATTTTTTCCCAGATACGCAGATGAAATATTAGATGTATCTGGTCCTTTGTTTGTTTCAAGTAATACTTTACAGCAGAGGACGTTTTCTTAGAAATTTTAGAGCATAACATTTGTTGTTTAAATCTGTTGACTCGTCCACTTGAATTGAAAAACTGCTATTACTCAGTTTATCACAACAAAACCTCTTCAACACTGTTCGCACCTGCGCATCTGTAATGTAATCCACGCATGCGCATCTGTAATGTGATAATCTAACGAGTTTGAGAATCGCCATCGACGGTGTAAGAGGGCTGGTCACAGCTATGAGTTAATTGTAATTAATTATGAGAATTAATAAAGAATCGAACCAGCGAATTTATTTAGTTTGTGTTATTTGGGATGAGACCCAAACATATCTGGTCGTAGTCGACCGGAGAGTAAGTTTGTGCATGAGTAAAGTGTTTCGTTTTGAGAACACAGGAGTATTTGTGTTTGCCAATATTCCCAGATTGTTCTTTTCAACGAATATCGCTGATTTTGGATACGGATATTCATAAAAAGTGAATCACTGCAGAGGTAAGTGATTCCTCTCTTGTTAATTCTGTACATTCTGTGCTTGTTCTGTTATAAATAACAATGTTATTTAAGGGTGCTAAAAAGATGATTTAAGGCTTATTGCCTTAGAAATAAATCTAAATGTTGACGAAAAAATGACTATAGCAGATTTGACTGATATTATTGAGAATAGTGAAATTTTCAAAACTAAACAAGATTTAGTAAAAGAGATAGCAAACTCTATTATCGAAAATAGAAAACAGGAAGAGCAAAAACTTGTCGAGTTAGAAAAAATAAAACTTGAGAGATCAAAGAATGAGTTAGAGTTGGCTAAGCTTAAAGCAGAAACTAAACTTGATGGTGTAAGCGAAACCGAAACAAAATCAGAGTCACTAGATCAATTAATAAAAAGTATCAGAAACTTAACTGTAAAAATTCCTATACGGCTTGAGAGTTGGGGATTTTTCTTTTCGTCATTAGAACGAACGTTTATTACAAAAAATGTTTCGGAGGACTATAAAGCAGAAATTCTGTTAAATCTGTTAGGAGACAAAGCTTCGAATATAATAACCTATTTACATGATAAGGATATCGCGAATTATGAAAGTGTAAAAGAAGTAGTTCTGAAGGAGTTTCAGCCAACACCATATTCGTGTTTAGAAAACTTTAGAAAAACTGTTAAACAACCACATATAAAAGTCATGTGCAGTTTGCTTCACGCTTAATAACTGCCTGGGATTATTATTTAAAATTAAGGAAGGTAACTGACTTCGAGACCCTCAAACAACTAATAGTTTCAGATAGGTTATACCAATCTTTAGATACGGGAACAGCTTCTCACATTGCTGTCAGGCAAGGTGATTCATGGTTTTCACCTAGTGAGTTAGGTAAAGAAATAGATTTATATTTCACGTCACGAGGAAAACCTCTTACTAAGAATTCTCATGTTAATCGTAAGTATAATAGCTCAAAAAGTGTAGCTAAAGTGTTTTTATCAGATGTTAAAACAGAGAACTGTATTTTATGGCACGAGAATCACGGATTGGCAAAATGCCCATCGTATTTAAAATTACCGGTACAAGAAAGAGTACAGGTTGTGAAATCTAATAAATTATGTTTTAACTGTCTACATATGCATTCAGTATCAAACTGCCCATCGAAATATTCTTGTTTTTGTCAAAAACGGCACCACAAAACTATTCACTTTCCGAAAGCAAATAATATCGTAAAGGAATCGGAACAAAATAAAAACAAAACAAATGTATCTGACTGCAACGTTCCCAAACGAGATGACTCATCGACCTTGAATGTTATGCGCTAGAGTTCGTTCAAAAGGCATTTATTAGCAATTATTCGAATAAACAGAGTACAGTTCTGCTTTCAACAGTCGTATGTTTTCTAATTGATAACGAGGGAGAAAAACAGAGAGTGAAGTGTCTGCTGGACGGGGGCAGTATGTCGAACTTTTTGACCCGGAATCTTATTGAGCATTTGCAGTTAAAGAAAGAAAAAACAAACATTTCCGTTTCGGGAATAAATAATGCTACTTTAACAATAAAGCATAAAATTAATGCTTGGATATGCAATAAAGAAGGAACTTTTATAAAGAATTTGGACTTTTTAGTAATTCCAAAAATAACTGCTGATTTAACACCTTCGCGCAAAATTAAAATTTCAGTGCAAGATCTTCCTAATTTAAAATTAGCAGATGAAGGATTTAATAGGGTAGATATGTTGTTGGGAGCGGGAGTTTTTTATGAACTTTTAAACCGAGTCAAATTCGAATGAATAATCCTGATCTTATTTTTCAAGATACAGTTTTTGGTTTTATCGTGTCTGGAAGTATTCCAACAGAGACTGAAAACAGGGTTCATTGTGGGTTGATAAAGGAAGAAGACAACTTAGATAAAGCTCTTAGAAAATTTTGGGAATTAGAAAATATTGAAACTGATAAACCCAGAAACAAAGAATTTTTAATTTGTGAGAAACATTTCGTAGAAAATTATACACGAGATAAAACCGGTAGTTACGTTGTTAAAATGCCATTAAAGGAGGATCCGGACACTTTAGGAAGTTCTAAACAAATTGCAACGAGTAAATTAAATTCCTTGTGGAAACGCTTAGTAAAGAATCCCGAATATTTAAAATTATACTCAGATTTTTTAAAAGAATATCAACAGTTAGGACATATGGTTGAGGTGAGTGAAAGCGAGGAGGAACGAGGTTCATATTACATTCCTCATATTGGAGTATATAGGGGAGAAGAGAAAAGTAAGTCGACTCCCTTGAGGGTAGTATTTAACGCTTCTTCTTTGACAACCAAAGGAAACTCTCTAAATTTTATACAGTATAATGGAGGTGTGATACAAGACGATTTGTTCTCAATTATGCTAAGATTCAGGAAATATATTTTTGCTTTCACTGCTGATATACAAAAGATGTATCGAGCTATTTCTATTCATCCAGATCAGTGGAAGTTGCAAAGGATTTTATGGAAAGAAGGCATTGATATGCCAGTTAAAAACTTTGAGCTAACTACCGTTACCTATGGAACTGTGAGTGCACCATTTTTAGCAATGAGAACACTTGTACAGCTGTCAAAGGACGAAGGAGATAAATTTCCTTTAGTAGCATCTGTACTGAGAGAAGACATGTACATGGACGATATTCTATCTGGAGCTGAGTCGCTAAGTTCTGCGTTAGAACTTCAAAATCAGTTAATAGGCATTTTGAAGAGTGGAATGTTACTCCATAAGTGGTGTAGTAATGCTACTGAACTGTGTCAAACAAACGACAAAACATATCCCTTTGGTAAATCAGAAGAATCTAAAGCATTAGATATTTTATGGAAGTCAAAAGGAGATTGTTTGAGCTTCAACGTTAAATTCGAAGACAACGTAAAGGTTATGAAACGGCAAGTGTTATCCGTCATATCTCGCATCTTTGACCCATTGGGTATAATTTCTCCCGTTATAATTGTAGCAAAAATATTTATGCAGAAATTATGGCTGTTGAAATTGAACTGGAATGATGTTTTGCCAGAAAAGGAGGCTAAAGAATGGAAAGAATTCTCCACTACCTTGCAGCTAATTAACAACATTGAAGTCCATAGATGTATTTTATTTACAAGACAGAATCAAGATTGAATTACATGGTTTCTGTGATGCCTCAGAGGCCGTCTATGGAGCAGTTATCTACTGTAAAGCAACATCAGCAACAAACCATACATCAGTGAGGTTGGTATGCAGTAAATCGCGTGTCTCACTCCTAAAGAAGACTACAATCCCAAGACTTGAGCTTTGCAGTGCTATTAGCTAAACTGAATCATCGTGAAATCATCGTTAAAATTGGAGCTTACTGCTATCCACCTTTGGACCGATTCTATGATTGTGCTGTCATGGATCAACAAAGAGCCACATCTGCTCAAGACATTTGTCGCAAACCGGATTTCAAAGATACAGGATCTGACTGAAATAGCACAGTGGCATCATATCGCTTCTGAAGAAAACCCATCAGATCTCATATCTAGAGGTACGTCTGCCAAAAAACTGCAACTAAGTCAACTCTGGTGGAACGGGCCTGACTTCTTAATGAAGGATGAGTACCCTATAAGAGTTATACCTGCAGCAATTACTGAAAAGAACAGTAATGAACTTAAAAACTTTGCTGATTCTGAACTATCTACATGTTTAAATCTGAATGTGAAAAATTTCATTAATGATTTATTGAATTGCAGTAATAAGTTGTAGGGTTTATATTTATTTTAACTAACATTTATTTTAAGTTTAAACTACCTTTCCTGTCAAGCCTTACTTTCCCCTGGAACTGCCAATGCCAGAGTATGTAAATTTTAGTAGAACGCGCAAGGATTCAAATTATCAGCGGAAGTATTCTGAGTTAAATAAAAAGGAAACGAGTTCGAGGTGTACTGTTCTTACTTCACGAGCGCGGAGGTAGTTAGCCAGAAATTGAAGAACCCCGCGTTTCGGCCTGTGTGCTTGCCTGGAAGTATTGTTAATCGTTCAACGTGATCTTCAAGTTTGCTGAATTAGCAGCGGTATTGTAAAACGCGGTGAGGTTAGTTACTTTTAGAGAGCCTCGTAGTTAGAGTCTTGTCTTTAGTTTCTTTTCAGGTTATTATTTTTATTTGACCGCCGAGTTGGCGTAGTTGTGAGCGTCAAGAGCACGCACTTGTAATTTATTACGTTGAATAAAAAGGGACTTAAACCCTTAACAAGACTCTGTCTTTTATCCAGTTTCAACAGTCACCTCTTGGTTGCGTGCAAGTTGGAGGCGCGCAACGCTACAAAGTATTTAAAATTAATTCGTATTATAAGTTTTTGTTTTAGGTTTTACAAGTATTGTAAGCAAGAACAAAAGCAGGTAGGTAATTTACAAGTGGGAGAACTGAGAGCAGCTGAAGAAACTTTAATAAAATTAGTACAGGGTGAGTATTTTATAAATGAGATAAGTGATCTTAAAAAATCAGGTATTGTTCCAAGAAATAGTTCTATTAAAAGTCTTAACCCTTTCATTTACAGTAATGGACTGTTGAGAGTTGGAGGTAGATTAAAAAATAGCAATTTAACTTATGAGAAAAAATTTCCTATTATTCTGTCTTCTAAACATAAATTAAATTAATAGAGCTAATAAATTAATTAATAGAGTTAATAGTTAATTACTCTCATTTAAAATATTTGCATGTGGGTCCTCAATCTTTGTTATATCATATAAGACAAAAATTTTGGATTTTAAGTGGTAGAAATGTTTGTAGAAAAATTGTATAATATGTTTTAAAGCTAATCCCATTGTAGCTCAGCAAATCATGGGTGATTTACCCAAGGAAAGAATCACAGCTAATCTTACATTCAATTATACTGGAGTTGACCTCTGTGGCCCATTCTTAATTAAGTACAAAAACTAGAGAACAGGTATATATCAAAAAGTTTTATGTGTGTATATTCATTTGTATGGTTACTAAGGCCATTCATTTAGAGCTGGTAACAGACCTAACATCTGAAGCATTAATAGCTACCTTGCAACGTTTCTTTGCACGAAGAGGTAAAAGTTTAACACTATTTAGTGATAACGCTACGAATTTTGTAGGTGCAAATGCAGAATTAAAGAGGTTAAACAAACTAGTGAACGAACAAGATAACCTTTTAGCTGGTTATTTGAGTTCTGAGAATATCGAATGGAAATTTCTTCCTCCCACAGCACCCAATTTTGGCGGCCTTTGGGAGGCTTGAGTTAAATCTTTTAAGTACCACTTCAAACGTGTCGTAGGTAATGCAAAATTGTCATATTAACAATTTTTAACAATTATGATTCAGATTGAAGGAATTTTAAATTCCCGACCATTGACACCCTTGTCTTCGGACATTGATGATTTAGAGGTTCTAACACCTGGGCACTTTTTAATTGGTAGAGCAATTAATTCGATCCCTGAGCCAGATATCACGGAAGTTAACATTAACAGGTTAAAATTGTGGCAACAGATCACAAGATTAGTACAAATTATCTGGAAAAAATGAAACTCCAATTATTTAAGTCATTTACAAAATCGATCTAAACGGCAAAGTTCTAAAAACAATATACGAGTTGGAGACATGGTCTTAATTAAAGATAATTTGCCTTGTTGTAATTGGGCGGTTGGTCGTATAATAGAAGTATTTTATGGTAAAGATGGAAAGGTTCGCGTATGTAATGTAAAAACTCAAACTGAAACTCTTAAACGACCAATTACCAAATTATGTGTCTTACCAATACAAAAATGAGTATTGTCTTTATTGTACAGTATTGAATGTGCTTCACATAAAATGTCATTATGTAACTGAAATGTTATATTGTATTGCTTTGAGTTGTACGCTAATGTATATGGTAAATGTCTAATTATAATAATGATTTTTATGTGATAGTACTTATTCAAAATTGTTTATGATATACTTGTTTAATTTTTTTATGCTATATCTTAATTACAATAGTTGAATGCTAAGCATTGCAACGCGGGGCGGCATGTTCGCGCCTGCGCATCTGTAATGTAATCCGCGCATGCGCATCTGTAATGTGATGATCTAACGAGTTTGAGAATCGCCATCGACGGTGTAAGAGGGCTGGTCACAGATATGAGTTAATTGTAATTAATTATGAGAATTAATAAAGAATCAAACCAGCGAATTTATTTAGTGTGTGTTATTTGGATGAGACCCAAACAAACACCATTTGACATATCACTGGTGTATACTGTATTGTTCGAAATTGGAATATTTTCAGTTTTCTTCACTGCATCATCTCCCGACATTTTACCTACTTATAATTTAACATGAATGCATTATCAGATCCTCACCAACTGTGTGACTTTCCCTTTTCTATGCAATAAATTCTGCTACCAAATAACTTGCTTCCTGAGTTATTTCGCTGACTGTGAATGTGTTTAGAAAAGCTGTACTCTGTTTATTTTGAGATATTAATAAAGTTTTAAAATAATCAATACTTTTATTATCTTTACTAGTATAATTTATCGTGAAATGTCTGTTCAATCTGTGATAAGCCCATTGATAAAAAACTTCTGTTGTAAGGACGAACATTTTTTGCATCTCTTTCTTTATCACTCATTTGAAATTTTGTAAAAGATTCTAAACACTCATCACTAGTCTCTTCAAAATTGTCTTCAAAGTTTATTAAAATGTTAAGTTTATTAAAAATTATAAAATTTGTTATAAGTCGTGCCCTTAACAATTGTTTATTCGAGAATTTTTGTGAAGACATGGAATCTGAATACAAAGGTTTATTATTATATGCAGAAATAAAGATCCTGCCCAACCGGTATAGTGGTTAGCATAGTGCCGAAGGGCCCGGGTTTGAATCCCGGAGAAGGCAAATGTATAATGTCGGTGCTGCATGGAGGCACTCTAAATATGCGGCGAACCGAAAGTCCTCTCGTATGGTTTAGTAGAAGCGAAGAGAGGTGGGAGACCCTTGGAACCGTCCCCCGGGTTGCTCTCCGTCAAAACGGGGGGCGGAACTGAGCCAAATCGCACTGTCAGCTATTAGGTGCTTAAGGCTGTTGCCAACGGCAGGCTTAATCTTCCGCTCCTTGCCACGAGTTCGTGGGCTTGGGATGACGTCAGACAAGTGACATAAGCAACAACAGAAGTAAAGATGGACGTCGAGAGGGAAACTTTAAGATGTTGTTGTTAAAGAACGAAATTTATTATACTTTTAATCGAAAAAAAAATCTGATCTTCCTGCTCTTTTTTCAAAATGATTTCTAAAATCAAAGCTGTAATATTTATCAGATATTTTAGGGAAACTAAAAGATCTTAACTTATCTTTAAAAAGAAATTCCAACACATCCGTCTTATTGCAATGCGTTTCTCGTTTATTTATTTTTCGTATACCTGAAGCAAACCCTAATTCTAATTGTTTTCGTATACGTGTTGTTCACCAAAGCAATAAATTATTTATGGAAAAATACCGTACTCACTCGCCTATCTTCCCTTTCCTAACTAATTCTGTCGTTTGAAAATTGACAGGGGACGAAATATAGGGTGTCTATTTGCAGAGTCTCCCCTTCTTGGAGAGCATACACTAAGCTGGATCAAAACGCTATGTCCAATAAGACAACAGAGAACATAAGAAGGGTGTAAAAGACCCTTTTATGAAGAACTCTCTCAATAATTTAGCAAACTAGCCAGCATTTAAGGCCTAACTCAAAAGTAATGAATTCAAATTAAAACTAAGTTGAATCTAAAGTTAGCCCAAAAACTAAGCAGAAAGGATAAGCGTGCAAGTTGGCGCAAACCGGTACCGGCATGACAAGCCCTACTGGAAAGAATAAAGCAATATCGAACAGACTGCTGTCATAGCCTTCAACTAGAAATGTGGCCTTCAGTAGGTGGAACACGCTCTCATTAAGCAATTTTAAAAAATTCCTTTAAATACTTTAAATTCATTTAAATACTATCTCTTTCTACTTCATTTGAATACATGCGTACTAAAATTAGTATTCTGGAAGAGGGGAAGACATGAAATGGAGAATGACAGTAAGGATACTGAGCGCTACAATTAGCTTGATATAAAATCACACGAACTTTAATTAATTGTGGATAAACTATAAGTGTTTATGGTAATAACAAACATTAAAAAAGTTACTTTCGAAGGGAAGGTGGTCGTCAGAATATTCTAATTTGTAAAAGTGACTCCTTAAAAAATTTTGAGCAATGATATAGAGTATTTCTAAGTTTTTTTTCTTTTAGATATACACGAGAGACATATGATCGTTACGACTATATACAATTTCACGTGTTTTTAACATTAATGGTTACTATTGCGATATTAAAGTACTTTGCTTCGTGTAGTAATTACGACGATCAAAGACGTCTGAAATAATATCCAATTAAACACAGGAATCCTCATACTTCTTCGGTCGAAGTCTGAAGTTGGGAAATGTCGATGATCTGAGGCTGGGATTCTGACCTTTAAGGTGCCTTATACATTTTAATATTGTGTTTTATGCTAATATGACATAATCACTGGGATTAATTCAAGCCATTTCGCAAATCAGAAGCTATATTGAATGAGATTATTATTCTAATTCGAAATCAAGTATTCTTTCTGCGCAAACATCCCAGTTGTAATGGGATTTACCATATTCTCTTCTCTACATATAATAAAAGAAAGAGTCTGTCTGTGTGTGTGTCTTTCGTTTGCACTGCGCGTAAGCTAATAGACCCACGGCTACGAAATTTGGTACATAGACAAATTTCCAGTGCACCTCGAAGCGATTTTTTTCGAAATTCGAATTAGAACATTTTTTATTTTATGTTTTGTGACGAAATCGCGTCATTTTGAGACATAATGGGCTATAGGAAAGCGAGATTTTTCTCTACACACTCCATTTTCACATCGTCATGAAACGTAGGCACTTAGCTATTTTACGAACTTAAAATAAATTTCGTGTTTCAATAAATCGATTAAATACAAATTTATTTAACAAAGTGAGCTTAACACCTTTTCAACGGGATTTTTTTGAAAAAGTTTATTTTTAAAAATGTGCAGTTTATTTTTCTTTGATTTTTGGACACGTTAAACTTTCATCCTTGCGACTGCTTTTACAAAAAGAATTTTGGAAAAATGATAATATTTTGTATTTTTAAATAATTTTTTAAATGAAGCTTCCGAGTATACTTCTCACATCTCACATCTTTAAAAATGTGATTTTGGTAACAGTTTTCCTTTCTCATTGTTGTTGATAGATTTTTGATGAAATCGCATCATTTTGAATAGTTTCATTCTTTTAGAAATATGGGTTTGGTAACAATTTTTCATCGTATTTCTTATGTCACTGTTTTTAAGAGATTGGCATACTTCATTGTCATTTATATATATAATACATTTTTAATGACTTTTTTTTTTCATAAAGTAAAATTAATGCAGAGTAAAATTCTGCGCGGAATTTTTTGTTTTTTGAGTTTCTTTCATATTATTTTTTTCTTATTTCACTATTTGTAAGATGTCGAAAAGTTTTGCATGATTCTTTTTCTTCAACGGAAATTTGCTTAATTTTTTTATTAGGATAATTAATATTTGTATTAAGGGATATAACTTATTTCATTGTAATTTTTTTCTCTTGAAAACATAAGATAAAATATCATTAATTATACTTTGCTTTTCAGAATTTTTTGTTTTTTGCAATCCTTTATTTTATTTATTGCTCATTTCACTGTTTTTAAGATATTGAAAAGTTTTGACTGATTTTTTTAAGAAACAAAGTTCTTAACCTCCTTTATACCATTTGAGTTCTTAAGATTTTGCAAAGGGAATTTGGTTAATTTATTTATTAGGATAATTAATATTTGTATTAAGGGTTATTGCTTATTTCATTGTAATTTTGTTATACGTAATAACTTTTTTTTATGATGTTGTTCTGCAGAGTAAAATTCTACGTAGTTTTTAAATTTAACGTTTGGTGTTCCCTTCAGCCATTTTTCCGGTACATTTAAAAGCCAGACGAAGGCTGGCAGCGAAGCTGCTAGTTATTAATATAGGAATTATTAATATAGGAATACTGTTGTTGTTTTTCTTCTAGAGTGACCAAATATTTCCACAGCCAACTCAAGGAAAATTTCGGAACCTAATATTTACAGAAAGCGGGACATTTTCTGATAGATATCTTAATGCGGGATTTTCCCAACCCCTGAAACGTCTAATCACTTTACCCTAATCTTGTATCCGAATTATATTTTGTCACGTAGAGTAGAAAAGACTCTTGTCTAGATTCCTTTTATGTTATCAAATGAAATTTAGCAAGAAGCAAAAATCAAATAAAAGTTTTCATTAATATAAACAACTTTAAGTCGAAAAAGTTAAATAAAAGCATTTTCCCTGGCGTAGTATAATATGTTACGTAATGTTACTTTTCCAAAAGACAAATATTGTCTGTAATATTTTAAAGATGAAGTTTAACAGACTAAAATTTTGGGCTGAATGAACTACTGTAGCTACAAGAATAACTGAATTTTTAAAATCCTCAGCGTTTCTTAATATCTTTACCAACGGCGACCATTTTCATAAACTAGAATATTCTGTAAATCACTTTACTCTTGCCTGTTCAAAAGTAAATCTTTTAGTATATGCCACTACCAATGTATTAATATTTTTTAAATACACTGCATTAGGAAGAAGGGGCTCCAGACTTGGCTTAAGATGCCTTAAACGGTTATAATGCTCCAACTCCTAGATGAGATCCAAGGAGGCATAACGGCACCGGTCAACCTAGGGAAGCAATTTTGTTGCACACCGTCTAGGATTAAGAACACAAAGGTGGACGGCAAGCATCCGCCAACAAAAGAGAACATAGATACGTCATAGACCGTCCGCCCATGAACCTTATAAGAAATAGACTAACCTAAATGGGTTTTCTCCCTCGTCTGAGGCGTTCCCTGCTGTCACCTTGATCACATCCGAAGGAGTAGGGACGACTTGCAGAAATTTAACAGTGGTTGCCTATTGCAGCGTGTATAATTGTCAAGAAAAAGCTTGTTGTAGCGCCTTATTTCACAAATTAGAATTTCTCCATATTTTTATTTTTGAAATTGAGATTGATTTTTAAAAATTTAGCATATTTATCAAGCATAATTAACGTTCCAAATAATTATAAAGGTATTGCATGCTTTCAGGGCTGGATATTTTTTTTAGCTTTTCCTGTGCTGTAAGGAAATTTGTAACTACTCCTTTTAGAAAATAATATTTTAAATCTGAACTAATAGAAAATTTCAAACAAGCAATTTTCTCTTGCAATTTTTACGCTTTTTATTGGTGTAAATAGGTAAAAAATACTAAAATATTTAAAAACGAATTTTCGAAAGTTTTGTTTAAAATTCTAAATTGTGCTGCTTTTTTAAAATTATAGATGAATATTATAGCACAATTTCTACAAAGGAATTTTATTTCAATTATATTTCATAATACATCATTGTGATAAACACTTTCGACGCCTTAAAAATTTTTATACATTTAATTCTAATATTAAAATTGTATTTAACCGTAATAATTAATTTTGCTTGTATTTTATAGTGATTATTTTTTAAAATTTATTTTTAGTTCTGCATAAGATTTTTTATTTACTCTTAATTTAATTTATTAGCCCAAAGGGGCGGTAGCCTAGAAAGGCTGTTAGTTCCGAAGAGGCATTTTGCGCTGTTTTACTATAAATGTCCCGGTCTCCTTGCAAATTGTTATTACCAAATATTATCGCCCTGTATTATATTTAAAGAAATTAAATAATGAAGAATCTGCATGAGTACATGTATGTTTCTCGCACTGTAACAAAAACCATCAAAGAGCCATCAAGACAAAAACTAGCCATGGATCCTCCACCCGAACATGGTCATCTGGACGGCTGAAGTTCGAATTTGTTTTAACCTATTTCATATTTTGTAAAACTTTAACGAATTTTTGAGTAACAAACTCAACGAGTTCAGAGAGAGCACTGTACGGAAAATAACAGTTTTATCTCCAGTGCGGAAATTCTAAAGATATGCTGTTTTCAAATGTATGTGGTTTACGGGCGAAGAACATGATATTCAATAAATATAGGAACACACAAAACGTTTAAAAAAAAGGTTCCTTTTGGACGTAATATAATATCTTAATGCTTCTAGATTTTATTTTACCTTTTTTTTTCTCCCTTCATTACACTCAGAAAATTTTATGCTCCGAATATTATAAATTACTAAAATAAATATTCCACTTTAATGTTAATAAGTTAATGATGATCTAAATCAAATAAATGATTGTTTTGTAATGTTATTATAGTTTTGAAAATCCATGCCTTGAAATGGTTATTAAATTTTTTAAAAAAAGTTAAAAATTAAAAAAAAAAAAATATCAGATCTTGTCTAATTTTACCGTATTTATTTTTTATAAGCATCACGTGCTATCAACCTTATTTGATTTTACGTTATTTGTACGCAAAATTAAGTTCATAAATTTTTTGCCTAGAGTTTTTACCGTTTTACCAAAGTAAAGATGTTTGTACAAGAATTACGCGTGAAAAAATGCGCGAAATGGAGTAAAAAGTGATTTAATGAGATATATTAAATCCTGTTTGGAAAAAACTGTGGCTTTCATAATCTCATCACTATACAACGTATCACATTTAATAATTAAAAAGAGTTATGTGATACAAACGCCATAGGTTTCAGTGTTAAAGTTAACCAGATCGTCCCTACTCTTTCTTGCCGACATGTCGGTGACTCGCGCCCCGCCTACTAGGTTAGTCTATCTCTTATAAGGTCCATGCCGTCCGCCACCCGTTGAACAAAGGGAGCCAAACCGCCACGGACAACCTACGATATCAAACCATTTTTAAGGTTTTTCTTTACTGTTGTATTCTTTGTTTTATTTTTTCTCTGCGTCTTCAGACCACAGATTATAGTTTTTATTTTTGCGGCATCGCTAGTCACTTAAACTAAAAGAAATGTAAACCAAAATGACAGACAAATGATAAACATTTTATTTGGCACTTTTATCACTTCACGAGGAATGTTTATTTTTTAAATAGTGCCTTATAATGTTATCTAGCAGCGATACGAAATCGCAAGGCAAGTGTATACGTGATGAAAGTTTTAAATCTGCCGACGAAGACGATTCTGATATTAGAATTGTCGATTCTTTCTGCAAAAATATTAAGCACTCGCGGGGGGATACTGCTTAGACATTGTCTTTATTTTAAGCGCAAGATATCTTAAGAGTCTGGCTTAATTTTCGCATTTTTATTTCCGTGGGAGGCTATTTCGCGCAGTTTTTTAGCGCAGTAGTCTCGATTTGTGCGATCCACAACGGCATTTTATACTTGTTGTGTACTTGATGCATATATGTGCTGCAGTTATGTATTTCATTATTCACATATTCATAAGAAGCACACATATTTCTATGTGTTTGTTGTCAATACGGTTCAAGAGTTTAGTTTAGTCAGATTTTATATTGTTTTCATTTCCATTAAAATTGAACGTGAATAACGATGCATCACAAAGATCTATAAAGAAAGCTAATGAATTTACAATAAGATATAAATCTTATTTTGAGATTTAAGATGCAGATTTTATTAACTTTCTTGTTCTTGTCAAAATGTAAATACGCTCAGTTAAAGAATTTCTGCACTAAGAATAATCAGTTTGTTTGGCAATACATTTATATTTAAATAGTTTTTTTTTTTTTTTTTTTTTTTTTTTTTTTCAGTTGAAAAGTAATAAAAGAAACAAACTGTATTAACCAATGAGCATCACAATACGTGATGAAAGTAATATCTAATAATTTCTCTACAACGCTACAAACTTCATCAGAATCGAAGCGCCGTCAAATGTCCAACTGTAGTCGGAAATTAAATTTAAAATTATTTCTATACAAACAAGCGTGCTTTCAGGTATGCTCCGAAGAAATGTAATAAATAAGAGAAAGGCACTGGTGTAAATTATTGCAACCTACTCATTTTCTCTTTTTAGTCCCTTCAAGTTTTTTCCGCTTGGGAAGTTTTCATAATTTATTTATTTTTAGTTTAAATTAAAGTAACTTATATAATCTTCTCTACATATAATAAAAGAAAGAGTCATGGTGTGTGTGTGTGTGTGTGTGTGTGTGTGTGTGTCTTTCGTTCGCACTGCGCGTAAGCTAATAGACCCACGGCTACGAAATTTGGTACATAGGTGAATCTCGACAAAAGCCAGTGCACTTCGAAGCGATTTTTTCGAAATTCGAATTAGAATCTTTTTTATTTTATGTTTTGTGACGAAATCACGTCATTTTGAGACATAATGGGCTATAGGAAAGCGAGATTTTACTCTACACACTCCATTTTCACATCGTCATGAAACGTAGGCACTTAGCTATTTTACGAACTTAAAATAAATTTCGTGTTTCAATAAATCGATTGAATACGAATTTATTTAACAAAGTGAGCTTAACTCCTTTTCAACGGGATTTTTTTAAAAATTTACAGTTTATTTTTCTTTGATTTTTGGACACGTTAAACTTTCATCCTTGCGACTGCTTTTACAAAAAGAATTTTGGAAAAATGATAATATTTTCTATTTTTAAAAAAATTTTAAATGAAGCTTCCGAATACACTTCTCACATCTCACATCTTTAAAAATGTGATTTTGGCAACAATTTTCCTTTCTTATTTGTTGTTGATAGATTTTTTATGAAATCGCATCATTTTGAATAGTTTCGTTCTTTTAGAAATATGGGTTTGGCAACAATTTTTTATCGCATTTCTTATGTCACTGTTTTTAAGAGATTGGCATATTTCATTGTCATTTTTTTATATATATAATACATTTTTATTGATTTTTTTTGATAAGGTTGTTCGGCAGAGTAAAATTGTGCGCGGAATTTTTTGTTTTTTGGGTTTCTTTCATGTTATTTTTTGCTTATTTCACTGTTTGTAAGATATTGAAAAGTTTTGCATGATTTTTTTTTTCTTCAACGGAAAGTTGGTTAATTTTTTTATTAGGATAATTAATATTTGTATTAAGGGATTTATTTCATTGTAATTTTTTTCCTCTTGAAAATATAAGACGATGATTAATAAAACATGTTAGAATTATTTGAAAACAGTATCAATCTGAATAGTAATATTTAGCTGTGAATATATTTGAATTATAAATTGTAACGAACAAGAATGTGCCAAATATTTAATTTCAGATAGAAAATGAATAAAAATTTGAATTTTTTCCTATACCTATTGTTGTTATTGTTTATGTATATTTTGATATATATTTAGTGAAAGAAATTTTTAATTTGTTAAAATATCTTTTATTATTTTTAGTAAAAATTTTCATTTTGCTAAAAATAAAAAAGAAAGATTTTAACGTCACGCCATACGATGTGTTATGGTTTCTGTTATGTTCTCGCCCAGCATCGCAGGTTACTAGTCTGCTATTGAACTCACTTCCGTTCACACAAATTTTTAGCTTTATTGTTAAGCATCGCTTTCTTTGCACTTACGCTATAAGGTATTTCTCCCACTTCTCTAGCGGTCCTTCGTGGTGTAATGGTAGCACGCTGGGCCGGTATTCCAGTGGTCCGTGGTTCGATTCACGGCGAAGGCGGTTGCTATTTTTCATCTTTTCTGCTTCTAATTAACCTAATGACTCCTCTACAACGCCACATACAATTCAACAGCTAAATCACAAAATTTTTAAAAGCAGCACAGCAACACATATTTAGAATTCCCGATGCAGAAAGGTTAACATGCACTTTTCTGTTTTTTTTTTTTTTTTTTTTTTTTTTTTTTTCCCAGTCTTTCTTCAGTTAATCTTATCAATGTTTAGTTTTTTTAGTAGGACAGTTTACAAAGTTTTTTTTTTTTTTGGTCTTTTTATTATTTTTATTTTTTTGCACGTTGAAACGCTATTTATTAAACATCATGTTTTTCGAATTTTCACCAGATAAAATTCAACAGCAAAATCGCAAAATATTTAAAAAGAGCATATCTTTAGAATTCCCAGTAGAATCTGAAATACGATAAACTGTTAAAATGGCATCGCTTCATATCGATGCCACGACATAAAGATGCTGGTTCCTTAATACAAGTCGGCCTCAGTTCGGAAAGACAGAAACACAGTGGAGGTTGCCCTACATAACCTCATGATCGGAGCCAATTAATGTTAAGATTCATGTAATTAATGTGAAAATCCATTTATTAATCCATGTGAAGATCGGAGCCCATTAATGGCAGAGTAGTAAGAGCGCTGAACACTGGTAGTTCGACCCGCATTCAAATCCTAGCGGAATTCTCCAAAACTGCCTTTCAAGAAGGCATCATTTTAACTTAGGTAGACAACTCTTGCTGCTTAAGCTTAATTAATTAATTAATTAATCTCTTCCCTTAGGCGTATAACATTCGCATGCTTTGCGTAATCCCACTAATACAATCCATTGTAAAGATCAGTTTTCAGCTTGTACTAAAAAGGCGCGTAAAAGTTGCTTTTGTAAGTAACAAATCTATCTTTGTAAGGTTGTAGACATCTTCATTATGAGTAAAACGGCTTTAATGATTCAATTTGCAGCTCATTCTTTCCATATGTGTCCGAAACCGGGCGAACAGGTCCACAGCATGGGTAATTATACAGATTTCTCTAAATAAACGTAAGTATCACCTAGTTTCTCTCAGGTCGTATTCTGCGAAAGCATTCTTTGACTTCAGCAGATATAGCTGTCGAGTTGTTACGAATTTTGAATACATGTAAGAAATTTCACTGAAATTATATATAAATTATTGCATCTCTTATATGATGTAATATGCAAGGACTCAGAGTGCGAACCATCGCCAGGAAAACAAGATTACAGGGGTTTAGCGAAAAATCGCCTCCAGCTTGGCGGCGACATTTTGGTTCGATTTTCGATAATTGTAATTGATCCGATTCCTATGTAACTTTAATTGTATCCGGCCCCACGTAACTATAACTGTGTATGCCTTCCAGAAATTTCGAGAAATCGAAGGTACTGGAAATTTCTCGGCGGACGGGAGAAAACTATATAACACCGGAGAAAGCATCATTTTCAGTTTAGTGTAATTCAGAGGTTGAGTCCAGAGTTCATCTCAGAGTACTGAGCATTCAAAGTATAGAGAGATTACCGGTACGAGCTGAAGCATTTGAAGCTCTTTGCAATGCCTTGTGTTCAACATTCTTAGTAGTCTGAAGCGGTAACTACTGATTGTGTTCTATGATACTGAGAAGAGCTGTATAAGTACTTCTGTGTTTGAAAAGTTTCAGAACTGTAAAGTATTTTTAGTAAAATAAATGTTATCAAGTTTTCATCGGTTCTTTGATGCATTCAATCCATTACGAACCCGTACGCACACAATACTAAGCTTTGTCACATGCAAACTAATTCTGGACACCTAATTCAATGCTTTTGACGAAAATGATTTATTAAACGTGCTTTTCCTCATCTAAATGTATGGACTAACCCGTTTCAGGCAATCTTCAAGAAGCTATATTTTATAAAATCCCTGATTTTATTTAAAAGTACATCTTTTCTAGTTTGCATTTAAATACTTCTAAGACTATTCGAGCTGAATGAGTTCTTTCACGGAGGTATTCGCTTTAAAGAACAAGATTAGTGGTGATGTTCAATATAATTATTTAATCACATTTTTAGAAATAATTCTAAGCCTTAGAGGTTTCACTATATCGTATACGAAATGTTTTTCCAAACTTGTATCATATGCAAAGTAAAATGAGGAAGGGGCCATTTGAATTTTCTGATTGCATTTCTAATTATCTAGGCAAATTCATAGTGTTTCAATGCACAGAATCGCTTCATTTCTTTTCTTTTATTTGATTATAGGAAAGAACTCCGCAGCTGTTTGGTTTAAGGTATAGGTATATCTTCGTGGAGGATGTTCTGAGGAAATCCGGCTCATGTTTACATTATGCATAGAGAAAACCTCCGAAAAAGACCATGCAGACATTCCCGTTCGCCGAGATTTCTGTAATGATGCTTATATTTTATATCAACATGCTTCTGAAAGATGCAATTCCAAAGCAACTTTATGCGTTTCCTCTCTGAAATGTACAGCGGATTAAACGGCATTTTGTTTTAATTTAATAATGTAAATAATATTCAGATTACATAAGTATAATATTTTGACTATACAATGTTATTTTTATTTAAAAAATATAATGAAACGTTTCAAAGACACCACAGACACCTCCAGATGACTTTGGTCTTTGTGGAGGTGACCACATTAGTGAGTATGATTACATTATAATTACAAATATAGTGAATCTGGAATCTTGATATCTTTCAGTGGCAGGTCGTCTATAAGAAATGAGAAAGAGAAAGAAAGAAGAGAAATATAGTTGTATTAAGTCATTAGAAATAATACATCCCATCAGTCTGTGGCGAAAACGTCTAACTCCACATAATGTACTGCTTATATTTGAGAAAAATATTTTAATATTTTAAAATTTTTGTAATAATAATTGCGCTTATTATTTTCTTAATAAACTTATGGGAAACAAATATAGGGTCTCACATGTATAAGTTACTGGTTCACAAAGACCTTCTTTATTAAGCGAGCCATTAATAAAAGCAGACAGATGGATTCATTAAACTCGTGACTCAGACCGAAGAGACAGATTCCGAAGGCAGTAGAAGAGCTTGGAAAAAATCAAATGAAATCTCTCTTACACTGAAGGCCATTGACGTAGCGCATGCTCTGTGCCTTCAGCAGCGAAACGAAATGGCAGTTACATGTAGACAACTTCCTGCTGAAGGCATCATATGACAAAGTAAATCAACGAAAGGAAACTCAAAAGTTACATTCTAATCACTTCTCAACAAAAGAATTCTTTCATTCTGTGATGAAATACATTTTGAGTTCTATAAAAGTTCACTCTCCATCATGAAGATGCCTTTTTTGGATAATGATGAAACAATACTATTTCATGCTACACGATGTCTTAAAAAAAAGCTTCTAATATTAAATGGCTTAAAATCTTTTATTTAAACCCGGGTCGGTATTAGCCATCGGACCCATGGGGGTCGGTATTAACCCCTAGGGATCGATGAAATTTTAAAGGGGGTCAATGATGGAGTCGATGGGGGGTTGACAGTCGAATGTGCACCGGCAACTGATAATTAAGATGCCATTTGTTATAAGTAATTAATTATTATAAATTATAATTAATTATGAATAATTATAAAAAAATTAAATATTAATAAAATCGATAATTAATTGTTTATTGATATAGCTGTATCATGTAGTAAGGAAGAAATCATATTGCAGAGTTTGACTTGATTTAGGACCTTAAACTAGTTCCAAATTCCTAACAAACATAAAGCGAATTATCTCTATGTCCGAAATTAACTACAAAGTCTTAAATAAACCTTTTGATTTAAGTACAAACTTTGAACATAAATGCACTTTCTCGTGCTAACAACATCAGCCACAACTTGTGGTGATGCAACCAAAATAACAGCCAAATTCAAAATTTGAAAGGAAGACTAATAGCCAAAGACTACATAATTAAATTAAATCTACGCTACCCTTAAATACTCTAACCGGCGTATGAAATTTAAAAGTTGGCAGAAATAACGCAAAGCCGGATAAATAAATGGCAGAACTACGTAATATGGCCACAAGAAGTAGAAACACGATCCAAAAACATTAGCAAAAATACTGTTTAAAGTCATTTACATTTCTGGTGAGGAAACGGAAAGGAGAAGTTACAGTAAAGGCTAAAATTATAAATAACTAGTTAATTAACTAATAATCTTATATTATAAAAATAAATGGAAGGGGGAAATGTACTAAAATTATTTAATCAAAAAATCAAAAGATTTTTTAAACGTGTAAAACATTTTTATGCAGTAAATGTAATATAAAAAAGTAAAACGCGAGAAAAAATACAATAAAAAATACGAAGAGCGCAAAATTTGGAGCTTAGGTTAATTGATTAAGGCAAAGCAACTCAAGGACTACCAGTGTATGTGGGGGTGATGTCTTAGTGGAGAAAATTTTAAGGAAAACTGGCTTGTATCCACGCTACACACGGGGAAAATCACAGAAACGAAACATGCAGCCAGGATATTTTCTAGGATTCGATCTCCGACTAAACTATCATTGCTCAAGAACGGTTACTGCTCGCCCGTTGGTGGCCGTTAAATTAGAATAGAAAGCAGGATAACAAGTCGTATATTTCTAAGTAAGGGTTATTTAGAAATTTCATTAAGCAACCTTATGTTAAATATTTTTTTTAAATACATCAATATACGTCAAATGCACTAATCAAATTCGATTTTTTGTGCAATTAGAATCTGTGCTTTTGTTTCTGAAGACTTTCTCATGATTATAAAATAACAAAAGAATAATAATGCTTACCTAAACAATAAATCTATCAAAACGTTTGCTCATATTCCTAATCTAATTGTTACCTTTAAGTTATTCATGTACAATTATTTTTATTGTAATTATGTTGCATGACATATATTATAGAGAAAAATGTATGGGGGCCAATGAAGAAAGCCATTCCTTTTAAAAGGATCGATGCAAGAAAAAGTTTGGAATTCCTGATAAAAACGATATCAATGCATAGTATGTTTGAATACCGACTAGCATATTATAATAAGCTAAATTGAATTAGGGTAACCAATCCTCTGTCATGAAAATAAGGAGAACTGGTTATTTTTTTTATTTGGTCTATGCACATTTTATGTTAATTAGTTGTATTAAATACTTGGCCTATGCCCAATTTATGTTAATTAGAGTAGTACCTAATGCACCGGATAGGCATGAAGAATTTAAGCATTCCGTATCAACAAAATCAAAGAATAATTTCAGTCCTTCCTTTTAGCTGGTACTGAAAAACTTCATTTACTTTTAAGACTGTCATTTTTGCATGTGCAGTCACTCTTTTTGAGACCACTATTTCCTTAAGACGACTGACTGACTACCTTTGAAAATAAATAGCCAGTGTTTCTGAGAAGCATCGGTATGAGCATCGTATCAAACATCACCTTCCCTATGATGACCATGACTACAGAAGACCAAAGCAATATGGGAAACATCAGTGATCGTCTTAAAGATAAACTTAAAGAAAACATAAATGGTACATTTATGTTCTGTGAACTTTGTGCAAAATGTGATTGTTTGTAGTTTGGGTTTACTACATAGTAGTGTTCCTCGCTCGTTCTCTAAGATGAAACGTCGAGGAACCTAGTATTGCTAGTAACCTTATCGCTGAGTTCAAACAACTAAGACGTAGACTGGGAAGTGTTAAATTACACTTTTATTCGCTCTAATAAGAATAACAGTTGGCCAACTTCTTAGGCTTACAGCAAAGCCTCTACTCGAGCTTTAATTCAGAATGAGAACTAAGAAACTAAACTATAATTAACTAAAGGAGACTTAGCCAAAGCTAGACACGATTATCGAACGTAGTCGGCCCTTAAATTAAACTAGACGGCGAATATCAGTAGGCACATATAATACGTCCGAGCGTAACAGCTTCAAGAGTGACTTAGCCGAAAGGCAAACACGCGTCACTAAAGATCCCTAGCACTCTTTGTCGAAGTAAGCTGAATCTTCCTTAAATACTTCTTCGGCTAATCTTTGGAATATGGTAACAGGTAGTTTTGCGACATTTTGGTAAGGCGATAAAGGTTACTAGCTAGGACTTTAGCAGTGTACATGGATAAAGTGAAGAGTGTACGCAATGCCATTTTTGTGCAATTCTGGGATGTTTTCCTTTAAGTGAAAATAGGTCGAAGTGTACATGGATACCGTGTATGTGTAATTCTTAAAAACGCGGCAAGCAGTGGGCGATTCTGCACTTTCTCCCAATTTCGCACCTAATCTTCGTCATGATTAAGCACTTTTGTTCCATGAAAAGTCTAGCATAAGCGTAATTCCGCTAGCAGATTGTTGGAAAAAAATTTTGAGAAAAAAAAAAAAAATGCCTTTGCTCCGTGAAAACAAAATGGTGTCAAAAAAAAAAAAAAAAAAAAAAAAAAAAAAAAAAAAAAAAAACTAGCCGGGTTGGTCGCCAATTTTCGGCAAAAAATCGCCAAGTTACCTTAATCTGAATATTAACCACTTCTTCTAACTCATTTGCATTCAACACGATTCTAGAAACTCATTCTGGTAGGACGATTTAAGTGGAAATAAGAATTGAAAGGAAAGGGTTTCAAAATTAAAATAAGTGTTATAAAATTAAAATATACCTTGCAGCATGTTCGTTATCATCCTCGAAGTTTGCTTTCGGTAATTCTAATTTGCGTTGTGTGCATCAAAGGATGATACATTTGTTCTTATATCTAGCTTTAAAAAATGTTGTTGTGGAAGTGATAAATATCGCGTGTCTGACTTAGTCAGAACAAACCCACAAATTTTATCTTTGGAAGGCATGCAAGATTGTATCTGTCGTTTCCTAATCGGTACGGCAGTCAGCGTCGCTAACCACTGTGATTGTCTGGGCGGAAATTTAAAAAAAGCACAAAGTAAAAGTTTTATTATATCACTAGCGGAAGTACCCGATACCAAGTTAGATTGGGAGTAATGTATCTAACAATAGAGAGAACGATATCGCTGTAAACCTTCTCTAATAAAGATGCAAAAACTATGATTCATAGTCATATATTTTTCAGCCTCATGCGGTATGGAACCCACATAAAAGATTTCGATAGAAAAACAAACTAATTCTCTCTCATTATATCAGCAAAAATGGCACGCAGTTTCTAATGATTTTCGTCTTTCTAATCAAATGGTCGTAAAAGCTCAAATTTCATCCAATATTCCACCCGTATTCAATTTTACTCGATTAAATGTGGCAAAACATTTATCATAATTGTTCAGAAATCAATAACGCGAACAAACAAACAAACACACAGACATACAAACAGACATTCTTCTTTATACATAGCTAGATTTTGTAAAACTTACAAATTTTTGTTTAACAAACTCTACGATTTGAACGCGAGAAGTGGCAACACTTTTCGAAATAAAACATTTTAATCTCCAATTCGCGAGACTGTCGCCACTCGGAAAAATGAGTGCGAAAATTAACGCTTTTAGAGTTTTAATTAATATTTCGGCTGATTAAAGTCGTACGTAGATGAGAATAGTCAAAATGGCTTCCCACGAATTTTTGGAATGGGGAATAATGTATTTAATATTTAGCAATTCTATTTTTATTTCATCGTAAAACTTAGAAATTTGTTAACAAACTACGATTTGAAAGCGAATAGTGGCAGCATTTCTCGAAATAAGCAGATTATTATCTCCAGCGTAAAAGACTGTTGTCCCTCGAAAAAAGGAGGACGAAAATTTGCGTTTTCAGAGTTTTTAATTAATATCTCTGATTTTAGCTTTTTTGGGGGGGTGGGGGAAAGGTGTACGTCGACCTTTCCCAGGATCCGGAAAAAAAATGTAGAAAGTTTGGTGACGATAGCTGCAGTAGTGAGTGGGTTAATCGCAAACAAACATACAAACATTCTTCTTTATATATAGATAAATTATATTATTAGCTGCTTCATTAAGCCTATTCATTGATGTCCAGTAGCTTATTTTTAACCCCATTAAAAGGGTAAAAATGCTTCACAACAAGAGGGGTGACAATTATAACGAAGGACAAGTTACTTTGTCATGAAAGGATCTTTTATCTCAGCAACAAAGTCTTGCACACTCCTTGGCAGCACGTTTTGGATATAGCTTCCGATTTTGCTCGACCACAAGTCATCTTCTTGACAAAAGTGGCTTTCTTTATTTGAATGCAGAAATTTACGAGATGGTTACTTGCTTACGGAATGGATGACTTTTAAAGGAGGACATTTTGTTTCGAATTTACGATACGCAATAAGAAGAAAAAAAAACTACTAACAAAATAGAAACCATTGGAAATATCTCTTGATAATTTATTGATGCAGTTCATATTTCTACAGCTAACATTGCGTTTAATTGAATGGTAAATTAAAGTTAACTCACTTACAGTGTTGTAAGCCTTTGTTGGTATCAATCAAAAATAAGGTATAAATTTGAAGCAATCTTCTCATATATCCCACTTCTTCGTTTCCAGTCTTCGACGCAGGTACTTGAACTGCAATCAGTATTACCCCTAAGAATAATGATGAACTTGTGTTTGTAGACTACACAGTTAAGCTTAATGCTAAAAGCACAGAATTTAACTTCAAATGTTGCTTACTTCATTTTCTAAAATGAACACAAAATTATTTATCTTTTCTATTTCGAGCCTTTTTGATTGCTTTATGTTTCATTATCACTGCCTATCGTGAAAATAGATGATCAAAGATATTACCTTGAGAACGCAAGTAGATACGAAAAGATTACTGATAGATTAATTCGGTAAACCCGATTAAAAGCAAATTAAAATCTAGATATTAGCGGAAATTGATATCTAAATGTATTTTGATGAAAACAATACATTTAATTGATAACGAAAAATATCGGTCGGAATACAGTTCGGTTGCTGGAAAAATATATAAAAAAGAGCTAAATATTCCTGAAATTCCAAAGGAATGTAAGAAAATCGGTGACTCTGATATGAATAATTTATTAAAATACACTTATCAGCCATTCATATGAGCTCAAAATAGGTACAGTTTACATCTGGCGTAATAACTAATCAAATCATATATTCGCTCTAGAATGACAGCATTTTAACTTCACTAATCGCTGTAATTCTCCTATTTAAATTTCTAATATCTGACGAAAACGTTACAGACTTAAAGAGGACTTCAAACTTACAAACTTCAAGAAGCTTGAATATCTGCTGAGTAAAATTACGTCTGGTGAGCAAAGAAAACCTCACTCCTAATAAATTCTTATTAAAAAAGCCTATAAATATTTGTCCCGCCTTCTTAGCGTGCCTTCGTGGTGTGGTTGTCTGCACACTGGGCGCGTATTCCAGAGGTCCATCGTTCGATTCCCGGCGAAGGCCATTGCTAATTTTTCATCTTTCCTGCTTCGAAAGCATCCTAATCGCTCTACAGTGGCACCCAAACTAAAAGGGTGGTGGATGATGATTCTTCCTACTCAGCATTTGGCGACTGGGTCCCCTAAAACCCCAGTCGCTCTTTAAAAGGGGGAGTACATAAGGCAATTCTCCCGCCTTCTTGGCATGCCTTCGTGGTGTGGTGGTCTGCAGGCTGGGCGCGTATTCCAGAGGTCCGTGGTTCGATTTCCGATGAGCACGTTGCTAATTTTTCATCTCTCCTGCTTTAAAAAATACCTAATATCTCTACACAAAAGCTATTTAACTAAAATTTCGCCAAAATTCAACAAATTATGTTATAAATTCCAAAAGCTATTTAACTAATTGGACATTCATTTCTCGCTCTGTTGGTTGGTGTAATGATCAAAATTCTGGGATGATTAGTTTGGCAACTAGACAAAAATATGTGATATAACTTCACCTATATATAAAAAAGTATCACTGTTCAAACTCTGAAAACATTCTTATGGAATAATGTATTTGACTGAGAAATCCAATCTCATCACCACTATAAATCATGGATCTGCTAACATTTATAATGAATGAACCTTTTTCTAAATATAACTTGAGGCTAATAAGACCGTTAAGTGTAGTATTTCGAAAACGTTATGTCTTCAGAAATGCTACAGAGACACGAGAAGGGTGTAACGGACTCTAAAACTCAGTAAGATAAACAGATGGCACACATGGTGCTTACAAACCAGCCGGCATTTGCCTCGAGAATTCGGAATAAAACTTCAGTGTAAAACTAAATCTAAGTAGATAACAGCCAAACATTTCGCAGAGTAAAACGCAAATTTGGCTCTTAAGGCTTCACCAGCGCGAAGTACTATCGGCATTTATAATGCACGGCAGAAAACAGAAGTTCTTATCTTAGAACAGCACGCCTAGCAACGTAGCCATCACTAGGCGAAACACGCTCTGTCTTTACTGAAATACAAGCGAGATAATTTGTATTCTGGCGGAAAAATGAAAAGAGGAAAGTGACATTAAAGATTCAGAACATAAAATAACTGGTTAAAATTAAAATAAATCTCACGCAATAAAGGCTGAAATCTTTTCTTTTAAAAGTCCGCCATAGTTAGCAACAATATATAGCTAAAAATATCGAAAAAACATCCAAAAATCCACCAAAATTCAGAAATCATGTGAAAAATCTCGAAAGATATTCAACACTTGGACGACTATTTCTCGCTAACTTCGGTGGTATAAAGATCAAAATTATGCTAAGGTTAGTAATTTAACCATTAAAGAAAAGAATGAGGGATTAATTCAGTGATATTTAAAGCAATATTGAATTCTGAAAACATTTTTGTGGAATAATGTATTTATCATTACAATTACGTATTTGTGAAAAATTTTACGAATTTTGTGTTAATAGAAGGGTGTCAAACATTAATTTCACCGTTTGACTCAGGTAAAAAAAAAAGGAGAAGGCAAGTTAAATAAAACCGTGTCACGCAAACACACACACATAAAAAAAAGCGATATATATATATATATAAAGAGAGAGAGAGAAAGAGTAACACAGTTATTTTCATTGAACTCTTATCGTTTTCTTATCAGTTGTTATCTAAAAAATAACGAAAAAATGTCCACCTGTGTTGACTACTTTTCTCCTCAAAAGCGAGCTGCATAAGTACCTATTGTTCGAAAACGAAACATTTTATCTAAACTATAACTCCTACTTATACTTCAAGCTGGAAAATTAATGTGTTAAGAGCTTCCATACGACAAGACTTCGGATTTAGAAAACTAATTTAAGCTAACATCAGATGAATGTTTAATAATTTCGTTCCGGAGGATATGTGCAATAAGACTTTGTTTAGATACAGCGAATTACAGTGAAACCTCCCTAACATGACCAACCGTAGTTCCAGATTATTCCAGCAAGGGATATGAAATAAAAATAGCCCTGCCAAACATTAAATACATTGTTATTATATAAGTTCATAGTCTGACGTTGAAGAAAGCAGGCAATTGCATGTGACGTCATTGTCTGCCGAAACGTTTTCGTTAATGTCAGCATTTTGAACAACCAGCTTCTGTTGGCAACTTTTTTTTTTTGTTTCGGGCTAGGATAATTGACACGGTAGGTTATTGCCACGTTAATTCTTTTATTGATTTTGAGAAAAAGTTCTTATATTACATTAAATTTAAATCATGATGTCCTACGTATTAACCTGAAGTGTCCAAAGTTTTTGTTTTCTGGTTTGGCAACAAAAAATTTATTTACGAATTGGTTGTTGCTTGGAAAGAATAATTTTATTCACATTGAAATGTTTTTATGCATTTTCTTACATACATATATTTATTTATACAGGGTCTTTCATAGATCATTGGACACACTTGGAGGGGTGGTGGAGCGTACTAAAACATGCATTTTTTTTTGTAGGAATGTAGGGTCTAAAGTGACGGGTTAAGGCAGGAACACACACACACACACACACACACACAAAAAAAAAAAAGACACGAGAGGAAAATGTGTTTATATACAAAATCAACGCAAAGTGCTTCTTTGTAGCAGTACAGTATTCGCAATAAATGTTCAAAATTGCGACCACCAGCAGTAATACATGCTTAATAACGTCGCAGAAGGGATTGACGAACATTTTGAAAAACAACAGGCATTTTGCGCACGCTTGCAGCCGCAATTGATAATCGTGCAACGAGGTCCTCCAGTGAGTCAACGGGGAGTCTTGTAAATGATGCTCTTCAGATGGCCCCATAAAAAAAATTTCAAGCTGGATAAATCTGGCGACCGGGGGGGGCTATCGAACGGGTCCACCACGGCCAAGCCATCGGCCCAGAAATGTCCAGTCCAAGTAATTGCGGACCCGCACATGGTTATGGGCTGGTGCACCATCATGCTGGAACCACATGCTATCATGAACGACAGCAGGAACATCCTGCAGCAATTCCGGTAGCACCTCTAGCAGAAAAATATGATAACATAAGCCATTTGTACGTGCAGGTAAGAGGTATAGGCGTATGAGGTGGTCGTTAACAATACCCGCCCACACATTCACGGAGAAGCGGGTTTGGAATGCATGTGGACGTGTGATGTGTGGATTATGAGTTGCCCACATGTTCATGTTGTGGCTATTCAAGATGCCGTCCTGTGAGAAAGTTGCTTCGTCCGTGAATAGCACATCCGATGGGAAATACGCCTGCGCCGCACACTGCTGCAGGAACCAATGACAGAAATGAACTCGAAGAGGGTAATCTGTCTCTTGCAAGGCTTGGACTTTCTGCAATTAGTATGGGTGCAAACCATTTTCATGCAATAGTCTCGAAACGGTGTAATGACTCAGCTGCAGACGACGTGCAATAGCTCTTGTACTTGTCTAAGGTAATTCATGCATAATGTTCAAGATGGATTCTTCAATGCGATGTTGTCGTGCACTTCTTCTTCCACTCCTAGTGTCAGAGGTGGCTTCAAATGACCCGTTTTCACACAGAGACCAATGCAATCTCTCGAATATTGTGTGCTTCGGCATACGCTTGTTCGGAAACCGTTCCTGGTACAACCATAGCACTCCTCTGCCGTCCCCGTCAGCATCTCATGTATGGTGCTGCTAATGGGAACGGTATTCACAATAAATGTTCATAAATGTTCAAAATGGGTGAGTTTACGCATAGGGAAAACTATGCTTAAACTCACCCATCACGCTCGACATCAGAGTTGCGAATGATCCTCTGATGCATCGGATTGTGGTTTGTCCGGCTTTCTACCGCTGCGTTGCCAGCCAATCATAACTGTAGGTCCTATTACTGTTAGTGTTCCCTTTTTTGAACATTTATTTTGAATACTGTATTGCTGCACTTTGCGTTGATTTTGTACATAAACACATTTTCCTCTCGTGTCGTTTTTTTGCGTTCCTGCCTTAACCCGTCACTTTAGACCCTACATTCCTATACAAAAAATGCATGTTTTAGTACGCTCGACCGCCCCTCCAAGTTTGTCCCATGAGCTATGAAACGCTATGTATATAAATATTGCTTTGCCCGCAACTAGCAACTTCTTGCATAGTACATAGTTCATTTTACTTTCAGTTTTTCAGTATATAGAACTTCCAAATATTGCTTTGGTCGCAGCCCGCTCATTTGGCGGGCTTGTCCGCTAGTATATATATATTTGTAACCAACAGTAAACATACATTGCCTCGGTATACATAATTTACAAGTGCACATCATTATCGCCACTGAGGGAGGGGTTTCATATAGGGGCGAATGAGCTTCCACTGCTCTTGTAACGCTGAATCTTTGAAACTGTGCATTATGAGCGCATGTTGTTGTTAGCCCAAAGGAGCGTTAGCTCAGAAGGGCTATTAATTTCGTTTTGGTATTTTGCGTTGATTCACTGTAAATGTCCGTATCAGTTTTCAAACTGTTGCAACCAAATATTAACGCCCTGTGTTATATTTAAAGAAATTAAACAATGAAGAATATGCATAAATGTATAACATAAATACGTGCTTTGTGCTAGAACCGCGTGTATTATGATAATTTTAAGAAGACACCACACACAAATTTAAATTTTCCTAAATTCTACCTAAATTTTAATTAATTGCGTTGTGTAAAGAGAAAGAAAAACCCTTAGTTTTAAGAATGAGTGGTGATAAAGGTCATGTCGAATAATACGTAGAAAATAAAATATACAAATGGTTATCCAATGTATATATATCTTAAATTTTATTAAGTTTCTTAAGTGTAAAAGTAAACAATTATCAAAACAATGGGTACCAAGATTAATTAAAAATAAATGTCCCCGGGGAGATTAATTATTAACAGAAAATTTCCATTCCACATAATGATTCTTTAATAGTTTCATACTATAATTGGTAAACATATCAATCTATAACCACAGTTAAGTTTAACCTAAATATTGCACTATTTGATTTTATTACATTGCACATTTCATATCAAGCTATTACCGATGAGGTAAAACTCACCACTGGTGAATAAGAGAACCTTAATATTATTAATAGTATTAACTCTTAAGTATTAAGACAATTTAGATAATAATTAGCATTTGGATTAGAAAATTTTGCATTGATCTACCACTCAGCTCTATAATAGTTGCAAACAAATTAAATATTAATAAGCCTTTTCATTAAAGAAATTACATTGATATTCCCTACATAATAATTTACTTAACGCGTAAGTAAGACAAAAAAAAAATGTGACTGATTCTACGGAAAATCAGAGTTAAAAAAATTTACAAATAAAAATTTTATATTAGTACACCCGGTCAGATTTTTCTGAAGAAATTAAGAAGTGAATTAATTAATTAGGATTTAACCAACTAAAGTTTTGCGTAAGGTATGGACTTATCTGGCTTAATGATTCAAACAGGGGTCAGCCAGGAGCAGGAACAACTAGACAGAAGCCTGACGCGAAGAACCAAAAGCTCTCCAGACCGCTTCGATGATATGCGACAGGCACGGCTCACCAACCCTTCAGATATTGAAGAAGTGCACAGGGAACCAATTCGAATATCATAAACCTCCAGACCGCATCTATGATATGTGACAGTCACTGCTCCGATCACTCATATTGAAGAAGCCAATTCGAAGATTAATAAACTTCAAATCGATGAGTAGGAGAATTTTAATCTATTAAGGACTGTTGCAGCTGTAATGTTGATCAATAAGGTATCAGCAACCAGTTGAAAAATTTGCTAATCTGAAACATGACTATTGTCAAGGACTGAGTGAGTCCCTATATATTAGTTTTTTTCCCATAGTGAACTATAAGAGATTTACTCCGGATGAAGTTCCATTGCCACTTGGGCGAAATGCCCCCATAAATTCAGCGAGAAGCATCTCAGCCTCCCAAAAAGTCGAAGCCAAACAGTAGCCCCTTCTTTACTCGTTCCGAACAGTGTGTGAGAAAAAGCATAAAGCAAAGAATCTCCTTAGATATTCTTTACCAAATCTAAAACAGCTGCGAAGGCCGATCTGGCCACCTAACTCACCCCAACGGAAATCCCTTATAAGTGTAGTCAAGAGAGATAGAAAACTTGCTAAAAAGCTGCGTTTTTTTCAATTTCCCCCCCTTCAATTCCAACACAATGAAAAATACAAATAGAAATTTCAGTTAAAAAATTTACTGTATCTTAAAATCTGTTAAGGCTAGAGTGCTACTTTGGTAGACGGTTGCACGGATTTTGGCGATTTTTCTTTTGGCGAGTAATACGACTTATAGTAAACCCATTGCTGGATAAGTTATTTATGGTAACCGATACTTTGTTTTCATTTTATTTAAAAAATAATGCGTTTTATTATGCATAAATTCCGTGTTTTAAATATTATTTATGGCTTCTAAATATTAAAAATCAATTTAATTTTGCATTTTTATTTGAAATAAAAATTTTGTTGTTTATAATATTTTATATAATTTTATGTTGTGGATGATGTAATCAAAGACGTCACCTTACTTGAAAAGTAATTGGTTTTATTAATATCTATAAATTTAATCTAATGTTTTAAACATTATTTATGGCTGTTAAATATTAAAATAAAATTTAATTTTGCATTTGTTTTAAAAATGATTTTATTATGAATGATTATTTAAATAATTTTAATTCTATGCGTGATGTAATCAGCTCCCTGATTGGTTACTGAATATTTGTGCATTATCGCGCCATTTTAAAATTTTATTATTCATCTCTTCGAATTCCTCAGATTTCAAATCGAATGGATATATCCGTTTCGAAGATGAATGTTGTTATTGGTAATTACCGAGAATTATTGGTATCGAAATAAAAAAATTGCCCTTTGAGACCTTATTTTAGACAATCTGGCTTTCCTAATCAAAGATTTATTTATAAATTGTTAATAGCGTCAGAGGAAATTTATTTTAAATTTATTTTTGGAGAAAACCTTGCTAATTGCTTCTTTAATGAAGTGCGAGAGATGTGAATCACAGATGAAGATCGTTAGAAGACAGTTTTTTTTGTGGTACTTATCAATATACGACAGGAAAAATACTTTAAAAAATGTAAGTATATAATTTTCTTTTTATAATTGCATACTTCAATTTTTATTAAAAAATTAATACAATGTTTTCAAAAACTCCTGAGATATTTATTGCCGCATATGTTTGAATGTTAAATAATTAAATCCTATAAAACTTATTTTAAAGTATTTAAGTAATATTTTGATTCTTTTAAACGTTGGTATGATGTTTTTAATTAGATATTCAATTTAAGTTATATTTTAACCCAATTAAATGTTGGCACAATGTTTTTATAGCGGTGTTTTTATTCTATTATATGAAAGTAATAATTTAACCTTACTTTAGCATTTTATACTCTTAGTAAATGTATTTATTTACATTTGCCAGCCATCTTAAAAAACAGCGTTTTCAACAAAAAATTAATCCATTATTTTTAACTATATTTATTTTTTTAAAGTTTCGAATACTTTACTATATGCTTAAAATGCGTAAAAATAGCATTTTTCAAGATGGCTGACGACTGTAAAAACTGCTCCAACAATTGCGCCAATGTAAATCGCCAAAAATCCGTGCAACCGTCTACTAAAGTAGCATCAAGGCTAGATTCTTGAAAGTGATCTTAAATTGAAGAACTAATTTTTCTGCTTCTAGTGGTATAAGTTAAGAATGGGTAAACTTAAGTTAAGTAATGTAAAATCAAGATTATTACGTAGAAAAACACCTGATTCCATTGTGTGTTTCAGCGCGTATTGAGTAACGAGTGAAAATGAGCGTACAAATTCTTAGTTACCAAAACCCCAATTAAAGTTAAACAAATTAGCACAGAGATTAAATAAAATACACGTTGTGTAGCATAAATTTAGAATATTAATAAATTAACTTTTAATAAGTCATTAATTAAATAATTAAGTGAATTTGCTACACAATACATTCGGTTCTCGAGCCTGCGTTTCAATATTGCCAGTAACTTGTACATTATTATTCATCTATTTCAAATGCACGAGAGATTAATAACAATATTTAAAGCTTTTACAACCTCTACCCCAACGGAGAGACTTTTTCCGAAGGGAAATGTTCTGTAAAATTCGAAAGTTTATGAGCTCGGCTTTCCCAATTATTTATTCAAGAGAAAATTAATTATTATTATTCAAGAGACTTATTATTTAAGAGAAGAGATTCTCTCATTAAGAAATTACATTGATATTCCCTACAAGAGGAATTCAAGAGAAGATATTCTCAATTATTATTCAAGAGAAGATAATTTCTCTCATAAGTTTCCAAACTTTAAACCAAAATTTTAAGTTTTCAATAAATAGTTTTACGCCACATTTAAACAGGAAGAAAATGGATAGTATTCAAATTAGACTTCTTTTTTTTATTGACGGCACCTAGATCTCTCCCATGTTGGACCAGTTCCTCGGCTATAATTCACAGCAAAGCCTTTTCTCAGTTCATTTGTGTCTTTCGGATAATGTTCAATTGCCATTTGCTTTCGGCAATTGTTTTCTTCGTCTATTATTAGCGCCTTTGATATTAAATCGAAAGCCGAAAAATGATGATGATAAAGCTGCATTGCAAAATGATTCTCAATATTAATTTAAGCGGCCGAGCGGTAAAGTCGCTGAACACTGGCAGTTCGGTCTGAGGTTCGAAACCCGCGAACGGGCTGGCTGCATGGGTGTTTTCGTGGTTTTCCCCATGTGTAACGTGTATACGAGCCAGTTTCCCTTAGAAAGTCCTCCACGAAGGCATCCCTCCCCTTAGGCAGATAGCCCTCGAGGCTTTGCCGTAATTAAATAACCAAACCTAACCTCAATATTAATTTCTTTATCATTTTTCAAATTTTCGTGAATATCTTCGAATTTACGTGTGATCGATTTATAGGTAGATGTGACAGTTTGCTGCACAGATGTGCACAGGCCATGGGAAAATTTAAAAAGTTCGGAAAACAAAAATTGAAAAGACCCAAACAAAAACGTAAAGGTGGAAAACAATAAAATGAATTGTTCATTTCACATAGTTATTTCTTTTCGAAGTTTTATTTAAATGGAAACATTTTTTCTTGCTCATTTAATTCGTTTTCTTCACTTTCAGGAATCATTACTTTCAGCCTTTTTTCAGTCAATGTGTAATACTTTCAAGAGAACTTCATCTTCCACGTTTAATTCCGGTAATTTAACTTCTTCTTCAAAGGCATCTCTGGATGCTTCAATTTCTTCCTCCATCGGTTCCAGGAGCTTCTTTTCATCGCTTTCATTTATTTCTGTTTTCCTTTGAGCTCTATTAGAGACGGCATTAACCTGGTGAAGACGACTTTCTTTGTTTATTCAACAGTGCAAAAGTTCGATTGCCTAATAAATACTTTCCTTTGTCGAGTTCATTTCTAATAATGGCAGTCTTAGTTATTACTCGCCCAAGATCACAATTTAGTTTGACCTCAGCTAATGGTAAACAGGTTGGATTCAAATCTAATGGCTGTTGCACCCACACATTTTCACCTATCAATATTTCCGGCGTGATGTATTTACGACAAACTATATCAATACTAGCTCCTGAATCCCTTAATATAGGAATTTTATGACCATTTACGTAACCCATACTAGTATAAGGTAATAGAAATTTATCTTCTGCTTTTGCACTAATTCTGGTAAGATTAGCAGGAGATTCAGTGCTATTCTTAAGTTTTGGACGTAGAGGTCTTAAATGTTGATACGATGCACACTGATAACATTGTGGCGTCTTTCGTTTTTCATATTTATCATCTGGGCATGGACCTCTAGGTCTACAGAACCAGCATTACGAATTAAATCCTGATAACAATTTTTTCTTAGTTTTATTTTTATTATCTGAACTCACTTTACTTTGAGTTAGTGCATTGTACCTTTCTTTCTGCCGACACATTACAGGCCGTTTTTGAAAGTTTCTGCGAACGTTTTCATAGGTTCATCAAGTTTTTTAGCTAATGTTTGAGATGAAATCATCTCTACCCACTCATCAAGAAAACGATTTCGAATTTCAGGAGGAACTCGACGTTTAAGTTGGTCAATCACCATCAAATCTAGCAACTGATCAAAAGTCTCAACTCCTAGACCATTCACCCATTCTTTGCAATAACTTTCTATTTCATAGTTGAAATTCACCCATGTGGATTCGGTACTCTTTTGATGTTTTATAAATTTCTGTCTAAACTTTTACGGGCTTAACTTAAATCGTCTTAACAATACATTCTTTTACGTGTTCATAATCTTTAGCTTTATCGGAGGGTTCTCTAGCTATTAACTGTGTTACTTCATAAGGAAGTAGTCCTAGTAAATGAGATTCAAATTTTTGACTAATCTTTGGAATATGGTAACAAGTAGTTTGGCGACATTTTGGTAAGGCGATAAAGGTTACTAGCTAGGACTTTAGCAATAATCTGAGAAGTACACAGTTCGAATCACGGATTATTTTGTCTCAGAGAAACATGTCTCATGTCATGAGACATGTAGTGTGACATTTTCCGGAAAATTCCGATCGTGATTTTAGCTAATAAGCACTTAGAAACAATTTCCCTGCTAAAGTGCAGAATCGCCCATTTATTTGTTTGGCTCTTTTTATAAGAGTAAGAGGAATTGGATTTTTGTCAATTTTCTTTGACTTTTTAAGTGAAAATAGGTTGATGTGTACATGGATAAAGACAAGAGTGTACGCAATGCCATTTTTGTGCGATTCTGGGATTTTTTTAAATTCAAAATAGGTCGACGTGTACATGGATACCGTGTATGTGGAATTTTTAAAAACGCGGCAAGCAGTGGGCGATTCTGCACTTTCTCTCAATTTCGCACCTAATCTTCGTCATGATTAAGCACTTTTGTTCCATAAAAGTTCTAGTATAAGCGTAATTCGGTTAGCAGATTGTTGGAAAAAATGTTTAATTTAAAAAAAAAAAAAAAAAAAAAAAAAAAAAAACACGCCTTTACTTCGTGAAAACAAAATGGCGTCCCCCAAAAAACTAGCAGGTTGCTGTAGCAGGGTTGGTCGCCAAATTTTCGACAAAAAATCGTTAAGTTACCATAATCCGAAGATTCACCAAATTTTTCTTTATCAATTTGAGTCCATTCTGCTATCCTTCAAACAGTAGCAAATATAGACTGATATCTCCTTTCTTGTCATCGAATTTCTATATAAGGTGACGTAGCTTCGTTTTCGGCTGGACTATCCGGTAGTCCGGTCTCTGCTTGAAGTCTTTTTTTTTTTTTTTTAATCTCTATAATTCATACTGTTTTTTCCTTCTCCGCTCTTCTGCTTCTTCCTGCCTCTTACGTTTTTCTCTTTTCTCCCTTCTCTTTCCGTTCTTCTCTTTCCCTTTCCTCCCTCTCTTTCCGTTCTTCTATTATTGTGTCTAAGACTCCTTTGATTAATACTTCATCATAATCTCTGCTTTCAACAATTTTCTGTTTTAAATCGACTATTTTCAAATCTGCAGTCACATGAACTCCCAGTTCAGTCGCAAGATTTTGCAAATCTTCCTTACGAGGTCTTCCTAAGTAAGACATATTATTTCTATGTTTAAAATTAACTAAAACTGTGTTCTTTATACTTCCTCAAAATAGCTCAAATCAATTACTTTAATTAATTAATGCAGTCAGAAATCACAGAATTAAATGCACTCTGTTAAATACGTAAACCTCAAGAATGAAATATTTAAATTATATGAAATTCATACTCTCTGCCACATGAATTGTGACTAAAATAAAATAAAAACATAGAGCAATGTCTCCTGTTGGACAACTAAAATGAATATTAGAAATAATATCCAATACGGTAATAAAATAAGACAATTCAATATTAACAGGAAGTAATCCCTAATTCAGTGATGAACGAATAAATTAAAGCAATTATCAGGAAGTAGTAATCTGGTATCACTAATATTACGTTCAGTGATGAGCTAATAACATAAGGCAATTCAATATTAACAGCAATAAATAATCTGGTATCACTAATATTACGTTCAGTGACGAACTAATAAAATAAAAATACGCACGATTATTCGATCTCGGCCGGTGCCTCCAAAATAATTAAGATTGTGATACTTCTTTCGCAATTTGAAGCATCAATTTATGGAACACAGCAATAACTTTTATTTAACACTCAAAATGGGGACATACAAACAAGAAGAGAAAACGTATTTATTACATTTAAAAATAAAATAAATACATGCTTCGTTCGAGAACCGCATGCAGCTCTCGAGCCCAGCGTTTCAATATTGCCAGTAACCTGTACATTATTATTCATCTATTTCAAATGCACGAGAGACTAATAACAAAATTTAAAGTTGTTAAAACAGCAATGGCAACACTTTACAGGGAAAAAAATAAAACATTTTTATCTCCTGCTCGCGAGACTGTGTATCGGAAATTCTAAAGATATGCTATTCTAAATTATTTTGTGCAGAACGAAGAAGTACAAAGAACATGATATTTAATAAACAAAGGTAACACACAAACCGTTAAAAAACGCCCTTTTGGGCGTAATATAAAATCTGAAGGCTTTCAGACTAAAAAAGAATTATTTGTTTACATTTTATTTTGCATTTGTTTAGCAGTTATGAATGTATAGCGTATAAATGCTGCTATCAGTTTAGTGGAAAATCGCGTAGTGCTTTCATTTTATATGTTTACTATCGTCTGGCTTTTAATTGTACTAGAACATTGTCTAAAGGGAACACCAAACATTAAATTAAAAAACTGCACAGAGTTTTACTCTGCAGAACAACTTTATAAAAAAAACCGTATTACATATAACAAAATTACAATGAAATAAGCAATATCTCTTAATACAAATATTAATTATCCTAATAAATAAATTAACCAACTTCCCGTTGGCTTCTCTCGACAAACGTCCAGTACCCAAGAGAAACATTAAATTTAAAAACTGCACAGAATTAGCGACCTCATTTTCCCCGAGTGGGTGAATTCCACAGTGCTGATATCAGCAACAGTAGCTGCGTATCATTGTTGTTGGTATAATGAGAGAGAATTATAGATTTGATGCAATTTCATCAAAAAATATAAAATAAAATAATAAAAAAAAACTTATTGGAATTTTGAAAAAAAAATCGCTTCGAGGTGCACTGGCTTTTGTCCAGATGCAACTATGTACCAAATTTCATAGCCCTGGTTTTATTCATAGACCTGTTATATACTAGACGGAGTATCGCCATTCAAAACCGGGTGAAAAAGCGGCACAGGAATGAGCTGCAGGAGTTTGGGCATGAAATGGAACTGAACCCAGACTTTGGCGTACTATCGCCACGGCTGGCGATTTTTTCCTCTCTTTTCTCTTAGTTCGAAATGCGAACTTGGAAAGATGTCATTTCGCAGAAGCTGCCGTTGAATTTGCAGAAGAGGTTAGATCGATAAACACCAGCCAAAATTATTAATTTTCCTAAAATTGGACACTTTATTTTAAAATTTAACCTTATTTTAAATTTTAATTTTTAAAATTTAAATAATTCTCATGCTGTAGAATAATATTTTGTAATATGTTCCTCGGCGTCTACAAAATTTAAAATAAAATTAAAAAAAACTGGAGAGAACAAACAAAATAATAAACTAATAGCTAAATAATAAACTAAATAATAAATAATAAACTAAATAATAAATAATAAACTAATAACAAACTTAAAAAAAAATAAATAAATAAATAAAAAAGAAGGTTTTTTAGTACTTAGGACAGAATAAAAAAAAAAAAAATAGATAACATAAGAAAAATGAGTGAAAACAGAAAATAGGACAAAAAGGAAATTTAATATAAATACGAAAAGGAAATTTAATGTTAATACGGTGTATTACAGAGAACTACAGAGTAGGTGAATCAAAGTGAGAAAGATATTAAATTAATTGAACTAAAAATGAATGTCAATATAGTAGATATAAGTTAAAAGGAAGAGAGAGAGTGGTAAATAATTAAATTATGAAACTAAAAGGTGGTAAATTAAGACTTCCTTTTACTAGCAAAAATATATATATATATATATATATATATATATATATTATGCACGTTGCACAATGTAGTCGCACTTATTTTAAATAATTTTAGAAGGTAAAATTTAAATAATGTTCATTATTTTTAAAAAGAAACTTAAAACTATTAAAGTTTTGAAATTTAACTGCTATATAATTTCTATTTTCTTAATACTTAACAAATTCTTAATATTGGAATAAATGCCAGAAACATGATATAAGAAAGAAAATACGTGAGTAAACATATTTGTTATATTTGGATGCAAGAAAAGGGGATAAAATAAAATCATTCATGTCCCCCCCCAGAAAACATAATTTTATGCAGTTCTTACACAGTGTTACATCAACATTACCAAGTATTAAATGCATACATTACTACTTCGCACATGTCCGCATAAGCAAACGCATACAAAGAATATATAAACAAACGCATTCAAAGCAGTCTGTTGGCGTATGAAAAATGTCGCCAAAGCAGAATACTAGACTAATTAAAATTATATTGTATTACTAAAATTTTAACATTTTTTTCGGAACACAGTTATTAGAAACATACATATATATTAAGATACTTTTATTTAAATGTTATTTCAAGTATGCATATATTATATAAAATTAGAAAATCTATTTTTTGTTAGAAAACGGCAAGTAGAGTGGATAAAAAAAAACCTCTACATTTTATATAATTACGTTTTAAAACATTAGAAAAAGCTCAGCTGTGAAATGTTACTCCTCCACCTTTCACGTATCTGGAACTTCATCTATATGCGGAGCGCGAAAGTACCATTTTTGAAGTCCGAAACAATGCGCGTACACGCAAAACATTTGCTTCTCACAAATTCTCCATAGAACTGTAATGGGAAGGAAGATCCGCGGGAAATACGATTTGGGAAATGTTCCAAATGTCACGTGGTTCGCATTCCTGTTCCCCTTCAGGGTTGTCGTTTCTCTCTCTAGTACATTACAGCTCTATGGTTTTATTAGCTTACGCGCAGCACAAACGAAAGACACACAGACAGACTCTTCCTTTTGTATATATAGATAAATTTAATCGTCAACATTTCATTTCGCGAAACTTATCATGCACTGATATTCAGATTAACGTTCCTGGCATATTATCGCTCTTTACGTTGAGAAAATGACTCAGCTACAATTAGCCTCGAATATTATGTATCTGCTGACACCTGTAGATTAACAGAATTCAAGTGTATATTTTTTTATTGAGAATAATTGTAAGTGTTACAATGAATCCAGTATTTTCTGATCGCAATGCTTGCATTCCTTTGATTTGGAAAGTCTCAGTTTCAAAATATGTATTGCGAATGATCTGATTATTCCTATTGTTAACGTTAAGAGTTATATATAAATAAATTGAATATATTCCTTGTGAATAGGATAAATTAATTCTTTTTGAAGAGCATTTCTTGTGCAGGCAATGCATTTAAAAGTGAACAGTCATTAATGTGAAATTTAACACACTAAATTTGTAGGAATGCAAATTAAAAATTTACTTTGAATAAAACTGTGCATTAGCTATTATTTTAGAACATCTTTTTCACATAGATTGCAATAAAAATGCTAATATTTCTACTATTTACATTTACTATATAATTATGCTTATACTATACTATATAATTATACTACTTTACTATATAATTATGCTACTTTACTATATAATGATGCTTACTGTATATTTGATCTAACTTCGAACTGAAGATTTTCACAAGAAAAGCATGATACGTTAATTATGTTGTATAGGAAGTTGTATGGAAAAACACTTTCAACCATTTTGCTTAACACGCGGCCAAGGTCTTTTGAAATGACAGAAATATTACTGGAAGCCACGAGGTCCGCTCTAGAAGCCATTCCCTCGGTGGTGATACAGATGTGCACTTACGAAATATGCCCTCAGTATACGTCATTAATCCATTATTCCAAATCCTTGGACTGATACCAAAGAACCTCTTCCAGGAAGAAATAAAGGGAAAATAATCCTTTCTTATAAAAATTTTTTATTGTTGTTATTATTATAACATTGTTAAACACTAAAGTGCGTGGTTAACACCAAGTGGGTAGAATACATTGAACGTGAATACTGTACATTGCTGTTTTCTGTTATCCAGACCTAAAGCAATTTCTCAGAATGCTCCAATGTCTTTGATCTTTATTTAAATATCAATTTCACCCCTTTCCTTGTTGTTTAATAGCGTCTTTATTTTTCACAATCACTGATACTGTCGTTCTCGGCATACGGCATGCAAAAGCCCAAATCCTAGATACATATGTCATCTTCATATTTTTCAACACTCTCTTTTTAACTTCCATGATCATGTGATCCTAACGATTTTCTTAGCTGTCTGATTCTTAAAACTCTTTAAAAATTTATAAAAAATGCGATCAAAAAACAGGAAAAGTTACTGAAAAATTCATTTATTTACTCAGTAGTAGCAACAGGCGTACTGACCCTCATGAGCAGTCAGCATTAATATTATCGAAAGGGATACACAAAGGTAGCTCGTGCAGTCGTGACTCATTGAAGTCGACTCGTATTACAAATAAATGTCTAACAGCAAATAAACGTTTTTTCGTCTAAACAGGACGGACACCTATTTGGACGTATTTCAAAGCGGACGTATGCTAAGAAACCACAGCATATGTTTCAATAAATTGAAAATCTCAGTCGGAATTGAAAGTCACTATGTGTCCCTAAGGATACTTGATCCTTTCAATGGGAGGTAATTATTTTTTTCCTAGTTAAAAAAAGGTTTAAAAAGTTAGACTTGCATATTTTATTATGCATATTTTTTATAAATAATTTTTAAAAAAGACAATGATCTGCAACTTTCATTTCTTAATTATGACTAGAAGACTGTGACGCCCAGATGGTATAATGGTTAGGGGAGCTTGGCTGCGATACCGAAGGGCCCGGGCTCGAATCCCGGAGAAGGCATAGATGTAAAAATTGTCTGTCCCTTCATAGGAGGCAAAAGTGGCCCTCCTGTTAGGTGCCTCTATAATAAAGAGGCCTTAAGATCGGCCGATGCCGGCATAGACAAGTGGAATAAACTACAAGTAGTTATCACAATATTATTCCTTTAGAAGAAAGCTATATTCCAGTAAGAATACATATTAATATTATTATTATAATATCTAATAATATAGTTTCGTTTCTAGTTCCTTGCAACATGAATCTGACTCCTTACTTTAGATTCTACTCCTTACGTTAAATCGTAAGTAATTCTACTCTTTACGTTAATCTAACGTAAGGAGTTGCTACTCCTTACGTTAAATCATCTATAAATAATTAGAGAAAGTGAATGCATAGATGACTCCTCAAAATTCTAGAGTGAATTTTAGTTCGGTATGCTTGAGTTTTGATTGATCGATTCTTGTAATAGACTGGCATAAAATTCAACAGTTAGAACGAAAAGTTTCGGCATGACTGTGGCAAGTAGCTTGTGAGGCCTTTGTCTTTATTATTAAGGAGAAAAATAGTATTACGTGAACAAATCTATCTTAAAATTTAAGCGAGCACGTTTTCTGACCACACCGAAGAAGGGGAAAATTGAGCAAATATTTTTCGAAGTTTTAAGAGTCTGCCGTTAAAATGCTAAGGGAAAAAATAAGCGAAGAAATACGGTAAACTCATTCGCAATCAAGCGCTCTATTAAAAGTGCATTAGTTATGTTTTATATCTATTACAGGGATATTAATGTATACTTGTGTTCATAAATATTCAGTCACGCGGTCTTTCTATTTTCGCAAGCCTTTGGATGAAAACTTATACTTTCAATTATAAAAATTCTTTAAATGAAAATATTCATGTTTTATTAATTCAAACGCTCGCTTATTCAGGAAAATTAGAAAATTCTAAGAATATATGAGGAATAGGCTACTTTATACGAGAATGAGTTACGCCCAAATACCCCATTTTCACAAAAGTATTTAAGTTCTTGGAAAATAAAAACTCAATAAATAGAAACCGTTATTAACAAGTAATACACGTAAGAAAATATGAGAGATACACAAAAGAATTTTTTTCTTCTTTTTTGCAAAATTAGGCACATTAGAAAGGAAAAAATAAAGGACATCAATCATTTTCAATTTATTCCCATTTAGAATACAAATGGAATAAACATCCAATTAAAAATTAATTTCCTATCAACAAATTAATAATAACAAATTCTTTTCACCCAGCACCGCGAGATAGATAACAGAACAAACAGTTTGGCTCCAATAATTATAAACAACTCTCGCAACTTTTGTTTCCACAAGTATTCGTTTACGTTAATACAGCAGCACTATAGAGGCTGTTCGCACATTTTTTAGACGATTTTGGTAAGCGGTAATAAAAAATCGTTTGCTGCAAAAGAAGTAATTGCAATTGTACTCTGTAAAAGTCAAAATTATCGTATGTGGCTTGAAAGTTTTGTTTTGATTCAAAATAGCGAATTTAACAAAGCAGTGGTTCGAACGCTACATTTACGCTTTTTCCGAAGAGAAATATGCATACTCCGTTATCCAAAAACGATGTGAGAGTCATGGTTTTGTGATATCTAAAGCGTCGATAGGTAATATCATCAAAAACAAAGGAAACAAACTTCAAATTGGAGCCTCAAGTGGGACAAAATTCCAAACAAGTATCCGAGGAAAAAACGGACATCTTCGACTATTGCAAAGATACATTGGTTAATGTTAAAAGAAAATCTCTCTAGTCAAAGGACAGTTGCAAAATCATTAAAATGCTCGGTGTCCACTGTAAACAAAATGATAAACGTTAATTTAAATATTAAGAAAGCGAAAAAACGCAATGTGCATCGTCTTTTTCCAAAGCATATCACTCAACGTAGGATACGCTGCAGAATTCTATATGAGAAACATTTATCCAAAGAAAATGGAAAAAAATTGTCACAATAGATGAAGCATGGGTGTATTTAAATGACTGTAACAAAAAAGAGCCATTTATTATCATAAAAGGGGAGAAAAAAATTTAAGTGCATGGTTCAAAGAATCGAAAGAAAGTTTTTCTAAGGGATTCATGATTGTTCTGGTTTTTCTTATAATGGCAAGTTAAAAATAAAGAGAGTGCAAAAAGATGTCAAGATTAACTCCAAATACTATCAGGAACATATTTTATCGTCAATTCTTTTGAATGAAATACCATCGCTTTACCCACAGTGCCATCCATCTGTGAGACTCCATCAGGACAAAGCTAGCAGTCACACATCAAAATCCATTGTAAATTTCCTAAAAGAAATGGAACAAAAAACTGGTACATAGGCCATACCCTTCACTGATATCCCTACTAAATCTCCCGATGTGTCACCTATGGATTTTTGTGCTTTCGGACTTTTAAAAACTGCATTATCCAAACGTTGTCCCAAAACCCTAACAGGACTCTGGAAAGCTGTTTGGGAGGAATGGGATAGAATATCTCTGCTTCCACTTCAAAAGGCATTATTATCCTGGAAACTGAGGTGTCGAAAGATAGTTCAGAATAAGGGATGTCAAATAGAACATTTAAAACACAAGAATTTTATGTAATTTAGTTTTGTGAATACAACATACATCGTCTAAAAATGTGTGAACAGCCTCTGTATATGATTCTTTATACGAACAAACTGAATCAAAACGCTGTAAAAATTTTTCTTTTGATATAAACACTTTCAAAGGAAAAAGTCAATAATGTTGTTCGGTTACAACTATTATTTTAGGATATTTCTTATGGATTACTTTTGATTTAAAAAAACTTATCGTTTTGAATAAGACTTAACATTCTTTTTCAATGTAGTCAACTCATAGTTGGCATACTCAAATTTTCAATACCTTGAAACCTTCTTTTAAATTTTCCAATGTGACTTATATTGTATATTGTGTAACAATATATCTTCCGAGAATCTTTTGCGTACTTTGTATACGTGTTTTTGGTTGTGTTTTGTACTCCTGCACTTTTTTTTTTTTTTGTATTGGATATTTTATATTAAAAATCATACCATAACCTCAAAAAGTATTATTGATTTTTAAAATACGTTAAATATGTTTTGTGAATTTTCCCCTAATATTTATTTATGATTTCCTTTTTGTTACATAGTATACTTTTATATGAATAAATAATTAATTATCAAAAATACAATATTAATATTTTTTCAGCAATGAGATATTTGTTATACCGATAAAGTGTTCCTGCTTATTCGGCTATCGATTCCCTTGATCATCATTAACCCCCTTTAAAATTTCATCGATCCCCAAAGGTGAATGCCGATTGCGTTCGGAACTACTGTTTCAAATAAACGTTTCTGTTAAAACTCAAGTAATTAACAGCCTGTGCTTAACAAAAATCAATCTCCGCTTCTGTGGGATTTAAGATAACATAAAATGTTAAAGTTACAGAAATAAAATGTTAAAGTAACTCAAAGTTTACAAAGTCAACATTGCTACCAAAAGCTATCTCCTTAACTTTGGAACTCCTTTATATATATGCATATAGTATAAAAGGCTATATATATACTATACATATGCACATTTGCAGCCTTGATGGGAGTCAACGAAAATAAAAGAGACAGTAAAGAAGAAAATAATAAGGTAATGAATTAATCAGCATAAAACATTAAAATTAAAGTTTAAACAAGTTTTAATATTAAGTTACTATGCTAATAAATTTTACATATTAATAAATGCTTAGAAAAACTTAATTTGTTAAGTAGTACATAACACACGTGATCATTTTAGACGGAGGGCACCGCATTTAAATTATTGCTGCAGAGAAGTTATCACATAACGTATAAACACTTATTATGCGCCATAACCAAAGAGGATTTTGATTACTGATAAGGAGAGAAAATGTAAAGGAAATGTAGGGAAAGGTAACAGGAAATGTAGGGATAATATTAAGATGAGAAGTATCCATTTTGCATGCATTCTCAAACTTGCGTTTGAAAAGCATTTAGGGAAATTTAAGGGATTTTGCAGGAGCTAAAAGTGATGCTTCCGTTTCTGAGTTTCTGGTATGTACTGCAATAATGTCCGAGTTGGAAGCGTGTAGTGGAATTTTTATTCAATCAAACGAGTCAAACGAAGAATTCATAATAGCTTGCATAAAGGAACTTCAGCCAATATGTAATAGCCCTATAAAAAGAGTTGCTCCTGGTAATACAGGTAATGGAATTCGGATATATTTCGAGGACGACAAAGCGGTAAGTACCGTTCTGAGTCGGAAAACATTAGTGGTGTCAGGGCAAAAATATGACATGTGTCCTTTAGTAACACATCTAACTATACATCACGTTGTTCCGAATACTCAACACAATGTTGAAAAAGATCTTTCTGCTAAGATGAATCACTCTCTAGGTCCAGTTCTAAAAATATATGAATTGAAATTACGATCGGAGGAATTTCCAGTACCCAAATCAGATTGGAGAGTTATTATCGAAATTCCTGAATTCAAAGCGTTAGAAAAGTTTCAAAATCGCATAAAGTTCAAAAAAAGGAACGAAAAGAACATTGAATATTTTTACACAGAAGCTGGCCTGAAACTTTCTATTTTTTGTCCCAAGTGTGAAAAAGATGGGCATATTTCACAACGTTGCAAAACGCAAATTATGCCAACTGTCAAAAAGTCATCTGCCCAGAAAATACCCAGTAATACCAGTTTTCAGAAAAATGCCGTAGCTAGCACATCAACTGCCTCTAACGTCCGAGGACAGACTTTCCGTGAAACCGTCTGCCAACCAAGAGAACAGTGCAATACTTCGATGGATAGAACAAGTAAAAGAAGTAAGTCAAACATTTTAATTTATAAATTTTCTATGAAGTTTAATATACAGTTTCCCTAAAAGTTCTTACGTGGACTTTAGTTTTTTAGAACTTGATCGTAAATATATATTTACAGTTACAAAAATGCAAAAATGTTTTAAATATTGCACATATCCATATATTGGCACTTTTAAATTTTAAAAAAGAATAAATTTCTAAAAGTTACGAAATCTAACTTTTTATACTGATATATATCGATTTCTATAGTTATATGTAGGAAAATTTTATGCTCAGTGCAAAAAATAAAATACAAAAAGTGGGAGTGTTTACAGTAAACATTGAAAGAGATATTTGATATTAAATTTGGGGATCATATTGCGGGGACTTACACAAATTGCAGAGCGAAATATTTGCATGTGTAAGTAACTAAAAATAAAATAGTTGTTAAATAAAAAAAGGTTTCTGATGTTTAGAGATTATATGAAAAAACTTTTGTGCAGATTATTGCGAACATTATTTATTGATAAATGTAATTTTTAGAGATTTTATTCACACGTTCTTATAAAATTCATCTTCTAGAAAACACTGAGAGGCGTCTGTATTGGTGCGCAGTCAGCTCATATAATTTTCCAGTAATTAAAAAGATGCAATATTTTTAGTTTAATGATTTTTTTACGATTACTAGATAATGATTCTAAAGTAAAAAAAAAATATGAAAATATTAATGACGTAATTTTAGACTGTGAAAACTTATAAATTACCTGAGTGAAACGTTTGGTGTACCAGATGGGCTTTTCATCCGCAGAGAACCCGTTGGCGCTTCGGGAAAGAACCCTTTGGCGCCGTTGCAGTTTTACTCGCCAAGGATGAGCCGAGCCGTAAGCGTGATATTTTGTAAACGTGGTTTTTAGTGATGTAAATTCAAGTTAGCAGACAATGGTAGTAAAAATTCACAGATAATAAGTATGTAGATATAAAACTAACAGGTTAAACGTGATATACGAAAAAAAATTTCTATTAAATTCAAGTTAGCACAGAAAACAATGTATTAAACATAACGGGAAGTAAAAATTCATTTAAAAAATAACAATTAGTATTCTTATACTGACGTTTACAATATACTTATATGTATTTTCTCTAATTTATATAGAATATTAATATTTCTATTACAAATGTCTTTTTTCACTATTAAGTACTTTGATGTATTTTGGTAAGAGCCACCATGCCCATGTAATAAATTAATGAATGCATGACCATTAATATATCCATTTTACATAGTTTTAAGTATTTTTTTTTTCAAGTTACTTGCGTACAGCTTAAAGCATTTTACGTTGAAACAAATACCTATCCTTTTTCATAATATATTTCACAATACAAATAACCTTCAACAGTAATCAAATTTTCTTCAGTAGCATTTTTAATAAAACTAGAACTTTATACATTTTAAAATTATTATAGGGGTTGGAAACCTCATGGTTCTGCGTGCTTACAGCTGTTAATAATTAAGAACATAACGTGAACAGCCATGTTACAAATTAGCATTCACCCCTCCCGCCATAATTTCTTCCTTTGATCCCGAACTGACGACCGAGAACCGGCATCTTTCGACGAAAACTGCTTTAATTATGCGAAAATATTTCTATCTATTCGTTGTTAAAAAATTCAGAAAAATAATAAATAAGAGAAAAATAATATAAATCTCCAAATGCGAGCAACGACAACTTTCGCATAAGCGAATAGGATGAATTAGCTAGGTTACCAGGTTTGAACTATTATCGCCAAAGTTGGCGATGTTTACATTTACCGGGTTCTCTGCGGAAGTGCTTCCTACCAGATGTAAAGAAATTAAAGACACAAGTAAATCGCAAATTTTTCAATGCATCATAAACTGAAAGAATGAAAACCGAACATACAGAAAAGCGAAATGCACTTGCTTAAATAATTTAATATGAAAAAAAAATGAAATTAGGTTATTTCACGAAATACTTTATAAAATTCATGTCAATGATATCTATATCAAAAATTAAAAGACGAAGGCGTTTCGATAAGAGCTTTAGTAGGGTTGCATTTAATTAAACCCTCTGGGTTTGCTGTGTTTAATTAAACAGTTTAATCTGCTTTGACAAACATAATAAAACATATTAAATGAACTAATGAATAAAAAACCGAATAATTAAAAAAAATCTGAAAGCTTTCAGATTTTATAATACGCCCAAAGGGACACTTTTTTCGTTTACATACACATACTCCTTTCGAAAGTATTTGAGCTAATGTTCCTTTAGGCTAAAAATATTTAAAAATAGCATATCTTAAGAATTTCCAAAACACAGTCGCGCGCTGGGGATAAAAAAGTTTTTGTTGCCACTGCTCGCTTTGAAATCGTTGAGTTTGTTAATCAAAAATTTGCTAAAGTTTAACAAAATAAAATATTTAAAAACAGCATATCTTTATCATTTCTGGTAGACATTCTCGCGCACTTGAAATAAAAACGTTTCTTCCCATACAGTGTTGCCATTACACGCTCTGAAATCATCGAGTTTGTTAATCAAAAATTCGTTAAAATTTTACAAAATATGAAATACACAAAAAAAATCCTACTTCATAGTTCGGGTTTCCAGGCGTCCATACTCTAGTGGAGGACTATGTTATTCAGAATTTGATGGCTCTAGATACCGTTGTTTTATCCACAATACAGATAACATGCATACATTCATGCAAACTCTTTATTATTTAATTTCTTTAAATATAATACAGGGCGATAATACAGTCAATCAATATTCATTGGGTAAAGGCCCATAATGGTATCATTGGGAATGAGAGGGTGGATTCCCTGGCAAAGGAGGCTGCCCTGTGGGATGGGATCTCTGAAGGTGATCTACAACATTCTAAAAAAGTTACAATTAGCAAAATGAAAGATCACATGTATAAAACCTGGTCTGATCAATGGAATGTGTCTCCTAGAAGATCAGAGGCCTTGTCAAATATAATAATTAAGAAGAATATGCCTATATTTTGCGATAAAGACTATAATCAATTAGTAACAGGGCATGGACGCTTTCCTATGTACTTACAGAGATTCCACCTCCAGGGGGTAAATTTATGCCTTAAATGTGATACTGCTGGTGACTGCATTCATTTTATTGAAAGTTGTACACTCACCGGGGGGGGGGTAAGAGCCTTACATGGAATCGGAAGTGTAAGAGAAATGATTCAAAATTATAAAAAAGGAGTAAAATTTGCACAAGACATTATGAAAGTCATCAATTCTCATAAACATGTCATCGGTATATCTGACTGACATACTGAAAGCGTTCAATTTATGGAAACTACCCTTAAAGGGAGAGAAAGACTTTATATGCAAAGGTCCAGGGACAGCTTAAGTGTTTTTGTGTTTTTAGTATACTAACCTAATCTTCTTTTCTTTCTGTTAAGCTGCTAAATTGATTTTTTTTTTTTTTTTTTTTTTTTTTTTTTGGACACGGCCGGCTCGTGTCGTTTGTTGTTGGAGGGGTTGCGCCCGCTTTTCTTCATAAGGTTCAACAAACCAGGCGGAAGGGCTGCGCCCGTATAAAACAAAACAAAACAGGTCGATAATATTTGGTGGCGACAATTTGAAAAATGCTTCAGACTTTTACAATGATTTCACTCAAAATCCCGTTTTCAGACTAATAGCCTTTCTGGGCTAATGCTTAATTAAAGATAAGCATCAATATCCAAAGTTTCAGGAAATTATGCAACGACTCTCTTCCTACGGCGTAGATCTCTGTCAAGTGTAAGTCCACATACAGTTTAAACTTATGCTGTGATAATGTACAAAATGGCTCCGCTCGTGAACTTTATAAACTGCAATAAACCAATATATTTGAAATAACCCATGGACACCCACCTCTTTAGCATTATTATAACAATTCATTTTAACATTGTGTTGCCTGTACTAATTATAATTATCTCATTATGTTTATTTGTTTATTAATTATGTTTATCTCCTATTTTCATTGCACCAAATCAGATGTTCCATTTATCTTGTGAATCTCAAATTGTATTCCGATTACTTTGTAATCTACTTATGCCCTACACCATTATTTTTAATAAATACTGGATGCGTGGCGTACTGTGGAATTGCACGATGTACCATAATAGGCAAACTCTAGACCATTTGAAAAGCTTCAGTCTATGCAAATTCTCACAAAACTTGCAATTCCCCCCCTTTTTTTTTCTCAAAGAGTTAGTATGGGAAAGCATTACCAGTTGACATATGGTACATCGCTGGTGTTCCCCATACTTTACCTTTACCTTTCTGGGCTAATGCTCTTTTGGGCTAAAAAATAAAAAAAAAAAAAAAAAAAAAAAAAGGAATTGAGATAATGTAAGTAAAAATGAAAAAATATAAGAAGAATAAACAGAATCCTTTCTTAAGCCCAAACTGGATATTTTTGCATTGTCCATAGTAAATGTGTTGTTTCCCTTTTCATCCGAGTCTGCTGCCATCCGGAAAAGGCTTTACTAATAAACAAAGTAAACAATTTAAAATCAATAGACGCAGTCATTAAAAATATCTCTTGGTTTAATCCTAATGTACGACACGCACCAAGATTTGGCGAAATTCGGGAGGCGATAAAGTTACCAAATTTGTAATTTCTAACTTCATTCTACTAAAGCGAAAACATTCAAACCTTATTGCGAAGAAAAAATTTTACATATTATATTTTTTGATTAATTTTCATACCACAGTATTATCTTTGAAAATTTGTTTCCTAGTCCACTGCTAATATATTACTAATTTTCGCTCTTTCAATACATTTCGTACGTGACAAAAAAACTTCGTTTAGTTACTTTTTTACTTAACACGTTGTATTGCATTGCTGAACCGGGGCCATGCTTTCATTTTTATTACATATCATGCAAATATTTTTAAAAAGCATTTTCCCCCTTCTGTTAGCACAATTTTAACCAGCATTTTACTATTACAGAGACTTCTTTAGTAAAATCTCAAGGGTTAAAATGAACGTTTCATTACTAATTTTGAAGATTCTTGATATATCCTATTTAAAAGTTCATAACCGATTAGCAAAATAATTTATACATGTACTTCGTTGTGCTCTTGGTTAATTTTTAAATCGTTTTTCAACTATAACACTTGATTTCTAGTGAAGTATCGAAATGATTATTTACTTTCCGCTTTTTCCAAAGAATTTCGTAAACACATATGGTCAGTATAGAAAATTTTCCTAACTTAATAGTATTTTTACCAAAATAGAAAACATGCAAAATTTTCCTAAAAATTTATACATTTTTTTTACAGACATGTACATTTTACAAACTTGTTTGTAATTTTGTTAAATCATATGTAATGAGCGTATGTGAGACACGAAATGCATTCGTATGCGAAAAAATAACAAACATTTAACTATCTGACAATGAATCAAAATTACATTGGAAGTGTAATGGCATGAAAAGTAGAAAAAATATATCTGTATGGAAAATCTTGATGATAATTTCTGAGTGTGTTTGGTTCTTATAAAAATAGTTAAAGGCTCCTAGCTTAGTAGTGAACTACTAAATTCGGTCAATTTTCATCAAAAACGCAGTAAGAAGACCTGCGTGTTGATAAAACATTACTTAAATTCTTTCTCTTCGTGACTTCCCTCAGACATTGGCAAGACCAACGGTTGTCAGGGCAATACAAGATAACTATGTGTTTAATAGGTTACTCCAAAGCTATGAAAGAAATAACGTTTTGGGGGGGGGAATAGGGACATTTTCAAGAAAAAATGTTCTCTTATGTTCTTTCGGTTTCATAATTGTAAATAAAATGTAAAAGGAAGGAAAAACGGTGCAAATGAAAAACAATAATCGCAATACATTTAAAAAAAAATCACAGTTGCATTAACATTTTGCTACCGATCTATGAATTCGTAAAAATCAGCGAAAAGAGTCATTTATAACGTTCGCGTGCTTACAGTATATTCTCTTGTCGCTTTAATCTTTTTGCTTTTGAGTTGTATTATTTCTGAAATTGTAGTATTTCTGAATCTGAAGCTTTAAAACACAAAAATCACTCTGATTTATCAACTTGCGCTTAAATGTAGAGTACAGTCAACCAAATGAAAGATTTTAGTATAAGTAAATGTACTACAGATAAAAATAAAATTAAAAATTCTTCATTATTTTTCATGCTCTGTTCATGAAACTAGTCAAGATTCTTATTCCTGACTTATCACATTCGGAACATTTTTAGAAAAAATATTCATTACTTGTTCATGTTTTGCATTTTGTTGGAAATATGATATTTTCTTACTCCATTTTATATTTCACTGTTACAGTTTGTTTGGCTTGGGAAAATGTTTTTCCATGGATATGGCATACTTCTCCTATATGTCTGCCACTGTTCTAATAAATTACATTACTAACAAGTGTGAATCTCTAATTATACAGGAATTATCTTGAATGTTTGCTTAATCTGAAACGAAAAAATGCAACCCATGTGCAAAATTAGAGCAAGTTTATCTTAAAAAGTTCTCCCCGAATACATTTTTGTTTCTTGGTCCTTACATGCTTTTCTGTGCTTTCATTGTGTACCTATCTTTTATCTAATTTGTGAAGTATTCCTGTTTGACTTTGTTTAACTGATTTTAAAGTACATATATATTTTGATCAATGCGTGGAGAAATGAGGAACTCTGGCATCGAGTGGTTCCAAGCATTCCATATTGCATTTTTCTTAAGAATACAGCCGGCTAAAAGAGAAATGTGTTTCGTACTTTGTGAAATGTATTTTATTTACTTATTATGTTTCATGTTCCTGATAAATAAAAATGTTATACATGTGCGCAGGATTGTGTGGCTCCAGTGTTTAACTAAAATAATGCTTTTCTGAAAGTGTGGTCTTTCTTATGATAAGTCATACTAAAATACCTTAAAATTTTTAAAGTTGATAACTATAGCAGATCGTTATATAGAGTTTCTGTCATTATTACCTATTATGTATGATTATTTGTGTGTAATTTTATTTGCTATCTATGAGAAATTAAATGCCAAAAAAAGCTGTAAGAGCTCATTATGCAATGTCAGTTTGAAATGTCTATCTTAAAATGACTGTGTTAGATCTTTTACGTTAATTACTATGTTGGATCATTATTTGGAACTCTACTCAATATTTCGTGTAATGTATCATAACTATATAGGAGTTATTTGTCGGGTATGATACATTAAATTTCGTTCTCAAAAGGCTGTAAGAGTTCAGTGCTAAATAAATTATTGACAATGTGGAATATGGGTATTTTTCAGTTAATTTACAATGAATACGTTAAAAATATTCCAAGTAAACAAATTTTTATATTCCAAGTTGAGAAAAAATCGATAAAGTTTCATTGCAATGGCTGAATATTAATTCCATGTGTATTATAGACTTTAAATTCTCCTTCACAAATGTGACTATAATTCAAATTTAAAATAATACGTTACAATGTGGATATTCTTGTCTGTAGTTAAAATATAATTCAATCTTCTGTTCCTTGTTAAGAGAGTAAGGCTGTGATAAGTTCAAATAGAGTAGTATTTATAAAGTTCTGCGGTAAATGGTGGAATCATATTAAGAATCCGTGACGTTTTCACATGAAGGAAAAATCAAGGTTTCAGTGTATGTTTGGTGATTTAAGTAGGATGTGTGCAAAAAAATACAAGATATTTTTGTGAAATATTTCAAAGAGTTAGCAAAATTTGTGTTAGTAGTATAAATGAATCATACAGAATAAAAGGGAGTTTTCTGAATATATACGTATAAATGTCTGTAGAGTAAAGTAAGAAGAGATGAAGTACTATTGATACGTATCTAAACTTAACTGGGTAGAAATGCCCCATGCATTGGTTTGTGTGGACTTCATACCATGAAAATTTATTGCTCCTTATAAGATTTGTTTTAAGTCAGTAAGTCTTGGAATAACGAAATTTGTCTATATTTAATTTTTGGGGGAAAAAGAATTCAGAAATACAGCATGAATATGTTTTATAAGTTAATATAAGGGTAAATGTGTAAATGGAAAGTGTAAAAATTACATTTGTCAGACATAGTTTGGTGAATCCTTTGAATAAAAGTAAGACGTGTAAAAGAGAATCAGCGAAGTTTTGTATAGTTGGCCAAAAAGTTAATACAATAATTAATAGTTATATAATATTAGAAGGAAAAGTTCTGAGTATCTCCAACTTAGTAGTAAAAAAGTAAGAAATGTAGTATTCCAGTTAAACTATATAGAATGAACATTGTGCGTATTGGTTTAAAGTTACAGAAAATATTATCTAGTGAAGTTATATGCATGTAAATTCCAGCTTAAAATTTCGAATACAGAGAAATGTAGGTAAGTTTACTTTTGGAGAAATGGAAATGTAACATCATATTGTTAAAATGCATAAGGGAAAAAACAAAAAATTGCATTTGTGTAAACAGAAAACAAAAAAAAAAAAAAAAAAAATTTAAACTTATGAAACTAAATATTACTTTTGCAAAAAAATTAAGTTAAAAATGTAGTAACACCTTTTTTTTAAAATAAAAAGCGAAAAGGAAAAATTAAATTTGTAAAAATAAATATTACTTTTGTAAAACCAAAAAAAAAAAGGTTTAAACAAAAAATTAAAATAAAGTAAAAATACGAAAAGGAATAAATTTTGGGGGGAAAAAAAAAACTTTTGCAAAATAAGAAAGTGAAAAGGAGAAATTCAATTCGTAAAAATAACTATTAGTTTTATAAAACAAAAAAAAAAAAAAAAAAAAAAAAAAAAAAGTTAAATATAAAAAAAAAATAAAGTAAAAATACGGAAAGGAATAAATTTGGAAAAAAAAAATTTCTTTTTGCAAAGTAAAAAGAAAATGTAAATTCATTTTTGTAGAAATAAACGTCAATTTGCGAAAGTTAAAAATAAAATTTATGTTTGGGAAAGGAAAACATATTAAATGAAAAATTAATAAATTAACTAATAACTTAAAAACTAGTAACAATGAGATGAAAAATGAAAACAATTAAAAATATCTTAATAATAAAAAAATTAAACTGTGGGAAAATCTTACATTTAAAACAGAAATGAATAAAGAAATTATTAAGAAGCCAAAAGAAATCCTAGCCGTCGTGTAAAAACAAATGTGTGACGCGGATTTCATGTCAAAGCGCATGCGCAGACTTTCAGCCTCATGACATCAATGGTGCAAATAAGTCAAAGGGACAAAAGAGGGTTTCAAATAAACTCTTTAAAACTCAACGCCTTGTGGTTAAAACTCAGGTTCCTATACAAGAGATGGCGGGTTCGAATCCCGTTCGTGGGGAAGGGTTATTTTTAAAATTCACGGAAAACAATATTAAATTCAATAAAAATTAATTAAACACATGGTTCAAACACATGGTTAAAATTAACACATGGTTCAAGAGCTCGTTGCCACAAAAAATAAAAACTGTCGAAAATAGGGTCCTTCCTACAGAATAAAACGAAACTATGCATGACGTCATTCCGTCCACGTCATCCCATCCATCCCATGGACCTTATAAGAAATAGATTAACCCAAGTGGGTTTTCTCCCTCGTTTGAGGCGTTCCCGGCTGTCACCTTGATCACATCCGGAGGAGTAGGGACGAATTGCAGAAATTTAGCAGTGGTTGCCTATTGCAGCGTGTATAATTGTCAAGAAAAAGCTGGTTGTAGCGCCTCATTTCACAAATTAGAATTTCTACATATTTTTATTTTTGAAATTGAGGTTGATTTTGAAAAATTTAGCATATTTATCAAGCATAATTAACGTTCCAAATAATTATAAAGCTATTGCATGCTTTCAGGGCTGGATATTTTTTTAGCTTTTCCTATGCTGTAAGGAAATTTGTAACTACTTCTTTTAGAAAATAATATTTTAAATCTCAACTAATAGAAAATTTCAAACAAGCAATTTTCTCTTGCAATTGTTATGCTTTTTATTGATGTAAATAAGTAAAAAATATTAAAATATTTAAAAACTAATTTTTGAAAGTTTTGTTTAAAATTCTAAATTGCGCTGCTTTTTTAAAATTATAGATGAGTATCATAGCACAATTTCTATAAAGGAATTTTATTTAATAAAAAGGAATTAATTATATTTCATAATACATCACAGTGTAAACACTTTTGACTTCTTAATAACTTTTATACATTTAATTCTAATATTAAAATTATATTTAACACCGTTATAATTACTTTTGCTTGTATTTTATAGTGATTATTTTTAAATTTATTTTTAGTTCTGCATAAGATTTTTTCTTTTCTTTTCTTTTTTTTTTTTTTTTTTTTTTTTACTGTTAATTTAATTTATTAGCCCAAAGGGGCGGTAGCTCAGAAAGGCTGTTTTCGAAGCGGCATTTTGCGCTGTTTTACTATAAATGTCCGTGTCTCCATGCAAATTGTTGCTACCAAATATTATCGCCCTGTATTATATGTAAAGAAATTAAATAATGAAGAATCTGCATGAATACATGTATGTTTCTTGCACTGTGACAAAAACTACGGTATCTAGAGCCATCAAATTTTGAATAATGTAATCCTCCACCCGAACATGGGCATCTGGACGGCCGAATTTCGAATTTGTTTTAATCTATTTCCTATTTTGTAAAACTTTAACGAATTTTTGATTAACAAACTCAACGAGTTCAGAGCGAAAACTGAACGGAAAATAACAGTTTTATCTCCAGTGCCGAATTTCTAAAGATATGCTGTTTTCAAATGTATGTAGTTTACGGGCGAAGAAAATGCTATTCAATAAATATAGGTAACACACAAAACTTTAAAAAAAAAGTTCCTTTTGGGCGTAATATAAAATCTGAGTGTTTCTAGATTTTATTTTATCTTTTTTTTTCCCCCTCGTCATTACGCTCAATGACGCCGAATTTTATGAATTATATTAACATAACTAATCCACCTTAATAATCATATAATCAAATAAATATGATCGTTTTGTAATGTTATTATAGTTTGGAAAATCACTGCCTGAAAATGTTCATTAAATTTAAAAAAAAAAAAAAATTATGAGATCTTGTTTAATTTTACCTTTATTTCAAAGCTTCACGTACTATCAATCTTATTTAATTTTACTTTATTTTTGCACAAAATTAAGTTCATAAATTTTGTGCTTACAGTAAGTACAAAGTAAAGATGTTTGTACAAGATTTACGCGTGAAAAAAATGCGCGAAATGTAGTAAAAAGTGCTTTAATGAGATATATTAAATCCTATTTGGAAGAAACTGTGGCTTTCATAATCTCATCGTTATACAACGTATGACATTTAATAATTAAAAAGAGTTATATGATACAAACGCCATAGGTTTCAGTGTTAAAGTAAACCAGATCGTCCCTACTCTTTCTTGCCGACATGTCGGTGACGCGCGCCCCGCCCACTGGGTTAGTCTATCTCTTATAAGGTCCATGATTCATCTACGTCACTTTCGGTTGTCACGTGATCAGAGATGGAGGAGACCGCGCCCCTTCTCTGTGACTTCACTTCCGTCGAGGACGAGGTTCGCACGAGGACGCCCGCTTACTACTACAAATGAACATAAACAGAGCACCAGAAAATTTGTAGATGGAGCTAATTAATTCAAAATTTGATATAAATCTTACTCAAAGATTTGAAGATATAAATTTTATTAACTTATATTCGTACTTGTCAAAAAATAAATAAACTTAACTTACACATTTTGTACTAAGAATGATCGCTTTGCTTTAGAACAACACATTTATAAGTAAACAGCTTTTTTTCACAGTTCAAAACTAATAAGAAAAATCTTGTCTCAAAAATCATTATTATTGAAGAGAACCAGAGAACCATAAACAGAAACTTAAATCAAATTTCAAAAAATTTCTACAAAAGAATCATGCAACTGTAGGTAGCAACTTCTGGTGGCAACTTCTGCATCGACTAAAGACTTCAAAACATATGCCTAACTTCTCAATCTGTGATGTTAATGATGTTAAACCACGGAAATGTCAAGATACTTTATGTCTACTTTGTTACTATGTCTCACATAAAGACATTTTCTATCTTAAGCAAATAGCCTTCATGTATTTTGCTGTATATAATAATTCAGTTTGTTACTCAATATACATTGTTATTGTCTCGAATTAACTTGAGATCATCTATGATATTCTTTTTTTTTTCAACATTTTAATGCTTTCTTATCTCTTATAGATAAAATACCTATTTTAGAATATATTTTAATAGCATACTTTTCTTTTTACAGAATCAGAAGATGTTCAAAATACTTTAGAAGCTCCTTCTTGTAGTCAGCGAGCAATCTCACCGCCTACAAGAAACATTCATCCTTCTGTTACTGACAAGAGTGAATCACGTAATCCACAAAGAAATTCTGTGATTAGGGAAATCAAGATTCTTCCGAATTCGCGAACTGAGGAATGCATCCAGAAAGCCGGTGGTGCATGTAGGCTGAGTCAGCCTCAACTGGAAATTTTTTTTAACCATGTTAAGGGGAAGAAAGACATTCGTAGAATTCTGAAAATGTATAAGAATATGCATAAGATAAGCGAGAAAGCACTGGAAGAACAATTGAAGGAAATCGTGCGCTTATATTATGTTTCAAAATTACCAGAAACAAAGGAAGATAAGTCATTAATAAGATGGTTGGAGTGTTTAGTAGAAAGACTCAACAAAAAAAGTCGAAAATTCAAGAAAAGATCGCCGGCAAAATCTCACAAAGAAAAACCAAAAGACACATAGATAAGCAGCTATATGAGGAAAAAAAAAAACGCTCGGCAAAAAAAGTAATTAAAAATTTTACTTAATTCACACCTCTACCTTCTAGCATGTGACCCCCCTTAGCCAACCAGCTCACTCCGACTACTTCAGCCAATCAGAGCTCTGCATCATGTGACATATTCGACCAGCCTCCACTCAGCTACAACTTATTACAGTTCCAGCGCTCCTCTACGATGTCTCGCCACTCACTCTCAATTCCGAACCGGTTTCCGATACCTTAACCTTACAATTGCCTCTTCGGCTGTATTTCTGAACCTGTGCCTAAGATATGACTCTTCACTCAATATCTACGTCCAAATAATTGCTATTTCACTCCAAAAGATATGGCTGCCATTATTCAGCTAACCTAAGGTTCGAAAAGTGACTATTTTCGAATTGGATTGGGCTATTTTGCTTAGGTGCTCAAGAAAACGAACAAAATGTTCACCAATGGAGTAAGAATATTTTCCATCTGAAACAGAAACACTGCATATATTATAGTTTTCTTAATGAACTATTATTTTGACATTTTATCATTTTTATAGACTGTTTAAAGAAGCTCGGTGAACAAAAGCGCTAGCACCAAACACTGCTCTTATAATGTTTTTACCGTACTTTGAGATTTTAGATCAGGCTTGGGAATTGCATAATAACTTACGGAAAACACTTGTATTATACCAAATAATAGGAATTAGGAAAATAATATCTGTACCATAGGAATAAGTTTCGATGAGATAAATTTATGTTAAGATTCTTATTTAAAATTAGTTTAAATACTACACTTTAAAAATAATTTTTATACTTTACTTTAGAACTAACTTTTTGCTAGATTAATTCACATACTATAAGAAAAATTAATATATATTATACACATTAGAATATTAATTCATATTCTATACTATAGAAATGATTTTTAAGTAAGATTAACTTAAATGCTACACTCTAAGAATAAACTTTCGCTCGATTAATTTATATATTATAGGAATAATTTTTGATGAGATTAATTTATATTTTGTATTTTAGAAACAATTTTTAGCTAACATTAATTTAAACATCACACTTTAGAAATAATCGTTCTTTACAATTAATTTACCTACTTACTTTAGTAATAATCTTTTGCTAGATTAATTTATATAGTATAGGAAAAATGTTTCGGTAATTATGAATTTATATTCTATCTAAGCTTTAAAAATAATTTTAAAAAAATGCGCGAAATGCAGTAAAAAGTGCTTTAATGAGATATATTAAATTCTGTTTGGAAGAAACTGTGGCTTTCATAATCTCATCAATATACAACGTATGACATTTAATAATTAAAAAGAGTTATGTGATACAAACGCTATAGGTTTCAGTGTTAAAGTAAACCAGATCGTCCCTACTCTTTTTTGCCGACATGTCGGTGACGCGCGCCCCGCCCACTGGGTTAGTCTATCTCTTATAAGGTCCATGATTCATCTACGTCACTTTCGGTTGTCACGTGATCCGAGATGGAGGAGACCGCGCCCCTTCTCTGTGACGTCACTTCCGTCGCACGAGGACGCCCGCTTACTACTACAAATGAACATAAACAGAGCACCAGAAAATGTGTAGATGGAACTAATTAATTCACAATTTGATATAAATCTTACTCAAAGATTTGAAGATATAAATTTTATTAATTTAATTAATATACTTTAGGAAATAATCTTTGGATTGATTTAAATACTATACGAATAATGTTTGGATAAAATTAATTTATACTCTGTACTTTAGAAGCAATTCTTAACTAAGTTTAACTTTTCGATAGGTTTAATGTTCATACTAGATTTTAGATACTTTTTCAAAGATTAATTTATATACTATGACTTCGAAATAATGTTTCACTAATTTATGCGCTATGCTTTGATATTATCCTTTGCTAATGGCTATTTACGTACTAATATACAGAACAAAGTAAATTTTTGTTTAATCACTGATTCACTCATTCCTGCATTTACAGCTTTCATAAGCTACTAGAAATTTATGTTTAGATTGTTAATGAGAAAGTAATAAAATTCTTGTTAACTTTTGACTTGTAATTTATAGTTTTTATTTCTAGAATTTTACAATAAAGATTTTAAATATGTTGTATGTTTGAAAGAAAATAAAACTTGGCCAGGTGTGTGTAACTGTTTAATAATGATATTGTTGTGAGCAAATATTCTTACTTTTCAAACCTGACTGTAACAGGCTCCGACACGGAATGTATACTCAATATCTGAAAATTAAAATACCGTTCCAGATTTTTTGTATGCATTTAATAGAATTCTATTCACAGTTATATTTGTAAATGATATATAACCACAGTAACATAAAATTTAACTGATTAACCGAATCTAACTGTGATAACCACAGTAACATTAAATTGAGAATAAACCCAGCGCACACTGTTAAATACTTGGTTCAAGGTTTCTCCAAATTATAGTACTGAAAAATTTGCAACGAAAACCATTATTTTGTAATAGGTTGAACCAAGAATGGGGAATGTTAAACCATACATTAGGAATACGTTAAATGGACTACAATACGGATTGAGAATACCTTAAATCATTAATTGTAATTATGTTTACCATTAACTGTAATTATTTTGATCCATTAACTCTAAATTATAGGAAGTCAGAGAGTTCAGGCATAAAATTTTATATTAGTCATTTTCTGGTATTTTGTTATTCAATTACTGCTATGGCTCCTTCTGGTATTTTTTAAAATTCATTACTACTATGAGTAAGCAATTTGGAAATTGCTTATGTATATCATCATATCTATAGCAATAATTATTGACGATTTTTATAGCATAGCAGTCTGGTTTCTTTGCATAACATTATTCAGTTTTGGGAGAATGAAACTATAAAATGCGTATCATTAAAATACATACTTGCAATATATTAGTATGCATATAAAAATATATTTTTACAAAGTTGAATGTCTTACACACCAATAAGCTAAAATGTAACTGCTCATTGGAAGAAATGAACTTTAATAAAAATCTATGTTTGATATACCTTCACTTATAAATTAAATTGTATTGATTATTATTATTATTACCACCTTTGTTGTTTAATTCCACTAAATATACCCTCCATACATTTGAAAAGCAGATTTAACATACTCATGAAACAATCTTAAATCATTTTCATACAAGTTTCTTGTTTTTTTTTTTTTTTTTTTTTTTTTAGTCCAAAGGGATTTGAATCCCGAAGGACTATTAGTTTCGTTTTGGCATTTTGCGTCGGACGGATAAATGTCGGTTCACTTTTCAAACTGTTGCCACAAAATGTTAGAGTCCTGCATTATATTTGAAGAAATTAAATAATGAAAATCTGCGTAAATGTATGTATATTTCTCGTATTGTGATAAAACAACGGTACATAGAGTCATCGAATTTTGAATAACGTAATCCTCCAACGAATATGAGCATGTGGAAGACCAAATTTGAAATTTGAAATTTGTTTTATGATCGATTTCCTATTTTTTAAAACTTTGACGAATTTTTGATTAACAAACTCAAGGATTTCAAAGCGAGCAATGGCAACGTTGTGCAGAAAAAACACTTTTATCTCCAGCGCGTGAGTCTCTGTATCGGAAATTCTAAAGATATGCTCGTTTTAAAACTATTTTGCGATATTGCTGTTGCACTGGATCTTATGGTTTAAGTGCGAGGAACATGATATTTAATAAAGAAAGGTAACACACAAAATGTTAAAAAACGCCCCTTTGGACGTAATTTAAAATCTGAAACATTTCAGATTTTTTATTTTTTATTTTTATTTATTTATTTATTTATTTATTTATTTATTTTTTTTTTTTTTTTTACATCCTCATGTGGAACATCTATAAATTAGCAGCTTTCGTGTTTAATATTATCAAATTACTTAACAGAATTCTAATAATTTATTACAGTTTGTCTTGACAACAATCTTAAAACAGTACAAAGAAATCACAGCTTTTATCTCGTACAGATTTGCTATTCTACAGACATACATAGCTTTGAGATTAGATTCAAACCCTCCAATATTTAAACTCCCAACAGAAATTGCTATCTCATAATAAAATTGAAATTATACATTTTTGCCTCCTTGTACGAAGTAAAAAGGAAGTAATCGCGAAATATTTCGGGTCTCATATTTGAACGAAAATATCCATTTTGACCGCTATCGAATGCAATTTAACGATGTTTTTGCATGACATCTGTACGTGAAGACATAATAAAAGACTCTTTTTCGCCCAAAAAAATTATGAAACTGATTTAAAATGGATTCTGAAGATATTTTTTTCGTGGCGTCTGTACGTACGTGTCTCTCATACTCAAAAACGAGTAGCCTCAGAACATTGAAATTTTGTATATAGGGCTGTTGAAATTTTGTATATAGGGCTGCTATAACATGTACATGTGAACCTCCTATTTTGGTTGCAATTGGCCGCACCAAAAGTATATAAATATATATATATATATATATATATATATATATGTAATAATAAAATTCCATAGTCAAGAATACACTTAAAATTCTTACTGTATGTTCTTTTCATTTTTAATGGCGACGGTCTCTTATTTGAAAGTACGTGGAATTAAATCCACAGCCCCATAGTTAAGTTGTTTTCCCCACCTTTTGTACACGTACAGTTATAGAATGTTCTGGAAATATTTAAAGCGAACTGGATTGGCTCACGAGGCTGATTTCTTGGAAGCTCCGCCTTTCCAGAGGCTATAAAAAGACTCGCAAAAGAATATCGGGGGCTTTTTCTTAAATGTCACGATGCAATAAACTTCATACAAAAAGTTATTAGTAATTTTTTTTATTTACTCCGGATATCTGATTTTGTAACTGCTATTTCTCCTGAATAATAATAAATGGATGCTGTTTTTTTTTTAAAACTTATCGTCTGATAATTTAAGCTACGACTAAAGCTGGTACATCACACGCACACACACACACACACACACACACACACACATATATATATATCCACTCTGCTACTTGGCTCAGTGAGCTCAATTACTTGGCTCAGCGCTTTGTAATTCTAATCATTTGCATGTCTTACCTCACTTTACATTTCTTGCAAGTTTGGATCAATTTGCATAATTCCTTCGCGGTGTTGCAATTTTCACAAACTTTAGTGTATGTTAAATAATTTTTGTAAATTTTCCCCTTATATTGATTTATGATTACTTCCTTTTACATGATATATCTTTATATCAATAAATAATTAATTATAAGAAAACACAATATTTTTGTCGGTGTCTGCCGAAAACATCGCGGTCAGGTCAAAAACGACGCAAAGAAAACAACGCAAGGCGAAAACGTCGTGGTGCAAAATATCGTCTTCGAAAATAAAGCAGTTCAAAACCTTTGCAGTTTAAAAACATCGTCGTCGAAGATATCGTGGTAAAAAAATAAAGTACCTACAAATTATCGCATGACGATAATATCGCAGACATGCGTTTTTCAGGCTTTAATAATTGTAAAAGCATACTCGCATAATGATTTATGAGCACAAGATGGAAAGAAGGATAATTTTTGCTTTACTTAACATATTTTTTATTAACTAAATAAAATTAAATATTTACTGAAAATTTAAAATGGAAACTTAAGCATAGAAAATTAATGCAACTTATAGCACTTAATAGGATTTTGAACTGGCATAGCTAACTAACAAATGTCATTAATAAATTATATTATTTTAGGTTTTGCTAGTAATTTTTTATGAAAGTATAATCTAAAAAAGATTAGAAAAAGGAAGATAAGTAACTGCATGCCCTTATCTATAAAAAAAACTTGCTAAGTTAATTATGAGATTATGTTCTTCCCTTTTGTTAATCTCTTATAGTGAAAATTATTATTATTATTATTATTTGTTTGTTTAAATTTCTTGTTTTGTTTTTTATAAATTTATTAGTTAATAAAAATATGAAAGTAAAAATTATCCTTCTTTCCATCTTGCGCTCCAAAAATCATTATGCAAATATCCATTTACAATTATTAAAGCCTGAAGAATGGTCATGCGATGATTTTGTAGGTACTTTATTTTTTACCACGATATTTTCGACGACGATGTTTAAACTGCGAAGTTTTTGAACCGCTTTATTTTCGACGACGACATTTTGTGCCACGATGTTTAAGAACTGCGATGTTTTTCTCTTTGCTTTATTTCATCCCGCGATATTTTTTATACCACGACGTTTTCGCCTTGTGTTGTTTTCTCCGCGATCTTTTCGTCCGCTATGTTTTTGCTGCGATGTTTTCGGCTGTAACCATTTTTGTTAGCAATGAGATATTTATTTTGTCGATAAAGGGCCAATGCTTAATCGGCTATCGACCCCCCTTGATCGTCATTGACTCTCTTTAAAATTTCATCTGTCTTCAAGTGTCCACACCGACTCCGCTGGGAACTCCTGTTTTAAATAAACATTTCTATTAAAACTTAAGTAATTAACAGCCTGTGCTTTACAAAATTAGTCTCGCTGCTGTGGGATTTAAGAAAACGTAAAATGTTAAAGTAAAATTTAAAGCAAATAAAATGTTAAAATGACGCTGAAAATTTACAGAGTAAAGTCTTAAAGTAAACTTTGATTCAGGATTTTAAGCAACATAGTTAGCAAAAGGCTAAATCTGATTTATGCAAATTTAAGAGTTGGGGAGACATATCACGAAGGTCAACATTGCTACCAAAAGCTGTTTCCCTAACTTTAAGAACTTCCTTTTATATATATATACGTCAACTTGTTTGCATCCTTGATGGGAGCCAATGAAAGAGACAGCAAAGAAGAAAATAATAAGGTAACGGATTAATCGGCATAGAACATTAAAACTAAACTAAGCAAGTTTTAATATTGAGTTACCTTGCTAATTAATTTTAAATGTTTAACAATATTTAGAAAACATTAATTTGATAAGTAATACATAACACGTGATCGTCTTAGAGAGGGCGCACGGCATTCAAATTATCGCTGGAAAGAAATTATAATATCCTATAACGTACAAACACTTTTTCTGCGCCGCCACAGAAGAGCATTTTGATTAAACTTCAACACTGAACTGATAAGAACACGATAATTTTGAATTGATAAATACACAATAAGGAGAAGAACGACCTATCAGTAACGGAAAATGTAAAGGTTATATTAAGAAGATGTGAATCATTCATGTTGCATCCCTTTTCAAGCTTGGTTTTAAAAGTATTTACAGAAATTTAAGTGATTTTCTAGGAGCTAAATGTGTCCCCTCGACCAACTGTTACTTCTATTTCTGAGGTTCTGGTGTATACTGCAATAATGTCCCAGTTTGAAGCGTATCGTGGAATTTTTATTCAATCAAAGGAGTCAAACGAAGAATTCATAAAAGCTTGCATAAGGGAACTTCAGCCAGTATGTAACAGTCCTATAAAAAGAGTTGTGCCTTATGGAGGTAATGGAATTCAAATGTATTTCAAGAATGAGAGAACAGTAGTAACTGTTCTGAGACGGAGAGTATTATTAGTGTCAGGGAAAAGATGTGAAATGTGTCCTTTAGTAACACATTTAACTATACATAAGGTTATTCCGAATAATGAGCATGATGTACAAAAAAAGCTTTCTGATAAGCTGCAGCTCTATGTAGGACCAGTACTAAAAATAAATGAACTTCCAATATCGAAGGAATATCCATCCATAGGCAGTGGTAATTGGAGAGTTGTTATTGATATTCCTGAACTCGAAGCCCTAAAAGTGTTTCAAAATCTCAAGAAAAAGATGCTTAAAAATTCATCGAACGAAACGAGCATTGAATTTTTTTACGCAGAAGACGGCATGAAACTTTCTTTCTTTTGTCGCAAGTGTGAAAAAGATGGCCATATTTCACAACGTTGCAAAATGCTATTGAAAAGAAAAAATAAACCAAGTGTTAATAAGCCATCTGGTAACAATATACGCAGTAATACTTGTTTTCAGAAAGGTGCCGCAGCCAGCGCATCAACTGCTTCTAACAATCCCATCCGAGAACAAACTTCCCGTGAAGCCACTGGACAACCGAAAAGAGAAACTTTCAGTACTTCTATGCGTAAACCAAGTGTAGATGATTATTGCCGGAAACTATTGCTTTTGAGTAAGTCAAAAGTTTTAATTATAGGTTTTCTATGAAGTCTCATATATATTTATTTTCCATAAATGATTTTACATGGACCTTTATATTTTAACCGTTGTTCGTAGATATACATTTCCATTTGCGAAAATGTAAAAATGTTTTAAATATTGCAGTATCCATATTTGGGAATTTTTAAATAAAAAAAAAAAGAATAATTTTCTAGAAGTCTAACATTTTATGCTGCCTCCCGATTCCTATAGTTAGGAAAATTTTATGCTCCTTACAAAAATAAAATACAAAAAGTGGGAGTTCTTACATTAAACCTTGATAGAGATATTTGGTATTAAATTCGGGGATCATATTGAGGGGCCTTACACAAATTGAAGAGAATATTTGCATGTGTAAGTAACTAAAAATAAAATAATAGTTAAATAAGAAAATGTTTCTGATGTTTAGAGATTATATGAAAAGCAATTTTATTCAGATTATTGCGAACATTATTTATTAATTAATGTAATTTTATTGAGATTTTATTCACACATTATTTTATAGAATTCGTAGTCAACTCGTATTATTTGCAGTAATTAAAAATGAATAATATTTTTATTTTAATGAATTATTTGTACCATTACCAGATTAATATTCTAATGTGATAAAATTTTATGAGAATATTAATGACGTAATTTTAGATTATGGGAACTTATAAATTAGTTATGTGAAAACACTTTTGGTGTACCAAATCTAAAGAAATTAAAGACATCAGTAAATCAGAAAACAATATCATTCAACGGCATTTAAAGGGGAAAAAATACACCTCAATTTATTTTTATTAAAGGATTTTTCTTTACAGTTTTATGTTTTTAAAACAATAGAGGTTTAGGAAATACTAATTTAAAAATCTACTTAACATCTAACTCTGACTAAAAATATTTTTTAATTTTTTATGGTTTTAATTTCATTTCTGTTTCTTGGAGATGATATATGAAAAGTTTTCTCATTATAAATTATTCGTTTATATATATATATATACAGTGGTGGCCAAAATTGTGGACACTTTTGGAAATTTTTATGTTTTTGAACTTTGTATGCTTATAAAAAACTTTACGTTTCACAAAATGCAAACTTGTATATATCATTTTAAACAGAATTTATTACTGAATTCAATACAAAACACAAAATTCAATTATTTGCAATACAAAAAAAAAGTTAAACGATAATAGTTATCGATATACATTAGATAGTGATGATTGCAGTGAGTTATCAGTACTTAGTAGGGTACCCTTTATTTTTGATTACAGCTTCACATCGACGTTTCATTGAGCTGACATGAGTTTTAAGCTCTTCTTTCGTTATTACATGATGCCAGGAAACAATTATAGCCTCAATTAGTTCCCTTTTATTTGATGGGCGCCTCATTCGGACAAGAGTTTTCAAACGGTGCCACAAATTTTCGATAGGATTGAGGTCAGGACTGTTTCCTGGCCATGACAACAATTTAATGCTCTTTGTACGAAACCACTCTTTCGATATTTTGGCCGTGTGGCAAGGAGCAGAATCCCGCTGAAAAATAAACGAAGCATTGTTGGGAAAGAGATCTCTGATGGAAGGTAGAAGTTTTGGTTCTAGAATAGTGTCAATGTATTTTCTGGCATTCAGTGTCCCATTGATGACATGAAGGCGACCCATACCATCTGCTGACATGCATGACCAAATCATAACACTTACTGGGTTCTTCACAGTTGCTTGAATGCAGTCAGGATGTAACTCTTCTCCTATTCTACGTCTTACATATTTTCGCCCATCACTACCAAATAACGATATCTTAGTTTCACCACTCCATATAACTTGTGACCACTGATCATCTGTCCAATTAATGTGTTCCTTTGCCCACTGTAGTCTTTTTTTTTTCGTTGCTGAAAATTAAGATAAGGCTTTTTTCGTGGAATTCTACCTCTCAGTCCAACATCTGTTAATCTTCTCCTGATTGTTCTTGAACTGACAGAAACACCAGCATCATTCAGATAACTTCAGTTGGCCGTTGATGGCATTTTTCTATCTTGGAGACATAGTCATTTTATTCTTCTGTCATCAATAGATGTGGTGCACCTTTTTCGGCCTTTTATTTCTTTGTTTTTTATTAAATTTGTCTCCTGATATCGTAAACAAAACTTTCGGACTCCAGATGTAGTCACTGAACCGCCCACCTGTCTTGCAATTTCAGCATAGGAAAGACCACTTTCTTGTAACACAATAATATTACATCTCTTTCTAGGTGTCCAATCTACTCTTTTATTTGATGTCATTGCTTCTTGACTAAATATTAAAAATTTTTACAAAAATTCCCACTTGTAATTGCAGCGTATAAGAAACAAGTCTTCCTTCTACAGAACAAAGCAAAATAATGAATTGTTTCAAGTGTAAACATGATGTCAGCTTCTACTGGCAGTTACTAACATTTAATTGGTTAACATTTAATTGGTATTTAATTGGTTCTCAGAACAAGAACAGTGATTGGCCAGGAAAGCTAGACATTACAAACCACTTCATAACTGTGTTTTTTAAGTACATATAACTTTTTTTGTATTGCAAATAATTGAATTTTGTGTTTTGTATTGAATTCAGTAATAAATTCTCTTTAAAAATGATATATACAAGTTTGCATTTTGCGAAACGTAACATTTTCTATAAGCATACAAAGTTCAAAAACATAAAAATTTCCAAATGTGTCCACAATTTTGGCCACCACTGTATGTACCGCCTGTTCAAACCGAGGTCTTTTGTATCATTCTTAAGGCCCTATGGTTTGTTAGAAACCAGAAGATTCACGACTACATCAAACTTGAAATTCTGCATGTTTTCATCCTAAAGGATATTTGTCAGTGTCTTCTTTCTGTCAGAGGACAAATCCCAGTGTGAGCTACGCCAGTGGTGTCAAACTGGAGACTCAGGGACCGCATGAGGCAATTTCTCGAAGCAATTTTATGCGACCTGAGAAGACATTTCAATTACGCATTTTTGCAAATACGATGTTGCAAAGATTTCAAACTTTTAGTTCTCTGAAGTTGGAAAAATAATTATTTTCATTCCCATTACAAATAAATATGAACAGAGCACCAGAAAATTTATCAATGTAGCTGCTTAATTCGTAGTGTGATATGTATATTACCTATATTCTTACCCAAAGATTCGAAGGTATAAATTTTATTAACTTTTTATTCGTATTTGTCATAAAACTAAATACGCTTACGAATTTTTCACTAAACGCTTTGTTTCGATTATTTTCACTCTTGAAAATTAAGAAAAATCTTATCTCAAGATCATTGGTATTGAAGAGATTGGGAAAGCCATAAGCAGAAAATTAAATAAAAATTCAAAAGATGAGTTTTGCGAAAGAATCAAGCAACGGTATTAAAATGCTAAGTATTGCACCGATTTACAAAGAATGTATCCTAAAAATTGAAAATTAAGTTCGCTATTTTCCTTGAGCTTAAGATTTAGAACGAAATTTCACCTCAACCATTGTAGACGGAGTGTATATAGTAAACACTTTAATATGTATGTTTAACTTCTCAGTCAGGGATGCTAATTATGTTACATCACGGAAATATCAAGATCTTTACTTTGTTACAGTGTCTTATATAAAGGTATTTTTTATCTTAAGCAAATAGATTTCATGTATTTTGCAATATACAAGTATAATAATTCAGTTTTTTACTCAATACACATTTTTGTTGTAGTGAATGAACTTAAGATCATCTATGATATTTTTTTCCAACATTTTAATGTCGCATGGCCTTTTTCATGTCTTGTAGATAAAATAACTATTTTAGAATATATTTTAATAGCATACTTTTCTATTTACAGAAACTAAAGTTCTTCAAGATACTTTAAGGGCTCCTTCCTTTGGTCAGCCAGTAACCACACCGCCTACAAAAAACATTCTTTCTCCTGTTACAGTGAAGAGTGAATCACGTAATCACGTATTTTGTTATATATAAAAATTGGATTCCTTACTTAATACACATTGTTATAGTGAATGAACTTGAGATCACCTGTAATATTTTTTTTTCCTTTTAATGCTTTCTGATGTCTTGTAGATAACATAAGCATTTTGAAATATATTTTAATAGCATACATTTCTTTTTACAGAATCAGAAAATGTTCAAAATACTTTAAGAGCTCCTTCTTTCTATCAGCGAGTAACCACACCGCCTGCAAGAAGCATTCCTTCTTCTGTTAACGTCAAGAGTGAATCACGTAATCACGTATTTTGTTATATATAAAAATTGGATTCCTTACTTAATACACATTTTTATAGTGAATGAACTTGAGATCACCTATAATATTTTTTTTTTTTTTTTGCCTTTTAATGCTTTCTGATGTCTTGTAGATAACATAAGCATTTTGAAATATATTTTAATAGCATACATTTCTTTTTACAGAATCAGAAGTTGTTCAAAATACTTTAAGAGCTCCTTCTTTCTATCAGCGAGTAACCACACCGCCTGCAAGAAGCATTCCTTCTTCTGTTAACGTCAAGAGTGAATCACGTAATCACGTATTTTGTTATATATAAAAATTGGATTCCTTACTTAATACACATTTTTATAGTGAATGAACTTGAGATCACCTGTAATATTTTTTTTTTTTTTTTTGCCTTTTAATGCTTTCTGATGTCTTGTAGATAACATAAGCATTTTGAAATATATTTTAATAGCATACATTTCTTTTTACAGAATCAGAAGTTGTTCAAAATACTTTAAGAGCTCCTTCTTTCTATCAGCGAGTAACCACACCGCCTGCAAGAAGCATTCCTTCTTCTGTTAACGTCAAGAGTAAATCACGTAATCACGTATTTGATAAATATAATAATTCAGTTTCTTACTCAATATGCATTGTTATTGTCGTGAATGAACTTGAGATTATCTATGATATTTTTTTCCCAACATTTTAATGCTTTCTGATGACTTGTAGATAAAATACCCATTTTAGAATATATCTTAATAGCATACGTTTCGTTTTACAGATTCAAAAGTTGTTCCAGATAGTTTAAGGGCTCATTTTCCTAGTCAGCCAGTAACCACATCGCCTATGAAAAACATTCTTTCTTCTGCTACTGTCAAGAGTGAATCACGTAATCACGTATTTTGCTATATATAATAATTCAATTTCTTAACTCGGTACATATTGTTGTTGTCATGAATGTCGTGATCATTTATGATATTCCCTTTTATTAGCATTTTAATGCTTTCTTATGTCTTGTAGAAACAATGCCCATTTTAGAATATATTTTAATAGCATACGTTTCTTTTAACAGAATCAAAAGATGCTCAAAATACTTTAAGAGCTCCTTCCTTTAGTCAACGACTAACCAAACCACTTGCAAGAAACACTTATTCTTTTGTTAATGTCAAGAGTAAGTAACGTAATTAAGTATTTGACGTATATAATAATTAAGGTTCTTACTCAATACACATCGTTATTGTCTTGAATGAGCTTGAGATCATTTATGACAGTGGTTCTCAACCTTTTGACTAATGCGTACCATCTAAACCAAAATTTAACACCTTTTGTACCACCTCTATAAAGTACTACTACCACTCTTGAACAAAGGTCAGATCGCATAAATTTAAGAGTGTTAGAGAAAGAACTCAATCAGGATTTTGGAGTTTTAATTTCTGAATTTAATACTTAAAAATACTTCTTTGCGTACCACCGGTTGAGAACCCCTGATCTATGATATTCTTTTTTTCAACATTTTAATGCTTTCTGATGTCTTGTAGATAAAATACCCATTTTAGAATATATTTAAATAGCATACGTTTCTTTTTATAGAATCAGAAGATGTTCAAAATACTTCAGGAGCTCCTGCTTTAAATCAGCCAGTAATCACACCGCCTACAAGAAACATTCATTCTTCTGTTACTGACAAGAGTGAATCACGTAATCCACGAAGAAATTCTGTGACTAGGGAAATCAAGATTCTTCCGAATTCGCGAACTGAGGAATGCATCCAGAAAGCCGGTGGTGCATGTAGGCTGAGTCAGCCTCAACTGGAAATTTTTTTTAACCATGTTAAGAGGAAGAAAGACATTCGTAGAATTCTGAAAATGTATAAGAATATGCATAAGATAAGCGAGAAAGCACTGGAAGAACAATTGAAGGAAATCGTGCGCTTATATTACGTTTCAAAATTACCAGAAACAAAGGAAGATAAGTCATTAATAAGATGGTTGGAGTGTTTAGTAGAAAGACTCAACAAAAAAAGTCGACAATTCAAGAAAAAAAAACATCTGGAAAAATCTCTCAAAGAAAAACCAAAAGGCAGCATTTTCAAACACACATGCACACACATAAGCGGCTGTATGTAAGAGAATAGCAGGTAAGCAATTAAAAAGTAGCAGCATAGTAAGAATCTTTTGCACCTGAAACAGAAACACTTCATAAATTATATTTGTCTGAAGGAAACTATAGTTTTGACATTTTGTCATTTTCATAGAGATTGTTAAGGGCTCGCACCAAGCAGTAGAATCAAATGTCAGCTACACAAACCAAAATATACTTTTGTGTTTGCAGCACAATATTTGATTTGTTTTTTGTAGATGTTGGCTACACCTTCCAGGTTTATTCTCAAGGACACTGAGGCAACAATGGAAGAGCATTTTGCAAACCTTGCTAATAAACTGAACTATGAGACGACGGCGGCAAAGCGAAAGAACGCTTAGACTTCCACAGTATTTTAATTGAGCCATCTTAATAATAAAGACTTTCAGAATGTCAAAAGAGCCCGAGTACATCTTTAATGGAAATTACTCAATATAGCTGATATGCATTGATGAAACACTTTTACTATATCACTTACTCATGCATGATCTTTATAATACCTCAGTTTGCCTGCTAATTTTTTTTTTCCTCAAATCAACCGATTTTTCTTCCTCTGGTTGCTCCTTCTGAGACCAAATTCCTTTTTCTGATGTCCCGAAAGCGTAATGACTTGTTTTCAGAAGTTATCACAGAATGTCAAACTATGCCCGTGATTCCAAAGTGAGCCTTTTTTTTTTTTTTTTTTTTTGGATCATTTATAGTGTGCCTTATACCTTTATCTCGACATTCTTATCAAGGGAGATTTAGCTTTCTGATTGTTTCAGTCTTTATATCACTTTTTCCAATTCCTTTTAGGTAATTTGTTCCAATTATGGGTACAAGTGATACTGTACCATTACAGTTAAATTTGTACGTATGTATTTATTAAAACTACGTACTTGTTAAAAACAATGTTGTAAAGCAGTTAAAACTGACCTTGAAAATACAGTCAATTTGTAAATGAATTACAAGTTTACTTTGATTTTCTCAGTAAAAGTATTGTAAATATGAATTCAGTTAAATGTGCACATAACTGTCAGGATTTTATATAACTATCACATGTAACCTGTACAATACATTGTAGTTAGTATATCTATGTGTTATACACAGGCTTTGTATGCCCATGTAATATTTGTATTTATATTTTTATACGGAAGAAATAATACTTTCTACTAGGATGACTATTAACATTGTAAGACTTTTACAACAAAGTCAGGTCAGTGGTTTTCCTAGGCGGCGACAGAAATCCCAATAGTGACAGAAATGAAGTACAAATTCGAGTTCTGGATTCTTGAATCTTTCTCAAGATTCATGCTAAACTGAAATATCCTATCCCTGTACGACAACCGATTCGGAATAAGCTAAGTAATTACTCAGTTGCTCCTTCTGAGGCCAAATTCCTTTCGAAAGCGTTAAATAAGCAAAAATTTTTAAAGCAAAAATATCAGTAGGAAGTCAATGAACCCAGTGTTATCTCGGAGGCTATCCTTTCTCAGAAAGAAAAAAGTACATTCATATCTGTTCGAAGTATCATGCGTTCGATTTCTTGCGCAGAAAGCTATTTTTTTATTATTATTATTATAATGGCGAAATTTTATTAAGTCACTAATGATTTGCAACGTTGAAAGTTCAAATTTACGGCAGTATACTTATTCTAACTCATACATTTTTTCTTCTCGTGATCTGTAACATATTTTATTATTGTATTGTTTTCACAAAATGAATTATGTTCTATTTTCCGAGCGTATATTTTCGAAAATTTAACATTCTCGAGAAAGTAAAAAATTTTAAAAGTTACAAATTATTGGGTTTATTTTTAATTTAGAGCAAATTCACTATTATATATTATGCTCTGTTAACATCAATGAATCGTTTCTCAGAAGACACAAAAATGCTTAAGACTCAACTGATGATGTAGTAATGGCTCTAAATAGAATTAATATACAATATATAAATAATAAATATCAAGCAAGTAAGCGTTATTTCTAAATATCAAGCAAATTTTGAAACTAATGCAATCTTCATAACAATAATGCAAATTAATATAATATATATGTAAAATAAACTGCATAAATGATAAAAAGAATATTTGCGCTCTTTTTTACTTCCTTGTGCGAAGTAAAAAGGAAGTATTGTAATCGCGAAAAGTTTCAGGCAGCATATTTCAACGAAAATATCTATTTTGACCGCTATCGAATGAAATTTAACGATGTTTTTGCGTGATATCTGTACCTAAGGACAGAATAAAAGACTTTTTTCCTCCAAAAAAAATTATAAAACTGCTTTAAAATGAATTCTGAGGAGGATTTTTCGTGGCGTCTGTTCGAACGTATGTAAATACGTACGTACGTATCTCGCATAACTCAAAAAGGAGTAGCCTCAGAACGTAGAAATTTTGTATATAGGGACTGCTATAACATGTAGATGTGCACCTCGTATTTTGGTTGCAATCGACCGCACCAAATAATGAGTGAATATATATATAACTATATATATATATATATATCCACTCTGTTACCCGGCTCAGTGATCTCAGTTTCTTTACTCTTATATGTTTGTAAATTGTACATTTTTTGCTTTAAAAATGATTGTATTATGTTGTTTTTATCTTCCAGTTAAGGGTTTTATGCCTTTAGTAAATATGTCTGCAATAATTTTAGAATTATCAACAATTTTAAAGTTGTTTAAGTGCCGCTAAGCCTTTTTTTATGGCGGACATTGATTGTTTACATTTGAAACAGCAGACTAGTGGATTTGTTCCCAATCTGAAGAAACTTAGCTTCGCAACAACAAAGATAATGCCTTCATTTATTATTTGCCAAATAAATCATGCTTAATCCTTTCTGGAACTTTTTCGAGGAAATAAGTGTTTAAGATTTACTTCGTAATTTTTAATACAGATATTTTGACTTTTCATGTATTTTTGCTTTGTCGCGAAGTGAGAACTGAATTAATTGAATGAGAAGTACTCAATAGTCTGTGAAAAACTGTTTCCTTTTTGTTTTGTTTGCTTAATTTCTTTTATACATAGTTCTAGCTTTATTATAGTATTTGAATAGGACATGTGGCAACGATTAGATAATTCTTCAAATAATATAAATTTTGTGCATTCTGAGTTATAATATGAACGAAATATAATACTGTTAAGTGAACCTAGCGCCAGAGTGTCGCTATGGTAAACAAATAGAGTGAATTTTAAGGAATGCATTTATTCTATTGTGGTTTATGCGCTGTCGGCGAAGTAGAATTGATTCAATCCAATAAGTTTAAATGAAATGCAAGAAAAAATGCGTATAATTTAATATTCCGTACAAGGAAGTCATGTGGTGTACACATCAGATTTTTTAATTATCTTAAAGTTTCGAATCTCTTGATGTACGTAGATTGCTGTGGCTAAACGTTTTGAGTTTTGCATGAAACAATTCATAGAAAATTACATGAATTGTGGCAAAATAACTCATGAGTCTTGCATCTCAATAATGAACTTGCTCCCAATGCTTTTGTTTGTAATGAATGTTTGGCCAAATATTCAGCATTTTCACAAGCTCTGTGTTCACCTGATATGACACCGTGGGATATTTTAATTATTGCTGCTGTTAAAACAGTCTTTTCGGTCATTGTTCACTTTAAGTATACTGATGCAATAAAATAAGATCCGCTGCTATCCCCGAAGGAGTTTCAGGTAAACGAATTTACTTTTCGAGGATTGTAAAAACGTTGGCCCAAGTATATTGTAGTTAAAGAAGATTAGTTTAAATGGTGTTCCGGCTTAGATAAAAACTTTTCTCTGCCTCGGAATGGCAATAGTCTGAACTTGAGAACTTGATTTTTGATTTGTTTTGACACAGTTTGAATGCCGCCATTGAGATGTTAGATTATAGGATATTGAATTAAATTCGTTTTTTAAACTAGATTAGGTATTTTGAATATAGAATTATCACTGATCCACTACATGTAGAATTTTAGCTGCGCTATTTGTATATTTGTCTAGCGTACAAACGGGATGTAATAAATATTAGGAGAAGAAATTGCGCTGAATTATGGAATACGAATATGTCTCTTCGGAAAGCACAAAAACGTATCCTTCAATCCACGGCTTGTTTATATGCAACATATTGAAAGATAAAAAAATTTGAAAGTTGCAGGCTATATTTCTCATTTCAAATGATAAGGTGTTGCAAGACATTTTTATTCTAAACTATTCGTTTTCTTATTTATTTATTATTATTATTATTATTATTATTCAAAATCCTTTTAACAATGTGTAAACAACCTCTGCACAATTTGTGAAAAATTCCTCATTTCTCCCATGGTCTGAATTACTGAACTTACATCCTTTGATAATTTGAAGATGATTTAATATTGGTGCGTTCTACGGGTTCATGGATCTGGAGTAATTGATAGTAAAAATTGATGAAGAATCAAAACAAAATTTATTCGCCAGCAAGCACTATTACACAGGAGAGTTCAAAGGCATATTACTGTCGTTTGAAAACTACGACAAACGCGCTGAAACAATCAGCAACACAGATATCAGGCTATCAGACAATAACGGGGAAGACAGCTTCACGGCATAGCATTAAAGTACAGCCCCCAAGTCAGTCGATCGCTCTCAAGCTAATCTCTGAACTCAAGTCACTACTACTCCACTACTGAATTCAAGATACTACTTTCTCCGCGTACAGGCAGGGTATATATAGCTTTAACCTACCTTCAAGAATATTCTCTAGAAAATCGCTAAGAATGTTCTCGCTCCGTCTACGGCATATCGTCAATTTTGTCTCCAAATATCTCCACATGGGCCATTTCACGCCAAATCTGGCAACCCTGACTTTCTCTGCCACTTTCTGGCAACACTAAGCTTACTTTGCGGGAAAGCTATCTCAACGCAGTTGGGCGTTTCGCAAAAAAAAATTTATTTACATCTGAGGTACATGGCATTTGACTGACTTTTTTCTTAACTTTATTCCGCTTTAAATTTTCAGCTGAGTTCTTCTATTCGGCAGTTTTACATATTTTAATGCATTTCGCCTGCATTTTCTGACAAACCTAAACCTGCTTCGCGTGGAAGCTATGCGTGGGGATTTCATAAGGACTGCACGTCCCGGGCAGTACAATCTTTGATCAGAAGCCAAATTCCATACAAACAAAACGTAATAAAACGAACAAGTAACATAACTAAAGAAACAAATATTTACACTATTTACAAATTATATACACGCATTAACCACATAACAATTTTAAATTATACAAATTAAAGTTCAGAATGAATTTCATTCTTAGTCTTTAAGTTATAGCCGGATCAAATACTTTTTCACTGCAGTTCTGATGTATTTCTGTTTTGCATGTCACAGTCTGAAAAGTCAGTCCTTTCAGACTTTTCAACCGCAGGAAGATCTGAAACAGTTTGTTCACAGCTCTGTAATTTATTCGCATCATGTATACAGTTCACCTAGGTAAATTCAGCAGCTGGTACGTGATCATTTTCAGCCGTTTCCCGGGAACCAGCTCCAAATTCTGCATCAGGGTTATGAACGGAACCCGATTCTTTACAAACACAAGTATCCTGGCTGAGAATCAAGTTCGTATCTGCACAATCTGTATTAGGAGACACACAGTTTGTGGAGTGGGTGAATTTTCTTGCAGCACTGGAGCACTCTGCATAAGTTGCACATCAGTTTCTCCCATCTCTGCATCAGGTGCATTTTCAGATGGTTCAATACTTGCTAACTGCGACTTCGTAATTTAACTATCCGTTTCGACGAACATAACAATCGCATTTTCACTTTCTTCTATCTCTGCTTCAGACACGTGCAAATCAAATTCTTCTTTGCCGTCTTTTATTTCTTCATGTTTTCGTTCTTTTCTTTAATCCCATTAAATGTTTCATCCATCATTTCTGGATCTTCCTCAGATACTTCACGAGCTATTACCTTCATTTCTTCATCTTCTGATTCTTCAGATGCCACTTCTATCATTTCCACATCTTCTTTTATGACTCCAATTTCTTCTGCAAGCTCCTCTTTTATCTGTTGGAGTTGCTCTCGCACCTCTTCTCGGCCGGCTTTCATCTCTTCTCGTCCGGCCTTCATTTCTTCCGGTCAGGCTTTCATCTCAGCTGTCATCTCTTCAAAACCAGCTTTTATCTCATAATATCCGGCTTTTATCTTAGCCAGTCCGGCTTTAATTTCAGCCTTCGTCTCTTCTGGTCCAGCTTTCATCTCAGCTATCATCTCTGCATATCCAGCTTTTATCTCATCATATCCGGCTTTTATCTCAGCATATCCGGCTTTTATCTCAGCCGGTATCTCTTCATATTCAGCTTTTATTTCTTCTTAGAATGCAGCAAAGGCAGTCACCAGCTGTCTTACTTGTTCTTCAATCGCTCTTATTACTGCCATTCACCCTCAAATACCACTTCTGACAGCAGTTGTTACTTTTTCTTCCTTTACGCTCGTACGGATTGGAGTGAATAACAACAACAGCACGTGATGAAGATGGAAACACAATTTAGTACCCAGTATTTTTTAACACAGCTCCAATAACACGTTTACAGTCGTCGAAGAACTACTATAATCACGCTGAAACACTCAGCGACACAGCCTTCAGTCTATAACGGTGAAGACAGCTTCACGGCAAAGCACCAGAGTACACCTACCGACTCTGCTCGGTCGTTCTCGGAACTCTACTTACTCTCGAGACTCTCCATGCTACAGCTCGCGATGCACTCGACAATACACTGAAGTACAGCTCCCAACTCGGCTCAGTCGTTCTCGGAGCTTAACACACTCTAAGAGAAAACTCGACGATGCACTAACTCGCGATACAATAAGAGACTCTCTCGATGCACTCGACGACCAACTCGGCGCTGGCACTCGCTCACTGACTCTTAGCTGACTCGACTAGGCTCTTTATGACTGATTACCAACTCGATGAAGTCGACACTGACCGTCTTTCCGCCTATCAGCAGGGTTTATATAGCTTGTGTTTGAGCACATTCTGGGTTAAACCAGTAAGAATTCGTTCCAGAAGTTTCTCCATCCGTCTATGGCATATCGCCAATTTTGTTGCCCAATGGGAAATTTCTCGCCAAATGTGGCAACCCTGCCTTCTCATGCCATTTTCTGGCAACCCTAAACCTGCTTTGTGGGGAAAGCTGTCCTACCGTGTATGAACATTTCGTAACAATACGGTAATTGCTTTAAAAATAATTGGCGACCTCAAAATTAACATTATAAATTTGGTGCTCTTCCCCTAAATTCATCTGTTCTCCCAAATTCGAGAATCTTCTATGCAATGTAACAACCTCAAATTAACCAATCACAGATTAACTCTACTTATACTTCAGACTTGGTATATATATATATATATATATATATATATATATACTCTTGGCACAAAAAACTACGTATATTACTGTACCAGAAGTTAAGACAGCTACCTATCTTGGTGTAGTCCTGAACAAGCAATTCAAATGAAAAGACCATATTTATTAAGGTCAGAAACAAAGCTCACACAGTTATGAACAATCAGACCTTACGCGGCTCACCTCACCTGTGACGATAATTTCACTACATAGTTGGCTTTCACGGATTTTCCTGTATATAGTGTATATATGTTATCTTCTATCATTTGTATCTTTTTATGTGTCTTGTATTTGCATTGTATGTAATATCTTACAATATCTGATTTAGATAATAAAACTTTTCTCAGACTTATTCTCATCTTTTAACCACCCACTTATCATGATACAACACTACCAGACACCCACTTGTATTTAGGCTCTCCATGCGCGCGGCTTTCTTGGTTTTCTTTCTTCTTGTGACGCTGGTCATTCCCCTTTTCCCATTTCCGACGCTTTCTCACTGCCCAACCTGTTCAACGTCTTGTGCCCTATTGGGATACTGAGTCATAGAGCCGGCAACGCCGCGTGCTCTACAGCGACAGCCCGGCATAACAGTATTTAAAAAAAAAAACTATGTCATTCCCTTACTAGCTTTGCCACTGCTATAATATCTCCATTGCTTCACTTCTTAACTGACTACGTCATTTTCTTTTTAAAATCCAATGTTCATAGGAATTTATCATATTTAATTATGATTGAATAAGTGTCTGCCAAGTTAACTGGATATGTGTAAAAATAAATATTAGTGATTTATCGAAATCCAAGCCCTTATCCTCATCTGTATGCTTTAACCACATGCCATGATTCTGGAAAGCTGTTAATAGTTACAGAATTATCAACAAGTTTAAATATCGCTAAGCCTAACGAAGCCGCCATTTTTTTACATTTGAAACTCTTAGTAGAATAGTGAATTAAGTCAGTTTCTGCACCAGCTTCTATGCCTATTTGCCCAGTGGGACTAAAAGTAAATGCTCAATTTTGTGCACAGAAAATTTTTTGTCTACCTGTTAGTTGGCGGAATTGCTTGTTTTTGCGTACAATCTTTAATTGTAGTTGCAAAAACTGTTTTTAACTGTATTTGGGGTTTTAGGTTTCTCTGCATTTTATAGTTTTTAATGAAGAAATTTTTAGTTTTTAAGAACTGAATTGATTGAATTCGAAATATATATCTAATGAAATTCGCGAAAATGCGTTTAAATGAAGTGCAGCAAAAAAGCTGTGAATAAATAACTTAACGGGCTGTCTAAGGAAGTCATGAGGATTCCAAATCAGATATTTAAAATAACACTTTAAATAGTCTAATCTTAAGTATCTGTAAGGCACTTGACTTGAAAATAAACGACCCTCTAACCAACGGGGATCAGTTTCGATTTCGTTGTAAACAAGTTCCATTCGTATATGAGTGTTGAGGAAATCTTCAAGGTTATTCAGAAGCGATCGTTGCGAGATTCTTCCCTTTTTTTTTTTTTTTTTTTTTTTTTTGTATGCGTCTTGTAGTGTTATTTATAGTTTATCAAGAAGTGGATAGTTAGAATTACTCGAGATCGGTTAAACATTGTTTATTCTATACCAGAGGTGGGGAACCTTTTTACCATCAGAGGCCACATTTAAATTAGGCAGCAATAAGAGAGGCCGCATAAGCTGATTGACCTAAGAAAGTGACTTTTGTGAAATTATTATAGTTTTTCTATAGATTTAACAATTTATTGCATTATATAGAAAAAATAAAGTATAATACTACAAAATTTTAAATATAATATACATATAAAATAATATAAAAATATTATAAAAAAATACAATAAAAAATATTTTTTTATTCACTAAGTTAGTGACTTATTTGGCTTTGTTTTTTGTGTGACAGTAATTCTGTAATTTGCGTTCTTAAATTTGTTTTTATTTTTGACATGAGAGAAAATGTTGTCTCGCAACAGTAGGTACTTCCGAAGCAGGAAAGTAAACGGCGAGCATGTTCTCGAAGGCATGGATATTCAACAGCATTTTTCCAGATTTATCTGGGTTCCTTTTTAGCGTTAAAAAGGGATTTGATGATACTATCTTCCCCTAAATCAATTAACTCCATTTGCAGTTCTGCAGGAGCCTCGGATATATCTATTAAATGTGGTTCAAATGCCAGTTTCATAGCAGGAGTGTGCTCGTCAAAATCAGAAAACCTATTAGTATACTCTTCTATTAAACAATCCAAGACACCTACATATTCATCGAATATTTTATTTTCACAGTTCCGCTCATTTAACATTTTAGCTAGCTCCGGGAAGTGTTGTGCAGATCTTTCCGATCGACAAAGCAATGTTTTGAAAAATGATAATTTTTTTCTAAACGCTTGGATCTTTTGCCACATTTCATAAATATACCTCGTTTTACCTTGCAGGCAAATATTTAAATTGTTTTGTTTTGTCATCATATCAGACAAAAATGCAAGGTTTCTGAGAAATACTTCATCTGATAGATCACATTGTTTTCCTTGTTCTTAATAAAAGTTTAAAATTTGTCGTCGTAAAGACAAAACTTTTATCAAAACCTGACCTGTTGATAGCCAGCGAACCTTGCAGTAGTATGGCAGCTCAACACTACACGTTTCCTCATCTAAAGAAAGCATCTGCCGAAATTCACGATGACGCATTCTATTTACGCGAATGTAGTTGACAATGGCAATGATTCTATCCAGAGTGTCTTGCAAAATGGTAGATTTTGCGCAAAGATTTTGCTGATGCAAAATGCAGTGAAATGATATCAATTTTTTCAAAATTAAGTTTTCCTTTTTTAACAAAGCAACGAATCCTTCTTTTTTGCCTCTCATGGAAGGTGCACCATCGGTGCAGACACTGACTAAATTACTGACATTCAATTGGAATTTATTACATACTTCTTTGAAGTTTTCGAAAATATCGGCTCCGCGAGTTCTTCCAGTTAGTGTACTCAACGCAAGTAGTTCTTCGTAACATTGAAAATCTTTAGTTATAGCACGAATAAAATATAAAACTTGTGCCGAATCTGTTTTATCAGTGCTTTCATCTAAAGCAATTGAAAAATAAACATCTTCATTTTGTATAATTGCATGAAGTTGCTCTGTTACATTTTGCGCTAATTCGTGCTGTCGATCTGTTACAGTTCTTCTTGAAAGAGGTAATTGTTTGTATTTGTCGACATTTCTTGGATCTAACATACTCACTGCTTCAACAATACATTCTTTAATTATTTCAATGTCACTATTTAATTATTTCAATGTACATCAACGCCATGACAGTTGCGCGAAAATCCCGCCAAAGACAGTCATATTGTAACATGACGTCAGAATACTAGTCTGAAATAGTATTATTTAGGGGAAGATAGTTGGTTTTTTAGCGATGTAAATCATTCTTCAATTTTTTTTTTTTTTTTTTTTACTTCTCGCCAAGCTATATACGTAGGAAACGGAGGATGTTTTTGGTTTAAAAACCTCATCGTGAGTTTTCAGTGAATAAGCACAAATTAGGGTACAGTCCCACAGTACGTTTTGCTATTTTTAAATTAATTTCTGTGTGTACGTGTGCGACGACTTTCATCCATAATAACTCTTGCACGAAACTTTCGAAAGTGTCTGTTTTCGGTATTTAAGCTTTCTACATTCATATAAAGAGTCAACTAGGTTATGGGCAAAATGGGACAACCGGAAGTGGAAATTTATATGAAGCCCGTAACAATATTTTAATGAACAATCATAATCGATACTTTATTTAAGGCCCATAACAATTTTTAATGAAAAATAAGAAAACTATGTCAAAACACAATCGAAAAGTTTTCAATTTTAGCATTTGACTTTCAGATCAATGGAAACGGCATATTAGATTTTAGCTAGAATTAATAAACTGGAAATAATACCTTATACGAAACTCTGAGAAGACTTCCGTTTTTAGGTTTGCCCCTTTTTCCAAGTATATGTGCTATTTTATACGTAACAGCAACTGCAGTGGAATTTTGATTTACAAAGGCACTAAAAGATGCCTGCTGATGATGCTTCTCATTTTTCAACTTTTGAAGTGCAGCTTTTCGTGATTCACTTTTTAAAGCGAAATATTTATGTTCTTTATGAGTCAAATAGTGTTTATTTGCATTCGCTTTTTTTAAAGTATTTAAAACTGTATTGCACAACAAACACATCATTTTATCTTTCTCAGCAGTAAAGAAAAAATCTAACTCCCATTCTACATTAAATGTTCTGTTTTCATCACCTAATTTTCTTCTCTTACTATTTGACATGATGGATAAAAAAACGAATATCAAATAATATCTTTAACAAAGTGTGTACTTTCTAGAAATACAATAAAACCGCGTACCTGTTATAAGCAAGCACTGTTAACTACAGTTAGCTGAAGATCGCAACAGGGAAGCGTTGAGAGATGCGAGTAAGAGAAGCCAAAGCAAGGTGTGACACTCAAATGGGAGATCTGAAACCGAGTTTTGTTTACTTCTTAGACAAGGTAGTTGGCGCTGCTAGCTGTGGGCCAGAGCCTCGCTCATGAGTGTTAGAGTCCGTTTCAGACTAGTATTCTGACGTCATGTTACAATATGACTGTCTTTGGCGGGATTTTCGCGCAACTGTCATGGCGTTGATGTACAATAGTTGTTTGAAACGAACTCTACCATTTTGTAATAGGTGGCAAAGGGCCGCACAAGAACCTCACGGAGGCCGCAGGTTCCCCACCTATGTTCTATACTGCTACTAGCTGCTCGTTATATGGTACATTTGCAGCATAGTATATGGTACGCAGTTTTTCGTTATACGATACACTATTACAGTTACAGATACGTATGTGACAGATGTCACTCTAAATGCTTATTGTTAGCTAAATCCACTCGGTTTTTTAGCGATGTAAATCATTTTTCATTTTTTTTTTTTTTTTTTTTTTTACTTCTCGCCAAGCTATATACGTAGGAAACGGAGGATGTTTTTGGTTTAAAAACCTCATCGTGAGTTTTCAGTGAATAAGCACAAATTAGGGTACAGTCCCACAGTACGTTTTGCTATTTTTAAATTAATTTCTGTGTGTACGTGTGCGACGACTTTCATCCATAATAACTCTTGCACGAAACTTTCAAAAGTGTCTGTTTTCGGTATTTAAGCTTTCTACATTCATATAAAGAGTCAACTAGGTTATGGGCAAAATGGGACAACCGGAAGTGGAACTTTATACGAAGCCCGTAACAATATTTTAATGAACAATCATAATCGATACTTTATTTAAGGCCCATAACAATTTTTAATGAAAAATAAGAAAACTATGTCAAAACACAATCGAAAAGTTTTCAATTTTAACACTTAGACTTTTAGATCAATGAGAGACTTTCATCCATAATAACTCTTGCACGAAACTTTCAAAAGTGTCTGTTTTCGGTATTTAAGCTTTCTACATTCATATAAAGAGTCAACTACGATTTGGGGCAAAATGGGACAACCGGAAGTGGAAATTTATATGAAGCCCGTAACAATATTTTAATGAACAATCATAATCGATACTTTATTTAAGGCCCATAACAATTTTAAATGAAAAATAAGAAAACTATGTCAAAACACAATCGAAAAGTTTTCAATTTTAACACTTAGACTTTTAGATCAATGAGAGACTTTCATCCATAATAACTCTTGCACGAAACTTTCAAAAAGTGTCTGTTTTCGGTATTTAAGCTTTCTACATTCATATAAAGAGTTAACTAGGTTATGGGGCAAAATGGGACAACCGGAAGTGGAAATTTATATGAAGCCCGTAACAATATTTTAATGAACAATCATAATCGATACTTTATTTAAGGCCCATAACAATTTTAAATGAAAAATAAGAAAACTATGTCAAAACACAATCGAAAAGTTTTCAATTTTAACACTTAGACTTTTAGATCAATGAGAGACTTTCATCCATAATAACTCTTGCACGAAACTTTCAAAAGTGTCTGTTTTCGGTATTTAAGCTTTCTACATTCATATAAAGAGTCAACTACGATTTGGGGCAAAATGGAACAACCGGAAGTGGAAATTTATATGAAGCCCGTAACAATATTTTAATGAACAATCATAATCGATACTTTATTTAAGGCCCATAACAATTTTTAATGAAAATTAAGAAAACTATGTCAAAACACAATCGAAAAGTTTTCAATTTTAACACTTAGACTTTGAGATCAATGAGAGACTTTCATCCATAATAACTCTTGCACGAAACTTTCAAAAGTGTCTGTTTTCGGTATTTAAGCTTTCTACATTCATATAAAGAGTCAACTAGGTTATGGGGCAAAATGGGACAACCGGAAGTGGAAATTTATATGAAGCCCGTAACAATATTTTAATGAACAATCATAATCGATACTTTATTTAAGGCCCATAACAATTTTAAATGAAAAATAAGAAAACTATGTCAAAACACAATCGAAAAGTTTTCAATTTTAACACTTAGACTTTTAGATCAATGAGAGACTTTCATCCATAATAACTCTTGCACGAAACTTTCAAAAGTGTCTGTTTTCGGTATTTAAGCTTTCTACATTCATATAAAGAGTCAACTACGATTTGGGGCAAAATGGAACAACCGGAAGTGGAAATTTATATGAAGCCCGTAACAATATTTTAATGAACAATCATAATCGATACTTTATTTAAGGCCCATAACAATTTTTAATGAAAATTAAGAAAACTATGTCAAAACACAATCGAAAAGTTTTCAATTTTAACACTTAGACTTTGAGATCAATGAGAGACTTTCATCCATAATAACTCTTGCACGAAACTTTCAAAAGTGTCTGTTTTCGGTATTTAAGCTTTCTACATTCATATAAAGAGTCAACTAGGTTATGGGGCAAAATGGGACAACCGGAAGTGGAAATTTATATGAAGCCCGTAACAATATTTTAATGAACAATCATAATCGATACTTTATTTAAGGCCCATAACAATTTTAAATGAAAAATAAGAAAACTATGTCAAAACACAATCGAAAAGTTTTCAATTTTAACACTTAGACTTTTAGATCAATGAGAGACTTTCATCCATAATAACTCTTGCACGAAACTTTCAAAAGTGTCTGTTTTCGGTATTTAAGCTTTCTACATTCATATAAAGAGTCAACTAGGTTATGGGGCAAAATGGGACAACCGGAAGTGGAAATTTATATGAAGCCCGTAACAATATTTTAATGAACAATCATAATCGATACTTTATTTAAGGCCCATAACAATTTTAAATGAAAAATAAGAAAACTATGTCAAAACACAATCGAAAAGTTTTCAATTTTAACACTTAGACTTTTAGATCAATGAGAGACTTTCATCCATAATAACTCTTGCACGAAACTTTCAAAAGTGTCTGTTTTCGGTATTTAAGCTTTCTACATTCATATAAAGAGTCAACTAGGTTATGGGGCAAAATGGGACAACCGGAAGTGGAAATTTATATGAAGCCCGTAACAATATTTTAATGAACAATCATAATCGATACTTTATTTAAGGCCCATAACAATTTTAAATGAAAAATAAGAAAACTATGTCAAAACACAATCGAAAAGTTTTCAATTTTAACACTTAGACTTTTAGATCAATGAGAGACTTTCATCCATAATAACTCTTGCACGAAACTTTCAAAAGTGTCTGTTTTCGGTATTTAAGCTTTCTACATTCATATAAAGAGTCAACTAGGTTATGGGGCAAAATGGGACAACCGGAAGTGGAAATTTATATGAAGCCCGTAACAATATTTTAATGAACAATCATAATCGATACTTTATTTAAGGCCCATAACAATTTTTAATGAAAAATAAGAAAACTATGTCAAAACACAATCGAAAAGTTTTCAATTTTAGCATTTAGACTTTCAGATCAATGGGAACGGCATATTAGATTTTAGCTATAATTAATAAACTGGAAATAATACCTTATACGAAACTCTGAGAAGACTTTCGTAATACATATAACATATATATATATACAGAGAGAGATAGATAGATAGATATATTGTTATATATATATATGTAAAACCGATTATGACATGAAACGGTGGTTTACTGATACATATGATGAGAAAATCTCAAACTTCTCAGATTGAGTACCTAAAATAGGTATAAGATTGAGAACAACATACTGTTACGAAATGTACAGGCGCGGTAAGATGGCTTCTCCGCAAAGCAGTTTTAGGGTTGCCATAAAATGGCAAGGGAAGATACGACTGTCACATTTGGCGAGAAATCGCCCATCTGGCGACGTTTGGACGGATGGAGAACCTTCTGGAACGAATTCTTACCGGTTTAGCCAAGAATGTTCTCGAACACAAGCCGTAAGCTATATATACTCTGCTGGTTCGCAGTCAGTGAGTGTCTTCGAGAGTGCCTCGTCGAGAGGGCGAGTTAGTGTGTGCCTTGCATAGAGTGCAAGATAGTTAGTATCGAGTTGGTGTCTCGAGTCAATCCCTGCAGAGTCGATCGAGTTAACAGCCGGGCAGCGAGTGCCGAGTGGGTCGTCGAGTGCACCGAAAGAGTCTCGTAGTGTATCGCGGTTAGTGCATCGTCCAGAGAGCGTGTTGAGCTCCGGGAACGACTGAACCGAAGAGTCGGGAGCTGTGCTCTGTGCGTCGTCGAGTGCATCGCGAGTTGTAGCGTGGACAATCTCGAGAGTAAGTGGAGTTCCGAGAACGACCAAGCAGAGTCGAGAGCTGTACTCTGGTGCTTTGCAGTGAAGCTGTCTCGACCGTTATAACCTGGTAGTGTGAAGCGTGTGTCGTTGATTGTGTCAGAACTACAATATAGTTCTTCGACGACTGTAAAAACGTGACTTTGGAGCTGTCCTGATCAGCATTGGCTAAATAAAGTGTGTTTCGATACTTCATCAAGTGTCGTCGATATTCACTCCAAATCTACGAACCCCGTACGAACGTGAAGGAAGAAAATATAACGTAACAATATTATAGCATTAGATGTATACTTGGAATTATACTGAATGCAACAAGAATAACCTCATTATGAAGACGAGCTCTTGAGCGCCGCGTGATTCCATTTGGAGTTTCGAAATGATCTTGGCATCATAATCACAGTGTTTTTGTTGCTCCTGTGTAGATTTCTCTTATGCTGGTTTTACTTATTTAATCTTCCTCCTCTTGTTGGAAAGAATTACTTGAAAAGAAATCGAGCTTACTCTAGAAGTGCCTTTTTCCCATTTTCTAATTTCCGTTTCTTTAAAATAGATTTTAAGAAGTATTAACTAGGCAAGGTTCTATATTTTTTATGATGACAATGCGAATAATAAACGATTTTTTTTTTCAAAATTCGATTTCCCTTTTTTTTTTTTTTTTTTTTTTTTTTTAGTGAAGAAACGATGTTTCGTACATATTTTTATTCAACGAAGGAGAAGTTTATTTTAGACATTATTAGACGAAATTTATTATTTAGACGAAAATGTTTATTTAGATTTAGACGAAATTGCTTGTTTGTTTGACCTTTTGACCAGAGATGTTGGAAATAAAGGCATCATTATTCATTGTCGAAAAATGGTTTTTCAATCGAATAATTATATTCATGATGTGTTATTTTGTCTAAAAAGATGAAAAATAAAAGGTTTTTTATAAAAAAAATTCAATTCATAAATAATTAAAGACCTTGTAAGATTCTATACTGTGTACTTCTATGTTACAGTTGAATACGAAGGATCTTAAGAACTAGTAAGCGAATAATCGCTTGAGTTCGTGGATAAGGAAACAACAAGTAAGAAAGGTGAAAAGGTGAAATAACCCTTTATTATTCCAATAAGGTGTAACAACACTCCGTCTTGGGGTTGTACAATAAAGCCGACACTTGGGCTTGAATTTAACAGACTAAGAACTAAACTTAACTAATCTTAACTAAAAAAATATAGCCGAAGCTATCAAACTTCTAACGGAGTTGGGCCCTTAACGTGAATTGACTGCGAAGCTATCAAGGGCCTAAAGTACGGCCGAGCGTAATAATAGCTTAAGAGAGAGTAGTCTAAAAAGGCGGACGCGGGCTAGCCAGAATCTCTGGTTCTCTCTGACTAAGACAGCAGAACTTCGCGGTTAAATACAGCTCTTCCTCATTTGCATTTAAACTTGGTTCTAAAACTACGTTCTGGCCTTAAGTTGTAAGCTGAAATTCAGAAATGACAGGAAAGGAAGTTTAACTCAAAATTTAACTGTTAGATAAATTAATATAATCCTTACAACCTAAACGTGAAAAATAATTTATCAGATTGTAAGGATTTATTTTATTCTAACCAATTATTTTTAGTTTAACTTTACTGTCCCTCCTGATTTCAGTTTTCTGCCGGAAATTAAAATTGTTATGACGTAACAAATTTAAACATGTTTCAGAAACAGTATTTAAGCTGCGTGTCAAGAGTTCAAAAGATTAGTACCGTACATAGTTCCGATGGTTATTCGGCGGTTATACCGGGCGCAGTTACTAATGAGATCTCCACATACCCATAGCTATAGCAAGCGTACGATTTTTCACCGCTTAAAATATGTCATAAAAAATATAATAGGACATCCATGAACAGATGTAGGAACGAACAGTTCCTACAGCAACGTTCTATGGCAGTGTTTACTTACTTTATCCTCTTTCGTTGGAAAATAGTAATAATAAAAAAACCTACAAGCTTTTGATTGCAATGAATGGTTAAATGTAAGACTGCCTTAGCCTAATTGTCTGCAAATATAGAACTTTAACTCTTTCTGGCGAATTATCATCGTCATAATAATTTGTCTATACTACGGCAAAATAAAAATTCAGGTTAAAAAGTAAAAAATAAAAGTTAATTTTAAAATTACAAATATGTTTACTCGCAAGAACTGAATTACAACAAAACAACAAAAAACGAAATTAGCAAGTAACCTCCAAGCGATTTCTTACCAATTTAAACCATGACTAATTAAACACCAGACAGCTAATAAATTTCACTTTTACAAATCTGGCTTCTGTTTCAGCTCAAAGGTGACCTTCCGAAGAAGCATGATACGCGTCAGTTACTTGTAAACGCTTTAACTATCGTATTTCTTCAACTTTAAGACGCATCTCTTTTCTCTACGTCTGTAAAAATGACGTGTGTTTAAAAATCGATGGTGTCTTAGAATCTTAGACTTTTCGAATTAATTATGACGTAATTAATTTTTTTAAATACTGAATTAAAAATAAATGCTATTATTGTTAAAGCCGAGGTCGATTATATTTTAATAAAATGTGTTTGCTAAATGAGTTGAAACATTTTATTTGCTTATAAAATTGCGCACCTTATTTTTATCTTATATATCACCTACCTAATTCGCATTCTGGTGAAGACTGACAAAAAGAACAGTAAAAAAGAATAGAGCTAACATAAAATTAACTCGTTAATTTAAATAACAACTTTCAGAATGATGTGGCTTTTCTAGTAGATATCATTAAGTAATTTAAATATGAAATTGCAAGTATCAACTTATCCATAAAATGTATACATTCAAACTTGCATGCAAAAGTTAAAATTATTCTATAAACCGATAATTGTAAATAAAATTGTCCGTTTCACGCCTTAGACTACCTTTGAGAATGACTTATAAGAGGAGTCTGATTGATTAAAAATGTTAGTTATGAATCTGCAAAACGATTTTCAGATCAAAGGGCACATGCAGTGAGGTTCTGAGATCTTTGTATACCTATGACTTCAGATAGCCGCATAGTAAAAACGTCATTATGGTTTTTATGTCTGGAAATCCCGATCATTTTCGATCTGAAAAATCCCGATGGATTTTTCAGATCGAAAGTGTCATCGTATTATTTCGCTCTCTCTAAAAGTTCAGAGACTGAGAAGATACATTGCTTATAGAAGTACCAACTCCCGGATGCTTCCCCAACCTGTATGAATGCTACAAAATTCAGTTTTTGCTTCTGTTCCTGGTCTGGAATAAATCAACTTAATGCTGATTTGTGACAGCGATACAGATAGTAATAAAGGTTTCCGTGCACAGCCTTCGACTTTTGCTACGAAGCTACTAGTGGCCAGCTACGAAGTTAAATTTATTCACAGGAAATCTTTTGTGAAGAAAATAAAAATTAGCAAATTGATTCAATACAATTACATATATCGCTTATGAATAGTATAAAGAAAACATATTGAAATAATTTAATAAATCTGAAGAAACAAAAAGTGCCACTAACGTGAAAAAAATTTCGTATGGTATTTGCATAATTTACGAAAGATATTTTCATATTAACCAAGTCATATTTAATGGTTGGCAGGCGCTTCTGTGACCTTTATTACATTTCTCAAACGTTGTGGCATAACTGTAACAATTTTTTTTTTTTTTGGTGGTTGTTTCAGACGAAATGTTGTTCCAAATGTCATGAATGGCCGTTTTTAGTTCAACATCATTCTTAATATGATATTTTTTGTGTTCACTACCGATTTCGTCCCATAAATGTTTGATAGAACTTACATCAGAAGACTAAAATGGACTATGAAACTGCTGTTTAACATCAGTCCCCATCCTTGAGAAATTTTGGATGTGTGTTTAGGATCGTTGTCCAGCTGAAAAGTTCCAAGGAACAATTTTTTGCACGGGTTAGGATGTTTTGTGTTAGAATGTCAAGATACATATACCTGTACATATATCCTTCTAAAAAAATGTAAATTACAGACACCAGCAGCACTACCCCTGTGTTTTTACTTAATAAATCTGCATAAAATCTTAGCATCTGTTGATTGGTTTTCTCCAAACCGTAAGTCGACCATCTGACCCATGGATATTAAATTGTAATCCATCACTAAAATGTACCAATTCCTTAGAAAGGTTCCTTACTTACATGCTTCTTTGCAAGCTCCAAACGCTTCTCTCATATTACAAAGACTTATAAAGGGCTTCTTACGGACCGCATATCCATTGTAATCTGCCTTTTTAATGACATTTCTCACAGCTTGTCGAGTCACCTCAGTGTTGTTAATCAGTCTTTAAATCAGATGCTACCTGAGGTGCACTTATTTGCGGATTTTCTTTAACCTTACGCATGATATTTCTTTTGTTCAGAGGTTTGGCTTAGGAGGTCATCCAGATCGATTTTCATACTCAGAATTTGAAAATCTTGGTATCTTTCAATAATATATTGTACTATAGACTTTATTATTGTAATAAATTGTACTGTAGATATTAACGTTTTCATTAGTTTTTTTTTTTTTTTTTTTTTTTTTTTTTTAGCATTTTGCGTCGCACTCATAAATGTCGGTTCACTTTTCAAACTGTTGCCACAAAATGTTAGAGTCCTGCATTATATTTGAAGAAATTAAATAATGAAAAATCTGCATAAATGTATGTATATTTCTCGTATTGTGATAAAACAACGGTACATAGAGTCATCGAATTTTGAATAACGTAATCCTCCAACAAATATGAGCATGTGGAAGACCAAATTTGAAATTTGAAATTTGTTTTATGATCGATTTCCTATTTTTTAAAACTTTGACGAATTTTTGATTAACAAACTCAAGGATTTCAAAGCGAGCAATGGCAACGTTGTGCAGAAAAAACACTTTTATCTCCAGCGCGTGAGTCTCTGTATCGGAAATTCTAAAGATATGCTCGTTTTAAAACTATTTTGCGATATTGCTGTTGCACTGGATCTTATGGTTTAAGTGCGAGGAACATGATATTTAATAAAGAAAGGTAACACACAAAATGTTAAAAAACGCCCCTTTGGACGTAATTTAAAATCTGAAACATTTCAATTTTTTTTTTTTTTTTTTTTTTTTTTAAGTTTTTTTTTAAGTTTTTTTTTTTTTTTTTTTTCCCCCAATAGATAGTTTCGTAACTGAATCACCAACTCATGTATAACTATAGAACTTCTATTTTAAGACAGGAAGTTAGAAGTTAGAACTAAACAACTGTTGTTATCATGTTTTCGTGAAGCTTACTTACGATTGAGTTTCGAGAATTTACTGCGGGTTAGTTGTAGGAGTCGTAACCCTAATTTACATATTGCTCACGAACACATTTTTTGCATATCACTTCACAATATTTCCTAAATATTTCAATTAAAGCACTTGTCGCATTATGTAAAGACAGACTATTTTTAAAGACTCAAATTAAACATATATCAGTAGTTACTGTGGATATGAAACAAAGATATATTCGTAACTTTTGATTATTATAACTAATACATTCGTAACTTTATATTGGTATAACTAATATATTCGTAACTTTTGGTTTCTTTACGGAAACATTTTTTACCCACTGTAGTTTGTAAGTAAAGCCACAGATTTAGTATTCCAAGGTATAATTGATGTCTGATGCAGAAGTCTCAAACTCAGATCACATGCGGTCTGAGTGGTCGATCTGAAAACAGCTGACACGTCCTTTTTTTTTAACAAAATAAAAAACTTTATTTAAAAAAAAAACTTTTTTTGATAAATTTTAAATTTTCTCACTAAATAATTATCAAAATACACATAGACAATAATAACAATATCGTAAAGGAAGAAAATTCAAATTTATATTCTTTTCGATCAAAATCTAAAGTTTGATACAAATAAGACATTTAATTAGAATTATATTTGTAATTAAAATATAATGACAGCTATATATTAAATTCATAGACTAACATTTTTTTTAAATAATTCTAACATGTGTAATTAATCAGTAAATAATTTATTTTAACTTATTTTAAAAAAATTCACGAAAATCTCCTAAGTTTTCAGAGAAAATTTATCAGTTGCAACAAAACTTGAGATTAGATAACAGCAACCTAGTTTATTTCCCTTATTTATTAAATTTTTCTTCGACGCATAAATAAAAATACATATGTTTATGATTATACACGTCTTTATTTCTTCCCACAGCTTGACACTTGTTTCCAATTAATTCCGATAAAGTTTGTTCCCTTGAAGAGAGAAATTACTAAAAATTGCCTTTATCATGGATTATAGATGCTTATTGTTTAATCAGGTTCTTTTCTCATTAAGTTTTAACTCCGAAAAATACTACTCTCGTATAAATTCATTTCCAAACAAAGAGATTATTCTTAGACCTAAAAAATTAAAGATAATATTTATCTTTTGATAAGTGTAGGAATAAATGTTAATATTGGATTAAAATATAATGACAGTTTTCATATTTTTGAAATAGAGGTATATCACATTGTAAATTAATTGGTTTTATTTACAAGATTTTCTGGTGCCTCATTCATGCCCATTTTTAATGATAGTGAAAATAGTGTAAACTTGGACTTCAAATAACTAAAATATTTGAAATGTTGTAACAAGTATATAAACTGTTCACGAGCCACATAAATTTGCCTCGGTGGCCGCATGCGGCCTACAGACCAACATCTTTACACCACTGCCTCAATAGAATATTACCATGGAACATTTTCCGTAATGAAATTCTTTAGAACTTAGCAAAGTATTGTTATGCGTTTCTGTGCTAATTGTGTTGTTACCTTGCATTGTAAATTCTCTTGAAGTACAGTTTCTTAAAAAATTGCTTTTTGACTTTCGGAATATGTTGTAATTATGAATTTCAGAAATTTTTACTTAACTTTCTATTACTAGTTATACAAAAACCACCGTTGCCTCCTGTGAAGGGACGGACAGGAGACCACTGAGTGAGCAGCCCAGAAGACTTTCAGCTTTATTGCTCACTCAGTGAGACCATGTTTATTTAGAATTTATAACTATAAAATTTGGATATATACATTAAATCATTATACATAAAAATATACATTAAATAAAGTTATAAGAAATATTTTGAAAAATATATATAAAAATTAATTAATTCTAATATGAAAGTTCTGTAGCAGCTTCTGAGATGAAATATCTTGAATCTTGGATTGACTTTATGTTCCTTTTAAATGTTAACTTTTAAATGTTTTCTATTAGATATTTGATTAAGTTAAACAGTTTATTACGAAGGAAATTACTTTTAAGAAGTTGTTTCAATCAGTTTTGTGCGTTGACAGCTGTGAAGGGTCGAAATTGGAGATCTCTGGTTATTGAGCATTCGAACATGTATTGATCTATTGTTCCTACTGAGCCACAGATGCAGCTGTCAGTATGATGGAAGCCAAAACGATGAAGATATGAAATAAAAGTTCCATGTGAGGTAAGGTAATAAGTTATTGCATTATTTGAAGTTATTAAATTCCCTGATGGGTTTGGTAAGAATAAGTATGTTCGTCTGCCTGTATTGTCTCTTGACCAATTTGCATTCCATTGTGCTATTATATCTTTCTCCAGTCTTGATTTTAATAATGAAATAGGATTTGGAAGTGGAAAAGGTATTGGAATAGTGGTATTGTTTGCAGCCTCTCTTGCTAATGTATCTGCTAATTCGTTTCCAAACGTTCCTATGTGAGCTCTTGTCCAGTGGAGTTTTGGTATGTACTCTTTATGAAAATTAGCAAGTAGGAGTTATATGTCTTGGACTAGAGGTGATTTATTTTTACCTGTTATTGCTTGTATGCTTGAGGCACTGTCAGATATTAACGGACGGACAGTTACAACTATGCCTTCTCCAGGAATCGAACCTGGGCCCATTGCTACGGCAGTCAGGGTCACTAAACACTATACTGGCTGAGCGGCCGGGAATACGAACTAGTTTTCCTTAGAAAATCCTTCACGAAGACATTCCTATACTTAAGCATATCGTCGTCATGGGCTTTGCCATATTCAAGTAATAATGACACAACATAACATACCTATTTGCATATTCCTTATCATATATAATGAACCCTTTCATGGCGAGTACCTTATTAAGAAGACCACCTCTGAAAATGACAAATATTTCCAACACCATAAGTAGTGATGAGTCGGTACTACCGAACCGGGTATTTTGTAACGGGTACTTAGTTGTAACGGGTACTGAAAATCGGTACATCCAAGTACCCGTTACTTCAGTACCGAAATCGGTACTTTTTCGGTATTCGTTACTTCTGTACAGAAACGGGTACTTTTCGGTATTCGTTACTTCTGTACCGAAACGAGTACTTTTCGGTATTCGTTACTTCTGTACCGAAAAGGGTACTTTTCGGTATTCGTTACTTCTGTACCGAAACGGGTGCTTTTCGGTATTCGCTACTTTGTAACGAAAATATGCGTCTCTTCTCGGTATTTCGGTATTCGTTACTGGAGGATCGATGAGGATTCAGCTCACTTTGGTTCTGGTACGAGGATAGTAGTATCTGGTTGTATTTGCGAAATGGTGATATGCGCTCCTTGTGTCCATGAATGGCCTGCTCCTCAGACACTTCCGTAGTTGACATGTTTTCTGATATTCAAAATCTTACTCCGTACAGATAAAATCAAACACGTGGTGACGTGGCAGAGTTCCTTCAGTGCGCAAAATCGTTAGCTGCGTATTTCGGTACTCCAAATCGTTACTAGGGCACTTCGGTACTCCAAATCGTTACTAGGGTACTTTGGTACTCCAAATAGTTACTAGGGTACTCCGGTACAGCAAACCGTTACTCCGTTATTTCGTTACTTCGGTACTCCAAATCGTTACTTTCGTACTCGGTACTTGAAATCGGTTTTCGGTACTTTTCAAAGTAACGGTTACTTGAGTAACGGGTATTTTGTACCGGGTACTTGTCTGTACCCGTTACTCTCGTACCGGGTACAAGAAAGTACCGAAGTTGCCCATCACTAAACATAAGTGTAATAATATGCCATTGGCAATTAATGGTACCAGGTACATTTCCCATAAGTTTTTAAATGCAGTTAGTTTAATCTTAAACCATGTTACACATTCATATGCAAGCTTCGAGCTATATCACTATCATTAATAACCCAAAGTTTACTGCGAACCTGATGCAATAAAACTTGAGCACCAACCTGCAAATGTTTAACATGATTATACCAAAATATTAATGCAATTATGGGCTATTGACGAGCCACATCTTTCCATGCCGATTCTTAGCTGGAGCGGATTGGCAACAGCGTGTTTTCTTTCTCTCGTAAGATAGCGGTATGTGAAATCGAACACCATTTGTGTAACTTTACTCCACCAAATTCTAGAAGACAGCTGTTCTAGAAGAATTCACCCTAGAATCCTCCACCATGTTCTAGAAGACAGATTATCTGTGAGTGAAAGGCCTTGGCTGCTTGGGGTAGAATATCAACTTCAGTCATAATCTACGTAACAGTCTTTTAGTATGGCTCTTGAGACACAAGGAATTTCAGTCGCATCATCCATTGCTAACTGCTTTAGGATCCTAGTTGCGAGGAATGGTGCAACTGGTGCTTCGTATGTTACAGTCTTCAGACAATTAAGTCAGCGCAGGGCTACCAGTCGATTCTAACCATAAGATTATCGCAGGTCTTTTGGTCTAATTGTTGTCTAAGTCAGTTATAGCGTATAGCGGATTATCCGTGTTTGGCAGTGCTGTTGACTCTATTGGATGTCATATACAGAGAAGCAAAAGGTTGGCCGAAAGTTAAAATAAATTACATTGGTTCGATCATGGAGAAAAATTCTTCGTAATATAGATATAGGAAATTTATCCAGTTTTGAAAAAGACGAAGTAATAACTGAAGAAAAGAACTGATGTAAAAATCTCTCAATATGTTAATCGGTAAAACATCGAGGAATGGTTCGAGACGGCGATTCCACTGAGCCAGCCTTTCAAATGTCACAATAACAGAAGAGGCAGAGAATGAAACTGAAAATAGGAGCGAAGAAGATATTGACAATAACATTAGTCCCGAGGCAGCATTGATTCTGCTGAAACTCTATTGGAATTCGTAGATTAAAGAGGATTTATCCAATACAATGATAACTCTCGAAAATGCGCGGTGTTAAATTCGACAAATATTTAAACATCCTGGGAAGTACAATTACTCATTTTTTAAACAAATAAACACATACATTATACATGAAATCAAATACTTTGGATTATCCTTGTTTTTAATTATTGCATTTTCGGCATTAGCTCGAATAATCATGAATACACTGTATTAATATTATGTTGTGTATGCTGTATTATAGGGAAAAATACGAGGAGGTCCATGAAAAATACCATTCCTTTAAAAAATGTCGATGTAAAAATTAAAATTATTGGGAATATCTGTTTTAAAGGTTCGGTTGTGAAAACAAAATCCATCAACACTTTATTCCATATTTTAAAAAGAGGTGTGAACGTAATTGGTTTCCTTCAGCCCTTATTATTTCCTTATCTAAACAGAGCCTTCTTCATGTACTCTGCAAAATAAATATTTATACGCTTAGAATCGAAACATTTTATCTAAAAAATATCCAGCACGTACTCTTTAGAACAGGAAATCATGTTAATGTGCTTCCACGCGATTAGATTTCGCTTGGAGTAAAAAATGAAGAACTGGGCTAACACCAATTAAGAATTTGATAATAAATTCATTTTGATAAATGCAAGCAGAAAAGTGCATTTTCATCGAAAGCAAACTGTAAATACAGTTTGGAAGTATAATATTCGAGTTACCAAATATAGTTGACCCGTCAATATAGGAGTAAGACGAAGGGAATCGGAACTAAATGTGTCTCTTTGAATTAAAAATTGTCTCCTAATGGATAAAGCTTCGAAGTTGTTTTAATAATTGCATCATTTGCGATTGCAAGCAATTATTTTGCGAGGGAACAACTCATTTTATTCATTTCCTTTTCTGTTTTTGAAATAATTTTCATACTACTAACATAAACCATCAACTTCTGAATCACTTCTAGAACTTCTGCTCCCGTTATCACTTTAATTAGTTTTTAAAACTTCTCATTTACTTCTTTTGCAGTTTGTTTTTCTTTCGTGGTAAGTTTTTCGTGGTAAGTTGGAAATATTTCATTATTAATTATTGCTTCGAAAATTGATGATTTCCCCGTAGTCGTTAGACACCTACCCACTTGTAAGATTTCTATCTTTTAATTTACAGCTAAAGTTGAACAACCTTAAGAACTGATAAGCGAATAATCGCTTTAGTTCAGTAGACAGATAACGGAACTCAAGAAGGGTTAAATACCCTTTATTATTCCAAATAAAGTTCACAGAAGACTCCTTCTTGAAGTTTACAAAAAAGCCTCCACTCGGGCTTGAACTCAGGAAATAAGAAATAAAACTTAACTAATCTTAACTAAAACGTTATAGCCGAAGGTATCAAAATTCTAATAGAGTTGGTCCCTTAACGCTAACTAACGTCGAAGCTATCAAAGGCCTACAGTACGGCCGAGCGTAAAAATAGGTGCAGAAATACCTTATACACCTCATGGTGATTCGATTTTGATAAAATTTGTGAGCTTGGAGAAAATTTATAATGAAATGTCTTCATCGCGAGTAGCAGATACTCATCTGTTCAATCTAGTTCTTTAATATTTATTTTACGACTGAAACTGCGGAAAAAAACTGCTGTGAAATAAATGTACTCCCAAACAAAGCAATTATTCTTACTGTGCAAAAATTCTTACCTGAGAGTCTCATGTTTGGATATGTATGAATAAAAGTTAATCAAATCTATACCTTCAAGTCTTTGAATAAGATTTATGTAACACTGTAAATTAATTAATTGCATTTGTAGAATTTCTGTGGCGTTACTCATATTTGTTTTTAATGAAAATAGTGCGAAACTGGACGCCAAACCATCAAAATCTTAGCTTTTTTCTTCCTATTTTTGTTATAATAGTTAGTGTCACAATAATCCTAATTATAAATGTATTCTAGGGCAGCATAAAATTGCTTCAAGGGCCTGCAGTTTGAGACTTATGGCGTATACCACAATTTAGCTGAAAATGTAGTTTGAAAGTTACATATACAGGGTGATCTTTTTTAAAGTGACAGTGTTTGGAGCGCCCTGTAGCGCGATATAATAGCCGAAATGGCACTAAACTTGGTATTCAGACTAATCAAGACATGCGAAAAAGGATTCCGTGAAAAAAAACTTTTTAGTTCCAAAAATCGTCACTAGGGCATTTTGTGGCGCTGCTGTAGTTTACAATAACGAGAATTAGCATAAAACACGGTACAGAACACGGCTGAATTCTCAGCTGAAGTAAACGAGCTCCAGTGGACATGCCTTTCACGTTACCGGAACGTGGGTTACTGGTGAAGTTGTATTACATGAACCAATGTAATGCATCCGCAGCTCTTCGGGAATTTCGAACGAGAAAAAAATTAAGAACGGAGTTTTTATTGCTGAATGGTCTTAAGAAAATGATTAAGAAGTTCGAGGAAACGGGGTCACTGACCATTCGCGTTGGGAGAGGATGTAAACCAATATCATAACATGTAATAACTGATGTGGCAACTGCAATTGTCGAAGGATCGCAAGGAACCATTGCTGGTACTAGCAGCGCCCGTGGTATCGCTCGACAATTGGACATGAATTATTCCACGGTATGGAGAGTTTTGCGGCGCGTTATTGGATTTTACCCCTACAAAAATCAGCCGTTTGCACGAACTGAAACCAAGTGATTATGATAAGCGAGTGACATTCGCTCTATCGTTTCTTGCCAGGGTAGAAATTAATGATGCTTTCCCATGGCACATTCTGTGGGGAGATGAGTGCCCATTTTATTTCAATGGGTCCGTAAACACACAAAATAGCCAAATTTGGGCTTCTGAGCAGCCTCACAGCGTGCACGAAATCCCATTAAATTCCCCCAAAGTCACTGTTTGGTGTGGTTTCACAGGCGAATTCGTAATTGGGCCATTCTTTTTTGAGACCATTACTCCGACAGGACCCCAAACGTGCACCATAAATGCAGAAAGGTACCACGAAATGCTGCAAACGTTTGTTGTTCCACAACTTCAGCAAAGAAACCGTCTCCAACAGACAATCTTTATGCAGGATGGTACTTCGCCACACATTAGTAATAAGGTAAAGCAGCTGTTGCGCCAAAACTTCACTGATGATAGAGTCATAAGTCGCAGTTTTCCAGTTGCATTCCAGTTGCTCGTTCCCCTGACCTCACGCCATGCGATTTTTGGCTCTGGGGTTGTTTGAAATCTCAAGTTTATGTTGGTGGAGTATCAAATTTGTCTATTCTAAAGGACAAGATAACAAAGACAGTGAGATATGTTACATACGGCTGTGGAGAACGTTGTGCACAGAATGCACGGTGTTATTTCTGAGAACGGTGCTCACATTGAATGTGGTCTAATTCCTCACCGGAGAAGTTAATATAGTAAATAAACATTAATAATTTAACTGTACGATTGTATGTCTTGATGTTCCATGTATTGATTAGTCTAAATACCACGTTTGGTGCCATTTCCTCTCTTAGATCGCGCTACAGGGTGCTCCAAACACTGTCACTTTAAAAAAGATCACCTTGTACATCGCTGAGTTTGAAAGTTACATATGACAACTGTCTGCCAATTTTCTCCTAAGAGTAACATTTTATGAAATTTATCGCCGGTTAGCATGTATGTTATAGGGCCACTTCATGGCCAGGCTGGCTGGCTGATCCCTTTATCTTACCAGTTACCTATCTACGGATTCCCCACTAGTCTTAATAACAGAAGAGGGATTTAAAGCACTATGACTTCGTGCTTCTTACCAACATGCCTTGAAATTCAAAACAGCTGTGTAATAATCAGAAAGCTCATCCCTCTGATTAATGCAAGTGCCAACCTTTGTTTCATTTTTAGTTAATAAGGTAAAAATTATTGAAACTCTAATAGTCTTGAATTATTAAAATAATATAACAAATATAAGGTAAAAGCTCAGACCACGCTGAATGGAGCTTAGTGACATCATAAATGGGGGGGACTAAGCTTGTGACATCATAATATAGTCTTGCATTTTATAGTACCTATATTTACTATTTTGTAATAAAAATAACAAAAATCAGTTGTTAATTGTTGTAAATTAAATTCTTTATTTTAAAGTTCCATTTCTAACAAATAAGCTTTGATTTTAATGAAAATGAGTATAATAAAGTATTTATTTTAGATTAACATAATAGATTAATTCAGTTCTACCATTAATTAAAACAGTGAGGCAACAAGTCTCGCATATTTGTATTTCAGACAGCTTCAGTATTTCTTAGCATGAATACAAATAAGAACAACTTTATTTAATTTAAAAACAATTCGTTGTTGTTAATAATCTCCATGTCTAGGAATATACTAGACGAGGTCCACGAGTCCATTCACCTTCAGAAAATCGAAAACAACTTAGGAGACTTGTAAAGATCCTCAAGAGACAACTCCAGGCACTCAAGGATATGTGCGGGTGCATTTTGACATTTAGAACAAAATGGGTGCATCTTGAGTCCTCTCTCAAAAGTAAATCCTTTCAGGTGTCCACTGAAGAATCGGGAAAGTGTTGTCTGAACACATCTATCGCAATCAATAGCAAGAGATCTTCCAGGACAATCATCTTGATACCAGGGATGATTCGGGGGAACGAGCCAAATTTGCCTATCTGCATGTCTTCTAATGGAATACAGTTCAAGATATGTCAATGAATTGGTAACTGGTAAAGGTTCTTCAGAACCCTCCTTCATCAGAATGTCTGCCATTTCATTCCCCCATATGTCAACAAGGGAAGGAATCTACTGAAGGTGCACTTCACAGAGTGACGAGACCTGCTTAAGCTTGCTAAGAATTGCAATTCCGGCCCTATCACCAACTCTTCGCCAGTTTGAAAGACATTGGATGGCGCTACGACTGTCAAACAAAAACCATACTGTCTTAAGATCTGTAAAGGACGGAACAGCGTTTAGTCCCTCTTCGATGGCTATAAGCTCACTCTTAAAAACCGAACTGAAGTCAGAATTTCTTTTCTTTATTTTAACGATATTTCCATTTGCGCATTTAATGACAACTCCACTACCGGAACGAGAGTCCTCGCTTTTACGCCCATCAGTACAGATAAGGGAAGCTTCAGAGGGAATTGTGTGTTATAGTTTCTAAGGCAGATTGTCGTAACATCGTAGAACCCTTTAGTTCTACAATCTTCACAAATAATTTTATTGCTACACAACGTCACAGTTCTGTATTAGTAAACAATATTCATATTAGCATAAAAAATTTAAGAAATTAATGTATTAATGAAAAAAGAAAAATAAATTTTACGGTAAATGACAGCTTTCATTTCACTATTTTTCATATCCCTAAATGATGTTATACTTTCTTTGCGTATATTAGTATTCCATACATCAATAACTGTCAAACATCTTGTAGCGTCATTAGATTTTTTTGAAGCAGGTGACGTGAAAAATGTGCAGTACCCTCGCCGTGACTCGAACCCTGGATCTCTCGAATACGCGTCAAGTATGCTTTAAACTACATCACGAAAGCATGCGGAAAGAAGAGAGAAAATACAGTATAATTTAATTTCTCACAAAAAAGAAATTAAGATACGAAAATAAAACATAAATTTGGAATAATACGCAATGTTTCAAGTAAAAAATATAATATCTAGTACATTTACAATACTAAGCACTATCTATTAAAATAACAATAAAGTTACTTATGGGGTGCAAGCTTTTTTTTTTTTTTTTTTTCGATTCTCTAAAGGTTACCAAATTACCGATATTTATCGTAAGTAGGAAAACATTATAAGCATTTAATAAAAAAAAAAAAAAAAAAAAATTCCAATTTGAAATACAAAAATGATAATTAAAAATATTTAAAATTTATACTACCATACAAATTAAAAATTCAAAAACGATGTATACAAACGACTGCATATAATATACGACTTACTACTGTTGTTTTCTTCATTTAGCAGCATATGGTCTGGCGTTATCATGATGAAGGATAACACCTGGACGATTGATGAGACCTGACCGCTTTGCTATCAAATGTGAATACAGCCTGTCTAACTGTAGATAGTAGAAGGCAGCAATGATGGTTTGGTTGAGTGGCAGGAACTCCCAGTGAATTATTCTATGCACATCCAACCACACACTCCACTCAAAAACACCTTCTTAGGATGAAGTTCGGCTTTCGAAGTCGATGCAGACGGATCGGAAGGGAGACACACACTCCTACGACGCTTTATGTTACGGTACATAACCCACTTCTCATCTCCTATCGCAAGTCGTGTCAAGAATGGGTCATTTTTGTACCCGGAAAGCAAGGAAACACAGGTGGCGATTCGGTCATCCAAGCTGTCAAGTTGTGTGGAACTCAACGATCCAACGTTCTCGCAAAACCCAACTTAACCAGCCGTCTCTCGACCGTTGTCCGGTGTACGTTGAAGGTCTCCTCTAATTCTTGCACGGTTGGGCTCGGGTTGTTCCTTATTAGCTTGATCAATATCGTCTTCTCCAACGTGTGATGGCCACCCACTCCTATCCTGATCTTGGCAGCTTCTGTCTCTTTCCCTAAATTTACGAAACCATCAATGATGTGTGCTTTCATCTACTGCATCCTCCCCATAAACTTGACAAACATTGTGACATGCTGCGGCTGCCGTAACCTTTTCCTCGAACTCGTATAACAAACAGTGTCTTATATGCTCCTTATCGCTTTCCATGTTACAGCTTCTGAGATTTTTTTTTTTTTTGATATGATTAACTATACGAGACACGATGCTTTTATATGTGAGGCATCCACAAGTTTGATTGGCCGATGATTTTCGTCATTACAATGCCATGTGTGACGTCAATTCCATTGCAAATTTGCATATCCAAAAATGAGTAGAACTTTTGCCCTCACCCAATACAGCGCATTCATTGACGAATTATTCAGATCATAAAACGTTTAACATACCGTGAAATGGACCACTAGAAAAGAATTACAATTCTTATTCTTATTTACCGATATTCGAAATACCCGTGAAATCTCTAATTCGATCCTCTACAGTATTACCGATAAGAATGAGACAAACCACACTGGTTAAGCCATTGTTCTCAAACTTAAATTGCATGTGATCCGAATCACGATTTGGAAACAAATAACAGACCATTTTTTTAACAAAATGAAATTTTTTACTTTTATAATTTTAATAAATTTTTAATTTGCCTTACTAAATAGTTATCAAAACATACATAAATAATAATAACAATATAGCAGACGAGGAAAATATCCAAATTTATATTTATTTTCTACGTGAATATTTTTTAGGTTTGGTATTTGGAAGTCATTTTTGATGGTTACACTGCGGAATTCAAATATATTTACAGCTAAATATTATATCTTAAGAATGACATTTGTTTCAAATAATTGCAACGTATTTAATTAATCAGTAAATAACTTACTAAAATTTGAAATAATAAAAAATAAATAACTTATGAAAAGTTTCCAAGTGGGATAAAATTTAAGAGTAAATAATGATAACCTAGTATCTTCCTATTATTCTTTAAATTTTTGTTCGACGTATAAATAAAAATACACATGTTTATACGTAAACAAAAACAAACTTCTTTATTTCTTATTAAAACTTGACACTTCGTTGTGGTTCGATTCTGATAAAATTTATATCCTTAAAGAGAAATTACTAGAAATAATTTTCATCACCGACTCAAGATACTCATAGATTAATCTGTTTCTTTTCTCGTTAATTTTCAATAGCTGTTCACCTATAAATGAAAAGCTAATCTAAAAAGCTGTTCACCTATAAATGTATTCTCAAACAAAACGATTACTCTTAATGTAAAAATTGGTAACTGAGTTTGTTTATTTTTTAATGAGTACAAATAAAGGTTAATAAAATCTGTGGCTTTTCGAGCAGCCACTCAACTTTCGGCAATTTCAAAAATTCGAAATTCTTGGACCTAACGCATAAAAGCTGTTTTACTCTAGTGGTAGAGAATTCTGCGCGCATGAAATAGATGGTTACAGGCGAAAACATCAGAGCAAAAACGTCGGGGAGAAAACAACGCCGTGCGAAAACATCGTCGGGAGAAAACATAACAATTCTAAAACATCGAAGGGCAAAACATCGTCGTCAAAAGTAAAGTGGTTCAAAAACTTCGTAGTCGAAAATATCGCCATAAAAAGTAAAGCACTTACAAATGATGTATGACGATAACAAAGCAGGCATGCTTTTTTTCAGGGTTTAAAATTTGTAAATGCACATGTACAAAATCCGAAATCCGGACGTCCATTATCTGGAATGAATCTAAAATCAAACCTCAAGCCACAAGCAATTTTTTGTATGCTTTACGCATGCGCATGTGATTTTTCCTTCCCTAATACAACGTGTGGAGATTTTCACTTAAAAATTCCGATTTTAAATTTCATTTGCGTACTAAATAAATACTCGTTATGGAAAAAAATCATGTAAGCATAAATTTGTGAGATTAATAATTTGGCTCCGTAGTTGAGTGAGTATCTGCATGACATACATCTCAAACCAAATATTTACCTATTTTATATCCCTGAAGCCGACCTGGCGAGTCATTATTTATTATTAGTCCAAAGGGATTTGAATCCCGAAGGACTATTAGTTTCGTTTTGGCATTTTGCGTCGGACTCATAAACGTCGGTTCACTTTTCAAACTGTTGCCACAAAATGTTAGAGTCCTGCATTATATTTGAAGAAATTAAATAATGAAAAATCTGCATAAATGTATGTATATTTCTCGTATTGTGATAAAACAACTGTACATAGAGTCATCGAATTTTGAATAACGTAATCCTTCAACGAATATGAGCATGTGGAAGACCAAATTTGAAATTTGAAATTTGTTTTATGATCGATTTCCTATTTTTTAAAACTTTGACGAATTTTTGATTAACAAGCTCAAGGATTTCAAAGCGAGCAATGGCAACGTTGTGCAGAAAAAACATTTTTATCTCCGGCGCGTGAGTTTTTGTATCGGAAATTCTAAAGATATGCTCATTTTAAAACTATTTTGCGATATTCCTGTTGAATTGAATTTTATGGTTTAAGTACGAAGAACATGATGTTTAACAAATAAAGATAACGCACAAAACGTTAAAAAAACGTAATTTAATTGGGACGTAATTTAAAATCTGAAACATTTCAGATTTTTTTAATTTTTTAGCATTTTTTTATTTTGCTTTCATCACCGCATGTTTATCAATACATCGCAGCTTCAGTAATAACTCATGCAGTGATATCTAAACATTTTTTATATTAGTAATTGAATATCAAAAGTATGGGAACCTTTTATGCTAACATTACACTTGACGATGATTATAGATTTTTAAATGCTCTAAGAAATGTTGACGCCGAAAAATTCAACGAATGATGAACGTTGATGATGAAAAATTTAACAAAAATTTCCTTTTATATGCTAAAAATAGATTTTGTTAATGAAACTCATAGGCCAAAAGATTACATTTGGTGCTATTTTAATTAAGAGTAACTGATATGTTATTCACCATAAACCCAAAAGCGGCGGTAGAATATGTCGGCACCGCACTGCAGAATTTTGGAAAGACGAAATTTTTTTAATTTGGGGAATCACCGAGCGGCAAAATTAAGGGATGAGAAATTTTTTATGATTTAAGGAAAGCACCTGGGTCCAAAGTTTAGGCGCGGTGAAAATTTAGAACTTAGGAAGGCGCTTTGTAGCAGAATTTAGGATTCGTAGAGACTGCACCAGGCGGTATCTAGCGCCGGCCCTAGATAAAGCGTTAAGTATATGTAGGAGTTTATTCATCTAGGACTCGGATTAGTTTGAAGCATATGCAAGAAATAAACGTAGGTATAGTAAATAACTAAACTAATACAATTCAGGCTTAATTCAGTACGCAGTATGAGCAACACAAAATTTAGCGAAACAACTTGGCTTTCGTCGCCAATCTTGTGATACACAGCCAATAATGTATAACGGACACTATTAAGCTAGGCTAAAATTATCTTTACTGAATCTAAGGCATTTCAGTTAATGTAGCAGACTGCGCTGGTCCCTAATCTTCTAATTTGGTCCAGCTTATTATTTTTTGCAGACTTTTATTATTACGGCAATTTTATAAAAATTAAGCTTGAACATTTGCTTATATCGAAAAGAGTTTCCGATTCTGGGGCTGCCTAAGGATCTACAAAGCGAAACCATGTTTCGATGTCCATTAAACAAAAAGTGGAATTGCAGCAAAAAAATGGATAAAAGCATATCCATCTCAAAATTATGCGAGAAGTATGGCATTAAAAAGTCGACTGTATGTAACATAAGAAAAAGGAACTTTTTGAATTTTTTGTGGAAACAACTTAAACAACCTATATTGAAAGAAATGGTTAATAAAGTAAACAAATAAATATTAAGATTTTCTTTGTAAATTTTGATACCCTTTAAACCATAATTGTTCTTTATTTCATAAATTACAATTTCATATTAATTTCTGCATGCCATCTTACCAGATTTAAATTGATGATCTAATATCCGGAAAAATCCCAAATCCGGAATCGCCAAAGTCCCGACGAGTCCGGATTTCGGACTTTGTACTGAATTTCAATATTTGGATTTACATTTATTGAATTATGGCAAAGCACACAAGCGCTATCTTCCTTTGTGAAGGAATTTATTAGGAACTGTCTTCCATCGAACCTTAGGAAACTCATGAAAATTTCATGCAGCCAGCTCATTCGTCGGATCTAACTATCGATGTTCAGCGAATTTTATCGCTCGGTCACTGTTGCTGTGGCCAGTTCAGCAGGGGAATATTAACGGAAATTAAGTCGCTTTTACATCAGTCCATTGGGGACACTTGAATTTAGCAATATTCTTCACTGCTTCTTGCCCTCCTAAATCATTCTGTGAATATGCATATACAACTTTTAAAGCATGAAAAACGCATATCCGCGATGTTATCGTCATGCAGTGATTTATAGGTGCTTTATTTTGTACCGCGATACACGATAATTTCGACGACAATGTTTTTAAGCGAAGTTTTTCAACCGCTTGATTTTCGATGACGATATTTTGTAATAGATATTGCTACGTTTTTTTTTTTTTTTTTTTTTTTTTTTTTAATTCTTCTGACAACAGTTGTCACGTTATTTTCTTTTCGTCAAGTTCGTACGGGGTTCGTGTGGATTTGGAGTGAATAACGACGACACTTGATGAAGTATCGAAACACACTTTATTTACCAAAATTGTCAGGAGAGCTTTAAAACACGTTTTACAGTCGTCAATGAACTACTATAAACACGCTGGAGCAATCAGCCGCACAGCCTTCAGGTTATCAGGCTATAACGGTGGAGACAGCTCCCTGCAAAGCACCCGACTCTGCTTTCCGGAGTACAGCTCCCGACTCTGCTTGGTCGCTCTCGGAACTCCACGTACTCTCCAGACTCTCCACGCTACATCTCGCGATGCACTCGACGACACACACAGCACAGCTCCTGACTCTCGGTTTAGTCGTTACCGGAGCTCGACACGCTCTCTCGACGATGCACTAATCGCGATACTCTACGAGACTCTTTCGGTGCACTCGACGACACACTCGGCATTCGCTGGCCGGCTGTCAACGCGATCGCCTTCGCAGGGATTGACTCGCTAGACGAGACACACTCACTCGATGAGAGACGCACACTCGGAGACACTAACTGACTGCGGACCAGCAGGGTTTATATAGCTTTCGGCTTGTGTTCGAGAACATTCTTGGCTAAACCGGTAAGAATTCGTTCCAGAAGGTTCTCCATCCGTCCATGGGATATTGCCAGTTTTGTCGCCAAATGGGCGATTTCTCGCCAAATGTGACAAACCTGCCTGACCTTGCCATTTTATGGCAATCCTAAAACTGCTTTGCTGGGAAGCCATCTCACCGCGTCTGTACATTTCGTAACAATATTTTAGAATTGCGATATTTTCTCCATGCTTTCTTTTCTCCCACGATATTTTGTTCGGTGGCGTTTTCCTCATCTGCTGTTTTCTCCGCGATGTTTTCGTCAAACACTGAAACCGTCAAGGCCAACGCCGACTCATGCATCGCACATCTGATTTCGAACCATAGATGTCACCACGAGCAAAGCCTCAGCTTAGAACGTCGAAAGCACAGAACAACCGAGCAATAATCAAGTCTCGTTCCGTGGACCTTCTTTACAATAACTTCAATTCAGGTCCTCATTGTGCATTCTCTTTTCCCTGCGCACTTCGATATAGATCCTAAGGAACAATTTGCACTAAAAGTAATGGTACGATACGCCACATGACGACAGCAATGTTTTTAATCCTGCCCTTTTTAAAAGGAATTGTAAATTAGTCCTTTAATTTAAATCAATGTATTGTAGAGTCATTAATTTTTTTGTAGCAGGAGACGTGTAAATGAGTAATGCCCTCGCCGGAACTCGAAACTGAGTCTCTTGTATACGCACCGAGTGTGCTACCATTACACCAGGAAGGCATGCTGAAAGGAGGGAGAAAATACCTTACATAATCCTTCTCTTAAAGGAAGAATGGGGATTAGGAGAACCAGGTACCAAATCCTGGTGCTGACGAATGATCAATCATCACCTTTTAGTTCGGGCGCCAATTGTACAGACATTATTATTATTATTATTATAGAGCAAGAGACGTGAAAAATTAGCAATGCCTTCGCCGGGACTTGAGCCTGTACCTCTCGAATACGCGCCGAGAGTGCTACCGTTACACCACGAAGGCATGCTGGAAGAAGGGGGGAAAATAGCTTAAGAAAGATTTGATTCTTTTTATAAATAACATTATCAAAATCAAGATACTCTCTTTTGATGGAGCCGTTATCCATGCTGTTTGTTAAAAAATTAATTAAAAAAAAGTCTCTTTGTATCTAAATCAAAAAGATCGAACTGGTACTGTAAGGATCTTAAGTTTTACTAACGTTTATTTTATTTTAAATCTTTACTATCACTTCTTATTTTCTACTTCCGGCCAGAATTATAAGCGTGAAGGAGTTTATGCAAAGTTGTCTGGCGAACGCCAAGTATTTAAGTGTGGCCTTTTTGCCAAGCAGAAGAGAGGAAGCAGTGAGTTCGAAGCAGGCCGCTTACCTTAGAAGTTACGCAGTTGCTATTTGCCTTCCAGGCCAGAGGTTTTAATCCTCTTGATAAATTAAACGTATTGTAGTGTTCACAGTCTCTGTGCTACATACGCTTCCTGTTATTATAAGGCCAATCTTATTCTAAAGTTAAATTAGAGTTTAGTTTTATTTTGATATCTTTTACGTTAGACCCCGAGTGGAGGGTCATTGTATTCCGAAGTACGGAAGTCATTGTATATAAAGAAAAATAAAGGGTTTTGTATACCCTTCGTCTGTATCCTGTCTACTTACTACAATTAGTGAACATAGCTTTAGTAAGCTCTCTGTTCTAGTCAGGTCATTGTATGTTTCCGAAGAAGGTAAGAAGAAACATTGAACCTGATAGTGGCGCCCGACGAAGAATAACCATGGCCGAGTTTCAGGAAGAACCTGTGCTGCCTGCAGAAACGGCTCAGAATCCAGAAATGCCAGCTGCCGCCCTTGAAGGATTTGGGTACATCGTCCAGACCATGCGCGCTTCGATGAAACCAGAAGCAACGTTTAATGGAAACTCACAGGTCACCAGTTTTTTGGAAAAATTGGATGACCACTTCATGCTCTACCCCGTGCACGAGTTTCAAAAAGTTACCTTAGCTACCAGCGCTTTGAGGGGCTAAGCGCTTAACTGGTTCAAATGTATCGGCAGAAGTCTCTTGGGTCAAGCAGGAAGTCCCACCTATACTTACGAAAATTTCAAGACTGCCCTACTAAAAGCCTTCCCTGTTGTAAGGGATCGTGCGAAATTAGAAACAGAACTTTTCAGTATATATCAACAAAGAATGGAAAACCTCTCGAGCTTTATTTTAAGAAAAATTCACGTTTTCAAGCTCTTGTATGGAAACCGTCCGGATCCTGAAATAATTCAAGTGATTTTGCCGAGGTTACTACCCCAAGTGCAAGACTTTATTGAATTACGAAATCCGACTACACTGGAAAAGTTATTTGAGCTAGCAATGCGGTTTGAAAGTAGAAGAACGGCGGACGTCGAAAGAAGACGCCAATATCAACAGCGAAACCAATTTGGTACGCCAAGACTACAGCAAACTCAAGCACATGGCTACGGAGAAAAAGCGAATCAGTGGGCAAGGAAACCCGAGCATTCAAAAACAGCCGGCGAACGTCGACAGTTCAATAGCAACCCAGGAAAAAAGTCTCAAGGCCAGTGGAGAAAGAAGGAAAGCACCGAAAGGAAAAATAATTTAAACTAAAACGAATTTCTGCTGACGAGAGGGTGCGGAAATCCGAAGGCCACGAAAACCCCTCTTCCTACAAGTTAAATACAGTAATGGTGAAAAATTTAACTCTTCCGAAGATTGAAGTCTTGGTAAATAATATCCCGGCCACCGCACTCCTGGATACCGGCGCGCAGTGTTCCTGTGTGGCAGAAGTCTTTTTTAGAAAGTATTTTCGCAAATACCGCATATACAATGCGGATAATACAACAGTATTAGCGGCGCAAGGAGAACAATGTAAGTGCGTAGGTAAAGTACCTTTGTACATCCGTATCAAGGACGAACAAGTAAAGGTGATGTTTTTTATAGTAAAGAATTTGCAAGCAAATTTAATCCTAGGAATAGACTTTCTTTCAGACGCACAAGCTACACTGGATTTTAATGCAGCGTCCCTTAAGCTGACGATGAAACCAGTGCGTGTAGAAAAGGTTGAACCGCCAAGGTTAAATCTTGACCACCTGCCTAATGACGAGCAAGATAGAATCCGACAAGTGGTAAGTGAATTTGCTTCCTTATTTAGTGATATTCCAGGATTTACTCAGGTTACTAACCATAGTATTGACACCGGAGATGAATTGCCGGTTCGTCAAAAACCATACCGGTATGATAAGAATAAGGAAAAAATTATAGAATGGCATATTACCGATATGCTACGTAAAAAGATCATAACGCCTATCTCAAGTAGTTACGCTAGTCCGGTGGTTTTATGTAAGAAAAATAATGATTATCCTTTGGAGCATCCAAAAAGGTGGAGATTCGCTATTGATTACCGTAAATTAAATTCCATAACGAAATATCCGGTATATCCGTTACCGATTATAGAAGAAATTTTAAGGAACATAAAATCAACCAAATTTATGACGACTTTAGACTTAACGAATGGTTATTTTCAAATAGGGGTCAGGCCTGAGGACGTCCCTAAGACTGCTTTTATAACCAAGTCTGGCACTTATGCATTTTTGCGAATGCCGTTTGGCCTTTCAGGCGCCCCAGCAACATTTCAGCGATGCATGGACATTGTGTTAAGACCTGTTCTTGGAAAGTCCACATTTATCTATTTAGATGATATCATTATTACTAGTGGTAATCTCGACCAACATATACAGGATTTAAGACAGGTGTTTTCTTTATTAAATGAGGCCGGTCTAAAAGTTAATGTCGAAAAGTGCAAATTTGCAGCCCCTGAATTAAAATATTTAGGTTACAAAATATCGCAAAAAGGGATCGAGACAGATGAATCAAAAATAATCGCTGTACAAAAGTATCCGACTCCAAACACGGCAAAGAAGCTCTCTTCTTTTCTAGGACTTTGTTCATATTATAGGTCCTTTATAAAAGATTTTGCGGCTATCGCTGAGCCATTGTTAAAATTAAAAAGGAAAAAGGCAAGATTCTCGTGGACTGCCGAAGCCAATAGTGCTTTCGAAAAATTAAAACAAGCATTAACGCAAGCCCCTGTGTTGAAATTTCCTGAAAAGGATGAAAATTTAGAAATTTCAGCGGATGCTTCGGATTATGCGGTAGGAGCGGTACTTTCGCAAAATCAGCAGCCCGTGGCATTTTTTAGCCGAACTTTAAATCAAACACAAAGAAACTATTCCGCGACCGAGAGAGAGGCACTTGCAGTTCTGTTAGCAGTGCAAAAGTTCCGAGTCTATTTTGGAAAGGCGCCGATAACAGTATATTCTGATCATGCGGCGGTAACTAGATTGTACTCAGGGAAAAATTTATCCCCAAGGTTAATAAGATGGGCACTCAAGCTGCAAGAATATAATCTGGTAATCAAGCATACCCCCGGAAAGGAAAATATCGTAGCAGATGCCCTATCACGAATTAAATTAGACGAACAGGGTAATACCGTAAAAGTTGCAATACTGACAGCGTGTACAATAAATTCCCTAGAAACTGTAATAACCGAACTGGGTAAGGATCCTGAGTTTGGAAGTATTTATGAGTATTTGAAGGATCCTGAAAATTTTAGCCACCAAGATATTGTGGCGATAAGAAATAGGGCGGCCCATTACGAACTAATAGATGGTCTATTATTCTACACAAAAACTACGAATTCCAACAACGAATTTCGACCTGTTATCCCAGCTAGTCTTAGATTAAATATCCTGCAAGAGCTCCATGACAGCCCTTTAGCTTCTCATGCTGGTATTCGAAAAACTATCCAACGCGTACGCGAGGCAGTCTACTTTCCTGAACTGCAAAAGTTAACAAGGGCGTATGTCCAGTCCTGCCCAACATGTCAAGCCGTTAATTATATTAATTTCCGCCCGGCCGGGTTTCTAAATAGTATTAAATCCGAATTTCCAAATGAAATAATCGGCATCGATTTATTGGGCCCTTTCCCAAAAAGTCAGTTAAATAAAAATCGCTATCTCCTTGTTATGGTTGATCATTTTAGTAAATGGACCGAAATTGTTCCCTTAAAACGAGCCTCCGCGAAATTAGTTACTGATTCTATTTTAAATAAATATATTTTAAAATACGGGGCGCCCCTAAAAGTTATATCGGATAATGGTCCTCAATTTGTAAGTAATATATTTGAAGACATGTGTCAAAAACTGGGCATACGTCATTTAAAAATGGTCCCGTATCGGCCGCAATCAAATATAGCGGAACGGGTCAACAGAAATATAGTGAAAATTATCCGTAGTTATGTTAAAAATTTTCATAAAAGCTGGGATAACTATGTCTATGAATTTGCTTTCGCCCTTAGGACCGCAAAACATGATACAACGGGCAAAACTCCTGCTGAGTTATTTCTAGGCAGAAAGGTTATAACACCGTTAGATAAACTATTTTATGTGCAACAAAGAGCCCCAGAATTTAAAATGGGTGATATAGAAAAACTAATAAAAGAAGCAAAAAAGAATACGGAAGTAGCACAAAGAAAACAGAAGTTATACTATGATCTGAAACGACGGGGAGTAACTTATAAAGTAGGGGATGAAGTTTTAAAAATTAAGCATTCACTTTCTTCAGCACCAGAAGATAAAACTGCCAAATTTTTTCCACGCTTTGAAGGACCATATGTTATAGAAAAAATAACTCACGCTGTTGTAGTGTTAAAGGCAAGAAATGGTGAAACCTGTTCCGCAAATATGGATCAAATTAAACCCTACTTCGATCGTAATAAAATGAAAATCTTTTCAGATCTTTTGCAGGATCCGGTACGGCAGACACCGCAGGTACAAGTTCCAGAGGTGGGAAAACGACAAGTACAAGGGCAAGCCAATGAGAGACAGAAGCAAGTGAAAAGAAAATTGCCCCGCGGAAAAACTGAAGGTAAAAAGAAAAAGAAGCCGTTCCACCGTCCAGAAAACAGAGTTCACGAACATCCCCAGAATGAAGAAGGGAGAAGGACGACGTATGTGGAAAGGACCGGGAGAAAGGACGGCAACTATAACCCGGCTGTGAAACGGAAGATTGACTCATCCGACAGAACTCTCCGCAGCAAAAGTCGCCGAACTGCGGAAGGGCCATCAGCGGCGGAGGAAAAAGTACAAGAAAAATTTGAACGGCCAACAACGAGGTCCAAGCAGGATCACGACAGAAGTTTCCCGGTTCCACCAAGACCAGCTGCCTTCAAACGGCCAAGACCACAAGCAGAGGACAGAAGGAAGATGTTCAAGGGTGGCCGTACTGGTGAAAAACGGAAGCTTCCAGAGAAAAGCACTGAAGGGCGAGCCCGTACAAGATGGAGGATCAACCAAGCTACTATCAGCTATACCTTTAAAGACTGGGCCCAGAAAAGGATGTCTGAATATTACAAAGATAAGTAAAATTTTATGTTACTTTACAAACTTAAGTTAATCTTTCATTCTTACTGCAAGTGGCAGATTTCAAGAAGTTTTACCTCATGCGAGGTCTACCTTTATCGCCAAAAGGGCGAGAAATGAGTTGTGACTGATTTTCTTATGTTTTTCAATTACTCGCGCGTAAAACTAAAGTTGATGTATAATAGCGTTGTGTAAAGACTTAAATATTGTAAAAAGTTATTGTATAAATTTTATTTAAAACATTCTAGCAAGAAAGAAGTTTTAGTCTGAAAGACTTTTTGAAATGTAGTATTATTTCAATGTAGAAAGAATTGGCACTTGCTTTGAAAAGAATAGAAGTTAACAATGTACTACTAATGTATGTTTTCAAATGTGTAAAATTAACGGCATGTTGATATGTTCTTGTATACATGTGAACTGTTATTTTGAATGTTAAGAAATAGCGTGATATGGTAAAAGTGAAAGTAATGTTAAAAATTTGTTATTCGTGTGACTGTAAAGATTAAATCATGACGAATATATGTTAAAGGTTGAATGATGTAGTTAGGCTCTCTGACGCTACACTTTAGAGTTAGCCACTTTCAGAATAGTACCTCAGGGTCTAGAGTTGAAATTAGGGTGTGTTAAGAGGTCTCGTATGTTGAATTTTAACACGTTAGTGTTTTGATTGTAGGAGGAAGTGTGGCACACGTAGACAGAAACACATTCGTGGTTGGTGTTCTTTTACAACACATGTCAGAGAGCACGGGGAGAGATAATTAAAATAGTCATGAATGAAATAAGAATGTTAAGAAAAGTATATTCTATATGTTATTTGCAATGTCATTCTGTAACATTTCATTAAACTAGTTTTCCTTCCAGATCTCTGGAAGGAACCAGAATTGAATAAAGCTCCTGTTTACATGCAGTACGGATGAAAAAGAAAAAAAAGATTGTTGTATATCCCGGGAGCTGCTATTGTAACAAATTTCTTTCTTTTAAATTTTCTAGTTTCTAGCTAAGTTATGATTGTAAAAGGTTGGCCTCGCGTTAGTTTTTAGAGTTAAAAGTTTTCAACAAGGTCGTTTTAGACCTCAGTTTCAAACAAATTAACTCTGGCGGGAAGTATGTAAGGATCTTAAGTTTTACTAACGTTTATTTTATTTTAAATCTTTACTATCACTTCTTATTTTCTACTTCCGGCCAGAATTATAAGCGTGAAGGAGTTTATGCAAAGTTGTCTGGCGAACGCCAAGTATTTAAGTGTGGCCTTTTTGCCAAGCAGAAGAGAGGAAGCAGTGAGTTCGAAGCAGGCCGCTTACCTTAGAAGTTACGCAGTTGCTATTTGCCTTCCAGGCCAGAGGTTTTAATCCTCTTGATAAATTAAACGTATTGTAGTGTTCACAGTCTCTGTGCTACATACGCTTCCTGTTATTATAAGGCCAATCTTATTCTAAAGTTAAATTAGAGTTTAGTTTTATTTTGATATCTTTTACGTTAGACCCCGAGTGGAGGGTCATTGTATTCCGAAGTACGGAAGTCATTGTATATAAAGAAAAATAAAGGGTTTTGTATACCCTTCGTCTGTATCCTGTCTACTTACTACAATTAGTGAACATAGCTTTAGTAAGCTCTCTGTTCTAGTCAGGTCATTGTATGTTTCCGAAGAAGGTAAGAAGAAACATTGAACCTGATAGTGGCGCCCGACGAAGAATAACCATGGCCGAGTTTCAGGAAGAACCTGTGCTGCCTGCAGAAACGGCTCAGAATCCAGAAATGCCAGCTGCCGCCCTTGAAGGATTTGGGTACATCGTCCAGACCATGCGCGCTTCGATGAAACCAGAAGCAACGTTTAATGGAAACTCACAGGTCACCAGTTTTTTGGAAAAATTGGATGACCACTTCATGCTCTACCCCGTGCACGAGTTTCAAAAAGTTACCTTAGCTACCAGCGCTTTGAGGGGCTAAGCGCTTAACTGGTTCAAATGTATCGGCAGAAGTCTCTTGGGTCAAGCAGGAAGTCCCACCTATACTTACGAAAATTTCAAGACTGCCCTACTAAAAGCCTTCCCTGTTGTAAGGGATCGTGCGAAATTAGAAACAGAACTTTTCAGTATATATCAACAAAGAATGGAAAACCTCTCGAGCTTTATTTTAAGAAAAATTCACGTTTTCAAGCTCTTGTATGGAAACCGTCCGGATCCTGAAATAATTCAAGTGATTTTGCCGAGGTTACTACCCCAAGTGCAAGACTTTATTGAATTACGAAATCCGACTACACTGGAAAAGTTATTTGAGCTAGCAATGCGGTTTGAAAGTAGAAGAACGGCGGACGTCGAAAGAAGACGCCAATATCAACAGCGAAACCAATTTGGTACGCCAAGACTACAGCAAACTCAAGCACATGGCTACGGAGAAAAAGCGAATCAGTGGGCAAGGAAACCCGAGCATTCAAAAACAGCCGGCGAACGTCGACAGTTCAATAGCAACCCAGGAAAAAAGTCTCAAGGCCAGTGGAGAAAGAAGGAAAGCACCGAAAGGAAAAATAATGTAAACTAAAACGAATTTCTGCTGACGAGAGGGTGCGGAAATCCGAAGGCCACGAAAACCCCTCTTCCTACAAGTTAAATACAGTAATGGTGAAAAATTTAACTCTTCCGAAGATTGAAGTCTTGGTAAATAATATCCCGGCCACCGCACTCCTGGATACCGGCGCGCAGTGTTCCTGTGTGGCAGAAGTCTTTTTTAGAAAGTATTTTCGCAAATACCGCATATACAATGCGGATAATACAACAGTATTAGCGGCGCGAGGAGAACAATGTAAGTGCGTAGGTAAAGTACCTTTGTACATCCGTATCAAGGACGAACAAGTAAAGGTGATGTTTTTTATAGTAAAGAATTTGCAAGCAAATTTAATCCTAGGAATAGACTTTCTTTCAGACGCACAAGCTACACTGGATTTTAATGCAGCGTCCCTTAAGCTGACGATGAAACCAGTGCGTGTAGAAAAGGTTGAACCGCCAAGGTTAAATCTTGACCACCTGCCTAATGACGAGCAAGATAGAATCCGACAAGTGGTAAGTGAATTTGCTTCCTTATTTAGTGATATTCCAGGATTTACTCAGGTTACTAACCATAGTATTGACACCGGAGATGAATTGCCGGTTCGTCAAAAACCATACCGGTATGATAAGAATAAGGAAAAAATTATAGAATGGCATATTACCGATATGCTACGTAAAAAGATCATAACGCCTATCTCAAGTAGTTACGCTAGTCCGGTGGTTTTATGTAAGAAAAATAATGATTATCCTTTGGAGCATCCAAAAAGGTGGAGATTCGCTATTGATTACCGTAAATTAAATTCCATAACGAAATATCCGGTATATCCGTTACCGATTATAGAAGAAATTTTAAGGAACATAAAATCAACCAAATTTATGACGACTTTAGACTTAACGAATGGTTATTTTCAAATAGGGGTCAGGCCTGAGGACGTGCCTAAGACTGCTTTTATAACCAAGTCTGGCACTTATGCATTTTTGCGAATGCCGTTTGGCCTTTCAGGCGCCCCAGCAACATTTCAGCGATGCATGGACATTGTGTTAAGACCTGTTCTTGGAAAGTCCACATTTATCTATTTAGATGATATCATTATTACTAGTGGTAATCTCGACCAACATATACAGGATTTAAGACAGGTGTTTTCTTTATTAAATGAGGCCGGTCTAAAAGTTAATGTCGAAAAGTGCAAATTTGCAGCCCCTGAATTAAAATATTTAGGTTACAAAATATCGCAAAAAGGGATCGAGACAGATGAATCAAAAATAATCGCTGTACAAAAGTATCCGACTCCAAACACGGCAAAGAAGCTCTCTTCTTTTCTAGGACTTTGTTCATATTATAGGTCCTTTATAAAAGATTTTGCGGCTATCGCTGAGCCATTGTTAAAATTAAAAAGGAAAAAGGCAAGATTCTCGTGGACTGCCGAAGCCAATAGTGCTTTCGAAAAATTAAAACAAGCATTAACGCAAGCCCCTGTGTTGAAATTTCCTGAAAAGGATGAAAATTTAGAAATTTCAGCGGATGCTTCGGATTATGCGGTAGGAGCGGTACTTTCGCAAAATCAGCAGCCCGTGGCATTTTTTAGCCGAACTTTAAATCAAACACAAAGAAACTATTCCGCGACCGAGAGAGAGGCACTTGCAGTTCTGTTAGCAGTGCAAAAGTTCCGAGTCTATTTTGGAAAGGCGCCGATAACAGTATATTCTGATCATGCGGCGGTAACTAGATTGTACTCAGGGAAAAATTTATCCCCAAGGTTAATAAGATGGGCACTCAAGCTGCAAGAATATAATCTGGTAATCAAGCATACCCCCGGAAAGGAAAATATCGTAGCAGATGCCCTATCACGAATTAAATTAGACGAACAGGGTAATACCGTAAAAGTTGCAATGCTGACAGCGTGTACAATAAATTCCCTAGAAACTGTAATAACCGAACTGGGTAAGGATCCTGAGTTTGGAAGTATTTATGAGTATTTGAAGGATCCTGAAAATTTTAGCCACCAAGATATTGTGGCGATAAGAAATAGGGCGGCCCATTACGAACTAATAGATGGTCTATTATTCTACACAAAAACTACGAATTCCAACAACGAATTTCGACCTGTTATCCCAGCTAGTCTTAGATTAAATATCCTGCAAGAGCTCCATGACAGCCCTTTAGCTTCTCATGCTGGTATTCGAAAAACTATCCAACGCGTACGCGAGGCAGTCTACTTTCCTGAACTGCAAAAGTTAACAAGGGCGTATGTCCAGTCCTGCCCAACATGTCAAGCCGTTAATTATATTAATTTCCGCCCGGCCGGGTTTCTAAATAGTATTAAATCCGAATTTCCAAATGAAATAATCGGCATCGATTTATTGGGCCCTTTCCCAAAAAGTCAGTTAAATAAAAATCGCTATCTCCTTGTTATGGTTGATCATTTTAGTAAATGGACCGAAATTGTTCCCTTAAAACGAGCCTCCGCGAAATTAGTTACTGATTCTATTTTAAATAAATATATTTTAAAATACGGGGCGCCCCTAAAAGTTATATCGGATAATGGTCCTCAATTTGTAAGTAATATATTTGAAGACATGTGTCAAAAACTGGGCATACGTCATTTAAAAATGGTCCCGTATCGGCCGCAATCAAATATAGCGGAACGGGTCAACAGAAATATAGTGAAAATTATCCGTAGTTATGTTAAAAATTTTCATAAAAGCTGGGATAACTATGTCTATGAATTTGCTTTCGCCCTTAGGACCGCAAAACATGATACAACGGGCAAAACTCCTGCTGAGTTATTTCTAGGCAGAAAGGTTATAACACCGTTAGATAAACTATTTTATGTGCAACAAAGAGCCCCAGAATTTAAAATGGGTGATATAGAAAAACTAATAAAAGAAGCAAAAAAGAATACGGAAGTAGCACAAAGAAAACAGAAGTTATACTATGATCTGAAACGACGGGGAGTAACTTATAAAGTAGGGGATGAAGTTTTAAAAATTAAGCATTCACTTTCTTCAGCACCAGAAGATAAAACTGCCAAATTTTTTCCACGCTTTGAAGGACCATATGTTATAGAAAAAATAACTCACGCTGTTGTAGTGTTAAAGGCAAGAAATGGTGAAACCTGTTCCGCAAATATGGATCAAATTAAACCCTACTTCGATCGTAATAAAATGAAAATCTTTTCAGATCTTTTGCAGGATCCGGTACGGCAGACACCGCAGGTACAAGTTCCAGAGGTGGGAAAACGACAAGTACAAGGGCAAGCCAATGAGAGACAGAAGCAAGTGAAAAGAAAATTGCCCCGCGGAAAAACTGAAGGTAAAAAGAAAAAGAAGCCGTTCCACCGTCCAGAAAACAGAGTTCACGAACATCCCCAGAATGAAGAAGGGAGAAGGACGACGTATGTGGAAAGGACCGGGAGAAAGGACGGCAACTATAACCCGGCTGTGAAACGGAAGATTGACTCATCCGACAGAACTCTCCGCAGCAAAAGTCGCCGAACTGCGGAAGGGCCATCAGCGGCGGAGGAAAAAGTACAAGAAAAATTTGAACGGCCAACAACGAGGTCCAAGCAGGATCACGACAGAAGTTTCCCGGTTCCACCAAGACCAGCTGCCTTCAAACGGCCAAGACCACAAGCAGAGGACAGAAGGAAGATGTTCAAGGGTGGCCGTACTGGTGAAAAACGGAAGCTTCCAGAGAAAAGCACTGAAGGGCGAGCCCGTACAAGATGGAGGATCAACCAAGCTACTATCAGCTATACCTTTAAAGACTGGGCCCAGAAAAGGATGTCTGAATATTACAAAGATAAGTAAAATTTTATGTTACTTTACAAACTTAAGTTAATCTTTCATTCTTACTGCAAGTGGCAGATTTCAAGAAGTTTTACCTCATGCGAGGTCTACCTTTATCGCCAAAAGGGCGAGAAATGAGTTGTGACTGATTTTCTTATGTTTTTCAATTACTCGCGCGTAAAACTAAAGTTGATGTATAATAGCGTTGTGTAAAGACTTAAATATTGTAAAAAGTTATTGTATAAATTTTATTTAAAACATTCTAGCAAGAAAGAAGTTTTAGTCTGAAAGACTTTTTGAAATGTAGTATTATTTCAATGTAGAAAGAATTGGCACTTGCTTTGAAAAGAATAGAAGTTAACAATGTACTACTAATGTATGTTTTCAAATGTGTAAAATTAACGGCATGTTGATATGTTCTTGTATACATGTGAACTGTTATTTTGAATGTTAAGAAATAGCGTGATATGGTAAAAGTGAAAGTAATGTTAAAAATTTGTTATTCGTGTGACTGTAAAGATTAAATCATGACGAATATATGTTAAAGGTTGAATGATGTAGTTAGGCTCTCTGACGCTACACTTTAGAGTTAGCCACTTTCAGAATAGTACCTCAGGGTCTAGAGTTGAAATTAGGGTGTGTTAAGAGGTCTCGTATGTTGAATTTTAACACGTTAGTGTTTTGATTGTAGGAGGAAGTGTGGCACACGTAGACAGAAACACATTCGTGGTTGGTGTTCTTTTACAACACATGTCAGAGAGCACGGGGAGAGATAATTAAAATAGTCATGAATGAAATAAGAATGTTAAGAAAAGTATATTCTATATGTTATTTGCAATGTCATTCTGTAACATTTCATTAAACTAGTTTTCCTTCCAGATCTCTGGAAGGAACCAGAATTGAATAAAGCTCCTGTTTACATGCAGTACGGATGAAAAAGAAAAAAAAGATTGTTGTATATCCCGGGAGCTGCTATTGTAACAAATTTCTTTCTTTTAAATTTTCTAGTTTCTAGCTAAGTTATGATTGTAAAAGGTTGGCCTCGCGTTAGTTTTTAGAGTTAAAAGTTTTCAACAAGGTCGTTTTAGACCTCAGTTTCAAACAAATTAACTCTGGCGGGAAGTATGTAAGGATCTTAAGTTTTACTAACGTTTATTTTATTTTAAATCTTTACTATCACTTCTTATTTTCTACTTCCGGCCAGAATTATAAGCGTGAAGGAGTTTATGCAAAGTTGTCTGGCGAACGCCAAGTATTTAAGTGTGGCCTTTTTGCCAAGCAGAAGAGAGGAAGCAGTGAGTTCGAAGCAGGCCGCTTACCTTAGAAGTTACGCAGTTGCTATTTGCCTTCCAGGCCAGAGGTTTTAATCCTCTTGATAAATTAAACGTATTGTAGTGTTCACAGTCTCTGTGCTACATACGCTTCCTGTTATTATAAGGCCAATCTTATTCTAAAGTTAAATTAGAGTTTAGTTTTATTTTGATATCTTTTACGTTAGACCCCGAGTGGAGGGTCATTGTATTCCGAAGTACGGAAGTCATTGTATATAAAGAAAAATAAAGGGTTTTGTATACCCTTCGTCTGTATCCTGTCTACTTACTACAATTAGTGAACATAGCTTTAGTAAGCTCTCTGTTCTAGTCAGGTCATTGTATGTTTCCGAAGAAGGTAAGAAGAAACATTGAACCTGATAGTGGCGCCCGACGAAGAACAACCATGGCCGAGTTTCAGGAAGAACCTGTGCTGCCTGCAGAAACGGCTCAGAATCCAGAAATGCCAGCTGCCGCCCTTGAAGGATTTGGGTACATCGTCCAGACCATGCGCGCTTCGATGAAACCAGAAGCAACGTTTAATGGAAACTCACAGGTCACCAGTTTTTTGGAAAAATTGGATGACCACTTCATGCTCTACCCCGTGCACGAGTTTCAAAAAGTTACCTTAGCTACCAGCGCTTTGAGGGGCTAAGCGCTTAACTGGTTCAAATGTATCGGCAGAAGTCTCTTGGGTCAAGCAGGAAGTCCCACCTATACTTACGAAAATTTCAAGACTGCCCTACTAAAAGCCTTCCCTGTTGTAAGGGATCGTGCGAAATTAGAAACAGAACTTTTCAGTATATATCAACAAAGAATGGAAAACCTCTCGAGCTTTATTTTAAGAAAAATTCACGTTTTCAAGCTCTTGTATGGAAACCGTCCGGATCCTGAAATAATTCAAGTGATTTTGCCGAGGTTACTACCCCAAGTGCAAGACTTTATTGAATTACGAAATCCGACTACACTGGAAAAGTTATTTGAGCTAGCAATGCGGTTTGAAAGTAGAAGAACGGCGGACGTCGAAAGAAGACGCCAATATCAACAGCGAAACCAATTTGGTACGCCAAGACTACAGCAAACTCAAGCACATGGCTACGGAGAAAAAGCGAATCAGTGGGCAAGGAAACCCGAGCATTCAAAAACAGCCGGCGAACGTCGACAGTTCAATAGCAACCCAGGAAAAAAGTCTCAAGGCCAGTGGAGAAAGAAGGAAAGCACCGAAAGGAAAAATAATTTAAACTAAAACGGATTTCTGCTGACGAGAGGGTGCGGAAATCCGAAGGCCACGAAAACCCCTCTTCCTACAAGTTAAATACAGTAATGGTGAAAAATTTAACTCTTCCGAAGATTGAAGTCTTGGTAAATAATATCCCGGCCACCGCACTCCTGGATACCGGCGCGCAGTGTTCCTGTGTGGCAGAAGTCTTTTTTAGAAAGTATTTTCGCAAATACCGCATATACAATGCGGATAATACAACAGTATTAGCGGCGCAAGGAGAACAATGTAAGTGCGTAGGTAAAGTACCTTTGTACATCCGTATCAAGGACGAACAAGTAAAGGTGATGTTTTTTATAGTAAAGAATTTGCAAGCAAATTTAATCCTAGGAATAGACTTTCTTTCAGACGCACAAGCTACACTGGATTTTAATGCAGCGTCCCTTAAGCTGACGATGAAACCAGTGCGTGTAGAAAAGGTTGAACCGCCAAGGTTAAATCTTGACCACCTGCCTAATGACGAGCAAGATAGAATCCGACAAGTGGTAAGTGAATTTGCTTCCTTATTTAGTGATATTCCAGGATTTACTCAGGTTACTAACCATAGTATTGACACCGGAGATGAATTGCCGGTTCGTCAAAAACCATACCGGTATGATAAGAATAAGGAAAAAATTATAGAATGGCATATTACCGATATGCTACGTAAAAAGATCATAACGCCTATCTCAAGTAGTTACGCTAGTCCGGTGGTTTTATGTAAGAAAAATAATGATTATCCTTTGGAGCATCCAAAAAGGTGGAGATTCGCTATTGATTACCGTAAATTAAATTCCATAACGAAATATCCGGTATATCCGTTACCGATTATAGAAGAAATTTTAAGGAACATAAAATCAACCAAATTTATGACGACTTTAGACTTAACGAATGGTTATTTTCAAATAGGGGTCAGGCCTGAGGACGTGCCTAAGACTGCTTTTATAACCAAGTCTGGCACTTATGCATTTTTGCGAATGCCGTTTGGCCTTTCAGGCGCCCCAGCAACATTTCAGCGATGCATGGACATTGTGTTAAGACCTGTTCTTGGAAAGTCCACATTTATCTATTTAGATGATATCATTATTACTAGTGGTAATCTCGACCAACATATACAGGATTTAAGACAGGTGTTTTCTTTATTAAATGAGGCCGGTCTAAAAGTTAATGTCGAAAAGTGCAAATTTGCAGCCCCTGAATTAAAATATTTAGGTTACAAAATATCGCAAAAAGGGATCGAGACAGATGAATCAAAAATAATCGCTGTACAAAAGTATCCGACTCCAAACACGGCAAAGAAGCTCTCTTCTTTTCTAGGACTTTGTTCATATTATAGGTCCTTTATAAAAGATTTTGCGGCTATCGCTGAGCCATTGTTAAAATTAAAAAGGAAAAAGGCAAGATTCTCGTGGACTGCCGAAGCCAATAGTGCTTTCGAAAAATTAAAACAAGCATTAACGCAAGCCCCTGTGTTGAAATTTCCTGAAAAGGATGAAAATTTAGAAATTTCAGCGGATGCTTCGGATTATGCGGTAGGAGCGGTACTTTCGCAAAATCAGCAGCCCGTGGCATTTTTTAGCCGAACTTTAAATCAAACACAAAGAAACTATTCCGCGACCGAGAGAGAGGCACTTGCAGTTCTGTTAGCAGTGCAAAAGTTCCGAGTCTATTTTGGAAAGGCGCCGATAACAGTATATTCTGATCATGCGGCGGTAACTAGATTGTACTCAGGGAAAAATTTATCCCCAAGGTTAATAAGATGGGCACTCAAGCTGCAAGAATATAATCTGGTAATCAAGCATACCCCCGGAAAGGAAAATATCGTAGCAGATGCCCTATCACGAATTAAATTAGACGAACAGGGTAATACCGTAAAAGTTGCAATGCTGACAGCGTGTACAATAAATTCCCGAGAAACTGTAATAACCGAACTGGGTAAGGATCCTGAGTTTGGAAGTATTTATGAGTATTTGAAGGATCCTGAAAATTTTAGCCACCAAGATATTGTGGCGATAAGAAATAGGGCGGCCCATTACGAACTAATAGATGGTCTATTATTCTACACAAAAACTACGAATTCCAACAACGAATTTCGACCTGTTATCCCAGCTAGTCTAAGATTAAATATCCTGCAAGAGCTCCATGACAGCCCTTTAGCTTCTCATGCTGGTATTCGAAAAACTATCCAACGCGTACGCGAGGCAGTCTACTTTCCTGAACTGCAAAAGTTAACAAGGGCGTATGTCCAGTCCTGCCCAACATGTCAAGCCGTTAATTATATTAATTTCCGCCCGGCCGGGTTTCTAAATAGTATTAAATCCGAATTTCCAAATGAAATAATCGGCATCGATTTATTGGGCCCTTTCCCAAAAAGTCAGTTAAATAAAAATCGCTATCTCCTTGTTATGGTTGATCATTTTAGTAAATGGACCGAAATTGTTCCCTTAAAACGAGCCTCCGCGAAATTAGTTACTGATTCTATTTTAAATAAATATATTTTAAAATACGGGGCGCCCCTAAAAGTTATATCGGATAATGGTCCTCAATTTGTAAGTAATATATTTGAAGACATGTGTCAAAAACTGGGCATACGTCATTTAAAAATGGTTCCGTATCGGCCGCAATCAAATATAGCGGAACGGGTCAACAGAAATATAGTGAAAATTATCCGTAGTTATGTTAAAAATTTTCATAAAAGCTGGGATAACTATGTCTATGAATTTGCTTTCGCCCTTAGGACCGCAAAACATGATACAACGGGCAAAACTCCTGCTGAGTTATTTCTAGGCAGAAAGGTTATAACACCGTTAGATAAACTATTTTATGTGCAACAAAGAGCCCCAGAATTTAAAATGGGTGATATAGAAAAACTAATAAAAGAAGCAAAAAAGAATACGGAAGTAGCACAAAGAAAACAGAAGTTATACTATGATCTGAAACGACGGGGAGTAACTTATAAAGTAGGGGATGAAGTTTTAAAAATTAAGCATTCACTTTCTTCAGCACCAGAAGATAAAACTGCCAAATTTTTTCCACGCTTTGAAGGACCATATGTTATAGAAAAAATAACTCACGCTGTTGTAGTGTTAAAGGCAAGAAATGGTGAAACCTGTTCCGCAAATATGGATCAAATTAAACCCTACTTCGATCGTAATAAAATGAAAATCTTTTCAGATCTTTTGCAGGATCCGGTACGGCAGACACCGCAGGTACAAGTTCCAGAGGTGGGAAAACGACAAGTACAAGAGCAAGCCAATGAGAGACAGAAGCAAGTGAAAAGAAAATTGCCCCGCGGAAAAACTGAAAGTAAAAAGAAAAAGAAGCCGTTCCACCGTCCAGAAAACAGAGTTCACGAACATCCCCAGAATGAAGAAGGGAGAAGGACGACGTATGTGGAAAGGACCGGGAGAAAGGACGGCAACTATAACCCGGCTGTGAAACGGAAGATTGACTCATCCGACAGAACTCTCCGCAGCAAAAGTCGCCGAACTGCGGAAGGGCCATCAGCGGCTGAGGAAAAAGTACAAGAAAAATTTGAACGGCCAACAACGAGGTCCAAGCAGGATCACGACAGAAGTTTCCCGGTTCCACCAAGACCAGCTGCCTTCAAACGGCCAAGACCACAAGCAGAGGACAGAAGGAAGATGTTCAAGGGTGGCCGTAGTGGTGAAAAACGGAAGCTTCCAGAGGAAAGCACTGAAGGGCGAGCCCGTACAAGAAGGAGGATCAACCAAGCTACTATCAGCTGTACCTTTAAAGACTGGGCCCAGAAAAGGATGTCTGAATATTACAAAGATAAGTAAAATTTTATGTTACTTTACAAACTTAAGTTAATCTTTCATTCTTACTGCAAGTGGCAGATTTCAAGAAGTTTTACCTCATGCGAGGTCTACCTTTATCGCCAAAAGGGCGAGAAATGAGTTGTGACCGATTTTCTTATGTTTTTCAATTACTCGCGCGTAAAACTAAAGTTGATGTATAATAGCGTTGTGTAAAGACTTAAATATTGTAAAAAGTTATTGTATAAATTTTATTTAAAACATTCTAGCAAGAAAGAAGTTTTAGTCTGAAAACTTTTTGAAATGTAGTATTATTTCAATGTAGAAAGAATTGGCACTTGCTTTGAAAAGAATAGAAGTTAACAATGTACTACTAATGTATGTTTTCAAATGTGTAAAATTAACGGCATGTTGATATGTTCTTGTATACATGTGAACTGTTATTTTGAATGTTAAGAAATAGCGTGATATGGTAAAAGTGAAAGTAATGTTAAAAATTTGTTATTCGTGTGACTGTAAAGATTAAATCATGACGAATATATGTTAAAGGTTGAATGATGTAGTTAGGCTCTCTGACGCTACACTTTAGAGTTAGCCACTTTCAGAATAGTACCTCAGGGTCTAGAGTTGAAATTAGGGTGTGTTAAGAGGTCTCGTATGTTGAATTTTAACACGTTAGTGTTTTGATTGTAGGAGGAAGTGTGGCACACGTAGACAGAAACACATTCGTGGTTGGTGTTCTTTTACAACACATGTCAGAGAGCACGGGGAGAGATAATTAAAATAGTCATGAATGAAATAAGAATGTTAAGAAAAGTATATTCTATATGTTATTTGCAATGTCATTCTGTAACATTTCATTAAACTAGTTTTCCTTCCAGATCTCTGGAAGGAACCAGAATTGAATAAAGCTCCTGTTTACATGCAGTACGGATGAAAAAGAAAAAAAAGATTGTTGTATATCCCGGGAGCTGCTATTGTAACAAATTTCTTTCTTTTAAATTTTCTAGTTTCTAGCTAAGTTATGATTGTAAAAGGTTGGCCTCGCGTTAGTTTTTAGAGTTAAAAGTTTTCAACAAGGTCGTTTTAGACCTCAGTTTCAAACAAATTAACTCTGGCGGGAAGTATGTAAGGATCTTAAGTTTTACTAACGTTTATTTTATTTTAAATCTTTACTATCACTTCTTATTTTCTACTTCCGGCCAGAATTATAAGCGTGAAGGAGTTTATGCAAAGTTGTCTGGCGAACGCCAAGTATTTAAGTGTGGCCTTTTTACCAAGCAGAAGAGAGGAAGCAGTGAGTTCGAAGCAGGCCGCTTACCTTAGAAGTTACGCAGTTGCTATTTGCCTTCCAGGCCAGAGGTTTTAATCCTCTTGATAAATTAAACGTATTGTAGTATTCACAGTCTCTGTGCTACATACGCTTCCTGTTATTATAAGGCCAATCTTATTCTAAAGTTAAATTAGAGTTTAGTTTTATTTTGATATCTTTTACGTTAGACCCCGAGTGGAGGGTCATTGTATTCCGAAGTACGGAAGTCATTGTATATAAAGAAAAATAAAGGGTTTTGTATACCCTTCGTCTGTATCCTGTCTACTTACTACAATTAGTGAACATAGCTTTAGTAAGCTCTCTGTTCTAGTCAGGTCATTGTATGTTTCCGAAAAAGGTAAGAAGAAACATTGAACCTGATAGTACATTGCTAAAAACACGCTCTCCAAAGAAAAAAAGAAGCAGAAAAGTTGATTCATTTCAAGATAATTTAACTTCTACTGTTAACATCAATATCTAAAGATACGTTACTAGCAAGCGTAATTGGGAAAGCTAAAGCAAATTTTTGTAAGCTAGGCCAAAAAGGAATTTGCGCTACAATTTAAAGCGCACCGTAGGATAATTGATTGAAGTATATTCCAATGCTAGCCTTAATTTTATATAAATCACAGTTTTATTTAAAAAAACTCAAAATGTTCTCCTATCCGGGAGGATCTTTAATAACATAAACTCTCACTGCGCTTCTTTCAGCCAAATGCATAAAACAGCATAATGATAGCGAGTCTCGTTTAGATAGGTTAAAGTGACCGGACGTCCTGAATAATGACGGACAGTGCCGGATTTTTGTACAGTGCCACTTCAAGGCATATTCCAGAAAATATCCAGGCTTCTGTAAATATTTCCTTATTCCGTAAACATATGACATGAATTTTATTTATTTCATCATAGAGTCATAGGTATCAATTTTGACAGGATTAAAAACAAAATCAACAGTTGAGTTATTATTAAACTAATTAATAAATATAATTAAAATACAGTAAATCTTAAAAAAAAATAATCGCATGTTTTAGACGTAATTTCTTTTTAATTCGGCAGGGGGAAGAAGTATTTGTGAAACACTCATGCACAGGAAAAAATTGTCTGTTAAAATATTTGTGGTTTAACTTTTGAACAGTGTTTGGTTAAGTTAAAAAATTACAGTAAAATTAAAGCATCTGCAGAACTTATATAGATCATCTTGGAAAATACTGTAGAATGAAAAATCGTGCATGAAAACAGGTTTTTCAAAAAGATATTTTGGTTAAGGAGAGTCTGAAAACAAAATATTCAGTGAAATGTTTTATTTAGAAAGACTGAGGTAAAATCAGAAAATTGTCCAAGTATAAAACCGAAATTCAATAAAATGAACACATCTTTTTCCTATGTTCAGAACAATCATATTTTTACGAAATTTGTAACACAAATAACTGAACTCTGCTTACTGGAAGCGACAAAACATAACTTTCGATAAACGTAAAATGCAAGGAAATCTTTCAAGGCTATCACCTCCCGTAGACTGCAATTTATAAAAGTAAACAGTATTTCCGATAATATAAATAAACACAGAAATGTAGATAATCATACATACTGGCACACGGCAATAATAATTTTCTCTAAGGCGAGCACCTCATCAGAAAAACAATTGAAAAAAATTCGAAATGTACATGTTATCTTAGTTATTAGTCTAAAGGAGCATGTAGGACTAATGTTCGTTGAACCCTGAAAGACTATTATTTTCGTTTTGCGATTTTGCGTTGGTTCACTATAAATGTCCGTTTCACTTTTCAAACTGTTGCCACCAAATGTTAGAGTCCTGCATTATATTCGAAGAAATTAAATAATGAAAAATCTGCATAAATGTATGTCTATTTCTCGCATTGTGATAAAACAGCGGTACATAGAGCCATCGAATTTTGAATGACGTAATCCTACTGCGAATATGGGCATATGAAAGCCCAAATTTGAAGTTTGGAATTCGTTTTATTATCAATTTCTTATTTTGTAAAACTTTAACGAATTTTTGATTAACAAATTCAAGGATTTCAGAGCGAGCAATGGCAACATTGTACAATAAAAACATTTTTATCTCCAGCGCGCGAGCCTCTGTATCGGAAATTCTAAAGATATGTTCAATTTAAAACTATTTTGCGATATTGCTCTCGAATTGAATTTTATGGTCTAGGTGCGAAGAATGTGATATTTAATTAATAAAGGTAACACACAAAATGTTAAAAAAACGCCCTTTTGGACATAATTTAAAATCTAAAACCTTTCGGATTTTTATTATTTTTGTTCAAATATTTTTCACCGTATTTTGTTAACTTGTTTGTTTTTTAAGTTTAGTCGATAAAATTGTCTTGCCTTGAAATGTTTGAAAAATATCTGATCAGCTGATGTCTGGCTAAAATAAATAACAAAATAATTGCTGAAACACTTCACGTTAATCAGAAATAATTAATGTTAAGTTAGAAACTAAATTCAAACCATCTAAAACCTTTCGGTTTTTATTATTTTTGTTCAAATATTTTTCACCGTATTTTGTTAACTTGTTTATTTTTTAAGTTTAGTCGATAAAATTGTCTTGCCTTGGACTGTTTGAAAAATATCTGATCAGCTGATGTCTGGCTAAAATAAATAACAAAATAATTGCTGAAACACTTCACGTTAATCAGAAATAATTAATGTTAAGTTAGAAACTAAATTCAAACCATCAAATGAAATTTTAAAAATTGAATTTATCGGAAAAACATGAAAAACAACTGATTAGATTTATGTCATTGTTTTAATATTTCTATCAGATTTTTAGAGAAAGTGATTTTGGAAACTGTACAATGGAAACTTTCATGAAGATTCCAAAGGTTCTGCAGTTTCAAAGCCAAGCTTGTGTATTTCAACAATTTTTTTCTAGTGCATATTGTTGCGGATTTCCTATATAAGTAAATAATATTAGTGAAATTACATGTGAAATTGCAGTACCTTTTGTATAATCTAACACGAAATGTCTGAAGACATTGAAGCTCTGCTGGAAAAATAAGATTAGAGGGGCACGTCTATTTCACATTGAGATAAATGGCTATCTGCGAAATCAAGCTGGCGTAGGCTTTGGTGACTAATTTTTGGCGCCAAATTTGGTGAGAAATAGTCAAAAGTCGCCAAACTTGGCAACCATTTATGGACATTTTGGTTCAGTCCCTGCATAACTGTAATTCATCCCTAAATGTAACTGTAACCGTATCTGTCCCTTATATGTAACTTTAACTCTGTATGCCTTCAAGTAATCTCGATAAGGAGAAAACTACATGAGCATCATTTCTCAGCGTTTGGTTCAGAGCTAACTTCGGAGTATTGAGGTACGGGTGCGATCTTCGCCTTTTATAAGACCTTTGCATTGCGTTGTGTTTAACGTTCTAAGTAGTTTGAAATATAACTACTGATTGTGCCTTATGATACTGAGAAGAGCTGTACGAGTAGTTTTGTGGAAAGTTCCAGAACTGAAAAGTGTTTCTTTTGGGAAAATAAATTTTTATCAAGCTATACAATTTGTCCTGTATGTATTCAATCCGTTACGAAGCCATAGTCAGGCAACAGAATGATTGCTATTAAACCTGATTAATAATTTGTTGTAATAATCTTTATTTATACTATGGATGGACCTGTCCCATATACAAAAAAGGATTCTTGAACTCGAAACTTTAGGAAGATTTCTTTTTTTTGAAACCCAGTAAATATGTTCATTAAAAAGGAATAAAAATATGTTTTTATTATCTTCTTAAATCTTTGGAGCTAAGAATTAATTAATCAAGAAATATTAAGACTTTTTTTCTTTATTTTCAGGAAAGAAATGAGCTTTTCATTTAATATAATGTATTTAAAATAATGTCTGTGTGAAATCTTGAAATAATTCTTCTGTCCCTACACTTGCTCTGAACTTTAAAAGTTCTTTGAAAAATATAAAAAATCTGAACTGTCCGAGTTTCTGTCAAATTATGTTGAGAAAATGAGCTTTAAAATTCAAGAATTTTAAATAAATATACAGTGGCTCACAAAAATGATCGGGCACTTTGATTTTTTGTATTCTTTAATGAACATAAAAACTAAAATAAATAAAAACAAAAAGAAAGGCTTTTATTTTAATTACATATAGATTCAACATTTTTTATAGTAAATACATTTTTGAAAAGATTAAAATTAAATTCAAAAATCAGTATCATTTGTTTAATGTGGAAAAATATTCTCTCAAAAATAATCGAACACTTTTAATAACAGCAAAAAATGACAAATACTTACATTGCTTTTGCTTCTTAATATTTTGTAGGATAACCTTTACACTTGTTACTTTTCGGCATTGACTCCACAAGTTTTTTTTTTTTTTGTTTTTGTTGTTATTTCTGGATTTATATTACGCCACTCCTCTTGAATTACTGCTTTCAGTTGCTGCCACGAAGATATGCTCTGTTTTCGAATTTTCGATTCTAGTTCCTGCCAAATATGTTCAATAAGATTAAAATTTGGCGATTGGGTTGGTGCCTTAATTACTTCTGGACATGATATAAAGGGCAGGGTTTAACATTGTGCGCAGTACGCTAGATCATTATCCCACTAGAATTTAAAACTATTTAGTCTGACGATGCCAAATTCACTTCAAGATGTCAAGATATTTATACTGATTCATTATACCATCTACAAACTCTATATTACCAAAACCGGAATGTGCCATAAATCCCAATACTATAACTCCTCCTCCGCCATGCTTAAACACTTGGCATTAAGTTTTGCTTCCAAAACTCCTTCAACACACCAACACTCGTTCATATGAGCCGAAAAAAGATGTTAAATTTGCTTTTTATTAGCAAACAGCACTTTTTTCCAGTAGTCGGGTGCCCTCTGTTTCATCGATTTTGCGAAAGCGAGGCGAAGTTTTCGTTTTTTTTTTTTTTACAGACATAAAACATTCTGCGTGCTACTCGCCCATAATATCCTGCAGATCACAGTACTCTTCTTACAGTTTCTGGATTTACATATAATTCACGAAGTTCCGCAATAAGTTTAGGAGTGTTGCGTAATTTGAAGGAAAAGGCTAGAGGGCGCTGTTGCTCGCATAGTTAAAAGAAATAAAGTTTGTTTATATTGAAGGCGGCGGCTTAAGAATACCCTCTGTATATAGTGAATTAAAATATTGTTAAAATGTAAAAGTATTAAAATTATTAAACTCACTGAACCACCATCATCTGATTTAGAAATGCAAAAATTATTTCATGGCGAATGCGGCCGAAAATTAAGGCTTTGTGAAGATTTTAGGTGTTCGATCTGAGTGTTTCAATTTGGATTTAACAATGGATATTTCATATTCAAGGGACAATGGAATGTCAAATAAAGGTAGGGAAACCTTAAATTAATTATTTAGTGATTATTTGTAGCAAATTAATAAGTATTTATTATTACTGTCGTGGGTGTATTTAAATTAAATAAAATGGAAGATAAATTAGACAGGTTGAAACGTAAACGTTCTACATTGATATCGTCTGTTACAAGGTTAATTAAAGTGATTGAAGATAAATTAAAAATTGAAGGGAAGGAAAATTCGATTAAAGAATTACGGGAATTGTTTGAATTATTAACCGAAAAGGAAAATAATTTGAGAACACTTGATGATGAAATACAAGAGTTAATTGATGTTAACTTAATTGAAGAAGATTACAGTATAAGCGAAGAATACAATGACAGATGTATGATTGCTTGTAGACAAATTAAGCGTTTCTAGATTCGCAATACCGCCAGCGCGGAATCCCCAAAGTTCTGATTTAAACCAGTCTAGTGGTAACGGAATTTTGCATGTAAGTTCCAGTTCTAGTGGGAGTAGTACGCTGAAATTACCAAAATTAATTATTGATAAATTTTGGGGAGACTCTAAACAATGGAATGAATTTTGGAATAAATAAATAAAATTCGATAGATAATAAATAAAATTCGATAGATAAAAACGAAACGCTTTCAAAAATACAAAAATTTGCATATTTAAAAACATTCTTAACGCGACAAGCTTCGAATGTTGTTTCAGGCTTTGAATTAACAGAAAGTAATTATGATACTTGTGTAGCATCTCTAAAAAACAGATATGGTCGAAAAGACCTGACCTTTAATTCATTCATGAATAAAAACTCTCAATTTAGAAGCCGTTAAAAATTCTGCTAACGTAAAGGCTTTAAATTGTATGACAAATTAGAAGTTTCGATTCGTAATTTGGAAACTTTAGAAGTAACTTCTGGCTCATATGGACATTTACTAATTCCAATATTATTAAAATTAATTCCGGACGATTTAGTTTTGGAATTTAATCGGCAAAAGGATTGAAAGATAAAGTTTCGGAATTAACACAATTTATTAAAATGGAAATAGAATGCAGGGAAGTTTCAAAACTAGTATTAAATGAAAGGAAAACTCCTGTGCCTCCGCAAGTCGATCAATCAAAATATGAAACTAGAAAATATGTAAAAAATACACCGACGGCTGCATTTCATACTGCAGTTAAAAGAAAATGCATCTTTTGTGATAATTTGCACGAGTCACTTAAATGCAAAGTGAATGTTTCTGATAAATTAAAGAAACTAAGATCCGAAAACCGCTGCTATTCGTGTTTTAAAAAAATTTCATACATCAAAAATGTGTAGAAATAAAACTAAATGTAATAAATGTGGCGGTATGTATCGCAATAAATCGATTTGTACTAATAAATCCCCCGTAAACAAAAAGTCGGAACTGTAGCCGTTCCTCAATAGACACTAATGCCCGGCTAGCTTTAAAAGGATTTATTAACAGAGCACACAGGAACGGTTACAAACAAAAGAAATATACATAAAAATGAAACATATACCAAATGGAACATCAAACAGTTGAATAACAGAGACATAGTAAACTAACATCATGGCGGCTGGAGGTCGACTGACGTTTTTTCATATCGCCACGAGATGGCGTTTTAAATAAAATAGTTCGGTTACAGTTCATGAGTTCATGGCGTGAATAAAATAGTTCAATTATACTTAAATAACTAACATCATGGCGGCTGGAAGTCGACTGACGTTTTTTCATATTGCCACGAGATGGCGTTTTAAATAAAATAGTTCGGTTACAGTTAATGAGTTCATGGCGTGAATAAAATAGTTCAATTACACTTAAATAGGTCTGTTACAGAACAAGGTTATTCCGAAAATGAAACTGAATCTCTGACTTTGAATTCTGAGGAAAGAAATAAAGTTCAAAACTTAAAATTGATTGCTTCTGTTCCTCAAGGTGATAATAATAATGACTGTAATGCCAGGGAAATATTATTACAAACTCGTACAGTTTATGCTTGTTCTAAGTATAAATGAAAATTAACTAGATTAATTCTTGCTCAAGGCAGTCACAGATCCTTTAAAACAAAAAAATTGGCCGACTATTTCAAACTTACTCCAATCCGTTATGAAAGACTTTCTGTTTATTCATTTGGTGCGACCAAGGCAATGAATTATTCCTATCCGGTCGTTAAAATCGAAATTCAGAATTGGAAACAAAATAATAAAATAAAAATTGAATGTTTGATCTCGGATGTTATTTCCCCGGCGCCCATCAGTGTGCCTAGTAAACAAATTGCAGACTTCATGGAGCATCTGGGATTGCAGATCGCCGATTGCTCAAGAAAAAATAACACAGATGTTAAGATATTAATTGGAGGGGATGAATTCTGGAATGTAGTTTATTCCGAAAGAATAAAAATATCTGAAGGGTTGTACGCAGTCAGCTCTGTGTTTGGTTGGGTTGCTGCAAGAATAGAGAAAAATTAAACAAATAAAAATTGTTCTGAAAATTTAGCGGTAATGACAAACACTGTTGTGTTGAAAGATTTAAGAGGTTTTTGGGAATTTGTACGTATGGAAATTAATGATTCTGATGATTATTCCGATATTGACTACGAAATAATAGACCAGTTTGAAAGACATTCACTTTAAAAACGGAAGATATGAGGCAAATTTATTCTGGAAACACAGTCCGAACAGTCTGGGAAATAATTTTAAAGTAGCTAAGAAACGATTCGCAAACCTTCACAATAAACTAAGTAAAACTCCGGAGATTTTTCATGAATATAAAATATAATTGAGAACCGGATATTAAAAGGAATTGTGGAGGAATGTCCGAATAATGATACAAATTTGGGATATTTTATGCCGCACCGAGCAGTGATACGACCTAGTGAAACTACTAAGGTAAGAATTGTGTACGATGCTAGCTCAAGGACAGAGGACACGAATTGGTTAAATGACTGCCTTGAATCGGGACTTAATCTAAATCCAAATATACTAGACAATTATGTTAAATTTTCGTAAGTTTAAGATAGCGTTTTGTGGAGACGTTGAAAAAGCCTTTTTGATGATAGGAATTGCTGAAGGTAATAGACAATTTCTAAAATTTCTTTAGTTTAATGAAAAGAATGACTCCTTTAAGATTATGCAAATGTGTCGCGTAGCTTTCGGTTTGACTATATCTCCTTTCATTTTGGCGGCCACTATAAAATATCACATTCGGAAATATAAAGATAAAATGCCGGACATTTTCCAAATGTTGAATTCTTCTGTATATGTCGACGACCTATATTTTGGAGCAGGAATGGTTGAAGATGCATATCGGTTATCTGTAGATGCGGTTAACATATTTAAGGATGCTGGGATGAATTTCAGAAAATTAAGAACTAATTCTAAAGCATTAAACGATTTATGGGTCTCAAATGGGATTAAGGAATCAGATAACAAATTGACTAGTGAATCGAATTTCTTAGGCATGATTTGGAATTCTAATGAGGACAATATAAAGTTAAATTTACAAAAATTAATTCACTTTTATACTGGAAACGATTTTGCTACAAAAAGGAAACTTTTGCAAATTATCGCCCAAATATACGATCCATTTGGATTTATTGCACCCTTTGTTATTCGGGCGAAAATTATTATGCAAGAAATCTGGTGTTCCGGTTCTGATTGGGATGAGGTCCTTCCTGCAGAGATTAAGGACAAATTCAACATTTGGCGGGAGGAACTTAGTGATTTAACTGAAATATCGATACAGCGAAATTTCTTTGATGACGATCCAATGAATATAAGCCTTCACCTATTTCCGGACGCTAGTCTTAAAACATATGGGGCCATCGCATATTTCAGATACCGTACGAGTGATTCAGAAATTAAAACTTCCTTTATCATGTCGAAATGCAGGGTTGCACCTTTAAGATCAATCACGCTTCCTCGTTTAGAGTTAATGGGAACACTCGTGGCTGCTCAAATGTATAAATATTTAAAAAAATTATTTGGTGATTTAATTGAGGATGTTTATTTTTGGAGTGATTCCGAAATCGCCATTACTTGGATTAAAGGTTCGCCAAACAATTGGAAACCATTTATCGCCAATCGTGTTACAGAAATAGAGGGTATATGCAACAAAAAATTGTGGAACCACTGCGAAAGAAAACAAAATCCTTCCGATTTACTGACTCGAGGAATTTGTGCTCGGTCACTAGTTAAAAATGATCTATAGTGGCATGGGCCACACTGGTTACGTTCACACTGGTTACGTTTTCCTACTGAAAACTTTCCGAAACAAAAGATATTACAAACAAATTCAGAATCGTTAGAGTTAAGAAAAAGTATTATTTTGATTGCACCTGTAATTAACAATGAATCCCCAATTTTGCATATAGAAAAATTCAGTTCTTTAGGAAAATTACTTCGAATTACTGCCTATGTATTAAGATTTATTGGGAGACTTCTGAAAAGGTCTACAGAGAATGGACCTTTAAGTGCTTTTGAAATTGAAGCAGCTGAACGTTATTGGGTAAAAATTACGCAACGGGAATCGTATCAAGTGGAAATAATTAAGTTATCAAATAAAACATCAATTCTCGATTTTTCCACATACACTCTTAATCCAAGGCTTGATGAGGAGGGAATTCTTCGGTTGAAAGATCGCATTCAATTTGCAGACTGTCACGAGTATTTAAAACATCCTATTCTATTACCCTCTAAATGCAAGTTTACCGAGTTGATCATCATGGACTCGCATGAAAAGGTATTCCATGCTGGAGTTAATTCGACACTAACTCAGATCAGAGACAAATATTGGATTATTAAGGGAAGACAGCGTGTTAAGACTATCATCAGCAAATGTGTGATATCCAGACGATATAGTGCTCGTCCTGGGGTACAGGATATCGCACCACTTCCTTCAACAGAATCCAAGAGTCGCCTCCATTTCCTGTGACCGGCTTGGACTTCGCCGATCCATTTTTTACGAAAGACAGGCAAGGTAAAGTTTACATGCTGTTGTTAATGTGTGCGGTCACTCGTACCTTACATATAGAGATAGTAACTGATCTCAGCACTGAAAGTTTTTTGCTAGTTTTCCGAAGATTTTTAGCTCGTCGAGGACTGTACCAATGTGTACTCCGATAATGCCAAGACTTTTAAAAGAACTGACAAAGAACTAAAACGTATTTTCAAACTTTGAGTGACTCATCTGTGAAAGAATTATTTTCTGCTAGAGGCATAAACTGGAAATTTATTATTGAGAGGGGTCCATGGTGGGGAGGGTTTTGGGAGCGTATAGTACGAACCAGCTTACTTCATAAAATCCAGCTTACGCAAAATTATTGGTCGATCATCCCTTACTGTGAAAGAGCTTGAAACAGTGCTCATTGAAATCGAGGCAATGATTAATTGTAGACCAATTACCTACGTGTTTACCGATCCCAATGAACCTTCTCCACTAACACCATCTCATTTTCTGGTTGGTAGACGATTACTATCTCTGCCTGCTAATAAAATAACATCAAATAATTTGATGGGATCAAGAAATTCATTTATTAAACGATATAAATACCATCAAGATATTTTAAATCATTTTTGGAAGCGTTGGAGATCAGAGTATCTTTTTAAGCTGAGATCTGCCAATATTTGTCCTCCACACTCTAACGCATCTCAGTTTAAAATCAACGATATTGTCTTGATTCATGACGATAAACATCCCAGAAATCTCTGGACAATAGGTAAACTTTTGGAATTAATGCCAGGCAAAGATGGGAAAATAAGATCCTGCATAATTAAAACACCTACTGGTATCTTAAAAAGGCCTATACAATTGTTATATAACATGGAACTCAACTAATGTTTGTATTGTATTTTTAGGTTTGATTCTCCTGACCTCGCTGATAGGTATCATTTAATGTTTTGTAAAATTTATATGCTTATAATTATGTATGCATGTTTGTTATATTTAACCATTTCTCTAGGATTGATTGTCGAAATATTAATTGACTATTCTAGAACCTATTATTGAAAGACGAACTCTCCACCGAGTTCAGGTGGGGAGTGTTGCGTAATTTGAAGGAAAAGGCTAGAGGGCGCTGTTGCTCGCATAGTTAAAAGAAATAAAGTTTGTTTAGATTGAAGGCGGCGGCCTAAGAATACGCTCTGTATATAGTGAATTAAAATATTGTTAAAATGTAAAAGTGTTAAAGTTAGAAAACTCACGGAACCACCATCATCTGATTTAGAAATGCAAAAATTATTTCAAGGAGCACTCAGTTTTGGATTCTTTTTAATATTCCTTAGAATATTAAAAATTTCATTCCCTCAGATAACTTAGATGGTCTTCCAGGTCTACTTTTGTTTTGAATACGATTCTGTATCTTATAACACTTAATTATATAAAAAACTGTAGAATCACTTAAATTAAGTAAATAGGCAATTTTTTTTCTAAATTTTCATTTTCTTTTGATGCAAATGTATAACTAATCTGCGGGTTTCTAACGATGTTTCCTTTCGTGACCGAGCCATTGCGAGAAAACATTAAAATAACGAATATTTTCTAAATTAAAAATAACGAACATTTTCTAAAAAGAAAATTCGAATTATAAAAGCAAATAATTTTTAGAGTTTTGCCGAGCTTCTTTATCCAAAATAATTCCATAAAATTTCGTTTTTTATTTATTGAAATTTTAATTAGAAATTATAAAAATGTCCGATTAATTTTGTGGTATCTTTTTCCTCAATTTCAGTCAAAAACGCAATTTTTTAAATTTACAATTTTGTTTTTCTAAATTTATTCAGTACAAAGATATAGCTAAGAAAATATGTATTCAAAGGGAAAATATTCCTTATTAGTAGAGTAAAAATATTGTTTTGCCCTATCATTTTTGTGAGACACTGTATACTTTATTTATTTAATTTCCTTTCCATCTTCTTATTCAATGTAAGTGTATCTTTAAAACTATATTCTTAAATTTGTCTTCTCCTTAAACGCGAATTTTGAATCTTGCTTTTAATACAAACTTTTAATACAAACCTTTTTTACTTCCTTGTACGAAGTAAAAAGGAAGTATTGTAATCGCGAAAAGTTTCAGGCAGCATATTTCAACGAAAATATCCATTTTGACCGCTATCGAATGCAATTTAACGATGTTTTTGCGTGATATCTGTACGTAAGGACAGAATAAAAGACTCTTTTCAAACAAAAAAATTATAAAACTGCTTTAAAATTAGTTCTGAAGAGAATTTTTCGTGGCATCTGTACGAACGTATGTACGTACGTGCGTACGTACGTATCTCGCATAACGCAAAAACGAGTAGCCTCAGAACGTTGAAATTTTGTATATAAGACTACTATAACATGTAGATGTGCACCTCGTATTTTGGTTTCAATCGGCCGCGCCAAACGTATATAAATATATTTATAAATATATCCACTCTGTTACCCGTTGATCTCAGTTTCTTTACTCTTATATGTTTGTAAATTGTACATTTCTTGCTTTAAAAATGATTGTATTGTGTTGTTTTTATCTTCCGGTTAAGGTTTTTATGCCTTTAGTAAATCTGTATGCAATATTTTTAGAATTATCAACAATTTTAAAGTTGTCTAAGTGCCGCTAAACCTTTTTTTAATGGCGGCCATTGATGTTTACATTTGAAACAGGAGACTAGTGGATTTGTTGCCAATCTAGAGAAACTTAGTTTCACAACAACAGAGATAACGCCTTCATTTATTATTCAAATCATACTTAATCCTTTCTGGAATTTTTTCGAGGAAATAAGCGTTTAAGATTTACTTCGTAATTTTTAATAGAGATAGTTTGAGTTTTTATGTATTTTTGCCTTCTCGCGAAGTGAGAACTGAATTAATTAAATGAGAAATACTCAATCGTCTGTGAAAAACTGTTTCTTTTTTGTTTTGTTTGCTTAATTTCTTTTATACATCATTCTAATTTATTATAGTATTTGAATAAAACATATGGCAACGATTAAATAATTCTATTCTTTAAATGATATAAATTTTGTGCATTATGAGTTATAATATGAACGAAATATATAAGTTAACTGTTATATAATTATTGGACTATATAACAGTTAACTTAGTTTCCGTTATAAAATTATTATATAAGTTAACTGTTATATAATTATTAATACTGTTAAGTGAATCTAGCGCCAGAGTGTCGCTATGGTAAACAAATGTTAGAGTGAATTTTAAAGAATGCAGTTATTCTATTGTGGTTTATGCGCTGTCGGCGAAGTAGATTTAATTCAATCCAATAAGTTTAAATAAAATGCAAGAAAAAATGCGTATAATTTAATATTCCAATACAAGGAAGTCATGTGGTGTACACATCAGATTTTTTTAATCCCAAAGAGGCTGTTTTCACAGAAAGGGCTATTAATTTCGTTTTGGCATTTTGAGTTGATTCACTATAAACGATGTTTCACTTTTCAAACTGTTGCCACCAAATATCACAGCCTTGCATTATATTTAAAGAGATTAAATAATGAAGAAAATGCATAAATGCATGTATGTTTCTCGCACTATGAAAACAAAAAGTACCTAGAGACATCAAATTTTGAATAACGTAGTTCTCCATTCGTATATGGGCGACTGAAAACCAAAATTTGGAATTTAGAATTTATTTTATTATCCATTTCATATTTTGTAAAACTTTTAACGAATTTGTGATTACAAACTCCATGATTTCAAAGCGAGTAATGGAAACACTATACGAAAAAGAAAAAAAAAAAAAAAATTTCTCCAGCGCGCCAGAATCGGAAATTCTAAAGATATGCTCTTTTAAAATTATTTTGTGATATTGCTGTTGAATTGAATTTTGTGATTTAAATGCGAAGAACATGATATTTAATAAATAACGGTAACACAAGAAACGTTAAAGAAACCCTTTGGGCGTAATATAAAACCTGAAAGCTTTCAGATTTTTTTAAAAATTATTATTCTTATATGAATGATTTCAGAGATCTGAGAATCTTAGGATCAGATTTCGGATTTTAGAAAATTTAGAATACAATCCAACTCTAATTTCTGCACACAAAATAATCTTCTATCAACACAGAAAAGAGAAAATAAATTGTACCACCTAATTAATTAATTAATCAGATCTTAAACGAATAAACATATTTTTAAAAATACTTAGGAATGCGAATCAATAATGAACTTCTTTAACACTAACTAAGCACTTTTATTCCATTTTCACTTTCATTGTCTACTTCTGAACACCATTCTCTTTTCTTTCTTAAAAGGAAATCTTCTCCCAAACGGGAAATGACAGCTATCCTTCCTATCTTCGTCATCACAGGCATGAGTTAATGATTTTTTATCTTTAAGCCGTTGAAAAACGCTGGCACGGATCCAAACTCTCAAAAACCTTGGCCATCCACTACAGCCTCGTTGCGTTGTTTCGATAACTTTTCGGCGTTCTGATTCGGCTATGTTCATTGGCTCATCGCTTGCATTTACCATCACAAGGGAGAAGCAAATGATAAGAGTGGGTGTAGTCAGTATAGTTGTTTCGTTTCCGTCGTGCTGAATGCGGTACGTGTGAGTTTGATATTTGAAAAGAAAATTGGTTAAAATGGGCGATTCATATGCAAATTATGGCATTTTGATTCGATCAGACAATAGCAGTGATCGTTTTAAAGGCGAGTGTATAAGCCAACTTCTGCAAATATGCAAAGGAGGTATAGCAAGGGTTGTGAATGATACGAAATACGATGGCTTTCGAATATATTTCAAGAATAAAGCTTCTGTAACTGCCGTTCTAAATCGTCGATCATTAACCGTATCTGGGCATAGCATTTTTATGTATCCCCTTATAACCCATCTCACTATACATAATGTCGATGCACACCATGACGTACAGAAAGATCTCTACGAGCAGTTGCAGAGCTGCCTAGGATCAGTTCTGAATGTAAGTGAAGTACCATTAGAGAAACATCCAGAAGTAGGCAGTGGAAATTGGAGAGCTGTTCTTGAAATACCTGAAGCTGAAGATCTGGAAGTGTTTCGAAAAAAAGGGCTACCGAACGAAATGTTTTTAAAATTACCGTACTTGAAAGATAATTTGAAAGTTACTTTCTTCTGTTCCAATTGTAAAATGAATGGCCATGTTTTACAAAAGTGCACAAAGCAAGATACTGTTCAAGATTGTATTACGGAGAAGAAAGTTTTATCTTCGAAAGAATTAAATGAGGCTGCTAAAGCTGAACTACTTGGAAATGTGCAGGTATTTGCAAGCCAAGTTGGTGAAGAAGAAGTTAAACGGCATTCTGAAGAGTATTCAACTGTGGATGTTCAGCATTCCAAACGTAAGCGGCCTTCTGGACAGAATTCAGGTATTGACCTTACCAGTCGTATTAAAATAGAATTGGAAGATACTGTGCCATTTAAAAGTAGTGCCAATAATGTAACTGCAAGTCAGTTTTCTAGAAATAATTCAGGTGATGATGTCCGTTTTGACTTACATCCTAAAGCTAGCAGCACAACTGCAGATGATGATGAGATACAAGTGCTGTCCGACTGTCAGATTGCTGACCAGGTGAAAAGAGCTACAATAGAGACTACTTGGAGTAATGCTGCACGAAAGAGAAGTAAGTGACAATTTTGTGTAATCTTTATGAATTTTGACAAACGTTTTATATTATTGTCATTGTACTATAAGAAACAATTTGTAGGGGTATAGTAAGATTGCAGTCAGAAGAAAACATTCCGTTTTCAAATGAAACGTACTTTAAAAACTGAATCCAGAGGAAATTTGTTAACTTTCATTAGTACTTTTTATTTTTGTTTGCTTATGTAAATTCAGATTCATATAACTTCATACAAAATGTACTTCAGAAATTACAAATTGCAGTTTTGTTACTATTTTTGGAGTTATTAAAAAAGGTCAAAAAATAAAATAACAAGAAATTGAAAATAGTAAAAATGTAACTGTGAAGCAGCGAATATTTTTTTTTCTTTCAAGCAGTTAATAATCATGTATAAGTCTTAACTTTCACAAATATTTTTTTAATATGAGCAAGCATGAACAACTTATCACTTAATCTCTGTGTGTATAATATAATTTTCCTGTTAAGCATCTTCTTACTCTAATTTATTTTCATAATTATACATGAACAATTTGTCTCTTTCTTACATTATATTTTAATTGAACAAGCTAAGAGAGAAAAAGAGCTGGTAAAAGATTTTTAAATGTTTATTTTAATAGTGCTTATGCATCTTTTATAAGGCCTTTTACATCGTAGACCTATAAGATAATTTATCTAACTATAAGAGTTTTCAAAATACGCTAAGAGAATGATAATTACGATGCTGGTCAACAAAATTTAATTTTCATAAGTTCGTCCAAGAACAAAATTGCAGTTAGCAGAATATTATTTATGTTTTAAATGCTAAGTAGTACTAAAAGTTACATATCTGTACTTGCAAACTTCTAAGACTGATTGACTGAGATCAATTTCCAGAGGACCATTTTATCGATCAAAAAACTTATTTCTAGCCGTATTTATAAAACAGTTATAAAATTTAAAAGAAAAAAAAATTCTGAAAGCTTTCAGTTTTTTTTTATATTAGCCCAAAGGCTCGTTTTTTTAACGTTTTATGTGTTACCTTTATTTATTAAATATCATGTTTTTCTCACTTAAACTATAAAATTTAATTCAACTGCAATATCACAAAATTTAAAAAAGAACATATCTAGAATTTCCGATACACAGTCTCACGTGCTGGTGATAATTTTGTTTTCTCCCGTATAGTGTTGCCATTGCGTGTTTTGGAATCGTTCAGTTTGTTACAAAATATAAAATAGGTAATAAATATTCCAAATTCCAAGTATGGGCTTCCAGATGCCCCTATTTGAGTGGAAAACTAAGTTATTCAAAATTTGATGTCTCTAGGTACCACTGTTTTTTGACAGTGTGAGAATCATACATACATTCATGCAGATTCTTCATTATTTAATTTCTTTAAATATAATGCAGGGCTCTAATATTTGGTGGCAACAATTTGAAAAGAGAAATGGCACCATTGCAAAATGCCAAAACGAAACTAAAATGCTCCTTCTGGTCAAATTTCCCCTATGGGCTAATAAAATTTGCTTCTTTTAACGGTGGTTAGTTCTGCAGCTTGTAACACATGTAAATAACTCTTTATCTTGTTTTAGAATGTAAATTACGCTTACATATGTAACGCGCAGATGTGGAGCATTTTGATTTTGACTTATTAAAAGAGGATTTTTAATAAATGAAGCATTTGCGTTATGGAAACCGCCTATTATGTTCATGTAGCGTTCTGACTCATAATGTTGAAACTCTTCTCTTCAAAATTTCTGCTTCCCCCCCCTTTTTTTTTTAATTTTTTTTTATTTTACTTTTTTTGAGAAACTTTGGAACTTAAGATGCATTGGGCTGTGCACAGTTCACGGGAGGGTGATTCCAACGTGACTACCACTGTCCAATCTGTGTTTTACAGAAAGGATGAATTTGAATAGTTTGTTTAGCTAATCTGTTGCACTTAGTTGTGCCATTTGTCTTCATTTAGATCGCGATATTAGTTTAATTATTCCAATCTAGATAACCTGTTTCAAAACTTGATAATTATTAATATTTCCAATATTTCTCATTGTACGCGTAAGCTGGTGACCACCCACGTGACAGGCTCCTGCCAATCATCTCCCTCCACTCCACCTACATTTCACAAAATTTGACAAGTTTCGCCTAGTTGGCGCGGCGTAAATCGCCTGTACCAACGCCTTAGGGCAATTTACCAACAGAGACGGTTAAAGTACCCGTTGGCTAATAATTGCCGCCTAGCCATTGACTCGATTTCGATTTCGGAACTAGGAGGTCTTAATTTCCACAACCGTGTCAGCGCACATGCCCCGGACCTATGCTTTTAAGGCGCCAAGTCTTTTTTTTTTTTTTTTTTTAATATGTTGTTTAAAAAAAAGGTCATCTGCACTAATTACTGTGGAGGGGTCATTCCGTAATAACTTGTTTATTTTGGGGGGAGGCAGGAGGTGGTATTTTCTTTCATTCTGGCTTTCTTCTGAGAAAACTTTTAATAATATTATGGATCCTTACTTTTCAGTAAATATCTTAGGATAGAATAAGAAAATGAAAAACTGGGAGCATTTTTATTTAAACTAATATAACATGAAAGCAAAGTAATAGGGAAAGTAAAGTTTCCTTTTTTCAGTTCAACTTTTATCCTATTAGAACAGTGGTCATCAAACTTGAGATCGCAAAGTAGCTGAAAAACTGCATAAAAGGGGTCCAAATATATTATAAAAGTATACATATTCCTAAGATTATGGTGTCGCAGTATAGATTCGAAAATGTTTGGGGACCATCGTATTAGAATATTCAGTTAACTGAAGCATTTTTAATTATAATTAATTGTTATTTAATAACAGAAGAATAAAGTATTGAAATGTTTTTCATTTAAAGTTTTAGATATCAAGTAAAATTTACAATTTTATTATTACAATAAAATTACAATTTATATCAAGTAAAATGACAATTTTTTTTAACATTTTCAAACTTATTTTTTAAGTAAAACAGACCTATTCCATGTTTGAAAGGAACTTAATTTTTTTTTTCCATTTAAATTAATTTTTTTCATATATTTGATTTTTGAAGTAATGAACAAATTAATTATATTTACTAGGTATCTGTAATTAAATTAAAATTTTTGGTAAAATTAATAACAATTTTTTAGAACCATTCCTTTCGTTTTTTCCTCTCCCCCTCCTGAAAAAAAATTCTGGTTTAAAATACGTAAGTTTATATTATTTTATACAATATGTTATAAAGGGGAAACATTAAAATAAAAAGTACAAAAGGCATGGTATATGCTTTTTTTATTTAAATTTGAATATTGAGTTTAGTTTTTTTTTTAGTCCAAAGGGGCTTTGTCCCTGAAGGACTATTGTTTTCGTTTTGCGATTTTGCGTCGGACTCATAAACGTCGGTTCACTTTTCAAACTGTTGCCACAAAATGTTAGAGTCCTGCATTATATTTGAAGAAATTAAATAATGAAAAATCTGCATAAATGATTGTCTATTTCTCGCATTGTGATAAAACAATGGTACATAGAGCCATCGAATTTTGAATGACGAAATCCTACTGCGAATATGGGCATCTGAAATCCCAAATTTGGGATTTGTTTTATTATAGATTTTATATTTTGTAAAACTTTAACGAATTTTTGATTTACAAACTCAATGCTTTAAAAGCGAGAAATGGCAACGTTATATAGAAAAAAAATACTTTTATCTCCAGCTCGCGAGACTGTGTATATCGGAAATTCTAAAGATATGCTTAATTTAACATTATTTTGCGATATTGCTCTTGAACTGAATTTTATGGTTTAAGTGCAAAGAACATGATATTTAATAAATAAAGGTAACACTCAAAACGTTAAAAAAACGTTTCTTTGGAAGTAATTTAAAATCTGAAACATTTCAGTTTTTTTTTTTTTTTTTTTAGTCCAAAGGGATTTGAATCCCGAAGGACTATTAGTTTCGTTTTGGCATTTTGCGTCGGACTCATAAATGTCGGTTCACTTTTCAAACTGTTGCCACAAAATGTTAAAGTCCTGCATTATATTTGAAGAAATTAAATAATGAAAAATCTGCATAAATGTATGTATATTTCTCGTATTGTGATAAAACAACGGTACATAGAGTCATCGAATTTTGAATAACGTAATCCTCCAACGAATATGAGCATGTGGAAGACCAAATTTGAAATTTGAAATTTGTTTTATGATCGATTTCCTATTTTTTAAAACTTTGACGAATTTTTGATTAACAAACTCAAGGATTTCAAAGCGAGCAATGGCAACGTTGTGCAGAAAAAACATTTTTATCTCCAGCGCGTGAGTCTCTGTATCGGAAATTCTAAAGATATGCTCGTTTTAAAACTATTTTGCGATATTGCTGTTGCACTGGATCTTATGGTTTTAGTGCGAGGAACATGATATTTAATAAAGAAAGGTAACACACAAAATGTTAAAAAACGCCCCTTTGGACGTAATTTAAAATCTGAAACATTTCAGATTTTTTTAATTATTATTATTATTATTATTTTGACGAAATACTTTGTACGAAGTATTTTACGTTTATATATGGAAGAAAGAATGTTTGTGTGTGTGTTTGTTCGCGATTAACTCAGTCACTACTGCAGCTATCGTCACCAAAAATTTCTACAATTCTTGTATTAATTAAAAACTTTGAAAACGCTAATTTTTGCCCTCATTTTTCCGAGTGGCAACAGTCTCGCACGCTGGAGATAAAATCTTCCGGAAGTGTTGTCACTGCTCGCTTTCAAATCGTAGTTTATTAATAACAAAGTTCTAAGATTTACAATGAAATAATTAAAAACTCTGAAAACACTAATTTTCGCACTCATTTTTCCGAGTGGTCTCTCGCGTTAGAAATAAAAAAATGCTTTACTTTGAAAAGTGTTGCTACCTCTCGCTTTCAAATCATAGAGTTTATTAATAAAAAATTTGTGAGTTTTACAAAAGCTCTCTATATAAAGAAGAATGTTTGTGTGTTTGTTCGTGTTATTGATTTCTGATCAATTATGATCAATGTTTTTGCACATTAAATCGGCTAAAAATGAATGTAGGTGAAATATTGGATGGAACATGAATTTTTAGGACTATTTGATTAAAAAGACGAAAATCATTAAAAACTGAGTGCCACTGCTGCTGATATAACGAGAGTGAATTAGTTTATTTTTCTATCGAAATTTTTATGTGGATTCCATATCGCATCAGACTGAAAAATGTATGATTACTGATCGTATTTTTTGCATCGGTATTAGAGGATTGCAGCGTTCTCTCTCTTGTTAGATACATTACTCTCACTCTAATATCTTAACTTGCATTGGGTACTTTCGCTGACAAAATATAAAGTACACTACTTACTTACTGTGGCATCTATTGTAAGTAAATAGTATTTCAAAATACAGAAAAGAGACCTGTCGTGTAAAGTAAAATAGTGCTAACTGAATAGTACTTTTGCATGTATTCCAATAAAAATAAATAAATACAAAATTAATATTATATACTCACTTTTCTACAGTGCTTAATAGAATTTACCAACTAGTATTTAAAATACGAAAAAGAGGTTTCTGTAGGAAGGGAAAAAAGTTAATAAAGTTTTAACTTGTGAAATTTAAGGGAGCACAAAATGTATCAAAAATAAGTATTAAATCTGTATACTCACTTTTTCTAACGAAGAAGAGATCTGTTATGTTAAGAAGGGGAAATCAAGTAGAACTTTTGGTTCCATATTTTGTATAATTTCAAAAGCGTTCGTCATCCTTTTAAGGAAAATAAAATTTCAAATTTATATGCATAAAATACTTAAAATTACAAAATTTTATACAGCGAGCATGCTCTGGACTGACAAACAGATAACAAATTAATTTAAACACAGTTTTGATCGGAAAAGAGATCTTTCACATAAAGGGAGGGGGAAGTTAAAGTAAATTTTAGGTTGTAAACGTTCTTCAGTAATTTCCAAAGAGCTCATTACTTACTACAGTCAAAAGTCGTTAATCCGGACTCGTCTGGACTTTGGCGATTCCGGATTATCGATTTTTCGGGATTATAGATCATCAGTTTAAATCTGGTAAGATGGCATGCAGAAATTATAAAATTAAAAATATGAAATCGTAATTTATGAAATAAAGAACAATTATGATCTAAAGGGTATCAAAATTTACCAAAAAAAAAAAAAGCTTAATATTTATTTGTTTACTTTATTAAACATTTCTTTCAATGTAAGTTGTTTAAGTTGCTTCGTTTTATGTGATAATACTTTCTCTTTAATTCTATAAACAGACATAATTTCTTCTTCAGGTACAAAGTTTCGCTGTCCTATAATTGCTGTGTCGAGAATACCGACTAATTTGTCAACCGAAATTTTTTCGTTTTCAATAACCTCTGTGTCACTTTCTTCGCTATCGGAAGTGAATTATAATGAGGAGGAATTTGATTTAAATCATATCAAAGACGGAGTACATCGAGATGAAATACTACATTTAGTAAGGAATTATAAGCCAAATAAAATAAAAACATCTGCCCTGAAGATAAGGATAGTGCTGACAGATCAACAATTCATTGCGCGCCGCGGCGTTTCCCTCCCCCCCCCCGCGCAGAGCAGCGTGAAATTGATAAACAGATTTCGGAATGGTTAGAGAAACGAAGGATATGCTTTTATCCATTTTTTGTTTGATGGACTTCGAAACATACTTTCGCCGTTTTGTAGATCCTTTACATATTAGTAAATATATATCGGAAATTCTATTTGACATAATCGAAAGTTCAAGCTTACTTTTATAAAATTGCTCTAACAGTCTGCAAAAAATAATAAGCCGAATCCAATTCGAAGATTAAGGAACAACGCATTCTGCAACATTAACTGAATTAGGTAATTTTAGCTTAGCTTATACCGTCCGTTATACATTAAACGCGCATGCGTAAACGTATTATGCGCATGCGCACACGCATATTTGCTGCCGTAAAGGTCTTACGCGCATGCGTCAAACGCGGCGCATGCGCAGAAAGTTTGTAGTTTTGAGGTACGGATTATAGATCATTCCGGATTATGGGTGTCCAAATTAACGACTTTTGACTGTACAATATTCGTTCACTTGAGATCTCGACCGCCAATCCCTCCTGACGGATGCGCTGTGATGATCCTCCTCCTTACCCACCCTCCAAGCCTCCATCCTGACTTCACTCGCTCATTACTCTGTGGTAGGGAATATGGATAGGTCATAGGTCTTCGCTTTGTGCACTTGAAGTGCTGAATGACATCCAATATGGCAGTATGTAACAGTGGCATAACTTTCGCAAAATAGCGATTTAACATATCTGAAGCATAACTTTGACATCGTAAAAGCAATTTAGCACATATAATAAAACTTTGGCGTAACTTTCTCCTCGTAGGTAGGAAGTAAGTCCTTTCTTACCTCCATGGGAGGGAAAGACAGGTCGATATACTCTCAGACCCGCATATGTATATATATAGAGAGATAAAGGCAGACACCTTTCGGCGACCTTGCATGTTTGTATGTAGTTTTAACTTCTTAATTTTATATGATTCATGTTATGATTTACCCCGCGCTGTCAATCCTCTCCATTGCTTATTGTTTGCTTGCTCTCGCTTGTCTTGTGACGCATGGCCACCCCCCTCTTATCATTTTCAACCTCCTATTTATGCGCCAGACTTACGTACCTTATGTGCTGCTATGCAATAAATTTACCCAGCTAGAAACGTCGCGCCTCGGCGTGATATTGCGGCAATACTCGTCCAAAACGAATCTTTCGGCGCTATTGCCTCCTGTGTAAACACCGCAAGACCAAAGGTCTCCTACCCCTCTTCCCGTACTCGAATCCCGGTGAATAGGCTGGCGGGTTGCACAACCATGGAATCCAGAAAGGGCCACACAGGGTCCGAAGCATGGATGTAGGAAATAATTATTCTTACTTCTATAGTGTGAGGTACTTCCTCCCCCTCTACTCGAGAATCTGTCTCTCTTAGGTCATTGCTGTGATAAGTGTCTACAACCTGTTACCGATATAAGATACATATCCCCTAAAGGACAGCCTAAAGAAAAAAGAGAAAAAAAAAACATATTTTTTGTAAAAAACAAAAAAGGTGCATATAAGGTGAAGAAAATGCGTATTGGGCCTAAGCCCGAACCCACTATGTCAAGGACTGCAGTCTTATGCTTTACCGACTGAGCTGTAAAGGTGTTGTCCTAGTCTGTGGATTAATCCTCCTCTTCTGCAAATTGAAGTATAATTTTAACTGCTTCGAAAGCTCCGATCAGTTTTTAACTGAGGTAGATTTTGTTTGCTTGATTTTCTTGATATTTGAGTGAAAATGTGCAATGCCTCCGTCGGGACCTCTCGAATACACTTGCAATTACACCACGCGAACATAGTCTGTCTCTCGATTGCTTTCTCTTCCCTTAACGCAGCATTTCTCAAACTGTGGGGCGCGACCCCTAAGGAGAGCGCATTTACATGATTGGTGGGGGGGCGCACTACAGATTAAAAATAAAATGATAATGATGGAATTGCTATAGATGGACTTAAAAAAACTTTATTTAAATTTTATTTAACAATGACAAAGAAACCTTCTAAGGCAGGGATGTCAAACTCATAGGTACTCTTGGGCCAAACAAACAAGGTTTAAACTTTAGTCGGGCCGGAAAAAAAAAAAAAAAAAAAAAATTCAATATTCATAGAAACGTAGATTTATTTCGAATACTACAATAATAAACATATATATATATATTTATATAGAAAAGAACAAGGAAAATTTAATGTTTACGTCCTGATACTTGACATCTCTTCTCTGCTATTATCGTTCCTATTTTGGGAGAAATTTTGTTTGCAGTGACAACTTTCAATGCTGACCCAAGGTGAGCATCATTAATACGGTTTCTAATAGGAGACTTATTACCTTTCATGACTGAAAATAACTGCTCGCACCGATAAGTGCTACAAAACATGGAAATAATTTCATATGCGAATTTTCGAGTATTTTCAAACCTGGCTGGTAAGTATTTGTAAAATTCAGGCACGCCCACTTCAATGAATTTTGCTTTCAAATTTGAGTTGCATTGAATCTCGATCATCTCCATTTGCATATGGGTAGGTACTGAGTCAATACTTATTGAGAAAAATCGAAGACAAAAAAAAAAAAAAAAAAAAAAAAATGTCTTCGAGGTATCAGGTTCAATGTTTCTTCTAACCTTCTTCGGAAACATACAATGACCTGACTAGAACAGAGAGCTTACTAAAGCTATGTTCACTAATTGTAGTAAGTAGACAGGATACAGACGAAGGGTATACAAAACCCTTTATTTTTTCTTTATATACAATGACTTCCGTACTTCGGAATACAATGACCCTCCACTCGGGGTCTAACTTAAAAGATATCAAAATAAAACTAAACTCTAATTTAACTTTAGAATAAGATTGGCCTTATAATAACAGAAAGCGTATGTAGCACAGAGACTGTGAACACTACAATAAGTTTAATTTATCAAGAGGATTAAAACCTCTGGCCTGGAAGGCAAAGTAGCAACTGCGTAACTTCTAAGGTAAGCGGCCTGCTTCGAACTCACGGCTTCCTCCTTCTGCTTGGCAAAAAGGCCACACTTAAATACTTGGCGTTCGCCAGACAACTTTGCATAAACTCCTTCACGCTTATAATTCTGGCCGGAAGTAGAAAATAAGAAGTGATAGTAAAGATTTAAAATAAAATAAACGTTAGTAAAACTTAAGATCCTTACATACTTCCCGCCAGAGTTAATTAGTTTGAAACTGAGGTCTAAAACGACCTTGTTGAAAACTTTTAGCTCTAGAAACTAACGCGAGGCCAAACTTTTACAATCATAACTTAGCTAGAAACTAGAAAATTTTAAAAGAAAGAAATTTGTTACAATAGCAGCTCCCGGAATATACAACAATCTTTTTTCTTTTTCATCTGTACTGCATCAAAACAGGAGCTTTATTCAATTCTGGTTCCTTCCAGAGATCTGGAAGGAAAACTAGTTTAATGAAATGTTACAGAATGACATTGCAAATAACATATAGAATATACTTTTCTTAACATTCTTATTTCATTCATGACTATTTTAATTATCTCTCCCCGTGCTCTCTGACATGTGTTGTAAAAACACCAAACACGAATGTGTTTCTGTCTATGTGTTCAACACTTCCTCCTACAATCAAAACACTAATGTGTTAAAATTCAACATACGAGACCTCTTAACACACCCTAATTTCAACTCTAGAGCCTGAGGTACTATTCTGAAAGTGGCTAACTCTAAAGTGTAGCGTCAGAGAGCCTAACTACATCATTCAACCTTTAACACATATTCACCATGATTTAATCTTTACAGTCACACGAATAACAAATTTTTTAACATTACTTTCACTTTTACCATATCACGTTATTTCTAAACATTCAAAATAACAGTTCACATGTATACAAGAACATATCAAGATGCCGTTAATTTTACACATTTGAAAACATACATTAGTAGTACATTGTTAACTTCTATTCTTTTCAAAGCAAGTGCCAATTCTTTCTACATTGAAATAATACTACATTTCAAAAAGTCTTTCAGACTAAAACTTCTTTCTTGTTAGAATGTTTTAAATAAAATTTATACAATAACTTTTTACAATATTTAAGTCTTTATACAACGCTATTATACATCAACTTTAGTTTTACGCGCGAGTAATTGAAAAACATAATAAGAAAATCGGTCACAACTCATTTCTCGCCCTTTTGGCGATAAAGGTAGACCTCGCATGAGGTAAAACTTCTTGAAATCTGCCACTTGCAGTAAGAATGAAAGATTAACTTAAGTTTGTAAAGTAACATAAAATTTTACTTATCTTTGTAATATTCAGACATCCTTTTCTGGGCCCAGTCTTTAAAGGTGCTGCAGACCGTAGCTTGGTTGATCCTCCTTCTTGTACGGGCTCGCCCTTCAGTGCTTTCCTCTGGAAGCTTCCGTTTTTCACCACTACGGCCACCCTTGAACATCTTCCTTCTGTCCTCTGCTTGTGGTCTTGGCCGTTTGAAGGCAGCTGGTCTTGGTGGAACCGGGAAACTTCTGTCGTGATCCTGCTTGGACCTCGTTGTTGGCCGTTCAAATTTTTCTTGTACTTTTTCCTCCGCCGCTGATGGCCCTTCCGCAGTTCGGCGACTTTTGCTGCGGAGAGTTCTGTCGGATGAGTCAATCTTCCGTTTCACAGCCGGGTTATAGTTGCCATCCTTTCTCCCGGTCTTTTCCACATACGTCGTCCTTCTCCCTTCTTTATTCTGGGGGTGTTCGTGAACTCTGTTTTTTGGACGGTGGAAAGGCTTCTTTTTCTTTGTACCTTCAATTTTTCCGCGGGGCAATTTTCTTTTCACTTGCTTCTGTCTCTCATTGGCTTGCCCTTGTACTTGTCGTTTTCCCACCTCTGGAACTTGTACCTGCAGTGTCTGCCGTACCGGATCCTGCAAAAGATCTGAAAAGATTTGCATTTTATTACGGTCATAGAATGGTTTTATCTGGTCAATGTTTGCGGAACAGGTTTCACCATTTCTTGCCTTTAACACTACAACAGCGTGAGTTATTTTTTCTATAACATATGGTCCTTCAAAGCGTGGAAAAAATTTGGCAGTTTTATCTTCTGGTGCTGAAGAAAGTGAATGCTTAATTTTTAGTACTTCATCCCCTACTTTATAAGTTACTCCCCGTCGTTTCAAGTCATAATACAATTTTTGTTTTCTTTGTGCTACTTCCGTATTCTTTTTTGCTTCTTTTATTAGTTTTTCTATATCACCCATTTTAAATTCTGGGGCTCTTTGTTGCACATAAAATAGTTTATCTAACGGTGTTATAACCTTTCTGCCTAGAAATAACTCAGCAGGAGTTTTGCCCGTTGTATCATGTTTTGCGGTCCTAAGGGCGAAAGCAAATTCATTGACATAGTTATCCCAGCTTTTATGAAAATTTTTAACATAACTACGGATAATTTTCACTATATTTCTGTTGACCCGTTCCGCTATATTTGATTGCGGCCGATACGGGACCATTTTTAAATGACGTATGCCCAGTTTTTGGCACATGTCTTCAAATATATTACTTACAAATTGAGGACCATTATCCGATATAACTTTTAGGGGCGCCCCGTATTTTAAAATATATTTATTTAAAATAGAATCGGTAACTAATTTCGCGGAGGCTCGTTTTAAGGGAAAAATTTCGGTCCATTTACTAAAATGATCAACTATAACAAGGAGATAGCGACTTTTGTTTAACTGACTTTTTGGGAAAGGGCCCAATAAATCGATGCCGATTATTTCATTTGGAAATTCGGATTTAATACTATTTAGAAACCCGGCCGGGCGGAAATTAATATAATTAACGGCTTGACATGTTGGGCAGGACTGGACATACGCCCTTGTTAACTTTTGCAGTTCAGGAAAGTAGACTGCCTCGCGTACGCGTTGAGTAGTTTTTCGAATACCAGCATGAGAAGCTAAAGGGCTGTCATGGAGCTCTTGCAGGATATTTAATCTAAGACTAGCTGGGATAACAGGTCGAAATTCGTTGTTGGAATTCGTAGTTTTTGTATAAAATAATAGACCATCTATTAGTTCGTAATGGGCCGCCCTATTTCTTATCGCCACTATATCTTGGTGGCTAAAATTTTCAGGATCCTTCAAATACTCATAAATACTTCCAAACTCAGGATCCTTACCCAGTTCGGTTATTACAGTTTCTCGGGAATTTATTGTACACGCTGTCAGCATTGCAACTTTTACGGTATTACCCTGTTCGTCTAATTTAATTCGTGACAGGGCATCTGCTACGATATTTTCCTTTCCGGGGGTATGCTTGATTACCAGATTATATTCTTGCAGCTTGAGTGCCCATCTTATTAACCTTGGGGATAAATTTTTTCCAGAGTACAATCTAGTTACCGCCGCATGATCAGAATATACTGTTATCGGCGCCTTTCCAAAATAGACTCGGAACTTTTGCACTGCTAACAGAACTGCAAGTGCCTCTCTCTCGGTCGCGGAATAGTTTCTTTGTGTTTGATTTAAAGTTCGGCTAAAAAATGCTACTGGCTGCTGATTTTGCGAAAGTACCGCTCCTACCGCATAATCCGAAGCATCCGCTGAAATTTCTAAATTTTCATCCTTTTCAGGAAATTTCAACACAGGGGCTTGCGTTAATGCTTGTTTTAATTTTTCGAAAGCACTATTGGCTTCGGCCGTCCACGAGAATCTTGCCTTTTTCCTTTTTAATTTTAACAATGGCTCAGCGATAGCCGCAAAATCTTTTATAAAGGACCTATAATATGAACAAAGTCCTAGAAAAGAAGAGAGCTTCTTTGCCGTGTTTGGAGTCGGATACTTTTGTACAGCGATTATTTTTGATTCATCTGTCTCGATCCCTTTTTGCGATATTTTGTAACCTAAATATTTTAATTCAGGGGCTGCAAATTTGCATTTTTCGACATTAACTTTTAGACCGGCCTCATTTAATAAAGAAAACACCTGTCTTAAATCCTGTACATGTTGGTCTAGATTATCACTAGTAATAATGATATCGTCTAAATAGATAAATGTGGACTTTCCGAGAACAGGTCTTAACACAATGTCCATGCATCGCTGAAATGTTGCTGGGGCGCCTGAAAGGCCAAACGGCATTCGCAAAAATGCATAAGTGCCAGACTTGGTTATAAAAGCAGTCTTAGGCACGTCCTCAGGCCTGACCCCTATTTGAAAATAACCATTCGTTAAGTCTAAAGTCGTCATAAATTTGGTTGATTTTATGTTCCTTAAAATTTCTTCTATAATCGGTAACGGATATACCGGATATTTCGTTATGGAATTTAATTTACGGTAATCAATAGCGAATCTCCACCTTTTTGGATGCTCCAAAGGATAATCATTATTTTTCTTACATAAAACCACCGGACTAGCGTAACTACTTGAGATAGGCGTTATGATCTTTTTACGTAGCATATCGGTAATATGCCATTCTATAATTTTTTCCTTATTCTTATCATACCGGTATGGTTTTTGACGAACCGGCAATTCATCTCCGGTGTCAATACTATGGTTAGTAACCTGAGTAAATCCTGGAATATCACTAAATAAGGAAGCAAATTCACTTACCACTTGTCGGATTCTATCTTGCTCGTCATTAGGCAGGTGGTCAAGATTTAACCTTGGCGGTTCAACCTTTTCTACACGCACTGGTTTCATCGTCAGCTTAAGGGACGCTGCATTAAAATCCAGTGTAGCTTGTGCGTCTGAAAGAAAGTCTATTCCTAGGATTAAATTTGCTTGCAAATTCTTTACTATAAAAAACATCACCTTTACTTGTTCGTCCTTGATACGGATGTACAAAGGTACTTTACCTACGCACTTACATTGTTCTCCTCGCGCCGCTAATACTGTTGTATTATCCGCATTATATATGCGGTATTTGCGAAAATACTTTCTAAAAAAGACTTCTGCCACACAGGAACACTGCGCGCCGGTATCCAGGAGTGCGGTGGCCGGGATATTATTTACCAAGACTTCAATCTTCGGAAGAGTTAAATTTTTCACCATTACTGTATTTAACTTGTAGGAAGAGGGGTTTTCGTGGCCTTCGGATTTCCGCACCCTCTCGTCAGCAGAAATCCGTTTTAGTTTAAATTATTTTTCCTTTCGGTGCTTTCCTTCTTTCTCCACTGGCCTTGAGACTTTTTTCCTGGGTTGCTATTGAACTGTCGACGTTCGCCGGCTGTTTTTGAATGCTCGGGTTTCCTTGCCGACTGATTCGCTTTTTCTCCGTAGCCATGTGCTTGAGTTTGCTGTAGTCTTGGCGTACCAAATTGGTTTCGCTGTTGATATTGGCGTCTTCTTTCGACGTCCGCCGTTCTTCTACTTTCAAACTGGATTGCTAGCTCAAATAATTTTTCCAGTGTAGTCGGATTTCTCAATTCAATAAAGTCTTGCACTTGGGGTAGTAACCTCGGCAAAATCACTTGAATTATTTCAGGATCCGGACGGTTTCCATACAAGAGCTTGAAAACGTGAATTTTTCTTAAAATAAAACTCGAGATGTTTTCCATTCTTTGTTGATATATACTGAAAAGTTCTGTTTCTAATTTCGCACGATCCCTTACAACAGGGAAGGCTTTAGTAGGGCAGTCTTGAAATTTTCGTAGGTATAGGTGGGACTTCCTGCTTGACCCAAGAGACTTCTGCCGATACATTTGAACCAGTTAAGCGCTTGGCCCCTCAAAGCGCTGGTAGCTAAGGTAACTTTTTGAAACTCGTGCACGGGGTAGAGCATGAAGTGGTCATCCAATTTTTCCAAAAAACTGGTTACTTGTGAGTTTCCATTAAACGTTGCTTCTGGTTTCATCGAAGCGCGCATGGTCTGGACAATATACCCAAATCCTTCCAGGGCGGCAGCTGGCATTTCTGGATTCTGAGCTGTTTCTGCAGGCAGCACAGGTTCTTCTTGAAACTCGGCCATGGTTATTCTTCGTCGGGCGCCACTATCAGGTTCAATGTTTCTTCTAACCTTCTTCGGAAACATACAATGACCTGACTAGAACAGAGAGCTTACTAAAGCTATGTTCACTAATTGTAGTAAGTAGACAGGATACAGACGAAGGGTATACAAAACCCTTTATTTTTTCTTTATATACAATGACTTCCGTACTTCGGAATACAATGACCCTCCACTCGGGGTCTAACTTAAAAGATATCAAAATAAAACTAAACTCTAATTTAACTTTAGAATAAGATTGGCCTTATAATAACAGAAAGCGTATGTAGCACAGAGACTGTGAACACTACAATACGTTTAATTTATCAAGAGGATTAAAACCTCTGGCCTGGAAGGCAAAGTAGCAACTGCGTAACTTCTAAGGTAAGCGGCCTGCTTCGAACTCACGGCTTCCTCCTTCTGCTTGGCAAAAAGGCCACACTTAAATACTTGGCGTTCGCCAGACAACTTTGCATAAACTCCTTCACGCTTATAATTCTGGCCGGAAGTAGAAAATAAGAAGTGATAGTAAAGATTTAAAATAAAATAAACGTTAGTAAAACTTAAGATCCTTACAGAGGGAACTAAAATCATTAAACCTCGTTTCAAATTCAGTTGTTAAATTTGCAATTTTTTCTGCGTATTTTTCATACGAACAAGTATCATCTAAACTTGATTTATTCATGCTGCACGTCGGGAAGTGCGTCAAATCTTCATTTTTAAGTTGTTTTTCCCAAAGAACTAGTTGACATTTGAATGCTTTAATTATGTCAAACATGTTCATAATGATATGATCTTTTCCTTGTAACGATAAATTTAAATCGGTTAAGTGTTTGGTTATATCAACCAATAAAGATAAATCTTGTATCCATATTGGATCGTAAAACAAACGTCTTGATTTTTCGTTTTTAAAAACTGACATATTTCTTCTTTCCAATCCCAGAATTGTTTGAGAATCTTGGAGCAAGATAACCAACGTACCTCGGTATAGTAGGACAAACCCGAATATTCACTAAGCAGTGAATTGACGCTGATTTAAACCTCGAGATTTTATAAAATTTATAACTTTTTTTATATATGACAAAACATTCTCCATATTTATTACTTTCGTGCATAGAACTTCTTGATGTATAATACAATGCATATGATGAATGTTTGAACCGTGAATTTCACTAAGTTTTTTTCTTAGTAATGTTACGAAGCCCTTGTTTTTCCCGGTCATTGATGGAGCGCCATCTGTAGCTACAGAATTTAATTTTGCCAAAGGTAGATTGTATTTCGGCAGAAGTCCAAAAACACAAGTAAATATATATTCTCCTGTGGTAGTACCAGGCATCGGTATTAGTTCCAGTAATTCCTCAAAAATGTTAAAATTCTTGTCACAAGAACGAAGAAACACTGCTAATTGAGCTTTGGCACTAATGTCCGTGCTCTCGTCACAGGCAATGGAGAAACTTTCGAAACTAGATGATTTTGCTTTGATCTGATCACTTAAATTCGCGACCAAATCAGTAACTCTTTCCGCAACTGTCTTTCCAGACAATGAAATTGATTGAAAAGCCTTCACATTTCCAGGACAAACAATTTCTCCAGCTTTCATTAGGCATTCCTTGATGAAATCACCGCCAGTAAAAGGCTTCGAATGTTTAGCTATCAACTCGGACAAGACGTAGCTTGCATGTATCGCCGCTTCACTTTCTTGCAATACTTTACTAAACATGGACTGTTGCTTTTTCACTCCTAACTTGAGCTCTTTCAACTTTTCCTCTCTCATTAATCCTTCGTAATTGTTATATTTCGATTTGTGTTGTTTGTAATGACGTTTAATATTATATAACTTTGGTTTATTAATAGTATTATTACATATCAAGCATATTATTTTATCTTTTATTTCACAGCAAAAATATTCTAATTCCCATTTTACTTGGAATATTCTATGTTCGTCAGCGAATTTTCGTTTAATTTTACTACCACTTGGTTTTGATATAGACATACTGAATACAAAGGGCTGGAATAAACACGGTTAACGTTAAAAAGTTAACAAAAATTTATTCTTTCCACAAGAGATAAATCAAAATGCTGAAATATTTCTTCAAAAATATTCTAACAATATCACAAAATGTCAAACGTTTAGCAAAAATCAATTCAAAACAGAGAAACTAATTCTATCTCACAGCGAAATCGCTACAAATCAATCACAGCATTAAGTAAACAAACAGTTCGCTAGAACTACAGCTACTACTGAGATGAGTTGTTTGTTCTCGGCTTTTATAAGCTTTATAATTAATTTCTCGAATATACTGGAAACATCTATAAATATCTGGATTTTTGTGGATGGCAACAGCAATTACGAGATATTTATTTATTAGGTATTAAATGCACGCGCTGTTCTACTTTTAACCTTCCAACACAGCTGTCTTTTCAAAAATCGTCTGCGTTGCTAAGGCAACATGAAGCAAATCTAATTACAATTCTAAATAAAAAAAAAACTAACTAAATAAATAACTATGAAATCCGTAACAATATGAATCAAGTAATAATTAATAATAAAGCAATGTGCATGCACCAATATATCGTACAAAACTATGATTGGAAAACTGAGACCATGAGTTCGGCCACATTCGGCTATCGGGGGATGCGTACAAGTTCTGAGTGCACGTGTCCCCCAAAAGCCGAAGGTAGCTGAACGCAAGCTACTCACACGCATTTGTACATAATTTAAGTAGTGTGTGTGTTAGCTCGTTGTGAGTAATCTAACAACACTGAATAAATTATCGTTAATTACTTAGCAGTAAACATTTCATTTTTTTCTTCGTCGATATGTTATTTTATTATTATATATTATTATTTGCCGATATATTGGCCGGGCCGCAAAAATATTTGTTGTGGGCCGCATGCGGCCCGCGAGTTTGACATCCTTGTTCTAAGGACTAATGGGCTAACATGAGCTTGTTTTAAGGCGCACAACTTTAAATTTGGTTTCATGTTAGAGATGGCCACTCTGAGTTCATTTTCTACTTGACGTTTATTTCTGTATTTAGATTTTAAGGCATCAAATGCAGAAAATACAGTTTGTTAAAGATTTGTTAATAAATTTGACTTTTGTTAACCCCTTCGAGCCGGGTAGCGAAAACGCGCGCTTATCGCGGAGGCCGGCAGTGTCTTCCCCGAGCGTCTCTCCAGGGCCGGGGGCTTTTTTGCTACTAAGCCTAAATCCATGAAATTTCCGAAGTATCAACGCATTGTTTAATAATGCTCTATAGAGTATTTAAACGGCTTATGCTTTATAGTTATTTTTATATATATACTTTAATTACCTTATTTCTTGTTTAAATGCATATTTTACACATTTTATTTTAATTACTCACCATTTTATGACTTTTAACATTATAATCTGAAAACTAAATATATTACTTAAAATTCTCTTTTCGTATGAAAAATTTTAAAACAGGGATCTATCTACACACAGTCCTACGTTACATTCCTTGAACTCGTAATAACTCATTTGCCGTTTTGGAGGATTTTTCCGGGAATGTGAACAAACGAAGCATCGTCGTCTCATTTTCTTATCAGTCTCTTCTGAACAAAGTTTTGGAAAATGTCTTTCAGTTAATCTTTCAGAATCAATATCAGAATATCAGAATTTCAGAATCAATATCTGAAATATTTTGCATCATTTCTGCTATTTCATGCTCTGTTAAACATTTTCGACGCTTCGACATTGAAACGGTAAAAACAGAAAGAATTCACGTCTAACAAGATCTAATTATTTTCTAAAAACTGAACTGTAAACCGAAATACTCAACGCTTTAGCGCATATAAAACTTCTGCTTACAATAAACAACTACCACGTGCGAATAAAGTGCGATTTAAAGAGACGTCATAAATCACGCCATTCGGAAACATTTAGTTCCCCGTTTGTTTATATAATCAAAAACACGTGTATGTGAGTCATGCTTCTCTCATTGCAAGTAGAAGGTCTAATGCACATGTATCTGAAATCATATGGATATACAGTGCCATCTTGTGGCAGAAATTATAGTTTGAAAAAATGTTCCAAGGTACTGGCACAAATACGTGACAGTCGGTAGAGAATGCAATAATGCTCTGGCACTCCTGCGTGTCGGCTGGTAGATAAGTGTGTTCGTTGCTGGCACGTATACGTGACATTCGGCGCGAAGGGTTTAAGGTACGTGTTGAAACATCTATCAGTTGTTCTTCTTCTTGTAGTGATAGTCTCACAGGTCTATTCTCAAATGAATTTAACATCCAGCTCCAGTCTGACAACTTGATATCATTTTCTGCAAAGAAGTGTCGTTCGAAATTCTCACTCAAGTTTTCTAAATGGCTTCCCAGTGTTTTTAGTATCTCAACTTTATGATTATGTTCCAATGGGGACTCTTTCATAAAACTGCACAACGTGAGAAACATTTCAAAACCGTTTTCTTTAAATTTGTTACTCCATAACTGCATTTTCTTACAAAAAGAGTCAATCTTTTGACTCAAATCAAATATATGTACGTCTTTTCCTTGGAGCTGAAGATTGAGTATATGAAGTTTCTCAAAAATAGCTACTAAATAAGAAAGCTTCAATAAAAGTAATCTGTCGTAGAAATCTGTTGGATTCTTATGATCCTCCTCGCTCAGAAATATCGTTATTTCCTTTCTTACTTCAAAGACACGCTCAAACGCCCTACCGCGTGACAACCATTTGGTTAAGGAATAAAATAGCAAAGATTGATGCTATTATATTTCATTATTAATGCTCCCATATCTTCACACAAAACAGAGAACACCTTAATTTTAGTGGGCTGATTTTTATGAAGTTAACTACATAATAACTACTTTCAAAACTATGTTTAGTCCAGGATTTAGCGATTTTGATGCTAACCCTTCCCGATGTATCATGCAGTGCGTCCAGATAATTTCTGAACATTCATTTTTTCCTAGTGCTTGCAAACTGTTGTATATACCAGACATGGCTTGAGCTCCATCGGTGCAAATCGCAACACAATTTTTCCATTGCAAATTCGTTTTAGTAATAGCATTTGTAATATTGAACATTTCGGTGGCTAGTTCTTCCTCCTATTTGTTTACAAAACAAAAATCTTCACATATTTTAGAACCTTGACAGAATTTAATATAGCAAATCAAATGGGAATCATTTCTGGAGTCAGTTGCTTCGTCAAGTTGTGTAGCAAACAATTTTCCACTAAGCTTCGATTCGAGTTGCTGTTGAATTATTAACTGATATATCGTTAATTCTTCGACCGATTGTATCATTTGACAGAGGAATATTGTTAATTTGTGAAGCAAAATTTTAACCAAACTATTTCTACAATGTATTTGCAAGCGGGTAAGATGAGTTGCTTTGCAATAGTGTTTTTTTTTTTGTTTTTTTTTCCATTTAGCTTCTTTGTAAGCCACTTTGTATGATGCCTAGAGAGCCTTCTCATTTATTGCCATCATTTTATGGAAGTTTGACCTCTGTTTTTTGAACAATCTCAGTTTTTTCTCAAAAATAAAATATCACACGGTTTATTGACATATTCTCTGTGCAGCGTTTAGATGGCTCTTCAATTTATATTTGGTTTCATACTATATGCAGCCAATACTTTTAAACAGATAATGCATTGAGGTTTTTCTTTGCCATCTACTTCAAGGCTAATAAAGCCGAAATTTAGATACGGTGGGTCATATTTTTTTGTTTTAGATTTCGGATGATCTCCACTTGAACCTGTCGATGTACAAGCCACATCATCATCAAGTTTTCGTTTTAAAAATTTATCCGTACTACATCTACTTATAATTCACAATAATGCTGCTGACTCACAATTTGACAAACATGTTTTTTACAATCCGTCTTAGTTCACTCTCTCGCACCTAGATGGTGCCACCTCTGGTACGTTCTGTCATTTCTCTACATCAAGTATTTTTACCTTTACTCATATACGCCTTACTTGGATATACACTCCACCACTCTTAAAGCCTTAAATGGATATTTAAAATAGGTCGAGTAATGCACTTTTATTAGTACGGAACTTGAATGTGAATGTTATGACCTGACCTGACCTTCGTGTTGGAAAACCTGAACTGAGAATATCGTGTGTGCACTTCTCTGTTTTATAGTCTCGTTGCTTCAATTCAGACAGTTCTCGAGAAAGGTCAGAAAGCTTGGATAGGCGACGCGAACTTTCCGACAGCATCTAGACTAGACTATTCGGCGCTCTACACTAGACAGTGTTGCCTAGTGTTATTTGAATTCCTAGGCCTATGGATTGGGTGGCGCAAAATTTTTCAAATTAAAACCGCGGAGGCGCAAAGAACAAAAAAAAAAAAAAAAATTTTTTTTTTTTTTGACAACCACTGCTTTAAAGAGTGGCGCTCTTTCTTGGAAACAAAGTTGGGGAAACGAATCCGAGGTTCCTCTTTACCGAGATCTGTCGTTTGGTATCTATCTCCCTTGCATCTCTTCTCAGAGAAACGGCAAGGCGATTGGATACCCTAATCATCAGTCGCTTACAGTTGTACCCACCATTTCTAAAAAGAAAACGAAATAATTTTTCAAAAGTAATTATCATAAACAGGAGTTTCATTAGTGATAGTTTAAGAATTTTGGATGATCATTGATGATATTTAATACGTTTTCCCCATTCTGAGTCAAATATTAAATGTTGCGAACATTATGCTGCTTATGGTGGCGATATTCTCCAACTGCCCTACATCACTACGAAGTGAAAACAGCGCATGTCGTCACACATCTAGATTAGAATACTACTACTTCGCACAGAGTTACAGATATAATAGTTCAAGATATGACACAAAATGTTTATTTATGTACAGTAATGTCACTGTCACTGATTAAATGTCCCTATTAACTGGAATTAAAACCCAAAATACGGAGCACTCCCCCACCCAGGGCGCCAGATGTATATTATGTAGTATGTTAATGGAAAAACAAAAGTTTGGGCATAACAATTCCGAAAGCTTTCAGACTCCTCCCTTTTTTTTAATATTCAACTTGTTCTCTTCTCTCTCTCTCTCTCTTTTTTTAAATTGTTTTTATCTTAGTTTCGATGGCACGGTATCAAACAAGTTATTCAATACAAAAATCGTTTTTAATAATAAATAATTATTACTATTTTAGTTTTATTCTATTATTACTATTTCAGTAAGTAGTAATTAATTTTAAAAATTGTTACTCTTTTTGTTTAATTCCAACAGTTCTGTTACATTCAACCTTTCTCACTCGAGAGCCACATCAATAAATTCACAAAGATCCGCGGGCCACATGTCTGTCAAAAAGTAGTGTAGTCAGAAAATTTGTGTGGAAAAGGGAGGTTTGTTTTACAGGACTACAATTGATTCTAAGCGAAGAGATAGTGTTAGATATTTGTATATATATATAGGTTTCCAAAAGTCAAGTGAAAATCGAATTAAAATCCTTTGCAACATTTTTAACTATGAAAAAAAGTATAAAGATGATTGTACAGAACGATTTTACAAAATGCATTTACATTAAAAAAAAACTCGCATTACTGGTGGGAGATGGTAATTACTTTAATGTGAAATTTGACAATGTTTTTGCTTGATTAAAGTTTCAATATCCGGTTTAATCTGTGTTGTTGCAATTCCTAAACTTTCCTCCAAATGTCTGTCTGCCAGCCGTGTTCTTGTTTTCGATTTTAGGATTTTCATTTTACTAAAACGTTGTTGACTTATGTAGGTAATGCCAAAGTTAGAAAACATGAAGAGTGCATGTTATCGAATTCTTGGATACTTTTCTCTGGTCACCATACTTGGAATAAAAATCAATTAATGTCGGATTTTCAAGAAACTTGCATATTACTGCAGAGTTACACTGTAAATCTATAAATTCTTATTGAAGTTCGGGCGGAACACTTCCAACGTCTACTCAAAATGGCGACATTCTCATGAACATTTCATTTTCACGAAAATCGGAAAATCTGCTTTTGAATTCCTCTTTCAACTTCGAAATGCATTATACATAATTATTTGAATTCCATACTGTAGAGTTCTTCATACTCTCCATCCATTTTGGAAAGTGAGTGGAATTTGTATTTAGCAACTGACTTTCCCACAGGATTAATTTCGTCTCAAAAGCTTTCAGAAAGAAATAAAGATTATGAACAAGTAGATCTTTTCCTAGTAAGCAGTAGTTGAAATGGCCTGTAATATCGACAAGAAATGAAAAGTCTCTCTACCGTTTTTCATCACTGAACTCATGAATCGATTTCTTTTGAGATTCTATAAATTGTTGAATTTTGCTCTTCAAAGAAAACACGCGCTGAAGCATCTTTCCTCGGCTCAACCAACGTACTTCCACGTTATACACAACATCACCATATTCAGCTTCCAAATCGCTCGATAACTGTCGAAATTGCCTGTGTTCAAGTCCATTAGACCGAAGGAAATTAACCACTTTTACAACAAAAATAAGAAACCTTTTTATGGAATTGAGATTTTATGCGTAGTCACATTTTTAATTTTAAAAATTACGTAAGATAAAGTGAAATTTTTGAAAAACTCGTCATTTTTAGGAAATTTTATCTCAAATAATATCAGTCATGTCAATAAAATGTTTTAAATATTAAGAATAAGAGAAAATTAATTTTTTTTCGACAAAAAGCTGACAAGGCAAATTTTCTTGAAATCAAAATTTAAAGAAAAATTTCAATTTTTCTTCAAATTCAAATGTGGGGCCACTAAAATGCCTTCAGCGGGCCACTGGTTGAAGACCCCCTATGTTACATTAAAGCGATGTTTTCATTTCGAAAACATTGCTTCACCATATTGTATTGTCATTCACAAATAGTGTGCATTCAGAATTAGAGCTCATCAGGAAATAATTTTAAAATCGATGACAGATTTTTGATTATAGCGAGAAGCACCATGAGTGAACTGAACAAAAGCTTATAAAAACGAATTGCACGTTGTGTGAATCAAGAACATTTAGTTATTTGACTGAACTTTGTCGAAAAATATCTTTAAAACAATTTTTTTAACATACATTTGTTTTGTATTTTGTTTAAACAAAGCTTCGTTTCTCTTAAACAAACCCTGATTCCTTCTATCTGTTTCTATTGCAAGTGATAAGTTAAACAGCTGTGTAGTGAGCATTTATTTCACACAAAAGTCACTTCCTCAAATAATCACCGTAGACACATGTAGAAAAAATACGCAACTTAGAAATCAGTGCATGTCCATAGTAATACGTTTATTTTTATGGGAACCTTTGCTGCTATTAGTTGGTAGATTCTAATTTTAATAATATAGTTGATATGTGAACGTTAGACTTGAGTTTCTAACTATAATGTTTGTAATCAATCAAATAGCAGTGGTACTCAGAATATCTATTTTATAGCAGAGAAACTGATGTAGGTTGAAGCTAGACCGGTCACCTGCGCATTCCCATAGGTATGTTAAATGTTAATCTTCCGGTCCAATTTTAGGGACCCCGGGGACGCGGTCCGAGGATTTCCTGACCCTCCCCTACTAGCAAATCACTCCAGAGGAAATTCGATTCGCGATATATTTCGAATATCTTCTTGCCTTGCAGACGCTTACAAACATCACCGCTTTCCGATTCATTGGCATGGCAGTCAATGTCAGTAACAGGTAGAAGTGAGCGGGCCACCAGTATTTCATAATTGGTCGTACAGTTATAGTCCCGCCACACTAACTGTACAACCCCCCCCCCATATTGAGAGGTGGAGTATATTCCACCCAGAGCCGTAGCTAGGGTTTTCAGCGCCCAGGGACAACTGAAGATTTCGTGGCCCCTACTGCTTGCCAAGGATGGAAAACATTTAATTCTAAAATGTCGTAACATCAGTTTGGCGCCCCTTGGATTCTGCGCCCGGGGACAGATACCCCCCTTGCCCCCCTCTAGCTATGCCCCTGATTCCACCCCTCTTCTTTAGAAAAGCTTGAGCGTTTGAAGATGCTATGAAATTGCTGGAAAACTGGAGGAACGGGGAAAATTGGATTTAAATATAGCTAAGACTTCTGCGATTTTGTTTCCTCGGGGCGGAAGGAAGGTGCGGGCACTGCAATTTAAATATCATGGTCAAAGATTCAAATTCACAGATGTTATTAAATATCTTGGTGTTACTATTGACTGACTGTAAGTCGACTTTTGTAGACCACTTCCGAAATGTTCACCAAAGTTCTGATAATGTATTAATGTATTATAAACGATCGTTCTCCGGAGATGCTCTATCCAGCAAAGCTCAGGGTTTTGAAGGATTATATTCAGCAATGCTATAGTGCCAAAAATATTTTACAGAATTGGTGCTTGGGGATCCAGATCGGGGGAATTGATTAGATTAAGGAGTAAACTTGACTCAATCTCAACGGAGTTGGTGTCTGGCAATCACAAGATGTTTTCGCAATGTGTCGACCGAAATGCTCTGTGTTCTCGCCGGCACGCCGCCTCTTTCTATCATGTATAAATTTTATTATGAAAAATTAAGAACTCATAAATAAGATTTTAAGCTGTATAATGATATTTTGATAACCAAATATATGTAAGGTTTTTTTTACTGATTTTGACATCCTGCTGAGAATTGTGTTTTTTATTTTGATTGTAATCTCCTTGTAATTGGTGAAATAGATATTTATGCTGACGGGTCGGGGCAGGACGGTAATTTCGGAGCAGCTTTTGTAATTTATTTCTATGGTACTGAAATTGTATCTAAAATATTCAAGTCGAATTGTTACAATTCCGTTTTTCAAGCGGAATGCTGTGCCCTTCTTAAGGCTTTACAATGTATCAAAGCTAACTGGACCTGTGCAAATATTACACAGATGTACTCCGATTGTTTTATCTATGCTGCAATCTTTAACCTCGGCCCGTACAGTCAATATTTTAATATATGAAATTTAGAATTTATTGAAATCTTCGACACAACGCATGGATGTTCATTTACACTGGGTAAAGGCCCATGCTGGCTTTATAGGAAATGAAAGAGTCGACGTGCTGGCAAACAAGCTATGTATGATGAAAGTGTTGAATATTTTCAAACGTCTAGCTCGAGAAGCTATGCCATTAGAATTATGAAAAGTTTCTATTTGAACATCTGGACAATACATTGGGAGGAATCTGAGAGAAGCGTGGGATTATTACAAAACATTAAAATTTAAAAAGGAATGAGGCCAATTAGCGACATTGATTTGAATCAGTTTTGACTGGACATGGCCGCTTTCCTGCGTATCTCTCTAGATTTGGTTTGCAAAATACAGATTTTTGTGTTATATGTCCTGTTGTTGGGACTGCAGAGCACTTTCTTAATCATTGTCCTTCGTTAAAAGATTTGAGAATAGAATGTTTTGGTAACAACTCATTGAATCTTAACACCTTAAAAAGATTTTCAAAGTATGCGATGTCTGTTATTAACAATATTAGAGAGGGTTTTGGTGTTTTTGTTTAAATTGAATTTTTTATGTTATATGATGCATGTGTTTTTATGTATTATTGGCATGTTTTGATCTTGTATTGTGTGTTGTCTGTTTTTGAAATTTAATTTTAAGCACATAACTACAGTTTAGGTACACTGTAATTACAGTACATAACTATAGTTTATGTACATTTTAATTGTTTTTAAGGTTCAAAATGTTTTTAATGTAATTTTATCTAATTTTAATAGTCACCAGTGGGCTTACATATATTTTGTTTATGCTAATTTAAATTATTTCTGAATTTTGAATCTTTTGATACACCTCTGATGAACGAGCCGCTTCTGTCCTAAGTCTGCCCAATAAGAAGTCGCCAATCAAAATTAAGTGCGGCCCGCCATACATCAATCTACAATGTTTCAACCCCACAGAGCAAGGGCAGACAAGGCAGCACCAGTACGGTCCCTGCCGAACCTTACTCTATCCCGAGAGCCCTCAAGCCGTCTGTGAAGTCTATTATTATGCCCCCGTGGTTGAGACGTTGAGACTGCCTAAGTACAGATCCTAACCAGTATTTCCCAGACGTTCGCCTGAGTCAATCCCCGGGGGTGGGGATCTTTTGATTCAGTTTGAAATCGGTTGTTTAACAGCTATTAGATAAAAATATGGTTTTTCAATCGTATTATCACAAACACTGTGATAATTTACGTTGCTCTGATATGGTCCTCTGCAGGTCCCTTTTTCCCCCTAGGAATTTCTCGATAAGTTCTGGTGGTGTTTTGGTCATTCCTGTTGTTTGCGTAATTCATTTTATCATTATGACTGATTCTGCCTCTCCTTTGTGTCTGTGTCTTGTATAATGTTTGTTTGTGTGTGTTTTATGTGTTTTTCCTTATTTTTAGTTGATTTTTATTAACCTTTTCTTATTTTTGGTTAGTTATCCTATGTTCTTTTCTTTCCTTTTGTGTTGTTTAAATCAGCATGTATAAAATAAAAAAATAAAATAAATTTAATGTCTGATTGAGGATTACGTATTATAATATTAATATATAAAATATATTATAATAATAATATATTATAATAATAATAATTATATATTATAATAATAATATATAAAATACGTATTATAATATTTTGAGTTCCTTTGGTTTTGTTATACTAACTTTTTAGTTACTCGGAACTCGGGCTTTGGGGACCCGGTTTTAATGTGCAATTAATCTAGCTTATTTTATTTTATTTTATTTTTGGTTCCTGCTCGGTCAATAAGATGGGGGAACCACGGGTCTCTGGCTGCCATCGTTATGGTTTGGAGGGGAGATGACCCATTTATAATCATACGGTCCTGGTGTGACGAGGTGGATTGGGTCTCCGTCGTATTATGACCCCTCTTCTTCTACTACCAAGATGTCGAGAGGAGGTTCAGCTCACGATTTTTTTTTTTTTTTGATTGCCCACTTGGTGCACAAACAGAATACTGTTTTACACATCCATCTCCAGGATTCGAACTCGAGCCCCTCCGGATGGCAGTTAGCGTCACTAACCAGTATACCGTATGGGTGTGAATATACCATTTAGATGGCAAAGAGAGGTACTGATGACAGTGCACTAGAAGATAAAAGGGTTCGTAGCAGTCCTTACAAGTGCGTATAAGTCCTTATATTTGAAAATAAAATATAAAGGCCCTTATAGGTGCTTACTTTTTCTTTAAAGCCCTTATTTTTTTGTTTTTAGCGCTTATTTTTTGCTTTTAGTACTTTTTTTAATGAACGCGCATTTCCCCCCCCCCCCACGTACCAAAGCCGAAACTAAATAAACAACTTTTCTTCCTTATATGGAACGTCAGATGGTGAATCATACTCCCAGAAATTGCTTTCTTCCCCCTTCCTCTGCATTAACGTAACCTATGGTGCGCGCGAGAGTACGGACAGGTGCATGTCGTTCTATTGGTCAAAGAATTGCGAAAACCGTAGAAAATTCGGGTACATTCGGTATTCTTTTTTCCTTTCACCCAAATAACTTGATATGAAACTTGATATGAAAGACCGAAATAGAAACACTCAAACGACGTTAGATTTAGCAGCGTGGTAATAAGAATTATCATGTAAACAAACTACCAGCAGTGAAGTTGAGTAGTTGCCATCCTTCTTCCCCTATACGAAAAGGAAATTTAAAAAAAAAAAAGTATTAAATATTTCTTTGCATAATAATAAAAATATGAGCTCGTATACAGGGTAACCAAAATGTAAACAACCACCATGTTTGTCCCTTTAAACGAGCGTCGCTGATTTACTATACGATATAAACTTTCATAACTCAAGAAATAATGCGAATTTTACAACATGGTTTTTTGCATTTTGTTCAGAAATGTTTATATATTCATAAAATGTAAAAAGGTACTTACGTATTATCGCAACCAGGTTGGCGCGATTTGTAAGTTTGAGTAAAAAAGTATGAATACAAAGAAACATTTATTAATTACAGATAATTTTTAATACAGTTTTTTATATTATTTTGTTTTAAAATATAAAATAGCAATTAAACCCTTCCGGTTTCGAATTTGAATAAGTTGCAGAATTATTTTTTCGGCGGAAATCTTTTGGCTATTGCTTTTACAGGGTTCGTAGCGGTCCTTACAAGTGCTTATAAGTCCTTATATTTGAAAATAAAATATAAAGGCCCTTATAGGTGCTTACTTTTTCTTTAAAGCCCTTATTTTTTTGTTTTTAGTGCTTATTTTTTGCTTTTAGTGCTTTTTTTTAATCCTTTGTTTTTAATGAACACGCATTTTATCCCCGTACCAAAGCCGAAACTAAATAAACAACTTTTCTTCCTTATATGGAACGTCAGATGGTGAATCATACTCCCAGAAATTGCTTTCCCCCCCTTCCTCTGCATTAACGTAACCTATGGTGCGCGCGAGAGTACGGACAGGTGCATGTCGTTCTATTGGTCAAAGAATTGCGAAAACCGTAGAAAATTCCGGTACATTCGGTATTCTTTTTTCCTTTCACCCAAATACTACACCCGTTTGAATTTCTATCAAGATTTTAATAATTTGCATTCTCGTTCCGCGGGGTCAGTTCATATTCGTGTTTATTATGATCGTTATGCTTATATTATGAGCATATGTATGAATATTTATAATAATATAGTTAGTTGCAGTAGCTGCTGAAGTGTAGATAAACTTCCAAAAATGGGTTTATTTTTTACACAGATTAGCTTTCTAAGGAATAATATTCGGAATGGCTTAAATAAAAGGAAAGTAATCAAATAGTCAGAATAATTTCTTTTCTTTTTTGCCAATACATCATTATACAGTACGGAGGTTGGGAGGTTCTCCCCTTTCTCCGAAAAATCTGTAATATTGAAGCAGCGGACTTTTTTTTTTTTTTTTTTTTTTTTTTTTTTTGTCACTGTCCAATTTGGATTGAATAGGACTAAAAGTTTCTGCAGTTGATGTCTGTGATCTAAACTAAATTTTTTTTTCAACTTTGGTACGCTTATATCTTCAGCTTATCTTCAGTTATTTCAAAAGCCTTTTCCTGTCTCATGCGTAGCTATGATTATCAGCTTCGTTCTCTTCGGAACATTCGAACCGTATCTTGTCTGTTTTACCTTTATGTTAAAGCAGTTGTATTAATCATGATTAGGGAAGTTATTCTGTCGCGGAAGGAAAGAGGGAAATTTACCGACTAGTCGCGTTAGAAATTTTGTTATTATTTAGAACATAAAATTTCTAACGCGATTAGACTGCGTTAGAAGTTATGAAATTTTGTAAACATTTCTGCGAGCTGCGATTTATATAATAGTTTCTCGGTCGAGGATTTAACATTTAGATTTCGGAGGGGGGACGCTAACCTGAAATGCAAGAGTGCCACAACTAATAAAAAGTTTAGATTTTAAAATTAAATGGAAATTAGGTTCTGCATTTCGTAATTGAAGTCTACTTTTAAAACGAACCAAATTCTGGAAATATATTCATCGTTGTCTATATCAGATTCAGATTACCCTTCAGCTGAACGACATTTTAATACATTTTATTATATACGCATAGGAAATTTTATAACTTTTATTTAGCTTATGGTGTTTGTTGGTGTAATCAAAAGGCAATTTGCCAAGAATTAATTTGGTTTTGGCATTTTGCGTTGTTTCACTATAAACGGTGTTTCACTTTTCAAATTTTTGCCACTAAATATTAGAGCCCTGTGTTGTATTTAAAGAATTAAATAGTGAAGAATCTGCATGAATGTGTATATATTTTTCGCATTGTGAAAAGAGAAGGGTACCTAGCAGTGGCGTAGCTAGGGTGGAGCAGGGGGGGACATCTGTCCCCGGGCGCAGCATTCAGGGGGCGCGAAATTGATGGTAAGAAATTTTAGAATGAAATGTTTTCCATTCTTGGCACACAGAAAGGGGCGCAAAATCTTAAGTTGTCCCCGGGCGCTGAAAACCCTAGTTACGCCTCTGGTACCTAGAGACATCAAATTTTGAATAACGTAGACCTCCACTCGAATATGAGCATGCGGAAGCCCAAATTTGGAATTGCTTTATTATCTATTTCATATTTATTAAAACTTTGGCGAATTTTTGATTAACACACTCAACTATTTTAAAGCAAACAACTGCAACATTGTACGGAAAAAATAAATAAATAAATAAAAATTATTTCTAGCACGCGAGACTGTGTATCCGGAAATTCTAAAGATATGTTCTTTTTAAATTATTTTGCGATGTTGCTGTTGAATTGAATATTTTGGTTTAAGTGCCAAGGACGTGATATTTAATATATAAAGGTAATATACAAAACGTTAAAAAAAAGGATTCTATGGGCGTAATATAAAATCTGAAAGCTTTCAGATTTTTTTTAATTGTTTTCTGATGAGATGTCGTATTTAAGTGTAGCATACGCTCTGTTTGTGAATGACAGTAGAATATGCTGAAGCGATTTTTCAAAATTCGATTTAGATTTTTTCTTAAATTTAATGTTGAAACGATGCTTCGCACATCACTTCGTTTTTAATAAAAATCTCCGAATTTTTACTCTTTGCACCATCGGATAGAGCAGGAAGAAAATTCTGTTCAGTGCATTATTTATGCAAATTTAAGCTTAATTTATGATTTTTTGTGGAATTTTCGAAAATTGCTTGTTTTCGACTATTTAACGTCTGAAAATTCTAAAAATCTAAAAATTTATCACTAACATCTAAAAATATATCAGTAGGAAAGTTTTGAAATTTTTCCTAATTATAGGACAATTTCTTCATCCTTTTTAAATTAAGAGTGATAAAAAAATATAAATTGCCCAATTTTTTACATAATAAAGAATTATGTTGAAGTATGAAGAAGGGGGTAGATATCTCTTCTTTCATTGGGCTATGCTTTGAAACATAGATTCGAGGTCATTATGTGGTACCGTGTTTCTTATTTCCTAAATTATACCCAATAAATAACCTATATTTTACCCTTCTGATTCACGCTGAAGCATTTGTTTTTATTCAGAAAGTGACCATATTAATATATTTTTAGTCCAAAGGAGCTTTGTCCCTGAAGGACTATTGTTTTCGTTTTGCGATTTTGCGTCGGACTCATAAACGTCGGTTCACTTTTCAAACTGTTGCCACAAAATGTTAGAGTCCTGCATTATATTTGAAGAAATTAAATAATGAAAAATCTGCATAAATGATTGTCTATTTCTCGCATTGTGATAAAACAATGGTACATAGAGCCATCGAATTTTGAATGACGAAATCCTACTGCGAATATGGGCATCTGAAATCCCAAATTTGGAATTTGTTTTATTATAGATTTTATATTTTGTAAAACTTTAACGAATTTTTGATTTACAAACTCAATGCTTTAAAAGCGAGAAATGGCAACGTTATATAGAAAAAAAAAAAAAATACTTTTATCTCCAGCCCGCGAGACTGTGTATATCGGAAATTCTAAAGATATGCTTAATTTAACATTATTTTGCGATATTGCTCTTGAACTGAATTTTATGGTTTAAGTGCAAAGAACATGATATTTAATAAATAAAGGTAACACTCAAAACGTTAAAAAAACGCCTCTTTGGACGTAATTTAAAATCTGAAACATTTCAGATTTTTAATTTTTTTTTTTATTATTATTATTTTTAAAAGAGGATGAAGTAGTTTTTAACTATTTTTTCAAATATATATATATGTATAACTAATTGAAATTCATCATTAATAAATTTCAAATAATCATAGAAATGCAATAATAAATTTTAAAATTTTAAAACCAAAATATTTCAAACAAGCAAAACCGCCTCTTCAAAAATTATGAAATTAAAAGAAATATGAACAAAAACAAAAGAAAAGTTCAATCAATCTCATTGTCTCTTCATCAGGAGGGAGGAACCTTGAAATTAATTGAAATCTGTCTTCTACAAAAATCCTTGCTTTTCTGTATCCAGAATTAGCCGATGAACCATTTCAATGTATTTAAATTATAATTATTATAGTTTATCCGAAAATTCTGGCCCTTCCCCAAAGCAAAGGAAATTTTTTTTCTTGATAAACATCAAAATCTTAAATAAAGAGATTTATTTAATAATCTTAAATAAAGAGAATTCTATCGCTTTAAAAGAATTGAAAACGAAAATGAAAAACAAAATTTATGTGATTTTTTTTTTTTTTTTTTAATTTAAATGTGAATCTTTAAACAGAAAATCCAATGAACTAAGATGTAGTTGAAAAACCTATTTATAACAAACAAAACGGATTGACTGTTTCTAGTATTGGATAAAGGGGAAAAAAGTCTTTAAGTAATGCTTATGTAAGGTTTTAAACATATTTTTTTAACGCAAAGGGGCGCTATCCCTGAAAATCTGTTAGTCTCAAAATGACATTTTGCATCGAATTACTAAAAGCGTTGAATCACTTTTCAAATTGTTGCCATTAAATATTACTGCCCTGTATTATATTTAAACGAAACTAAATAATGAAGAATCTGCATGAATGCATGTATGTTCTAGAGCCATCTCCTCGCATTGTGAAAAAAACAAGATTGCCTAGAGCCATCAAATTTTCAATAACGTATCATAAGTCCCAAAATCATGATTTTAATCCTGTCCTACCTAACGCTTTTAAATCTCTATTATCCTAATTTTTCAATTTTTCAATTTTGAGTAACGTAATCCTCCACTCGAATATGGGCACCTGGATGCATGAAACACTCTAAAGAATACAACATTTTATCTCCAATGTGCGAGTGTGTCTATCGAAAGTTCTAAAGATATACTGTGTTTAAATACACTGGTGAAATAAATTAAAAGAATTTTCGTATTTGATCTACGATCTCCAGAACTACTGGACAGATTTTAATGAAATTTGGTGTGAACATAGGTTGATATAATACAAGCAAACCCCTCTTACAGCCATACAGGCGTCACAGCGTGATGTCATATCGAAATAAGGCAGTTTATCAGTGCCTGTGGCAGTTGGTCCCACTCATTCAGCAACGCTGTTTTCAGTTCCTGGATGGTTCTCGGAGGGGGAGTGCAAGTTGCAATTGCCCTCCCCAGAGCGTCCCAGACATGCTCTATAGGGTTGAGGTCTGGAGACCAGGCTGGCCAATCCATCCGGTGAATGTCCTCACTCTCGAGGAATTCGTCGACTATGAGGCCTCGCGTTATCGTCCTGTAAGATGAATTCGGGGCTCACTGCACCCTGGAAAGGGCGATTAAAAGGCTCCAAGACCTTATCCCTATACCTCACACCAGTCACACAGGCTCTGTCATAGACGTGGAGAGCTGTGCGGCCATCCAACATGATGCCCGCCCAGACCATTACAGAGCCACCGCCATAATTGTTGATTTTGCAACATTGGAGGGTAGGTCGCGGGTCTCTGGCTCTCTCCATACAAAAGTATGGCGAGAATTGGTGTTTAGGCTAAAAGGGATTCGTTGGTGAACAGAACGGTCGCCCATTGTTCCGTACTCCAATCACTATGCTACCTACACTATGCTAATCGGACTTTCCTGTCCATAGACGTAAGCGGGACGCAAACAGCCGGTCTTCTGGCAAACAACCTTCTCTCATTCAGTCTTTTGGAAACAGTTACCTTTGTTACATTCGTTTCTGTGGCTGCAGACAGGTTTCGAGAGTGCTGAGAAGCTGTAGCCCCTCTGTTACGCCTCGCTAAAAATGGGCAAATAGCATTCTTCTCTGGCCGTCGGGGTTTGTGGACGATCTTGCCCAGGCTTTCTCTTGATGGATCCAGTATCCTGGAACTGTTTCCATAGGTTACACACGATGTTGGGCGTTAAATTAAACTCTCTGCATATCTGGACTTGCAATTGGCCTGCCTCTAGCCTCCCCACAATTCACCACCTCATTCCATCATCCAAACGTTGGCGGTTACTAATTTTTACTGTTCCGATGTGAGTATAACTGATTGCTGCAAGATAACACCAAGAAATTCGCCAAGATGTGCTAGCGAACGCAATTCGTCTTACACATGTGTACGCTTACGTATTTGTCATAAAAGATTTCCATTTTTATCTAGAAGCAGTGGTTTTTTTCCTTCAGTTCAGTTCTTTTCATGCAATTCGATAAAATATGCAAATTCTCTTAATTTATTTCACCAGTGTATTTTTAGCACAATATGGCATTAGCCGAAATGCTCTCGAAACGTGTTTGTATCTGTAAATAGGGGGGGGGGGAACCCCGCCGGTTTGAACCTAATATAAAATCTGAAAGCTTTCAGATTTTTTTCTTTTTTTTATATTATTATTATTATTTTCTAATGGCTGGCTCTAGCCGTTTATAGGCGTTGCCGACTACTGAGGCCAGAAGCGGTGGCCTCTTTATTATGGCGGCACCTAATAGGTGGGCCGCATCCTATGGAAAGGGACGGGCCTTCTCCGGGATTCAAACCCAGACTCTTTAGTAGAATCACCAACCACTTTTTTCCATCCGAGCGGCGATACGCCGTTTGTGGTGAACCGCAAAATCCCATTTCGGATCTACTTAGCCCCTTTTGCGCTAAAAGACTTGTTTAATAATTAACTGAAAATTACTGTTTACAATTTGGCGTTGTTTACAAGCTATGTAATTTGTAGAATGAGTTCATTTGATTACGTATGTTAAAGGACTTTTCGAAGCAAAAAGAACGCATTGTGCATAACGGAAGAATAAACATTTTTAGATTCGAAGAAATTAAGTTTATGTGGCACTAGAAAACAGTATTTCCTATGCCACTGGATTCATTTTCGGGGAAAAAATTCTGTTCTTTTGGTTTTTAACAATATTAATCTGGCAGATTGTAATTACTGTTAAACCACAGATTTTTCTTTTCTTTTACGTATTTTCACTAGTGCTGATTGTTTGTGGCATGTAATTTTTCCATCGTTCTGCGATAAGGAAACTTGGTATTTTTTAGACAGGGTAAATAGGTAGTTGATAGTATTCTCTTTCACCTTATTTTTCGGTATGAATTTTGTTATGAGAAACTATTAGTTCAAGAAAAAAATTTAATAATCATATAACAAACAAATTTATATAGATGCCATTAATAAAATAAAGTGGTTCTTAAATTCAAAAAAGAATAAAACATAAAATTCTTCAGAGATTTACTTTACATTTGCAAGACTAACTGGAAAAATGAAATTCTAAATTTCAAGATAATGCAGCAAAGAATAAACAAGAAAATGTGATTTAAAAAAGAAAATTTTAAATTTAGCTAATGTGGTTTCAGTGGAAGAAGAGGTAATGCTGGAAATATTTTAGGAACGTAAGGGGGAAGAAGCTTCATCCTGACCCCCCTCGCCCCGATTTCGACGAAAAATAAGACTTAGGTCAGAGATAAAGATGCCGTTCGGAGAATCTACTATATAGTAGCGCAGATTTTTCAAAGAATGATTCGTTTAAAGGAATGTTCTACAGTAAGTTACTATTTGTTTCTCTCAAAATTAATATTTTAAAAGAAACCAATCACAGTTGGCTTGTGTTAAAAGAAATTTCATTACTGTGCTTTACTTTCATAAAAATAAAAATAATTTATATTTTCAGATAGAAGAGGGAAGACTGGATAAACTTGAAACGAATATCTCCTCTTAAAAAAATCTTGTGTTATTAATGCGTTTCTTTGACAGAAATCTAAAAAAATCAGCGGACGATTCGTTATTTAAAAAAAAAAATGAATAAAAAAATAAATAAAAATCGGCAAAGAAGGATAACTAACAATGAGCATCAGCCGGAACATTTTCATTGGAATTTTTTTTTTTTTTTCCTTCCAACATGCCTTTGTGATGTAACGGTAGCACACTCGACACATATTCGAGGGGTCTAGGTTCGAGTTCTGACGAGGGCGTTGCTCATTTTTCTCGTCTCCTGCATCAAAAAACTTAATGACTCTACAGTAGCACCCGAACTAAAAGATGGTGGATAATAATTTTCACCACCAGAATTTGGCGATTGGATCCCTAATCCCTAGTCTCCTCTTTAAAGGAGAAGTATTTAAAGTATTTTTTCCTCCTTCAAGCGTGCTTCGTGGTGTATGTCCAGAGGTCCAGGTTCGAGCCCCGACGTCAGTGTTACATATTTTTCACATCTCTTGCATCAAAATAACTTAATGACTGTACAGTCAAAAGTCTTTAATCCGGAATGATCTATAATCTGGATCTCAAAGCTACAAACTTTCATAAGCTAAGCTAAAATGATCTAATTGTCTATTTCAGTTAATGCTGTAGATTGCGTAGTTCTTTAATCTTCTAATTGGATCCGGCTTATTATTTTTTGCAGACTGTTATAGCAATTTTATAAGAAGTAAGCTTGAACATTCGATTATGTCAAAAAGAATTTCCGATTCTGGAGCTGCCAAAGGATTTACAAAGCGAAAGCATGTTTCGATGTCCATCAAACAAAAAGTGGAATTGCTGCAAAAAATTGATAAAGGCATATCCTTTGTTTCTCTAACCATTCCGAAATCTGTTTATCAATTTCACGCCGCTCTGCGGGGGGAGGGACGTCGCGACGCGCAATGAACTGGAAGAGTTGATCTGTCAGCACAATCCTTATCTTCAGGGCAGATGTTTATATTTTTTTGGCTTATATTTCCTTACTAAATGTAGTATTTCATCTCGATGTACTCCGTCTTTGATTTGATTTAAATCAAATTCTTCGTCATCATAAATATCACGAATGCACATCAAATAGTTTTCTGGTTGCAATTTTCTAATTTCGACTATGCGTAATGTATGCTTTACGCATGCGCGTGTTGAAAGAAATGTTTAATAAAGTAAACAAATAAATATTAAGCTCTTTTTTTTTTTTTTTTTTTTTTTTTGTAAATTTTGATATCCTTTAGACCATAATTGCTCTTTATTTCATAAATTACGGTTTCATATTTTTAATTTTATAATTTCTGCATGCCATCTTACCAGATTTAAGCTGATGATCTATAATCCGGAAAAACCGATAATCCGAAGTCCCGTCGAGTCTGGATTAAAGACTTTTGACTGTATATGTTTTTCTCTTATGAATTTTCAACTGTGAAAACAGAATGGCGTTTTGCATTATTTCGTTATTGTGCTTAATAATATTCCAAACAAAGCGCATACATATTCTCTGCAAAAATTCGTAACTGAGTTTATTTTTTGATAAGTAAGAATAAAATTTAAAATCTGTGTTCTCAAATCTGTATCTGTTTTTTTCTTATGAATTTTCAACTGTGAAAACAAAATGCCATTTTGCATTATTTCGTTATTATGCTTACTATTCCGAACAAAGCGAATATTCTGTGCAAAAATTGTTAAATAATTTATTTATTTTTGATAAGTACGAATAAAATTTAAAATCTGTGTTTTCAAATCTTTGAATAAGATTTCTATCACACTGTAAATTAATTAGCTCCATTTACATATTTTCTGGTGCGCTATTTATGTTCATTTTTAACGGATACTAAAATAAAATAAACTCGTACATCAAATAATAAAATTAAATCTTTGCAACAGATGCATAATTGAACTGTACTCGCAGACCACATAGAATTGCTTTGGGGGTTTGAGGCCACTGCTGTAAGCCATATTTTGTATATCTATCGCAGTAAACCAAAATTGTCATTAATCATATATGGGTCACCTTGGGGCAGTTTCGATATTTTCTGAATTTGCCGCCCCCACTCGATACACAAACAAATAACTAAAAAGTGTAAAAATGGAAGATAGGAGAATAAATTCAAACTTTATATTTATTTTTGAAATAAAACTTTAGTTCCACCATTTTAAAACTATATTATTATTTTTTCCTGTTCACAAAACATAACCTCTGTCCGAATGGTTAAGACTGCTGAATACTGGTAGTTTCTACCTGGCTTGGGTTCGATCCCCGGCAAACGGGCTGACTACACGGTTGATTTTCATGGTTTTTCCCATGCATGTAACGTGAATACAAGCGAGTCTTCCATGAAGGCATCTCTCTCTTCTTAGGCAGATAACATTTGTGGGTTTACCATATTCAAATAACCTAACCTAACGTGTTCGTAAAACCGTTGTTTGCATTATAAAAGTCTATCTCATTGCTTCAGTTGCTGTTATTTAAAGAATATAGAGTAGGGCTTCTCAACCAGGGGTGAATTCTTCACTAAAGGGCAACTCCAGAGCTTTAGGGAGGAATGCAGTCAGCCTTCTATTCATCTGTCAAGTAGTCAGTTACAGATTGTGAATATAAAATAACTTTTATTCAAGTTTTGGTATTAATCAACATTTTCCATGTCTCCCCCCTTTTTTTGCTTAATTAATGAAACGAGTTAAAAATAATCTAAATTTAAATGAATTTCTATATGTAGTTTTCGAATTTTGGAAAGGAGACAGGGAAATGATTTCCAGTAATGGTAAAAAGGGTGCATGGGGCTAAAAAAAATTTAGAACCAGTGGCATAGAATGATTTCTAAAATGCAAAGTGTACAACATATTTATGTCTTAAATAGTTCTAAACTCTTTTTTTTTTTTTTTTTTTTTATTTCAAAAATGTCTTCTCACAGCTGGCACTTAACAGCAATTTTGAAGAACATTTGTAGCAATATTATAATTTTGCAATTTTGAAGAACATTCGTAACAATATTATAATTTTGCAACTTTGTTCTGGAGATCGTGTTTTAGAATGAACTGTGAAGTTTGTTCTAAACTTAAATGTAGTCAAGGAATGGAATTCTAAATGTACTCTGGAGACCATAATGAATGCCTTAGAGATCAATAACAGTATTCTTTTCAATGTCATAACCATCTTAATTGCTCATAGGAAAAAAAAAAAAAAAAAAAAAAAAAAAGAAATCTTTAACTGTGTTTTAATATCATTCATTTCTTCTTTTCAGATTCAGAAGATGATCGCAACTCGTTAAATGCTCCTACTTCTAGTCAGCCAGAAACCGTAACTCAGACAGCAAATGCCCACTCATCTAATACTGCTGTAACCGAACCACCGACTCCAACACGTCGCAGGGCTCCTCCCGTCGGAAGGATAGAGATTCCCCCCAATTCACGAGTTGAAGAATGCATCCGAGAAGCTGGCGGTAAGCTTTCGAAATCTGAGTTGGAAGCATTTTTTCAGCATGTTAAAAAGAAGGGGAATGTTTCGAAAATTGCAAGGCAATATACTGATGATGTCAAAAGATTGAAGGAACAGTTAAGTAGAATTGTGCATATATATTACCACTCGCCATTAACAGGAACGAAACAAGATAGGGTTTTCATGAAATGGCTGCAACAGTTGGTCGAAAGATTCGACGGCGTTCCTGTAAGCCGGAGAGATAAAAAAGGAAGTCAGAACATTCAACAAGAAAGTGGTTTCTTCTTTAAAAGTGAAACTGAGTACAGTAGTCATTCCTTTGCATCTGAAGGAGAAGCATAAAATACTCTTTCACGATTTCTTTTCATCTAACAAAGATCCATTCCATATTTTTCTTAATGTCAGTTTCCCATTGTGTAGTTTAGAGTTTTCTTCATTTCCTTTTTGACCTAATAAAATGTAATGAAAAAAATTATCTTTTTATAATAAAATGTGTTTTATATAAAGAGATAACAGAATTCATTTTCAAACATATACATACAGAAGTTTCAGGCAGGTCCATTTCTTTGAATGAATTTTTATAAATTATAAATTTTTGTTTTGATTTTTACTGATTCTTTCTACTTCTCCCTTTTAAATTATCAAAATTCATCCAGAAATATATTCAGAAAAGAATAGATTTTGGTATGTATTAGCTGCTCCTTGACAATGAACAGTGACATCATAATCACGCCTTCTGTTTGTTTTTCATTTGTTTGGAATATGGGATTTTGGAGGGGGGTTCACTTTGCTTTATATGATATCATCCTCCTCACTGTGTGTTTGACAAATTCTGACTATTAATTCCCATCTCCATCTATATAAAACTGATTTAACGATTTTGGCAAAACAAAATTACTTATTTACATTATTTGTAGAAGCCGTTGTGTACAATTTACTTGCTAAAGCAGTGGTTTTCAACCATTTTTGCCTCATTCACCCTCTTTCGCCATTGCTAAATGATCAACTCCCTTTTTAACAAAATTACTTATTTACATTATTTGTAGAAGCCGTTGTGTACAATTTACTTGCTAAAGCAGTGGTTTTCAACCATTTTTGCCTCATTCACCCTCTTTCGCCATTGCTAAATGATCAACTCCCTTTTTTCCCAAACTCAAAAGATATATTTACTTTTTACTTATGTAAATACATTTACATAAGTTTAGATTATCTTTTAATATGTTTTATTAATTAAACAAGAAAAAGCATAAAAAGGTGTTGATAAATGCCAAAACTTGAATAAAATAGTATTTTATATTCACAAACTACAACTAAATACTTAACAATAATACTGTTCCCTCTAGTTCTTGACTACTGATATGCAACTTATTTTGATCTGTGCACCTTTTTTCACTAGAGAGGAGTTGTTTGTGCAACTTTTATTTTTTACTTACTTAGATATTTAAATTAATTCTATTTTAATAATATCCATTATTTTCAAAAACACATGTATTTAAAAAATATTTATTAATTATAAGAATTAATATGAATATACATGTAAACATAACAAAACTATTTTCTAAAATATAACTTAACTTTAATTGTGAGTTATCAAAATTAAATAAATAAATGCTACGTTAAATATGAAGTATATATTAAATCTTTTCTATCTTTAAAATTTAACCATTCAGCATTATATACGATCCAAATTTATACTGAAATGAACAACGCAAGCATGTGTATTAAATTACAACAAATCTTTAACATATTTATTCTAAAAGTAATGTAAAAATTAATTATTATTATTACTGTTATTTTTGGTTTATGTGTGTGCTTGTTAATTTTCTTTGTGTGTTAAATTTTTTAAAGGCGTGCATGCACACCTTAGAAGTACTCTGCTTAACAGGTAAATAAAAGGCTGATGGCATTTTCCCTGATTGAGAATCCCTATGCTAAGGAAGAGGGGAAAACACACAGAAAACATTTTATTAATGCACAATGAGAAAAAAGATGCAGATTTGCATGCAGCATAAACATAAGCTGCATAAAAATAATTTTATTGAGTTTTATCGTGCGGTATCTGCTGTGATAATAAATTTAGGCTTGATTTTATGATTATTATTATTATTATTATTATGTTTTAAACATATACACTTGTTTGGGGACAAATTTGCTATAAGACTGCTGCTGTAAATGGAAGCCCTTTTTTTATAGGTGTTAAAAAAATACATGTTAATTATTAGTGTGTAAGTGCCAAAAAAAATCAAAACCCATTAATGGGCTGAGGGAATAAGACTGCCACTGGTAGTTCAGCCCAGCTACAGTCCTGGTAAACAGGCGACTGTATGGGTGGTTTCATGGTTTTTCCTGTGTGTTTAATGTAGACATAAAAACTATCCATTTTAGAATGCCTTCATGATGGCATTGCGGGTTTTGGATCATTAATTAAATAACATAAAAAAATAAAGGCATGAATAATATAATGATTTTTAGTAATTAATGAATGAATAGCTTGGTGATTTTTTAACTGCAACATCTATCTTCTGATAAAGTGAAGTTTGCAAACTGTGATACTAAAATACATTACAGTAGTTTTCATGCTTCACAGCACTATTTTCATACTTCAGCCTTGTGATCAACATAATATTTGAGTAGTGAAAACAACTGTGAAATGGCAAAAATTGTTGAAGTGATAGAAGAGCTAAAGGCAGGTGCATTGACAAAGCAGACATCTCATGACTGCTTAACACATTCTGGTTACACTGTGGAACAGGAGCACATTAATCATTATCAGTTAAATTTTAAAAAAAATTGTCATTTTGCAGAAAGGTTTAAGAATAATTACTAAATAAATGTGATTTCAGTAAGGAATTAAAATATAAAAACTTTAAAAGACGCAAGTTAAAATTTTATATACTTTTACTTCTGTGTTTAAACTACCTGATTTTAAATTCTAGTCCTAATTAATACTGTTTTAATCAAGTGGTTAAAATGGAAAGGCTATTTCAACATTTTGTTAAAAAAAAAGTGTGTCACAGCATAGATTGATTCATGAAGTATTTTTAAGTCTTTGGTTTCTTTCTACTTTTATTTCTTTTAAAATTTCTAAAAAAATTAGTTTAACTTATTTTTTATTTCCTTCTCCCATGAAAGATAAAAAATGGTTGTATTTTTTAAATGGAATGAATGACTTTTGAAGTTTTCAGAAAACAGCTTGTCCCTACAAACCCACATTTATTTTTAATGAATAATGTCATTATTTTGCAGCACCTAAAACTTTGATATCTATCCCCTTAAACATAAATATCTTAGATGTATTTGAATGTCATAAAATTGCTAGCTGCCTTACAGTTATGTGAGATAAATATCTCAAAAAGGAACAAACCGATGTAATTGGTTTATTTTACTTGACTACATTAATTACTTGACACAAGAAAATTAAAACTCTATTGTTGGAGAGGAAAATCGGGTTTATGAAGAATTAGTAAATCCATACTTCATAAATTTCATTAGAAATCAAATATTAATAAATAATGAAAAAAATAAATAACTTGGAGGCTAGGTTGCATGCTAATTATCAAGTACATCCTGTAAAGCATCATAAATGCTTTTATTAATCACTGTTAGTATACAAGCTTATTAAAGATTTATCAATTAGATATATTATAAGTTATACTAAAATATTCTTAAAACTAAAATAAAGATAAAATTGATTAAGAAATACCTGTTTTGTTTTTAATTTTTTCAGTTTATTATACTAATGCACAATATATTTGTATTTAAAATTTGGAAGCTAAATTAAAGGTCTGCCACAAGATTGGCAATATGCTGGACAGCTTGGATAATTAATACTGTCACAGAATCTAGCAACATAATAGGAAAAATAAGGCAGACTTTCTAGAAACATAATAGGAAAATAAGACGAGATTTTCTAACAAAATCTTAAAATTTATTGCTCTGTTATAAACTTAATAAGAGAAATTACAACCTTTTCACAGACAATACTCAGTCTCTGTAAGCGTGAAATTTCAGTGTGAAAAATCATAACATTGTTGATTGTATTGTATTATTTGTCAATGACAAAGTCCATTACAATAATAGCCCACCTAAGGGCAAGGATGTCTTCATGCAACACTTTTATACATCAGGAAAAGCACAAAAATGTCTATTCAGCTAACCCGTATGTTGGGACTTAAAGTTACGTCAAACTACAGTAATTTAGAAGTTTAATCCACTTTGTTACAGGTGAGGCTATCATGTTACAAAGTCACCAAAAACAAGTATTTAAACTAAAACTATTTAAGATGGAAACTCTTTATACAAATTTAGCTTTGTATATAAAAAAAAAAAAAAAAAAAAAAAGTATAAATGTGTGGTGGTTTGGCAAAGGGAATTCACAGGAAATTCGAAGTTAATTTTTGCCTTGTAGTAGGATATTTGGTTTCTATACCATAGACCCCTTTTTATCATTCCTCTAGCTTACCAAATTCAAGGACACTGAGGCAACCAGTGGAAAAATTGCTCCTCTAAGAGATAGCAAGAAAGTTAATGCCAAGTTCCTAATGAATGCATAAAAACGTATTACAGTACAAAGTCTGTAATCCGGAATAATCTATAATCTGGACCTCAAAGCTACAAACTTGCATTTACTCATGCGCGTTTAATGTATAACAGACGGCATAAGCTAGGCTAAAATTATCTAAGGCATTTCAGTTAATGTTGCAGATTGCACTGTTTCTTAATCTTCTAATTGGATCTGGCTTATTATTTTTTGCAGACTGTTAGAAAAATTTTATAAAAATTAAGCTAACTTTCCATTATGCCAAAAAGAATTTCCAGTTCTGAAGCTGCCAAAGGATTTACAAAGCGAAAGCATGTTTTGATGTCCATTAAACAAAAAGTGGAATTGCTGTAAAAAATGGATAAAAGCCTAGCCATCTCAAAATTATGCGAGAAGTATGGCATTGGAAAGTCCATTCTATATGACACAAGAAAAAGGAACTTTTTGAATTTTTTGTGGAAGCATCTTAAACAACACTGAAAGCAGAGTTTAATAAAGTAAACAAATAAATATTAAGCTTTTTTTCTGTAAATTTTGATACCCTTTACATCATAACTGTTCTTTATTTCATAAATTAGGATTTCATATTTTTAATTGTATAATTTCTGTATGCCATCTTACCAGATTTAAATTGATGATCTATAATCCAGAAAAACCCCTAATCTGGAATCGCCAAAGTCCCGACGAGTCCGGATTATGGACTTTGTAACTATTACAACTAGAGAACCATAACTAACCAGATTATGGACTATTATGTACTGTAATACAATGTTAAAAAATTGCTGAATTTTGAAAATAAATTATTTAGCACATAAAAAGTTTGGAAACACATCCAAATAAATTAATGTTTGAATGTCAAAGGAGTAGTAGAAATGCAATCAAGAAATTAAAAAGGATATTTCTTTATTCACAAAGGACACATGGCAAATAATGAAGATTATACAATGAAAATGTACAATATATTTAACAAAATATAAATCAGACTTAAGAATGCAATTATAAGCTCTCTTATTCTTGAGCAGGAAGATGTGGAAGTACATTGTTTAGCATGCCACAGCTTTGAAGAACTTTAGTAAATTCAGCTAGACTACCATCTCGCTCCATCCAAACAGTCAGCATCTGTTGTGTTTGTAATTTTTTCCCAGGAAAGTCTTGTTCAAAATATTCAATTTCATCTTCTTGAAATCCTAGATTTAATGCAAGTACCTGCCACTGGTCTTGCAGTTTCCCAGAGATGGTTTCAATTAAAACTTTGTTTAAAACATTTTCTTTTTTAGCTTTTTCTGCAAAGCATAAGACAAAAGAAAATTAATTTTAAGTTAGGAATTGCTAAGTAAACTGCAAATAATTTATTAAAGTATGATTGGATAATTAATTTTAATATAAAACACCAAAGAAATTTTAGACATTAAAAATATTTGCAACTACAAAATAGTTATAAATTTTGAATTTTTCGTACCTTCTTCTTTTGAATTTTTACTTTCTTCTTTTGAATCTTCTTCTTGTAAAAACTCATCATTTCCATCTTCTATGGAATCTTCTGCTACAGCAGCTTCAACTGTCACAATATCTTGTTGCTTTCAAAAGAATGAATTTAGCATTAAAAATTTGCATACAGCTAGAGTTATACATTAAATTATCTGAAAATTCTTGCTGAAATATAAACAGAGAAACTTAAAAGTTAGGTTATTTATTAATTCTTAAAAGTTAGGTTAATTTATTATTAGAAAACATTCAAGATGTCCAAACCTCACAAGGACTTTCAACATTGCATAGAGATAAAACTGCTCTTATATGTAATACAGGATGGAACAAGATATGCAAATGAATTCTTTTAAACGGGATAGCATTTTCTGCAATTTATATGTTTTTTAGTTTGCACAGCAAAAATATCTTTATCAGTATTCAATCTTCTACATAAATGCAATCTTTTTAATGTTATACATCTCTTAGGATATTTCTAAAGATAATGGTTTTGTGAAACTCGGCTATCTTTTAAATTTCTTTGTCAAAATAGTTGCCTTATTTCACTTCAGAACCTAAAATAAATCACATATCTAAAAAATAATGGCTATGGGAGATAGTTAAAATCAGTTACATTTTTCTTTACCATGAAACCATCTGATGATAATTTCTTTGTGCAAAGAGATTTTTTCATGAAACAGAAACCAGTTTGATTCTGATCAAGGTTTTTTGCTGGCTAAAATGTTGAACTCTTTTTCAGAAATTATTTCTTTGCATAAAATTTTCACTATCTACTGAGAATTAGTTTGCTGGAATTTATTATCTGCTCAGAATTAATTCCAACTAATCAAAGATACTTAAGTTGTTGCACAGGACTTCAAAAGCTGGAGTTTCTGTGACCAAAGGAAGTGCATTATGCCACCTATGGATATGTCTTTTTATGACTAGCATTTGTGTAAGGCAGGAAATTCTACCTAAAATAATAACTTTCATCGCTATAATTTGCTTGAAAAATTCAGACCAGATTTTGACATAAAGCAATCTGACTTCCTTTTGTTCTGCAATAAGTACATAAGATATTAAAAAGCAACCTCCCAATTCTTCCCCGGCAATTTTCTAGGCACTTTATTTATTTATATCAGATTCATATGCTATCCAAGCTATAGGCATTAGTTCATCACCAAAAGCTGCTGAATTTTTTCGATATTATTATCTGATCAATAAACTAGGAATACCAATAAAAACATTAGATGGCAAGAACATGTGATTCCATAAGTAGCTTGCTACTGAGTCAACAACAGCATTAATTGAATAAAATCAAAGAAATATTCTGCTCCTAACATGGCTTTTCTTTTCACAAACAATAGTTGTGAATATGATTTCAAATTATACAGAGGTTTTAAATGATGTAAATATTCAAGCTATGCACAGGGCTGCCACTCAAACAGGAGAAGAAAATTCCCTGACTTTTCCAGGCATGTTTTAAGAAAGTTCCAGTCTATCCACATAGTGTGCTTTGGCTGTGTTAAAGGTAAATTAATTATGGTACCACTTAAGAACACAAATATTTCACAATTACATATAACTTATAAATACTGGATTTTCTCCAACATTAATTGTAATACAATTATGTCATAAATGACAGCTATATTATTTTAAAAAGTATTACAGATAAATTCTGGAATAGCAAAGGAGCCAGTTATATCTATGATATTAGATAATATGTAATTGGCAAACAATCACCTCAGTAATATTACAAGACTTGCTAAATTCTGAAATGTCAAAAAAGCACTTTTTTTAAAGAAGTCAACAGACTTTTCATGCAGAACTTTTAATATAAGCATATGCAATAAAATTAAATGTAATTTTTTTAAAAAAATTCCAAGGCCTCCAAAATTTCAATCTGTGCTTGTACTTTCCTTTTGTTCAAAAATATTTTTTTACGTTTACTATCACACATTTTTTTTGCCTTCGAGTGCTTGATGATACGCACCACAGGCAGATCTGGCATATCATAACATATTTAGGAGGTTACTGGAAGCAAAGATGCTGGAAACTTGCATTGCCCTTCTAAAAGACAATCTGATTGGCTCTAACGCTCTAAGCTGCCTGAATAACGCTCACGCGATACATAATTCGGCAAGAAAGTGATTGCTTCCAACGTTGGCAAGGAAATCCCTTTTTGGGAGATTAAATTCCCTGAATTTTCCAGATTTTTGACTAAAACATTTAAATTTACTGACTTTTCTTTGACTTTCTTGGTCAGTTTTCAATTTGAAAAATCAATTTTGTAAAAGAAAATGAAATCTTTTTTATCTGGTCTATATACTTAGAAAACATTTATACTCATTCTAAAAAATAAAACATAAATTTGACTCTTGTATAATAATTGAACAAGATATTTAATTTGAAATTATTATAGATTTTACAGCACCAGAAAAACAAATTTATCGATCTCCTTAAAAGTTTGGTTTTAAAAAAATTAGGAGTATTTGAGATTGAATTCAGTCATTCACTGATATTTCTTTGTGATTTATGTGTGTAATATTTTTTTAATTACAAACGTAAATCAATAAGATAATTATAATATCTTTTTACAACTGCTGTGCCAAAATCATTTTCACGTAAGTACTTTATATAATTTCAAATGCTAAAAATATGTCAACAATATTTACATGTCTTTTAATACATTACATGAATCTAAAACTGTTTTTTAGCCCTACTTTAAATCTTTTTACTCATACCAGTTTCCAAAATTATTCAGAATTATTTTTAATCTCTTCTGGCATTTTCTAGGATGAAACTTAAAATCTGCAGTGAGAGAAACAGCTATATGCTCATTTGTTACAAGCAATCTGCTATACATTGTTTAAAAGAGGTTAATTTCTCAAATTATTGGCTGAGCAAAAATAATATTAATACATTTCCTTAAAAGAACATAAAAAATATACTTCAGCAATTTTATCTTGAATTAGGTTTTTCCTATGTGAATTTTTTTTAATGCAAAAAACAATAATGATCATTTAGGGTAAGTTTATACGATATAACAGCATACATCATGCATAACCTAATTTATTAAATATTTTGGCCCAATAGATATTTTACTTTGAAACTTTTACAATTGGAAGACTAAACTAAATTACCTCTACAGAATGCTGCCTATACAGTATAGTGGTAGGAGAGCGCGGGTTCGAATCCTGGAGAAAGCATGGATGTTTGTAAATGTATAGATAGTGCCTTTGTAGCACAGGGACACTAAATATATGGCAAGCGGAAAGTCATCTCATGTGGTTTGGTGGTAAGGAAGAGGGGTGAGAGACTCTCGGATTACAGTCTTTCAACATGCAATGTATGAGGAGCTAGTGTTGGATCAATAAAATGAAATTTGTGGTTCACAGGAAATTGTCTCGAACCTGCATTTTACAGTTCCTCTGGTTTATATGCTGACTAACAGTCAACAAATTGTTGATTCCTCTTGTTCATGGAAGAATAACAGCTTGCTCATTTCTTTGTAAATCAAACATTTTAACACTTTTTTTTCAAAAAAGAAAATGTTAATATGTGGAAATATGTAAATCAGAAAAACTGCAAGTGAATATTGGCATTAATTTTAAGATGTATCTTTTTAAAGATATTTATAACAGGGAAAAATATTGCATCTTACAATCAAAGTATTTAACTTCTTCTTTAAATACTTCTTATATAATTAAATAAATATAATGCATGACTTTTTACATCATTTTTAATTTAAATGAATATTCAGAATAATATTTAACACTCACTACCAAACATTTTTCCTTAGAAATCTTTTGAACTACTGACTCTAAATATTCAGAAACACTTTTTGATGTTGATGTGCTGGCAGTAAAAATATGAGGAGATTTCATACAAAGAAGTCTGAGAGCTTTCCATGTGTATTTGCTGTCCTCAAAATCTCTGGAAAAAAAAATATATATATATATATATATATATATAAAAAAATCAGCATTTCATCTTTAATTTTGTTTATTGAAATTCATGTCAGAATACTGCTCAAACGTATTTTCTCTTGGTTCATGTAATATTTTTAGCCACAGCTTATGGCCAATTTATGAATCATTAATTATGAATACAGAATTTTTTTATTTCTCCTTGATGCATTATAAAAATCTAACTGATCATAATACTTTATAAATTATACATTCATTTTACATGCATTTTCATATATACACAACCTGACAACTAAATAATGAGATTGATTTTATAATTGCCAATACAAAGACCAAGTTGCATCGACAATCTACCAATTTCAATGCTGCCTCCTAAAATATATCATGGTGCCATTTAGCTATAGAGAGAACATTGCTATAAGCAGGGACGGCATAAAACAATGTGAAAACATTAAAGTTTATTTTATACGAGGAAGAGATCTTATTGAGACATTTTAGTTAATAATAATAAGTTAATGTATATGAAAATAACTATTTCACACAGAAATATTCTAGTGGTCAATCCATTTCCAAAGTGGTGTAAAAATGAATGAAGGTGAAACTAAGCCTAAACATCTGATTTATGTTTGTTATGAGAAACTCTCTGTAGAAGTTAGAGAATACTTACAGAAAGTTGTAAAGATAATGGTACATGAGTGTAATGCTAATTGGGAAGTTATTTCATCAAGTTTTAGAGAAAGACACGGATAAGAAAAAACATGCTTTTCCATTTGCTTTACAGTTCTTCTTTCTTTTTTTTTTTTTTTTTTTTTTTTAATCTTGAACAAAAACATGTACTTAGTATATAAAAGATATCATTCTAATTTGTCAGAGAAATAAATAAAATAAAAACAAAAACTTTAATTGACTGCTGCAGAAAATGAAATGTTTTTATAGTAATCCTATAATCAAAAGCCATAATTCTAATTAGAAGTCACTATCAATCAAAGAAAAGAGATGAGAAATCAGCTTTAAACATAAAATGTGAATAGAATGTCAAGCGTATTTGAGCAACAGCAAGAAAACTTTTATCGTAAATAATTCTTGAGGGACAAATTATCAATGCGACTTTTTGCCTATGTTCATGTTTTTGCCTTCAATGCCTACGTTAGAGGATTCTCTTAAATCTGATACAGGTACTCAGCATGTGGCCATTGGTTTCTTATGAATATCAATGCAGCAGCTCTCAGAAATTTTATCTTGTCTTTGACAGCACTGAAAACGTCCAAGAGTTGTCTAATCAAATCTTTTGGAAGCACCACAAGAGGACACTTGCACAGGCAATTCTAGACTTTGTTAGATCATGGTACTCATTACTTTGAATAAAAAAATAAAAAACAAGCAGCCTGTCCTTTGTTTCATAATGTCTTGTAATTTAACTGTCAAATTGTGTATGCAATATATATCATATTAAAGAAATTAAGAAGTGAAACACAAAAGAGAAGATTAAATTATAAACTGTATGACAATGATCATAGCTATATTTTAGTGTAAATAATGATTTTACTTCTTAGTATTCTACTTTTAAATCATGATATATTTTAAACCTTACTCTCTTATGCAATGTTACCTTTTCAAATTAGAGGTAGCATCTGCTTTGCTAGAAGCAACACCAAAGAATGTTTCCAGAGAAGGAACAAAATTTCTAAAAAAGACAAAATTATTAGTAAAAATTTCATATTTAATAAGCAGAAAAAGAAATCACAGTGTCATTTCACAATTAAGTAACACAAAATATTTTTTAAAATAATTTACATGGCATCAAAAAAGTGATTAATGAAAGCCAATAAATTAAAACCTAGTGAGAAACATACCTATTATTTGTATTCATTTCCTGAATATGTCCAATATAAATTTCACAGAGAACTTCCACATTGATTTTCAGTAGAATATAATAAATTGATATTAATGAAATATTTTAATAAACCATAAATTTACTACTTAGATAGGAATCTGAAAGGTTTCAGATTTTAAATTATGTCCAAAGGGGCATTTAAAAAATATTTTGTATGTTACCTTTATTTATTAAATATCATGTTCTTTGCACTTAAACCATAAAATTCAGTTCAAGAGCAATATCGCAAAATAATTTTAAATTAAGAAGCCTATCTTTAGAATTTCTGATACACAGTCTCAGTTGCTAGAGAGATAAAAAAAAAAAATTTCTGTACAACACTGCCATTGCTTTGAAATTCTTGAGTTTGTTAAACAAAAATTCATTAAAGTTTTACAAGATATGAAATCGATAATAAAACAAATTCCAAATTTGGGATTCTAGATGCCCATATTCGTAATAGGATTATGTTATTCAAAATTGATGGCTCTAGGTACCGTTGTTTCATCCGAATGCGAGAAATATACATACATTTATGCAGAATCTTCATTATTTAAATTCTTCAAATATAATACAGGACGATAATATTTGATGGGCAATAGTATGAAAAGTGAAACGGACATTCAGAGTGATTTAATGCAAACTGAAAATAATAGTCCCTCAGGTACAAATTCCCTTTGGACTAATAAAAATATCTTTTCATATTCTGTGTTGAAACAGTTTGGTTTAAAATGAGTAATATGAAAATTATTTGAATTAGCCAAATTACTGATTGTACAATCTTATGCTAAAATGATTGTTTCTTCAATAACAAGGTATTTTATTTAGATTCAAAATGAAATTAAGAATCAGGACTCTCCAGATGTTTCATTATGCGCGGAGGGGGGGAATTAAATGCGCATTCGTAAAGCCTACGAGAAAAACGTTGGTGGTTTTGAGGTCCGGATTTTAGATCATTCCGGATATTGGACGTCTGGATTTCGGACTTTGTACTGTATTAGGCAAAAGCATTAATCAGAATTTGTAATCATCCATATCATAAAACTGTAAAACATTTTAATACAAGGCTCCTCAAACTCTGTGTGTTATGATCTAAAAATATAGTATTTAATCATTAATATTTCTTTTATATAAGTCTTTATCAACAATATTTAGAAGTCTTTCTGTAAGTCTCTCTCTTCTTTTTGGCAAAGTCAATATTTAATAATTTTAATAAATTACAATTATAGGTATAAAATTTTGTATATATATGTACTAGCGACCCGCCCCGGCTTCGCACGGGTATAAAATATATAGCCTATGTCACTCACTGAAAAAATGATTAATTAAATTAAAAATACTTAAAAAATAATTTGCTATTCGTGCAACTAAAAACAAAAGATAATCAACAATCATCAACAACAAAAGATACGTATTCTATTAAGTTCTTTTTCTGAACTTACATACCTCACCTTAAATTACGATTTTTGAAAATAATTTCTCTAATATTAAATTGATTTAACTCTAAAATTTAACCAAGATCTTAATAGAAAATTCCAATCCATAAATTATGGTTTTATTTAATCTAATCTTATCTAACCTTATGTACTTATAATTACTATAAGTGTGATTTAAAAATTAACCTTAGAATAGAATATCATTTATATTTTAAAACTACTATCATACAATTACTTATCGTAACTTACTTATAATTACTGATACGCTGCCGTGCTGAAAAGCAAGTTTTTATTAAGTATCTTGTTATTTTCCTCGCTAGAGAGCTCCGATAATAAACGCGTCTGATCGCTGCTAAATTCAACGTGCTATAGGGAGAACCGCGGCCTCCGACGTGCTATTTATAGGCACGCTCCCTCCACCCTGGCTGGCCGGTACTGCCGCAAACAGTACGTCCCACAGTTTTTAAATCTGTAGACCTTTTCAATGTGTACAATATTTAGTACATTATTTTGATAAATCTTGTAGGGTTCAGCCAGCGTTTGCAATGTAAGCGGAAAAAATGTAATTATTTACGACATCACATTAGAAACCTAAAAAATAACAGTATTTTTCCACTATTTAATGGATGTTATTATACATACAAACCTTCCTCTTTAATCACTCTATCTATTAAAAAAAACCGCATCAAAACCCATTGCGTAGTTTTAAAGATTTAAGCATACATGGGGATATAAGGACAGAGAAACTGTTTTTGTTTTATACTATGTAGTGATAAAATTTTTTATATAGAGGTATATGATTTTTTTTTTATTATAGGTATAAGTTTTTTTTATTACTTTTGTTAAAATAAAATTCTTCAACAAATGAATAATATACCATAATTAGCTACATGAATAATTATATGAAATAAAAGTATTCTTTGAAAATGCAATTACTATTATAATGGAATATTAAAAACAATTATCATATAATGATAAAAAATAAAAATACAGTTGGAAGCTGGTGCTTTGTAAAATAGCAAAACAATTTAAAATAATTAATGCAAAAATAATTTTCATACCTTTTAGCTGATCTACAAGCTTCCCAGTTGTTAGGCGTATTGCTCAATAATTTTGCCAGCTCAGGACTATAGAACAGGGGAGAAAAAACAAGATTTCTTTAAATCTGTGCTTAATGATTATATGTAAAAAATTATTTTCATTTTATAATGCAGACATTACAAAAACCAATATTATCAATACAAGGTTTAATTAAGCAGTAAAAATAAGGTCAATCAAAATGTATACAAAATCAGAAGAAAAATATTATTTTGACATATTTCTCCTTAAAAATAACCCAATAAGATGCCACCTAAAACAAAGTGACTTAATCTTTTTACAAGGAGATTAAACTTAAAAAAAACTAATACACTGTACTTTCATATTCAATTAATATTGAATAATTTACAATAAATATCAAGAGACACTAGCACAGAAAGGCAAAGTAACTATCACAAAAATTTAAATATGAATTTTAAGAAGTGGAAGAAAAATTTACTATCAGCAATTAAGGAATTATAACAATTCCATGCCAGAATAAAATCAATATTCATTGCACAAGCACACAGTAGGATCTAATTATCATTTCTGCAATTTTTTAAACATGAAAAACTGGTTTAGCATTTTAGATAAAAAAAACAAGTCATTTAGGGGGGGGGGGAAACCACCACTTTTCATGCAGCATATCTGCAAATTTAGATTTAACATAGCAAATACACAGTTTACAGAAAATATATTATTACAGTTTTAGTAATAACAGAGTTAATATTGCAATGAAATGCTTCCACGTATAAATAATACAATGTTATGCTACACATTTTAAAAATTTCAGTCAGTTAAAATTTTGGCCTTTTTATGTTATAGAGGGCACCATGAAACAAAACTGCCACCACACAATTAATTCTTAAAGTTGATCACAACTGAAAACTAACCCTATTTAACACCTCCACAGGCAATCGTAACAGTCAACTATCCTTTTGCACATTTTTAACTGCATCTTATACATATCTTCTGCTCAAAGTAAATAAACCACAGTGCTTTCATAAATTGTAGCCAGTAACTACAAAACCAATTCCTAATATAATCACCTTTCTTCTAGCAACTTTTAAAATACTGCATCTCCAAATGCTTTGACCAGGGCCAGAGCCAGCTTCAGGCATAGGCAACATAAGCAACCACCTTAGGTGCCAAATTTCAAAGGGCATCAGCTAAGTTTTCTTGCAAGGGAAACTGAATAAAGATATGCCAATCTTACTGTTTGTTCACCGAGACCAATGAAAATGTTGGAGCTAAGCCTGCTTTCATAACTGATATATAGGTATATTCCATGTTCATTTTTGCATATTATATTATGAGATTAAAACATCTTTCTTTTCCATGAAAATATTCTATGCACACCTCAGCACACTCCTGAGTCATACCTGAGCAGAATTTATGTGGCACCAGTGAAGAGGAAACAAAAACTCTTCTGAAACCGTATTAACAACTACCAAAACTATAAGCAAAATCATCATCAGAAACTATATGGAAGAAATACATGTAATTTTATTATATTTTAATTTTATAGTAACATTATTATTTCTGGATGTTTTCTGCTAAGTGGCTTTCTGCATAATTTTCGTTTGTGACTTTCTTTCATAGGATGTTATCATTCATTAGTACAACTTCATTAGTACAACACAAAATTTTAACTAACAGAAACTGATAAGGAAATAATAGAAGTAGAAGTATTATCTGTTTTTTTTTTAAAATTATAACAGAAATTCCATATTAAAATTTTTAAAGTAATTCCTTTAAAAAATAAATAAAATTAAATTAAATTTTAAAAAAATAAATAAAGTACCATGAGCAATTTTCATTTTAGTCTGTGAAAATGACAGGAGAAAGTCACAACATTAAATGCTAAGGAAATTCAAAATACAACTATAAAAATTATATAGGAAGGCATAAATGCACCTGAACAATGAGTATTTAATTTTCTTAATAGAGATTTTTTAGTAAAGGAAAATGAGAGATAACATCATAATTGCTCACCTCTACAGTATCAAATTTACAACATTTTGTCAAAAACACTGAAACAAATTAAAAAGAAAAAAACACCCCTTCCCCAACCTTGAAAAATGCAGATGACAGATTCCATATTGGATGAGAATGGTATTATGGTAAGTTTATAGTTAAACCTTTTAAAATCAGAACTGATGTGTGGGATGGTCAAATAGCAGTGAAATATTTCCACTAATTTACTTCTAATTAATTCTTGCATCAGTAGCAACTTTATTTTTTCAGAAATAACTGCAAAAGCTTGCCCATTGATTTTCTTAATAAGCTTTTCAATAAAATTAGGAAAGTAAATACTGTTTGTCACAATTTATGTATTTAAATTCATTTATATAAAGTTTGGATGTAGAACAGAATTCTTTAGCTTCATTTCAACTTCATTCTAATCTTTAGCCTTTTAATTCTTCAACAGCCTTTCTAAGTTAATGTAATGCTTGATTCCTCTACAGAATTTATCCTTTGGAATACTGTACGTTTCTGGTTATGGCTTTTTTAATACTTCAGTGTTATTAAAACATTGAGGTGAAACTTTAGAGAAGAGAATGAAGCCTGCAAGTGCCAAAATTGGTGGAAAATGGGGATGTTGAGAACGGGAATCTTTTCTTTGTTAAGAGCTGCTTTACAAGAATGGATCTGAATGATAATGCACTGAAATGTAGCAGAAACCAGTCATGTCATTTAGCAGTTATTCAATTAGATTTCTTATGTCTAACAAGCTAGATTCTCATTAAAAGTCTGTCCATTAACATAAAAAAATGGAGTTTATTTTCTGTTGAATTTATTGTGAATTATCCCTTCCTAACTAGAAAAGGCCCCAATAGGGCTTTTACACAACAATGATGAACCTTCTTGAATGCAAAGTAGATATTTGCTGTTTCATCTCAGGATCATAAGCAAGACATAAAATTTTATCTCGAGACACAATTTATTTTAAAAAATCAGGATGAATGTCCACCATCAAATCATGACACATAGAAATTCAGTCTTCTTTCTGCTCTGGAAACAATGCATGCAACACAAAACAAGAACAAATTTTTCTTTTTTAAAGATCTTTCGGGATAATTTTGTCACCATCCTTATTCAAGCGAAGCTCATCAACTATCATTCGAAGAAACGGGTGAAGATTTTTCAGCATCAGTTCTTGAACTTTTATATTTTCATTGATACGTATAAAGTGAACTCATGAAAGCATAAAGTGTGACATTTTTGCATTCATTATAGAATAATCTGTACCTATAAAAAAACATTGGATCATGTTAATACTTGACCTTTGTATATTTTACACTACGTTTCAAATGTCTCTGCTGCTGTTGAAACACTTTACAGCAAAACCTTATAGCTATGCTTTGTTCAGCTTTTGAAACACAACAGCAGACATTCAATAGACCAAAGTAAATTATTAATTGTAAAGAAAATTCTCTCCATACAGACGATATTTCAGAACAAGTAAGTTAAACTGTATAGCAACAAATGCTCTCAATTATTGTTTTACAGATTTGCTAGAATGTTTCCAAAGAGAAATTAGCCTTAAAACTTAATAAATGGATTGTGTATGTATATGTAACATTAATGTAAAATTATAATAAAATAAAATGATTAGAAAAACAAAACTGTGCAAACATACTTGGGTTTAAATTTGCTAACTTGCTGACATTCCCAGGGTCGTTTTAGAGGCCTGAAATTCATTAAAACAAATTAAGAAAATATTAAAAATTCATTCCTTAGTTTATAACATACACATACGCAATTTGATATGTATATTCATATGTATGAAAATAAAATATATATTCATATGTATATGTAATTACGTGAATATAAAATATATATTCATACATATATACAGAGTAAAAAAATGGACAGTTCTATATCTCCTGTTCTACTGTGCCGATTATCAAAATTCATCTAGTGTCTTTCATGTCTCCAAAAAGTGGTTGAATTAGATTTATATATGGCATTGTTTTAACATAGGCATTTTGGCACAAAATCTGACTTGGTTTCAATATGATATACCAAGTTTTTTACATATTTTAATCCTATGCCTCAAATTATGCAAAAGTTCCAGGTTTTGTAAAAGTCATCCTGGTAGTTTTCAGAATATTAGCTCCTCAATATTAATGAAATTTGGTATATATTTATTAATATTTCTTTTTTGAATATATAAAACTAACTCGATTCCTTCGCCATTTGAAATTTAAGTTCAATCCAAATAAAATCTGCACATGTTTCTATTCTTTAACTTTAAAATTTGTAACCTTAAATAATTTTTATAAATTTTTCAAAAAAAATTTCCGAATTATAACCCATAGAATTTTTATTATCATCTTAAAGTAGATTTATTTCTATGCATTAGATTTATAGTCAAAATTTCGCAAGATATATGTGAAGTTATGTACTAACACATTTTGGAATTTGGCATATTTGTGACAGCGATAATAATACCAAATGTGGTTTATGCACTTTCTTATAATTTTCAATGAATTGCACGAGTTATTTTGAAACTAAAATTTCCAAATAATATTTTATTGAGGGTTCTTCATGGGGAATTTTTTTTATTTTCATTTTTATTAATAATACATAAAAAGCTATTTTTTAAGTTTATAAGGAACGTTAAGATTTAAAGACCTCCCCCCCCTTCTTTCATAAAAATAAATTTTTACGTTGGCCATTTTATCACCATCTATTTTACTTAGCTGCTTTTTATATGCAACAAAGCTTATTTTGTTGATGTCAAAATTGAGCATCAAATATGCATTCAATATTTCTGAGTACGTCAAAAATATTACTAAAACCTACATTTAAAAAAATTTACTAGAATATTAGATTTTTATCTTCTCTTCTCTGTGTAGAAAAGGAAAAAAATAAAATAATTTTGAAGATATTTTATATTCAAAGATACTTCATGGCCTTTATTGCATAATAAATTCTTAAATAATCCGTTGTTTATGCTTAAAAGGGCCCCTAATTATGATCAAAGACTCTTTTTTTTTAAAAAAAGAAAAATACATTTTCATACAAAATCAGGATTTAAAAGAAACACATTTTTAAAAGACAGTTGTGATTTGTCAAGACTTGAATTCTAATCATTGTTATATTTATTTTCAAATTATTATTTCTGTTAAATTAGAAGTTATTAAAATTTTTAATAATTTCAAAAATTTCAAAAGTTATTTTCTGTGGAGACTTTGCTAACTTTATATCAATCAAAATTTTCAGACCTGACCTACTCTTTCTGTCAACTCTGCCAAAAAGTACAAATCAATTCAGAGACTGTACCTATCATATCCCCCCGACTGGATAATTATACTAGGCTTCAATGAATTTCTTGGTTTCAAATCTAGATTTAGAAATTGCGGTTGATTAATTGGTTATTCATATATGACAAAGCACATAGAGACTATCTGCCTAAGGGGGAGCAATGCCTTTATGGAAGACTCTTCTAAGGAGAAGTGGCTCATATTTGCATAGCACATGGGGAAAATCGTAAAAAACATGCAGCCAGCTTGTTCGCTTTGGTTGGTTTCTAGGTCAAATTATCAACAGTCTTTAAACCCTTGGCCACTAGTGGGACTGCTTAAATTATGAACCAAGTTATTATATTTATAAAGTATCTTATGTTTAACCAATTACTGTGATTTAAATTTTTACTATAACTTCTCCTTTCTATATTCCTCAACAGAATGCAAATTAAATTTTTATGTATTTAAAGTGAGGTTTATGTATTTAAGGTGAATCTATAGTTGAGAGAGCTTCTGGTTATCACATCTTGCTGTTAATACTTGTAGTCAGGTTTTGTTTAAAAATAATATTATGTCTTTAGCATTTTCACTAGCCGATGCTTTATATATGCACCAGTAAAATATATGAGGCAACTTATTCTATTTAATATGTAGTCTTAGACTACATTAATTGATGTTCAAGTTCAATTGTATGTTAATTTAGCATATTCACAAGTGGTAGAAATTTCGTGTATAGCATAAGTTGTGTCTTTATGTTCAAACTGAGAGTAAAATAAAAAAATTATGTAAACCTTCTTCTGTATTTTGCAAGTTGTTCAAGACGTAGCTACAACTCGCTGTTTGTCTAGTAGGCTGTGCAGGATTTTAACTCAAGTTTCCAGAGCAAAAGGCTGGCCAGATGTCACATTTGTCTTATCATCAGTGTCCACATACATAAACAACTGGGAGTTAATGGGCATACCCTCTCTGAGTGATCATTGTATAATTCAATATGAGATCAATAGTAGACTCATGTACCTAACAAAAAGATGTTTCAAGACCTGCTAGGGAGGACACAATACTTTAAAATTTTACCTCATGCCATGGGTGAGTGAAATCTTAAAACAACTGGATAACTGCGACTCCCCAGAGGAGCTGGATACTACATATGACTTAATCATAACTAAATTAACTCAGGCAGCAAGAGCTTCCTACAAACTTAAAAAAACTATTAAGCCGAAAACATTTACATCGTTGTGGAGCAACCACCTCAAGAAAAGAAGAAGCAAAATAGAGCCCTGAGAAGACAAGCGGAAAATGATGAAGAACATAAAATATTAAAGTTGGTACACTACAGGAAGGAACTAGCTCAATACAAAAAACAAATCAAGGCAGCAAAACAAGAGTCATGGCGTAAGCACTGCAGTAACATGCAAGCAACCTATGGTACATTACAGAAAATAGCCACCAATAAGATTTTTCAACCCCTACAATTTACCGCTAAAGTAAAACAAGATGCAAAAAGCAAAACAGAAGCTCTAAACACTATCCTAGAAACAATCTTTGTTAAAGACAAGATAGAATTTCATTTAGTAACTTACACAGAAATAAGGCAGAAGTTTAATAGGAAAAGCTGGAAAAGCAGCAACAGAGATATTACTCTTCTTACAGAACACAAAGTTCATAATATCATCAAAGCCTTAGCAGACGAAAAAGCACCAGGTCTCGATGGCATAGATAATACCATTGTTAAAGAAATTCACAAAGAATTTCCAGGTTTGTTTCTAAAAATATGCAGAGCCTGCTGGCTACTCGGCCACTTCCCTAGAAGCATGAAACTAGCCAAAATTGCACTCTTTCACAAACAGGGCAAAGACCTGTCAGGCCTGGCATCATATAGGCCTATAAGCTTACTGCCTTCAAACAGTAAGATTTTAGAAAAAGTAATTCTACAATGCCTTAATTTCCACATGTATAGGAACAAGTCTATAAACAAAAAACAATATGCCTTCTGTGCAGGAAAGTCCATAGACAATGCCTTAAAACAACTGGTAGATAACACAGAGCAGAACAAAGATCACAATTTGGACACATTGGTTATTTCATTGGACATCAAAGGGGCATTCGACTCGTTGTGGTGGCCAGACATTGTCGAATGCCTAGACATCATCAAATGCCCAAAGGAAATCCTGAATCTTATACGCAGCTACTTGCAGGATCATTAGATACAGGTTACAATGGACAATGATGTACTCAAAATCAAGTTGGAAAGAGGCTGTCCCCAGGGTTCCTGCTTGGGACCTACACTTTGGAATCTTGTACGGCACAGAGCCTTTGCGCTCTATGACCAACAGCAAGGAGTGGGTATCCAGGCGTACGCGGACGACTTTTTATTGGTCATTTCTGGTAGCACGGACATTAGGTTAAAGGCACAAAACGCAATCAATACTTTTCAAGCTGGTCAAATCAGCACAAATTAAATATCTCAGCAGATAAAACTAAACAACTGTTTATATGTAAGCATGGAGTGCGAAATAGGAATCCCAACATTAAGCTAAATGGAGTCTCTATAAAAGAGGTTACGGACCTTAAATATCTAGGTATTATAATTAACAATACTTTCCTGGTTACCTCACATTAAAGAGCTTAAGCAGAAAATAAATCAGCTTAGTAATTCCATGGTTAGAATAATAGGACCTCTTCGGGGCACTCCAATCACTAAGCTCAAAAGCTGGTACAGAACAATCTCAGAAAAGATCATATTATATGGGGCTGCCATATGGAGAAGGAAGCTTACTGCCCATATGAGGAGGCAGCTTCTCACCATCCAAAGAATGCAACTTTTGATCATATGCAAAGGTTATAGAACATCCCCAACTGCAGCACTGCAAGTGCTGGCAGGTATCCCTCCACTGGACCTTCTAGTGGAGAGAGAATCACTATTAGTAAAGACATTGTGCCTGAAAAATAATGTCTCTCTGTGGCAAAAAACATTCTACCACACAGACTATGAGAAGCACAAGCCGATCATGCTTGGACACCCTGCAGATACAGATTTATATATTTGATTTATACATTATCTGTATAAATATTACATATTTATACAGATGGCTCAAAGAGACAGAGAAAGGCACAGGCTGCACCTATGTACTCCAAGAAGGAGAAGTGGTTAAAACTTGGAGAAGACGACTGGCAGACAAAAATACCGTCTTTCAGGCAGAGCTTTTTGCATTAAAATCAGCCATCAATTTGGCAAAATATCAGTTAGGAATAAAGGTCAACATATATAGTGACTCTGCCTCAAGTTTGGAGTCCATCTGAGAGCACAAGACAAGAAGTCCTTTGGTGCAAGATATTCAGAAAATTCTTCTAAGTATCCCACCAGATGACAGACCTATCCCGATCTGGGTTCCAGCTCATATGGGTATTACTGGCAACGAAGCGGCGGACGTGCTTGCGAAATCAGTAGCCAATGACTCCAGTAGACTGGAAAATGCAGTAAGTGTTCTACAGTCCTATTTTAAAAAAATCATGCTCAATAGCCTTTTACAAGAATGGCAGAAAAGATAGAAAAGGGAAAGTACAGGGAGGAGAACCTACAAGTTCTTTCCGAAAGTTACATGCTCAATTAACACATACAGTGGAGCAAAAAAACTCAATTCTACACTGGCCATGGTCCCTTCCCACTTTATCTTAAAAGATTCGGCAAACGAGCATCAGAATTGTTTGAATGTGGTGTTGTAGATCACTTCCTCTTCAACTGCCCACAAACCGATAAACTGCATTTAAAAATGCCAAGCAGTGAATACTGGCTGCAATGGGTGGAGAATACCTGCGGCAACAAGCAGACAAAAATTAAAATAGAGGTGATCAGGCTATGCTGCACAAGGTACTAAGAAATTCTACCCCTCCCTTGAGAATTGTATCTTTGCGGCATAATTTTAATAGCAATTCAAAATACTACAACAACTGAAAATCAACACTAGAAAAAAAGCTCACCCCCGTAGAATAGTAACAAGATTGTAAGAACAAAACTATTGTAATGTAAGCATATTACTATCAAGTTTGTATGTACTTGGTAAAAATAATATTGTAAAGCAGTTTAAACGATATTGAAAATCCAGTCAATGTGTAAATGAATTACAAGTTTACTTTGATTATCTCAGTAAAAGTATTGTAAATATGAATTCAGATAATGTTTAAATCTACATATAACTGTCATGATTTTATGTAACTATCACATGTAACTGGTACAAGACAATGTTTGTAATTAACATATCTATGCTTATACATAGGCCTTGTATGCCAATGAGATATTTATATTTATATTTTTCACGTATGAAATAGAAATATTCCCTTTTGCCAGGATGACTATTAACACTGTAAGACTTTTACAACAAAGTCAGGTCAGTGGTTATCTCAGGCGCCGCTCAGTGATCATAACAACCCTACAGATTAATTACTATTTGATTTGCAAATACAATAAAGCATTATTATACTCTCAGGCACGAACAGCAGAGTTTTGTTAATGCATAAATTTTCAAACTGTCAAGTTTGTAAATGAAGTAGTGTGTAAATGAAGATTCCGTTACATTTGCTATTATTGTGTCACTTAGTGTTCTTGGAATCTAAGCTAAAGATTATCTCCCTACATTATTCACCATGGAAAGATTTTACAGGTATTTAAATTAAGTGACGTTCGGCTTATCTTACAAGCTCAGGTGTGATGTCTAAACATGTTCAGTATCATGGACAAAATTGCTTCACAGTAAAAAAAGTGAGTCAAGGTAAATTTTTGAATTACTGATTAAATTTCAGACCAAATTTAAAAAAAAAAAAAAAATTGGTTTTTAGGCATAATTTGAGATGTAGACTCAAAATATGAAATAAAACTGGAATGGTATTTCATAAAAAGTCTGATTTTGTGTCAAAATATGTATGTTAGAACAATGCTATATATAAATCTAATATATATTCTTCTAATATATATTTTAACTCGTGCTTTCAAGACATGAAAAACACAGTTTGAATTTTGTCAATGAACCAATTACAATGGGAGATATAGAAAAAATTCCCTTTTTCTTTTTTGAAATATTCCTAAAAACATTCATTGAATTAGACAGTCAAATGAACAACAATGTTTTGCCAGAGATTTTAAGTATTTCTCTTATCAAAAATTTTATGCAGGAAATAAAAAAAAGAAATCCTGACAACAATTTAAACAGATACATAACCTTTAACCAAAGAAAAGTATAACAGATTTAATGCCTATAACACGTCCTAAAAGTTCTTCAAAATGAATAAAATTAAGAGGAATAAATTTACCTTTTATCTAAATCTATTTTTTCAGATACTTGTTTAAAATCAGGGCAACCTTCATTTTTCCAAGCATTCCAATATTCTTCTCTCTGCAATATTTTCTATACAAACAGATAAATGAAACAGACAACATGAAACTTTTGAGGATGCTGACTTAAACTTTAATAAATTCAAAATAAAGAATAAATACAATGAATATAAAATTAAGGAACAAATGGATGAATACTGAATAAAATAACACAATTGCAATAAGACAGTAATGAGAAAGTCTTGAATGAGTCAATGCGAACTTCAAGATATTAAATAAAAACATTTAACTTTCACATTTTTATGATTTGCAATGTAAATAATTTAATTTGAATTATAGATTATTTTCTTCCCAAATGATTTAGCTCTGCAGGGTAAGGATTTCATATTACAGATTTGTGTTACATATCATATTTGTATTTCATATTATAGTATTTGTATTATCGACACTTAATTACAATACAAATTGCAATAAATCTTATTTGCTTCTGAAATGAGGACTATAAGCATGGAATTTTATTTCACAAATACATTACTTAAACAAGGTTAAAAATAATTATCTATTTAAGCAAAAAGACCTGACTCAAAACTTTACATTTTCCAAAGGTTTTCAAATTTTTTTGTATTAATTTCTTGAAACAAGAATGACAGGATGCATAATACTAATCAGGCACAGGCCTGACAGGATGCATAATACAGAACTAAAATCATACAAATGAATTTCCTTATTTATATACATCAGATAAAATCCTTTTCAATTTTTGATGGATGCTTAACAATTTTATTTGTGCTTATATTTGCTTTTCCTGCAGAGGTTAATAACATAATTCTGAAATGTATTATTAAATTTTCCTTACCTCAATGTGTTCAGCAAAAGCTAGTCCATCTGGAGGTGTTTCTTCCAAAAGCTATTAAAATAAAACAAGCAAAAAGAAATAAACCAAATTCCACACATCAAATTCTGCATCTACTTTCATTTAAATTAAATATATTAAATCCATTAATAAAATTCAAAATTTATTCTACTTTTCTAATCAGATATGATGAATGATATACAATATATATACACTAATGTTTCTCAACCTGTTTTGCCCCATGACACTCCTTTCATCATGCTTAGATCATCATCCCCCTTTTCCAAATCACAAAAAAATACATAAATACAGTCAAAAGTCGTTAATCCAGACTCGTTGGGATTTCGGCAATTCCGGATTATCGATTTTTCCGGATTATAGATCATCAGTTTAAATCGCGTAAGATGGCATACAGAAATTCTAAAATTAAAAATATGAAACCGTAATTTATGAAATAAAAAACAATTATGATCTAAAGGGTATCAAAAATTTACAAAAAAAAGCTTAATATTTATTTGTTTACTTTATTAAACATTTCTTTCAATGCAAGTTGTTTAAGTTGCTTCGTTTTATGTGATAATACTTTCTCTTTAATTCTATAAACAGACATAATTTTTTGTTCAGTTACAAAGTTCCGCTGTTCAAGTCCTGTTGATTGCTGTGCCAAGAATACCGACTAACTTGTCAATCGAAATTTTTTCGTTTTCACTAACCTCTCTGTCACATTCTTCATGTCTTTATCCATTTTTTGCAGCAATTCCACTTTTTGCTTGATGGACATTGAAACATACTTTCGTTTTGTACGATCCTTTGGGAGCTCCAGATTCGGAAATTCTATTTGACATAATCGAAAGTTCAAGTTTACTTTTATAGTATTGCTCTTACAGTCTGCAAAAAATAATAAGTCGGATCCAATTCGAAAATTAAGGATCAACGCAATCATCAACATTAACTGAAATAGATAATTAGATAATTTTAGCTTATACCGTTCGTTATACATAAAACGCACACGCAAATGCGCGGTCGTAAGAGGTCTTACGTGCACGCGTACACGCCTATGCGCAGAAAGTTTTTAGCTTTGAAGTCTGGATTATAGATCATTCCGGATTATGGGTGTCCGAATTAACGACTTTTGACTGTATATTTATTTAGAATTAAATTATTTTTTAATGTGTTTATAAATTAAATAACAAGAAGTATAGAAATTGGTGATAAATAACATAACTTGAATAAAAGTAGCTTTTTATATTCATAAATTAAAATGAAAGATTGAACAGCCAATTAATCCTGCAGGATCAAATTTATTAGTTTATAGTAAATTTATGGCAATAAGCTAACGTAGTTTGCAAATACGAACATTAAAACATAAATATGTAAGATTAGCTGATTTGAAATCATCTACAAAACAGGAAGACATTTTAAAGGAACAAACATTTGTGTATAAAGATATGAATATGTTTTAATCATCAGATTACAAAATCAACACTACAACTGATACATTATTGTGAAAATGTGATGGCTATAACAATAATAAGGAAAGTCCTTAGTGTTACAAATGTACCTAATGTTCTAATATGATATACTCACTAGTAACCAATCGTATGAAGAGTTTTAAACTTAACAAACATATAATCATGCAGGGAAGAAGGAAATCTTTCTTTGAAAAATAATTCTTTTATTAGGTAGAGGAACGAGATTTATTAGGAGAAAAGAAAAAGCTAGCTTCTCAACAAAATTCTAATATGACATTATTGCTAAATACTATACAAATCTTCACTGCACATAATTTCAGAAATGAAAATATTTCAGAGAAAGTGTTTTATCACAGCTCCTACACATAAAATACTTTAATTGATTCTCAATAATTAGGACATACCGAACAGAAAAAGTCTAGCCCAACTAAGCTAGTTAAAACAAGTAAATAGCCACCCTGATTAAATTTATTTTAAATTTAAGAAAAATATTCCAATTTAACATTTTGCAAAGCTAAAAAATTATTTACATAGAAGTATGAAATAAAAGTTCAATAACTGAAAAATTTAACATTAAAGCATTTGATTTTTTATGGAGAAAGAAATATACACATTTTATATTTTATGCACATGAAATATTTTAAATCTCTTAAAAAGAAATAATGATAAGAAGCCATACATTTTCCTACCTCAAATTTAATTTTTTATACTTCCTTTATTTTAAGAACAATCACTGCTCTTTTAAACAAAAAATATACAATTATTTTATGTACCTAACAACATAATCTAGTATTCACCACTTATGACTGGCTTAAATAAACACTTAACAATAAATACTTAAATAAAATTACAATGTAAATTCTTAAATCAGAAGAAAATCCAATGATTTTAGTTATAGCTAATAAAACATATTTGAATAGCAAAATAAGTATTCTGAAACTAAAAGTATAAAAGAAAATAAACTGACTTTGTAAACTTTCTTGGTGGTATCTTTGACCCATGTTTGCTGCTCATCACTTAAGACGAATGACTCTCTAAAATGAAAAAAGATCAATACATCAAATTTTCCTATGAATCTCATTTAAAACAAATTAGGTACATATTGAAATGTGATAAATAATTAATTAAAAAAATGCTACAAAGCATGCAAAATATATCAAACAAAGAATAATGTCAAGCCCTATACTTGAAAAGTAAATTTTCAAATTATAATCACAAGTCCATTATTAGACTACTCTGCTCAGTATAACCAGCAGTTGCCAACTGATGTTTGAATCCTGGAAAAAGCATGTAAGCCGTAGCTGTTTCTTTCTCACCCCTTCCTGTGGGTTGAGGATGAAACATCTAAATGACTGATGGGTTTAGCCACTCTTAACAAATGCTTAATTTCTGAGGAAAGAAAAACAGCCATTCAACCCACAATGAAGTGACATGGTTGATTTATTGATTTTAATTACCGCAAAGTTCTCAAGAGCTATCTGCCAAGGGAAGAAAAATTCTGTAGATGACTTTTCAAGGGAAAATGCCTTGAAGGCATACTACATATGTGAAAAATCACAAAAATGTCCATACAGTCATACTATTTGCAGGATCTGTCAAACAAACAATATTCAGTAATCTTATCCTCTCACCAATGTCAGCAATGAAATATAACATTATTTATAATTGGGTAATGAACAGGCTGCTACACTATTATAAACTCGTTTAAAGAATTTTTTTATTTATAATTTTTAACTGTACTATTTAACAAACGAAATTACACTAATTAATGAAATAATAAAAAAATTTTGAAAAAATCAGTTTTGATTGTCCACAGCCCTTGCCTCCCTGAAAAGGACTCATAAGGCAATGCACTAGGTAACCAAAATTTATTTATGCAGTAACCCAGTATGCAAGCACACGCCAGCAGGTCAGTGGGGATTTTCACCTTCAAATTCAGTGGTCACCAGTGTTGAACTGACAGAATTCTTTTTTTTCCTCTTGTAAGGAATCTTAATGGGACTGCTGAATTTGCTGGCTATGAAAAAGAAAGTGTTCTTCCTCAGAAATATGGCATTTTACCCAGCAGTATAGAATGCAAAAATTCACATTCCATGAAGTTCTATACGACCAAAGTTTATGGATTGGAATTTGTATATGTCTCCGACTTTTTTTTTAAGAGAAAACATTTAAGATTGTTGTGTACATGAAGTGAACAATAGCAATGTCAAATATAGGCAATTTTCTAATTTCTTTTAAACAAAAACAGATCATGTGCATAGTTGTAAATAACAGTGCTTAAAAAATTAAATAAAGATTTCTTAAGGTATAAAAGGTGTTTCATTAAGAATGTTTATTGTGTTTTTAATCTTACAAATTCATTACTATTTTCTAGGTGGGGGAAGCTTGAATAATATTTAATTTTGAAAAAGTTTCTTTTTTATACAAATGAAAATATGCACACTTTAAAATAAAATAAAACAGCTTAAGCAAATAATATCATAAATGCGCCTATTTTCAAATACTATCTTTGGGAACTTAAAACATTAATGCACCCCATGTAATACTATGAATATTGCTATTTGAGATTTTTTAATAAATACAATAAAAAGGAATTTGCACTTACTGTTTGAACTTTACTGGAGAGGTCAGATATTGAAAAAGAATAAGGAATTGCACAAGTACGTAGCGGCGAAAATGACTATCACTCAGCTCCAATTCTAAAAGCTACAAGAAAACTGGACATTGCAATTTCTCACACTAACAGCAATAACAGAAAAAGTTTATAAATTTTAATATTTGGGGAAAAAATTACTATACCTTAGGACTAGTCAAATATTTGGCAAAATAAAAACAAGCTCCATTAGGTGAAGATAATTTTGCATCTTTCCATTTTGATGAACTAGAACCATCAGATTTAAAGCTTCCAAATGCAACTAGTATGTCCGAAGTAAACTATGAAAAACAAATTTTAGATAAATAAAATCATATATATGCTTGCTTCACAATAAAGAAGTACATATGATAAAAATAAATAAATAAATAAACTATTTTCAATCATTATATGGAGCATGGCAGAAATAAAACACGCCTGGACAATACGTTGAAATGCTAAAAAGGGAAAAACATTCAAGAAAAAATTGCTCTTCATTTTAATTTATTTTCCTTTTCCATTCTAAAAATAATAACTCTTTATAATAAATTATTAAGCCGTAACATTTCAAAATTAATCCTTCTCACTAGATTCTTACATAACACAGATGATGCCGGTACTTATATAATACACCGGCTAATAACAATTTAAAATTTTACAAACTGAAATTCAAATAACCACATAAAAATGAAAAACCATAACTGTGTCAATCTTAGCCAAAGCTTCATTAAAAAACTGCACATTCTTCTCACCTTTCTCTGGCTTGCAAACATGCTGTCTGCTGCAGCACCTACTTTCTTCAGATATTTCCAAAAGAGTAAAAATACCATATAAATATTTGTGCTAAGTTATCTGTGCCTGCATTAAAATATTATGTCAAAAATGAAAAGTCTGTTGTGTTCCAGCACATGATCTACCCTCAATTCTATGTCTTAACATGGAATTGGAAGAATATTAAGGAGCTTTAAGTAAACTATCACTCCCGGTTGATTGTTTGTAAGTAAAATATAATTTGTTTATAAATGTTATGGCTCGATATTAATTATAAACACTATTTTTTTATTATTTTATCATTCCATATAAAGGACAGTGATAATTATACATGTGCATGTATACATCATTTCTCATGCTTTGATTTGAAAACACCACATAAATGAAAAGGATATCCCCTAATGATATGTATTTTGGATTCCCAAAACAATGATTTAACAATTAAAAAAAATTTTAAAGTATTCCTGATAGAGTGTTATGTGTTGAGATAGATACATTTATTTTTATATTCAATATTCAATGTTTTATTATTTACTATATTTCTTCAAAAATAATACATAGCAATAACATAAGGTAGCAGCATTATTTTATTTCAAAAGTGAAACAAACACACGAGGATTGAGGCTAATACATTTAATTGCTCCATAATGAGCTTATTCTCATTGCATTTAGCATAAATTCTAAAATACATTTAATGCTTATAAATGTAATATGTTATTCTCAATCACTATTTAAAATCTATTTTAAATACCAAATTTGGGAAGTTTAGGGTTATCTCATAATGCATTTTTTTACAGAAGGCTTATCAGAGCTTCAAGTAAAATACCATTTACAGTTTATTAATTTTAGCTAAAATCTAACACTTTGTTCCCATTGATACTAAATACTAAAATTGAAAAGTATGAATTATATTTTAATATAATTTTTCATTAAATACTGTTATAAGGATTAGGATTACTCAGTTATGGCAAATTACACGAGGGCTATCTGCCTAAAGGGAGGGATGCCTTCGTGGAGGACTTTCTAAGGGAAACTGGTTCGTATACATGTTACACATGGGGAAAACCACGAAAACGCCCATGCAGCCAGCCCGTTCGCGGGATTCAAACCTTGGACCGAACTACTAGTGTTGAGCGTCTTTACCGCTCGGCTGCTGATGAGCCACTAAATACTGTTATAAACTTCAAGTAAAGTACCACTTTCAGTTGTCCATTAAAGACTTATGAGCTTCCAGTAAAGCACCATTTCAAGTAGTCTAAATTTTAACCCAAATCTAATCAACTCTTTATATAAATGTAGGAAACAACAGAAATTTTTGGAAATTTCATGTAAGAGTTATCATGGACAAAAAACAGTTGCATACAAACAGATAGTCACATAGACAAACAGACAGATATCATTCTAATTTTTTTTTTTTTTTAAAGTGTTGTGGGGACTCTATTTCATGCTTATTCACTGAAAATTCACAATTGTATTTTTAGACCAAAACATCACCTCCCTTATTAAGGTATACAGGTTGGTAGGAGGTAAAAAATTTCAAGCTGTCACGACTACATCTTTATGCCATTGTCAACAATAATGCCATCTTAACTAAATCATCATATTTATAATAAGAATATTTTTAAAAATTTAATCATTCAGTTAAAAAAAATCAATAATTTTCCTTTTAAAAAAGTTAATTCTTGTTTTCAAGTACAACCTTACAATATATGAAAACCATTAACTAAACCATAAATTTTAAAGGCTTTCAATTTCAAAACCATTATTAGCAGAGTTGTTACTTGACTTCATGGTCTGGATAAAGTACTATGTCGCCTACAAGAGTAAAGAACTGTATTTTCCCAAGAACTTGAAACAGAAATTTGATTTCCAAGGAAAATGTCTCAATAAAAATAAGTTCCAGTTATATAATTGTATTTCTTTTTAAAGTAATTAAATATTCTACTCAGCACCAAAATTAGCATTTAATGAAGTTTAAATCTGAAACATTTCTGATCATGTATATATGAAATAATTACATAAATTTAAGTACATTAATGTTAAAAAAAATAAGTAATAAACAAAACATTTTAAATAAAACCAAACCTACAATAAATCCTTGCTAAAACAACTACCCACAGAAGATTTTGCTTCTTGTGAATAAAGCTGTCTTAAAGTGATTATATACAACATCCATCTTTATTTTTATTCTCTGAAATTATCATCCTTTCTTAAAGGATGCCAAAAGTCACTATATATTTTGGATTTTAGAAAAGTTTACAAAATAAGCAAAAATTAGGCAAAGCAACACCTATCAATAAAATTTAATAAAAATTTTAATTATTTAAGAACTTACAGCATATCTTGTCAGGGTAGTTTGAGATGCATTGGCCAAACTAAAAGAGTGTTGAAGTTTCGTATCAAGGAACATGAATCTTATGTCAAAAAGGCAAAATTAGCAAATCTTCTATAGCTAATCATAGTTGGGAATTTTATCCTAATTTTGAATTGGGTCATAATCCAAAAAGATTTTTTATTGGTGAATTGGATTTTCTTGGTTTCTTTCTTTCTTTCTTTTTAATTTCACAAAGATTTAGCTCTTTTAGTTCTTGACTTTAAGTCCAATCCAGTCCTTCCTAATGCATTTTAAAATTTTACAAACTTAATTTTTCAATTTTTGTTATTATTTCCGCAGATATGTGACACTACCTTCTCATTCTCTTTGCTCCTTTTGGGTATAAATGCAATCATAACCTTTCCCTTTGTTGCAGATTTCTTTGCTGCTGATGAAGGGAGACCTGTACTCATTTGCCCTCAAACTGATAGAATCTTAACTAAAATCTATGCCAAACACAAGGTTAATTTTAGACAAACACAAGGCTAATAAAATTAGGCTTAGGCTTAGCCTAATTTTATGTTTTACTTTGACATGATTCTTCTCTTCTTTACAAAACACGCTTTTATCGAGAGAAGCACATACTAAAAATAAATGCCAATTATGGCATTCTGACTGGTAAGACTGGTATTTAAAGACATTCCATAAGAATATTCATTAGATAATAGGAAAGATATACTTTAGCTAAAATGCACAACTCAATAACAGTGACTCATGCCTTTAATACTATTGATGATTGTTTGTCATGGCTGTAATATCATTTTCATAGAAAGACATATCAGAATTCTGGAGAGTACTTAATGATACATTGCAACCTACAGTCTATCTTTCTAATATACTTTCTAATTTGTATATACTTTATTAGAAACAAGTGGCATGATTTTGGAGATCACTGTGAAGGTAAAATTATTTCACTCTCCATATATCTCTAAAGACAACAAACTCTATACAATCATATATTAATTTCCACAAATATTACATCACTATACCCATTGCAGCAACAAGCGTATGAATAATAGGCTATAATATTTTATCTCAATAACAAACATCTATTGCTGAATCACCAGCAAAAAACATGTAGCTTTTTCTGCGCATTCATTGCTACTCCTGCCCATACTAGAAGACTGCTTCTATCGTAATGGTCTCTTTCTGTGCTATTTGCCACTTTGTATCAAGTCCAAGTTCCAAATCAGAACTCTAGCAGAATCATTCTGAACACTCATTCATAACAAATAAGTAGTTAATCCCATTGGCAATGGTTCTATTTTAGATGCTCAGGGGCAGAGTTCAACCGAATTATGACATGAAACAGAGACAAACATACAAAGATAACATTTCTCCTCGTAAAAAGTCAACTTCACAAGACATATACAGAACAATTTGCTGTGATACATGTCTTTCTGCAAAAACATCTGAAGCCAACTATAAAGCTATTAACGTTCTACTGCATCTTTCACTTTCTTCCTCTACTTAGTCTTTCTACACCATCTTTTCACACAGAAAGTGAATAACTGTTACAGAAATAGTCTTACAGCATTCAGATGCATGTCTTCAAGAAATAGTTTGTTGATGCTGGTAATGTTTGCACTGTTGCTTTATAACATCATGATGAACATGTTCTGTCATAGCATCAGTCTTGCACAAACTTGGCTATTCTTACAGACTGCCAATACACTTCATCATTCAAATGCTCTCTTTAACACAACTTCTAATTTACCTAATTCACATCTCTTGAAATGTTTCTTGGAATGAAATTTAAAGTTGAAGTCAGAAGTGCTTTATTTTAAATACTTCTGTTTTGACTCTGGAAACATTTTTTTGCAAAAACAAATTCCATATTTGTTATCGATGATAAAAACTATACCAAATATGAAAATTTTACACTTTAATTTCCAAATAATAAATTTTATATGGTTAGTTTTTTTTTATTTGCTCATTTTTAGCAGCAGTGTATGTGTACGTAAATATATACCATGAAATGTAAGTTAACTCAAATAAAAGAAAGATTATTCTAGCATATATTTGATAATTCAAACAATTTTACTGGTTTTTATGATTTTGAATTTATAAGAATGCACTGTATATATACATATATTTAAAATAGAAATTATCTTACATTTGTAAACTGCCTCCATTGAATTTTGTTGTAACAGGTATTAGGATTGCGAAAAAAGTCTTGAAGAGACCAAAACTTTCTATATAAGCTTATATCAACATTAATATGACTGAAACAAAACAAAACAAAAAAAAAAAAAAAAAAAGTCATTAAAACAAATTTTTCATAAAATACTTTTTCAGAATGTTATGCATGAAAGGAAGAAAAATACAAATTAAAATGAAACATGCAATATCAGCTTCAATAGTTATTTTATATGTTTACAGATGTGTTTATGAAGATTAAAGATATTTCACGAACTTCCAATGCAATTATTTTGCATTAGAAGTCCATCATAGACTATGCAAAATAATTGAATATTATCTTACAAAATAGAAACTACAACAGATGCCACTTAATGTGATCCCGATTAACGTTATCATTTGGATATTGTTATCAAATTGCCATAGGGTACTTATGTATTTATAGGGTACTTATGTATTATATGCCATAGGGTACTTATGTATTATATGCCATAGGGTACTTATGTATTTATGCAACCACCTTGGCAATTTTTTACAGATGAAAGTGTAAAAGTTACTTTATCAGGTGCAAGTTGGTGGTTTTTATGATCCCCCCCTTTTTATATAAAGATTCCAAAACTATCGATGTTTATCGTAAGTTGGTAAGCATTATCAACATATGAAAAGAAAACACACTCTAGCAATTTAAAATATAAATAAGGATAAATAAATTATTAAATAAGGATTATGTAATACATTAAAAAATGAAACACATTCGTCTTCGAATACTTCTGTAATATTTTTGTGCTATTGTTCTCCAAAAGTATACAGCCATCTGTTTTCGTTAAAAGACATCAGAGAATTGAGAAGACTCGGCTTCGTGCAAACCTCTACAACAGCATATATCTAGGAATTCTGTATTCTTGCAGAAATTTTACTGCAGTTATTTTCATCGCGGGCAAATTTTACAAGCCAATTTTAAAACTAAGTTTAAGGCAAAAAATATCATGATTTGTTTAAAAAATTGTTGGAACTTAGACTACAACAAAAAAGAACGCATACAAAAATGGTTGCATTGCTTGACTGAAAAATTATTATCAGCATGGTTCCCAGAAAAATGGCTATGCGCATGGTTGCCAGAGTTTGGTACACTCTAAAAATTTGGCGATTTTTAATAAGGTAGTAGCATTAATACATAGTACCTGCAGAAGTCCCACTCATTAGTACATAAGAAAATGGAAAATATGTTGCTTATTGTGATTAATGATTCAGTTAATATTATCAAAGAATTTTTTTTAACTGAAGTAAAGTTACAAAATAAGGGACAAAATATCCAAATAAGTCAAAAATGTTGCCAAGTAAGGAATTATATTGCTAAATAGCTTGCTTTGGTTTTAGAGAACCACTTTAAATTGGGAGGGGACAACTTAAATCTGGTTTAGATTTTGAATAACTCTATCGAATCAGAGGATGATGAAATACATCTTTCTTTTTCAGGAGAGGGGGGGGGGAATTCAGCCAAATTTTTCTCCTGATCCTTAAAACTATTACTACTACTAATAATAATAGTAATAATTCTCTTGGAAACATGTACACTAGACTAAGGTTACTATTTTCCCCATTTTAAAATTTTATATTTGCATGTTCACTTCCAGTGAATGAGCGATGCTCACAGAATATTAAAATTGGAGATACAGCATAAATCAAATAATTTTTATAAATGTTATGAACAGTTCATAAATTAACTGATGTGTTGAAGGCATTATGAGCAATTCATAAACAAATTTTTACATTTTCCTAATACAAATTCAGTGAAAGTACTTACATATTTCTTCTTGCATTTATATTAAATTAGTTAAATTCCATTGCTGTTTTGAAGGATATTTTTTTTTTTTCATTGTTACTGTTATCACTTGGTTAATGTTATCAAAATAGCTATGAACAAATCTGATCACATTATGCGGCATTACTGTGTTTCCAAAATAAAAATATTACTGATTAACTTTAGTAAAATTTAAATTTTAATCAAGGTAAATTAAAATGATATTTTGCTCTTAATAAGATATTAAAAAATTAGGCAAAATTAAGTTTCTGTAATAAAAAGTATAAAAAATAATTTACAAACACAGGATGGTTCCACATGAAGACCTAAGGATTTTGGTGTAACTCATATTCTAATGGAAAGAGTTACAGAAACACAATAATGGTATCTGGAGAGAGAAAAATTCAAAAAGTTTTACACGTCATAAATTCTCAATGTGCAAATTCTTTGTGCAAATTCTTGTCATTTTAAAATTTTATATTTGCATGTTCACTTCCAGTGAATGAGTGATGCTCACAGAATATTAAAATTGGAGATACAGCATAAATCAAATAATTTTTATAAATGTTATGAACAGTTCATAAATTAACTGATGTGTTGAAGGCATTATGAGCAATTCATAAACAAATTTTTACATTTTCCTAATACAAATTCAGTGAAAGTACTTACATATTTCTTCTTGCATTTATATTAAATTAGTTAAATTCCATTGCTGTTTTGAAGGATATTTTTTTTTTCATTGTTACTGTTATCAATCACTTGGTTAATGTTATCAAAATAGCTATGAACAAATCTGATCACATTATGCGGCATTACTGTGTTTCCAAAATAAAAATATTACTGATTAACTTTAGTAAAATTTAAATTTTAATCAAGGTAAATTAAAATGATATTTTGCTCTTAATAAGATATTAAAAAATTAGGCAAAATTAAGTTTCTGTAATAAAAAGTATAAAAAATAATTTACAAACACAGGATGGTTCCACATGAAGACCTAAGGATTTTGGTGTAACTCATATTCTAATGGAAAGAGTTACAGAAACACAATAATGGTATCTGGAGAGAGAAAAATTCAAAAAGTTTTACACGTCATAAATTCTCAATGTGCAAATTCTTTGTGATACAGCATATGTGCACGCTCTAATCTAATTTCGCCCACATTCAATCCACAGCTGCTTGGTTCTATCTGAGTGGTACTACTATTTCAGTTCCATGAAATCTTGAAAGACAAAGGCAGCTTGCAACATAAATACAGTGTACTCACGATTACCTGGGTTAATGCTGGGAAAGGAGGACACAAAATAACTGAAAAATGCAGATAATACTAACTATCAATTTCCATGCTTATTGCATGTGTTTATTTCTTAAAAAATCAGTAATTTTGCTTTGTTTTTGAGAATGTTTAAATATTTCTCAAATTTAACTGTGCATTTTGCAAAGTGTTATTTTATCACTATATTCGAATCTCCTTTGGTCAATGAAGCCCAATAGAGTGTCAATAAACATCTCTGCTGTCTTGTCAGTAGCTTCTTCATTTGTATTTTCAGTAGCATTCTCTGCCTCCTCTGTTCTTTTGAGATTTTAAACAATATCTGTATCACTTGTGCATTGAGCTGCCCAGCTGAGCCAAATCACCATTGAAACATTCAATGTTTTCCCAATCGATATTTATGCACAAATACGAAAAAAATGTGTATGAAACAAGAAAATCCCAATGATCAGCCAAAACAACATTTTTGACTACGCACATGCAAAATGAATTGCATGAGGAAATTGTTAAAATTAAACCTAAAGACAGAATTCAGCAGTTTTTAGAGCATGTTCAACCTTGCGCATATTCGCCTTTTACATATGCTCACACATAGTGTTCAGTGCGGATATGTGGCATTACCATGCATGACCAAATAATCTGCATCTGTGATAATGCATAAACCAAATAATCTGCATCTGAAAAATTGACAGCACACTGCACCAGATTCTTAATGTGAGCAAATAAAGATGAAATAACAGTGAGCCTATTATAAGTGTGAGCATTTTATAGTTATGCAGGATGTGACAGCTATCTATTTATAAAGAGCCGCATGGCCAAAAACCATACAGTAGTGAAACAAGCATAGATTGAGTTTTTTATAACAGAAGCATTTGCCATGCCATGAAAGAAAACATTGAAAATTTATAAAAACCATTATAAAATTTCAAATGTTTCTCTTTTTCTTTAGAAATTAAACATTTCTCTTTCCACTGCATTTACTACAACTTTCTATTATAAACTAAAGGCATGCCAAAATTCACCAGAGCTTATAATGCTCTCTAAATGGATAAAAGCCTACTATTATTAGAAGAAAAATTAAATTAAAATACATGCCAACACAATTTTAGATATTTAATTAATAACAAATTTTAAAGCATGCTCAACCAAAACAGAATCCTTGAAAAGACAGTATAGATCTTTTATCAATATTGCACATACTTTGGGACAAGTCTGAATCAGTTTAAAACAGGACAAAGGCGTAACTACTCTGCTATATTTTTAAAAAATTCAAATAATCAAAAGCACAGCAACTTGAATTTTAAAACTGGACAAAATCAGTTTCAGAAATGAAACATCCAATGCATTTCTAATTTTTCTAATTTATTATCAAACAAACAATTAACAATTATAAACTCTAAAACAAACAATTAGTTATTCATAAAATAAGTGTAACATAAAAAATAGTAAGAAACAGGCATACTATTTAAGTGTTAAGTAATTCAATTTAAATTAAGTAGAGAGCATTAAATAACTGTTAAGTAAATAGCTTTTAAATTCTGATGAAGTTCAAAAATTTAAATTCATTTACATTTGCTAAAAATAATTCTAATAGACAATATACTATAAAAATATCAAACATGAAATTTTAACATGATATGAAATACTTTCACATAATATAAAATTCAATTAAAACGAAATTACTGTATAAAACGGCTACACAGTCTAAAACATACAAGTTGAAATGACTTAAAGAAAACATATTATTGCGAAAAGGTATCATAATGTACTTCATTAAATTTTATAATGTTCTCTTTAAAGCAATGAAATCTGAAATAATTATTAAAAAATTTATAACCTGAAAACTTCAAATTAGAACTGAACACTAAAAATAAATAAATAAAATAAAAATGAAAAAGTTCAAATATATATATATATATATATATAAAGTACTCTTCTGTTATTGACCAAATTAAGAAATATATGTATGTATGCATGTGTGTATGTATGTGCATATATGTGTATGTGTATGCACACATATATATGTATACATGAATAAACACATGCACACATACAGCATTTCTGAATACATACATTTCATACATTTCTGAATCTGGTCCCGACAACAGAAGAGTATCAAAAAAATTTTAATTAAACATTATATAAAAAAATTTTTAATGATTTTATACCAATTATATCTCAAGATGCACATATATTTTACCTTTGACTGTTTGATGGAATTTCTCCTTCTTCAGGAATATCCCCCTTTTCAGAATTCAAATCACTGAACATTTCATCATTTGTGGTATATACAGTAGTATTTTCAAGATTAAACTCGCTTATGATATTTAAACCTTTAAAAAGAACAAAAAGAATAAGCAAACATTTTTTAATTGCACTTTCAAGATATAAGACTATACATAAAGTCTGATACCTTTAACCCATTAGCCGCTGGTGTTGCGTTGACGCAACGGTCAAAATAAATGCGTATATAAATATAACTACCTAAGATATTTTATACCAGCAGATGATTTTGTGTAGGGAATATTATGAAGATTATTTCTGTAAAAAATATTTGCCTTCAACAATCATTTGTTTATAATAATTAATCTCATACTTTAAGCAAAATTTTCGACCGGATATTTTTGCTGAAAATATTTAACGAAAGAATCGCCGTCTTTATGAGAGATCTATTTTTTTAAGTCAAGGTTACCGTTTATCAGAACATTACATCAGTCAGATGTTTATATTTGTGTTGGGAAGCAAGGGAAAACAGGTGTTGCGCTGACGCAATGTCAGCAGGAAACGGGTAGTCAATCTCCTTTTTTACTCATTCCTTTCGATGTTCTGGTTGTTCAAAAATATCTAGAACGAGGTATCTTACGTTAAGAGAAGCCCTTCAAAGATTTTTTGATGAAGAAATAGATTATGATAATGTTAATAATGACCAGAATGAAACTGATATTGTTGTTATTCCCCCAGAAATTGTAGAAACTAGTGACGAAGAAGAAAGAAAGGGCAATGTTTTAAATAATGATAATGATATTTTACCAAATGATACTGCTGGGGAAGTTGAAATCCATGTAAGAAGTAAGTTTTAGCCTTCTAAAAGCAGTTATAGTCGTACTAAAAAGTTTAAAAAGCAGAAGATTGAAATCTTGAAGTGGATAAAAAAGGAACTGTTAGTTATGTCTCAGGAAGAACATGAAGAAAGAGATAGAAGAGAAATTATAAAAGACAAAATACAAGGTAAAACTAGTGCATAGATTTTCGATTTTCGTTTAGATATTTACTCTTTTCTCGCTGAACAGACAAATATATACGCTCAGCAAAAAAATAAAAATTAAAAAATAATAATAATAATAAAATAAATAAATAAATAAAACAGAATTTATTGCATCTGAAGCCTATATGAGAAGATTTATTGGAATATTATTGCTTACAGGATATTATTCTTTACCTCAAGAAAAAGTGTATTGGTCTTTTGATAAGGACATTTCTGTTCCTGTTGTATGAGAATTGATATCACGTTTGCAGACTCCTATTGAGAGTGTAGAATTAGCCAGAAATAGATCAGCAACAGGAAGACCTAGTAAATTCAGCATCCAAAAACCACTGCATGGAGATAGTAGACATTTTATCGTAAAGTCCGTTGATAACAAAAGACTTTGTTGTAAAGAGTACCATAGCCAGACTGTTTATAGATGCAAAGTATGTAATGTAGCTTTACATCGTGATTGTAATCAAGTTTTTCATGCTTGAATCTTTCAATTGAAATAATCTGTATTTTTAAAAGAAATACAATGTATATTTAATATTAAATTAATTACAAGTAAAGTGATTTGTAGATTTATAAAATGTTATACAGCTAAAAAGTAATCCTGCGCTCTACTCAAAAGAAACATCACACGAGTACAATCCTACTCACTAAACATCCGTAGTCTTATTCCGCTGACGTTGCATGAACGCAATACTCACGTTTTCCACAGGTAAGAGCATTTTTTAAATTTTCAATGTAAATTTATGTTATAAATGCTTAATTTAATATTGTTATTATTTTTATGAAAAAAGAAACATTCCTTGTAGTTTTGGCGGTTAATGGGTTAAAGTACTACATCAAAATATTCCTTTAATAATAATTGCTTACACAAATAGAGAATTTTTATATTGAATATTCTTTAATACAATCTTTAATAATTATAAAAATATACCATATATATTATTATAAACATTTCTGCCAATTTATGCTTCTTTTCTGCCTAATAAATTATCAAAAATACTCCTTCAGAATACCTATCTGTGAAATACTGACGATACTAAATCTAATTAAATGTTACTGGTTTATTAATTGTAATAAGCATGCCAAATGAAAATGTTAATTGTCCTACAATGTGCTTCAAGATATTAAAAAGAAATTAGCACAGAAAAGTAATTTAGGTTAATTCATTAAAACTGGAATCATGGGAAATTTTCTGCAACAATATAAATGATGGTAACTTATGACTGCTTGAGAAAAAATTTAATTTAATTGCTTAAAAGAGTACTAAAATATTTTCATGTGATCTAAAAGCAACAAAATTCAATATCTTTCTAAAACATAAAATTCAGTTTGTCTGTTCAATAGTTCACCAGTATGTTTTCTTGATAAGTTCACCTGACATTATCTTGAACAATTTTCTTGTTTTTATGAGAATGATAATATTGCTCTTACACTATTGCTAAATGCATGATTTTATTTTCCCCCAAAACATAAAACTGACATTTTTTGAAAACAAAAGCAGTTTAAGGTTTCAAAGCATTTATTTTATAAAACTGCTTTGATGTGTTTTTAAAACAATTCTGCAGTCAAAAGTCTAAACTCTCAAATCATACTCTGTGATTATATTGTTTATAATATGGTTTTACTATTAAAATTTTGAAAATTCTGATTTTTTTTTTTTTTTTTTGCTTTGTTTTCTTATTTTAACAAGGGATTATGTTTCTAGCTTTATCAGTACATAATTGCCTTATGTACTGATAAAGCTAAATTACCAGTACAGATATTAGATGAGACAGAAAAAATAATCAAAGATAGTAAATTATAGATAAAATTATATCAAGAGCGCAAGCACGTTGCAATCAAAATAATTACTGTACAACATCTGAGATCCAGACTCGTCGGGACTCCTGCAATTCCGGATTTGGGATTTTTCTGGATATTAGATTATTAGTTTAAATCTATTAAGATGGCATGCAGATATTATAAAATTAAAAATATGAAACTGCGATTCATGAAATAATGTAGCATTTATGATCTAAAGGGTATCAAAACTTACAAAAAAAAAAAAAAAAGCTTAATATTTATATGTTTACTTTATTAAACATTACTTTCAATGGAAGTTTCTTAAATTGCTTTTTTTTTTTTTTTTTTTTTTTTTTTTTTTTTTTGTGCTAATACTTTCTCTTTAATTCTGTAGACAGACATAATTTCTTGTTCAGTTATATTGTTGAAGTCCTGTAATTGCCGTGTCGAGAATTTCAACAAACTTATCAATCAAAATTTTTCAGTTTTCAATAACCTCTCTGTCACTTTCTTCACTATAGGTAGCCATATTTTCTGGATCTAGAACTATACTACAGATTCCCCCTGCATTAATTTATTGACGATTGAGGAGCATTGTCATCACAATGAAAAACTTTTATATTTATCACATCACATTTCTTTACAGAATGCGTTAACTGGAAAATCTCACCTTTGGTTTGTGATATCCAAAAACCTTTAAAATTTACGGCTATCATCATAAAATTTAGCTGTCATTCACTATACATATTTGGCTATGTATCATGAGATTGGCAACGAAAGACAAGCTGTTCCGCTAAATTTTATCTTGCTTCTATCGTGCACTGTGACAATTAAGCCTGAATTGTATTAGTTATTTATTATACTTATGTCTATTTCTCGCGCGCCTCCTTTTGTTTTTCCTAAATTCTGCCGCCCAGTGCAGCCATACAAGCCCTGGTGCTGGTTCTGGGTTTATGTGAATAACAAATCTGTTATTCTTAATTCAAATATCCCTAAATTTAATCTTTTGGCCTATAAGTATCATTAACAAAATCTATTTTTAGTATATGGAAAAAATTTTTATTAAATTTTTCTCGTCAACATTTCTTTACACATTCAACTTAAATCTATAATAACTGCCAAGCGTAATGTCAACATAAAAAGTTTCCATACTCTTATTCATTTACTAACATAAAAAAAAAAAAAAAAAAAAAAAAAATGTTTAGGTATCACTACACGAGTCCTTACTCAAGTTGTCATGTATTGATAAACATGCAGTGATGAAAGCAAAATATAATAAATAATGATTCGCCAGTTTGGCATCAGGGATATACAATATTAGTAGGTGTAAAATCAGAGATGTATCTATTTAGAATGTTTCGGATTGAGATGTGTGCCAAGCAGATATGCATCTACGGAGCCAAATTACTGATCATACAAATTTATGCTAAAATGATTGTTTCTTCAATAACAAGTATTTTATTTAGTGCTGAAGTGATATTAAGAATCCGACTCCATATGCTTTATTATGTGCGGGTGGGGAGGGGATCAAATGCGCATGCGTAAAGCATGCTTTGTAATGTATAAACTAACCACTGATAGAGCTCATCAATTTTACAGTGACTCAATGAATCATGCTTATGAACTTAGCAACAGGAAGTATCTTGAGTAGGAGAGAAATTGAATTTACCCATTGCTAATTGGCATTAATTTATCTCTATAATGCGAATACTGCAGTGCTTTTTCATTTGCTAGTGAGTATATGAAAATCAGGCACTACTGTATCTATCACAGAAGTGTTAAACTAGACACTAAACCTATATATCCTAATAGTTTGAAAAGTCTACTTCTGGGACATAATCTGGATATCATAGATTTTAAGGAAAATGTTCTCTTTTACAATATTGTATTTGTTACAGGTGCATTTAATCCAATGGAATAAATCTCATTTTAAAGAATAAGGTATTAGCAAGAACATGCTAAACGTGTTTTCGGGGTTTGGCAGGCATTAGCGAACAGGAAGCAGAGCACTTGTTCATGCACTGCAATTTTATACACAAAAGTTTATTAAATATATATAAAAAATCAAGACAAAATATCAAATTTTTATTACAAATAATATAAAATTATTTACCTGAGCGCTCAGAAAGAGGAAATATGTGAGCTAGGAACAACAGTATTCGGCCACAAAATACTGTATTCTGAGATCTTGACAACCTCCGAAGCAAATCTAAGAGAATTTTTTCTTTAATTACATTGGAAGGCATAAAGTAATACCATAAATATTAAAAAAATTATAATAATTTCAATAATTATAAACAACATATATTTCTCAAAGAAACTACCCAAAAGTTATGAAAGCTGAAAATCAGTATGTATGATAACATCTCCAATTTACTGATATGTTGCTTTCTCCCCCCTTAAATCCTTCCCTGGACCTTCGTTTATCAACCATTAGTCTCTGTCAAGCAGACACATTAACATCTGCAGAATTACTACCTACAGTGTCATTAAATAAGAGCAACTGTAGAGGTGGTCACCAGTTTTGTCAGCCAGGGCACATTTGTGAGTTTACCAGACCTTATATGAGGGTTGGAACTTTAATAGTGGCAACACAGCTGAAAAAACGCTACGCAATAAAACCAAAGAATATCACGTATACCACATGTAAGCTACATACCTACCTTACCTCTCAGCAAAAAGACTCGTCCTGCCTACGTCATGCGCATGCGGAGTGACACGAAGAACGGATCCTTGTATTAGCTCGCGGTCTAAAGTAAATGTTGTCAGGATGTTTTCAAAACAAGAACAACGATGTTGGACAAAAATTTAATGTGCCAGAGGTCGTATAGAACAACAGTGTCATCAAGGGCTTCAAGAGGCTTGCGGGGAATCTGCATTGCCTTACAGAACCGTAGCAAGATGGGTGAAAGCATTCAATGAAGGATGCCAAAACGTGGCAGACATGCTGCGGCCAGGTCGTCCGAGTGTCAGCGATGCAGACGTGCAAGCTGTTGCCGCACTAATGGACAGTGATTGCCGCCAAACGATTCGTCAGCTGGCCGGACAAACAGGATTAGCGCATACGACCATGCTGCACATTCTGAAGGAACACCTGTCCATGAGAAAAATTGCTTCACGATGGGTTCCACATCCATTGACAGAAATGCAGAAATGGCTACAATACGATGCTGCCCGAACCCACCTAGAGCGCTATGAGCGTGAAGGAGATGCTTTTTTACGCCGTTATCATTACACTGGATGAGACTTGGGCCCGATCATACCAGCCAGAACTGAAACGCCAATCAAACGAATGCCGTCATCATGGGTCACCACGACGTTCAAATTTTCATCAGAACCCCAGCAATGTGAAAGTTATGGTGATTGTCGTGTACGACTGTGATGGTGTCAACCTAACGCATACCTTCACTGCGCAGTATTACTGCTCATTTTTGGTGCACAATCTCCAACCAGCTTTGAGAAAAAAATGGCGACACTTTCTGCAGAACGCTCCTCTCATTTTGCATAACAATGCTCGGCTGCATGCAGCACAAGCTGTGACTGATTTGTTCAAGTGATGGGGCTGGGAAGTGCTTTACCATCCACCATACTCCCCAGATCTAAGCCCTTGTGACTATGACTTAATTCTTAAGATCAAGGAACCACTTCGTGGCACTCGCTTCCAAACTGTTCCTGAGATTCTTGTGGCAGTAGACCGGTCCATTCAAACTATAAACAAAACAGGTGCTGCTACAGGTATTCTGCGACTTCCACATCGCTGGAAACGGGTTGTACACAATGCTGGCGAATATATTGAAGGACTGTAAAACATGGTGACATGAATCACTTTTGTATTCCTTGTAAATAAATAGTTGCCACTATTAAAGTTCCAACCCTTGTATGATGGAGAGAAAAAAAAAAAAAAAAAAAAAAAAAAAGAGATTGTGGCAGAGGTTAATCAGAATCAGCTTTCCCCAAGCCATTCACCAGGTCATTTAATATAAAATTACTAAATCTAAATTGAGCACTACCTTGCTAGGAAGGAATACCTTCATGAAGAATTTTCTGAGAGAAATTAACTTTCTTTAAATTAAGACACAGGAAATTTTATGTTCCTTTAAAATATAATCCACATTTAGAAAGACCTTCAGATGAGTATCTAAAAAAAAAAAAAAAAAACTTTGCGAAAATGGAAAGCAGTCCTACATTATTATTGAATCAAATAATAAAAATCTTGCAATAAATGCTTGTAATAAATAATCTAAAGCATCATTTTTACCTGCCACCTTATAACACTTAGATGTCAGTATTTTATCATTAATTTGTATATGTGTGATTTCATGGTTTCAATACATAAAATTACTTTTAACTTCCAACTAGGACTGACAAGTGGCCACCTAAGTAATTACAAGTACTTGATAACCAGCTAAAGCCAGAAGGGTACAAACTATTTATTTTATGAGTTTTTGCCATATAAGTGACAAGAACTGGCAGAAATTCATAATATAACTATCAAGTTATTGAAGTAGGAGACTAAAATGTATTTTAAAATCCAACTATGACATTTGCAATATTTATTTAAAAGTTACTTAGCAAGAGATTTATAATGAATGACTTAATTATGTGTACTGGTAACCATCTCTTTCTCACCAAAGCTAAAACGAGATAATTCTCATTTCTTAGATAATCAACAAGTTCCAAAAATTATATAATGGTCTTTTTTATGCCTGATAATTAATTATACAGCTATAAAATATTTGTTTTAAAAATAGAACAAAACTTACCATTGCAAGACCTTAACAAATGATTTTTGCACGTCTTAAAGAAAATATCCTAAAAATAAAATACCATTATTGACACGAAAAAGTATGAATAACAACTACAACTTCATGACATTAAAAATGAAAATGAACCTTTTTGAAAGTTTCTACTCTGCTTTCAACAAAAGCAAATATTTTCTCACATTCAACTACAGTAGAGGCTTCAAACATGTCTCCAAGCACAAGAACTGGAAGATTTCCAGGTGCTATATCTGAAAAGCAATAAAGAAGGAAATGGCTTATGTAAAATATCAAAACTAGTCTTTTTTTTTTTTTTTTTTCCAAAATTAACATACATAAGAATAAATAAAGGCAAACAATAGAACATCCAAATACAATTGTAAATCTCTGAGAAAACTAGACACCTAGAAACCAAATTTCAGGGTACAAAAGTAGTATAATCTCTTTTCTTTTAATAGTTTTTACATACTACTGCTTTCCAGTTTCAGGTCTGGAATTTTTGGAGTTCCATCAAACATGGAAATAGAACAAAATTTCTAGTAGTTTTTAAGCTGTTATCATTTTATTTGTTCTGGAAACTTAATGAGGAAAGGATCTCTTCTATCAGGCCATATTGATTCTGAATCAGATTATCAACCAGGAGGGAATGTGGTCAGCCTTTTATTTCACTGCTAAGTAATTAGTTTTACTTTTTATCAGTGTGGAGGGGGAGAAACCAGCTATTTTTATTCCAGTTTTGGTATTTACCAACACTTTCTACAGTTTATTTTGTTTAATTTATAAAACATGTTAGAAAATAATCTAAATAAATGTGTACTTGTATTTTTCAAGTGTGGGGAAAGCAGGGGGGAGGCCTAGCAGTGGTGAAAGGGGTGCAAAGTTCAAAAAAAGGTTGAAAAACACTGCTCACACTTTCATTTCCTTTTTCGTATTTTTATTTATTTATTTTCATTTTTTTTAACAATATGCCTTCTTAGAGCATTGTAAAAACATCAGAAATTTTTTTTTCATAATTTTAGGATGAAATTTTCAAATTAAAGACCATCTTGAGGATTTTCATATCCTTTTTACTTCCTTGTACGAAGTAAAAAGGAAGTATTGTAATCGTGAAAAGTTTCAGGCAGCATATTTCAACGACAATATCCATTTTGACCACTATCGAATGCAATTTAACAATGTTTTTGCGTGACATCTGTATGTAAAGACAGAATAAAAGACTCTTTTCCTCCAATAAATTATAAAACTTCTTTAAAATGAATTCTGAAGAGAATTTTTCGTGGCATCTGTACGAACATATGTACGTACGTATCTCACATAACTCAAAAACGAGTAGCCTCAGAACGTTGAAATTTTTTATATAGGACTACTATAACATGTAGATGTGCACCTCGTATTTTGCTTGCAATCGGCCGCACCAAACGTTATATATATCCACTCTGTTACCCGGCTCAGTGATCTCAGTTTCTTTAATCTTATATGTTTATAAATTGTGCATTTTTTGCTTTAAAAATGATTGAATTATGTCATTCTTATCTTCCGGTTAAGGATTTTATGCCTTTAGTGAATCTGCAAGCAACATTTGTACAATTAATCAACAATTTAAAAGCTGTTTAAGTGCAGTTAGGTCTTAAATTTTAAATAACATGGCGGACATATTTGTTTACATTTGAAACAGCGGAATAGTAGATTTGTTGCCAATCTAGAGAGACTAAGCTTCGCAACAACAAAGATAATGCCCTCATTTATTATTGTGAATTAAATCATGCTTAATCCTTTCTGGAATTTTTTCGAGGAAATAAGTGTTTAAGATTTACTTCATAATTTTTAATACAGATATTTTGAGTTTTTATGTATTTTTGCCTTGTCGCAAAGTGAGAACTAAATTAATTGAATGAGAAATACTAAATCATCTGTGAAAAACTGTTTCTTTCTTTGTTTGCTTAATTTCTTTTATACATTATTCTATATATATTACAATATTTGAAAATTTCACAGCTGAGTGTTAAACTGACTTGCTGCACACTTTTTCACATTTCTGATGTATGTACACTGCACAAAAAAAAAAAAAAAAAAAAAAAAAAAAAAGAGGGGACAGATCTATATCTCTCGTTCTACTGAGACGATTGAAGAAATTCAAACTACATTTTTCAGGTCTCGAAAGCAAAACTTAGGATATATATTACATTTATATATAGCACTGCTCTAATATAGGTATTCTGACACAAAATCGAATTTTCTGAAATGACATGACATCTTTTTCCATATTTCGATTCTATGACTCAAATTATGCCTAAATATTAATTTTTTTTAATTTGGTGCGAAAATTATGGAGAAATTTTAAAATTTATATTACAGCACTTTTTTCAGTTTGCACCAAGAATAATTCACTTGGAAACTTCTTAATTTATAGCAACCTATTTTCCTTTCCCTTTTTTTTTTTCATTGTAATTGAGCAGGGAAAAAAGTCATTGTTCACTATTTTAAATAATTTTAACAAAGTGCGTAAACCACATTTGGCATCATTATCGCTTATAACAAATATACCAGATTTCAAAACGTGCCAGTATGTAAATTAACATATACCTAGGAAATTCTGAATATAAAGCTCTAATTTTTTGCAGGTATACTTAGAAATACATCTACATCAAGAAGATGGTAAAAATTGTATAGGTTATTATTCAAATTTTTTTTCGAAAAATTTATAAAAATTATTTTAACATACAAATTTTAAAAATAAATCATAAAAAATGAGTGAATTTTATTCGGAATAAACCTAAATTTCAAATTCTGGAAGAAAGAATCAAGTAAGTTTAACAAAAAAGAGATATTAATAAATATATATCAAATTCAATTAACATGGAGGAGCTAAAATTTTGAGAGCCAATTTTTAAAAAACTACTCATGCGATTTTAAGAAAACTTGACAGTTTGACATAATTTGAATCAAAGAATCGAAATATGGGAAAAAAATTTGAATGTAATTTCAGAAAAAGTCCGATTTTTGTGTTAAAATACCTATATTAGAACCTATATGCTAAGTCGCGCTTTCAAAACATGAAATAGAACTGCCCCCTTTTTTTGCAGTGTTCATTTGATGCAATACAAGTTTTGTTCGCTGGCTCTTTCCTTGGTTCACCAAGCAAAAAAGGTCGCCAACAGGATTTATATTATATCTGCTTGAAATTTAGGCAGAAATCACGCATTAAAAATATAATATACTATAAAATTTACATTGCAAGATGGAATTTGTACAGATATTCTCTATCATTTATGATTTTAGTGTAGTTATGAAGCTTTTAAACATAGGGTGCACATTCACTGATGGAACACATATTTCTTGAAACAGTTTAAATAGGGTCTCGGAGCACTGAAAAAGCTGTGAATTCCATCTATTCTTAATAGTGCCTCTATATAATAGACAATCCCAGACATATAACTATAACATGATACTAAATAATGCATGAATATGGCATACACATATGATAAAATTTAATTGAACTATGCAGGCACCATCAACATGAAAAAGTAATAATGAAGTACACTGTATTGCTCATTTATTGTGCATATTATTTTCATTCTTTCTAACTGGTATAAAAAGTAATACATTCTGATTGTTAAGCATAATCCTCAAGGCATAATATGATATAGTATATGTACTGCATATTCCTAGGTATATTTCAAGATACTTTCTGATTGTATGCATCCCCCAGAAAATAGTCACAAGGAATGCAATATTATGTTGCCAAAATAAACAACCCCACTAAGTTGCCAAAATATATTTATATAACAAAACAGGTATGTGCATATGAAGCAGACGAGTGCCGGTCATTAATGCTTGTTTTTGCTGCACTGATATTGATCATCAATGTTTGTTGTTATTGTACTGAGTGTACTTTTTTCCTGTACGGAACTGTCACGAGATTGAGAGTTTACTGGTCGATGAAAAAAGAGAATTGCATTTCTTCAGAAATATGGCAGCAGAGAATGCTATACTTTGCATTTCATAAAGTTGTATTTCATAGATAATCAAATTTTAGAATAAAAAATTTGTCCAATCCTCTCATGTTTTTTAAAGTGAAAACAGATAGCTATTTACAAGGCATAACAATAGTGTGTGTAATGTCAAATCTGCCTAGTTCTTTGATCTATTTTAAGCAAAAACAGATTGCTGTGTACATGGAGAGAATAAAAGTGTGTGCAACGCCAAGTAATACAAGATGCTGAATTTCAACAATTATCTTATATTTTTTAAAGCTAAAGCAAATTGCTGCATGGGGGGAAAGCACAAAGAAAAGTAAAATTTTATTTTGGATGATTCTGGTATTTTTAATTTTGTTAACTGATTGCTGCTTTATGCAATTCTTAGTGGGCCACATTTTTTTTTTTTTTTTTTTTTTTTTGGCTGTTGTCTTTTGCACCTTAGCTTGGCAAAACATTAATTTCCAATGGTTGAAAACATTGCGAAAAATAAGAAAATACCACTTTCAGAGAACAGCAAAGTGCTAGAAATCAATGCCAAAAAACTCAGTACAAGTTATGAAATACTTGTTCAAAGTGCGCTTGTATATTTGCAGTTTAATGGTCATTATGCATTATGAAGATCATACTGTACATGTCTGGATTGCTGTTTTCAATCATGCCATGGGAACTTTTGCTTAATATGTATTTAAGAACCACTTATTTCTTTAATATACAGTCAGAAGTCTTTAATCTAGACTCGTCGGGACTTTGGCGATTCCAGATTATCAGTTTTTCCGAATTATAGATCAACAATTTAAATCTGGTAAGATGGCATGCAGAAATTATAAAATTAAAAATATGAAACCGTAATTTATGAAATAAAGAGCAATTATGATCTAAAGGGTATCAAAATTTATAAAAAAAAAAGCTTAATATTTATTTGTTTACTTTTTTAAACATTTCTTTCAACACGCGCATGCGTAAAGCATATATTACGCAGTCGAAATTAGAAAATTGCAACCAGAAAACTATTTGATGTGTATTCGTGATATTTATAATGACGAGGAATTTGATTTAAATCGTATCAAAGACGGAGTACATCAAGATGAAATACTACATTCAGTAAGGAATTATAAGCCAAATAAAATAAAAACATCTGCCCTGAAGTTAAGGAGAGTGCTGACAGATCAACTTCCAGTTCATTGCACGTCGCGACGTTTCCCCCCACCCTCGCAGAGCAGCGTGAAATTGCTAAACAGATTTTGGAATGGTTAAAGAAACAAAGGATATGCCTTTATCCAGTTTTTGCAGCAATTCCACTTTTTGTTTGATGGACATCGAAACATACTTTCGCTTTGTAGATCATTTTGCAGTTCCAGAATCGGAAACTCTTTTTGACATAATCGAAAGTTCAAGCTTACTTCTTATAAAATTGCTCTAACAGTCTGCAAAAAATAATAAGCCAGATCCAATTCGAAGATTAAGGAACAATGCAATCTGCAACAATAACTGAAATAGATAATTAGATAATTTTAGCTTAGCTTATACCGTCCGTTATACATTAAACGCGCATGCGCAGAAAGTTTGTAGCTTTGAGGTCCGGATAATGGACGTCCGGATTAACGACTTTTGACTCTAGTAAAAGTCCAGTAATTCAACATCTAATAATTCAGATAATCTGGTGTTCATACATCTGATCAAAGTGCTATGAGATGAGGTTTTGAGCAATTTTGTTTGGAAAAAATCAGAAGTGTTCATTATTTACCATGGGGCCAGCATCATTCTAGCTAAATATTATGTAGCAAAATGCTATTGAAAAAAGCAAAAATATCAATATTTTTATGATTAACCACTCTGAACTGCTGGATCTATTCCAAAATGCTGTTTCAAACAATTTTCTATGTGAAATGGGCTAAAGCAGGGTTTCTTAAACTGTGGGTCCCGCAGCAGGGGGTTGCCAAAAATTTTAGCAGTTTTGATATTTCTTTAACTTATTATAATAATTTTACAATTACCAAATATTTTTACACAATGTATCTGAAAATAGATAAAGATAAAACAATACAAAGAAAAAAAAAAGAAAAAGTTTTGACGTATTCCTTTTTGTAATATAAACGTTCATTTTCCTTGTTTTGCACATGATGCTGTCATTTCCTCTGTTACTTATTTTCACATTGTTCTAAGTCTTAAAATTAGGAATTAAAGTTAATGGCCTAAAACTGCAATAGTACGTTACAGTACAAGTGGAAAAAACTGACAGTTTCACTCACGCATGTCTCGGATTTGTGCAATACTTATGGGGTTGCACAAAATGTTTGTAAATATTATGGGGTCCCGGGATTCGTGAAAAAATCTCAGTGATAAAAAGGGATCACGACTGAAAATAGTTAAAAAAACCATGGGCTAAAGGAACTGAAGATGCAAAGATGAGCTACTTGTGGAAATCTTGGTAATGTCAAAAGAAGTAGACAATGAGAAGGAAGTAGTTCTAAATAATGTTATTTCGCATACAGCTACCAAAGCATTACATACACATGTGAAATCTAAACAGCTCAATAACTATAGTGGGAAAATAACAAACCTGCATATTTTCTTTGATGATGTTTTGACAAATTTGTGGTTATTCAAACTCTAAAATATTTTCATACAAAAGCAACACAGTATATTCAAAATTAAGAATAATAAATTGTAAATATTTTTAGTTCATCTCTTAATATGTTTTTAATCATTAGAAATTCTGCATACTCTACATAGTGCTTTGTTCAAAGTTTTGCATTCTTACAAAGGGTTACATAATGTTTATAAATTTGCTTTTGTCAAATTATCTTGATACAGTCAAAAGACGTTAATCCGGACACCCAAAATCCAGAATGATCTATAATCCGGACCTCAAAGCTATAAACTTTCTGCACATGCGTCAACACATAATGCGTTCAGGCATGCGTGTAATACGTTTATTCATACGCATTTAATGTATAACGGACGGTATAAGCTAAGCTAAAATTATCTATTTCAGTTAATGTTGCAGATTGCGTTGTTCCTTAATCTTCGAATTGGATCCGGCTTATTATTTTTTGCAGACTGTTAGAGCAATTTTATAAAAGTAAGCTTGAACTTTCGATTATGTCAAATAGAATTTCCGATATATATTTACTAATATATAAAGGATCTACAAAGTGAAAGTATGTTTCGATGTCCATCAAACAAAAAGTGGAATTGCTGCAAAAAATGGATAAAGGCATATCCTTTGTTTCTCTAACCATTCTGAAATCTGTTTATCAATTTCAAACTGCTCTGCGGGGAAAGGGGGGGACGTCGCAGCGCGCAATGAACTGGAAGTTGATCTGTCAGCACTATTCTTATCTTCAGGACAGATATTTTTATTTTATTCGGCTTATAATTCTTTACCAAATGTAGTATTTCATCTCGATGTAGACGGAAGTCTTTGATATCATATATTTTATTTTGATATGATATATTCACGAGTACACATCAAATAGTTTTCTGGTTACATTTTTCTAATTTCGACTTTGCGTAATGTATGCTTTACACATTCGCGCGTTGAAAGAAATGTTTAATAAAGTAAACAAATCAATATTAAGCTTTTTTTTTTGTTTGTAAATTTTGAGACCCTTTAGATCATAATTGCTCTTTATTTCATAAATTACGGTTTCATATTTTTAATTTTAAAATTTCTGCATGCCATCTTACCAGATTTAAACTGATGATCTATAATCCGGAAAAATCGATAATCCGGAATCGCCAAAGTCCCGACGGGTCCGGATTAAAGACTTTTGACTGTATAATAATGTGGCATACTTGATAACATGGCATTAATAGAATTCCATACTTTTATCCAACTTTTATTGTAGAATGGTAAGCAATGTACACTGAATGAGCAGGTATAGAGATATGCCTTTCCATAGAATTTTATATTGGTTATTCCCATTACTCAAGGAATCACTTCATTAAAACACAAACAGAGACAAATAGAATTATAAGTGTTATCCTTCTTTTAACATTAACAACCTTAAGGGTAGGAACAATAAAAGCATTACTACTTTTCCAATCAATAAATAACTTTCCAATGGAATAGTAACAATAAAAAATGTACTAATTTAAAATATCTTGCTAATGGTGGAGAATGTTGATGAGAATCCAGAGCATAAAATATGAATTACCAATATTATCTCTCTGACAGAGCTTTTTTATTCTACTTTGATAGTTATATTTAATATGTAAGTGGTTAAAAACATAATTTAAGAATGAACGAGCTACAAAGATATTATATTTGAAAATAATATTTAAAATTAAAATAGCAAGACATATTATGTTAAAAACTTCTTTTTTTTTTATTATTATTTACCCCGTAAAGCGGCATCAATGGAAAACTGGAAAACTCTTTCTAAATGTATTATATCTGTTTTCTGCATCTGAAAAAAAAAAGGGGGGGGGACAGAAAATGAGGGAAAAAAATACATGCAAATTCACTGCATTTTTATAACAGCATCTTTAACAGACCTTAAATTCTATTTTAATAATACTTACAATTAATTCCAGAAGAACTTCTCGTACAGTCAGTTCAATGATATTTTTTAAGTCATTTTCACTGCAAATAAATGGAAAAAAAAAAAGATTTAATTATACAAATTACAGTTACCTGCATCAGCAAAATTTACTTTACAGAGCATCACTTACTTTTGAGACTTTAGTAACTGGCGAGAGTTGGCAATAAAATCATCAAAACTATTTCTTTCAACAACATCTTTGAAAAGCAGCTGAAAAAAGGTATTTGCATGAGAGTAATTTATGCTATTAAAATTTTATTAATTGAAAACAAAATGAAGCATTCTATTTGCATTAGAGTAATTTATGCCATTTAATTTATTAATTAAATTTACATTAATTGAAAACAAAATGAAGCATTCTATTTCCATCAACTGGCAACTTTTGCAAAGATAACTGTCCTTGGAAAAGAAAACAGTTTTTTTTTATAATGTTTAGGAAATAAGCCATATTTTTCACTTTCTGAAGGCAGATATAAAATATAGCCTTTTCCACACTGAATTTTCGAATATTATGGTGGCACTGCTTAAAACCAGACATAAATAATAAAGAAGAAAAATTACAATTGAGGAAATTTTCCAATCTAGTGAAAGTAAGAACAAGTTGAATATGATAAGATGATTTTCTTTAGGTGCTGAAAGCTTTTAAAATATGTTGGCATTGGAAATTGTAAATATGCTGGAGCATTAAACATGAATCTCAAAATCTGGATTAACTTGAAACCACTTGATTACTCAAAAATCTAATTTAAAAAAAAAAAAAAAAAAAAAAAAAAAAATCAAGATTTTGTTAATACTCCCCCAAAAACAATTTTTTTAAAAATGCCGATGCCTAATATGACTTTTATTGCATATACATATATAAAATATAAAACTATATGTATTTACTTTTTGTGTACAACCTATTAACATTCTTTTTATTTCCTTTGCTGTTGCCTTTTCGGCAAAAATATATTTATGGGTGCCCCTTGGCAATAATTGGCAGTACATGGACACTGAGTTTGTGCAATTCCTTGTCTTTTTACTTTGACTTTGTGTAATGGGGAATTCTGTGCCAAAAATTACCGCTACATAAATTCAAAATAACAAGTCAAAGAATTGCACAAACTCAGTGTCCATGTACACATCGACCTATTTTCACTTAAAAAAACATCAGAAAATTGCAAAAACTAGGCATTGCACATTCTCTTGAGTTTGTCCATGTACATATCAATCTATATTCAATTAAAAAGTGAAAAGAGCAGCCAACAAAAAAAAATATATAATCTCAATAAACTACATTTTAAATCAAAGAATGAAATAACATAAAAAAGGAAATCCGTCTTAGCACTACACAAAGGAAATATCCACATACCTTATTTACAAATTTACGTGTCTTCAGTCAAACAAAATTCCTTAATAGCATCCAAAAACTTCCTAAAATTATCTGAACTACAATCTGTATACTGGCGTCGCCACATAAATTCACAAAAATATCCTCCGTAGTGCCAGTCTGGTGTTCAACCATTTCCTTCCTACAAACAGGACACTTAATAATGGCTACTAAGTAAACCTTCATTTACACAGCAGTCAATTAATGCTTTTTCCCCTTTTGTTCCAAATCGTACAGAAACTTAAAATGTATTTTACCACATTCAGATATTTTACCGTGTAAACCACAAAATAACAATGTACTTCTTATCCAAAATCCAACATACACTTTCCAAAGCTTTTCCCAACATTCAAATTCACTGCAATCATGCAACCAATTACGTCATAATAGAGTTTCAATAATATTCAACTATTCAGGTTACCATAAATGAAACAACAACATGGCAATAAATGAAGCAGAAACTTGGCGATAAATGAAACAACTTAGCAGTAATCCAAACTAAAATCTACTCTAACTGCCTTTTCTGTACTCTTTGCTAATTGTTACTAATATTTTAAGTTCAGTAAACAGAGAAAGAATGAATTTTAAAATTTAATATTAAGTACGTAAAAGACACAATTTTCTCATTTTTTGATAAATATCTGATATTTTCATCAGAAAAATCCTTCATTTCCGTTATGGTGTACCTAACCACATAAAGTTTAATTCTTGGTACCATTTGGCTACACCTGCATTAAAAGGTGTACAGTCATTAGGTTATATCATTGCAGGAATGTGAAAAACGTGCAGTCCCCTGCTGTGGTTTTACATCTGCATTTGAATTTCCTTTTTTAAAACTAAAAAACTGAATTTTCTTTTAACCTTTTACACGCCAATGTTCCATAAATGGAACATCGAATTTAAAATTTCATAAAAAACACAATTTTATTAATATTGCTTTGTATAAATTATTACATGGAGAGTAAATATGGATTGATGTTTTAGTAGCAATATAATTCTTCTAAAAGAAAAATTATCTTGATAAAAAAATTCATTATTTCACCCTTTTTCCTTCTTTTCTAAGAGCAAAATTCAGAAATTCATATAAAATTAAAAATTCAACAAATGTTTTTAAAACTCAATGAGAATATTTAAAAAAGATCATTTTATGCATAGACAGTAAGATATAATAGAAAGATGATTATTATTTTTTACTATGAGGTAAGAAATGAGGATGTTCCAGAAAGGGAACATTGGCATGTAAAGGTATATTTTTTAACATGATGAAATTACTTTGATTGCTGTGAATAGAGGCACGGAGAAAGATTTTCCAAATGTGAAAAGTTCCAGTAAGTGTGGAAAACAGATGTTTATGACTGTTAATCTGTTTTCGACTCCCATATATCCCCCTCCTCTCCTTTCACACATTCCCATAAGGGTTTGAAGGGAGTTATTTACAGGTGCTAGAGAAAAGCACGTGGCGTTTCTTGATAGGCTAGACGCTAGAGATTGTTTATGACTCAGTGAAAATGGCATATATTTTGGAGTGTGGAGTTCAATTATTTTCCCATTGTTTGCATTTTTTTTTTTTTTCAGTTCGTGAAGATATGCTACGCTGATAAGATGGCTCATTCAAAACCGTTTTAGACTATTGAAGAAGCATTGGAATATTTATATACATTATCAGATGATGAAAAGTGTATTGATATTTGTCAACTGCCTCCAGAAGAAACTGGATGTTTGACAGATGAGGAAGATGTAAATGAAGATAGTTTTGAGCCTGTTCTGCCAGCGGATGTATGTGGAAAAATTGAAATTTCTAATAAAATAGATGATAATGAAATATCTCAAGAAATTTTATTCGATCCTCAAGAACCTTCCTCTTCAAAGGGAAGGAGGAATTTGAAGCGAAAACTAAATGTGAAAGAGAAAAACACTGATCATCGGTGGGGGGGGGGATTTTAAATTTCAACAAAATTCTAAAAACTGACAGCATTGAAAGTATTTGCGAAGTGTTTCCTGAACTAGTTACTTTATCTCCAGTTGAGATTTTTCACAAGTTCCTAACTAGAGAATATTTGCTGCATGTAGCAAATATGACAGATCTTTACGCAATGCAGAAAGAAGTTTCAGCTGTAGATGAAAACCATATTGGACAGTTTTTTTGGATTACTGTTGTTTAGCGAGTATCATCGAGTACCCGGCGAAGATTTATACTGAAGCACTCAAGAAGATTTATCTGTCCCAGTAGTTTCTCCTGTAATACCAAGAAATAGACTTCGAAAACTGAAAAAATATTTTCATATTATAGATAATACCAAGTTGGCATTAGGAGATAAAGTAGGAAAAGTTTCTCCTTTTTATGAAGAACTGGGAAAAAACTTTCAATAGTTCGGTGTCTTTTTTGTATGGAGTGTGAATTTTTGTATGGAGATTATTTGTTACTTATTTCTACAACTCTTTTCCTTGTTTCAGTATAAACTGCTAACAATTAAAGTAAAATTCTTTTATAATTATTGCTTATCAACTATGTAATTTTTGTTTTAATTTATTATGAAAGCTTTTTTCTGTGGAAGCTTCATATCTTCTCCTAAGAAATTTTGGTGGAGTAGTTTTGCGGTTATAAAGGTGTAGGCTTCCTATTTTTCTGCTTAATCTATGTTACTTCCGAATAACATTGACAAATTCACTTGCTAATGCTGAAAAAGTGTAGACAAAAATGAAGCTTCAAATTAAAATATCGATAATCATGTTTTAAAAAAAATCATGTAGAAAAACTGTTTCCCGCCAATGTTCCATTTATGGAACATGTTATAAATCATTTTAAAAAATTAATTTTTTTTTTCTTTTTTCATAATTCTTATATTTCAGTTTTAAATCAATTTTTCACAACAAAACGTTTATTTTACTTTCGCATCATAGTTTGGCATGTAAAAGGTTAAAATCAAAAATTTATTTGCATTATTCTCCCTTTGTAATTTTAATTCTTATTTACAATTATATGCACTTCTGGCTAATGGAAAGAATGAAAATGTTTAAAATACTTTATATATGTATATGTGTGTGTGACTACTATATGTAAAACATCAAATGAATTGTGAATGCATATGATTAATCTTGCAGTACAGACAAAAGGTATATCTTAGTTTTCACTGTGGGACCTCAGGAAATCAGTCAGGTTTCATTGGTTCTAGGGACATCGAGAAGAAAATTGATAATGAGATCATGATTAAAAAATTTAATTGTTTAAACATATTTTAAATAAACACCTGAAAGCACAATTGAATATATAAAAAATTATCAGTCATCTTTACAAGAACTACAGCAAATCATATTAGTCGAATTTTTCATGTCTATTAATGCAGGTAATGTACATAAAAAGTTCACTTTATTCCTTCCCAAAAAAATTTACAAAATGCAATCCATTTGTCTTAAATTATAAATACACATCTCTCAATAATACCCAGTACAGTGATAGGAATATTCATAAGTTTTACCAGATACATCATCATAAATACTTCAGAAGTTTATAATCACTACTAGTCAGTTCTTTTAAAACTTTTATGATAAATGTCAACTAACAGTTTAATGCAATGCAAGTTCAATAAATAGTATCTAACAATATTCAATTAGTACCTACATATAACATTAATGAGTCATCTAATATGTTATTAAAAATAAAAGAGCTTCAATAAGGACATTATGCTCTGCTCTGGAAAATATGCAACTGCTTTGTACTGATAAGATCAAATATATATTTCTTTACAGATGATGAAAATCTACAGACATATAAAACATTATTTAAAAAACTACATATGTTTGCAGAAATCTGTATTATATTTAGCTTAAGTATATGGTTTGCTTATATTACTTATTATTTCTCAGCAACCTATTATTTTTCTGCAATTTGTAGCTTCAGTTTCTCCTTTAGTAACCAAAGAAAAAGTACAAACTACAATCTAAAGATAATGTTGATTTTGTTCAGAAAATTTTTATGGTTTATAAAAATGTAATTCATCCTGTTATCTCAGTTTATTCTTCTTCTTGTGAATCCATTAAGCAGTTGGGTAATATTTTAAGATTACTCTAAAGCTCTAAATGTAATGTTTTATTATTTGTTCTCTGGACCCTTGTATTTTTCATTTCATTTTATTGGTCATTTTAATTCAGTTTTCTCCAAATTCAAGTAATGTCAAATTAAAGAGCAATCCATGGTACATTTTACCTTGTGAAGTGCTTTGTCAGCTGTTACTTTCAGTACTTATGCATTGCACCATCAACCATAAAACTGTCACTATGTAATGCAATTTAGCACCCATTATAGATAACCATGACATAACAACACACTCATAAATCTATGCTCTTTACCCTGATTGATTCTCGACAAGCCATGTTTTGTTTGTATGAGCAAGGATATAAATTAACTGTTATTGTTGTATTTTTCCTTGCATTTTGGAAAAATTATTAAAATTTGGAGCCTGCCTTCGACAGAATTATAAGCAGTGGATTATTTTTCAGAGTTATAGAATGCTATCATCAAAACCATTGAAAAATGTGTGTAAGTATCAATGGACATGGATGTGGTCAGTTGAATATGGTCGACAAAACAGAAAAAGATGGAAACACCTATCTGTGGAAAATTTATATTCATAGCATTCTAATCAGACCTTCCAGTAAAATTAAACAGTAGAAATAGATGAAAGCCTTTTTACGAAGTGCAAAAATGATTGATCATACCATACTGATTGTTTATATATTACAATTTCTACAGAATTCAGCAGGAATGAATAATGCAGATTTGGCAGGATGTCTGGCAACTAACATGTTTCAATAATAGCCACCTTTTATAGTCAATGGAACAATACGTAAGTACTGTCAAAAGTCGTTAATCCGGACTCGTCGGGACTTCGGCTATTCCGGATTATAGATCATCAGTTTAAATCTGGTAAGATGGCATGCAGAAATTATAAAATTTAAAATATGAAACCGTAATTTATGAAATAAAGAACAATTATGATCTAAAGGGTATCAAAATTTACAAAAAAAAAAACCTTAATATTTATTTGTTTACTTTATTAAACATTTCTTTCAATGTAAGTTGTTTAAGTTGCTTCATTTTCTGTGATAATACTTTCTCTTTAATTCTATAAACAGACATAATTTCTTGTTCAGTTACAAAGTTCCGCTGTTCAAGTCCCACAATTGGCGTGTCGAGAATACCGACTAATTTGTCAATCAAAATTTTTTCATTTTCAATAATTTTTGTGTCACTTTCCTTCACTATCGGAAGCGAATTATGATGGTGAGGAATTTGATTTAAATCATATGAAAAACGGAGTACATCGAGATGAAATACTACATTTAGTAAGGAATTATAAGCCAAATAAAATAAAAACATCTGCCCTGAAGATAAGGATAGTGCTGACAGATCAACTTCCAATTAATTGTGTGCCGTGGCGTCCACATTTAATATTGTACGGTTTAAAAGTTTACAATTGGGTGCCCCTTATTTTTTGGCGATTCTTTTTTGACGCCAAGATTGACGACAGGAAGGCACAATTTCAGATGACTGCTACACAAAACCAAAATAAGAAGTCAAAGAATTGCACAAACTCTGTGTCCATGTGCACATGGATCTGTTTTCACTTAAAAACACATCCTAGAATTGCACAAACTAGGCATTGCGCACTGCCTTAAATTTGTCCATGTACACATCAATCTATTTTCATTTACATAAAATCAGGAAGCTAAAACAAAGTTAAAACTATCATGGTAACCAGAAGTGAGGTTTCATCGCCAAAATTTTTAAAAAATTGTCGCTAATCGAAGAGGCACCCAATTCTTCACTAGAGCGTGATATGGAAACAGGCTATCATATTTTATTAATTATTGAGTCTTAAGTTTCGAATTTAACCATAGCATTTAACCATAACATTATGAAAACGATAACTGCTAGCAGATATTCTACACTTTCCGAAAGTTATGTTTTTTAATAGCTCCATTGTAGATCAGATTTATATGTATAAACGTTTTGGAAAATTTAACCATTTCTGCAATGAAATATCACATAAATAATACGATCATACTTCACAAGATCATAGGATCACATGAATAATACTTAATACCAAATTTACATTAAATAAGAAATAACAAATGACTCACAGAAAGTTTCGATTTGAGATCCAAAACAGTACCCATATCAAATTAAATTGCTTCAAGCACAAATCAGTAATCTAAAAAATTTATTTTAAGATTCTTGATAACCATAGATAGGCATACAATTCGTTATTTAATTACACTCCACAGTTTTTTTTTTTTTTTTTTTTAAGCCGGAATGAAAACACTTCGATATTTCACTTCACTTCGAATTAAAGATCTATTTTAGTGCTGCCATATTAAAATCTTCATAAACTTTCCCGAAACTTCTTCTAAGCCACATAGAATTTTTTAAAAATATTTCCGTTTAAGAAGAAGAGAAAAAAAGTTATTAAATTAAGGTATCCGACTACGTTCGGAGCACTTTTTTTCAAAAAAGCAGTATAAGTATACTATAAACAAATTTTCTCATTTATTATCTACAGTGATTAATTATGCAATATCAAAATGTAATATATTCTATTATTATCCTGCAAAAAATATTAAATTTACGTTAAATTTTAAGCAAATTTTAAAACAATTTGAAACATTCTATACGAAACAATATTAAACTTATATTAAAAAAATTCATAGAATAATAAATTGCATGCTTTTACCTAGGGAATGGCATAGGGTTTTAAAATTATCTTTAATAGTAAAAAAATTTCAAAATTTTGTAATTTTTTTATGACATTTTCGATAAATTCACGATGTTATTCTTTAAATAACAAGCCACCATTTCAAAAATATTCAACATATAAATAATCTGGTATGTCATTCCCTAAATAATTATATATAGATTAAGCATACAACGTTTCATAAAAATAAAGTAATAATAATTTGGTTTATCTTGCACCAAGTGAAAAATAGATTTTGAGAAAAATACATTTAAAGTTTAAAATTTAAAAATTTCGAATATTGCGGAAATATTTTAATACCTTGAAAAGTATAATTTCTTACTGGATCATTAAAACATTGTTGTAATTATCTGTTTTCTAAAATAGGAATTCATCACTCTATCATTTAGAAAGTAATCCAGTGTTGCGTGACATCCATTTACATCTTTAGTGACATTATATTCATGGCACTGTATTATATGCTGCATTCATGTCATTCTATGGCGTTATATTAAAGTCGCAATGAGTTCGTTACATGAATGTCGCAGTATGACTTCACGACAATGTCACAGTGTACCTTCACAACAATGTTGCAGCGTGACTACGCATCAACGTCACAGTGGGATCAAAAAGCGGACACTAAGCCGCTTTAATGCCTGCAACATTGAGATCGTAACAGTGCGACACGTTTGCAATGTTACAGCAACGTGCCGTGCTGTTGGGGTTGGTTCATGCACTAGAAATAACACGTAATTCGTATCATAAGGATTCATGTTTTGAGATCACATATTCTTGAGCACACTGAAATGTTCTGCTTTTGGGATTGCATTACTATGTATTGCACAAATATGTCCATATATATTGCCATTAAGCGGGATTTAACAGTCGAAATTCATAAATCTCAAGGCAGTGTTTCATTTATGTGGTGATATTTTAAGAGAATTACATGAAATTCATCACAACTCAGAAACACTTTTCAATGCAAGTTTTTCAGGGTCTACCTCAGTTTTGAAACAAATAAATGAAAAATAATTTGATATATTTTCCGGGATTGGCAAGGAAGCAAACATGTTTCAGTATTAAAACCTAATCCACAGAATTCTATTTTCGATTACCTGTTTTTGGACTGTATGATTTTGCACTTAAAAGAACGTTTTAAACGCAAAGAAATATTGATTTTTTTTAATACTTTAATTTCTCAAAAAGAATAAGTTCCCTTTCCAATCTTAATTTGAAAGAAACTAAAAATACTTTTAAATGTATTTTCTTCTGATTTCTGAGATCGTAGCATTTTAAGAGATAGATATCAATTTTGGCAATGAAAAGTTTAGAAAACTCAGTGTTTAATTTTTTTTTATAAGTTTAATACATTAGCAGCTAACACGTGTATTGCGGAAAGACTGTTTCCTACGTTAAAATACACTGTTGGCCATTAAAATTACGACTTAAAGCATCCAAAATTAAAATTAATTTAGGATCAAAACGCAATCCCTTAACTATAATCACAAGCGTGCATAAAAGGTCTAACACTGCAGCTAAACATAATCAAAATTAATACAAGAACTCATCAGTAGGATAAACCCGAAAAAAATACAAGTATTTGTATATGTAATACACTGCTCGCCATTGAAATTGCAATAACAGGAAGGAATGATATGACGAACGTCAAAATCACATGAAAGGAAGAAGAGGTTGGGATATGCAAATGATTTTCATTTAGACGACGAAGGAGAGAGAAACAACGTCTGAAGCACTGCATAAAAGAAACGTTATATAGTATATTTCTCATTCGGAAAAAGCTTTGTAAGGTCGGATTTTGCTCAGAATATCGGGTTATGCCTAAAATAAGAAGAAATGAAATGCTTCCAACAAGTGTCGGAATTCGATAGAGGCAGGCTCGTTGCCTATCGACAGTGTAGTTTATCGTTCCGTGATATCGCCGGTCGCACTGGTCAACATCCAATCCGTGTCATGCGAATATGGAATCAAGGGATTGCTGATGGTCATACTGAACGGCATGCAGGAACTGAACGCCATCCCATGACTAACGCCAGAGAGGACAGGCATATTGTGAGGTCAGCCCTGCAAAACCGTACAACGGTATCACGGACCATCAGTCAGGAAATGAGCATGTTTGCAGCACTCCCAGTATCATCTCGTAAGGTGCGTCGACGGTTGCAGCAGCGTGGACTATCAGCAGGGTGACCATTATTTTAGCTTCCCTTGACAATGCAGCATAGACAGAAATCGCGAGTCTGGTGAGCCAAACGACAAAGCTAGGTACAGGAGGGGCACAATGTCGCCTTTTCAAACGAGTCCCGGTTCTATGTGAAGTATTCTGATGGCCATATACGTGTCTGGAGTGTCCGAGAAGATCGCACGTCGCCTGCTTGCATTCGATATCGACATAGGGTACCTGTACCAGTTGTGATGGTTGAGCAGCCATTGGGTACACGACACGCACATCTCTAGTTCGGATTGACGGTAATTTGAACGCAGATGGGTACGTTTCTAGCATCTTATGTCCGGTGGTTGTGCCCTATTTTCGAGGTCCCCAAACGCCATATTCTAGCAAGATAATGCAAGACCACATGTTGCACGTCGTGTTCTGACCTTCTTCGATAGACAGGGTATGCGATTGCTGCCCTGAACTGCACGGTCTCCAGCTCTGTCACTCACTGAAAACATCTGGTCATGGGTTGGTGAGAGACTGGCCCGCCACCCCTCTCCAGCTAATACGGTTGATGAAATGTGGCATAGACTTGAAGCAGCATGGAATGAGTTGCCCATTTCTGTCATCCAAGCCAAGTTTGACTCCATGCTTGATGGGATAAAGGGCCGTTTTAAGTGTTACGGGTGGCAGCTGTATCTACTAATTTCACATCCCTGCAAACCTCCAAAATGCTTACAAAATTTAATCATTTTGTCTTCATGCCATACGTCTCTAACGTAACCATGAATCCTTCCAGAATTGTATAACTGTAACTGCACAAGATCGAAATGCATAAATTCGTACAATGTACCAAATGTAGTGTATGCATCGTAATATATGTAAATAATGTAATGCAAGTCTCTAATGAAGTAATGTATGTTCCTAATGTATTTATCCAATGTATTGTATGTCTCTAACGTAACCATGAATCCTTCCAGAATTGTATAACTGTAATTATCCCAAATCGAAATATATAATATCCGTACAATGCACCAATGTAGTGTAAGCAACGAAATATGTAAATCATGCAACAGAAGCCCCTAATGAAAGTATGCAAATTATGTATTATGGTTACTGAGCATATTTCCGCATAGCGCTTCTGCTTTGCGCACACGTTACTATGTCTCATATGTTCTTCTGTGTGCAATATTTGCATTTATGTGCTCTACGTGTTTCCGTATGTATTCTATGTGTCATGTTATGTATTCTCGTGTGTGTTTTTATGTCTTTATGTTACGTAATTACGAGTGTGTTTTTATGTTTTTACGTTTAATTTTGTATATCTATGTGTTTCAGCTTATATGTGTGTTTTAGTGTTTTAATACTATCCTTTATATTCTTTTTAAGTTATTTTGTGTTATTAACAACGTCCTATATAAAATCTACTTGACATCTAGCCCCTGTATGGCCATGTAAACTCCCGGTGCAGCCTCCCGGGGTTCCAGCGAGTTGCTTCTTCGAGATAGTGGAGGACGTGGGACATATGCCTGTTTACCTATGTTATACGCCAGGCGTCCCCGTCCTCCGTCACCTGTCTTCATGTCATACTGTTTACGTGGAATAAATATCTTTTTTTTTTTTTTAATTTGCTTTCCTTTATGGTGTTGCAACTTTAATGTCCAGCAGTGTATTTAAAATTGTTTAGAAATAGCGCATGTGAAACGCTTTTAAATCGCATACATACATATAGAGAGATTGAAAATCCCAAAATTAAGTTCTAAGTACGCCAGTGACGCCCACTGCATTTTGTAATTCAAGTTAACAATGTCTTGCTCAAGTAATAGCATATATTCAATCGGCCTTGACGACTGCTAGTAAAACTATGTATTCACTCTGCTTTATGTTTGCGCCAACTTTTATATCAATCGAACATGTTACATGAACCCGTGCTGTGCTTTTTCTTTTTCAATTCCTAAGTTGTTACAAATACAACTGAACTCCGCGGTAAGGAACTTCAAGAAACCAAGTTTTGTTAGCTATATCCGACCTGAAAAGAAAAATGGATTATCTTCCCAAAACGTGTAAAAATTAAATGATGAATAAAGGAGGTAAAAACTAATTAATATTGTCATATTCACAAAAAAGTGAATAATAAATCTAATTTTTACGAGCAATTATTAAATTGGTTGTTCGTTCTTTTCGAGTATCTCCAAATTGTTTAGAAAATTGATTGGCTTTTGTCAAATTCACTGCCTTGATTTGTCATTTTTCGAATCGATTTTGTATTTTTTATGCATTTGTCCAGATACTGACAGATTATAGCTTCATTGAATGGCGAACAATTTCAGAAATACTTATTTAACATCCTATGCTCCACTTTACCTTTTTCTCGTATCCAATTTTTTTTTTTTTTTTCCAAGAGCAGTAGCGTAGCTATAGATTTTGCCACCTGGGCGGTTCTTACATTTCCTGCCTCTCTTGAAGCGCAGATAAGTCAAAACGCCATACAGGGGAATAAATTAAAATTCTAATGTTTATTTTTGAATCCAACATTTCAAGTATTATTTTGCTTATTTCTTTTAACCGCCAAACCACTGATGGCATTATAGAGGTCTATTTAATTTATTCAACTACTACTTAATTTGTGTAGACAGGAACAGAAGTATTTCTTAAATGCAAAATATACATATGCAGTTCTAAAAAATCTTTTTAATGATTTTATTTAGCAACCTTTCTGACAATAGCAATGCGTAAGCAGTTCTGAGGAAAATTCGCAATAGTATTAAAATATTTGGGACTTTTTTTTTGCAGCTTGTACTTACTTTGTTTGCATTAATTTTGGTTCTGAAGATTGCATTACTGATAAACTGCAAAAATGGAAAAGAAGCGCCCTTCTTGTTGTTTTGATTTCTTTGCCATAAAGGAAGAAAATTCTGACTAGGAAGAAATTCATCTTTATTAATATTATTGTGATCATAATTTAGTTGAAATTCATAATTTACATTCACAAGTTTTGATTTATTAAACAGGTATAACAAGAGTTTGTAGCTGTTGAAATCTCGTCGAGATTTCTTTGAATTCTTTATCTAGAGCAAAAACTATTTCTCTTAATTTAATTCCGTATGGGAATTCAGAATCTCATTATTCTTTACCTGCCTCTCGACCGTCCACATGATTAAACCCCTAAAATGATGCTTCAGGCAAAAATTCCGCCTCCCAAAATGTGCCGCTCGAGGCAGACCACCCCTCTATCTATGGCACTGTCCAAAAGCAGAAATTATAGAGTTTCGGGTGTTTTCACGAGGTCCTAACTGTAGATTTGTATAAACAGCATTTATGGCAGATATCGATTTGCCGCAACTATTTTGAATTTTTCGAATTTATTTTCAATGCAGAACAGCTCACCACGCAAATGAATTTTTGAAACAGAAATAGAGTACAGAGAGTTTGGTCGAATATGCGAGAGTTCTTGAAACGTACGAGAAAAGAAGATAATTTCGTTATTTACGTGTCTTATCCAATGCCCAATGAGAATACTATCATTTTCCCCAAGCTACGTATGGTTACAACACAAAAGATTCAACAACCTTATAAAGAATACCTTATTGTCTTGTAAAAGATCTAAAGAATTCAAAACTATGAGGATAGAGCTTGGACAGCATTTACACTCAAACAAAACAAACCATTAAGGATCAAAACATTTCATTTCCTTGAAAGATGAATCAACTGTAAAATCGCAAGCTTCTAAGATATACAGTCAAAAGTCGTTAATCCGGACCTCAAAGCTACAAACTATTCTGCGCATGCATCAACGCATAAAGCGTTCGCGCATGCGCATAGGCGTTTACGCATGCGCGTAATACTTTTACACATGCGCGTTTAATGTATAACGGACGGTATAAGCTAAGCTAAAATTATCTATTTCAGTTAATGTTGCAGATTGCGTTGTTCCTTAATCTTCGAATTGAATCCGGCTTATTATTTTTTGCAGACTGTTAGAGGAATTTTATAAAAGTAAGCTTGAACTTTCGATTATGTCAAATAGAATTTCCGATATATATTCACTAATATGTAAAGTATCTACAAAGCGAAAGTATGTTTCGATGTCCATCAAACAAAAAGTGGAATTGCTGCAAAAAATGGATAAAGGCACATCCTTTGTTTTTCTAACCATTCCGAAATCTGTTTATCAATTTCCCGCTGCTCTGCGGGGGGGAGGGCTGGACGTCGCGGCGTGCAATGAACTGGAAGTTGATCTGTCAGCACTATCCTTATCGTCAGGGCAGATGTTTTTATTTTATTCAGCTTATAATTCCTTACTAAATGTAGTATTTCATCTCAATGTATTCCGTCTTTGATATGATTTAAATCAAATTCCTCGTCATTATAAATATCACGAGTACACATCAAATAGTTTTCTGGTTGCAATTTTCTAATTTCGACTACGCGTAATGTATGCTTTACGCATGCACGCGTTGAAAGAAATGTTTAATAAAGTAAACAAATATATATTAAGCTTTTTTTTTTGTAAATTTTGATACCCTTTAGATCATAATTGCTCTTTATTTCATAAATTACGGTTTCATATTTTTAATTTTATAATTTTTGCACGCCATCTTACCAGATTTAAAGTGATGATCTATAATCCGGAATCGCCGAAGTCCGGATTAAAGACTTTTGACTTCACTACTTCCTCTTTACCTGTATGGTATAATGTTTCAGTCATAACCCTAGACTTAAAGATAGATTTGTCTGGAAACTCAGTCAAAGAATTTGAGAACCTATTCACGTTCTTTTTTTTAGTTCAATGGTCATGTAAACTATATGGTTTACTGTATTCTCCTTCTCCTAAGATAGGTTTCCTGTATCCTCTTTCTCCTAGAACTGGTGTGATACATGTCTTGCCTAGAATACAGAGAACAGTGGATGAGACGGTAGAGCATTGATTACTCATACTATGTCCGAGAAATGCGGTAGAACTTGAGTAGAACAATTTGAGGAAAGTAAAGACTTAGAACACTACAAAAGCATTGAGCTCCATGAATTTCAAAGTCTGCTGCCTTTTAACATACGTATAACGAATAGCAAATGTAGTGCCACTTTCCTGCTGTATAATTAATACTCATCTATACTAAAATTTTTGACATTCAGTAATATTGTCTGTTGTTGTCTTGTCCACGTAGTTCATGAAGAATGGTAGCCAGAGCCTCAAAGAGGTTGGACTTCTACTTTCACTCCAATTTCGAAGGACAACACCCTGGAAGGGGGGGCGGAGGGTCTTCCCCCTCCACGGAAACCACCCTATAGTACCTCTTCCTTACCACCAAACCACACGAGAGAACTTTCGATTTACTATATATTTAAAGTGCCTCCATCCTGCATAGATACTATACATTTGCAAACATCCATGCCTTCTCCGGGATTGAAACCTGGTCGCTTCGGTACTGCAGTAGGTTAGCCTAATAACTATACTGTCTGGGCGGTACTAATTTCGTCATAGCCTGTATTATGTGTACACATACATCTACATTATTTATATCTTTACACTATGATATATGTGATAGTGATCTATTTTCTTAAGTGATATACACACCTTTTGTTCATTAAGGTACTTCTTTAATGACACAAAATAAAGCTACAGCATTCATTTATAGCTTTGCAGCATAATACATGTGACAGTGGATCTTTCTCCTTTAAGCAATTTTTGTGTCATTAGAACTTTGTGTAACACCATTCTTGTACCTACACGCCTTTTTACATCTTCTATTCCAACAAACACTATTTCATTTTTTCTGCCTCTATACTTGCATTTCTCAAATTCCTAATATTTGCATTATCAGGCATCTTTTAAAGTATATTTAAGTCATAATATTAAAATTTCACTAGTTTTATCTTATGTGCTATTTGTAGTTCTATCTTATGTGCCTGTATATATATGCATGTATGTGCTCCTATGTGATGGTTCAATCTATTTACATGTGTGTGTTCCTATGTGATGGTTCAATCTATCTACATGTGAACTGCTGCTAATATTATTTTGCAATTACAGTAGAGTCCCGGAAAATTGGCCTAATGTGTGAGGGTGGGCTAGTTTGCGAAAATGCCGGGTTATTGGGAAAGGTTTTAAAACGTATAAGTACGAGTGTTTCCTCAGAAAATATAGTACTTGCATGTAGTGGTTGCTTTAAAATACAACAGTTTACAGAGAATTCAATATTGTAACACAAACTTAAACTACCCAAATACCCTTAAATAAAGGAAAAGTACGACTTTATGAAGCACAGAGCTTTTACTAATGTGACATTATTGAATACATACTGTACAGTAATTTATCTGATAAGAAAGACCTCAGAAAAATGAAGGCATAAAGCTGTCTATAATGAAAACTAAGTAGCCAATTTTGCAAAAACTGGCTACCTTTTTTAAAGAAATGTGTATTGTACTGTTTTCCAGAACAGCAGTTGTTTGAACTCTGTCCTTTGCTGCTTCATCACAAAGACAACGAAGGAACAGTAAGCCTATTATTACCGACGCACCTTGTTAAAAATACTGTAGGGTGGTTTTGACAGCCTTTAGTCCCTCACTATGTGATATTTTAGGGGCTTGCATGGTTGAGTCCTCAGAGCTAACGTCTTCACCATTTTCCTGCATTTTTTCATTAACTGTGATAGCAGCAATAATTTCTGCATGGACATACTATCTTGCTTGGTATCTTTTGGAAACACTGTTCGATGCCATTTTTATCGGCTTCTGCACATCCAGGAACTCTTTTCAGGAGGTCGAGTAAGTTTACATTTTCCGCATCATAATGTTCAATGAACTCACTTTGCTCATGATCAAGGAGTTTAGTGTTAATGACTCTTAACTTGACTAGAAGAGAAACACGCTAATGTGACAATCAAAATCGTAAAAACAACCTTGTATTTAGCGTAAGTATATTGAAACAATCGATTTCGAGGGCAGCTAAAGGTCCCTCCTCATCAGGAGAAAGAAATACCTAGAAAGAAGAAAATAAAGTACCAGTAATTCCTAAACAACCAGTACTTCTTAATTCAGTTATTTTTGCCGATAGATGGCGTTACCTCCTCGCGTTTGGTACTACCAGAGGGTATAAAAATCCGTTCAGTGGTTGCTTTCCATTGTTTGAAGTTCAGATTTTGAGCATGAAGGTGCATTTGCCCCTCGCTCCCTATTTTTAACTTCGCTAATTTTTCTTGTCCTTTATGCTTGATCAGATAGCCTGGCTCAGTAAAAGTAGGCGGCCAGTGCAACTCTGATTAAAAATCCAGTTATAACTACGTGCAATGCTGATAAGGACCATGTGTTTCTGAGACTCCTTCCCCTTTATTTTCTTCTTTCTAGGTATTTCTTTCTCCTGATGAGGAGGGACCTTTAGCTGCCTTCGAAATCGATTGAGTGTTTCAATATACTTACACGAGGTTGTTTTTACGATTTTGATTGACTCTTAACTTGTTCCAGGCATACACCACCCTCCAACTACATCTAATAGGTTATTCTTTTTAAGTTCTGGGAAAGACCTTGACCATTATCATTTGCAGAAAGAAGAGAGAATAATAGCTTGCGCCTATATCTTCCCTTGAGACTAACCAAAACTCCCTTTTTTTCAATTCCTCAATGTCTGGATGCGAAGATGCTTTGTCCAAAATCAGAATAGCCTTCCTTGGCAAGATTTTAGGTTTTAAAAACCGCTCAACCAATGAAGTAGATACTTCATGGAATCATTTTTTGAAAATTGCAGAGCTCATACAGGCATTTGCTGGGTTTATACACCAAACGTAAAGTTTATCCATTTCAATGTGCTTAAACGCACGTGGTTTCTTTGATTTTCCTATGACACTAAGTTTTAATTTGTTCACACCTGTTGCATTACGGCATGCTAGGATTGCTACCCACTGCTTGCTCCTTTTAAAACCAGGGGCTGACTATTCTTCCTTAAAAGCAAGACTTTTTGCCGGTAACAGTTTATAATTTAACCCTGTTTCATCACAAATGTACAATTGCTTTGCAGTCAAACCTTCAACTTCGGTAAATTTCTGAAAGTTTCCTTTAAACTGAGACATATGCTCTGTGTCCCCAGTTAGTCCCCTCCCCCACAAATACTAAGCTGTCGCACTCCATATCGTTTCTTCCAGCAATCAAGCCAACCAGCGCTTGCGACAAATTTAGGATCGGTGTCTTTTTTAATTCTTCATAAAATTTCAAGCCTTCTCTTGCGAGATTGGCCCACTAATTGGCATGACCTTCTCTCTTGTTTGGCGAAACCAAATGTAAAGCGCTTCATTTACCTCATTAAATTCACTTTCCTTCATATTTTTCCTTCCTTTCAATGTTTCTGTACACTTTCTCTTAACACAACATGATTCAATTTCTATTTGCTTCTTTTTCCTGTCTCCAATCATACTTTTTCCGACTTCCAAGTCCTTAGCCACAGCACTGACACTTTCTCCCTTATCCAGTTTTTTAATGCCCTCAACTTTTATTCCATAGACAAATTCACTTGTTTTCTTTAACAGAAGATGCCACTACAAAGTACTGTCCAGCACCCGCAAATTTTGAAACAGCTCTGAACAATACAGTACAGTCACTAAAATCTAATTTCGCTATGCAGCTAAGAAATCGACTAACCCTGGCAAAGGCTGCAGGTAGATTGAACAGCTGAATGTATGTGCACCAGCACCAGTCACGTGGTGGAAAAGTGGGAGTGTGACACGAGACAAAGAAGCACAGGAATGAGACGCATGCGGGCAATAACCTTGAGCATTTTTTGACCTGCCAGGGCATGGCCGAGTTATTAGGACTACCGGGTTATCGAGTTTACAGGACTCTACTATATTAAGTCTTTGTGTCTGCACCATGCCATATAAATTGTACCAAACTGCAAACTTTTAACTGCATTTTAATCTTAGTAAGTATTAAATGTGTACATGTGATGTAATTATAATTGCTTATACAGTCAAAAGTCGTTAATCCGGACTCGTCGGGACTTCGGCGATTCCGGATTATCGATTTTTCCGGATTATAGATCATCAGTTTAAATCTGGTAAGATGGCCTGCAGAAATTATAAAATTTAAAATATGAAACTGTAATTTATGAAATAAAGAACAATTATGATCTAAAGGGTATCAAAATTTACAAAAAAAAAAAAACCCTTAATATTTATTTGTTTACTTTATTAAACATTTCTTTTAATGTAAGTTGTTTCGTTTTCTGTGATAATACTTTCTCTTTAATTCTATAAACAGACATAATTTCTTGTTCGGTTACAAGTTCCGCTGTTCAAGTCCCGTAATTGCTGTGCCGAGAATACCGACTTACTTGTCAATCGAAATGTTTTCGTTTTCAATAACCTCTGGGTCACTTTCTTCACTATCGGAAGCAAATTATAATCACGAGGAACTTGATTTAAATCATATCAAAGACAGAGTACATCGAGATAAAATACTACACTTAGTAAGGAATTATAAGCCAAATAAAATAAAAACATCTGCCCTGAAGATAAGGATAGTGCTGACAGATCAACTTCCAATTCTCGGTGTGAAATTGATAAACAGATTTCGGATTTCAAAACATACTTTCGCTTTGTAGATACAAATGACACATTAGTAAATATATATCGGAAATTCTACTTGACATAATCGAAAGTTCAAGCTTACTTTTATGAAATTGCTCTAACAGTCTGCAAAAAATAATAAGCCGGATCCAATTCGAAGATTAAGGAACAACGCAATCTGCAACATTAACTGAATTAAATAATTTTAGCTCAGCTTATACCTCCGTTACACATTAAATGCGCATGCGCACAAACATATTAGCAGCCGTAAAAGGTCTTACGTGCTATCGTAAATGCCTGTGCGCATGCGTGAATGCGCAGAAAGTTTGTAGCTTTGAGGTCCGGATTATAGATCATTCCGGATTATGGGTGTCCGAATTAACGACTTTTGACTGTATATGGTTGATATGTGTATAAGTGTTTTATCTATTGTAAATGTTTTAATAATTGCACATTTTATGCACCTAAATGTCATTTATATGTTTATATGTATTTTGTGTAGTACCTATAAGTGTTGGTGAATATATAACTTCCATTCAAATATAATGTTAGTATCAAAATGTACTCCTAAACAACCAAAATGACTTGAATTAACAGCCCTTGTTTCACAACGTAACCAAAAAATATTTAAAATGAACTCTTAATGACACATCTCATGGCCTTTGAAAGTGTTGTCTCTACATATTGTGGTGGGAGTACGACAGACAAATGTTTGCCAATGTTAATTACCAGATGCTCTCATCCTCTGTCAGCTGCTACTAAAACTATCAAATTAATATTACCACAACAACGGTAATAGACGATACTACAAAATATAGTTAATGCAGTGGAGGGAATGACTTCAGATGAAGAAGAGGTGGGAAAGATATTAACAAGCAATTTAATTTTTATTCGATCTGCGAAATTTGTGTGAAATGGGGTAAGGTGCAAAGGTTCATAGAACATTCAGTTCCTGATAAAGCAGTGGTAAGCCACTGCATTTGCTTTATGAGTATTTTTAAAAAAATAGACAGAAACAAACCACATTGAATATATTTTTCAATGGAACAAAAGCTCAGTGATTCTCAAGTAGTCACCATTAATGTTATGGGAATGGGAGGAAAAACCCCTAGAAAGCAGCAGTTATCTGATACTTTTAAGGAACAGAAATTATCTTTTAAATAATAACATTTTGCAGTTTCAGCTTCTTCATCTACAATTTTCTATGTATGCAGACAACTTTCTTATCTGTGGAAAACAGTCTTTTATAACAAATGCATTCATGGAATGGATGGCATTGGTTATACAAAGCAACAGAATATATTATTCCATATAAGACTTTTTTTTTTTTTTTTTTTAACAATATAACTTCATGCTATTTAAAGATACAATGAGGCAGAAAAACTTCTTCACTTTTTTGTGACACAGCAACGAACAAAACTGAAGATTATGAAGTATCATTTTCTATTAATAGGTTATAGATTCCCAAGATTGGAAGCAATGACACATCATATTAAGTGGTACCCTTGAGGTGGCTTTAGATAAAAAAGCATGGATTTTCTTCTACATGGATATACGTCATCCAAGTAAAACAAACACGTTTTAATGTTTTTGATTAAGTGTATGAATTTTAAAATCTATGCAGTTTCTTTCTATTTTTTATGCTGACTTAAATATGAAAAATATTAACAAATGCTTCATTTCATACATTATTCCACAACAGGGTTAAATTTACAAATTACAACAAATTTAAATACCTCAATTCAAGCTTTTGAAAAATTTATATTCAATTTTCAAGATGGAAATTTCTTTCCTAAGTGATTCCTCCACACTGTGTTATATCAGACTGGCTGTTGAGCTACGTAACTCTTAGCTACTCCTTAAAGATTTGGAGTACCAGTCCAATGGTGGACATCTAAGCAACATATACAGAAATACACAAAGCAGTCAAACTTAGCATTGCCATCATGAGTCCTTGTTCCACTCAAATGGACCTTCATATAAATGATGCTTCTAGTGACCACGAAGGCAAATTATTTTAATCACAACATACAGACACTGCAAGAAAATGTTGTTGATGAATTCTGGGCCCATTAGCCATATGCCAAAGAAGCGAAGCATTTGTTGCAACCCCTCCATCACACCAAGACAATTCATAAATTGATTTCGGTAAAAAAAACTTTTCTTTGTGTGTGTCTTAAAAAAAAAGGTGCAATGTAGTAATTTAACATAGGAAGTTTTGTCTCGGCAAAATAAATTCATAGACATGATCATACCTCAGAAATTGACAGACAAGAACAACAAAAAGAATTTAGCAACAGCCCTTTCACAAATGTCGCTACTTCATGAAGTATGTATTAAACCCTTACTTTATCTTCCATGTTCCTTTGAGCATAGCAGATTCGCAGAACATTGCCACTTGGTAAGGCAAAAAATCTTTAGTTAATCTGTAATTGATTACAGTAATGTAAATGCAACTTCTTGCCATTTTTCAAAACAAAACACCTTTATCTCCCCCCCCAAAAAAAAGTGATTTAAAACCAACAAATGGAACTATTAATTACTCAAAACTTTTACTTTTTTATAATGTATTTACCTGATATAAATTAAAATACATTTAATTTTTGATATATCCAACAGATAATTTTGCTGCAATTAACAAAAGATGTTTCCTTGAATAAAATAATTTACTCTTTAAATTTTCATTACATTTTAAAAAATATTTTGAAATGTTTAATGGGAAAACCTTTTTTGAAGTGTTAGACTGTAATCCGAAATTTTCAGATTGGATTTCTTTTTTGTGTGCATGTGTCAAAGAAAATTATTGGTGCAGTTAATATGAAAAAAGCTAAAGAATTTTAAGTTAAAAATATATCTTTATTTAAGGCCCATGAAATGGAATTATTGTCTTCTGTACGATGCATCAAAATTGTGATATTTTTTAGAGTATGAGCTATGAAAAAATTTTAATCAAGAATATTCACTTACTTTTTCCAAACTTAAAACAACACACAAACATTTAGATTTTTTTTTAAATTTACGAATTAAAGACAAAAAATAATAATTTATAACAAAAAGACAAAATTAAACTAATCTGATACAAGCTTCTGACACAGTTACCCTACAATGATTATCACGTCACAACAATCTTTGCAAATTGATCTTTCTTTCACATAATCAAAACATGGCACTTAATTTACATGAAATTAGCAAGAATAATAAATAATACTGTCTTTTAAAAAGTCAATATAACTCTACATTTTCCATTTTTAATAGTTTGACAAAGAGCAATATACCTGAAAAGCAATGGGAATAAGATAAATTCTCAAATCTTATTAATAAAACTGGTTTGAAAATATCTTCTGAAAATTAAAAATTTCCCTAAAAGATCTTAAAAAAAAATTAAACACCTAAACAGGAAATAAAGTTTGAGAAGGAAAGAAAAAGAATGATATTATATTATCTGTTATAATCTATAATAAGAAAGTCTTATTTATAATTAGAAAATATTGTTTGTTCATTTTATAAAAGACAGAACTGCATTAAGAATATTTCATTCTTAAAATCAATCATTTTAATAATCCAATCTCTTGACAAATGGCTCTTTTGGCATATTTACACTTCATCATGTGAAAAAAGAATGCCACGATACATTTTGATTATCATGTACAATGATTTTCTTTTTTAGAGTCCATAAAATTGTGTACAAAAATTTAAATATACATATGGTAGGAATGGCTCACATGCATCTACCTTTATACAGTTTTTTAATATTTCTTTTCTTCATTCATCACAGTATGCCATTTGTTACAGTAAGGCTCATGAACTTATGAACATACTGCAACAAGTAAGAAATTTTAATAGTTAGGAGTTTGAACTTTGTCACTTGCCAGATCTCATAACATGTCCGAGATTGTTTGAAGCTGCTCCTTGTAGCTGGCGCATCATACTCTGCAAGCCACTTATTCCACCTATATGTGGAAAATAAGTGATAATCAGATCCTAGATTTAATTCTGTTAATAAAAGAACTACACAATGAATAAAAGTTATCAATAAGTCTACAATTTTAAAATCATAGAATGACTGACAAGTATGGTCTCTTGTTCCATGCGGTCAGCTAGTGTTTGATGTACAGAATCATTGAAGCTTGTTTTTTGTAGATGTAACTATCATATGCAGAAAGGATTTTAGTATCATTTGATTACTCTATCTTCTTGAATAACAAAATTATCCTGCCATGAGTATTACCATCGAGTTGCAGACTATTGCATACTATGAGTTCATACAGATCTCCTTAAAAAATTTGGCTAGATGAAGTAAAAGGCCGAGAACCTTTAATAGGGAAGGAGAATAGACCTTATTCAAAATCCTTTCAAATCACAAATTAGAAATATTTCAGGTCACTAAAATCCTTGCACAGCAAGTCTAAAGCACACTGAGCAGAAAAGTCTTCAACTGACTGTAAGCTGCAATGCAGCCTCATATTTAAAAGGACTGTTTAAGTGGGAAGATAAGCACTAAGCTTTGAGAAAAATTGCTCATAGGACTTTGAAAGCACAATTAGCAGAATTATATCCGAAATAATTCTCGGAAACTTCAAGGCCTATTAGGAGGATTTCTGACCATACTTCTAGTTTTACTAGGAATCCTTATGTAGGTCCTATGTGAACTAATTCAGATTTAAAAGATCTACAATATAATACAATATTATATATGGAATAAACATTTACAAACAACATTGTCACAAATGTTGTCACTAATTTGAAAGGAAATAAATTATATAATAAACAAAATTATTGTGCAAATTGCATCAATTAAATAAATATATAAACAAATTAAATGTAAGAACAAATAACTAAACAAATACATAAACAAACAAATAACAAGATAATGATAATACACAAACCAAATTTTAAACAAAGAAAAATACTTTCATAATTTATACAATGTAAATATGTGATTAGTTAAAGCATTTTGCAAGGCTAAAGATTTCATGTCAATTGAAATTTATAGACATGATAGCAATATCTGATGATTGTCATATGGATGAGAATAAAAGGCAATCCTTGGAATACTGCCAACACTACTTCAGATTCTCTGAATACTATGGAATTCAAAAGAATTCTTCCATCATATAAAAACAAGCTCTTCATTTTTTAGGATGCAAGGCAAATGTTTTACATTGAAAAATAAATGTAATGCCAGTTTAGTTCAAAAGAACATCTCACACTTTCTTCATTAATGGTGAAAAATAAATGTGTAATGTTAAAAAAAAAAAAAAAAAAAAATGGTTCATTTTAGTAGTATCACTTTCATTGTTTTATTGTAAACTTATATAATTAAGGAATCTACTTCTCAATCAACTTCATGCATAATTAGGCTTACCATAATATTTTTTGCTGAAAATGGGACAATTTTGAGAAAATATTTACAACAGAGAATAAAACTTACAAGGATAAGTACAGTCAAAAGTCGTTAATTCGGACACCCATAATCCAGAATGATCTATAATCCGGACCTCAAAGCTACAAACTTTCTGCGCATGCGTCACGTCCACGCATGCGCACAGGCGTTTACGAGTGCGCGTAAGACCTTTACGGATGCGAATATGTTTTTGCGCATGCGCGTTTAATGTGTAACGAACGGTATAATCTAAGCAAAAATTATTTAATTCAGTTAATGTTGCAGATTGCGTTGTTCCTTAATCTTCGAATTGGATCCGGCTTATTATTTTTTGCGGACTGTTAGAGCAATTTCATAAAAGTAAGCTTGAACTTTCGATTATGTCAAATAGAATTTCCGATATATATTTACTAATATGTAATTTGTATCTACAAAGCGAAAGTATGTTTTGAAATTCGAAATTTGTTTATCAATTTCATGCAGCGGATTGGAAGTTGATCTGTCAGCACTATCCTTATCTCCAGGGCAGATGTTTTTATTTTATTTGGCTTATAATTCCTTACTAAGTGTAGTATTTCATTTTGATGTACTCCGTCTTTGATATGATTTAAATCAAGTTCCTCGTGATTATAATTTGCTTCCGATAGTGAAGAAAGTGACCCAGAGGTTATTGAAAACGAAAACATTTCAAAAATTGACAAATTAGTCGGTATTCTCAACACAGCAATTATAGGACTTGAACAGCGGAACTTTGTAACTAAACAATTAATTATGTCTGTTTAATAGAATTAAAGAGAAAGTATTATCACATGAAACGAAGCAACTTACATTGAAAGAAATGTTTAATAAAGTAAACAAATAAATATTAAGCTTTTTCTTTTTGTAAATTTTGATACCCTTTAGATCATAATTGTTCTTTATTTCATAAATTACGGTTTCATATTTTTAATTTTGTAATTTCTGCATGCATTACCAGATTTAAACTGATGATCTATAATCCGGAATCGCCGAAGTCCCGACGTGTCCGGATTAACGACTTTTGACTGTAACTATAATTTAAAAAAGTAGTTGTTAGCAAAAAACAACTGAAAGTTAAAAGAAATTTTTAATAACTCAACGAAATATAACTTATTGTTAAATATTTATTAATATTCATCACTGGAGAGAATGTTCTTTAAAAAATTATTCATTTTTAATGGCATTGGAAAATTCACTGCGAATCAGTTCACAGTTAATTTTGTAGCTTTGTAAAGCTTTTATGGCGGATGTTCTACCTCTTTCTTTACAGCATATGATATTCATTACTGAGAGCACTTTTTTGACTGGTGCCAATGTTAATGGCATGCTGAAAATTTATTCTATTATTTGAGCAATGAAATGTTTTAATTTTTTTGAAATGTTATATCCATTTTTCAAATTTTAAATTAACAGGACCCTTCCCCAAGCCCGCAAAAAAAAAAAAAAAAAAAAGTTTTCAACAAACAGTTGATTTGCGACAGTTTCATTAACTTTTTCATCTTCAATTTCAGACCATGTTAATTCACTGTTGTTTATCTAAGTAAAAGATTCTGCTCCACTAAAACTGTTTTTCCATATCTCAGTGTAAGAAAGACATCTTGTCATCATTTTGAGAGAAAACAAATAAAAGTACTCAGATATAGATGCGAAATATTTAGACTGCCAACAATGAGTGGAACAGAGGGAATATTTTACTTGCTAAATCACTGTTTTATATGAAGCTGCATTATTTTTACTTCCTGTATATGCCAAACTTTTAAAATATTACCTAGTAACCGGGACAAAGTGACAGACTGGCTAAGATGCAAGGACCACATCATCAAACAGGGACATCAGTTAAGTCTATGTATAATGCTAATTTTCTGTGGCACAATTAAAAATAAACTACAGTCTCTCCCTAAGATCATTATAATTAAAAAATACTAAAGAAGCAAAATTGTTCATCTACCCTCGAAATACATCTGAAAACGCTTTATGAGACAAGATTCTGAAAATGATATTAAAGTATTAGATATTCCTACTACCACAACCCTTTTGAAAACAATACCACTGTTATGAAAGAATTCTACATATAGGATGCATACTTGCCAACCTATGACACTCAAAAATCAGGAGATTTTTTTAAGAAATCGGAAGATTTTTCACAATGTTAAAAAGGCTTTTTAAATGAGGAAAATATAGTTTTTAATAATGAATTAACTTTAAATAGTAACTAATTCTTAAATGCAAGCAACACAAAAATACCTTACACATAAAAAACATTTTTATTACTTGCATCATTTAAGGGGGAAAAAAAAAACCACCTTTAATTAGTTTTCGTACAAATGGTATAAACAGTGGTAGATTTTGCTTTCTTTAAGAAAGAAACTTAATAATTTTGTTCATAGCAATTGCCACGTAGGCCTGCTTTCACTAATAAAAGTTTTCTAATGTGTCATCACTAATATTAGATCTAAATTTAGTCCTCGTTTTCACAACAACACTGAAAATCCTTTCACACTCTGCATTAACTATGGGGAACTGTCAAGATGGCCAACATAATTCTAGACAGTTCACACAATTCCATCAGCATCTTTCAGTTTTCCAATTAAACTCCACTGTGTGTCAATCTTAGCTGATTTTATAACTTCATCCAAGTTTTCTAATTGTAAACTGCTATTATGCAGCTTTTGGACCTGTTTCAATTTTTCCTTTTTTTTTAGAACTCCTTTCAAGATAATAATAAATATCAACAATGTGTTCATCCACATTTATTGGTAAAGAAGCAACTCCTTTTTCAGCTGCTAAATTTAAGAGGTGACAGGTGCACTTCATAATCTGCAATTCTGAATTTTCTTTTCTGAAGATGCCTGCAACACCAGTCTTCAAGCCTACCAATACTGGTACATTATCGGCACCAAGTGCTAAGCAATTATCCAGAGGGACTGCATTTTATTTTAAAGTTTTAATAATTAGCTGTGCTATATTAAAGCCTGTCAAATGTCCTTCTAAAGTGGCAACAGAAAGTAAACTGCACTCAATTTCTGAAGACTGGATTAAAAAAAGAAACAACAATTGGATACAGTTTTGAATCGGTATTATTGCTTCCATCCGTAGAGAGGCAGAACAGAGCTGTTTTAATGCAATCAATAACTGAAGATTTATTTTTCAAATCCATTTCTTTAACAATTGCACCTCTTTTGGTTCTTGCACTTAAGTATTTCTTAGCGATTTCACTATCAGGAAACATTTTTCTAAATAAAGCTGCAGCATGATCCAATGCATTCAGTGGCAGGTTGTGCTCCAGTAAAAAGGCAGAGAACAGGCATTCTGCATTAATAACTTTTTGGTCCTTTGTTTCCGAAGAAAAATTCAATTTTTCGTTTTTTTTTTTTTTTCAAAACAACTCATGTTGCCCTTGTGTTTTTGTGTACGCACATGTTTGAGATCATCTGCCCTTCCACCATGCGAAATCGAAAAATCGCAACGACAGGCGGTACACATCGCAAATTTATTACATTTCCTTGAGGAAATAATGGAAGGAAAGTCAACTGTGTACGATTTTTGAAACGTACACGAGTATTTCACCTTTCTCGCAGACATAATAAAAGATGATAATTTCTAAAACTATTTCCCGAAGGCACGTGTACTCACACAACTCAGGACAAAATGACCGAAATAACTAAAGAACGTCCAAATAACAGCTTGTTTTGTCCTCATTGGCTAAGATATGCCAGATGACACGCAGTGGAGCACGATGCCCATTGGAGAACTGGAGAAGGACGTTTCTGGATACGTATATGCTCTCACTCACAATACAGAAGTTATCTAATTCGCAAGGTTTTGTTTTAGATACAATCTAGACAAAATTCATTTGCTTGGGACGTCCAAAATCACTTTTTTTGTTCATATAACAAAGTATTAAGCCAAGTTCCATAAAAATTGTGAGAAATTTTAAGAATAAGAAAAAGTCGGGAGAAATATATTGTAAATCGGGTTGGCGTTAAAGAGGTCGAAAATCGGCAGTCTCCCGCTTAAATCGGGAGAGTTGGCAAGTCTGAGGATGTTATCGAAACTACTGGAATTCAAAAATTTTATTCAGTAGTTTACCAGAACCAACAGAAACATGGCTTTCTGCAAATTACACTATAAAAAGGTTGATGAAACAAAATTATATTTAATCATAGTCTACATCCATTATTTTTTAAATGTTAAGAACTTTAAAATTGGATAAACTTTTAGTCAGACTGATGCTCTCAAAAAACTTGTCAGACAACTTTTTACATAAAAATGTCACAGTTTCTTTTTATTTTTTTAACTGACAGCATTTTAAAATTGACCATGCTTATTTGAAACTCTACTGATGAAGCATCTGCACACAAAAAATTTTGGAGACCAAAACTAACGGATTCATCTAACATATTATTGCTCAAATGGCTTCAAAGGCCCTCAATTCTTTTGCAAAGTACATCAAGCAATCAAGTCACAAATTTATTTTGCATACTAAATTTTTATACTCTTAAAAACAGATAATTTATTCATCTTTAGTAGAATTGTACATCAAGCAATCAAGTCACAAATTTATTTTACATACTAAATTTTTATACTCTTAAAAACAGATAATTTATTCATCTTTAGTAGAATTTTTGAATCTACCATTTAAATTTTAAAAACTTGTAAAACTGACTACTTACCCATTTGTTGTAGAACTCTTGGATCCATCATCTTTGCCATTTGCTGATTCAATTTGTTTATTTGTACAGAGTTAACATTTTTTGCTATATCACCACCTAAAAATAAAATACATTATATATATGTATATATATATATATACATATATAATAATTTATTTCCTAAACAGTATTGATTAATTGATTATATTATCTCCTAAGTTTAATTAAAGTAGAATTATTTTAAAAGTGTGCATCCATACTGGTAAGTTATATTTTGAAAGATGTTTTGAAGTAATTTGAAAGCAAAATGTTAATAATGTTTTAACGGGGACTGGAGTTAAATCATCACGAAGAATAATATTACAATTGTAAAAGTAAAAATTGAAACATGTAATTATTGTCATTGATCGGAAATTAGTTGACTTTTCAAGGGGAACAAACCAACTCCCGTTCAATGATCAATAATTGATAAAAATACGTAAATATGAAAGTGTTTCGTCTTTACTCGAGTTATAAGTTAAAGCCAAACCGGCAATTCTAGTCAGGCCAAATATTTCCGCGAATAGTTGTCACTCAAAGAACTTATTCTCATGAAGCATTTTAGTCAATTCAATTTGGAGTAAAAATCAATTACTGTAGAGAAATCCTGTAAAACTCGAGTAATCGTCCCCGACACTATCATCTTTATGTATTTGAGTACTATATTATTTGTAGAAATTAAACATTGGAAATTGTCATTATGAAATCGAAATCAAAGTAAAGTTGAAATAAACATAGAAGATTATAAAAAAGATAAATAATGCAAACTTTGTAAAAACAAATCAAAGAGAACATAAAAATAATATAAAAATAATATAAAAATAAAATAGAAAATAATATAAATAAGATCAGTGAATGTACATGAAGATAGGCCAGAAAGGTATTAAGTAACTTACATTCTTTCTAGTGGGGGAGTTGGCAATGTGTTCTCTTCGTGTCTGACTCAGAAGTGTAGGGTGTCCGAAAATTCTTAGCGGCAGTAGGGGCTTTGAATTATATCAGTCGGTAAGACTTGGGTGAAGAAATTTATGGTAGTGGGTGGGACTTGGAAATCTTGAGGGATGTATTTTGTGGAGTTCTTATCTGAGAGAGACCGTCTGTTAAGATTTTTTTAAAAATACTAGTGAATGGAAATTAATTAATTTCTGGCTAATTGTCGTGTCGCAATGATTAAGAATTTAATAAAGGAAAAAGGCATTTTCGCTGTCCAAGAGCTAGTAGACAGTCTAAAGGCAGGAAATAGGCCCATTTTTTTAGTAACAGTATAGTAAAACAGTATATGTCTGAAGACAATTAGCTTTTTACAATATATACAATATATACAATTGAAAGATTTGTATATAGTGTAATTACTCAATTGTATATATTGTAAAAAGCTAATTGTCTTCAGACATATACTGTTACTATACTGTTACTAAAAAAATGGGCCTATTTCCTGCCTTTAGACTGTCTACTAGCTCTTGGACAGCGAAAATGCCTTTTTCCTTTATTAAATTCTTAATCATTGCGACACGACAATTAGCCAGAAATTAATTAATTTCCATTCACTAGTATTTTTAAAAAAATCTTAACAGACGGTCTCTCTCAGATAAGAACTCCACAAAATACATCCCTCAAGATTTCCAAGTCCCACCCACTACCATAAATTTCTTCACCCAAGTCTTACCGACTGATATAATTCAAAGCCCCTACTGCCGCTAAGAATTTTCGGACACCCTACACTTCTGAGTCAGACACGAAGAGAACACATTGCCAACTCCCCCACTAGAAAGAATGTAAGTTACTTAATACCTTTCTGGCCTTTATATCTTCATGTACATTCACTGATCTTATTTATATTATTTTCTATTTTATTTTTATATTATTTTTATATTATTTTTATGTTCTCTTTGATTTGTTTTTACAAAGTTTGCATTATTTATCTTTTTTATAATCTTCTATGTTTATTTCAACTTTACTTTGATTTCGATTTCATAATGACAATTTCCAATGTTTAATTTCTACAAATAATATAGTACTCAAATACATAAAGATGATAGTGTCGGGGACGATTACTCGAGTTTTACAGGATTTCTCTACAGTAATTGATTTTTACTCCAAATTGAATTGACTAAAATGCTTCATGAGAATAAGTTCTTTGAGTAACAACTATTCGCGGAAATATTTGGCCTGACTAGAATTGCCGGTTTGGCTTTAACTTATAACTCGAGTAAAGACGAAACACTTTCATATTTACGTATTTTTATCAATTATTGATCATTGAACGGGAGTTGGTTTGTTCCCCTCGAAAAGTCAACTAATTTCCGATCAATGACAATAATTACATGTTTCAATTTTTACTTTTACAATTGTAATATTATTCTTCGTGATGATTTAACTCCAGTCCCCGTTAAAACATTATTAACATTTTGCTTTCAAATTACTTCAAAACATATTTCAAAATATAACTTACCAGTATGGATGCACACTTTTAAAATAATTCTACTTTAATTAAACTTAGGAGATAATATAATCAATTAATCAATACTGTTTAGGAAATAAATTATTATTAACTAACTTTGCAGCAATTGCGCAAGTAATAATAACTTGTATTCGCACTAAATGGATTTAAGTTTATATATATATATATATATATATACATATACATACACACAGAACTAGAACCAAAAGAAAAATTAGAACTAGAACCTAGCAATTAACTTTTGTGCTGCTCAATAGAAAATAAAAAATTTAAAACAACATATTTATTATACTTGTTTAAGACATGGGTTTCCATAATATTATCTAAGTTGTTATAATGCAGGATATATGAAATGCTTTTCTTATTTTTAGGATATAGAAACACAGGACAAATGGCATAGTGGGACAAGAATATTTAGCACCAAAAGAAGCATTCTTATTCCAATATAGATTTTCCTTTAAAAAATATGTGGTTTAAATTAAAGATGAAATTAACAACATAGGTTTATAAACAGTAGCTTATTATTAACCTTTAAATAAGCCTTTGATTCCTCCCATTTTTTTCACCATTGCAGCAAATTTTGTATACTGAGATAATAATTCTTGTACATCTCTTGTTGCTACACCTGCTCCCCTGGCTACTCTGGTTATACGACCTGGTTGTCTTGAGAAGAGTTTTGCTCCTTCTCGATGATCTAATTCTGTCGAAAGAGAATAAAAAAGGCGTAAACTTTAAGCAAATTTTATTTTTAAACATTGAATTAAATTCCCAACTTTAAAATTCACACTAGTCAAAATTTGCCATTCCACAGATGTTCGTTTTATTATATATATATATATATAAAAGAAAGCTATTTCCAGGAATCTGTAAGAGTTGCCTTAAAATTGTACGATTTTTTTTATACAGTAAATATTTTTTAATTCAATTTTATACATTTTCCAATTTAGTAAACATCTCTTCCGTACACAAATAAATTTATCTACTAGCATATTACGAAAATCGGAATCCAATATAAAATTTGCAATTAACATTAAAAAAGTTGTTTAATATATTTTTTTTAACTTTTTATTTATTTATATAGTATTATATTTTGTAATACTGAATTTGTGTAGTCAGAACATTTGTCAGTAAACTAGAAAGGGTAAAAGTATTATATTAATAATTTCAAAAATATGGTAAATAATTACCTCTATCATTCATACTATCCATGATTGTCATAAGTTTTTTAAGCCTAGCCATAGACTCCTGTTCATTACCTTTAGTCATAAAATCACTACTGAACCCAGGAATCATACCCTAAAATGAAATGGAAAATAATATAACTTGAATATACAAAGAAAAATTAGCAGTAGGATTAATTAGATAAAATTAAAAGTTAAAAAGAACATTTGACTTCCATATCATGAGATATGTGTCTCTCTTAAAATTCAAAACATTTTTTATTCAAAATTGATTAAACAATCAAACTTTTGCTTGAAACCAATGGTAAAATGAGTACTTCCAAATTTGATACATAATTTATCAACATTTTAAAGTTTTTAATAATCTTATTATATTCTGAAATATTTTTTATTATATTCTGCACACCAATTTCAAATAAAAAAAATATAAAAACAACAAATTCAGAGAACTGTAATTTTTGCAAAAAACATTCTAGATATAAAAAGCTATCATAGCAAGTAACTACAAATTTTTAATTATTCATAATTCTAATTATGAATAAATAGCTAATAATTTTTTAACTGTAAGAAAAATTTTAAATACTTACCATTATCTGACTAAAAGGACCCATTTTCATTATATTCTGAAATTGTTCATACATATCTCTTAATGTAAATTCACCTAAAAAATGAAAGCAAAATATAAATTATAAATATATTTATGACAGAGGATTATCATGACAACCTGAAAACTTTATCAAAACATTCAGATTGATAATACAAATACTCTTCTCTTAACAAGGCAGTTATCTCCAAACATAAATGCTGGTGCTAAATGCAGCCTGAAACAGTAATGGCATCCTAATGATACATCAAAGATGCATCACTGCATGAAAATATAATCATGCATTAATATGAAAAATATTAAGAGTTTTGCAAGATAAAAAATTTGCAATCCTTTTGGTATGACTGTATTGACAGCATCATTTTGCAATTCATTGGTGCAAAAACATAACTCAATGTTGTAGGTATTTAAATAAAACACAAAGGATAATTTCTTTTTATTTAAAGAAATCAATAGCAGACTTTTCATCATTTGCTAACTGAGAAATCATGCAGTCATTTTGGATGATTCTCCAAAACATCAGCAGTGCATTAAAAATCGAGCATGAAAATTGCTTCTGGATCAAGAGACGATAAGTCACAAAGATTAATGGTATTTGCAAGGGAAAACTGTTATTATTGGTTCATATTGGTGCAGTTGTTTCAATTTTTTACCAAAACAAACATAAATAATAATAATAAAGCCTTTTTGCTGGTTACATTTTATAATTCAAATACTATATCTATAGCTGTATACTATATCTATATGTTAAGTTTTCAGATTTACATTTATTTCAAATAATTCTAATGCATTTAAATAATCATTAAATAACTTACTTAAAAAAAAAAAAACTTTGTTTTCCCAGAAAACCTTTTAACTGGAACAAAACTTAACTGTAAAATTAACAACCTATTCTTTCTTATTTATTAAATTTTCTTCAATCTATAAATAAAAATATGCATGTTTTTAAGTAAAAAAATTATAATCATATTTATTTCTTACTACAGCTTGACATTTGATGGCTTTTCAGTTAAGTTAGCAGCCTTGGCGAAAAATTACTAGAAATAAGCTTAACCACAGATTTTAGATGCTTATTGGTCAATCAGGTTCTTTTCTTATTAATTATCAGCTGTGAATAAAGAGTTGTTCATATACAAAAATTACTTTATTCTGCCTAGATTTCTTTCCTCAAGCAGGGGGGGGGGATTTTTCAGCCTCAAAGAATTAGACCTCTCCTTAAGGCTTCACCTCAAAAACAATCTAACAGATGCTCATGCAAAAGGATATCAGCCATTCCGACATACCCAAAACAAAAGCACTGGAAAAAGAATATGAAAAAGTAATTACTAACAAATAAAAAGAAAGATAACAAAAAGAGAAAGGTTAAAGTAAAAAATCCCAAAAGAAAATAGAGATGAAATAGGAAAAGATTTTGAATTCAGAAACACAAAAGTCGTTGTGCTTAACTTTAGGAGATACCTATAGCGATTCTGATGAAGAAGAATGGGTGCAATGCTTAATTTGCAAAATGTGGGTTCACGTTAAATGTGTGAGAGGAAACAGTCTATCATTTGTTTGTGTTAAATGCAGTTTTTATGAAGACTACCTTTATGTTGATCAATTAAATGATTTTATTTCTGTTTTACGATAAATCACTTGGCATCAATCATTAGCACTACACCAAGTAATAATAATCACTAAATATTTTTTATATATTGTTACTATTTGCTCCAGGTCTATTAAAATTTACCTTAAGTCCAGAGTGAATTGCACCAGATAAACAGTTTTGATAAAATACTTGTGTTAAAATCAACAAAATTGCTGAATATTTATTTTGCGCATAAGATGAATGAATAGTTATACAGTACAAAGTCTGTAATCCGGACTCGTCGGGACTTCAGCGATTCCGGATTAGGGATTTTTTCGGATTATAGATCACCAATTTAAATGTGGTAAGATGGCATGCAGAAATTATACAATTAAAAATATGAAACCATAATTTATGAAATAAAGAGCAATTATGATCTAAAGGGTATCAAATTTTACAAAAAAAAAAAAAAAAAAAGCTTAATAGTTATTTGTTTACTTTATTAAATTTTTCTTTCAATGAGCGCATGCTTAATGTATGATTTCAATGAGTGCATGCATAAAGTTTTTGTCTTTGATGTCCGGTTTATAGTTTATTCCGGATAATGGACGTTTGGATTACGGACTTTGTACTGCACAATAAAAATAGCAGTAATAATAAAAGAATTGTAAATTTTCTCCCTTTTTTTAGTATGCCTTTGTTGGTGCCATGGTTAGCATGCTTGCCGTGTATTCGACAGGTCCAAGTTCGAGTCCCGTCAAAGGCATAGCTAATTTTTCACGTCTCTAGCATTAAAATAACCTAGCGATTCTAAAGCATTTAAAAATATAAATATTTCTCCAAAAATTGTCACAACTACTCCTAGTTGCCCTACTACATATTAAAAACAATTTTTTTCCTCCCCCCCAAAAATGCATACCAATAATTCTAGTACAACCTTCATACAATGCAAAAATTATTCAACATTAATTTAAAAAAAAATGGAATTTTTTCAATTTTTTTAAATAGCAATTATGAAGACACACTTTTAAGAACAAGAAAATAACATACCATGCTTTAGTTTTTCAATAAGTTCTTCATTATCGTCTAATTTTAATTCATTTACTTTATCAATAAGGCCTTCAATATCTCCCATACCTAGAAAAATAAAATAGCAGTGCACACATTAAGATTTTTTATTCATTTTTTTAAACAGAAACATTCCTAAACTAATTTATAATAGAGCTCAACAGTAAATTCAAAACATAGAATCTTTATTATAATAATTACTTATAAGTAAGTATAAATAGAACATCACAAAGAAAATACATATTTTTATTTTATATGGAATATATCAAAAGAAATTTTTATCAATATAAAAATTAATAAAAAGAATTTAAAATAATGTACGAAATCGCGGCTTTATAAGGAATGAATATCAAGGAATTTAAAATTTACTTAAATACCTGTTTCTTATTATCATTTTTATTATGAACTGGGAGTTTCATTGTAACTGAATTTTTAATATTCAAAAAACGAACTTTACTGTTGTCTGCTCATAAAATTTATCAAATAAACATAAAAATATGTATTTTAAAACCTGAGAAAAATAACATTTTTCCAAAACAAAAGTAAATAAAATTAAAAATGTTTTGAAAACAAAATTCACTATTTGTATCATCCCATTCCCTGTGGTATAGTGCATAAAGAAAATAACTGTATTAACATTAGTTAATGAAAAGATTTACTTTTATTATTTATTTTTTTCAATTACATCAGATTGAGTAGCCATTGTGTTTTTCTGTAATTTATGCATACTAGATCCCAAACAATTCTTATAGTTTTTGCAAGAAAATACATTTCCTTTTTAGTCACAAATTTACAATTTAGTTTAGTTCAAATATATTAAGACTTTAAACACACTTACCAAGTAGCTTACTAACAAATGGTTTCACTTTAAAAGGCTCAAAATCATCTATGTGTTCTCCTGTGCCAATAAAGATAATAGGACTCTGTGTTGCAGCCACACTGTAACAAAAAGAAAAAAACATATTAAACTATTAAGTAAAATTCTGATAATACTCACCATAAATATAAAAACATGCACATATTATGAAAATAACTTGCAACATAAAACACATACTTCAGACACGTATGGTTTGCTTAAACAGAGCTGACATATGATTAGTTATAATATGTAATAAAACAACCAATTTGAAGTTTCATATGAATACAATGGCATTTTTTTTTTTGCCATTTACAATCATCTAGGAAATGGATTTTCAACTTATACACAAACACTGCTATATATATATACATATTCTAATTGTTACTGCCATATCAATAATTGTTAAGTAACTTCATTATTAAAATATTACTAATGCAGGTGTAAAATAGAATTAATGCCATGGTGATTATACAGAACACATACTGTTAAAATGACAAATAAAAACAACAATGAAAAGAGCTTTCACGGATGACTTGACTGCTTTTTATTCAGACTTGGAATGAATGCCTCATGTTCACCTCCTTTCCCTGCAGTTTTATTCTTCATTTTTAATGAAATGAAACTAGAAAATTAGGTAAAATGAATTTCATAGCAATCTCAATCTGTCTTGTTTAACATGAGTTTTATGATTATTATATTAGTTTTGTGGGTAATCCCAGAACAGAATACCTCTAAATGACATAAAAATTTTTTGCTAAGCTGATACTTCAAGGATAAGAACAGTTTTAAAAATGGCAGTTAGCAATATTTTGAAATTTCAGCAGATCAATAAAATTTCAAATAAAAGAACCAATAACTAAATATTCAAACATATACAAATTAAAATTCATATTTAGTTAGTTTCTTAATCTGCAGTTCATAATTTGTAAATAATTTTAATGTACATTAAAAATGTAAAACAAATAATAATAATAAAGGCTCTCCAGTGTTTTTATAAGTCTCATGCCAGATAAAAATTTGATGGCGTCAAATAAATTTGGTAACTTGCCAATGATAATGCTTTAACATTTCACATTTTTGTTACTCTTGTCAAATGAATAATTGTACTTTGAAGCAATTAGTCCTCTCCCTATTATACATTATTCAAGGATATTTCTCTTATGTGATGTAACGATACCCTTTCGATTAACATATAAAACTGCAAGGATTTTTCCCTTTTATCAGCAAAGATAACTTATAAAGGGTTGGAGGTCTAAAAACTTATTCAAATATTTATTCAAAAATTATTATGAATTTTGTTCATCTAATGGTAGAAGAAATGGAACATTTTTATCTCATAAGGATGCATGCTTGCATTACAAACATTAAGACAACCAAAGGAAAATATTAAATTCTGCTTCAAAGAAAATACAGTAGAATTCCAGAAATCTGCAAAGCTTGGGACCAGAGGTTGTGCGGATTTTAGGATTTTGCAGATTTCAAGACAGAAAATATAAAGCATAATATTCGGACTAAAAGTGCAAAATGAATAAGGCGTATTAGATATATTTTATTAAATTATTATATACATTATTGGAATAATTTATTATATGCATTAAATTATTATTACATATATAAATTGAGTATATTAGTCATTGTATTATATGTACACAGCATCGAGGTTTGTCAATTTCGCCTCATGCAAAGATTTCCGATTTCGTATTCCGGTGTTAGAATCACTGTTGCTGTAAAATTCCAACAGCTTTTCTTTATTTTTCCGTATATCATACACAATCGTGTCTCAATTCCATACCATTCTGCTATAAATCGAGGAGTGGCACCTGCTTCCATCTTCTGCAGAATTTGCACTTTTTGAGTTACCATCAATGCAACATGTTTACGTTTTTCAACGTTGCAAGCAGTAAAATCACGAGTGTGTTTCTTATCTGTCATTGTGTTAAAAAAGGCTGAAGTTAAAAATATTCTTAATTTATATACAAAATATCTGGATAAAAAAAATGCAGCACTAAACAATCTCGTGAAATGAAATAACAAAGCTCAGAAAATACAACGACGTGAATCGTGAACTTAATCGTCTGCTTTTTTACCTCGATACAGATTAGAGGGAAAAAAAAACTTATTTATTTTATCTTTCTTTAAAACTTTTTTATATCAATAATTTGGTATTTCCATTCTGACTCATTATTATTTGGTAATTATTTTTTTCTTCGATATTTTGTACTCAATGTTGCAGCTTCCGAAACCTATAAACTGAATGTTTATATACTGAGAGGCAATGCAGATTTCAGGAGTTGGCGGATTTTTGGTATTTGACTGTACTCAATTTCCAAATGCAAGCCCAAATTAACATTATGAGTAAGTGAAGCATGAAAAAATTTTAAAGTCAGCAATAAAGAAGAAATTGGCTGAATGGTTGTCACAAATACAAGCTGGTCAGATTTGACATTTTGTTGCCATTTTGGTGGTTTTATTTCAAAAGGTACCTTATTCTAGAATAATGCAATTCTTTATTTATTATGAATTAAAACCTTATTTTGAAAGATGATCTTTGAAAGATTCTTTTGAAAGATGATCAAGTTTCAAGTAAGTACTTTCATAACCATTTTTTCAAAAACTTCCTAACTAAGATAATCTATGCCACTATCTAACATTTTGCACTTCATCAGATCTGCTACGAAGACAATTGTACGGACCATAACTTTATTATAGAAACCCACATGTGAAATTTTGTATTTGGTATATAGAGTAATATTGTATTAAACAGCCAAAAATCCAATATCCAAAATGATATAAAATTGAAACCTTCGCATTACTAGCAACTTAAAAAAAAAAAAAAAAAAAAAAAAACTATGCTTTATGCTTGCACACTTAACAGTTTTTAATCATGAAATCATGAAACAGTCCCAATTCTTAATTTCTTTCACACTGACACCAGCCTCACGAATCATTATTTATTATATTCTGCTTTCATCACTAAATGACTATCAACACATTGCAGCTTAAGAAATGTCTAAAAATTTTTTTTAAAAAATAGTAGTTGAGAGCATGGTAACCTTTTATGTTGACATTATGTTGGTTATAATTAATTGCACTCTTCAGCTAACTCTGTTGTGAAATGTTGAGTATGTTGACAAAGAGAAATATCAAAAATTTCTTTCCATATGCCAAAAACAGATTTTGTAAAATGATACACACAGGCCAAAAAATTATATTTAGTGCTGCCTGAATTGAGAATAACTGATCTGTTTGTTACTCAGGTAAGCCGAAGACTGGTGCCACAGTTGGAGCAGCTGAATTTAGGGAAGGCAGAATTTTCAGAAGCACCAAGCAAAAAATTAAGACATAGCAAAATCTTTAGAATTTAGGAAGATGCTTGGCAGCAGAATTTCGGACCCGCCAAAAATGCACCAGGCTGCAAAATGTCTAGTAACTGATTCGTTATTAAGATAAACCTTAAATATATGTGGAAATTTATTTATTAAAAACTCAAATAATCGTTAAGCATGCTTAGAAAATAGGTTTAAGTATATGGTGATTTCCTATATGTTTTTACCACCATTCCTCGAATTCCATATCACAGATTACGTTCTTACTGCATTGATATAAATATTAACAAGACATAGCGCACAATAAAAATTAAGCTTTATTTAGGAACATCGCGCATACTCCCCGACAGCCTGCATGTTTCGCTCTGCTCGCTACTCGTAAGAAACTTCTCCTCTAGGGTTGCCACACTTATCGGAGGGCGCAAGGAGCGCTCCTTATCGCCATCACCACAGAGTTTCCCCCCCAGTTCCTTTAATGGCTATTCAAAGGAACGACATAGGTTATGAAATTATCTCAGAGGATCCGTACTGTTGGGTAGTATGCGCGATGTTCCTAAATAAAACTTAATTTTTATTGTGCGCTATGTCTTGTTAATATTTATATCAATGCAGTAAGAACATAATCTGTGATATGGAATTCGAGGAATGGTGGTAAAAACATATAGGAAATCACCATAATGGTGACCCTCTACTTCAGGCTTAATTTCGCCAGCACATGATAGAAGAAAAGCAAAATTTAGAGGAACAACAACATTTAGCTGCTAATTTTGTAATACATTACAAAAATATATAGTGAACACTAGCTAAGCTTTATGATGTTAGCTGCAAATTTGAAGGTTTTTAAATATCGCAAACAACAAGCAAAATTTTCCAATTAATGAAATTTAAGAAATGCAGAAAAGTAGTAATAAATGATGATGGTAGAGCAGAAGTTTTTCATTGCAATACAATGCCCCAATCAACAGTCGACTAACAGACAGTGAAATCTGTACTATGGTTTGAAATCCAGAAAATATCTTTACCGATAGTAAAGAGAGGTTGTTGAGAACAAAAAAAAAAATTTCAAATTATTGGGCTTGAACAATGAAACGTTATTACAGAATAAGAAATTAGATCTATTTATAGAATTAAAGAGGAAGTAATAGCACAAAAAATGAAGCAAATTAAACAACTTACACTGAAAGAACTGTTTAATAAAGCAAACAAATAAATACTGAACGTTTTATTCACGTTCAAAACACATCTTCACCCTATGGCCTGCAAGAGGCCTGTGAAGTCTTTTTAATAAGTTAAAAATGAAACTGTCTCAAATTCTTTGCTTTACTTTGACTTTTTCCATAGAGAAGTTTGCGAGATGTTTGATATTTATCTCACCCAAATCTGTTTTGTTGAGGGTTAATATATTTTAAGTACCCCACTGTGTTGACCTTCTTGCTTAAAATAAACATGCAAGAAACTGTTCCAGGGGTCTTTATTATACTTTCCCAGTCACTTTGTTCAAAAATGTAGAGGTGAGGGGGGGGAATGAATGGAATTCTATCTCTTCCAATATTGCAATCAGGAGGTAAAGTAACACACGGATGTAAACATGGTGACTGATTGGAAATAAACAGTGTTTGTACAGTAGATTTAAGCTAGGTTATTTGATTCAGATTCTGAAATTTAGAAGCATTTTTGGTCTTTGAGTGAGTGCATAATGGCAAGTTATGATTTAAAAAAAAAAAAAAAAAAAAAAAAAAAAAGAGGAAGAAGAAGAAAGAAGCTGAAAAAAAGTGTAAATAAAAATGGTCATCTCTATATTTTTTGTTAAGCATAAAAGTAAGGCAGTTTGCCTTATTTGCAACTAGAGTGTAGTGTTAATGAAAGAATATACCATCAAGAGGCATTATGATACAAAACATTGAGAGAAATGTTCTGCATGAGAAGAATATTTTCGAAATGATAAAGTCAGTGAATTAAAATCAAAACTATACTGTCAGCAGCCCTTCTTTCTTCAAAGCAAATAAAGAGTCCCAAAACAGTATTCATGTCAACATTAAGGTAGCAGAAAAAAAATTGCTAAATATGGAAAAACCTTTCATTGATGAACAGTTTCTAAAAGCTGTACAGTCCTGTTGATGTGCTTTGTCCATCAAAGGCTAAATCTATTTCGAACATTAGCTTAACTGGTGTGACAGTAGTAAGATGTGTGGAGGATCTGGCATCAGCTATATTCAATAAGTTAAAATTCAAATGCAAAGATTTTGTTTTTTAAACCGTGCAATGGATGAACCAAAAGGATGCAACAGATACTGCACAAGCAGACTTTTTATTCATGGTGTTGACAGAAATTTCACAATTGTAGAGGAATTAGATGATGTTGTTACACTTAAAAGTATAACACAGGGATCAGATTTGTGTTCGAGTCCAACAAAAACCTTGGCTAAATGCAAGTTAGACTTGAGCAATATATCTACCAAAACCCCAGATGGTACTCCTTCTATGATCAGACACGAAAGAAAAGTAATAACACAACTCAAATCTGATGTGCAGGCATGCGGGAATATGATGGCTTTTTACTGCATTATCTGCCAAAAACATTTGTAAAAGAAGTCCATCTCAGACTTCGAACATGTGATGACTGTTGTTACAAAGATGGTTACTTTTATCCACTCCACTGGACTTAATCACAAACAAAGTTCTTGAATGACTTGAAAGCTGGACATAGCCACATAGTGTATCATGCAGAAGTACTTTGGTTGAGTCAAGGAAAGATGTGTCAGCGCCTGTTTTCCCGTTAAGGTTGAAATTCCACAGTTCATGAAATCTAAAGGAAAATCCATTTCTGCATTCCATGATGAGAATTGGTTAACAGACTTCATATTTCTCGTCAATACTACATGTATTCTCAATGATCTGAACTACCACTTACTGGGGAAAGGCCTATTTGCTCACAATCTTTATGACTCTGTGAAAGCTTTTAAGACAAATTAATCCTACAAGAAGGTCAATTGCTAAATAAGAATTCCATCCACTTTCCAAAATTGACGCAGTTGAAAAAAACTACAACACAGATAACTATGAATAGTGTATTTGAAATCAGAGAGTGGAATTCAAAAACAGACTTTCCATCTTCTGTGAGAATGAAATTTTCATGCAAAATTTTTCCTGGTCATTCTCTGTAGACATCAGAAGTGTTCAACCTGAACTTCAATTCGAATTTGTAGATTTGTAGGGTGACTCTGCAGTAAAGTTTCTTGAAAATCCTACATTAATTGATTTTTATTTGAAGTATGTTTCCAAATACAAGTATCCAGGAATACGTAAACATGCACTGTTCATATTTTCTATCTTTGGCAGTACCTAGATATGTGAATAATTCTTTAGTCAAATGAAGAACATAAAATGAAAAACAAGAACACTTCTGATAGATGAACATTTGAATGATACTTTATGAATCACAACAATATAGATTTTACTGGATACCAAAACTCTAATAAAGCAAAAATAATGGCAAGTCTCTTACTAAGCCTGAAGTGACTTCTAACCTGCCAGTAATGCAATTTTTTTGTTGTCAATAAATTTTGCAACATCATTATATACTATATATTATATCACCTCTTCTCTTTCAAAATTAAAAAAAAAAAAAAAAAAAAAAAAGCAAATGTACAAGGTACATTAATTTGACTCGCATGACTCGCATTGAATTTTATTTATTTATTTTGAACAAAAAACACAAAATACTGAATATTATAAAAATCAGTAACTCCATCTCTGCCCATAAAATTAATTGTAGTCTTGTAAACCTTTCTTTCTTTAAATTTTCGGCCTATGTTACTTATTTGACAGATGTGCAGACCGTGGATCCTTTATGAATTTACTGATGTGGCTCTCAGGCATGAGAGGTTGAAGATCTCCATCTTATATAAGTTCATCGCAAATTGGAAAAGAATATTCAAGATGATAAAATTCGAAGAAATAAGCGTTATGTTTCTCACATTTTAGCAGCTGAAAAGTTTTTACATTCTTGCTATATTTTTGCTAATTTTATACAACAGCATAATTTAAAATTTCTATTAAAAAAAATTCACTTACGCACTTAGTGCTCCACCACCTTTTGCATGACCATCTAATTTAGTTACTATTACAGCTCCAACATCAACTTTATCTTTAAATGCTCTAGCCTATTAGATGAGAGATAATAACATGAGTGAAACAGATAAGTAAAGCTAGATGAAACTTGGATAGTTAAAATTTTTTCAAACTACATTTAAAAATACCTAATTATTATAAAATCATTCATTAGCTGAAAAAAATGCTTTAAAAATTAAATGGAAAAACCCATCAAAACTGATATATTAGCTTGTTTGCAACAACTAACAACTAATACATGAATGGATAAACATTTATCCTCCCCCCTCCAGAACAAGACTAACAAGAAATGATGAAATCTATCAGAAATGTATAACAATAAATTCTCATGTTGAAAAAGCATCAACAGTTCTTTTCCATACATTTTGTTGCCTCCAAGAAATTTCATACACAGATTTGTATATAAAACGAAACTATAATAAATCAGCATTAATGAGATAAAATTAAATATTTTATTTGTTACTTTAGTTTAACGTAGGGACTGAAATTAATTATATAAATAAAATTATAATAAAAATAATAAATAAAACTTAAATGGGAAAAAAATTAATTCAGTACTAATAAAATAAAACAAAAATTACATGCTTAAATATTTGCCTTCTACCTTATCTCACATTTGATATAACAATAAAAAATTCTCTTCAATAAAATAAACAAATATTACAACAATATTTACTGCATAATTCTTCAGATTATAATTCTTTCAAAATGAGCTGCAGTCCCCCCCCAAGACATTTTATAAATTTGTAGGAAATCAATATTTCTGATGAACAGGTACATTATAACAACCTCTCACAGTCTAAACAAGGGGGAAGATGTTATAATGAAAATGATGTAATAAAATTCTTATCACTTGAAGGGATTCTGCCTAGCTACAATTTGTATAATGAATAGTTATTATTACAATCCTTGACTAGAAGTTAAATAAAAATTTTTATACACAAGATGTTTAAATTAATTTATATATACTTCATGGAACAAAGGTTTAAATGGGAAGGGAGGGATCCCATTCAAAATACATTGACGTCCTAAAGTTAAACACACAAACCAAATAAGTAACTTTCAAAAGCATAGTTTAATTTGGGTGACTGAAAATCGCTGCAGATGGCAATATGTAAATATCATATGTTACACCTGACCATGACTGACTATCAGAACGTATGCTTACTAGGCAGTTGTTAGTTAAATTTCGTGTTTCAATAAATCGATTAAATACGAATCTATTTAACAAATGGAGCTTAACACCTTGTCAACGGGATTTTTTCTAAAAAAGTTTATTTTATTTTGATTTTTGGACACGTTAAACTTTTATCCTTGCGACGGCTTTTACAAAAAGAATTTTGGAAAAATGATAATATTTTGTATTTTTAAAGGTTTTTTTAAATGAAGCTTCTGACTACACTTCTCACATCTTTAAAAATGGGATTTTGGCAACAATTTTCCTGTCTTATTGTTGTTGATAAATTTTTGATGAAATAGCATCATTTTGAATAGTTTCATTCTTTTAGAAATATGGGTTTGGCAACAATTTTTCATCGTATTTCTTATGTCACTGTTTTTAAGAGATTGGCATATTTCATTGTCATTTTTATATACATATATAATACAATTTTATTGATTTTTTTTTTATAAAGTTGTTCTGCAGAGTAAAATTCTGCACGGAATTTTATGTTTTTTGAGTTGCTTTCATGTTATGTTTTGCTTATTTCACTGTTTGTAAGATATCGAAAAGTTTTGCATGACTTTTTTTCTTCAATGAAAGTTGGTTAATTTTTTATTAGGATAATTAATATTTGTATTAAGGGATATAGCTTATTTCATTGTTCTTTTATGTTATTTATTGTTCATTTCACTGTTTTTAAGATATTGAAAAGTTTTGAGTGATTTTTTTTAGGAAACAAAGTTCTTAATCTCCTTTATACCATTTGAGTTCTTAAGATTTTGTAAAGGGAAGTTGGTTAATTTATTTATTAGGATAATTAATATTTGTATTAAGGGCTATTGCTTATTTCATTGTAATTTTGTTATACATAATAACTTTTTTTATGAAGTTGTTCTGCAGAGTAAAATTCTACACAGTTTTTAAATTTAACGTTTGGTGTTCCCTGCAGCCATTTTTCCAGTCCGGTACATTTAAAAGTCAAACGAAGGCTGGCAGTGAAGCTGCTAGTATAAGTATAAAAATAATATTTACCTGGGCTTCACAAGCTTGACCAATTGAAGCATCCATTACGAAGATAATATTGTCTGGGTTCTAAGGAAAGAAAACAGAAAGAAAATAATTTTTTTCTTTTTTAAATTAACAGCCTGCACATTTAATATTTTACCTTCTACCTAAAAATATATTACATTAAAAGTCATTACATAGAATATAATTAAAAATACACACATTTTTGCAAGCAGCTACATTTTGAAAAAGAATGGATATCACGAATTACCGTTGCATTTGAGACTTGTAACATTTCTTCGAATAATGAATCTTCTTGTTTATGTCTACCACTTGTATCTACAATTATGATTTCAAATCCTTCATTTTTAAATTTTTCTACACCTTCTTGAGCAATTACTACAGGATCTACTTCAGTGTAGCTATTAAAAAAAGTACATAATTCAAATTTACAGAAAAAGAAAACATTAACGAATCTTGAAATTTATGCTAAAAACATGAAAGTCACGAGACAAAAATAAACAAAATAATTTCAATTAAAAATGTGCATTTTCAATGATTTGCTACAGGAAGGCAGTTATGGATTTAACAATGTATTGTAACAAAAGGTAAAAAAAAAAAAAAAAAAAAAGGATTTTAGAAACTTATGAATTACTTTCACAAATTTTCTGTTTTAAGAAGCATTAAAATATATAAATATTTTTTAGAAAACATATTTTGGCAATCACCAAAAACATCTTTAAAGCAAGCAAAAATTTTCGAACACAATATTTATGTGACAAGATTAAATTGAATTACTAATTTAGATTAAACACATGAATGCTACCTACATAAGCTCCATCTCAGATCTGAATGAAAGATCCTGGAAGAACTGGGTGCAATAAATATTCCAGTTAGGATTATGGGAACAAACGCGTTTTGAATGATTATGAAACAGACTAACTCAATGACACAGGCTCTAAAAATGTCAAAACTATATATGCCTTACAGAATTCAAACTTAAACTGGAACCTTTTAGCTAGCTCTAATCTCCATATTATCCAGGACCACACATTTAATATAACCATACACTGAAGTGACAAAAGGTCATGGGATAGCAATATGCAAATATACAAATGGCAGTAGTATCGCGTAGAAAATGTATAAATGCGAAGTGCTTTGGCAGGGCTTTCATTTGTGTTCAAGTTATTCATGTGAAGAGGCTTTGACGTGATTATGGCCGCACGACGAGAATTAACAAACTTTGAACGCGGAATGGTAGTTGGAGCTAGACACATGGATCATTCCATTTCGGATATCGTTAGGGAATTCAACATTCCAAGATCCACAGTGTCAAGAGTGTGCTGAGAGTATCTAATTTCAGGCATAACATCCCACCATGGACAGCGCAGTGGACGACCACCTGCACTTAACGACCAAGACCAGCGACGTCTGCGTAGAGTTGTTAATGTTCACAGACAAGCAACACTGCATCAAATAACCACAGAAATCAATGTGGGACATACGAGCGACGTGTGCGATAGGACAGTGCAGCGAAATTTGTCTTCCTTGGGCTATGCCAGCAGAAGACCGACTCGAGTGCCTTTACTGACAGCACGACATTGCCTGCAGCGACTCTCGTGGGCTTGTGAGCATATCGGTTGGTCCCTAAACGAATGGAAAACCGTGGCTTGGTCAGATGAGTCCCGATTTCAGTTGGTAAGAGCTGATGGTAGGGTTCGAGTGTGGCACAGACCCCACGAAGCCATGGACCCAAATTGTCAACAAGGCATTGTTCAAGCTGGTGGTGGTTCCATAATGGTCTGAGCTGTTTTTACATGGCATGGACTCGGTCCTCTGGTGCAACTGAACCGATCATTGACTGGAAATGGATACCTTCAGCTACTTGGAGATCATTTACAGCCATTCATGGACTTCACATGCTCAAACAACGATGGGATTTTTATGGACGACAATGCGCCATGTCACCGGGCCACAATTGTTTGCAATTGGTTAGAAGAACATTCTGGACAATTCCAGCGAATGATCTGGCCACATAGATCGCCCGACATGAATCCCATTGAACATTTATGGGACATCATCGAGAGGTCAGTCCATGCCCAAAACCCTGCACCGTCAACACTTTCAGAATTATGGACGTCTATAGAGGCAGCATGGCTGAATATTCCTGCAGGGGACTTCCAACGACTTGTTGAGTCCATGCCACGTCGAGTTGCTGCACTTCGCCGGGCAAAAGGAGGACCGACAAAATATTAGGAGGTAACCCATGACTTTTGTCACTTCAGTGTAAATATTGATTATAAATTATTAAAATTTAGATTATTACTAATTAAAATATGTATTCACACTAACAATAGTTAAAAAATGATTACTACAATTCAATGAAGTTTAAACTAGCATGCTTTACTTGAATTTCTTATTTTAAGCAGAACTTATCCATATCAGCAAAGAATTTATTTTGAAGTAATTAAAAACATTTTACTTTATAAAATTTAGACACTTTCAGATGTCCTTCCATCAAAGTCAACCGGTTTTCTTCCCACCCCAAAAATTAATAAAATAATTCTTAAACAAGTTCTTGACTATTTTACTTGTCAAAACTCATATTTTTAGAAACAGGTGGTAGGATTACATGATAGCCCTACCGTAATTTAATTTTTCTCATTTCTTTAGCATCAGCAATACTACAGCTCCATATCTACATTGAAGCCTCATCACATTATGACCCCCTGTTTAATATGAAATAGAAACACCTTTTGCCTCAAAACCATCAACACCTGGTGAGGCACTAACTCGACAAGGTAGTCTGAGATATCTGGTACCAGGTACTCGCCAACTGATTCTACAATTCCCACACATTGTGAGGTGGTAGTGTGGCAGCATGAATTGAGTTTTCCAGGTGGAACCGAAAATTTTGATTTGATTCATGTCAGGTATATTGGGAGGCCAAGATATTACTTGAAAATCACCACAATGTTCCTCGAACCACTCCCTGACGATTCGGCCCTAATAACATGATGCTTGTTGGTAAATGCTATCATCTCCCGGGAACACTGTTGCGATGAAAGGCAATTATGTTAACACAGAGCACGAATCAAAGATTATTTTATGGGAATGATGGGTCCTAACGTGTCTTATAAAAACATTGCCCACCATAATACTGCACCCCCCACTGTCTTCTAACTAACCAACTGTGCACCCAGCTGCCAGTGTTTCCATTAGAAATCAGCATAATTTCACTTTCCTGTCAACGTGATTGACTAGAAAATGTGCTTCATTGGACCAGGGTGACTGTCTTCCATTCTTCTATGATGCAATGTCTATGTTTCTTGGCCCACTGCAAGCACTGATAGCGATGACATGCCATCAGTACAAATATGTGAGCACCAGCTGCATAGGAATGCGATCTGAGCATTATAGGCCCACACGCAGCAGTGTTTGCTATACTATGTGTTGATACCCACTGTTGTAGCTGCTGGTGATTTTACTCTTGTAGCCATTCAGTCATGGTAAACAATGCATAATAGTCTCCACTCTCCTCTGGAATCAAAGTGCCATAGGTGACAAACTGCTGATCAGCGACTTGCCATTTCACCATTCCTTTACAACTTTTGATAAATACTCACAATGGCTGCCATGTGAGCAATCCACCAAATGTGCTGCTAAATCGATGTTCCCAGGCACTGAGCCGTAATGATTTGACCATCGTCAAAATTATTAAATCAGCTGCCTTTCCCATTATGCCACTTAGTAGTCTATATATGGAAAGACAATGCACGTGTGCTTTATATACTCTAGCATCAGCCAGATATGCAATGTGGTTTTGTTTCTGGGTGAGCCCATTACTCTAGGTGGTCATAACATAATAGTCTTCACTGTATGTTTTTACCCATCTGCAGCATGCTTATGTGTTTATGCACTGGGCAGTAGTTATATCACAGGAAAAGAAAACAAAATTTGTAGAGCATCACATGGTGACTACTGAAAATACATTCAATTTTTCACAATAAGAGGTCTGCACTAATATTTTCACGATTCAAAAATTTATATTAAAGAAGGTGGTAAAGGAATGCATACTAGAAATGAAGCAGTAAAAAATAACTATATTATATAACTAAATTATTATTATTTTATAACATGCTTTTTAATTAAAATTTGTATTTATAAACCAACTAAATTCTGGATATGTATTCGAAACAATTATTTTAAATCATTATTATTTAATTAGACAATATTTTCTTACATTATTACCGTACATATACAATTTTTAAAAAAGGATTGTTTAGCATTGAAATTATGGCACTGGCAGGCAAAGGAGTGCAAACATTAATACAGTATAACAGTAGAAGAGGAGTGTAACTTTCCTGAAGTTTACTCTTATTCCAGAAGTCCAGCAAAACTTAAGATAATTAAGTTTCCTAGTTTGGATTTTCAGCATTTCTTAACGGTAGCATAGAGTTACTTTAATACATAATAGTTGAATATTCTAATTAAAAAAAGTTACTACTCTAGCTGTACGTATTAATTTAGCAGCTCAATAAATAACTTAATTACAGTTCAATTAATAACTTTTGACATTTGCATGCCTGTCGGAGAAATGTGGAAACATTGCTTAATATTTATGAACCATTCTCATTCAATGAGAAAGATTTTGCCTTAATTTTGTTGTTTTTATTAAATTAATGCTATAAGGCTAATTATACTAGATCTACAATTAAATTATCCAGAAATTATTTAAATCAATTAGAAAATTAATTCATGAAAAAATTTAAACTACAATAAAATGATAATATTTTAATACATTTGTGATGAAAGGAATTTTTTCTTCTTTCCCCTTGCAAATCAGTAATTAGGTTTTTTAATTTTAATGAAATTTAAACTGCTGCTAATTTTCAGATTTTCCTCTCAAAACTTCAAGAGCTAACATTCACCAATTAAAGGATATCCACAGCACTTAAGATTTTAGAATAATAATACAGTTCACTAAATATGAGGGCCATGCAGAAAGTAAGGAACGTTTCCGTCTGACATCGCTAGGCATGCACCGATCATGTATATTTTGGTGTCTGCATGCTCGGCATCTCAGTCGGCGTCCAGCCATCCCAACGGGAACATTTCCACACTGCCCGTTTTTTCGATATTCAAATTTAAAATGTGCGCTGCAATTGAAAATCCTGCCAGTTGTGAAGTGCGGTCTGTGATATGGTTTTTGTTGGCAAAAAACATAAAACTCGCGGAAATTTATCGGCATGCGAGTGAAGTGCATGGAAACAACGTAATGAATGAAAGTTCAATCCGGAAATGGTGCATTCAGTTTTAAAATGGTTGAACTAACGTTCATGATGAAGAGAAGAGTGGACGCCCTAACATTGTGACTGACAAACTGGTCGCTAGAGTTGACGAAAAGATTTGTGAAAACCACCGTTTCACAATAATGGAGCTTTCACTTAGTTTTCCACAAGTTTCATGGACTTTGCTGTTTGAAATTGTCACACAAAAGCTAGGCTACCACAAATTTTGTGCAAGATGGGTGCTGAAATTGCTTACACACATAAAGGTCATAACATAAAGTTAACATAAAGGTCAGCGAATGGGGGCAGCTTTGACATTTCTGGAGGCCTATGACAGACATGGCGATTCATTACTGGATCGAATCATAACTGGTGACGAGACGTGGGTGAGACACGTGAATTGCGAGACAAAATTACAGTCCATGCAGTGGGGGCACACAAACTTCCCCCAAAAGACCAAGAAAATGTTTGCAAACCATGTCACCAAAGAAGATTATGATGACTGTACTTTGGGATAGGCTAGGTGTGTTTCTGATTGATTTTCTTGAACATAGTGCCATAATGAACTCTGGGCAGTACTGTCAAACTTTGCGCAACCTTAGAAGAGCAGTTCAAAACAAGCACCGAGGAAAGTTGACGTCCAAAATTCTGTTTTTGCATAACAATGCCTGACCTCATCTCAAACTGCACTCAAGAACTTCTGAATTCATTCAAATGGGAGGTTTCCCTCATCCGCCCTATAGTCCCGATCTTTCACATAGTGATATTCACTTGTTTCCAAGAATGAAGAACTGGCTAGCAACACAGCGCTTAGACGACGACAAGGAGCTGCGGATGCATGTCACTGTGTAGCTGAGATTGCAGGCGTCAGAATTCTATGACAAAGGAATTTCAAAGCTTGTTCACCGCTATGATAAATGCCTTAATTTGTTTGGTGACTATGTAGAAAAGTAGAATTTTAGTCGCTCTTTCTGATGTATATAATAATTTTTTTTTCTTGCACTTAGTTTCTTTTTAATTTCAAAATTTTCCTTACTTTCTGAATAGCCTACATAATTCAGTAAAATAACGCAATAAGTACTAATTAAAAAGAAAATGATTATGTATATTAAATGTTCATTATATCAGAGGGTAGATCCATCAAGGCTTTTTAACACACCACTGCAATGAGGCAATCAATCATATATTAATTTTCATATATTATCATCGAAAAAGAGCATTCAGTTACACCCAGAAGCAAGCTAACTGTATAAATAACCCAGAAGCACCAGAAGCAAGCTAAACTGCTTGTTCAAATAATACTCACCTCCCATAGAAAGGTATTCTAGCCTTAGTGGCATTTTGTTTGAGTTGATCGAAGGCCCCTGCTCTAAATGTGTCAGCACAAACCAGGCATGTTTTCCAGCCTTTCTTTAAATAATGATATGCTAGCTAAAAAAGCCACAAACATGTTAAGAAACAAAGTAAGACAATGGAAAGCAAGAAATGTGAAATTTGTAATATAGAAATATGTTGCATAATCATAAAATAAACGAAGACAAAATATTAAAGTAATACAAAAAGGGTATAAAAAAGAATGATTATGGATATTAAAATGTTCAGATTAGAGAGACTATATGCTTAACACAAAATGCATATTTAATTAAAAATATTAATTAGATGATACATTTACAGTAATATGACATTTATATATATATATATATAATATAAATTATTTAATAGAATAGTGCTTTATTATCTCCTAGGAAAAGAAACGAAAAGAAAAATAAAAAATTGTAAACTTTAATGCTAGTATTGCAAAATTTTTTTAGTACTGTCTAGAACTATAATGAATCTCTAGACAGTGCTAAAAATTTTCCCCTTACACACAGAGGGTTTCCTAACCCCTAAATCCTGCAGTCATGTTGATTAAGCTCTCTTAAAGTATGAAAGTTTGCTTCATTACTGAAAATGATTTTCTGAAGAAACTGATCATCATTATTGATACATTAAAGAATGTCTGTAGAAAAGTCTTCCCGAACGACTCAATTATTATGTTGATCTGTTTACAAATCTACAATTTATATGCAGTCTTCTTATTCAATATCTTCATCAACAACTGGCCAAAGAATTCCTGTTTGCAGGATGGCAGGGCAAATGGAATAACTAGGATTGCTCACAAACGAATCTTAAATTGCCAAAACATTTTCATCACTGATGCATAGTGTAGCTGCACTGCACCTCCCTTGTGCAAAACATGTCCAATCTCTCGAAGTTCTTTTAACCTCTGACTGATTGTTCTTATAGTGGAGATTTATTAAATTCACATCGGAATTGTCTCAGAACTATTTTTGGAGATTTCGTTTCTCATTAAAATTTTTTTTTACATATTATTTGGAATACAGGAGAAAATTCAGGGGGATGACCTCCGTCATAAAATGAGAAAGGGAAAATGGTGAAATAAAGGTTGAAAACATCAGAACTGAGGAAATGTATCTTCATCTCTATGCTTTCTTTCAATAAATGTGGCAGATTTAAGCAAATATTTGACAACTTGAATAATGGCATGTACTGTTTTTCATTTTCACTTTAAAAGAATGGAAAATGTCTACTTTGCACAAAGCATGCAGTAAAAGGAATTTCGATTCAGATTTTCTCTTGGTAGAAATTTAATGTTATTTGGTATTTTTCGGGCACCCTAGTATGAAATCCATCACTTTTGCTGCTTGTAAAAAATGGCATTTTTCCTCATTCAAAACAGTAATTTCATCTGCAAAAACTGTTTTCATAAAAATTTTTTTAAATTAGTTTCTAGTCCATTTTGTGATCTCCTGTGTTTTCAAAATTACAAAGAATTTAACCTCCATGCTTAATAAACTACAACTTGTGAGCATGAACTTCTTTGCAAATTGGAATGTGACTGCCTTGACACTGTTTTCGGTCATAATCAATAATTTCTTGGTTTTCTACTTCAAAACTAGATAGCAACATCTTTTTTCCCTTCATAAATATATGGTACAGTACAAAGTCCGTAATCCGGACTCGTCGGGAACTTTGGCGATTCCGGATTAGGGTTTTTTCCGGATTATAGATCATCAATTTAAATCTGGTAAGATGGCATGCAGAAATTATACAATTAAAAATATGAAACTGTAATTTATGAAATAAAGAGCAATTATGATCTAAAGGGTATCAAAATTTACACACACACACACACAAAAAAAAAAAAAAAAAAAACTTAATATTTATTTACTTTATTAAACATTTCTTTCAATGTAAGTTGTTTAAGTTGCTTCATTTTTTGGGCTAATACTTTCTCTTTAATTCTATAAACAGACATAATTTCTTGTTCAGTTACAAAGTTCCGCTGTTCAAGTCCTGTAATTGCTGAGTCGAGAATACCGACTAACTTGTCAATCAAAATTTTTTCGTTTTCAGTAACCTCTCTGTCACTTTCTTCACTATCAGAAGCGTGCATAAGTAAACGCTTTACACACATGCATAGTGGATGCACGCATTAAATGTGCATGCGCAAGTTTGTGGCTTTGAGGTCCGGATTATAGATTATTCTGGATAATGGATGTCCTGATTATGGACTTTGTACTGTACTTTATCCTCATATTTATTTATGATTCATCAGAGTAGACTGTAATGTAAGTACGACATTTTCATCTAAATGTCCTTTAAAAAGTAAAGGGAACTGGACCACACCCAGATGAAGATGTGGGCTCTCAGGGAGGGGTGGTATTGATGTAATATGTGTACTACTTCATATATTAGTTTTTTATTTGTTTATATAACACTACTAAAATTAGTTGCTGCTTTAATCGTTCCTTTTCCTTGCACTTTTGATTATGAAAGCTAATATTATTTAATTAACAGATCTTCATCAAGCTTCTGTAAGATAGTAATTGATGTTTAGAACCTTTATATTAGTTCATATACTGTGTAGAACCTTTAGCTTCAAAATCACCCAGTACAATTCAGTTGTTAAAAGTATTCAATTGTTACTGTATACAGGCTTGAAAACGTTCTTTTGATGGTTTACAGTTCTATGTAAAGATGGGCGAAACCTTTCTTATATGGGATCGGATCAGAACGGTTCACTAAATGAAATGAATGGTCCTTTTTTATGACTTGCTGCTCATTAACAATAAAATTGATTAAAAAAATTCACAAGGATGGGTTAATCAGAAGCAATTTAACAGGATGGATTGAAGATGAGAATGACTCAAATGAGCATCCAGATCATGACTTGTTAGCGACGTTGGAATTAAGAGCGAAAAGAACCGAATGAGGAGTGAGATAAGAACAACTGAATCAAATGCTAACTCCCAGAACTGATTTCTTTCAAACGTAAATTTGAAATTCTCTAAAACATCCTTTCTACAGAGAACTAGCAATAAAATTTTGCAATAATTTTTTTCCAAAAAGTTGGGAAATTATAAAAATAAAACTCACTTTAAATTTGGGAGGGTAAATATTCTTTTCTTTTTTAAAATGGAACTGAACTTCCCTGGCATGCTTCCAACAACAGTTTCATTGTTATTTTTTACGATTAGGGCTAACTTCTTTAGCAACATGAATTAGTTCGTGAATGAACATCAGGTCTGTGTTCTTGGCATGTTTCCAAAGAGAGCTCTCTATGAACTGTAAAACAACTATAACTATTTCCTGGAATAGGAGTAAATTCCCTCAGTAAAGTGAATCAGTTCTGAAGTGGATCGAACTCTAGTTCTCCGGAGGTTGGGCCGATCATATGATCGGCCCAACCTCTTATTCAGGCAGCTCATCATTCATGATAACTGAGCCAGGTAACAATGTGCTGGATTATGGGTAGTAACAGTGCGGCTTCAATCAACAATGAAATAATATGTTTTGAGTTTATCTATCAGTTTGACATGCTGAGCTAAATAAATACCCACGGTCCTGCTATTCATTTGCCATGGTTTACCATTTATGAAATAGATAGCTAACTAAACGCAGTAGATTACATACTACACCAATATTCGCATCAAAAATATGGAAGCCAGAAAATAATTAATATGCTAAGTTTACTGCATATAAATAATCACAAGCTGTTGATATTAAAATATGAGGTAAGAAGAATGTAGGTCAATTTTGAACAACAACCTTTTCTGAGTATTCACCCTACCAGATGCTTCTGGACATCTATGGAGACAGTCCTCTTATACTACGAAGGAGGTCATGAGTAGAGGGGGCACATGTGGAAATTTATATAACCTCATTCATCTGGTTACAGATATTAGATTACTTACAGAAATTTCTATGCTGGTTACAGGGCAGGATCTGCATATTTATCAAAATAATATACATTTGATTTAATAATTAATAAAGCTCTATCTATTCATTAAAATCTTCTTTTTTAATTATTAAATCTGGTGAGCATTTCTTGCATTTAAAATGATGTCCAATTTTATATGATAAATCACAGAAATGATAAAAATGCTCTAAGAAAGTATTTATGAACTTGAGCTTAATCACAACATATATATTCTCTAGCAGTTACAAGAAATCTTAATGCACATTGGCTTGCAAATTAACAATCTTAATAACAGGTAAATGTACATATATCAGTAAATATAATAGAATTTTGTCACATAAATGAGTAAATAACTTATCACTTACTTTAGTACAAGTAGTTGTTTTACCACTTCCTTGAAGACCTACAAACATGATAATATTGGGTTTTCCTTTAGTTGGTTGCCAGGCTTTTACACCAGGATCCACAAGCTAGTATTTAAAGTGAATGTATAAGCATAAGAAACTTTTTATATAATACTTTCCAAATTAATATTATGGCTAAAATATACCAATATAGGCTTGGATTATGTATCCTATTTATAACCCTAAAATATTTCTTTGAATGCTTAATTAAATAAATATATTTATATATATAAAAAGAAATATATAAATAGGTTAAAAATTCGAATAATTTTTTTAAAAAAACCCGTCCTGCATTATAGCTGCAGGATTGAAGTAGAATTAAAGCATCTAAATTAATTAGTAAATTGGAATAAAAACAAGGCAATTTCTCTATAATATAATCATTGCAACCATGTAACACAATATCATAACTAATCCAATTAAACTGAGTATTCATAGTATAACAATCTCGAAAAATAAAAATGTGAAAGGGAAAATATACAAAATTATACAAATAAAAATTAATCTCCTTTTATTGAAACTCCAATTCAGAACTCGTCAAGAGAAAATCAATTAAAGCTTCATAAAAGTCGATTAATGCGTTTTGAAAATATGTATCTTCTTCTGGTCTATTTGAGATCAAAAACCATACAAAGATTTCAGTTGCCAAAGACAATAGCTTGAAAGGCGTTCAAGAAAAGTTTATGCATGCACACACACAGGCTGCTTTAATGCCAGAGGACTATGTATGTCTATGGACTATGTATGACTATGTATGTAATGCTAGCCTGATTATCCTGAGTTATCCCGGGTTCGTATATATTGCAGTTAAGTATTATCCTGAGAAAACTTGGATGAAGCAGAATTTGTCAGTACAATTTGTTTTATCACGGTTTTACTTGGCTTGAAGGAAATGAAAAGAAATATTTGGCTTTTATCGGCAGTTTGCCAAGTTTTGTTCGTTTTGCAGTTCTTTTGGCATGACTGGTCACGTGTTTTCCCTGTCGGCTTGTGGATTAGTAATGTATAAAGAATGATAGTTGCGTTGAAAAAAGTAAAATAATGGCGATGATGTGAGATAGCGAAAGCAATGATTTTTCAGATAGTGATTATAACCTCAAGGCATTTTCCAGATGTTATTCCTGCTACTGGGGGGGGGGGATCCAATAAAACAGTGCCTCTGTGCTCCCGTAAAATAGATTCCAGACGTAAGCCAATAAGAAAAAAAGGACCAGATATTAGCATATAGAATGTCAGGTATCACTTTGTGTTGCCCCTTGTTTCAAAAACTATCATACAAAGACTAATATTTATTTTTTTATTTGCCAGAGTTAACTCAGGATAATAAACTAATATTAAAACTAAATGCTTTTACACCTGTAAAAAATTAAAAATTCAACTTAAAACCTATATATTTTGTTTTGTTTCGTTTCCTTGTATTTAATAATAAAATAAAAAAAAATGTGATGATTTTTTGCAATTTTGTTCAAAAAAAATTTGTAAGGGAAGCAGTTAACATTGCAAGTAAAGTGTTTCAGTGGGAAGATAAATTTCTTGGGAGTGTGGTGCTCAGTGTTGAGCCAACTTTTCATCTGAAGAAGAAAATAAATATCCATATGTTCATATCTGGGGCTCAGAATATCCTTATGAGCTCGTAGAACACCAAAGAGATTCCTCCAAATTAGTTTTCTATGCTATGTCCCGATGTCAAGTGTACATACCATTTTGTTTCACTGAAGCTACCATAACAGGGGGGCTTATCTAGATATGTTACAAGAATGGCTTTTCTCTCAATTAGCAGAAGATGAACCGGTAGACATATGCAGCTCTTCCTCATTGGAATTTCTTTGCCTGAGAGTAGTTGAACATCCCTGACCATTGGATTGGTCATAATGGTCGAGACAAAGGAGCTTTTTCTCGCTGGCCTCCAAACTCACCTGACCTAATACCATGTAATTTTTTTCTTTGGGGATTTATACAAGACTGAGTCTGCATTCCGCCACTACCTAGTGATTTGCCAAAGCTGACACACAGAATGGAAGAGGGTATTACTTCCATTATTCTGGACTTCTTAACCAAAGTATGCGAAGAATTAGACTATAGGTTGGATGTGTACTATATAATTAAAGATGCACATGTTGAATATTTGTAGGAAAAACTAGGTTAGTTTATCTCTAACATCAATGCAATTTTCTATGCAAATTTTCCAAAGATTAAATGCTTCAAACTATCCATTTCTCGGAACTAATGAAGAATATGCTCTTATAGCTTCATCAATCTCATCTTTGGAATGAGACGTAAATTTTGTTTTAGATTAAAAAATAACTATATGAAGAAACAGCACACATTGCTTGTTGCCTTTTCATCATTGCTGGTTAGGGTTCACCTACAGAGTCACATACTTTTCTTTTTTAATGTGTAGGAACATAAAAAAAAAAAAAAAAAAAAAAAAAAAAAAAAAAAATTATGCATATATTTCATCAGCAGCTATGATTTTAGAAATAATGTATTATTCATTTAGTAATTTTAGGGTTTCTTTATTGGTTATGATACACCTCATTTTTTGGTATTCTGCTAATTTAAGGGGCATCCAATGACAAACTATTTTTCATATGCAGTTAATTCTCCAGTGATATGCCCAGTCAGTATAGTGGTTACTATACTGACTGGGCATATCACTGGAGTTACCCAAGTGCCAAGTGACAGTAACCCAAGTGCATCTGTGCAGACAGATGGACTTGGGTTCGAATTCTGGAAAAGGCATAAGTGTATACTGTCTGTGTAGCAAGGGGAACTTAAAATACACAGTAAGCCTAAAGTCCTCTTGAGAGGTTGGTGGTAGGGAAAGAGCTGTGGGAGAGCCTCAAAACAGACCCCCCAAGGTATTATTCCTCAAAACTGGGACAGAACTGCACAGTTAGTATGGCAGGACTATACCTGTATACCAATGGCTCACTTCTGGTATCTTGCCCACTTGTACCTGTACCATTAGGTAGATACAGAGATTAGCACTGATTAACATTTGCTAAAAATATATTACCTAATATAACATATATTAGCTGACAAAGGACTTGCTGTATATACCTCATTCAGGAGAGAATTTCAGCCCTTATGAAATTCTGTAAACCATTTGAATACAGTTGCACAAGATGGAGCTTTATTTCCATGTGCTAACTGAAGACGTCAAAAAGCATTATTTTAAAATCACAGAAGACCATAGTGCGATAATCATAATGCATCAGCTTTATTTCCCTTTCTTTAAAAAGTTATTCTATGACAGATAAATTGCAATTATTCCCACAAGTTATCATCTACAGAACATAACATTCAAATTTACATATCTAATTGTTTTTTAGAGCATACTGTGAGCTCCTGTCTAAAAAATTTCAGAGTTACCTCAATTATGATATGCTGGGAGGAAAGAAATTAAAAGGCACTTTTAAAAAAATTACAGAATATTAAACACATGATTTTACACATACAGAAAAGGCAGGAAAAAAGAGACGAATTATAAAAGTGGGTACATTTCCTTTATCTGCCTACAAATTTGGAAATCATATCTCATTATGTTTTGGTGATGACAGATGTTTCAAGCCATGGTGAGATATGTCAAACCAGTTACATTTTCTAACACTGACATCTTCTCAGCAGCCATTACATGGCCACCTAACCCTTTTATCAGTGATATATAGATTCATATCATAAAGATTTGAAAATTTTCAATTACTATGGAGAACTCCACACTGCTGGAAACATTCTACAAATCTTTTTCAGGGGATGATAATTCAAAGAGCTGCATAGCGAGATAAAAAAAACATGAGACTCAAAAAGAGAATTCAGACCAGGGGTTCCCAACCCTATGCCAGTGGGCATCATGGCACCTGCCAATCATTTAATGTGTGCCCGATGCTATGCGATCACAATAAAAATGTTTTCGTTTTCAATAAATTTCTATGTGACAGTTTACTCTTTTAATGAAATAGAAATTGCAGATACCAGTACAAAGCAAAATGCAACCGATCTCTCTCTCTTTTTTTTAATGTCCATATATTTTTAACTCCATCCAACTAGAAATTCACCTTGAAAACGTAAGTGGTGTCTTCCGTCCAACAGGTAGTCTAAAATGTGCTTTTAGGGACAAAAAGGTTGGGAACCCCTGATTTAAAGAATAAAAAGGACCACCAAAACATGAGAAACAATATCCAGATTTGCAGCCATCTAAAGGAAAAGTACCCAAAATTGCAGAAAAAAAGTTGGATATACCATATTTGCCGGCATATAAGATGCACCTTTTTCTTTGAAAATAGGTCTGAAAAACGGGATGTGTCTTATACGTCACTACGAGTTTATTCGGAGTTAGCATTTTGCAAATTTGTGAATGGGTTCATGCGATGCTGTGAAAACAAAGATAGTGGTTAAATCATTTAAGAAGTGTGGCATTAGTTATGCACTGGATAGTACAGAGGACAATTTGTTGTCTGAGGAACTCAGATGCTGATTTAGAAGAGGTTTCAAGTGACTCTTTATTTCGTTCTGGAGATGAGTGTCTGGATTTTGACAAAGATTAAAACATGTTCTTTCCCAGATAGATCAGGTATTTGCAGAAAGTATTACTTTGTATTTGTATTAATTTATATTTTAAATACTATAAATTCATTATAATGATCATAATGATCAGTCATAGAGTTTCATCCTTCAAAAATGTGTATAAAAAAGGGGTGCATCTTATACACCAGCAAATATGGTAACTATATCATATTCTAGTTAAAACTATAAAATTTTACCTTTACTAATTCTTTAAAGACTGCAGATTGGATCATACGTCGTTTATTCAAACCTGCAGCCATTTCATCAAAATCAATTACAGACCTACAAAGACATACAAAAATGAAAAAAATAATTCAAATTCTAGCTAGATATGCTTTTCTAATTATTTTTCTTGAAATATTTATACTCTGAATGCAAAATCGTCTGCTGAAAAATTTCTTGGTACTTGTATTTTATCAAAACCACTTTAAGTGAAGTCACCAAATTTTCAGAATGTGCAAAACTGGCAATCATGAGCATACTCATTCTTCAGGAAGTCATGCTCATAACAATCCTTCATTCAAGAAATATCCCCCTTTTCATATGCATTCTTTTTTATGTATTCCAAGTTACAATGATTTTTAGAAATAAATTGCGATACGTTTCTTCCCTGAACTCAATTTTAAATTACCGGTTTCTCGAATTTACCAGCAATGGAAGAATCTGTAGTGAAATTCTCATTTTTGTTTTTTCACAATACCCTTCTTTGTAAATGTTTTATGCTGGCAATTTTCATCATGTGTGTATCGTTTCAATGTCATTTACGGTTTTTTCTATGTGCTGATCAGTTTTTGCAGGAAAAAAGTGAATGTTGCCATTCAAAAATTTTGGAATTTTTCCACTGTAACTATAACTAACAGTTCTCATCACAATCTTGAGCACATACCTTCGAATAACAATTAACAATATGTGAAATTTCCTTTCGATTGGTTCAGTGGATAGGATATTTATATTTTTAGGGTTTATTTATCAGGGAAATTTACTTATGACTACCCTGTATATTCGATCAAATGTTTTTTGTATACCATCATACAAAGATCTCCTACTTCATTTGAAGCCAGTTTCAGGCACTGGAAATTGAAGCATTGCTCAAGCAGTTAAAGCTTGGAAAGATCTTGTAAACAGCTTAAAAAGTCTTGATAAACTTGCATGAAACTATTTAAAACCTAATATGAACAAGCCCTTGAACTTTCGATTATGTCAAAAAGAATTTCCGATTCTGGAGCTGCCAAAGGACCTACAAAGTGAGAGCATGTTTCGATGTCCATCAAACAAAAAATGGAATTGCTGCAAAAAAAATGGATAAAGGCATATCCTTTGTTTCTCTAAGCATTCCAAAAGCTGTTTATCAATTTCACGCTGCTCTGCCGGGGGGGGGGGACGTTGCGACGCGCAATGAACTGGAAGTTGATCTGTCAGCACTATCCTTATCTTCAGGGCAGATATTTTTATTTTATTTGTCTTATAATTCCTTACTAAATGTAGTATTTTTCTGTAGTATTTCATCATGTACTCTGTCTTTGATTTAAATCAAATTCCTCGTCATTATAAATATCATGAATACACATCAAATAATTTTCTGGCTGCAATTTTCTAATTTCGACTATGCGTAATGTATACTTTACGCATGCACACGTTCAAAGAAATGTTTAATAAAATAAATAAATATTAAGCTTTTTTTTTATAAATTTTGATATCCTTTAGATCATAATTGCTCTTTATTTCATAAATTAAGGTTTCATATTTTTAATTTTATAATTTCTGCATGCCATCTTACAGATTTAAACTGATGATCCATAATCCGGAAAAACCGATAATCCAGAATCACCGAAGTCCCGACGAGCCCGGATTAAAGACTTTTGACTGTATTACATGCGTAAATAAAATGAACAAAAATGCAGAACAGCAGTCTAGACTTCACAAAAATATATAAGTTCACTGGCCAAGTCATGCCAAAGTTTTCAAAATCATTCTGCAAGCATAATCTAAGGCCATCAAAGGTAGGGCAGGAAAACATTTAAATGTTCCACATGGAGGTACCTTTTTTGAACACTCACATAAATTATTTGATCTTACATTGAAATGGAATAGGTAACTTGCAATTTATCGTGACCAGATAACTGAGAATAGAGAGGAAAGACTCGGAATGCAGTCTATGGTGAACAGAAGGAAAGAACTTTTTGGTGCCTTCAACATTACAAGAAGAAATATATGGCTCATTTCACACATAGCAGTAATACAGATATAATATAATGAAATATTTTGAAAAAGTTATATGGATTGAGGATTGCAATTATAAGTGCCATTTCAATGGTTATATTTATTATGATATAATTTATTATCATCTGGTTATATTTATTTTTAAAAGAAATCATTAGTTTTGCATCAAATTAAAAAGGAAGACAGAAATTGTCAAATGCAAAATTCAAACATTGCAAGATTTAATGCTACTTGGATGCACATGTGCAGACACACACAGAAAAGAAAAAAGTTAACTAGTTCAAGCAGATAAATGAAGCACAATACTGAATTATTACTAAGGATCTCAGGTATGTGAAAAGCTTGGTGGAAATTTCATTGAGGAAAGTAAGTAACTGACTGATTACAGCAGAAATGAAAAATCTTCAGCCCTTGAAGGGATTTTACTGCAGTCTGCAGTCAATTTTAACAAAATTCATTAATATTATTGACTTTAGATGTTCTGATCAGAGCATAATTTTATACTTTTGATTACTTCATAGCAACTTCAGGATTAGTTAAAAATATTAAAGGCTGTCTTGAACATTAACTTTGGTAAATTTTTTTCGCAAGGAAACAGAATTCTCATCAACTTGTATTACATTTTAAGCCTTAAAAATTTATGGATATGAATATTTTACTTTTTTGCCTTTCCTTTTCTTTTTTTAATGAAATATTCAGCATATGAGAGACATCTAAAGCTATCATAAAGCCCATATAGGCCTACTCTGAACAAACAAAATCTGTTGCCAAACAGGGTGACGAGTGCCCATAATGATTGAGCATAATGTCAAAATAAAATTTTAAGACCTTTACTTAGGTTTTATGTTAACTTTAAATACGCTTATTTAGCATTTTAAACAAAGATAAGTTAAATGTTATTTACCTGTTTTACCCTCGTATTTTTTTTTTTTTGGGTGGGGGAGAGGGAATTTGGAAACTGACATAAATGAAAAAGCATGCAGCAGAGTATTTACAAAATTACAAGATCCTTCCATTAAGAAAAGAATGCTTCAATGAGCATGATACATGGCTTTATTTAGAAACAAATGACGGTGATATTATGTAAAAAATTAAGATAAGCGATATAAGTCTTTTAATTTGCTATATAGCATTTTATATGCTTGATCTCTTGATTACCTAACTAAATAAAAAGCAATCAGTTCCTTTAAACGTCTGTCAAGATGACTGGTACATATTTGGTAGAATTTCTACCAACTTTTAACTTTTAGGGTTGATAGATTGCAGAACTGGATGTTTTCCTTAAAGCTTTTAAGCTATCTGGGTACTTTTCTGTTAATGAAATGTCAGTTGCGAAATGTAATAGCCTCATAAACAGTTGTGCAATTATAATACATACAATATTTAACATGCAGAATTCCCAATCTGCAATTCTCTGTCTTCTTAAGCAAAAACTTATCACTATGCACATGGAGAGAGCAATAACTTTGTCCTTTCCGTGTACACAGTGACACACACACACACACACACACACACACACACACAAAAAAAAAAAAAAAAAAAGCAAGCAAACATTTTACATTGCAAACATTAAAGGAACTTGCATATTATCACAATCACCTTAGTACAAGTTGCCAAATTTTCAGAAGTCAGAAAACTCTGGCAATCATGTGCACAACAGTTCTTTAGGTACCCATACTCATTGTTAAATTGCAATCCAAAAATTCACCAAATCACCTGTTTCTTATGTAAAAAAATCAATACAGTGCACCAAGGTGTTGGGTTAATACATGAGTACTTATTAAAATAGTGATTCTTCTCATGAAAGCTTTATACATCATTTCATATATCATTAGAGTTTCTGCCACCTATTTAGATTTCACATTAATAGTTGTGTTTAATGCTTAAGTGCTTAAGTGGTGGTAATGGTTAACAGAAAAGTACCAAGTACTTATGTACTATCCTGTTGACCTTGAGATTGTTGCCAAGCGGCAAAATTTAGCATCAGTTATAGAGAAGCATTATATAACAACACGCTCATAACATCTACTTTTTTGTTTGATGTAATCCTGTTTGATTCTGAATAAACTACCTTTTGTTTTTATGAACAAAGGTATGAATTAATTAATTATAGCTGTATTTCTTTCATCCATTTTGAAAAAAAAAAAAAAAAAAAAAAAAAAAGAGTTAAGAGCTGACTTCTACAAAATAGAAAGCAGCCAGTTATTTTAAATGTTACGGGACCCTGCTATTAAAAAATATATATATTATCAGACACGATATGGTCAACTAAATATGGCTAATAAAGCAATAAGTGAGTGAAACAATTACAATTAGTGAGTGAAATCTGTACTGATAGTATCCTAACACAGCTTCTGGTTAAAATCAGATAGACAAACAAAACAGTAGTGAACGCATTATGTGTTGACGCATGTGCAGAAAGTTTGTAGCTTTGAGGTCCAGATTAACGACTTTTGACTGTATATATATATATGCATAAGTAAGGTACTGGGATGTTCTGCATGTGTACAACATTTGAGTGAAATAAACTGCACATGTCCCCCCCCTTAAAAAAAAACACTTCTACATTGATGTGAAAACCAAAGCAAAAGCCTAGTTTTGACTTTTGAATAACAGATCTTGATACTAATCTCACAAATTCTTTGTTTTTCACTTTGCTCAGTTCAGACAGCTAAAAGCCCGTCCACACGAGTACGCTCGAAACGTAGCTGACGAACGCGCTTGCGTCCAAATGAGTGCGCTTGCGAAGAGTGCATTTAACCAATAGAATTATTTTGCGCAAAAATCACGTGACGCTGTAATATAGCGTCAACAGAGCCGTATCTTATTACTTCACTGTTCTTCTGTATGTTTGCGGCAAGTTGTCCGAAAATAAATAACAGATGACTTTTTTTACAGCTGAAACTTTACCATTAAGTGCAATTATTAAGCAGAGACAAAACCGCAAAAAATGGCAAGAATGAATCCGAAAGATTTATTTAGAGCGACCTGTTCAAAGAGATTTTCTTTTTTTACTGCCTTGTTTGCGAAAGGAATATCCGGAATTATTAAATTCCTACTATTAGCTTACCCTATATCTTGTTCAAATTTTCAGTACATAAAATGCTTTTTATTCATCCACTCAAGTTCAAATACAATTTTTTAAACTTGTAGTGAATGACACTTGATGTTAATACAGCTTTTTCACATATTAAAATTTTTAAGTTTTAAAAAATTCTGTTTGTATTTTTATTTATTTATTTATTTATTTTTGTATCTAAAAAATTTTTCTTTGTGGACCTAAGTAGGAATTGACTTAATTTTTTTTTTGGGGGGGGATATATTACTTGTTTTTTAATTCCTTCAGAATGAGTATTGGCCAGTTTGACAGACTTGCAGATTCTATATCGTATGAAACTTAGGATTTATAAAATTGGTTTGGAATACAGTATATAAAGAGAATTAAATTACTTAATTCTCTTTATATACACCATCCACCATATAATAAAACCAACTTCATATTTTTTTAACTGCCTCTCCCTTGGTCTTTGTTTTTCTTTTTATTTATTTTTTAATTTAGAATGAGGTTCAAACTTTGGACAGTTTATGAGAAATTATGTGCAAGATAAAATATGCAATAAAGTAAAAATAAAGAGAGAATTTATAGATGATATATGATAAAGAGATGCAGATATATTATTACATAAGGATTTCTATTTGCACTGCACATTTTTAAACTAAATTAAAAACAATAATAATAATGAATAAAATAAGAAATGAAAACAATAATAATAGGTAAAATAAGAATACAATGATTCATGATTAAATATAAGAAACACGTTTCAAAATGAGAAAAGCTAACTGAACACCATCTACGGGTGAGGTTCGAACTCACCACCTTCCCATTCCTACGCCACCAAAGCAGCGCGCTAGCCACTCAGCTATCTGTGATAGCAGTGTTTGTGAAAAATAATGTAACAAGTAGAAGTCGCTACAAAGGTAATTTAATTAAACTTCAATAAATGATTGGTGTATGACACAAGTTGTAACTTTCCTCCAAAATTTCGTAATTGTATTTTATTGAATACTCTTTCACAGTCAACTGCTTTATTTTAGAAGTTGTTATATTGCTGAAGTTAGTTTTTGGTGTATTTAATATTGGGATATTTATAGAGCTTTTTATTACACATGATATAGCCAATATTTATAATAATTAAAGAGAATTTTGTAAGGCAGAAACTTTGATTTCGTAGAAACTGTAATTTATTTAGGTTCCTATTACTTACGGTGTTACAAATAGGTGAAGCAAGTGGATATACTGGTTGGACCATTGCTTTATAAATATACAGTTTTCCCCTTTAATGAGAATTTTAAATGTATACCAATATGTACGGTTTGAGAAATCTGAAGATGGCGTGAACAATGCTGATTATTTTATTGCTGTATACAGTTATATTTCTAAGCAAAAACTCATCTCTGTGTGGTTCTGACGCCATATTGAAATGGGTAATCAAGATGGTTTTCTGATTATGACACGTGATAAGAACTCGGCTATTGGCTATACGCGCGCGTCGCGGGCGAAAAAGCTGAACAGGAGTGTACTCAGTTTTACGTCTTCTGCGTCACGCGAATTTATGCCGGCGTCAAAAAAGTTACGTCAACTGCGTTGGGAGCGTCCTCGTGTGGACGGGCCTTAAGGCTTCAATGACCAAAAATGTATCAAAAACCAGTTATCAATGTATATGATTATGATGTATAAGGCATTTCTCCCACCTTCTTGGTGTGGGTTCCTGGTGTAATGGTTCTGCACACTGGGCCGATATTCCAAAGGTCCGCGGTTCGATTCCCGGTAAAGGCGATTGCTAATTTTTATTTTCCCTGCTTCCAAAAAAAACCTAATGTCTCTATAGTGGCGTCCGAACTAAAAGGGTTGTGGATGATGACTCTCCACACCCAGCATTTGGAGACTGGGTCCCCAGTTGCCCTTTAAAAGGGGGAGTATATAAGGTATTTCTCCCATCTTCTTGATGTGCCTTTGTGGTGTAGTTGTTCTGCATGCTGGGCCAGTATTCCAGAGGTCCGTCGTTTGATTCCCGGTGAAGGCGTTTGCTAATTTTCCATCTCTCCGACCTCCAAAAAAAATCCTAATGTCTCTACAGATGTAAATGACCCATTCTAAAGTAAATGGCCAACAGCCATAATAGGTAGTCTACCGGATAATGTAAACTAACTGTGGTATGTATCTGTGCTTCTCAATTTTTTTTGTAAATAAGTGTATATGTGTTATATATTGTGTAATGCAAGTTACTGTAAATTACCACAGTGCTCTTTTGGATTTGCACTTAATTTTTTTTCTTTTCCATGTGTGTATGCCATTCTTAGCTTGACATGTTATCACCAGCTCAATAGCCCTTCTTAGCTTTCCAGATGGCATTTTCATGATTTTTTGTACGACCCACTTATTCCTATTGCTATAACTTTAACTTTGTTCACTTATTTAAAATATATATATATATATATATATGTAATATTGAAGGCTCAATCAAAAGCCGGAGCAGTGTCGATGCGTGATTAGATCCATATTGAAGAAGAATTTTGATTGCGTAGTATTTAAAGAACTTGGCAGTCGAGGCAGTTTTAATTCCATTTTTATTTGCAAATGATATTTGTGGCCACAATTGCTTGGCACTCTAGTCGTGCCTTTCCACAGAAGATTTACATTTTTGATATCGTTGAGATAGAAAGCAAGCCAGCGAAATTATATCTTAGCAGAGTAGAGGGCAAAAGCTGAAGTGCGTCGTTATGAAAGATGGAAGCATGCGAAGAGAAAAGTTTTGGTTTATAATTCGGTGATTGGTCGTCAAGAGGCATCTGGAATAAATGGTTACGTAAGATCGCATGATTAATTTGAATGGCGCAATGCAGATAAGTTATTACGATTTTAGAATAGAGAGGAAGAATTAATGTTTATAGTTATATTATAATTCTGATTCATACATTTTTATCTTACATATTCCCCCCTTCAAAAAGAAAAAGGCAAAGCGACAGAAAATTTTTTTTAAAGAGAAAAAGTTAAAGTACTAGCAAATGTTGGGGGGGGGGAATAAATCATAAAATTTTTGTTCTGTAAAGTATAATTTATAAAGATCAATTTTTTTAAATAAATTTTGGTACTTTTCCGTTTTGCCGGCGCAAACGATAAAGTCGCCAATAATGTATCTTCGCTGGTAACCTTTTACGCCTCATTTTCAAAACAAGTCGCTACCATTTCTTATCAGATTGATTGTTTCTTTCAATACTGGCATACAATTACATAGAATTTTTACAAGACAGTTAAATTTTATGCCCTAAAACAATTCGCGGTAATTAATTAGAATGCAATCACACCGCTCACCTGAAAGTGAAAATATATCAAAATCAAAGTTAAGGCAAAATCAAGAGTTAAATTCATCTATTCTAATGAGAATGCATTAATGAAATAAAGCACTGCGGTTTTACATAATTTCTCAGTAAGCTTTTCGTACGAATTGAAATAATTCTTGCATTCAAACTTGTATTCCAAATTAAGCTTTAACTTGAAATTAATGTAGGTAATTACTGAGAGAATCAGATTTTTGTAGCGTAGTTTATGTGAAATGAGATCACTTGGGGTCACGTGATACGAACCGGCGAATCAAGATGTTGTACCATGATAGCATAGTAAATTCTTAAATTAATGTCTTTTTACAAAATTTTAAACCATATTAAAATGTTTATGGCTTGAAAATTAAAATTCTTAGAACTAACATTCGTTAACATTTTTTATGTGTATACTGTATGTTGTCGCCAACAAAGTCTGCTTGGCGAACTTTGCGCCGGCGAAACGGAAAAGTACCTAAATTTTTAATTTTTAAGAGTCCTATTGAATTTTTCAGCATTTCAGTCCAAAAGTCTTTTTGTTTGAGAGTTCGTATAATCATAATTCTTCAGGGAAAGTTCTTGTTATCGCAGAATATAATTAAGCCGGTAGGATAGTTTCCTGCAGCCTGAAACCTCAATGGAAAATTTAATTCAGCTCTTCAAATCATCGTTTTGTGATAAATCCAAGATAATGTGTAAGTGAATCATCAAGTTTGTTTTTTCAGTGTTTAAAAAATAACAGATCATTCTTCTGCTGTGGTGTTTTGCAAGTGCTTCAAAAAAATAATCACGTGTAGTGTTTACAGATTGAAAGTAATATCTCGATAAATTGAGAAGTTTGAATGCCTAATGAAAAGGAAATCATCAGTGAATTACCGTTTCGGAATTAAGCATTACAGCGGGTTCAAGGTCGATCTGAGTTAGTGTTTGCAAGTATGTGCGACAGAAAATTATTTGCACCTCTGCTTTTTCAACAGCTTAAAAATTATCACATTCATGTGAATCTAGTTCAGGAACTAAATTATTTAATGTGCTGCAGATTTTTAGTTTTCATTTCAACTTTGGTTAAAATTTCTGCAATTTGTTTTGAGAAAATCCAAAATTCTTGTTCATTAATTTTTCTAATTTTTCATAATTATGTGTGAGCAAATTAAGTAACGAATTTTAAGCTATTTAAATTATTCATAGGGAAGGATATTAAGATAAGTTATTACGATTTTAGAATAGAGAGGAAGAATTAATGTTTATAGTTATATTATAATTCTGATTCATACATTTTTATCTTACATATATATATATAAATGTGTATACATTATATTGAATTTATATTATTTTTAACATTTTCCTTCAGTTATTTTCTTATATCATTTGTAAACTACTTACTATTCGATTAAGGGGTAGGGTCTTTGACCCAGGCACCTTGGTGCTACACCAAAATTTTCTCCCTTGCAATTCTCTGCTTGCTACAGAAAGGTGGTAGAAAGCCCTATTTACCAAGCCATTTACAAGAATGTACTAAAAAAAAATATCAACTTAAATGGAAATTCAGTTAGAGTAGATTTAAGAGCGCCTCTTGGATTATCACTAAGTTGTTGCTTCATTTATGGTAACCCGAGTAGTTGAATGCTATGGAAACCCTATTATGACATAATTGTTGTGTGATTCTGGTGAATTTGAATGATGGGAAAGATTTGGAAAGGCTTGTTTATGTGTCAGATTTTGGATAAGTTATTATTTTGTGATTTATACGGTAAAATGATTGAAAGTGGTAACATTAAATTGAACTTTTTGTACAATTTGGAACAAAAGAGAAAAAAAACATTAATTGACTGGTGTGTAAATGAAGGTTAACTTAGCAGCCATTACAAGTGTCCTGTTTGTAGGAAGGAAATGCCATAGTCGAACCATAGTCCAATGTCGGTGGCTCTATGGAGGATATTTTGTACTCTTATTTTTGTGAATTTGTGTTGCAACGCCACTATACAGAATCTAGTTCGGATAATTTTAGGAAGTTTTTGGATGCTGTTAAGGAATTTTGTTTGACTGAAGACATGAAAATTTGTAAATAAGGTAAGTAGATATTTCCTTTGCGTAGTGCTAAGATGAATTTCCTTTTTATGTTATTTCATTGTTTGATTTAAAATGCAGTTTATTGAAATTATATACTTTTTGTTGGCTGCTCATTTGACTTTTTAAATGAATATAGATCGATGTGTACATGGACAAAGTCAAGGGAGTATGCAATGCCTAGTTTGTTCAATTCTCTGATTTTTTTTTAATGTGAAAAATAGGTCGATGTGTACATGGATACCGGGTTTGTGCACTTCTTTGGCTTCTTATTTTGGATTTGTGTAGTGGCTATTTTTGGCGCAAAAAATTGCTGCTACATAAAGCGAAAATAACAAGTCAAAAAACTGCACAAACTCGGTGTCCATGTACCGCCAAACATTGCCAAGGGGTACTCGTATATATATTTTTACACAAAATTCTAAAGGAATTGTGTACATATTATTTTTAACATTTCCTTTCAGTTATTTTCTTGTATCATTTGTAAACTATTTACTATTCGATATGAAGTAGGGTCTTTGACCCAGGCATCTTGGTGCTCTCCCGAGCAAGTCTCTGCTCGCTGCAGAAAGGTGGAAAAAAGTCGTATTTACCAACCCATTTATAAGAATGCACTAAAAAATATCGACTTAAATGGAGATTCTGAAGGAACTGTGTAGAATTTTTCAGCAGCTGAATTTACACTGTACAGATACTTTTCACAATTAGAATGTAAATAACTACCACTAACAAAAACCATACGCAGTTATTTGCGATACTCCACAAGTGCACTTTTTATACTTAAGAGGGGGTAGTCTATATTTTGGGGTACACCTTGGACCAGCCACACAGGTCTGGGGTTCGATCCCCGGGCTGGGCAAGGTCGACTCAGCCTTTCATCCCTTGAGTGGGTCAATAAAATGAGTACCAAGTTCGCTTGGGGACTAAACACCGGGGGTCTTGCGACAAACTGACCACTTGTCCAGGGCAAATGCTCATGCACCTCGGGTCCACAGTCAAGAAAGCAGATATAGGGGCACTGCTAGCCTTGGTCCACTAAGGCTGTTATGGCACAGGGTTTAGTTTAGAGTTTAAAAGTTAAAATAATTTAACACAGTTTTTGGATGCTGTTAAGGAATTCTGTTTGTCATACATCAAAGAGACAGAAATTTTTAAATAAGGTAAGTCTATATTTCCTTTTTGTACTGCAAAGGTTAGATAACATGCGTTTCCTTTTTTATGTTATTTCCTGGTTTGATTTAAAATGCAGTTTATTGAGATTACGTATTTTTTGTTTTAGTTATGTTTCATTGCATTTTGTTTAGGATGCCATTTTACTGGGGAGGGCATTGCACATAAACAGAAACGACACCAAAAAATTGCCAGTTTTCGCCGAGGGATACCCTGAAATATATTTTCCCCCTTAAGGGTTGGTTATTAATTAATTATCATATATGGTGCTATTTCCTATATGAATTCAAAAATAATTGTCCTGAAACTTAATAATTTTTTAAAGAAATAGACCATATTACATCCTACCTTACATTCTCACGCAACTGTTTGACCAATTTTATGTTTACATCGGCTTCAAGTAGGGCTGTGCATATTTCTTTTAGCATAGAATCTAATACCTGAAAAATAAATACAGAAGTATATGTATGTGTATATATAGTCTGGTATATTTCTAAAAACAAATGAATAATCACTATTGAAATCTGTGTTATAATAAGGACGTGAATTATGCATAAAAGCAAATGGATTTTTCTATTACATTTTAAATTGTTCAATGTTTCAAATGACATATCTAAAATTATGATAAATGGTAAACAAAATCAGATTTTAAAAATAAACAAATAAATATATTATGTAAGAAAATATTAAATGAATAAATATATTATACAGGTAACCCTCCTATAACACAGTAGATAGGTTCCTTGAAAATGCTGTGTTGTGTGAAACCATGCTGTACGAGACACAGAGCTAGTACAAAAAGGGGGGGTTATGCACCGAAAACGTAATAAAACCAAGTATTTTTTTTAATTCTACATAAATAACTTTAATTTATAAAAATATAAATGTATGCACAACACAAAATGAAAAATTTTTATCATTATTTTAATTTAATTAATTTCTTTGTCATCAATGCTCAGTATAATCAACCAAGAACACTTTTTCAGTGGAATGAGATCGCCTTCATTTTCAGAATTTTTTTCTTTATTTAAAGTTCTGGCACCTTCTTCCCTCTTTAAAAAATCTGTAATTTTACTTTGCTTACTAGTTCTTACCAGGTCATAGTAAATTTCTCGATATGGAGCTAGATAATTTTGCAGCTCCCTTTTAAATTTTCGGTTTCTTTCGGCGGAAGGGTCTCCATTCAAGAAAAATGACTTGAGATTTTCAGCTAAGTTTAGGGTTTCTTTTAACTTTTTTACTGTTAAATTATTAACTGCAAAATCTTCATCACTGCTAGTCTCCTCAGAATCGATTTGATTTACAGCTTCGGATGACATTTCCATCAAATATCCTTCGTCAGTTTCTTCTTCCGCTAATAAATCTTTAACGTCCTCAACAGCCATATCCAGAAAACATTCGTCTCCGATTGACTTAGCAAGTTCTAATATGCTACAGATTTCATTTTCTGACAATTCAAGCACATTTTCTATTTCAACTGAAGAGGGCCATATCGCCTTCCAACATGCATGTAACGTTGATGTTTTCAGTTCTTTCAGCGACAACGGTATGATGTCAATACATTTTTTTTGTTTGATTGTGTTTCATTGAAAATTTCTTCCAAGCTTCCACTATAATGCTCACTTTTCTTATGCGATACTTTTTAAAGGTATAAATAATAGCTTAATCCAGTGGTTGGAGTAACGAAGTAGTGTTAGGTGGTAGAAACAGTACTTCATGGATGTTGGGATGATTCAGTCTTGTGGGTGACATAGAACATTATCTAATAGTAATAGCAGCTTGAAGCTCAAATTTTTCAGCCTTAAATAATGTTCAATGTCTGGCACAAAACATTTTAAAAACCAGTCTTTAAATAAATTTCTATTTTCGCAAACTCTTGGATTTGCTTTCCAATATATCGGTAAGGTGTTTTTTATTTACACCTTTAAGTGCACAAGAATTTTGTCATAAGTTCCCCTGATGAGTTATTGCTCAAACGTAGTGTTAGACGATCTTTAGACACCTTGATTCTGGGTGCATTTTTCTCTTTTTCGATATAAAGGTTCTACTGGGCTTTTTTCCCAACCACAGCACAGTTTCCTCAGCACTGAAAACTTGATCTGCTGTGTACCCCAGCTCTTTGAATTTTTTCAGGAAACGTCCTAGCAGCTTCATAAACAACCGATGCAGATTCTTCTTGAATTCTTATGCTATGAATGGCAAAATGCTTTTTGAAATTTTTTAACCAGCATTTATTCACCACAAAATCTGGGTTGACAGAGGATTCTCCATGTTTTTTAAGGTGCTTTTGTTTTTCTGAGTGCTTTTTGTTTAATGATAATACCATCCAACGGCATTCTTTTTTGACAACTATCATCAACTTAAATGCTGATTGCCTTTTCCATCTTCTCAATTATTGGCCCCCCAGGGGCGAGCTGCACGTTTTGCAGATGTCAAAGATCTCACAGCAACTGAACTTCTGATTTCTTTCACTTCTCTTAATAGTCCGGACTGTTGCTTTATTCAAATTAAGACTTTTTCCAATGTGAGAAGCCTTACCTTCTTTTAAAAGACAAACCAAGATTTGTACCTTTACTTCTAAAGAAAAGATTTTTCTCTTAAACGTTTTTTTATCTTTAACGGACATGTTTCGTGACTGAAACTTAATGCCTTAAATGCAAAAAAGTTATTCTTTAACACACAGTGGCTCCACACAGACTGACGACCAGCAGTGTGAGACACTTTTGTTTTCAAGCCACGTAGATGAGGATTCGAATTTTGGAAGCCGAACGTTCAGGTTGTGCATTTTGGAGCTCTTATTGTTCCTTTTCTGCGATAGTGAGGTTCCTTCATTATCTGGTGACTGTAGTCTTTTTTGACCAGGTATTGTTCCTATTGCACTATACTTTGACGGTCATGGAAGAAAACGATTTTCCCTTGTTACCGGTTAAAAATGTTACGGTCAGTCTCCACCACGTGGCTCATCTTCCTGAGGATTTTTGCTCTTACGGGAACTGGATCTTGGAGGACAACTGGCAGGACTTCGAAACAAGGATTCTTATGTGTTAAACTTTATAGAATGGAAACTTTGGAAAGTTTTACTTAAAAAGGTGGGAAACAGGAATGTTACTTCCACCCCCTTCAATTTCTATTTCAATGTGAAACTACTACTCTTTTGAATAAGAGAATTCTTTCCTTTAAATGCCTTTGTTAATTTTCAGTCTAGGGCGAAGGCACGGAGGTCCTCAGACAAGTGGCAGGGAAGGTTGTTGGACAATGACTATCCCTGCAACCGGAAGAGTGAGGAGGTATCAAAAAACATCTCTGATCAATATTTGGGTCAGAGATGTTTTTTCAGACCCTGCAAATCTGGCCTATATTTCAGCCACCATTTTCAAAGTAGACTATGTTGGTCGCTTTGCTAAATATGGAAAAACTTTGTGTGGTGTTCCTTAAATTTCTTGGGATTGCTTGGGCAATTTTCTTATCGTATTAGAGTGAAACCGTGTTATAGGAGGGTTCTCGCAATTTATGATTCGTGTTATAACGAAACCGTGTTATAAGAGGGTTACCTGTATAAGAAAATATTAATATTAAATTAATCACCAAAATTAAATATTACAGCATTTTTATTTGGCATTTAAAAATCACTTTCATTTTCAACTTTATAACTGTGCATTATGTGGACACAAGTGATAAATAGTTAAAAAAGTTAAATAGTAAATGGGTTAAGTCAAATAGTTAGTTAAATGTATTTCATGCCTTAACAACTCTGAATGAAACAGATATAAAATCATTTAAATAAATTTTTTAGAAATTGAGAAAAACACTGCTTTGCTACACTTCTTTATTTAAAGCATTTAGTAATTTGTCAAAATTCTTGGTTTCTAAGCATAACAAAATTATGTTATATCTAAGTAATGTAAAAGTATACCCAATTCACACAGGAATAAACATTACAGTACTTCAAATACTACATCATAATAGAAAATTTGGTTGATCTTTACAATATGGTAACTGGTAGTTTGGTGACATTTTGGAGGCGATAAAGGTTACTACCTGGGACTTTGGAAATAATGTGAGCAGTACTCAGTTCCGATTACGCATTATTTTGTGTGAGGGAAATGAGAGATCATGGGATATGTCATGTGATATTAATGGACGAATTACGGTTCTTTAATCGGAAAAAGGGGGAAATCGGGAAATTTTGTATTTGGCTTTATTCTGTGCTGTGTGAAACAGTGTTCGTGAATTTTTGGATCCCATGGCCGTAACTAAAGTGAATTCGAAATGGGTATTTATGTCTGTATTAATTTAATGTATGTGCTCATTTATATTTTAAGTAGTGTTTTTGAATTTAATTATATTTTAATTAAATGATAGTTATTTTGTAAATTTTATGTTTGTAGGAATTTGGTATACGTTTTAGTTGAAGTAAACGTGCATGGAAATAATTTAAATATCTGACACTAAGTATTTGTAATGGTTGCGGTATGAATTCGTTGGTGATGTGTATAATGTAATAGATGATTTAGAGGTAAAAGTTTTTGGATATTTTATTTATTTTATATGTGGAAATGTTCATATTTGGAAAGGGTAAATACTTTTTCGCGATCAGGTAATTTCATATATGTTCCTTTTACCGGGTTTAAAGATTGAGAAAATTGTCATGTATTTTCGTGAAATTTTTCTAATTTATGAGAAAAAAGCAGTGTACATGGATATAGTGAAGAGTGTGCGCAATGCCATTTTTGTGCAATTCTGGGATTTTTTTTTAAGTAAAAATAAGTCGACGTGTACATGGTTTAGTGATATTTTAATTAAATGATAGTTATTTTGTGAATTTTATGTTTGTAGGAATTTGGTACACGTTTAAGTTGAAGTAAACGTGCATGGAAATAATTTAAATTTTTGATACTAAGTATTTGTAATGCTTGCGGTATGAATTCGTTAGTGACGTGTATAATGTATATAGATGATTTAGAGGTAAAAGTTTTTGGATATTTTATTTATTTTATATGTGGAAATGTTCATATTTGGAAAGGGTAAATACTTTTTCGCGATCAGGTAATTTCATATATGTTCTTTTTACCGGGTTTAAAGATTGAGAAAATTGTCATGTATTTTCGTGAAATTTTTCTAATTTATGAGAAAAAAGCAGTGTACATGGATATAGTGAAGAGTGTGCGCAATGCCATTTTTGTGCAATTCTGGGATGTTTTTTTAAGTAAAAATAAGTCGGTGTGTACATGGTTTATGTGTATGTGTTATTTTGAAAAACGCGTAAGGAGTATGGTATTGTGCACTTTTTCCCAATTTTGCAGTGAATATTTGTCATGATTAAGCAGTTTTGTTAGATAAAATTTCTAGCATAAGTGTAATTCGGCTAGTAGATTGTTGGAAGAAGTGTTCAGTAGATAAAAAGAAAAGAAACATGTCTTTACTTCGTGAAGATAAAATGGCGGCGGGAAAAAAAAATAGAGGGTTGCTGTAGAAGAGTTGGTCGCCAAATTTTTGCCAAAAAAAACGCCAAGTTACCATAATGTAAAGATCAACTGAAAATTTAAAAGTGAAATATTATCCCTTTGAGCTTTTCATACCATATAAACTATCATGAATGACAACATACCATTCTTAGATACACACACTACATCACAGCAACAAGTCTGTTCTGAAGTTTTTGATTTACACACAGCGGTACATCAACCAATTACAATTTTTTCAACATAAACTGCAGCTTTCACTTTTCATTAAAAAAATTTGTCACTTTTTAACCCAAAGGGAGAATTGGCCCAGCAGGGATATTATTTTCCTTTTGGCATTTTGCATTGTTTCACTATAAACACCATTTCTCTTTTCAAATTGTTGCTACCAAATATTTAGAGCCCTGTATTATATTATATTAAGGAAATTAAATATAAAGAATCAGCATGAATGTATGCATATTTCTGGAACTGTGAAAAAACAACAGTATCTAGAAACATTAAATTTTGAATAACGTAGTCCTACACTTGAATATGGGCATCTGGAAGCCTAAATTCGGAATTTGTTTTATTATCTATTTCATATTTTGTAATCTTTAATGAATTTTTTATTAACAAACTCAACGATTTCAAAACGAACAATGGCAACACCGTACAAAAAAAAAAAAAAAAAAAAAAAAAAAAAAATTAACAAGCATGCAAGACTGTGCATCAGAAATTCTAACGACATGCTCTTTTTAAAATATTGCTGTCGAGTTGAATTTTATGGTTTAAGTGTGAAGAATATGATATTTAATAAATAAAGGTAACACACAAAACCTTAATGTTATAGTAAATGGGTTAAGTCAAATAAAAAAAAAGGGCATCTTTGAGCGTAATATAAAATCTGAAAGCTTTCAGATTCTGCCCCCCCCCCATTATTTAAATCACAGGTCATTTTAGAAAAAAGCAGTTCTCTGGTACATCGGATGAGCAGATAATAGTTTTGGCTACACGATTCAGATTCATAAAACTATATGCAGAAATTTCTTTCATGTTTATGAAACCAATAATATAAGAAATATGAAATTTGAATGTCAGAAAAATTCATATTCGGCTTCGGTTTCAGAAATGTTTCGCGCAAGATCTATTACACTAAACGGTTTAATCCTAGTATCCGGTGCACAAGAGATTTGGCGACTTCATGATGAGTAGTAAACGGGACATATACGATGAGTAGTTCAACGGGTCATTTTGGTATTGGCGATAATTTTCAAAATCGTGCCGAGGCTGCACCGTATACTAGGATTTTACCCACTAAACAAAATGATTTGTTAAACAAATATTCTTGATATTAAAATTAGCCAAAACAGGAACCTTATTGAGGCATAGCTTTAAATTTCTTGATCGCGAAAACTGTTTTTTGCTCCTTAAGAAGAGAGACCTGTAGTTGATCACCCTCGAAATTGAGAAATTAAAAGCGACGCCAAATTAAGCTTGCCATTTTACATAATTTTAGGTTTTACATTGGCATATTTCTCTTCTTTTTATTCTTGATATTAAAAAATATACATGAATGAATAAAATTAATTTGAAGCTTACACTCAAGATAACGTTCGTTACCTTCGAACAAACTGTTTTGATATAGCCTGGTAATAAATGAGCAATTTTATCAAGGGAAATGATGTAAATAAATATTACATTTATATACACAAGCATATTGACACTATCGTAGAGTAAAAAACATGCCTAAAGGGTATAATGTATTGTGAAATATTTACGGTATTACAGATTATGAAATATTTAAGGTAGTGAGCGACAGGATAAATAACAAGTTTAAAAAATTCAGATAAATTCGAAAATAACTGTTTAACACAAAATATAGGGTACCCGAACATTCAAATATTAGCGAAAAAAATTATTTACCTCTTTATTTATAATTGTAGCATTATTAAGAGAACGCAAAGCGTTCGTTATTTTCCGTCCCAAATCTGCAAGAACCATTTTGAATTTTTAACACACAAACAGTACAGAAATAGAGAAGTAAATAAACAAGAACAGCAATTAAATCTGTTTAGGAAATAGCCATTGCGCTACACGTATGAGGAAGACTGATGCCAAAAATATGTAGTAAAGTATTTTTTTTTTTTTTTTTTTGCATATCAGCTGAGCCAATGTTAGAAAATAACTGTTTAAAATACAGTTTTCAAGCATTTTATAACTATAATATCTATAAAAGAAAATTTCTATATGCTTCAAATAGAAAAATTTAAAGCTAGCTATTGATTTAGAAATTGCTTGCACTTGCAGCACTAAAGTGTTGTAGTTATGACAAACTGTGTAATGTTTTGCACACATTGTCGTCCGCTGTATTTCCAGTTTTAGTTTTGCAAAGTTATTTTGGTTGTTTTATTGTAATGCATGTGTTATTGGTGGATGATTTATGAATGTATAAATTTCTAAATACCCCTTGAATCCCATTTGAAAATCATTTAAACACACATTTGAATCCTCCATTCCTGTCAAGATAATATTTGTTTCTTAAAATATCAAGGTAATATAATTAACACATGCAGTGGAAATTTTTGTTCATCAGTCGTATACTGCAGCTGTATGCTATTGAATTAGTTGTATTTGTACTAATGGAAAATTTTGTTCTATCACCAAACTGCAAACTTTTGTGGATTATACTTATATTCGAGCTCTTTTCCTTCATATAGACTGTGAAATGCTTATTATCAATGTCATATTAATTGTCAATGTCAAATAACTGTGAAATGTTTACTGTCAGTATCATATTAAATTCGACTTTCAGGTTGATCGTGAAATCGTAATTAAAATTTCATGTCAAAACATCGGTAAATTATATGCATAACGGTATTGCGCAGATAGTATAAGCATAATCAGGGAAGCGGACAGCCGACTACCCAGAGTCTTCACTCATTTCCTATTATTAAAAAAATATTTTTACTTTCACCGTATATCATATGTTCAAAACAGGGTTTATTTATGAAAGGCGTAATTGAGAGAACGCATAAAATTGAATCATATATGAAAATTGATAAAGGATATTTGTTTGCCGTATTCAGAATGACAGACCTCCCCCCCCCCAATTTTCTTTCTTTTTCCTTACATGTGGAAATACATTAAATTCATATCTTACATTTAAATAACTCTGTTACAAACCTGAGATTTCCTGAACTAAATTATTACTAGGGATTACCTGTACTAACAAAAAGTGAAAAAGCATACTAGTGAAATTATAAAATTTAATCATTTTAATAACATTGAAGTCAAGTAATAACTCTGATGTTATTTGCTTCATTTTCATTTCAGTATTTGTCCATTAATTTGTTTTACAAAATGTGCCTGGAAACAACAAAAATTCTCTCAAAACCACTTTCTTAGGTGCCAGTTTGATATACGTAATTTAGGTCAAGGATATCATGGGAGTGGTCATCTGTTTATCCATCATTACTTGAGGCAAATTTAATATATTTTTTATCATGTCCATACAATGTAGGTATGGATTATTTAATTCTAATTGTAAATAGTAACTGATAAATTTTATGCACTCTTAATAAACTATACAATTAAATTTTATGTTATATTATTTGAAAATATCATTCTTGGATTTTAAAAAGCAGCAACATTTGACTGGTTTTATATTCTTTGACCTTCCTATGCATAATAGCTGTTTCAGTTAATAACATATATTTAAAAATATAAAAAATTGCTGCTCTGCTTGCTAAGTATTCAATACATAATAATTTTAAAAATGTATACTTTACATATATCAGTGCAATATTTATTAAAGCATGGTTATTAAGTTAATAATTTTTTCACTTCAACATTTTTTAATTTTGAAGTTTTAAATTTTTACACTTAATAGAAAATTATACTTTGACCTGTTAAAACTGTTGGTTAATCTTTGGAATATGGTAACAAGTAGTTTGGTGACATTTTGGTAAGGTGATAGCTAGGACTTTAGCAGTGTACATGGATAAAGTCAAGAGTGTGTGCAATGCCATTTTAGTGCAATTCTGGGATGTTTTTTTAAGTGAAAATAGGTTGACGTGTACATGGTTACCGTGTATGTGCAATTCTTAAAAACGCAGCAAGCAGTTTTTGATTCTGCACTTTCTCCCAACTTCGCATCTAATCTTCGTCATGATTAAGCACTTTTGTTCCATAAAAGTTCTAGCATAAGTGTAATTCGGCTAGCAGATTGTTGGAAAAAAATGTTGAGTTAAAAAAAAAAAAAAGCCTTTACTTCGTGAAAACAAAATGGCGTAAAACAAAAACTAGCAGGTTGCTGTAGCAGGGTTGGTCGCCAAAAAATCGCCAAGTTACCATAATCCAAAGATTAAACAAACTATTTTTAATTATATAAGTTGAGCTACAATTTAAAAATGTTATGATAGTTTATTAAGTGAAGTTTTCTGTTTGCTTGCTTGATTCATAGACTTAATATGTTTCATAAATATTAACTAGCATTAATGGTTGATCTTTACATTACGGTAACTTGGCGATTTTTTGGCGAAAGTTTGGCGATTAACTCTCCTACAGCAACCCTCTATTTTTTTTTCCCCGCCGCCATTTTGTCTTCACGAAGTAAAGACATGTTTCTTTTCTTCTTATCTACTGAACACTTCTTACAACAATCCACTAGCCGAATTACACTTATGCTAGAAATTTTATCAAACAAAACTGCTTAATCATGACAAATATTCACTGCAAAATTCGGAAAAAGTGCACAATACCATACACCTTACGCGTTTTTCAAAATAACACATACACATAAACCATGTACACGTCGACTTATTTTTACTTAAAAAAACATCCCAGAATTGCACAAAAATGGCATTGCGCACACTCTTCACTATATCCATGTACACTGCTTTTATCTCATAAATTAAAAAAATTTCAAGAAAATACATGACAATTTTCTCAATCTTTAAACCCAGTAAAAAGAACATATATGAAATTACATGATCGCGAAAAAGTATTTACCCTTTACAAATATGAACATTTCCACATATAAAATAAATAAAATATCCAAAAACTTTTACCTCTAAATCATCTATTACATTATACACGTCACCAACGAATTCATACATGAAGCATTACAAATATTTATTATCAAATATTAAATTATTTCCATGCACATTTATTTCAACTTAAACATACACCAAATTCCTACAAGTATAAAATTCACAAAATAACTATCATTTCATTAAAATATAATTAAATTCAAAAACACCACTTAAAATATACATGAGCACATACATTCAATTAATAAAAATTACCTTACAATCCTAATTACTTTAAACTAAATCATTGCTAATAACAATTTTCCCAATAATACCAAATTCCTTTCCACCTTACATTTCCAACAATGCATAAAAATAATTAAAAATACTAACTTACCTAATCTCCTTCAGAATCTTCATTACGTGGCGGATACACTTTTCTTCATTCTCTTTCAGAATCTTTAAAATCATACTTATCTCTCAAAGCAAGATACCAGGTAAAATAAATAACATAATAAAACATGTTTATTTCTCTCTCACACAACCTTAAAAAAACATTTCTTATTATCCTTTTCAATACCACTAAATACCCATTTCGAATTCACTTTACTTACGGCCATGGGATCTAAAAATTCACAAACACTATTTCACACAACACAGAATAAAGCCAAATACAAAATTTCCAGATTTTTTCCCGATTTCCCCCCTTTTCCGATTAAAGAACCGTAATTCGTCCATTAATATCACATGACATATCCCATGATCTCTCATTTCCCCCACACAAAATAATGCGTAATCAGAACTCAGTACTGCTCACATTATTACCAAAGTCCCAGGTAGTAACCTTTATCGCCTCCAAAATGTCGCCAAACTACCAGTTACCGTAATGTAAAGATCAACCGCATTAATAATTAAATTATAACTGTGGAGGTAATGAGGTCAGTTGACAAATAATGATGAGATTGGTTAATAAATAATGATTCATGAGCTAAGTTAATGATTATATTTTTTGGTACTACAGTACAAAGTCCGAAATCCGAACTCATTGGAAATTCAGCGATTCCGGATTTTTGATTTTTCCGTATATTAGATCATCAATTTAAATCTGGTAAGATGGCATGCAGAAATTATACAATTAAAAATATGAAATCGTAATTTCTGAAATAAAGAACAATTATGATCTAAAGGGTATCAAAATTTACAAAAAAAGTGTAGTATTATTTGTTTACTTTATTAAACATTTCTTTCAATCTCAGTTGGCACAAAAAATTCCAAGAGTTCCTTCTTTTTTCTTTCATATACAGTTGACTTTCCAATGCCATGTTCTTTGCATAATTTTGATACGGATTGTAGATCCTTTGGCAGCTCCAGAATTGGAAACTCTTTCCGACATAATCGAAAGTTCAAGCTTAGTTTTTATAAAATTGCTGTAATAATAACAATTGTAAAAAACAATAAGCTGGGACAAATTAGAAGATTAGGGAGCAGCGCAGTCTGCTACATTAACTGAAATGCTTTAGAATTAGTAAAGATAATTTTAGTCTAGCTTAATAGCGTCCGTTATACATTAGTGGCTGTGTATCACAAGATTGGCGATGAAAGCCAAGTTGTTTTGCTAAATTTTGTCTTGCTCTTATTGCGTACTGAATTAAACCTGAATTGTATTAGTTTAGTTATTTACTATACCTACATTTATTTCTTGCACAGGCTTAAAACTAATCTGAGTCCTGAATAAATAAACTCTCACATATACTTAAAGCTTTATCTAGGGCCGGCGCTAGATACCGCCTGGTGCAGTCTCTACGGATCCTAATTCGCCTACAAAGTGCCTTCCTAAGGTCTAAATTTTCACCGTGCCTAAACTTTGGATCCCAATGCTTTCCCTAAATCATAAAAAACTTCCCATCCCTTAATTTTGCCACTCAGTGCTTCCCAAAATTCCAAAAATTTCGTTTTCCTTAAATTCTGCTGTCCAGTGCCGACATATTCTGCTGCTGCTTTTGGGTTTATGGTGAATAACATATCAGTTATTCTTAATTAAAAGAGCACTAAATGTAATCTTTTGGCCTATGAGTTTCATTATCAAAATCTATTTTTAGAATATGAAAAGAAATTTTTGTTGAAGTTTTTCTTCGTCAACATTTCTTAGAGCATTTAAAAATCTATAATCATTGCCAAGTGTAATGTTAACATAAAAGGTTCCGTACTCTTGTTGTTCAATTCCTAATATAAAAACGTTTAGAAATCACTGCATGAGTTATCACTGAAGCTGTCATGTATTGATAAATATGATGAAAGCAAAATATAATAAATAATGACTCACCAGGTCCGTGTCAGGGACGTAAAATAGGCGAATGTTTGGGTTTGAGATGTATGCCAAGCAGATACTCAACCAAATTATTAATCTCATAAATTTATGCTTACATGATTGCTTTTCCATAACGAGGTATTTTATTTAGTGCATAAGTGAAGTTAAGAATGGAATTTTTAAGTGAAAATCTCTACATGTTTTATTGGCGGCACGCAATGAATTGTAAATTGATCTGTCAGCACTATCCTTATCTCCAGGGCAGATGTTTTTATTTTATTTGGTTTATAATTCCTTACTAAATGTATTATTTCATTTCGATGTGCTCTGTCTTTGATATGACTTAAATTCCTCGTCATTATAATTCGTTTTCGATAGTGAAGAAAGTGACACAGAGGTTATTGAAAACGAAAAAATTTTGATTGACAAATTAGTCGGTATTCTCGACACAGCAATTATAGGACTTGAACAGCGGAACTTTGTAACTGAACAAGAAATTATGTCTGTTTATAGAATTAAAGAGAAAGTATTATCTCATAAAACGAAGCAACTTAAACAACTTACATTGAAAGAAATGTTTAATAAAGTAAAATGAATATTAAGTTTTTTTTTTTTGTAAATTTTGATATATATATATATATATATGTTCTTTATTTCATAAATTACGGTTTCATATTTTTAATTTTATAATTTCTGCATGCCATCTTACCAGATTTAAACAGATGATCTATAATCCGGAAAAATCGATAATCCGGAATCGCCGAAGTCCCGACGAGCCCGGATTAACGACTTTTGACTGTACTAACCAGAAAAATTACTGTTAAATTTCAAAACTGCAAATCCGCATATACTCCAACTCACATGTACTATTTGCACTCCAGATTTGTTACATAAATAATTTTTGATGACGTGCATTATCTCATCAATACTTTTTTTAAAAATTGTTTGGTGGGGTTATATAAATAATCAGAAGGTACCTTAAATTTTGCCTTATACCTGTTCAGTCCATAACAAAAGTATGTTGTCGAAACAACTGCTGATTTGCTTAAATTGTTTTGGTAGTAATTTATCTGATGAATTTGTAATTTTATAAAATTATTAGTATATTTTAGTATTATTTAGCAATAAATGGCATATTAATCTTGATTAGAATATATTTGTTTGCAAAGAGTGAAAAGTGTTGGATGTCCTTTTTTTGAATTTAACATTAAAAAACAAAAAAGGTTCTCTAACATAGTAAAATAAAAAGGGATTGTTCAAAAAGATAAATTCAACTGAAGTTATGAATTATTGAAGAAATTCATTATAAGATGATCTCTCATTTGTCCTTGAATGCAACATTACATGGAATTTGATAATATAGATTAAAAATAACTATTTTAAAGTTTGTGATTTCTGTATGTAATTTTACACTCAGCTAAAATTGTTTGCCAATAATGGTAACTTGTTTTAAATTATTTTTTTAGGGCAAACATGCTATCTGGAAGAACCATATTAAAGCCTGTGACATACTTACCTTATATAGCATTGCAAAGAGGCAGAGTTCGTCTGCTACCAAAAGAATATTATGATGAGTATGAGACACCTTATATGAAAGCTAGAAGGCCTGGTAGAATATTTGTAACAGATTTTTATGCATTTTTTCACCAGAAAGACCTAATACTTGCTGCAAAAAACTGGTATAAAGAGAAAAAATTTGAAGCTATGCGGAAAGATCAAATGTACGTTAAATTTTGCTTTAGAGTAAAATCAAACTGTATACTCTTTGCTAGAGAAATATTGCTTTGGTTCATAATTTACTTGCAGGGATAGCTGCTTAAGGTTTGTTTTGTCTTATAGTTTATTTGTTTGTTATCTTATGGCACAAGAATAAAAGCAGAAAATTGTTTTTTAATCATTTAGAAGACTAACACACTGGTATGAACCACAAGAATTAGATATAATTCAACTTATCATCATTTTAGTAGAAATACTCTAGCCCTTTTCAGGAAATCTGTCATGGAGTCCTCTTCTCAAGAAGCAAACATTTCTGCTATGTAGACTAAAGATATATAGTTTAAATAGGGGGAAAAATTGCAGTATAAAAACTTCAGATTATTATCTGACATTTCAAATAAAGGTATATAATTAAAATTAAAATATTAAAACTTGGAAACTTATTTAAGCAAAGCAGTTCTTTAAGTTAGTAATCTAGCAAAATTTTTTTCAAAACAGTTATTAATTTAGAAATATCTACAATTCTAAGACTTTGTGGATTCCAAGATATCTTTCGATTTTAAAGATGTGTATGTAGGAAAAAATATGGGGTGAAGTGCAGAATTGCCCATTTAATTTGCCGCATATCAATGTGTACATGGGCAAAGTCAAGGGAGAGCGTAATGCCAAGCTTGTGTAATTCTCTGGTGTTTTTTTAAGTGAAAATAGGTCAATGTGTACATGGATACTGAGTTTGTGCAATTCTTTGACTTGTTATTTTCAAGTTGGCGATTTGAAAAAACGGGCCAAGCAGTGCACGATTCTTCACTTTCCCCAAAATATGTATCTTACAATTGAAGCAATTCAATATTTAAGAGTTGTTCAGAATATCAGTGTCTATTATTCCATCAGAATTAACATAACAAAAAGACTTTTATACTTATTTAATAAGTAGGGGTGTTACTCAAGATGTAGTTATACATTTATTTTTGTTAGATCCCTTAAGTACAAAGCCTTCAACAAATATTTTTCTCAGATTAAGTGGTGGCATATTTTGCATGGATGCATGTGGGAAAACAACAATACTTCTCTAGAGGTGTTGATAAAAAGAGAAGCAACAATGATAGTATCCTACAATGATCCATCTGTAGGACAAAGCAGAAACAAAATGTCCAAAAATAATGAGATGGTTCCTTTAAAAATGTTGGGTAAAAATGGATTAGAGCAAATATTATTAAATTAAATTAAATTAAATATAAAATTAAATGAATTCATGAATTAAAGCTGGTAGTTTTATATATATATATAGAAAACTTCTAATTTTAATTCAACAGCTGAAGAAATCATGAAAATACTTTAATGGAACTAAAGTTAAAAAAATTGTGAAGTGACCAATAATAATTACTTATAGAACATTTTAATTTTTTCTCCCATCTTTAAGAGTCATGTTCTTTCATATAAAATTTTAACCCTGTTTTATTGTGGTTGATATTGGCTGAAACACACTGGAAAAAATATGTTTTTAACATCAAGAATTAATTCTGAAAGTATTTTAAGAAATGAATAATAAATTTTATTAATAGAAGATAATTTTGTGTGGAAATTGAACTTTGGGAAAATACAAGCAGTTTTGTGATTACTGGAAGGAAAAGGTAGGTGGCATTGAAGAAAATCTGATTGCCACTAGATGTAATGACCTGTCATAAATAATTTTTAAATTAATTCAGTTGTACTAAAATAATTTTAGAAAGCAAAGTGTAAAAAGAACATTACAAAGTTTTTAATATTTCTTTCATTTCAGGTACATACCAGATAGACATAAAACTCTTGGCCCAGATTTAGCAACAACACATTTTATTGCTCATCGTGGTGGGAAAATTAAGTTTAAAGGAAAAGATTCCTGGTCAACAGTTGATCATATTCGGAGTGGAGAAGTACCAAGAAAATATGAACCAGGGTATCATGTTGAAGAATTGGATGCATCTGGTCTAAACATATGCTATGAAGGTTTTGAAAATTTACGTAAGGCAATTTCTTGCTAGAATACTCATATTGTCTGAACTCGGAAAAAAATTTTTTTTTAGACTGTGCATAAGAAAATTAATACTGAATGATGAATTTATTAAGATAAATGCTTAAATTGATTTTCGCTCTAAAAAATACTTGGTATAATGTTCTTTATCTGTAGGATGCAAAGGGTCATTGTTGTAAATGTGTCCTGTATTTAAATGTCCTTTTTTTTAAAAAAAAATGTTTATCCTGGGAGGATGTTCATAGTTCAAGTGGCCAAATGAAATGAAAGATTCTGTATTATCCTATGCCTGGAAATGTTGAGGTCATCGACTGGTAGTTTTGTCCGAGTGATTCTGTACTTGTAGGATTTAGCTGTCAGTTCAACTCAAACTTGTTTCTGTCAAAGCTAGACCCTGACAAGTTTTACATTTCTGTAACTTTTGCTATTCAAGTTATGAAAATAAGTAACTTACTAAGCTGAACAAGAAAATAGAATATTTTTTCATATTGCTTGTAACGCTGCGCGCCTCCAACTTGCACGCAACCAAGGGGTGACTGTGAAAACAGGATAAAACACAGAGTCTTGTAAAGGGTTTAAGTCCATTTTTATTCAACGTAATAAATTACAATTGCGTGCTCTTGACGCTTACAGACGGCGCCAACTCGGCGGTCAAATAAAAAATAATAACCTGAAAAGAACTTAAAGACAAGACTCTAAGTACGAGGCTCTCTAAAATAACTAACTCACCGCGTTTTACAATACTGCTGCTAATTCAGCAGACTTGAAGCTCACTTGAACGATTAACACTACTTCCCGCCAAGCACATAGGCCGAAACGCGGGGTTCTTCAATTTCTCGCTAACTACCTCTGCGCTCGTGAAGTAAGAATATCATACACCGAACTCGTTTCCTTCCTATTTAAATCATAATACTTCCGCTGATAATTTGAATCCTTGCGCGTTCTACTAAAATTTACATATTCTGGCATTGGCAGTTCCAGGGGAAAGTAAGGCTTGACAGGAAAGATAGTTTAAACTTAAAATAAATGTTAGTTAAAATAAATATAAACCCTACATGCTAACTTAAAGCTGTAAAATAGCTTACTGTTTCTGTAGATAAGCTTAAAGGGAAATTAAAATAACTTTTATATTAACTCCCATCACTGAAATTGTCCAGAAGCTATGCATTTACATTTAAAGTATAAAACTGATTAAAAAAAAAAGACTCATTATCATTTCTGTTCTTGCAAGATTTTCATTAATAATGGATTTTTATCATACAAGAAATAGCTGAAAGTGTTTAATGAGAAATTTGCAAATATTATAATTAAAGTTAATTTAATATTTAAATTTAATTTAATTATAATATTTGCATAAGCTCTCATTTTTTGTATATCCGGTTTTCAAGAGGTCGTTTTATCTTCATCATATGTTGCAAAAAATTAAATAGATAATATTTTGAAGAATTTTAAAACTCTTTGTAGAATTGTTATGTATCATTAATAATTGCCCTTCAGCATGTACTAATTATCTTTTTATTAATTATTTTTGGTGTTAGGTGATTTGATTTGGTTGAAAAAACTATATCTTCATAATTGTCCAAATGTTGATGATTGGTGCCTTAGTCGATCACATTTATTTGAAACTTCTTTGGAATATCTTGATATCAGTGGATGCCATAATGTAACAGAAAGAGGCATATGTGCTTTGCATGTTTTGAAGTAAGTTTTTTACATAATTAAAATTATTTCCATAGCTTAAAGAAAGATTTTTATTTTGAAAGTAATTATTATCAAGTTCTGTTCGGATTCAAGCTGGAATAAGATTTAAAAAATTGGCAAGTTGGAAAAAATATTAAAAAATAGTTATCATTGTATTTAAGCCCAGAAAAAATTTTTAAATTAAAAAAATAAAAAATAGATACCTAATGTGGACACCACATGACTTCCTTCTACAGTTTATTAAATTCTTTGCATTTTTTGCTGCATTTCATTCAAACATATTTCCTTAGATTTCATTAGAGATATATTTTTCATTCAGTTAAGGGGGCACAGGACCTTTGGGCTCGTCGAAACGATCATAAAAATACTCAAACTTGAAAACACAAAATCTCATATTATATAATTAAAAAGTTATACTTTTTTTTTACTTTATAACTTAAATAGATTTGGAAATGAAATAAATAAATGAAATGAACATAGTAAATAAATAAATAATTTGTAAATTAAAAATTTTAAAATGTACATAAGAGACATGTAAATAAAAATTGTCAAATGTTGCGTGCATCATAAATGTGAAAATATTGCATAAAGAAAACAATTTTTGGTAAAAATGTATTCGAAATACATTAACCTCTAACGTAAAACCAAAATATATAAAAAAATCAAATCTTAAATTTGAAAAATTAAGAAAACATTTAAAAAATTTTAAAATATGTAATTTTTATCACTTTTTAAAGGTAAATATATGTATATATAGACATATGTAAATTTTTTGGTTTTAGCATGCACAGTAACAACAGTAGCATACACACACTTAAATTTTTATAGACATAGCATATATGGTTTGATAATAAGACTGCGCGCAAACTTGAAAATTATCAATTTGAGAAAATCGAATTTAAAGATACAATATCCTTTTTCTATAATGTATATTTTTCAAAACACATTTAAAATGCACCAGAAGCATAAACTACTCCTTCATTTTGTTTATGAAGCTCATCAGCTTCCTTTTTTTCCCTTCTTCTGGTAATTCAAGCCTCTAAAGTATTGCCCTGTGCTCATTTCTTTCTGTGCGAATTTAATATGAATTCTATTTGCTTCTGCCACAAATGCTACACAGTTAGCTCCAGGTATACATACTAGTTCTTTCCTGACGAACAGCGTTGTCTGTTTTCCATCATGAAAGCTGGCTACTGCTAAATTTGCAGAAATTTCTACAATTTTCTTACTATTGTTTGTTGTTTTCGGACAAAACGTCCAGATCAATGAATTTAGTGACTCGTTCACATTTTGTGTTCGACCACCAATGCATCTCTTTAGCAAGTCTGGGTGGGACAAATCTTTAAATACAGGTTTTCTAGCATCCATAATTGCTATAGGAACTGAAATTTTGTGTTTAAAGTTTTCATTTGTGCCATTTACAACTGCTCTTTTGTATGCACACCAAGAATCAACACCATCGGGGCAAAAGTCATGAGTTATTTCATTATCATTTGAACGTTTATGGTACAAATAGCCCATATCGCTTTTTGCATATCATGGTAATTGTCAGAATGTTTCCTAATGGCATTACCATAATATGATGTAATTTGATCTACCAGCATATCCGTAAGTCGACCTTTACCGCTAAGAGGTTTCTTGTCATACAGTTTCTTGCCACGGAATTCCTGTTTTAACTTCCTCAAACGGGCACCCATTCATTTTTGAATGTGGCCTACACATTCTATCTTCGAAATTGGAACATTATACGGGCTATCCTTCATAAGGACTAAGAAAGTTTTACAATCTCCATCACCTATATAATTAACGTAACGAACGTTATACTTTTCTTCGGATCGCAAAAACATATTTAACATACCATTCACTTCCATTTGTGCAGATGAACCTAAATGATTCTTACTGCATACTTTGTTATGTTCCATTTTCCATTTCAAATAGCTTTCCTTTGAGGATATATTTTTTCCAGTCTCACAACCTTTGCAGTAGGAACTTGAAACATAATGATCAATAACTTTACCCGTTTCACCACCAATAATGGAAGTTACACCAAAACGTGAAGAATGTCCTCTGGTTTTCCATGTGCTATCTCCACTGACGGTCAAATCTGAAGAACCAGTCATTTTTATTTCTTCGTCAGCTGCTATCTTCATACTATTTCCCGCAATGTTACGTGTAGCAGCATGCATATGACTTACAATTTTGTCATATAACTTCTGTGTTACAGGTGGTGGTAGATCCATAATTCCACAAAATGTTCTGGATTCTGTCAATCCTTTTCCAATATACCTCATTGCTAAAGTAAATCTTCTGTTTAAATCAGAAGCATTTTGTTTTTCACCTACAAGCTTGGAATTTCTTATAGATGTTAGCACTCCACAAGAGCAGCATGAAATATTTAGTTTTATGATTAAACCATATACTACTTCAGAAGTAATACTAATTTTATTACGGCAAATATGACAGCATAAGTATTCTTCTAATCCAAAAAATAATAAACTTTTATCAATGATTGCATACCCTTCAAATTCGCCATCACTTGATACTACTAAATGATCTAGAAGTTTTTTTGCTGATGCAGAGACATTTGCATCTTTATCATTAATTTGTGTGTACTGATTTCCACAAAAATTATTCCTTTTCCTTTTCTTAGGTCTTTGACCTGAAGCCCTTTTGATATTATTATTCATTTTTAAATTTCAAAACAAATATCTTTACATAAACGTTTACTCAGTAAAACAAACTTGATATGAAAGACCGAAATAGAAACACTCAAACGACGTTAGATTTAGCAGCGTGGTAATAAGAATTATCATGTAAACAAACTACCAGCAGTGAAGTTGAGGAGTTGCCATCCTTCTTTCCCTACACGAAAAGGAAATTAAAAAAAAAACAGTATTAAATATTTCTTTGCATAATAATAAAAATATGAGCGAGCTCGTATACAGGGTAACCAAAATGTAAACAACCATCATATTTGTCCCTTTAAACGAGCGTTGCTGATTTACTATACGATATAAACTTTCATAACTAAAACAATAATTTTACAACATGGTTTTTTTTCGCATTTTGTTCAGAAATGTTTATATATTCATAAAATGTAAAAAGGTACTTACGTATTATCGCAACCAGGTTGGCGCAATTTGTAAGTTTGAGTTAAAAAGTATGAATAGAAAGAAAATGTACATTTATTAATTACAGATAATTTTTAATACAGTTTTTTATATTATTTTGTTTTAAAATATCAAATAGCAATTAAACCCTTCCGGTTTCGAATTTGAATAAGTTGCAGAATTATTTTTTCGGCGGAAATCTTTTGGCTATTGCTTTTAGCACTGATTGAAAACCGTATTCGCCATAACCATGTACACGTCGACTTATTTTGACTTAAAAAAACATCCCAGAATTGCACAAAAATGGCATTGCACACACTTTTGACTTTATCCGTGTACTCTGCTATTTTCTCATAAATTACAAAAATTTGCACGAAAATGCAGGAAAATTTTGTGAATCTGCACATGCTCTTTTTACAAAACTACGTATAACATGTAGGGTCGCCAAATTTGGAAATTTATGCGAATTTTGGCCTGGTTGCGTTAATACGTAACTACCTGTAAGAATTTGAAAATCAATTTTTTTTTGAAGATTTAAAGGTCCTGTGCCTTTAAATCTTCAAAAATAGATAAATAGATATCTAATGTGGACACCACATGACTTCCTTCTACAGTTTATTAAATTCTTTGCATTTTTTGCTGCATTTCATTCAAACATATTTCCTTAGATTTCATTAAGAATCTTTAAATACAGGCATTTCATTAGATTCATTAGCAAAGAATTTAATAAATTGTAGAAGGAAGTCATATGGTGTCCACAAGAGATATCTATTTATTAGATTTCTATTTATCTATTTTTGAAGATTTAAAGGCACAGGACCTTTAAATCTTAAAAAAAAAAAAAATCGATTTTCAGATTTTTCATTCAGTTAATTCAGTTATCATTTTGTGGGAAGCCAAAAATACATAAAAACTGAAAAAACTTTCATTAAAAATTTTAAAATACTGAAAAATATAAAACACCAAATACAGTTAAAAACAGTAAAAAGAAAATTACAATTAAAATTAGAATTTCTATGCAGAAACAAGCAATTTGGACAGGGGGCAGAAAGACAAAATTCCCGATGCACAAAATTAAAAAATAACTTTTAGTCCAAATGGGGGAAAAGTCATTGACGTTGGTGCACCAACTGACTTAATTTACTATTCTACTAGGAGTTTCAAATGTAAGAAAATAACGGCCTCATTAAGCCTAGTACTGCTTAAACTTTTAAATCACTGATAATTCTACAATTATTGCACGCAGATTAACTGAAGGCATAAAAATTTTAACTGGAATGTAGGAACAACATAGATCAATCACTTTTAAGCAAAAAATGCACAATTTACCACCATATAAAACTAAAACTAAACTCATCGGCATAACAGGCCTAGTGGACCACGGCTTGCAGTGCCCTATTTCTGCTTTCTTGACATTTGGACCCCAGAGTGCATTCACATATGCCCCAGGTAAGTGGTCAGCTTGTCGCAGGACCCCCGGTGTTTAGTCCCCAAGTGAACTCGGTACTCATTTTATTGACCCACTTAAGGGATGAAAGGCTGAGTCAACCTTACCCAGCCCGGGGACCAAACCTGTGATCTGTGGTGCAGCTGCACAATGTGCTAGCCACTTTGCCACTGGGCAGTCTTACCACCATAGGTCTAAATAAAATGAACTCATCAAGCCGGGTAACAGAGTTGAATATATATATACACGTTTGGTGGGGCCAATTGCAATGAAAAAGGAAGGTGCACAACTACATAATATAGCAGTCCTATGTACAAAATTTCAACACTCTATGGCTACTCATTTTTGTGCTGTGCAAGATACATACATACAAATGTCACAAAACATACGTACATACCAATGTTATGGAAAAAATCTGTTCTGAATCTATTTTACAATCCGTTTGGGGGGGGGAAAGTCATTTTTCTGTCTGTACATACAGATGTCATGCAAAAACATCGTTCAAATGGATCGAATATGGTCAGAATGTATATTTCCGTTGAAATATGATACCCGAATTTTTTTATGAGCTCAATACTTCCTTTACTTTGTATAAGGAAGTAAACATGGTTTTATTTTAGATACTGAAAAATACCTGTTAAAAATCATGTTGATTTCTATGTCTATAAGACCCAGTATTTGAACAGAGATAATTATTATATATTAAAATATTCACTTTGAGTTTAAGTTGTATGATAATTTTATGTTTTAAAAGTTTGAATTATGTGTGGTTTAAATTTGCACTAATGCAGTGTTAATGATTTCATTCCCATTGAAGATTTATATCATGCTATCTAAAGTATACTTCAGTTGTTCAATTTTTAATTCTTTAGAAGAAAAAAATTGAAATTTTAATGATAATTAAATACATTTTTGGAAATATTCTTTAGACAAAATACAGTTGAAATATTAGCTAATAGATTGAAATAGTGCTATTTTGAGCATCATTGATCTCTTAAGCTGTAATAATGTGCATTCCCTATTTAATGTTATTAACATTATCTTTGGTAAAGTTGGCGCCAAACAAAGGTAATGCCAAACTCTTTTCGTTTGCGATGTCAAACTTCATAGTGCCATTTCATTGCATGATTGCCTATTGCAAAAAGAAATGGCAGTGTAAAATCTAACATTGTCAAATGAAAATGATGCTCAATACAGTCAAAAGTCGTTAATTCGGACACCCATAATCCGGAATGATCTATAATCCGGACCTCAAAGCTACAAACTTTCTGCGCATGCGTCGCGTTCACGCATGCGCACAGGCGTTTACGAGAGTGCATAAGACCCTTACAGCTGCGAATATGTTTGTGCGCATGCGCGTTTAATGTGTAACAGAGTTATACGCTAAGCTAAAGTTATCTAATTCAGATAATGTTGCAGATTGCGTTGTTCCCTGATCTTCGAATTGGATCTGGCTTATTATTTTTTGCAGACTGTTAGAGCAATTTTATAAAAGTAAGCTTGAACTTTCGATTATGTCAAATAGAATTTCCGATATATATTTACTACAAAGCGAAAGTATGTTTTGAAATCCGAAATCTGTTTATCAATTTCACGCTGCTCTGCGGCAGAGGGGGGGGCAGAAACGTCATTATTAGATTATGATAGATTAGAAAGATTATGTCAAATAGAATTTCCGATATATATGTACTAATATGTAATTTGTATCTACAAAGCGAAAGTATGTTTTGAAATCCGAAATCTGTTTATCAATTTCACGCTGCGGATTGGAAGTTGATCTGTCAGCACTATCCTTATCTTCAGAGCAGATGTTTTTCTTTTATTTGGTTTATAATTCCGTTCTAAGTGTAGTATTTCATCTCGATGTACTCGGTCTTTGATATGATTTAAATCAAGTTCCTCATCGTTATAATTCGCTTCGGATAGTGAAGAAAGTGACCCAGAGGTTATTGAAAACGAAAACATTTCGATTGACAAATTAGTCCGTATTCTCAACACAGCAATTATAGGACTTGAACAGCGGAACTTTGTAACTAAACAAGAAATTATGTCTGTTTAATAGAATTAAAGAGAAAGTATTATCACATGAAACCAAGCAACTTACATTGAAGGAAATGTTTAATAAAGTAAACAAATAAATATTAAGCTTTTCTTTTTGTAAATTTTGATACCCTTTAGATCATAATTGTTCTTTATTTCATAAATTACGGTTTCATATTTTTAATTTTGTAATTTCTGCATGCCATCTTACCAGATTTAAACTGATGATCGATAATCCGGAATCGCCGAAGTCCCGACGAGTCCGGATTAACGACTTTTGACTGTACAACACAAGCATAAATTTCTACAAACTAAAACATAAGTTTAAAATAAACTGCAAAAAATTCAAGTCGCAAACATGAAACTAAAAATGCAAAAATAAATTACTGTAAAAATAATACATATCAAATGTCTCTTCACTTATATTTAAAAATTGTCAACCGAGTAAATATATTCACATTCACTAACAATGCATCATAAACTCACTAAAATATACAAGTTACTATCATCGTGGAATTCAACACACTGAACCACTTTCGTTCAACACTTTAAACATACAACATGTTTTGGTTTTTGCCACATGTGCAAGAAACAAAACTAAAAATTAATTAACTAACCCGAAAAACATTAATTAAATAAAATTAAAACATTCATAAATTATAAACTACACATTATCTGAAATCCAAAAATTTCCCACCAACAACAGCTTAACCTCCTGCAAACATTAAACAGTCAAACTTTTAAAAATAAACATACTTCAAAATTAAATTTAAAAAAAAAAAATCTTCTGCCTACACTAAATTCAACTCATTACAATTATCAAAATAAAGCTTTATGTTTGGCACAAGTAAACAAACGAATCACATAGTACAATATAACGAGTATTTCTGTCTAAAATTCCAGAGTTCTGAAATTTTGCTTTTGATAAAATAAATTTTGTTAACCTATTATCGGACTTGTGTATTCAATCTGTTACGATCCTGTATGCACACAGCAATATATTTTCAAATATAAGCTGAGAAGTTAAGATTTTATTGCAAAAATTCAGCCAAAAACTGAGAACTCATATATCAGACAAATTTAAAATCACCGTATAAATCCTGCCAGCTGTATATTTCACCAATATTGTGAATAAATGATTGTCTGACTTTGCTAAACCTATCAAGATGAGCCATCACCAACTGCTCATCTGAGTGCCATTCATCTTTAGTTTCCATTCAAGTGTGTGTGTGGGGAGAACATTATACAAAGAAAATTTTTTTGCCAGTGCTTTTTCTTTCTTAATTTTTGCAATTTTTAAGCTGCACACTAGGCACTCTCACAACGTATCATCTTGGCACTCAGCAGATTGTCATCATACCCTTCCAAGTAATCAGGAAGGCAACAATAAAGCAAAATTACTTAATACAGTCAAAAGTCTTTAATCCGGATGTCCATAATCCGGAATGATCTATAATCCGGACCTCAAAGCTACAAACTTTCTGCACATGCGTAAACGCATAATGCATTTACGCATGCATATAATACCTTTACGCATGCACATAATATCTTTACGCATGCACGTTTAATGTATAACGGATGGTAATGTATAACGTTTAATGTATAATGCACGTTTAATGTATAAGCTAAGCTAAAATTATCTATTTCAGTTAATGTTGCAGATTGCATTGTTCCTTAATCTTCAAATTGGATCCGGCTTATTATTTTTTTTGCAGACTGTTAGAGCAATTTTATAAAAGTAAACTTGAACTTTCGATTATGTAAAAAAGAATTTCCGATTATGGAGCTGCCAAAGGATCTACAAAACAAAAGCATGTTTCGATGTCCATCAAACAAAAAGTGGAATTGCTGCAAAAAATGGATAAAGGATATCCTTTGATTCTCTAACCATTCCGAAGTATGTTCATCAATTTCACGCTACTATAGGGGGGGAGGGGACGACGCGGCGCGCAATGAACTGGAAGTTGATCTGTCAGCACTATCCTTATCTTCAGGGCAGATGTTTTTATTTTATTCGGCTTATAATTCCTTACTAAATGTAGTATTTCATCTCGATGTACTCCATCTTTGATATGATTTAAATCAAATTTCTCGTCATTATAAATATCATGAATACACAACAAATAGTTTTCTGGTTGCAATTTTCTAATTTCGACTATGCGTAATGTATGCTTTAAGCATGTGCGCGTTGAAAGAAATATTTAATAAAGTAAACAAATAAATATAAACCTTTTTTTGTATATTTTGATACCCTTTAGATCATAATTGCTCTTTATTTCATAAATTACGGTTTCATATTTTTAATTTTATAATTTCTGCATGCAATCTTACCAGATTTAAACTGAAGATTTATAATCCGGAAAAACCGATAATCCGGAATTGCCGAATTCCCTACGAGTCCGGATTAAAGACTTTTGACTGTATTATGTAATTAATGTATTTACTATTGTGGTCTTTGTAATATTAAAAATTCTTTGAATTTTGATTTTTGACTTTTGGAAATCTGAAATTGTCACACGGAACCCCAAAGTTCAACAGAACACAGTCTGAAAACCACTGGTCAGGGTTATGAGTAATAAATGCATATACTATTAAGATAGTCATAATTATATTAAGCTATTCATTAAATATTTATTCATTGCTTATGAAATTATTAATTTTCTTATCATAAAATAGCTACAGTACAAATTTCTGTAATCTGGACATCCATAATCTGGAATAATCTATAATCCAGACCTCAAAGCTACAAACTTTATGTGCAAGCCTAATGCATAATGCATTTACGCATGCACGTTTAATGTATAACGGATGGTATAAGCTAGGCTAAAAGTATCTAAGGCATTTCAGTTAATGTTGCAGATTGCGCTGTTCCTTAATCTTCTAATTGGATCCGGCTTATTATTTTTTGCAGACTGTTAGAACAATTATATAAAAATTAAGCTTGAGCTTTTGATTATGTCAAAAAGAGTTTCCTATTGTGGAGCTGCCAGAGGATCTACAAAGCGAAAGCATGTTTCGATCTTCATTAAACAAAAAGTTTAATTACTGCAAAAAATGGAGAAAGGCCTATCCGTCTCAAAATTATGCGAGAAGTATGGCATTGGAAAGTCCACTATATATGACACAAGAAAAAGGAACTTTTTAAATTTTTTGTGGAAGCATCTTAAATAACTTACATTGAAAGAAATGTTAAATAAAGTAAACAAATAAATATTAAGCTTTTTTTTGTAAATTTTGATACCCTTTAGATCATAATTGTTCTTTATTTCATAAATTACGATTTCATATTTTTAATTGTATAATTTTTGCATGCCATCTTACCAGATTTAAATTGATGATCTATAATCCGGAAAAACTCCTTATCCGGAATCGCCGAAGTCCCGACGAGTCTGAATTACGGACTTTGTACTGTATTTTATTCTGTAAAAAAGTGTTTCCTGTTCTGAAACTGAATTTGTGTAAAATACTTGCACGCTCATTATTGTAAAAACATTTAATAATAATATTTTTCAAATATATTTCAGAAATCTGAGAACTCTAGTCTTGAATGATACACCAAATGTAGGAAATAAAGAGCTTGTATCATTATTACTACAAGAAATCATCCCCAAATGTGAAGTCATTGGTGTAAATTATGAAGATCCTACACTTTTAAAGAGGATAGAAAATTATATATGATGAAACTTTTGTGTACTTTTTAAATAAAAATTAAAATATGTAGGTTGCATGCTCAGTGTATATAGGATAAAAAATTGTGTAACCTTTTACCAAGTCATGTCATTTTTCTCATTTAAATAAATGCAAAAATCTTTTAAAGACCACATTTGGTGTTTTTATGCTGTTTCTCAATAATAAATTATTGAATTTTTCTGAGATATTTAAAAATGATGTATTTTGTTTTATCTTTGTACATTGATTTTTGATCAACTGAAAAAAAAAAATTATATGTGTTTTGAATATTTTAGTATATTCCACACACAAAAAAAGGGATATAGAATAAGTTTTTATTTTGCATAAATGTAGTCAAAATGCTTTTTTTTATTATGACATTAGCGGGCAAGCCCGCCCGCATTTGTTCGGCGGGATTCGAAAGTTGGACCGAACTACCAGTGTTCAGCAATTTTACCCAGGCTTCATTTAAGATGGGATGCCTTGATAATCTCTCCTAAAATAAATCACATGAGATTAGATCCTGGTCAGTACATTAATGCATTGTATCACCATCCTGTGGGTCGTATCCACCTTAGAGGCAAATTTTGATTGAGATAGTCCTACAAAATTTCTCCATCTCTATGGCACATAGTGACTAAAGGACTCTTGAAAATAATCTTGATAATCTTCTGTATTTCTAACCTGGTCTACTGTCTTGACACTGCTTTCATTCAACTGCAGTATCAGCTTTCTTATACACCCATGAAAATTCTACCAGTGTTGCAGAGATGTGTGTCATACCAGCAAAGGTGAATATATTGGATATTTGTGGAATATGTTAATAATTATAATAATAATGAATTTATTTTTATTTCAGTGTAACAAAACTTGGTTTAACTCTGTGTATAAAAAATGAATGTTACCTGAATTGTTTGCATGTTGTTACTCAGTCGCACAAATATTGCTTGACAAGTAGACTCACAAAATGGTGGTGAGCAGTAGGTTTAGTTAGAATATAGGCCTGGAAAAGGATGTAAGCAGTGCTCCCAAAAATATCCATGATTTTTTTATAATGATAAATGCCACATATTTTCATATTTATTATAGAGTGTAGCTAATATGAACACAACCAGCTAAAATAGCAAAGCTTAACAGAAGCATGTCTTAATGGTATTCTTTATTATGATTAATACTGCAATTTAGGCATCTACTAGACTATTATATTTTATTTATTGCTTCTGGCTTTTAATCTTTCCCCGCATTTCTATAGTGAGCTAGGCAGAGGCTAGTGGTTTACATGTCGAAGTCAGGAGGTTTTGCAAATTAATTACTTGTTTGAAAGTTCTATGCTGGCTAACTAGCATTTATATAAACATTACAGTTTACAACAGTAATAGCTTGTAAACCAATATATGTAGTTAAAAAACACATTAAAGAAGTATGCAAAATTAAGTTCAATATGATTATGGTTTTAAAGTCCTTTGTACAGGCATTTGAAAGTTCTTAAGTGTCTTATGTTTTCACATATGTACAGTACTGAAAATCTGAATGAATAGATAGACATATATAGAAAAAAATATTGATACTGTCAGTCAGTGAGATTAAGAATTGACAAACTTGTGTAAAAATTACTGTTATAAAAGAAATATAGTTAGTGACTTATTGATCACTTTTTGATTACAAACTTCATCCTTCCCAACTTTTGCTGCATGAAGATGATGTCTTAACCATTTAATTTGTGGCAAGATTTCTTTTTCTTCTATCTCATCAAAATGTTGATACTGATCATCAAAAGTTTTTATGAGGCCTCGCAAATTAACTTTGGAAATTCTTCAGTTTCTGTTTCAATAAGGTGTGATGACTGACTGCTGCACATGTTTTATAAATTTTTTGTATCGGTTCTGACCTAGTTGTGAGTTTTTTTACAGAAAGTATTCATAGACTGAAGCATGCATCTTTTTAGTTCTTGTTTCAGTGTCTTCATGTCTTGCTTCTTTTGGCACTATCTTCTTAAACCTTTTTTGTCTAAATTTATCAATGATCCAAAAATTATAAGTATTTTAAAAAGGCATCACTTAATGGGAATGATGTTTTGTCATGATTATAAAAAATTCATACATATTTATTTTACTAATTATAGTTACTATAGGGATAATATCCAGTATTTTAAACTGCTGTAACCAGATTTAGTTTATTTTATCTGCAAAATTCTGAATTCTACTGATTACTTAACATGTTTGCTGCCAACCATGAGTTCACTCATAGATCGAAGTAGTTCGCTCGGCAGCGAACATGTTAACCTTTGCAGTCCAGCCTCATGACTTATATATAAAAAAAATATTTATACCTTAGCTACATTGAATAAAACAAGTTCAAGTTTATAAATCTTCAACAAAAGTTTTGTGAAAATTTTGTGTTCTGTAATTGTCATAGCAGGACATTTTTGGAAACAATCACCCATGTGCATATAGGGTTTTCCATGGCAAATATTGCAAAATGCACTTGTTTAGTTAACTAGTTATTGCTTCTAAGAAGCATGTCACCACTGCAGTGACTGTGGATTTAAAGTTCATGTTTTGAATGTTGCATTATCAATGATAATGGAGTGCAAAGGGTTAATATTCTATTTTTAGTTGTATTCTGATAGGTGTTATTAAGGTACCGAAATAAAAAATTATATTATTGGTTTTACTTAAGTTGATAGTAAGTTTATAGGGAAGAAGTGATGAAATCATACATGTCCTACATTTTTTTCTTCTATGTTTCTTCGTTATTGTTGAAGTAAACAAAATCTATGAGAATATGAACTAAGAAAACAGTAAGACATATGAACAGCAAAATTATATGTTTTATTTTATATTGCTTATTATTTGACAATTAAATAATGGCAGTTTGTAAAACAAAAATATAAGCATAAGACAAGAACATTACTTCCCCCCCCTCAAAACTTATTCAAAGTACAGTACCCGCTGGTTATTAAATTCACTTTTGTTTCAAACATATTTGAGTTTATTAAGTAGCTGAACTTAATAGATAGTATTTTAATATTGCTACAGTGGACAGTATCAACATTGAACTTATTTAGTGAGACATTAGACAACAATTAGTATCATAACGAATATATAAATTATTAATTAATAATTAATACTATTTGCAAAATTTCAAAATTTGTTTTTATTTATTCATTTACTTATTTTTAATTTTATTGAAATTTTAAACTTTTACAAAGTACTGCACTATCCATATTTGTTTTATATTGTTTGTCAAAAGTTTTTCATCTGTGTTTTCAAGTTCATAAAACTGCTGCTATCTTTTCTGATTTCCATTTTACATTTTCAATTCAAAAGTTAAGACACAATAACACGCCGAACAAATACTAATTCAGAAGTCAAACAACAAAAATCAGCGTTATATTTTCAAAATTTTCACATTGATTTTTGTTGTTTGACTTCTGAATTAGTAATTCAAGAGTTCTTTGTAAAGTTTGCAGTGCTTTTCTTGATTCAGCTGAGGTTGGCTTGCAGTCACTTTCTTCCATATCACTTTCACTGTCAGTTTCAGTTTATGCAGCCCTTTATTATTGTAATCAGTGTTTTCGCATGCTGTCTCAATATTATCATCAATTGCAACATATTCTAAAAATGAATCTTCATAATTTTCCTCAGTGAAGTCTGAAATATTAGAAATAGTTTGCAATTTCTCCGTGGCTTTTTTTAAATAAAAACACATTTTCTAAATTAATTTCTGTGTTTTTGCAATCTGCTTTCCATGCATTGATTATAATATGCATAGTCTCTAAAAAACATATTGACTATGGAACGCTTGCATTTTTACAAGATTAAATTTTATTTATCATTTTTGAACAACACCTTTTCTTTAATGACATTTGAATGCTTTTATAATACTTTGATCTAAAGGCTGAATGAGAGAAGTCATATTTCCTGGAAAAAATACCAATTTGAAGCTTTTTAGAATATCAGATGGGTATGCAACACAGGTATCCAACAGTAAATTTGTTTTTTCAGTTTTCTGTTCCATTTCAAAAGCAAAATCAATAAAAATACTGCTTGTCACCCATAAGTTCTTGTTATTATGGTAAGTGAAAGAGGCAAATTCTATATTTCTTTTAAACATTCTTGACATTCTACTTTTTTCCAGTAACCAATGGTGCGTTCATCCTATTTGTTAATAACGCAGGTACTCGTTCTTTTAATTTCTTAAAACCAGTCACCGCGTCACTTTTAAGCATTAACCTCTTCGTCGTCCGTAACGCGTCTAGCGCGTTCAAGTGAAATTTCCGCAGGGCGGCCATAACCGTCACCATCGAGATAGATAAGGCCTGCGCTCTGAATCGAAACTGGCTTGTGACGTCACGGTTAAGGGACCCTCACCAATAACTCACACAATGACACTCCCCGAAATTTTCTCCGTATTCTTTGTCACCTACCTCTTAACGCTGTTACCAGTAGCCACCTGCCTCTTAACAAGACATACTTAACTGTTACTGTTAGACATACCTCAGACGCTCTTATTAGATGCTTAGATTTATTTAGTTTTACTAGTACTGTGTTCTTAAATTTAAATATCAATGCTTTTTGTAAATCATTAAATATCATTTTATCATGATGAAACTTAAATGCATATGTTTAGCTAATATAGCTTCTGTTCACTTTTATATATGTTATTATCATGCAATCAGTTTGTTTAAAATTTGTTATGCAATATAAATCTTTCTGAGAATGATAGAAAAATTTCTAAAATAATGCATGTAAGATTCATATTAAGGTAATTAAATTGTGAAACTGTAAACTGAAATTTAAAAAATGTACAGTTATTGAAGAAACAGTAGTAATTGAATTCATATGTAGACATACTTGTTTTCATTGTATTTCAATTCAATGCAATTTTAAAAACAATTTTTTCTAATTATCTTTTGAATTACAATCTTTAAGCTGAGTGCGTGGCACCACCAAAAAGATATGTAAGGTAAGTTAAAAAAAATTGCATACATTATAAAAAAAGGTTTTGAACATGATGTTAGGATTTATATTTTCTTTTCATGTGGATATTAATAGAAAAGATATTTTCAGAACAGAGGTAATGCTTATAGTTAAATAGGTATAATGTAAATATCTGTAAGAAATTTCTGTTTCTAAAAATGTTTTAAGTATTTCATATATTTTAAAAAATATTTTCAAAAAAAAAATGTGTATAAGTTTATTTAAAAAACTTTTTTCCTGTCTTATTTGGAATTTTAATATTGATAGTCTTCAGAGCTATGTAATAAACATTATCTCAATTAAACTACAGATTCTGTCGAATAATTATGTAGCATTAAGAGGAAAACATTAACTGTAATACAGATTAACATACAATATGTAAGTAAGAAATAATTTTAATGATAGACTATTTAGTAATTTATTAAATTCAGAAAAATTTTCTGACTGATATAAGGCATTTAAATGTTAGTCTAAATATTAAGTAGTCTTGCATTCGTTTGATGTTTTATAATCCTGCTACATTAATATGATAGATATAAATAAAAATATGCAATAATTATAGGTTGAGAGATAATATGTGTTCTCACTGGCAAACATTTTGTTAAAGTAGTGGGTGAAACAAAAAATTTGATGTGGTGGTGAGAATCAACGAGAGACACAAAGACAGTACAGAGTACAGAAGAATCAAAATAAAAATTTTTGCTGCTTGAATTTTAAAACTAATTTTTCCTTCAAAGAAATGATTTGCTTTTAAAAGCACCGCACCATTCTCAAGTAATTTTGTTTTGAAAATAAATACCAACAAAAGAAAATGAAAATATTTCATATTCGTATAAGCTTTGCAAAACATTATATTGCCACTTGTAATTTTGTTTTAGACAGATTTTATAGTATGAGGTACCAATTTCATAGAATAGGTTTAGAAAAACTGGTGTTTAGCAAGGAAGGTAAACTGCACGAAGACCGGTCCCCTAGCGTAGTAACTCAGTACGCAGGCCTTATCTATCTCGATGGTGATGCCATAACGCGCCTCAAGCGTTCTTCTGCATTTTAAACGTTTAAAACGCTTTCTAAATGTTTACTTGTTTGAGTTTTTATTTTTATTTGTTTTAATACCTCCTAGAGGGTAGCGCTAATCAGGCATTCTATTTCTAATTGAATTTGCCCCGTGTTTTATGAATATTCGCGCCATCTTACATAAGATACAAGACAGTGAGAGATAGCTTCAATGTCTACTCAGCAGAAAAAGAGAAAAAATGAGGTTGTGAATTGGAAAGACAAGAAGGATACAGTACAAAGTCTCTAATCCGGACCTCAAAGCTACAAACTTTATGCGCATGCGTAAACACATAATGCGTTATGTGCATATTCTTTTAGAATCTCGGGTAAAATGTATTTTATCCAATTCTCAGCCGAATGACCTGCCACTTGCTTCTCACCGTAAGGTGTCTGATAAACAATGTTATTTCTCTCTTTCTGTTTTGTGAGCCATCCAAGTTGGCACAAAATTTTCTACTATCATTTTAGCGAATTCTACATTTTTTGTGGTCAACAAAGCTCTAGACATCGGAATATTTCTTGAAACCTTTCTGAAAGAGTGTTTTCAGTGTCTTTTGATTTTACGTCTTTTTTTCCATTTGAGACATTTGCATTTTTGTCTTTATCAGTTTTATTTTCTTTCAATCTTAAATAAAATAATTTTGCTTAGGCATTGTCACGCACACAGCAAATAAAATATGTTTCGCCCAGTGATTTTTTCAAATCCAAAATTCCCGTTTCTAGCTTAGTAGGAAAATTTCACTTTTGTCTTAACACAAGTAGAAGTGGTGGTAGCACCGAAGGTCTCGAACTTGGATTCCAACCTTCACCGAATTTGATTGATTGTTACGATATATTGTATGGTCTGAATAGTTGATGATAAGGAATTACTTGAGAATTACACGAAATGTAAAAACATTACCACGCGCATAAAATTTTAACAGGTGGTGTTAAGCATAAGGTTACTGCTAAAAGTTTTTATCAAAGCATATAAACATAAGTGGAACAGTTTTAGGCAACAGTCAGAATACATTGATACAGAAACAGTGAGGGCCCACCAGCGGCCGAGCGGTAAAGACGCTGAACACTGGTAGTTCGGTCCGAGGTTCGAATCCCGCGAACGGGCTGGCTGCATGGGCGTTTTCGTGGTTTTCCCCATGTGTAACGTGTATACGAGCCAGTTTCCCTTAGAAAGTCCTCCACGAAAGGCATCCCTTCCCTTAGGCAGATAGCCCTAGTGCGCTTTGCCATAATTAAATACACCAACACCAGAAACAGTGAGAAGTCGTACAAAATTTGTGTGGTATAGGAAACAAAATCTGAAACATAATTATTTAAATTATTTCTTAAGATAGTCATTGATCGACAGACAGACAAACTAGACAGATGTCTTGTTTTGCACCCGCTAAGTCTTTCTGCACCGATGGGCGAAAAATCAAGCATAGGTGCGAAGGAAAGGTATATAGAAAGGGGGGCAATTTCGGATTTGAGGAGAGTAAAAAGGAACTTCGTACATTTTTTACGAGTTCAAAAGGCCAGAAAAAAAAGATGGGACAAAATAAAATTTAAAATAAATGGCCCAAAAATAATAGAGGAAAAAAAAAGGGCCTAAAGAAAGAAAAGGAAAAGAAGTAGAAAATATCCTAAAATACGATTGTGTCCGTGAGTGTAGTTAAGGAGTTCATCTGCAAAAATTAGTGTCTTTAAGAAGCAAACTTTAGCTAAGTTTAATAACAAAAAAAAAAAAAAAAATAAATAAATAAATAAATGAATCCCTACATGGTAATGTGTATGCCCTTATCTTGAGACCTAACTAGAAAAGACATATATCATCACAGAGATGTACATAATATTTTAACTAAAGTAACATTAACTATTGCCGTTTCCAAAAAATTCATGTATATTTCAGAAAAACAGTAATTGACAAAATCATAAATCCATACACAGTGTGAGAGCATATCAACAAAAATAAATTATACAGTTTATTTTTCTTAATTCTTAGTTAAATATAAAATTAATTTATTAATTTAACCGTTTTAATTTATTATAGTATAAGTTTAATAAATTCCGTCACTCTATATTTATATTTGATCATAATTCCAAGTTTGATACCTGAAAAAAAAAAAAAAAAAAGGTCGGGGATCTTAGTTACAAAAATCACAATCTATACTCATCGATGGTCAAGAGACCCCCATTTTTTCCCTCTCAAGAAATTCCTAAGCACGAAGAGGGGGGCCTCCGAAGGGTGTGATTTGCTGATAAGAACGGACTACTGATAAGGAATGTGGCGTCTCTACGGAATAGTTACGAAGAAAAGAACCACATGACTTGCTACTATTACTAACTATTATATAATGCTAGAATCTTATGAAAAATAATAAATAAAAAAATTTAATTGCACTCTAGTGATAGAGAAACATATATTGTATAGAGAACAGAATGTTACTTATCTGAATATTCCGTGTCAGGGCCTCTTTTGGATTTCTCGTGTTGATAGTAAACAGCTAACAAAACACCTGAAGTTTCAAAGAAGCGAAGTTTCCTTTTTCAATTTGATGAATGAGACATTGCATAGGAAAGGTGCATTAAACTTTTTTAGAGAGTTGAAACATTTACTGAAACAGTTATTTAAAAAATGTCGGAGCTATGTTTAGACACTGCCTCCAGCTTTCGTGATCGCAGCGCCAGAATCAGGTCATTGATCGCTTTACATAGTTACGAGAATTATAATCACAGTTATAGATAGGAATGATGCTAATGTTTGAATATCTAAGATTTAAATTGTGCGCCAGGTGATGCAAGTAGGTACGAAATTGTGCTATGCCAAGTTCTTGGTTTGCATTACTCCTAAGACGATATCTGACAAACCACGAGCAGACGGCGATTTGTCTAAGGATGCAATTCTGCGCAATCTGAAGTTGTTTCCAGGTGATTTCGCAAGAGTATGCCCAAACAGGACAGGCATAACTCAGCATGAGACGCAATATGATTCTGTAAATGTGTAAATTGTTATCTAGAGATAAAATGCCTTTTCGGCCAATAAAGGGGAAATACTTAGCTTTACGGACCTGAAACTTCTGGATAATAGATCGTATGTTTAGAACCATATAAAATTTTTGTCGAGGATAGCCCCGAGGTAAGCGACACGCCTAGCCCAGGGTAGGGAGAAATCATACAGTTTTATATATCTGTGAGTCTCCCTTTACCTTGCTAATAGAACAGTTGTAAATTTGTATACATTGCTTTCCACTTTCCATCTAATTAGCTGGGTCTTAAATGCCTGGATCTGGTTTTGTAATGCTGGACGAAGACAAGCAGTTAGTGAAAGGATCGCAGTATCATCAGTGTAAAATGGTATTGTGGTGTTTGGCTTTTTGTGGATGTCATTCACATACAAATTGAAAAATGTAGGTCCGAGGAGCGATCCCTGTAGTACACAGGCTAGGATATCACGGTGGGAGGAGTATGTATTTCAGATGCAAACGACAAAGTTTCTCCCTGTCAGGTAAGATTTAATGATGATTGTGATGTCTTCTGGGAAACCCAAAGTGAACAATGTGTGAATACGGACATGAAGACAGATTCTATCGAAAGCTTTGGTTGTATCAGGAAGATTTCCGCTGTAAACGTTCGAAGGCCTTCAGCAATGTGTTCAACCACTCAGTGGAGTTGATTTGTGGTGAAAAGGCGGCGGAGAAAACAAAAATTTTGCGGACTTGTCAGATTCTTTTCTTCAATGAGACAGTTTATTCTTGCTAGAATGGCAGTCTAGACGATCTTGCTTACTGCAGGTAGCAGATTTATCGGACTTGTAGATTATTCAGGAAGCTTGTTCGGTTTCAGGATTAATAGGAAGAAAGTGTAATTACCGCTGTTTTCCATGATGACGGAAAATGCTGATATTTCAAGGTAAGGTTAATGATTTTAGTAAGGAGGAAAACTGTTCAAAGGGAACTTCTTAATCACCTTGTTTGTCATCTTGTCCAATACTAAGCTTTTCTTTTTGATTTTCTTGATATAACCGCAGACTTCCAAAAGAAATACTAGACTAATGTCGTTCGCTTGTGGGTTTGTCACGAATTGATGTATAGTGTCTGAAACTTTGTTTTGTATTTGGTCATCCTGGTTGTTATTTGTGCGAAACTGAGACGCCAGATGCGAAGCTAAAAGTTCTGCCTTCTCAGTTTCGGTGTAGTGGATCCTCATTGGGCCTTTAAGGAGTGGAATAGCGTTGTAGCTTTTCGTAAGGTGTGCCACAGGACGTCATATGGAGCCATCATCCACAGTACGAGAATTGAAATAATTTGTCCAGCGTTGTTATACCTGTGAGTTAGAAAGAGACCTGGCTGAATTATGAAGCTTATTGAGAGTACTTTTTCCTGAGATGGCCTTCTACGTTGCCATTTACGCCTTGTGGTGTTCCTTTGCTGGGTAAGTTTTATGAAGTCCGGAGACTAGAATTTTCTGTTTGGAAACATAGTGGAAGAATTTTCATGTGCAGTGATGATGCATCAGTGAATTTCCTAACCAAACTATTAAAATGATCCCCTGAATGTGTCGTTGGGAATGTGTACTGAGTGTGGTTTAGAGCTTTGGCAAAAATTTGCCAGTTCGTAATAAAGGCTATGTTGTCTGGTGCAATATAACAACTGATATCCATATAGATTCGTACCGGCTTGTGGCCTGAAGACAGTTCATCTAGTTCGCATATATCCAACGGAAAGCTTGTATTCCGTTGTAGGAAGAAATCAATAACGCCTTTGGAGCCAGCGTTATATCGTGCTGGAGTGAAAGAGCTGTTGTTAGTATTTTGGAGGGTTGCGCCAAACCAAATACCGACGCGTCCTATGGCGTTAGAGTTGTAGCATTTCCACGCGCTGTGTCTTGCATTTAAGTTTCCACCTATGATGATTCGATTATTGAGTGCAAAATATTGAGATCAGAAATAATATGTTGTGGCCTAGAACTGTGAGGTATATGGGTATAGACAAATGTTTATGTTAATGAAGTACTTGATGTGATTTGAATGGTGTGGCTTCAATGGATAAAAGTTCGGACAATTGTAATTGGACAATGGGATCTTTACAAGCAGAACGGTACCACCATCTGTCAGACTGTTTAAAAAAAGAAGGAAATAATATAGTAGACTTCAATTACCAATATTTCCTTCCCGGAACTGAGGCATATGTCAAACTCTAAAAAGAAGATTCCAAATCTTTCATTTAAATTCAAATTTATTAATGTCTGAAACCAAAACGGAAGCTATAACTTAAAATAAATTTATGGAATACAGATAACATTGCCACAGAAAAAGAACTGATCATTAGAAGTCATTAGAATTAATTTTCATTTTCAAGAGTGACGTCATATTTCATGGAGCTCGTAATAATTTTTCCTTACATCCTCCCACCTTGCAATGAGAAATAAGGAATTGAACATTGCAACATTCGTAATCGTAAGTCTAATCTCTGGGTTTTCTTGACAGTCCTTCCATGTCTTGTAATTCGAGATACTCCGTCATTTGAAACGGGTATGCTTCTCTGTTGAGGTGCTTTTACTGCAAATTACCTTTCTTTTGTCCTTAAGTATCAAAGATCCTGCAAAATCAATGCCGGTAATCTGGAACACAGAGGCATCTTGAAATCGATCACTGAGGCTGGAGGGTTGACCATTTTGCTGGAATGTCTTTTAAAAATTATACAAGATCTCAAGATGGATAAAACAGCTCCTCGTCCAGATAGTAACCAGAATCTTTCCCGTAGACAATTTAAGACGTGAAACGTGAAAATTTAAGACTTCCTCTTTTTTCTTTAATAGACAGATTTTACATTAACAATTCATTTCATTTATACTAATCTCAAAAGCAACAGGATTGGTTAACACAGTGATCTCAAACTCAAGCTGCATGCGAGCGGAACGCATCTGAAAACAGCTGAAAAACCAAATTTTCTTTTTAACAAAATGAACTTTTTTCCAATAAAATTTAAAATATTGTATCTAAATTTTAAATTTCGTTTACTAAATATTTATCAAAATATACATAAGTAATAACGATAATTATAGTGGCAAGGAAACAGTTCAAGTTTATATTTATTTATCTATCTGAGTTTGGTACTTACAAGATATTTTTGTTGGTTACATTTTGTTATTGAAATATATTGATTACTAAATATTAAATTTTCAGACGGCATTTATTTTAAATAACTAATATGTTTAAAATAACTTCGTAAGGATTTATTAATTTTTATTTAACCAGTTATTTTATGTTAAATATCTTTACTCTTCTTTTTTTTTTTTTTTCGTTTTCCTGCCAGAATGCTAATTTTAGTTTGCGGATATTCAAAGAACGTAGAAGGAGGTAGTATTTAAAGTAAAGTTTTAGATTGTTTAGTCAGAGCATTTTCCGCCTGCTGAAGTCCACGTTACTAGTTAGAATTCTACGGACAGACGGATATAGTTTGTTTTCGGCGCTGCGTTATTCTTGCCAATAGTGGTTGTCACGCTGGCGTAAGCTTAAGCCAACTTGCGCGTTATTTATTTCTGTGTAGCCTTTGACTAACTAACGACTTATTTTTAATTTAAATTTCTATCATTTTGAGTTACGTCATAAATGCTGGATGGTTTGTAAGCATAAGAAGTGTCTTATGTTAAATTGTTTTTAGCTATGAACAAAATGATCCTTTACACCATTCCTAAGTTCTACTTCATCTTAGACATAGTAATAAGTTTTTTGCACGCCTATTCAAGGATTTGCTACAAGTTTCGCTTAGTTGCAGGCACAATCCCTACAACTTAATAACATTAATTTAAGCTAAAAATAAACAAATTCTAAAATAAAAAATATAAAGTTTAAGAATAAATAATGACAACCTAGTGCTTTTTTCTTATTTACTATTTCCCTGGGGGGTGGGATACATAAACAAAATACATTTGTTTATATGCAAATAATTTTAAACTTCTTTCTTTTTTCAAGCCCGCTTGATACTTGACGGCGTTTCGATTCTTGTAAAATTTGTAACCTTACAGAAAACATATTAGAAATTATCTTTATTACAGATTGTAAGTGCTCATTGTCAATCGCATTCTTTTCTTGTCAAGTTTCAATTATGAATAAAACGCAGTGAAAAAAAAAAAGTGTTTCCAAACAAAGTGATTATTCTTAGTGCAAAATTTCGTTTAAGTGAGTGTACTTTTTTTTTTTTAATAAGTACGAATAAAATGCTGCCCAACCAGTATAGTGGTTAGCGTCGCTGACTGCCGTGCCGAAGGCCCCGGGTTCGAATCCCGGAGAAGGCATGGGTGTTTGTAAATGTATAGTGTCCGTGCGGCACGGGGACACTCGATATATGCGGCCAGCCGAAAGTCCTCTCGAAAGGTTGGTGTTTGGAGAAAAAGGGGTGGAAGACCCTCAGACCTGTCCCCCGGGGTGCTCTCCATTAAGGGGCGGGACTGAGCTAAATCGCACTATCACCTGTAAAGCTTCGTTCAGACGGGGGCGTAAAGAGCATAAGTGGTTAAAGTCGAGCTCCGTTGCCAAGGCAACCAGTCTGTGCAACGTCACAAAATCTGGTTTAGGGCTCGTGGCATAGGGTTCAAAGTTTTCAACTTTACGCCGAGTTTGGGATAAGCGTGGACCAATCAGAGCGAAGCTAAAACGAAGCGGCGTTCTACAGAAGATTTCGCTGTCACAAAACAAGCAGAGCGAACGCGGGAAATCAATCCAGCAGGAGAACAGGGCAGGAAAGTCATAGACACATCCACGCATGCGCAAATTTAGCTTCTCTCATTGGCCACGGCTTACACACCGTTCTCGCAAGTGTGAACGGAATTCCCGTACTTTATGCCCTTATGACTATGTCTCTATGCCCTTTACGCCGCCGTTTGAACGCAGCCTAAGGTACTCAAAGCTGTTGTCAACGAAAGGAGGTCAAGTCTCAAGGCTGTTGTCAACGGCGACTTTCCACGAGGAATTTCGTGGGCTTGGGCTGACTATGGGTTAGACAAGTGAGCATTAGCAGCAACAGCAGCAGCGAATAAAATTTAATGAAATCTGTATCTTCAGATCTTTGAATAAGATTTAAATACGTTATAAATTAATAAACTCCATTTGTAGACTTTCTGATGTTTTATTCATGCTTATTTTTCAATGGTAATGAATGGTTATTTTCAATGGGAATGAAAATAACGTAAACTCAGAATTCAAATAACTTTAAAATCTTTGCAAGAGATATGTAACTGAAATGTATTTGCTATCCGCATAAAATTGCACTTTGGGACCACTAAATTAGAGCTTAAAATTATTTGCAATTAAATTTACTTCCATTTTTAATTTTTTTATATTTCATTAGTTTGCATATATTTTTCTCTGTATTTCAATTTTAAAAACTAATGTTTTTAATTTTATTGTGGTATATAATATTATGTTCTTATATGCGACTTTAAAGTCTAACATCCAAACATATATTTGTAATACAGATTTTGAAATTATTTTTCTCGTTTTAGTTTATTAATGATTTAATGAGTTATAAATAAAAGTTATTTAAAAAAACTTAAATTTTTAAAAAAAAATATTTCTAAAACATTACTGTTTTAAATTTTCATTACATTTTTCACATGGCTGATTTTGAATTAGCTATCGTTGATCAAAAATGATAATTAATGCAAATGAATATTTTCGTTGAATTTTAATTAGCGAAACAACCGGTTTATTTAATGTATTCCAAAAACAAAATGACATATTCCTGATAATATTTGACGGAAAATAATTTCGAAATTACGGACGAGCAGTTCGTAACAGGTAACAGGATGAGCGGTTTTTAGTTCTTTTATTTTTTTATTTATTTTTTTTTTTTATCCTAAACTTGCATTCATAAACTTTGATATTCTGCTGAAGAAATTCCTGGTAGTAGTGGTGGTGGGAAGACATGGTGCCTTTATTTGCACTCTGATTCTTTGACTTTCCACAAAAGATGGAGGAAAAAGTTGTATGTAACTTCCCGCTTTGAAACTGTTTTATGCAAACTACAGACTTTGCATCTATGTTCAGTTTTTCGGTGCATTCTCATCGGAAGTGGAGCGCAAACCAACGTAATGAGTTCGCAAAGGAAAAATATCTTATTCTCATTAGATGCGATGTTGGAGCCATAGTTCATTTTAAAGCGTCAACATCATGATTTCTTACACGACAAAGCTATGAGCTAGAGCGTGAATTTTGATTGGACGGAATTATGAAAAGGCCTTTGAATTGATTTGCACTGCAAATGCAAAAGCTTCTTGAGAAATTTCAAATTGGGCGAAGCAGGGACGCATGATTTCTTTTGCGTATATGCAAATACACCTACCTTTATTTTCAGCAGCAATTTTTTTATCAGATGTTTCTTTGTTTATGAATCTCTTCTTTATTAAAAACAAATAATTTTAACATTTTATTTTCTGTTTTACTATCTGCTGTCTTTTGTTTCATAGGGAAGGCATAATCATAAATTCTTTTATTAAATAATGAAAAATTTGTATGTACATACACGCACACTTTCTAGTCTAAAAATTCTGAAAATTCTCTCTATTCTAAAAATCATAATAACTTTTCTGGACTGCGTCATTTCTAGATCAATCTATCTCTCATATGCTAATGATGTAGCTGATTCGAAACTTGAACTCAAAATTTTGAGAACTGAAACCTTTCTAACCTAAACCAAAACTTCTTCTTGGTTTGCCTCCTTACTGGATAATTGCACACTTTCGCTTCAGCTCTCTTCTCGTAATGATGCTAGTTCGTTTGCTTAGCCTCTGCCAGCTATTGTCCATTGTTATAAAAACATAATCTGTATAAATCTGTAGGGTGTACAGTGCGATAACCATGTGAAATGAAAAAGAATATGTGTCTTCAGAATTAATTATCCGGGAATAAAATTATGTGTAGAATTTACGGCTACGTCTGTCTTCGAGTGTCATCCTTCTAACTACACAGTAAAGTAAAGTTATAACGCAGAGAATTCGTTGCAGCTTTCTCCAAGTCATTAAAATATAGATATATATATATGTGTGTGTGTGTACGTATGTGTTATGTATGTAGTAAATATGTAAGTAGAAAATGGCCATATAACCATAACTACTGTTACGAATTTTGTATTTAGATATCTAATGTTAGTGGAATTATAACTAAAATTGTTTTATTTCCCCGTGCAATGCAGCGCCATACGAGTTTTAAGAGAAAGCTATACCGGAAAAGTAAAAATATAGGAGTACGTGCATCTAACAGTGAATAAAAAATTATCTCGGTAATTTATATTTAATTTGAATAAATGTAATTGAAACAGAAATTAATGTAAATTTCTCACGTCCGGTTAAAAGCTATAATAAAATAAAATAAAAAAAATCTGAAATGTTTCAGATTTTAAATTACATCCAAAGGGGCGTTTTTTTAACGTTTTGAGTGTTACCTTTATTTATTAAATATCATGTTCTTTGCACTTAAACCATAAAATTCAGTTCAAGAGCAATATCGCAAAATAATGTTAAATTAAGCATATCTTTAGAATTTCCGATATACACAGTCTCGCGAGCTGGAGATAAAAGTATTTTTTTTTTCTATATAACGTTGCCATTTCTCGCTTTTAAAGCATTGAGTTTGTAAATCAAAAATTCGTTAAAGTTTTACAAAATATAAAATCTATAATAAAACAAATTCCAAATTTGGGATTTCAGATGCCCATATTCGCAGTAGGATTTCGTCATTCAAAATTCGATGGCTCTATGTACCATTGTTTTATCACAATGCGAGAAATAGACAATCATTTATGCAGATTTTTCATTATTTAATTTCTTCAAATATAATGCAGGACTCTAACATTTTGTGGCAAAAGTTTGAAAAGTGAACCGACGTTTATGAGTCCGACGCAAAATCGCAAAACGAAAACAATAGTCCTTCAGGGACAAAGCCCCTTTGGACTACAAAGCCAGACAGAGAACATCTCAGCTCAGTTGTTTAGTTAGTTGCTGTGGTTGTTGTTGCGAATTCACGGTCGGATCGGATTAGTTTTCTCTTTAAATGCGCTGTGAATTGCGTTCTAATTAACGTATTTGCGTTCTACTGTTTATTACTGCCTGATATTGTGACCACTTGTATGAATATTGTAATAAAATTATCATGCAGAGTGATGGCTAATTGAATTTTGAATTTTATTAACAAAAAAGTAAAGAGAACTTACGTACGTCTTACTGTTTACATGACAAATTTTAGAATGACAAAAATAACAGTGATGCCAGATGCATAAAACATAATAAAACAATAAAACAATGATGCCACTGAAACTGCACATAATATTAATTAAATGCTCGATTCTCAACAAATATCTCTGAGGAAAATCCCAGCGTTTTGTTATATTTCTTTTGATAAGAATGACTTTTATTAACCTTTTATCGGACTTGTGCATTCAATCTATTACGAACCCATACACACGGAATACTATTATCGCGCAATCTAGATGAATGCGCAGTTGAATAAGAATGATAATAAAGATGGTTGACAACATGAACGTTTTATTATTCTCCTCCTTCCTTTTTTTTATCATTTTTATGTACACTTTTTCCTCTCATATTTTCCTCACTAGCACTTTAGCTCCAGGTTCTGAAAATTTTTAAAGTATTCCCGTAATTTTCTCCTCTCCGTAATTTTTGCCTTCAAAGAAGAGCTTCTCTAAATTTTAAAATGAATTCGTCTGCGTAGTAATTGTTTTCGCTTTATTTACAAATACAAACCCTCTTAAACTACCTGCGATTGTCACCCTAAACCAATCCCTTTCAAGTGTTGAACTTTATGCCAGTTAATACAGAAAACGACCGACCACAGAGAAGCAAAACACGAAATGACATTCAGTTTACGGTTGCACTAAGTCAGTTGCTCATTTACTTTCTTTAATTATTTATGGATGATTTGAGGCCTACGAGGTAGCAGAGATACCATATGAATGGGCGTACGGCAGATGGTGATTACTTCGAAACATATTAAAAGGTTACGTTTTTCACATCATCTGTTCTGGTGTTATTAGAGCAGTCCTTAGAGCAGCCTCACCTTGTTTTATATGTAAATATCTCTAAACTAACACTTTTAGCTAATTTTATACTAACATACCCAAACATTGTAAGTTGGATCACCCAACAAAAGTAATATAGTAATGTTAATTCTGTTCATTAATAATAAAGTTCATAAATAACCCAAAAAGGTTGCAGGTGCAACAATCAGAATAACATGACTGACCTACAGTGCCTCTTAAGAGGTGAAGCAGGTGGAATAATAAATAAATAAATAAATAAATCCTGGTGAGTGGGCTGGCTGCAGGGGCGTTTTCGTAATTCCGGCCCCTAGCATCCCTAGGTAGATAGCCCTCATGCGCCATATCACAAGTAAAATAAAGCAAACTCTGGCGAGCTAAATTTGATTATATGGGACGTTGGCGTCGGAAATTCTACACAACGGTTAATTCTGTCTATTGACGAAAGATGTTCTTCAAAAGCTTACCTTTAAGGCTTTGATCTGAGTTTTTTACCTGAGCAGAATATTTAGAATAATTATTATCTTGTTTTAAATATTGATAAAAATGCCAATTAAGAAGATTGTAAAAGCATATATTATAGCTTTTGTCATGAAATTTTACTACAAGAAACTCTTAAGCCAAAATAAAAATGCTTAAAATTTTCCCTTTTTTTCTTTTGCAAATAATTTTTAAAACTTTTAAAATCAATTTCTATTTTTGTTTTTTACGACTGAAAGGGAGAAATTAGCAAAATAGTGTCGGTGTAATGCGTATTTCGTAGCTCAAATACAGCTTAATGCTATGTCGACTGTCGAATGCATAGCACTAGGAAAATTTTCATCATTCATCTGTCTTTTACAAAATGATGAGTCCTTTCTTACACCGCAGGATGTTTGACATATCGATTGGAGATATTTATCGGGGAGGAAAACGTAGGATGATTGTTTATAGTCCAAAGGGATAGTCAGATAATTATAGCAAAACTTTGCCAAAGTTTGCTTCGAATTTTTTTCTGCCTTTTTGCCGCTGGTTTCGGAGCCATTATCTATCAGGATTTTAATTTACCACATCAGGATTTTAACTTAGCAATGCATTTTCTTTGAGATACAATACAGCATATTGGAGAAAAAAGACCCTAAAAGCACTGCTAAAAAAGCGAATTTTTTCTTTTCTTGCTTTATTGCCTCTTTATACAAACTTTCAACCACTATTCCTTTCTAAGTACTTCCCTCTAGTGTTAATATACTAGCGAAGACCACTAGTGTTAATTTACTTGTTTTTTCTGCTTTTCAGAACGCCTGCTGGACATCGCTTTTTTTATATCTAGCAGTTTTCTCGTCGCACTTTCTTTTATGGACTAGAAACGAAGTCCTTTTAATGTGGCTTTAAGCTTGGGAAAGGTAAAAAAGCCCTTTTCAACCAATTCCTGAGAATAGGATAAGTGAGACAACTTTATAACAGAAATGGAACATTTTGTCAGATAACTGGTAACAAGGAGCCATGCTTGAGCTGTAGCGTTGTCGCATGGAGGTAGGAAGTAAGGTGGAGTGGCCCTAAACAGGTTTCTCCCGTACCCTGCTTTGAAGCACCGGCGATCCCTACGTGGTGACCAAAACATTGGGTCATTTACCATTGAGTTCTATGGGATTTGACGCGTTCGGATGTAAATATTTTGTAATTACGTCGTAAATATACATATAAATGTATATATTTTCTTTTTCTACAACACTTCAGAGTCCTAAGTATGTGAAAACAACATATTTTTAAACAACATTTCATTCTGAACGGAATTAAATGCTATACTTTTCACAGGACAGTTTTCTCAGAATGGTTTAATTTGAATGAATATTTTCACAAGTTTTCGTTAATTACATTAGAAAAAAAAATGTATTCGGTTAAGGTACAAAAATTAAGATCAAAGTTTATTGTATTATTAATATTGAAATTATGCATTATTTCTTTTCTATTTATAGAGCTTCTTCCTAAAATACTTTCTTAAATATGACATGATTTTTTGGCTTCTGAAGCATCTTTTAAATCGAAAAATGCAAGTCAATTTATAATTAATGCTGTATTCGGTTCATTTTAAATTAGAGAATTATTAGGAATTAGCGAAATACTTTAAATAAGTATTTCGCTAATTCCTAATAATTAAATAGGTATTAAATAGTATTTGACTTTCTCTGAACATTTCTGAAAGAATAAAATAATTTTTTTTTTTTTTTTTTTTTTTAAGTATGATTTAAAACTTGTAACTGAGTTATTATAAAATGTAAGGGGAATAATTCTTTTAATTATACTTATCAGATTTTTTTTTTACCCTTCATTTCAACAATACATATTCCAAAACTCTTTATTACGTTCTTAAGTGCGCATCTCATAGCATTTGCTTTACAATACCTTTTAACAGATTGCTTTCCAATACGAACAATTCTTGCTTAAATAGTTTTATAACGTATTTGTCAACAGGATTTCAATTTATGTTTACAATTCAATATTAAGGTTATTATATATTTAGATAACATTTATAATCATTATAAATTTGATACATTTAATAATTAGATTTCTTCACAGTACTTTCACAGTTGTTTATAAGTGAATAAATTCTTCATTTCAAATGCATTTATAAATAATTTAATGAATATTTAAGTATTTTGTCAAAGGCAGATACATGCTTTTTGCAAGCACATGCATAAATACCCATACATATTTCCTATTTTTCATTTCCGCCATGTGCAAATCTTTAATTTCTGTGCATTCACTATATTTTTCGTGTAAAGTAATTTACACTAATTTAGCATACACCCGAAAATTTTACATAAAAAAATATATGAATATAATTTGAATGAAAATTATAAGTATTATTTTTAATACCCACTCAAAGGTCAGTTTTTCTTCAAAATTCTTCCACGATGGCATCTCTCTCTTTAGGCAGATAGCCCTTGCATGCGTTACTCTATTTAATCTGACCTATGTGCCTAATTACAAATATTTTAACGTACATAATTTTATATTTATAAAACGTGTAAGCCCAAAGTGATTATTTTTCAGATATATAAAATTAAAACGATGGGTTTAAAATGAGCAGCAGTAAAGCCTCTCCTCTAAAAAATTTTGAAAGGTACATGTTACAATAATATATGGATGTGAAAAAATTTGTTTTATTTAAAACATTTTGACGTTTGGAAAATAAAATAAAAGTAGCGAATACTCTATCAAGGGTATCGAAAGACGTATACAATTTTAAATGTATCGTAAGGTATTTTTCATTCTTTAAGCATAACATTTTTCTTAAAATCTATATTTTTGTAGTGAAACAGCTTATAATTTTATAAAACAAATTTATAATCAAAATCGCTGTTGTTAGTTATCGAAAAATAACCAAGATGTGATTTTTGCGTAAATGTCACTAAACTATACAAATTGCTATTATCCATCCCACTATGAATGCTTCTTTCATGCGAAAGTGTCTCTTTTTCGATTTCTATGGAACTGTCGTGTGTCGAAATACTATCAGAATCTTGTCAAGCGAGCTTCTGAATGTAAGCAAAGAACACCCGATCTGGTGACCCAAGCCTCAAAGCAGTGCTTCACTTTCAGCGCGGATTGGCCCCTCCTCCCTTTCCTACCTCCATGCGTTGTCGTGATGGTACAGACATTATAACAGTTCAGGTTCCTTCCTAAAGACCACATCTTATAGTAGTGTAGGAATTCTCTGGTAGACTTCCTTGTTTAACGTCTGACCATCTGGTATTAATTCGCATGTTGGTCAAAGTGCATGCAAAGTGTTGACGTGAAGGTTTTTGAATTTTCGGCGATAGCGGGCACTTTAAAATTGCTTCTCGGGCGCCTTGTTGCCAACTCGTGCTGTGAGTCTTAAATCCGTGCAAAACAGCCTTCATCCATACTAATGTATGTCCTGTTCTATTTGTGGATTTCCGCCGAAAATTTTCAGGTATTATATTTCAATGAAAATATCCATTTTGACCGCTATCGAATGCAATTTAACGATGTTTTTGCGTGACATCTGTACGTAAGGATAGAATAAAAGACTCTTTTCCCAAAAAAAAAGTTATAAAACTGACTCAGAACGTTGAAAATTTGTATATAGGACTGCTATAACATGTAGATGTGCACCTCGTATTTTGGTTACAATCGGCAGCACCAAACGTATATAAATATATGTATACATAATATATCCCCTCTGCTAACCGGCTCAGTGATCTCAGTTTCTTTACTCTTATATGTTTGGAAATTATGCATTTTTTGCTTTAAAAATGATTGAATTATGTTTTTCTTATCTTCCGGTGAAGGTTTTTATTCCTTTAGTAAATCTGCATGCAATAGTTGTTGAGTTATCAACAATTTAAAAGTTGTTTAAGTGCAGCTAAGCCTAAATGGTTTGCGATGGCGGACGTGTTTGTTTACATTTTAAACTTGGCAAAATAGCAGATTTGTTGCCAATCTAGAGAAATTAAGCTTCGCAACAACAAAGAAAACGCCTTCTTTTATTAATGCGAATTAAATCATGTTTAATCCATTCTGGAATTTATTCGAGGAAATAAGTGTTTAAGATTTACTTCGCAATTTTTAATACAGATATTTTGAGTTTTTATGTATTTTTGCCTTGTCACGAAGTGAGAACTAAATTAATTGAATGAGAAATACTAAATCGTCTGTGAAAAACTTTTTTTTTGTTTGTTTTGTTTGCTTAATTTCTTTTATACATCGTTTGAGATTTATTGTAGTATTTTAAAAGAACATGTGGCAACTATTAGATAATTTTTCAGATGATATAAATTTTGTGCATTCTAAGTTATAAAATCAATTTAATGAACTCATTCTTAAAAGGATTTATTGTATTTTTGATTGTACAAAATGATATATTAATTATACTTCAAATACTGATTATAGATTTTCGAACCTATCACAATGCTTTATTAAGTCACGTGATACGGCTCAGTAATCTTTTGTTAACGCTGCTCATCCCAGTCTGATTAGAACTCTTGCTACTCTGCACGTCAAAACTGCTACTCATCAGCCAGCACCTACTCTAGTTTTAAATACGACCTGATTATGCACATTTAATTGATTATGACTTGAACTCATGTGTATCATTTATGATCGGTAACTTTCCTAAGACTTGCCACCTTTGACCAGAATTTCGTCTGCGAGCGCGGTGCTCTACGCACCACTGATTTATTACACAACCGCGAACTGCCTCTGGCACTATTTGAAAAGAATGGTAAAAACTCTTTAGTAGTTGACACCATAATTGAAGTGACGATTCCTAAATTCCTTATAAAATGAATGAAACGTAACTCTATTAAATGAACCTATTGCCAGAGTGTGGCTGCGGTAAACAAATATAGTGAATTTTAAAGAGTGCATTTATTCTATTGTGGTTTATGCGCTATCGGTGAAGTAGATTTAATTCAATCCAATAAGTTTAAATGAAATGCAAGGAAGTCATGTGGTGTACACATCGGATTTTTAAAATTAATTTTATCATAGGTAAACCGAGAGCAAAATTTACACGTATGATTTAATTTCTACAGGATGCACTTACAGTATAAACATGAAAACTAAAAGATTACATGGATAAACTACTCATAACTTCCAATATTCTCAATTCATACTCTCAATATTATTTATTTAAAAGAAACCCGAATTCTAATATTAATATTGTAGTATTTACTAATAAGATATTTTCTTTTCTACTTTCTTCTCTCCTTGAATCTTACCCATTCTTACTGTTGGCCGTTGTAACTTCCTTGGTAATCATTCAATGCTGATGGAACTGCTATCTGTAGCGTATGCTACAGGTTGCACAGGTTAGAAGTTACTGCTATCGTTATCGTTTTCATCATCTTCGTCAAAGTTCTGTTTCCCCACGTGTTATGATCTTCAGAACCATCACGAACATTATGGAGTTATGACATTTAATAACGCTTAAGGTTAAGAGAAACTTTCTCGAGAAACGAGTTTCTTCTTCTACTGGAGAATTCCTAGGCGAAAAACATTCGCTGGAACCGATGTCTTAACTAGCTAAGCACCACATTTTGCAACTGAAATGAAAATTTTCGCCTCATACGTTTCTCCAAAGAATTGGTTTCCAGTCAGATACCAAGTAAGTCAACCAATCAGATATCCGAATGCGAAAATTCCCGGTAATGTTTCTTTCGATGCACTCTTGCGGGTGGGTAGTAGATATGATACCAGTTTCAGATATCTCTGCTGATTCATCTTTTAGCATGTTACCATTTAGCATGTTACCATAGTCTGTTAATTTAAAATAGGCACTTCGCACAAATCGTAACGACTCTCTGCTCATTTATGATCGTAACGTGTGCCGTTAGCGAAGAAACTGCGGAATTTTAGCAAATTAGGAAATTTGAACTTTTTCTGCAGCAGTGGTTGCCATGATTGTGAATCATGATTTTTGAAGGAGAAGAGAAATGTCCTTGAAGTGCCTATTCTAAACAGATTATAGTGAGTCAAAAGGCAGAGATTCGGTAATTCGTGCGGGTTTGTACTTGTTAGAAGACAGAAGAAGCAATTATTACGTTAATGAATTAATTTTAAAGTTAGTTCGCTAGTTAGAAGTTCGCTTTCTGAGCGCCTTGAAAAAAGTGAAAATTACGTGAATATTTAAATTTATTCTGAATCTTGAGTTAAAAGCCAGGTGAAAAATACAAGAATAAATACGGTATAAGTAAAAATCGACATGTTAATTTTCTCCTTGTATTCTAATAAGCTACAATTTAAGGTTGAAAAGCTTATTGTGATCAAACAATCTGTGATCCAAATTCGAATTCTGGAAACGCAAATTGCATCTCACAGAACCAATACTGTATTAAATTATCCCTCGTATGCATAACTCAGAAACGGCCATGCGGTAAAGGCAATGGACACTCTGCTTAGTTTCAGGAAATCAGGCTGGCTACAGGAATGTTTTCGAGATTTTCCGCAAGTGCAGCAATGTTTTCGAGATTTTCCGCAAGATGCGAGTCGGTTTCTCTTATAAAATTCTCCACGGAAGCATCACTGCTCTCATCGTCAGTATATTGCTCTTTAGGTAGATAGCCCAAACCAAATCAAACTCTCGTATGTGCAGAATTGCTGACCATAGATGCCTATAAAGCTTTTGAAGTGCATTATTGAGGGGAAAATGATTTCTAACTGCGCATCATTTCTACAAGCTAAAATGCAGTTTTTGATCATCAGATATATTTGATATGAACTTTGACAATAAGATGAATGTACCGGTAAGCTAAAAATTATTTTAAAGAATATTTTTCTGTATCAGTTTAAGTCTTTAAAGATCACTTCTTTTAGTTTGCCATTAAATTTTATATATTCTTATAAAACATAGCAAAAAAAAAAAAAAAAAAAAAAAAAAAAAAAGAAGATTCTAAAATATTTTAACTTCCAATATTCTTCCTTTTTCCACAGCTGAAATATTTTTACCATTAATTAAACGCGCTGTTTTTATTTTGCGATAAACAATATCCGTCGAAAACAGGTGTAGTGAATCAATGATGCAGAAGATAATTTATTTTCTATGTTACAAAATTTCATTCCTCATCGGGGCAAGTTTATCATTGAAAAACTCATTTTAGCTGGTCCTCGTAGTAGCAATTCGAACTAAATATTATTATTATATATCCCGAGTGTCATAAATAAAATAGGTTTCTGAACAGCCTATAATAGCTCCAGTTACTTCTTGCGTACGCTATCGTTTTCATCGAAAATAAAAAGTTAAAATTGTATAGTTATGATGAAAGTTTTTAGTCATGCATAGACTAAGCCGTGATATATTACAAATATTTACAATACATACGATAATTACTTGCATATTCCTCCCTCCACGTATTTCCTCTTAGCTTTTTAACGCAAGGTCCTGATAAATTTTAAGCATTTGTGTAATTTTCTCTTCACGGCGTTCAGAAAAAGAACTCTCCAAAATCTCAAAACCGATTTGTCAACGTATTAGTTGTATGAAATTAGTTGTCATCTTGTTCGGGAATCCTTCTTGAAATCTTGTTTATTGAAATGACTGTTTTCTGGTTATTTCTTGTTTATTGAAATGACTGACGGTTTTTCTGGCAGAGTCTGTCAGCGTTAGCCTTTATCTTCTGTTCCCATTTCTTGCATTCAATCCATGCGCAATAGAAAATTGGATTTCTTTCTTAACAGAAATAGCAGGTGGTCTTGTTTGATTTTTAAAACACGCTTTTATAGCTTCTGAAGTCTAAATCATATTTCATTACCTTTAGCATGTTAAAGGAGAGGCATTGAGAGTGTCGATAATTTAAGCACCTAATGTGCTGCGTAGGTTTCTTGGAATATTTTCTTGGTAACATTCTCTTTGATCCTCGTTAAGTATTTCAAATAATAAATTTATTTTCCGTCAGGAGCTGGTGACAGCTGTACGAAATAAATCGGAAGCATGACAGAGTTATCATCGATTTGTTTAATATATTCTTTTATTTTACGACGGGGTATTTCTTCTCCAGAAGCTTTTTCTTGATTTTTCCATTGGGGATATTCTTAGTTAGATTTCAAAGACAATTCCCATATTGGTATCGATGGTAGCATGTATCAATGAAGGGGAATTTCCCTTTTGAAGGAGATATCGCTAGCATTACTTTTGTGATTTTTTTAAAAGATTTTTCAAAAATAATCCGTTACCTTCACTGCTTTCCTCCTAAGTATATTTCTCAGGGTTTGTCATCAGGAATTTTATTATTGAATCGCAGGTGATTTTCATCTTCTTAGATTTAATTTTCTCTCTTTACTTTTTTTTATATTTCTTTTCTTGCCTTTTTCTTTGACTTGACTGTTGAATCGGTCTGTTAAATATTATTTTTTCTGACACGAGCGTGTGTGTGTGATTATGGCAAAGCCTCAAGGGCTATCTGCCTAAGGGGAGGGATACCTTCGTGGAGGACTTTCTAAGGGAAACTGGCTCGTATACACGTTACGCATGGAGAAAACCACGAAAACGCCCATGCGGCCAACCCGTTCGCGGGATTCGAACCTCGGACCGAACTACCAGTGTTCAGCGACTTTCCTGACACGAACGGGACATTTGAACAAACTGCTAGGATAGTAAGAAACCTTTAGATCGTTATCACAATGCTTTATAAATAGATGAATCATTAAATTATAACCAAACCAGTAAACAAATAGAGAAATTAAGCTAACTGAAATCATCTCTGATTATAAAACGCTATACTTTGAAATAGATAACGAATCTGCTCTCCAGTCGATCCTAATTTCTTATAAATTTTTCCGAGTTTTAAAATTTTTAAGGGTATATTTTTATTTTCAGTATTTACAAAACTGCAAAATATTTCTGAAAATCTGCAGAACAAATTTTCAGATATGTGAATTCATGAGCTAGATTTTTCATTCCCAAACTTAAAGACTGTGCGATTGCATGCACCAAAACATTATTGTTTATTTACGTTGTCATAAGGAAAGGTCATAACATAACTTTTTGATTTCAAATGGATAACATTACTAATGTGAAAATTGTTGAGTGTGATGAATCAATGTACCTAAAACCGGCTCGCATGTTATATGAACAGGTGAGGTCTTATTTGTCATTAGTCAACTGAGAATCCATCTGTACTGTTAGGAATAGGACTGAATTTACCGGGTTTTTTAATTTGTGTAATTTAGGAGCAAAGGAAACTTCTTTTTTAACCTATGATATTTGTTGGAGATTTTAGAAATACATTTTAGGCCAGATTTGCTAAAGTATAAACGAGCTGACATCATACAAGATAGCTAGAATAAAATATATGGAAGACGCCCATTAATGCGATTATATTTGTCCATGCGTGTTTTGCTATAGTGGTTCACATTTGTTTTCGGACATTTTCATTTTATTTTCAAATATTAGTTACTGCATCTTAGCAAAATGACTATTTTTCTTTCACATATACTTTTTATTATCTTTTTAATGTTCTGCTTGTTTTGAAAAACGTTATTCAAAATGTTTTTGGTAGGAAAAGCAGTTTATTGAAAACATTGTGAAAATGAACTCGCATGAGAATTAGAAACTTTGTGTATATTTAATGAAAATATGAAAATAACCGGTTATTCAATATAACATTGAATATTCTTTAGCTAAAATTACTTTTTTTGGGTGCTTTTTGACATGGATTCAACTAATATTTTCATATAACAATGCTTCATTTTGTTCCGTTCCTTCATAATAATTTCTTTTAATAGAGCTTTTGAAGAAATGTCATATCTTTATTCTTTTCTCTCACTCCATACATGTTCGAGAGGGTTTAAGTCCATAGAATATGGAGGGGTTTTGATAACTTCAGGACAGTTGTAATAATCATGAGCAAACATTTAGGCCTCTATGTTTAGGATTGTTATACATGAATTTATTTTGCATTCCAAGTTTTCGTACAGATGCTTTGTGGTTGTCTTTAAAAGTGTTGATATATTTATACTGATCCACATTATTTTTTTTTTATAAAAACTAAATTGCCCATTCAACACAAAATATACTGCGTTCTTGGTTAAATCTATGTCAAACACAAGGTTGTTGCTTTGGCGTGTTTCTCTTCTGTCTTTAGAGGATCACTAGTAGCCCTTCCCTTTTTTAAGAATTTTTTTAATGCTTTACATTTGTGCATACGATATTTTTCATATGGAAAGTCCAAATTCTTAATTTCACTTTGGCATTGACGCCAACCTGGTAAACCGGGGACTGCACCTTGCAATTAATGCAACCACCTTGGTGCAATTTGGTGATTTTTTATGGAAAAGGCATATATTGATTGGGTACAAACTTGGTGATTTTCATGGCAGTTTTTAAAAATGATTCTGAAACTATCAGTATTTATCTAAGTTGACAAACATTATCAAAATACAAAACGTCAGCAATTTTAACTGTTAAATAAGCATTTCATGATACATTAAAAAATAAGACACTTCCATTTGTCTCCAAATCTTTCTGTAATTTTCGTGTGGTTTTCTTTTTCCTAAGTACACAGTGATCTATTTTCACTTAAAAAAATCAGAGAATTACAGAGACTCTTTGCCCAAATCTGAGCAGTACCAGCTATCTACCAAATGCATGTTTGTGCTGTTCTCTGTACAGATTTTGACACAAAATTCTGTATTCTTTCAGAAATTTTACCAAAGTTAATTCCATTGCTGTCAGATCCTATAACCACATATTTTAAAACCAAGTTTAAGGTAAAAAAATATTATGGTTTATCATGGTATTGGAACTTAGAATACAACAAAAAGAATGCATATAAAACTGACGACATTACATCACTGAAGGATGGTTATGTGCATGGTTGTCAGAGTGCGACACATTATGAAAATTTGGTGAGTTCAGCTAAGGGGGTTGCGATAACATATATGTACCATGAATCATTATTTATTATTTTTTTCATCATTTCTTTCTTCATTGACTGTTCAGGTTGAAAAGTGATGTCTTAACATATATATATTTAATGTTAGTAACTGAATACCAAAGAGCATGATAACCTTTTATGTTTAATTTTGCTTGATGATGATTACAGACTTTAGCTTTTTCTTATGTGAAGTGTTGAGTACACTGATGAGAAGAAAGTTAATGGAAATTTCTTTCTATATGCAAAAAATAGATTTTTTTAAATGATATCCATAGGGCAAAAGATTACATTTAGTGCTTTTTGAATTGAGAATAACTAACTTATAATTCAATTAAGCCCAGGACTAGCCGGTGTTGCTGCCAAAGGAACAGAATTTAGGGAATGAAAAATATTTATAATTTAGAGAAGCATCGAGCAGCAAAATTAAGGGATGGCAAAATCTTAAGAATTTAGGGAGGTCACTAGGATGTGAAATTCGGAAGGGGGGAGGGGCAGGAAAATTTTTAGAATTTAGGTAGGCATTTGACAACAGAATTTTCGTCTGGCAGAGACTGCACTGGGCTGTAAAATGTACAGTGCCAGCCCTGGATCCGCTTCAAGTATATTTGGGAATTTATTTATTCGGGACTCAGATAAACCTTAAGCATGTATAGGAAATAGTCATAAGTATAATAAGTAACTAAACTGATTTAGGCCTAGTTTCATTAGCATGCAATAAAAGCAAGACAAAACTTTGAGGGAAAACATATCTTTAATTCTCATTCTCATTATACATCGCGAATAGCGTATAGCAAGTGCTAGCTTAGCTTTATGACGATACAATAGAAGACCAGAAATACACAATGTTCAGGACCAGAGGTTGTGCGGATTTTAGAATTTTGTAGATTTTGGGACAGAAAAAGTAAATTATAGTATTTAGAATAAAAATGCAAAACAAATAAGGAAATACACAATAAAGATATGTGAAAATAAGGAGCATTAATAAAGCATAAAATATTACTTTTTTTTTTTTTTTTTTTTTGCGTGTTTCAAGCATTATCAAGATAAAGGTTCGTTTTAAAACTTTAGGGTTTTTAGAGTAAGTGTTTTCTCGTAGACTATATAAAGTTGTCAATATTCTCCTCTGTGACATATCTCATGTTGTTCTAAAAATTTTAGGTATTTTTCTACATGTTTTAAATCTTCATTAAAAGATAATTTCTTACTCCTATCAAATTCACTATCTGTGTCAGTGTCAGAATCGTTGGCTGATCTTTAGAATACAGTAACTGGTAGTTTGGCGACGATAAAGGTTACTACCTAGGGCTTTGGTAATAATGTGAGCAGTACTCAGTTCCGATTACGCATTATTTTGTGTGAGGGAAATGAGAGATCATGGGATATGTCGTGATGTTCATGGACGAATTACAGTTCTTTAATCGGAAAAGGGGGGAAATCGGGAAAAAACCTGGAAATTTTGTATTTGGCTTTATTCTGTGATGTGTGAAACAGTGTTCGTTAATTTTTGGATCCCATGGCCCTAACTAAAGTGAATTCGAAATGGGTATTTAGTGGGATTGAAAGGGGTAGTAATAAGTGTTTCTTTAAGGTTGTGTGAGATAGAAGTAAAGATGTTTTATTAAGTTATTTATTTTACTTGGTATCTTGGTGTGAACTATAAGTATGATTTTAAAGATCCTGAAACAGAAATAAGAAATGTTTATCGGACACGTAATCAAGATTCTGAAGAAGAATAGGTAAGTTAGTATTTTTAATTATTTGAGGATATTATTTTTATGCATTGTTCTAAATGTAAGGTGGAAGTTAAGTAATTTGCGTAAACGTGCATGGAAATAATTTAAATATTTGACACTAAGTATTTGTAACCATTTGTAATGTTTGCGGTATGAATTAGTTAGTGATGTTTGTAATATAATAGATAATGTAGAGGTAAAAGTTTTTGGATATTTTATTTATTTTATACGGGGAAATGTTCATATTTGGAAAGGGTATACAGTCAAAAGTCGTTAATCCGGACTCGTCGGGACTTCGGCGATTCCGGATTATCGATTTTTCCGGATTATAGATCATCAGTTTAAATCTGGTAAAATGGCATGCAGAAATTATAAAATTAAAAATATGAAACTGTAATTTACGAAATAAAGAACAATTATGATCTAAAGAGTATCAAAATTTACAAAAAAAAAAAAAAAAAAGCTTAATATTTATTTGTTTACTTTATTAAACATTTCTTTCAATGTAAGTTGTTTAAGTTGCTTCGTTTTTTATGTAATAATACATTCTCTTTAATTCTATAAACAGACATAATTTCTTGTTCAGTTAAAATATTCCGCTGTTCAAGTCCTATAATTGCTGTGTCGAGAATACCGACTAATTTGTCAATCGAAATTTTTTCGTTTTCAATAATCTTTGTCACTTTCTTCGCTATTGGAAGCGAATTACAATGACGAGGCATTTGATTTAAATCATATCAAAGATGGAGTACATCGAGATGAAATACTACATTGAGTAAGCAATTATAAGCCAAATAAAATAAAACATCTGCCCTTAAGATAAGGATAGTGCTGACAGATCAACTTCCAATTCATTGCAGGCTGCCGGAGCGTTAAAGATAAACAAAGTTTAGATAAACAAACGTTAAAGTTTAGATAAACAAACGTTAAAGTTTAAATAAGCAAAGGATATGCCTTTATCCATTTTTTGCAGCAATTCCACTTTTTGTTTAATGGACTCCGAAAGATACTTTCGCTTTGTATATCCTTTACATATTAGTAAATATATATTGGAAATTCTATTTGACATAATCGAAAGTTCAAGCTTACTTTTATAAAATTGCTCTAACAGTCTGCAAAAAATAATAATCTGGATCCAACTCGAAGATTAAGGAACAACGCAATCTGCAACATTAACTGAAATAGATAATTAGATAATTTTAGCTTAGCTTATCCCGTCCGTTATACATTAAAAGCGCATTCGTAAACGTATTTTGCACACGCGCATACGCAAATTCGCAGCGGTAAAGGTCTTACGCGCAAGCGTCAACGCGACGCATGCACAGAAAGTTTGTAGCTTTGAGGTCCGGATTATAGATCATTCCGGATTATGGGTGTCCTAATTAACGACTTTTGACTGTATACTTTTTCGCGATCAGGTAATTTCATATATGTTCTTTTTACCGGGTTTAAAGATTCAGAAAATTGCTATGCATTTTCGTGAAATTTTTCTAATTTATGAGAAAAAAGCAGTTTAGGTTGATCTTTACATTACGGTAACTTGGCGATTTTTTGGCGAAAATTTGGCGACCAACTCCCCTACAGCAACCCTCTATTTTTTTTTCCCCGCCGCCATTTTGTCTTCACGAAGTAAAGACATGTTTCTTTTCTTCTTATCTACTGAACACTTCTTCCAACAATCTACTAGCCGAATTACACTTATGCTAGAAATTTTATCAAACAAAACTGCTTAATCATGACAAATATTCACTGCAAAATTCGGAAAAAGTGCACAATACCATACACCTTACGCGTTTTTCAAAATAACACATACACATAAACCATGTACACGCCGACTTATTTTTACTTAAAAAAACATCCCAGAATTGCACAAAAATGGCATTGCGCACACTCTTCACTATATCCATGTACACTGCTTTTTTCTGATAAATTCGAAAAATTTCACGAAAATACATGACAATTTTCTCAATCTTTAAACCCGGTAAAAAGAACATATATGAAATTACCTGATCGCGAAAAAGTATTTACCCTTTACAAATATGAACATTTCCACATATAAAATAAATAAAATATCCAAAAACTTTTACCTCTAAATCATCTATTACATTATACACGTCACCAACGAATTCATACATGAAGCATTACAAATATTTAGTATCAAATATTTAAATTATTTCCATGCACGTTTATTTCAACTTAAACGTAAACCAAATTCCTACAAGCATAAAATTCGCAAAATAACTATCTTTTCATTAAAATATCACTGAACCATGTACACGTCGACTTATTTTTACTTAAAAAAACATCCCAGAATTGCACAAAAATGGCATTGCGCACACTCTTCACTATATCCATGTACACTGCTTTTATCTCATAAATTAAAAAAATTTCACGAAAATACATGACAATTTTCTCAATCTTTAAACCCGGTGAAAAGAACATATATGAAATTACATGATCGCGAAAAAGTATTTACCCTTTACAAATATGAACATTTCCACATATAAAATAAATAAAATATCCAAAAACTTTTACCTCTAAATCATCTATTACATTATACACGTCACCAACGAATTCATACATGAAGCATTACAAATATTTATTATCAAATATTTAAATTATTTCCATGCACATTTATTTCAACTTAAACATACACCAAATTCCTACAAGTATAAAATTCACAAAATAACTATCATTTCATTAAAATATAATTAAATTCAAAAACACCACTTAAAATATACATGAGCACATACATTCAATTAATAAAAATTACCTTACAATCCTAATTACTTTAAACTAAATCATTGCTAATAACAATTTTCCCAATAATACCAAATTCCTTTCCACCTTACATTTCCAACAATGCATAAAAATAATTAAAAATACTAACTTACCTAATCTCCTTCAGAATCTTCATGGCGGATACACTTTTCTTCATTCTCTTTCAGAATCTTTAAAATCATACTTATCTTTCAAAGCAAGATACCAGGTAAAATAAATAACATAATAAAACATGTTTATTTCTCTCTCACACAACCTTAAAAAACATTTCTTACTATCCTTTTCAATACCACTAAATACCCATTTCGAATTCACTTTACTTACGGCCATGGGATCCAAAAATTCACAAACACTATTTCACACAACACAGAATAAAGCCAAATACAAAATTTCCAGGTTTTTTTCCCGATTTCCCCCCTTTTCCGATTAAAGAACTGTAATTCGTCCATGAACATCACGACATATCCCATGATCTCTCATTTCCCTCACACAAAATAATGCGTAATCGGAACTGAGTACTGCTCACATTATTACCAAAGCCCTAGGTAGTAACCTTTATCGTCGCCAAACTACCAGTTACTGTATTCTAAAGATCAGCCAACGATTCTGACACTGACACAGATAGTGAATTTGATAGGAGTAAGAAATTATCTTTTAATGAAGATTTAAAACATGTAGAAAAATACCTAAAATTTTTAGAACAACATGAGATATGTCACAGAGGAGAATATTGACAACTTTATATAGTCTACGAGAAAACACTTACTCTAAAAACCCTAAAGTTTTAAAACGAACCTTTATCTTGATAATGCTTGAAACACGCAAAAAAAAAAAAAAAAAAAAAAAAAAAAGTAATATTTTATGCTTTATTAATGCTCCTTATTTTCACATATCTTTATTGTGTATTTCCTTATTTGTTTTGCATTTTTATTCTAAATACTATAATTTACTTTTTCTGTCCCAAAATCTACAAAATTCTAAAATCCGCACAACCTCTGGTCCTGAACATTGTGTATTTCTGGTCTTCTATTGTATCGTCATAAAGCTAAGCTAGCACTTGCTATACGCTATTCGCGATGTATAATGAGAATGAGAATTAAAGATATGTTTTCCCTCAAAGTTTTGTCTTGCTTTTATTGCATGCTAATGAAACTAGGCCTAAATCAGTTTAGTTACTTATTATACTTATGACTATTTCCTATACATGCTTAAGGTTTATCTGAGTCCCGAATAAATAAATTCCCAAATATACTTGATCACATGACATATCCCATGATCTCTCATTTCCCCCACACAAAATAATGCGTAATCGGAACTCAGTACTGCTCACATTATTACCAAAGTCCCAGGTCCACCTTTATCGCCTCCAAAATGTCGCCAAACTACCAGTTACTGTAATGTAAAGATCAACCGCAGTTTACATGGATATAGTGAAGAGTGTGCGCAATGCCATTTTTGTGCAATTCTGGGATGTTTTTTTAAGTAAAAATAAGTCGACGTGTACATGGTTTAGTGATATTTTAATTAAATGATAGTTATTTTGTGAATTTTATGTTTGTAGGAATTAGGTATGCTTTTAAGTTGAAGTAAACGTGCATGGAAATAATTTAAATATTTGACACTAAGTATTTGTAATGCTTGCGGTATGAATTCGTTGGTGACGTGTATAATATAATAGATGATTTAGAGGTAAAAGTTTTTGGATATTTTATTTATTTTATATGTGGAAATGTTCATATTTGGAAAGGGTAAATACTTTTTCGCGATCAGGTAATTTCATATATGTTCTTTTTACCGGGTTTAAAGATTCAGAAAATTGTCATGTATTTTCGTGAAATTTTTTTAATTTATGAGAAAAAAGCAGTGTACATGGATATAGTGAAGAGTGTGCGCAATGCCATTTTTGTGTAATTCTGGGATTTTTTTTTTAAGTAAAAATAAGTCGGCGCGTACATGGTTTATGTGTATGTGTTATTTTGAAAAACGCGTAAGGAGTATGGTATTGTGCAATTTTTCCCAATTTTGCAGTGAATATTTGTCACGATAAAGCAGTTTTGTTAGATAAAATTTCTAGCATAAGTGTAATTCGGCTAGTAGATTGTTGGAAGAAGTGTTTAGTAGATAAAAAGAAAAGAAACATGTCTTTACTTCGTGAAGACAAAATGGCGGCGGGGAAAAAAAAAATAGAGTGTTGCTGTAGGAGAGTTGGTCGGCAATTTTTTGCCAAAAAATCGCCAAGTTACCATAATGTAAAGATCAACCGAATCGTTTTCTTGTTGCGGCGAGTTCAAAACAGAACCAATAATTTCATCATTGGTCATCTGCTATGCCACTCACTGTTGGCTGATCTGGACACTTCATCAATTCAATGACATCTTCTTCTTCCAAAACCTCGTTTATTCTTTCTTTTGAATTCAAAGGCAATTCTCTTGCTTTAACCTTTGCTGCACCGACCCTAAAAACAGAAATTTCACTATCATCGCTGTCAGTTTCAATAAACAAAGCAGACCATACATTACGCCAGCCATTTACTAATGTTGTTTGGAAAACAAAATTTCATGATTCTGCTATGGTCATAAATGAATCACTGTTTCGTATTTTTAATTTTGTAATTTCTATATGACATCTTACTAGATTTAAACTGGTGATCTAATTATTATTATTATAGTTTAAATCTTACTAGATTTAAACTGGTGATTTAATTATATAAAATATCGAAAACAATTCCAAATCTAGATTTGACAAAGTACCAATGCATTCAGATCTCTGGACTTCATATTGTAATTTTTAAATATGAAAGTTCAAAAATGTTATATAAATCAAGCACAGCATTTTTTAAAAATTTTACATTTGATAATTCTGTAATGTAGTACTGTACAAAATCTGAAGTCTGCACTTCGCCAATTCTGGATTGATCTTGACTTCAGCACTTCTGGATTTGGGATTTTTCTAGATATTAGATCATCAATTTAAATATAATGAGATGAAATGTAGAAATTATAAAATTAAAATATAAGTAGTATTTTATGAAATAATAAAGCATTTATGACTTTAAGAGAGTCAAAAAAAAAAAAAAAAAAAAAAAAAAAAAAAGATCAACATTTATATGTTTGCTTTATTAAACATTTCTCTCAATGTGAAATGATTTTTGTGCTAATGTTTTCTTTTTAATTCTTTAGTTAGACATAATTTCTTGTATGCCAAGCAAAAAGGCAGTTATGGACTAAATTATCAATCATACAGATCTATGCTAAAAAATTATTGTTTCTTCAATCTTTCTTTTATTTTATGTAATGCTCAAGTGAAATTAAAGATCAGGACTCTCCACATATTGTTATGAAAAAATATGAAATGCGTATTTGTAAAGCACACCAAACAAAATTCTGGAAGTCCTGAGGTCTGGATTTTAGATCATTCCAGATACTGGACATCCAGATTTCAGACTTTGTGCTGCAGTCATTAATGTGATTTCAACACATGAAGGATCTGCAATATCACTTCATGTTAAAAGTGATATTTTTTTAAACATCCTTAACAACTTAATCCCATGGTATTTTCCAAATAAATATATCATATACATCCCAAATTTAACCATATTAAATGTTAAAATGCACACATAGTTTATTGCTAACATCATGCTGAGCTGCGTAGAAATGCAAGAAAAGAATTACTTTTAATGTAAAATTTCATTTTAATGATTCTTGTCTTTATTTTTATTTGTCTGTGTGAGTTTAGCATGTAAAATTATCTTTTCAAATAATGCAGTTTATTAAAGTTTTTATTTTGATAATTGTTTCTTTATGAATTGTAGACTGAAACTGCAAATTTCTTTTATTTCAGAATGGGATTAAAAAATCATGGGATTTAATGCGTATTCATGATAGGTGAGTTATTGTCTTATATTGTTAGTAGATGCCAATAAAGGTTTGTTTTTCGAATCCATTATATAAATGTAATGTAAAAATGTGATAATGTAAAAATATAATGTAAATATATATTACAATTCAAAATATATATAAATATGTATTATATTCTTAAGAAATTATAATTATGATGGCTCCACTGGAAAACTAAAATTCTCTAACAGTCCTCGAAGATCCAACCATTGCTGGGATTCATCTTGGAAGTACATAAGAAGATTACTCCTTGATTGAATGCATTTGGTCTTCTTTATGGCTAGCTATTGCCAAGTATTGTCAGCTCGGACCCGCCTTAATCCATATCTAAGAGTCTTAAGCACATCTCAGATCCACGTTTTCCACTCCTCTGTGCACTGCACTGGCAGCAGGTGACATGTTGGATGATTCCGTTGGTCATCGATGAGTATACTTCCCACAATAATATTAATATTATCTGTGAATTTCAGCATTCTGTTCAGAATAACAGCTTCGGCAATCTTGCCAAGATTTGGCAGAGGCACCGTTGTTTTCATTTAATGTGTAAACTCTTGTCCTGGCAAAATAACATCCACAGACATGATTATATCTTAGAAAGTGATGAAGGTAGAACAAGAATAACAAACCTATCAGCAGCATTTATTATTGGTGTTTCTTAAATAAAAGTGCTGCTACTGGGAAAAAACATAAGGTATTTAATTTATCTTCCTGTTAGTTTTTAGAACAGCCCGGTCTTAAAATGATACCATTTGACAAAATGTAAGAACTCTAATTTATTTTGAAATTTAGTTATTCATTAGCAGACAGAATGATTTAAAAATAATAAATGCATTTCTTAATAATTTAAATCTATTTTCTTTAATAAAGTAGTTATTTGATATAACTTGGAAGATTTTTTTTAAAATCAGGAAATATCACATTATCATAAATATTTTTTTATATTTATTTAAAAGATTTTTGAATGATTATATGTAAAGCTTTTCATAGTTGAACATTTATATATAAACCAATGAAATATTTATTAGGTTAATGTTTATGCATTTAATTATTAATATTTATACATATTATATTACATTGAATCTTAATTTTGGCCTAATTTAGTTCAGCCAGAAAGTAAGATGTATATTCAGATGTCTTTTGACTTGATATTTTTAGTGAAGATGTATAGAGGCATTTTATTGTTTAATTTTGATTAGTTGCATTTCATTTCTATATATGTTTTATTTTCTTGCTGTGAAATCATTTGTATTACCAGGGGTTCTCAAGCAGGAGGGGAATTTTATAGTTTCAGAGAATTTCAGATGAGGTCAGCCCCCCTTAATATTATTTTTTATTATTAATCTTAATATTTATTATATTTATTAATATTATTTATTTGTTTACTTTATTAAAGTATTTGTTTACTTTATTAAACATTTCTTTCAATGTAAGTTGTTTAATTTGCTTTGTTTTATGTGCTAATACTTTCTGTTTAATTCCTTAAACAGACATAATTTCTTGTTCAGTTACAAAGTTCCACTGTTCAAGTCTTGTAATTACTGTGCTGAGAATACCGACTAACTTGTCAATCGAAATTTTTCTTTTTCACTAACCTGTCACTTTCTTCATGCCTTTACCCATTTTTTGCAGCATTTCCACTTTTTGTTTGATGGACATTGAAATATGCTTTCACTTTGTAGGTCCTTTGGCAGCTCCAGAATTGGAAACTCTTTTTGATATAATCGAAAGTTCAAGTTTACTTTTTATAAAATTGTTCTACCAGTCTGCAAAAAATAACAAGCCGGATCCAATTAGAAGATTAAGGAACAACACAATCTGCAACATTAACTGAAGTAGATAATTAGATAATTTTAGCCTATCTTATACCATCTGTTATACATTAAATGCTCATGCGTAAACATATTATGTGCATGCGTAAATGCATATGCGCATGCATAAACGCTACGCATGCACAGAAAGTTTGTAGCTTTGAGGTTCGGATTATAGATCATTCCAGATTATGGACGTCCGGATTAAAGACTTTGTACTGTACTCTAAAATAACTACTTTAACAGCAATATATGCTTTTATTTTTCGCTATTTAAAAACAAGTTCTTGAAAATTTGTATGAACTGCAGTGGTTTGGTATAATTCTTTCTGTTGTATTAGTTTATGCCAATTTTTTTAGTCATCATTTTGGTGTTCTATTCCCTATTTCCACTCTAAATTATCAAAACTAATTATTTTATACAATTCCATGTTATTTATCATTAAATTTTTTGTATAGTTTGTGACATTTTGTTATCCTGATTAAGCCAGATTTCTGCCTAGGTTCATTAATCTGTTTAGGTAGCTCCAAAATCATCCTGTGGTTTCTCTTAACCCAGTTTTCAATTCATGAAAGCATTGAACCTCAGAAAGTTTTAACTGTGAGCTGGTCTTGAGAGTATTGGGCATGGGTTGGCAAAAGGCCTGGGTTGACCTGTGATCAGCACTTTCAAATGCTGTAGTATGATATCAATATTTTAAAAGGCTGTAGAATGTTGTTTCACTCTTGAAAGGGAAATAACTTCTAATAAAATAGTTTTGGCATTACCAATATAAAATAACTATTTAAATTCTGTTATTATTCATTGTATTAATTTAATTGAGCTACTTAAAAAAAATATTGTTTTGTATGCATAATTTATTTATTTATTAAAATTTTTTTTTCTTTGTAGTGTGGGTATCATAATCTTTAATGTAACTCGGGAAGTTTTACTTTTTGTGAAGCAGTTCAGACCTGGTAAGCTTTGTACTTTCATTGTAAGTCTTATTTTTTATGAATATCTATTATGATTTTAATTATATTGGAAAATTTCAAATAAAATGGTTACTTAAATGAGCTCTAAATTTTGAAGCATTGATATAACATATATTAATTAATTTATTTCTATTGTGTAACATGCAGGATTATTACAGATGATTCACTGGATTTGAAAGCGCTGTATTTTGTAAAGTACTGCAAAGAAAAACATTCAGCTCCCTCTGCAGTGATTGGATACTTGTTTAGTTAAGGACTCATTAAAAGCATTGGTTGGGAATAGCTAAACCCTTAGGTTATTTAGTCATCTTATAACCAAGTACGCTGCCCAGGAGGTTGCTCACTATTACATCTCTGAACTTGTTGGGGGGGGGAGGGTTTAGACAATAACAAACGTGCATGAATTCTGTGAGATTCCCTAGTGATATGGCAGCTGGTATTGCTAACTTGAGCGGCCCGAGCAGATTTGCTGCAAATAAATTTGAGTAACATTGGTGCAAATAAAAAAGCAAGTACTACATGAAATGAAGTAAAAAATCTTTCAAATTTTAGTCATTATGTTATAAATGTTTGATGTTTGCTTTCTTTGCTTATGCATAAATGTTTGATGTTTGCTTTGTTTTTTTTTTCATAGCCCATGTCCATGTTCATACTCTACTTCTCACATGCATTAAAATATTTCCTTGCTGATGGTTGCAAAAGTAGGTGTAATTTATTCTTGGTTCACATGAACGTCACCTTTTAACATACCACCAAAGTAAAATATTACTGGGTATAATTTTGGAGAAGAATGTTATCTTTCCCATGTTGAGCTTCATGTCCAATAGCAGGGGAGCTCATCATTTAAGCAGTAATATACATTCGTGGGCAAAATTTAAGAAGGAGAAAGTTTTTCAAATTTAATATTATGCAGAAGTGTTCTACATCGACCCAGTCATACCATAAGACCCGCAAGTTGTGAAATACGGGACTAGTGAGCAAAATGATTCAAAAAAGGAATTGAAAGGATAAATAGGATTTCATTGAAAAGTAGCTCTTAGTACAATTGATGAGGAGACAGAAATTACCACATGACTGGCACTTTGCAAGAAAAATTTAGTCTTTGGAAGGGCATATAATAACCTCTGACTGCAATATAGGAATTACAGTATCTGCCAATGCTGAGGACAAGGTCGTTAATGAGCTGTTGATGCACCATTCCCATTCCTGTTGCAGAGTCAATTTCTGGAAGAAAATCTTCTTGAAGAGCAAATTTCAGCTGCAGAAGTGTTGCTGGCAGCTAGTCATGTGGTATGCTGCCAAGCGTCTCCTGAGAAGATCTGCCATGTCCCGCATGGGATTTAGGTGTTTGTAATCACTAATCAGACTGAGCTGGTTCTCATTTGTAAATAGCACTTAGTCATTCCTGTTGTATAGAATTCTTGTGTTTCCACCACCACAGAAAACAGTCTCTGATGAGCAGGTGTTAACCAGTATGTACCATACTGGCCGTTGTGCACATAATATGCAGCCTCCTAACCATGATAAAATTAATATCAGATATTCAGTAATCTGTTGCATGATGTACCTTGCGATATCTCCTTCTGTCAGTGGCCGTCAGAAGGAGAATGTAGCTATTGTTCACTGCCATTGTTGCTTCTGGCAACCACTGTTGAATGCTTGAACAGCTGTTCTTGCTGTTTGAAATGCTCTGAGGGCTTGTGACACTATGCTGGCAGTGATCCCGTACTTATCTGCCACTTTTCACTCTTTGATCATCCAATTCCCTAATGATGCGATCTGTGGTAAAGTCACCCATATAATGTCTTCTAGATTTCCTGTTGGCCATATAATATGTTAGTAGCGATTCAACACACTGTACACCATTCAACAGCTTTCACCAAACTGCTGAGTTTACACTGCCTGTGTGCTTTATACCCTTTTGACATTCCTTCTTCTAAATCATGTGTTATATTTGCGCATGTCCTACTGTATTGGTCCCAAGGCTATCATTTGATGATCTTTCGATCAATTCTGTTGCGTTGTTTTGCTTTTATGTTAATTTCTCTGCTTCATCCTTAATTTTTGCATATTAGTGTAGCTCACTGTGCCAATAACATAGAGCCTTACCTTACTGGAATATCAAATATTCCGAACTATATTTCTGCTAACATTCTGAGTGCCATGGCCGTCTTTATCCGGTCATGAGATATTTTGTCACTCTTGTCATGAGATATTAACTCTTCTCCACATTTCTTTACAAAATTTGTTAAATGGAAAATTTCACCTTTGGTTTGCGATATCAAAAAACCTTTAAAATTCGTTGCCACCATCATAAAATTCAGCTGTCATTCACTATACATATTTGGCTATGCATCATGAGATTGGCAACTAAAGACAAGTTGTTCCCCTAAATTCTTGCTTCTATTGCACACTGAGACAGTTACGCCTGAATTGTGTTAGTTATGGAGGTCAGGCGGTAGATATCTTATTGCCTGATGCAGTCTCTTTGGGTCTTAAATTCTGCTACCAAGCATCTTGCTTTGGTTTTCACTAAATTCTGCCGCCTGTTGCAGCCATAGGAGCCATGGCGCTGGTTCTGGGTTTATGTGAATAAGAAATCAGTTATTCATAATTTAAAGAGAACTAAATGTAATCTTTTCGCCAAACAAACACAAACAAAATCCATTTTTAGCATATGGAAAGAAATTTTTCCTTGTCACCATTTCTTAGCACATTCAACTTAAATCTATAATCATCGTCAAGCATATTGTCAACATAAAAGGTTACCATACTCTTCGTTATTCAATTACTAATATAAAAAAATTGTTATGGGTTGATAAGCATTCGGTGATGAAAGCAAAATATAATAAATAATGATTTCTCAGGTTGGCATCAGGGAAGTAAAATATTAAGTGTAAATTCAATGATGTATCTATGTAGAATATTTCGGTTTTATATGCGAGCCAAGCAGGCAATTTGGCAGCTACAGAGCCAAATTATTGACGATACAAATTTATGCTAAAATAATTGTTTCTTCAATAACGAGGTATTTTATTTAATGCCAAAGTGAAATTAAGAATCGGGACTCTACACATGCTTTATTGTGCGAGGGGGGGGGGAGAAAATGCGCATGTGTAGAGCATTAAATAAAATGTTCTTCATGGCTTGTGGTCCATATTTTAGATCATTCTGAATATTGGATGTCTGAATCTCTGACTTTGTACTGTATTTATAATAACGCTCTTTAGACTAGGTTACTTCTCAATTAATCCATATCATATGATTCTTATTTAAAAAAATAATGCAGGCAGTTACATAATGCTTCAGCCAATCATAATATTCAGATTTCTATGCTGAAACTTAAATTAACAAATCGAAAGGAAGTTAAACCTATGGTGAATCAGTGTTATCCAGACATTTGAGACCATTCTTTTCCACTTCTACTTGCTGACTTGTTAGCTGCTGCTCTGTCACTCCATCAGTTGAAATAGGAAAAATATGAAATATATCCTTGAAATTATTGAAGTGGATGTATTTTCTCTATGTTACTTTAATATGTGAATTATGTTTGCATGCAACTGCAAATGCATGGATATAATAATCTATTTTTAAATGCTACAATATCTGTAAATGGTACTACAAAATCTTCCAAATTGTTGGCTGTAGAATATTAAGTCCATGTTAGCAGGATTTGGTGATTTTTGTGAGATAAGTATGAAATTCTGTTTAACTTTCTCCCACTGTTGCCAAATCCTGTGATTTTTCACAAATTTTGACAAACCTTTGCCACGAAAATTTATGTGTGCGTGATTTTGCAAAATTTTTGCTACTCTGTCATTCTTTTGTGCTACTTTTTACGAGTTTAAAAATTTTTAATGCATCATGAAACTCTTATATGTTTAAATAATGTATCTAATAAAATGAGTTTTTAGTAAATAAAGAAAGAAAGATATTTAGGCTTAAATAAAAGTGAGTATCTGTCAATCCCGAGATCATAGAGCTGGTACATATAGTTTTTAGTGTCAGTGGTTAGTGTTTTCACGTGCTTAATTGATTAATTTTTTAAATCCTTAAAGTTTTCCAATAAACAATGCAGCTGTAGGAAGGGTAATTCCAACCAAAACAAAACATCGAAACAGATTGTGTTTGGAACTCCATAATGAAACTTCAAATGAAGAATATGTAATATATGAAGAATATGAAGTAATATTTTTCTTTGAATTCGAACTTCAAATGAAGAATATGTAATATATGAAGAATATGAAGTAATATTTTTCTTTGCCCATTCCAAAATAGTCTGCTTGGGAAGGGGAGATTTTATATATGGATTGCACTCTGGGATACTTTGCCCTAGCCCCATATGCTATTCTTTACATCAAAATATTTAAAAATAAGACACTTATGCACCATTTTTCCTCCAATCAGATTTTTAAAAACTTGAAACAAAAAACGTACAATAAAACTTCATTCATTTCATAATTATGTTCGTTCATTATACAAGGAGTTTGCATGTGTAAATTTTAAAAATTTGAAATATTTTCGTTCATTGCATGAATATCAAGAACACACATGTAGTTTGGAAATTAATGGGTTTCAAAACTCTGCATCATGCGTAATAATCCTATATATTCATATAAAAAGTATTTTTCTGTAAAAGCATTTTCATTTTTTGATATGAAAGATGACTAAAAAGATGTTTTTCAGATCCTGATTCTTCATGCAGCAACGTTTGTTACATGAATATCTCACAAATGTTATTAAATTGATTATGTTTTGTGATACTGCTGTTGAATTGAATTCAAGTTTAAATGCAAAGAACGTGATATTTAATAAATAAAGGTAACGCATAAAATGTTGGGGGGGGGAACTTTATTTTGAGTGTAATATAAAATCTGAAAGTGTTGAGATTTTCTTTTTTTTTTTTTTTTTTAAATTTAGTTTCTTTAAATATAATACATGGCGATAATATTTGGAGGCAACAGTTTGGGTAAAATGCCATTTTGAGATGCTTAGCCCTTTGGTTCTAATGCTTTTTTAAGCTAAAAACTAGTATTATTTTTTTTATGTAATTTGTAAAAACCTCTGTTAAAGGATTTTAATATTCTGAAATCTGTTATTCAACAAGAAATATGTATATAATATTATATAAATGTTTTAATAGATTATTTCTTTTTGATATTTTTGTTATATTTAGTGTCATTAATAAATTAAAATTTCCATACTACTGCTTTATTGATTACTTTTATAGCTGTTTATTATGCTGAAGTAAAAGATGAAAACTGTGAAGAAGAAATTGATACTAAGAAATATCCACCAAATCTAGGAATGACTATTGAGCTTTGTGCAGGGATTGTAGATAAGGTCCAGAGCCTAGCTGAGACAGCCAGAGATGAAATATTAGAAGAATGTGGATATTCAGTTCCACTGACATCATTACAGAGAGTTACTTCATATAGGTAAAATTAAAATTAATTTGATAGATGATATGAAGTTATAGAAAATAGTGATTTTTGTATTCATGAAGCATATATCAGTATTGTTTTGTTTTTTCATTACTTTATTGGAATTTAAAATAGAAAACTCCATTAAGTCGAAGCTTCTTTTTTGGATAATACTAAATTAATTAAATTTTTCATATTATGTGTGATGTAAATCAATTACAATCAAAAGTCGTTAATTCGGACACCCATAATCCGGAATGATCTATAATCCGGACCTCAAAGCTAAAAACTTTCTGCACATGCGCCGCTTTGACACATGCACATAGGTGTTTACACGTGTGCGTAAGACCTTTATGACTGCGCATATGCGTGTGCACAAACGCAGAATGCGTTTTCGCGTGCGCATTTAATGTATAACGGACGGTATAAGCTAAAATTATCTATTTCAGTTAATGTTGATGATTGCATTGTTCCTTAATCTTCGAATTGGATGCGGCTTATTATTTTTTGCAGACTGTAAGAGCAATTTTATAAAAGTAAACTTGAACTTTCGATTATGTCAAATAGAATTTCCGATGCTGGAGCTCTCAAAAGATCTACAAAACGAAAGTATGCTTCGATGTCCATCAAACAAAAAGTGGAATTGCTGCAAAAAATGGATAAAGACATGAAGAAGGTGACAGAGAGGTTAGTGAAAACAAAAAAATTTCGATTGACAAGTTAGTCGGTATTCTCGGCATAGTAATTACGGGACTTGAACAGCGGAACTTTGTAACTGAACAAGAAATTATGTCTGTTTATAGAATTAAAGAGAAAGTATTATCACATAAAGCGAAGCAACTTAAAACAGCTTACATTGAAAGAAATGTTTAATAAAGTAAACAAATAAATATTAAGCTTTTTTTTTTTTTTTTTTTTTTTTTTTTTTTTTTTTTTTTTTGTAAATTTTGATACCCTTTAGATCATAATTGTTCATTTCATAAATTACGGTTTCATATTTTTAATTTTAGAATTTCTACATGTCATCTTACGAGATTTAAACTGATGATCTATAATCCGGAAAAATCGATAATCCAGAATCGCCGAAGTCCCGACGAGTCCGGATTAACGACTTTTGACTGTATTGTTGAATAATAATATTAATTGCATTGGAATGATAACTTTTTATGAAAGATTATTTTACATTTATACATTTAATACATTTATATGTAGTTTTTTTAAATGTTTAATGAATGTATCATATATGTTTGTTGGGAGTGTTGAGAGTGGTTATGTAGTAGGATACTTGGTTGCCTACCAAAGGAGCATATTTAATGCAAGTAAAAGAAAAAAAAAATATGGTATGTTCCTTAAATATATGACATATAAAAAAAGCATGAAATGGGTAACAGGGATAACTTTACAATGATAACTGCTGTAACATATCTATCAGGTGTGTTTAGCCATTATGTCTGTCGGTCAGGTATTTGTATGTCAGTAGTTAGGTATTTGTATGTCAGTAGTTAGGTATTTGTATGTCAGTAGTCAGGTATTTGTATGTCAGTTGTATGTCATTTGTATGTAGTTTTAAATTTACTTTATGATGTATTTCTTCTTCATTTAACACTATACTTTTCTATGAGCTGTTTGATATAGTATGTATAATTATAAATAATTAGAATTCAACTGGAGAACAGAATTACAATGCCTAGAAATTGAAGTTGATTAATTTTGAGGTTTAAGTACTGTCATTTTTCTTGATCTTCTTTGAATATTTATTAATTGCATCACATCATGTATATGGAGATTATTACTATTGAGTTGTAATGAAAGTTTCCCACCATCACAAATCTTCATTGCAAACAGTTTGCATTGGCATGTTTAATCTTATTTTGGCAAACTATTTTTGGAATTTAAAAGAAAGAGACTTGCTTTAGAACACTGTGCTGTGAAATTTGTAAAAACATATCGTTCTCATTAAGTACAAGGTGTCTGAAATGGAACTATCATGGTTTCATATTAGAGTCATCATTTACTTCCAGTTCTGGTGCAAAAAGTCAGTTACAGAATGTCACCAAATCATTTATACAGCTTTAGGTACTAATGTTGTGTCATATGACACTGTGAAGGTTTGGTACTGAAAGTTCTAAAACAAGGTTTATGACATTCAAGAAGCAGAGCATTCTGGCCGGCTTACTGCTGTTGATGAGGCTCACCTGCTAGAAGTTGTGGATGAAGATCAGTATGTATCCACTTGCGAGCTTGCTAAGGAGTTAGACATTAGTACTATGTCCATTGGTTGTGCTATGCATCTCATAAACTTGACGTACAAGATCAATCACTGGATGTGGCATGACCTGACTCAAGCAAATAAGGATAGACATGTTCGGGCCTGCACTAATCTGTTTGAATATCAATGCAAAGGCAAAATTCTGGACCAGATCGTCACTTGTGATGAAAAGTGGATTTACTTCAACAATGCAGGCTGCAAAGGGGGTTGGTCGGTGCTTACTGAGCGCATCAGCAGGTCGAAAGTCCAATTTGACTAACAAAAAGATCATGCTTCGTATCTGGTGGGATTGCCATGGTATTATCTACAAAGACTATCTGTAAAACAGTGAATCATCCACAGTAAGGTTTACAGCAAGATGCTGGTTTGTATTGATGCTGCTATCAAGGAAAAATGTTGAACTGGTTTCCGGTGCAAAAAGGAAATGTTCCATCAAGATAATGTAAGACCATATGTGTCTGCATCCACTAACTGGACTATGTACAGACTCAAATGGGATCTTTTGGTGCACCCACACTATAGCCCCAACATCACTCCTTTGGACTTCTTTTTTCACACCTGCAGCTACATCTTTCTGTTGGTATCTTCCATTCTGCACAGGACATCTGAAGTGAGGTTTATCTGTTTTTGGACTGGCAACCACCAAGTTTTTGGATTAAAGGCTTTGAAAAACTACCAAAACGTCGACAGAAAATGATAGATTTTGACGGTGATTTCTACCCATACTAAGCTTTCATATTTTTTTCCCTAACTTTATTAAGAATGATGTTTTTGCAGAAAACTTTCATTGTTTCAGGAATACAAGCAGTAGGTTGACAGTATTATATGTAAATGAATGGGATGATGATAGTGTTAATGATGCGAAAAAGGAACTTGTTTTCTGAATCACTTTTGAATTTATCTAAGTAAAATATTAATTACAACAAGCATGAACACTGTAATTGTGATCAAATCCAATAATATTCCTCCCCCCCCAATATTAGAGTTTCGGAATTTTTGCAAGCAGTCATATGAGAGGGTTGGTAAGGTAAGTAAAGTTTAAAGCTTGTGGTAATTATGAAAATTAACATAAAACTGCATTAGCTGTGGAATGGCTCTGGCTCCATGATATTGGTTTATGATATTAGCTCCTTGATAGTGACTCTGGCTACAAAATCTCTGACCATGAACTCTTTTAAGAGCAGTGTATAAAATCCTGGTGGTGAAGAAACATCATCTACCACCTTTTTTAGTTCGGGCGGCACTGTAAACACATTAGGTATTTTATTTTTTTAAAGCAGGAATTGTGAAAAATGAGCAATGCCCTCATTGGGACTCGAACCACAGACCTCTCAAACACGTGCCGAGTGTTCTAACCACAACACTACGAGGGCAGGATTTATACCTTATAATATCACTAATATGTGTACAGTATCTTTGATATAAATTGCCTTGTGATCATTTTAATTGGTCATAGTTTTTTCGACATTCCTTATATTTAAATTGTGCATAATAAAATTCTGTTACCTTATAGTGTCACTAACATGTGTACAATATCTTTGATATAAATTGGCTTATGATCATTTTAACTGGTCATAGTCTTTTCGACATTCCTTATATTTAAATTGTACGTAATAAAATTGTGTTGTAAATGTGAAAATTGAATATTTGCTTAAATAGATAAATCCAAACTAAATCACCCATTTTTAACTGATGAGCAATGCCCTCATTGGGGTAATTATATGCTATTTTTTTCAGTATGAACCAACCTGGAAAGCAAGGTGTTATATTGTTGGGCCTGGGCTCAGTAAAGTCGCTGAACACTATTAGTTCTGTCTGAAGTTTGAATCCTGTGAGCGGGCTGGCCACATGGGTGTTTCCATGTTTTAACCCATATGTAACATGTATACGAGCCAGTTTTCCTTAGAAAGTCCTCCACGAAAGCATCCCTTCTCTCAGTCAAATAGCCATCGTGGCTTTGCCATAATCACATAAACCAATCATATCTCGGAGAAAGTATGCACATGTAGTTGGCAGTCTCCCTCCCTCTTGTGGGTAATATGAGTCATCTTCTATGGTGCATTCTTAATGGTGTTTTTGGGATGAGACAGCAGAATGATTGACAGTTCAGTCATCCCTGATGAATGTGTATCTTGTTTGCCATTAGAGAAAAAAATGAACACTGATGACTGATTCATATATTTTTAAACACTTTCATTTTATTCAATGTGATTGGGCAAATATTTCAGTAATATTTTAAATATGATTACTTATGTGTTAAATAAAAATTTGTATCAATTAAAGTTTAATGAAGTTAAGAAATAGATTTTATTATATGTAAATAAGTTTTATTATTATAATCCTTTTCGATTTAGGTCAGGAGTTGGTGTAACTGGCTCCAATCAAACTTTGTTTTATGTGGAAGTAACTGATTCAATGAAAGTGTCTCAAGGCGGGGGCAACAATTATGAAGGAGAATATATAGAAGTTATAGAGATGGATCTCGAGCAAGCTTATTCATTAATATATGATGAAAAAGTACCTAGACCTGCATCTCTTATGTTAGCTTTAATGTGGTTCTTTAGAAACAAAACTTCTAGAATTGTTCAAAAATTATAGAAAATGTAATTATGATAAAAAATTTATGCAACATTTCGGAGATTATCAATTTATAATATTTATTTAAAATCATATATGTATATTTATATTAGTTGTGGGGAATATATTGTTTTTGCATATGTTTATATTTGTTTAAATTTAGTACTTGTAAAATGTATACACTGTTTGCCATGTTTAATAACTTTATTTAGTTTAAGGTAAAATTATATGTAAAAATGCTGCTAAAATACATATTATAATGTTTTTAATTTGCATCTTATTGCAATTTAAAGTGATAAATGTTCATGCAAAATTGTAAGATTTCCAAGTTGTAATAATTATGTATCATATTTAATAATTGGTAAAATTCAGCCTTGTTTTTAGCAAACAAAAAGTTCTTCTTGAAACAAAAAGTGTATGCATTTCAAGAGACAAACAGCATAGTCTTCCATATTGAATGGATGTAACACATTATTCAGAATTTTTCATTTGAAATCAAACACCAAGCAAAAGCTGACTTTCAGTTATTAAATTTTCAAGTTGTTTGCAATATTTAACATTCCTTAAAAATCACTTTATTTTTATCATTAATAATAATGTGAAAATCCTAAAATTTTCCTGAATTTTGTTCTAATAAATAAGAATAAAAAAGCAAAGCTCTTTTCCCTACTAAGTTCTTAATATGAAGTAATTCTTCATGCTGCTAATACTTAAAATAAGTGATATTACATTGGCTATTTGTGTATGTATACCGGTAATTATTTGAGCAACTGTTTTGATTGTGATATGGTACTGTTTAATGATGTATATAATGTTAAAGAATTATCAAGAATAAATATCATTCATTTTTAGGATGAGCTTCTCTTTTTTATTGTATGTAATCAACGAAACCTAGTGTTTATTTAACATTTGTTTAACCTCTTGCCTTACCATTGGAGTTGCAAGAGCACATGACATAAATATGAACAAGGTCATCACATGTCGAGACGTTTTATGGTTTGGCCGAAACATTCGACATGGAAACAACTCCAGCCTCAGTTATGTCCAAATATTGCACATTTTTCTAAAAGATTTATGGTAACTGGCTTTATTACAAAACTGTCAAACATTAAAGCTATGTTACTGAATTGCCAGTTATATACTGAATTATTAAACTGAAACAACTGACTGCAGATTACCAAAGTAATCAAATAGACAGTTCTATTGTTAATACTTCACTTTTCTGTTCATTTTTCAGATACAGCATATGAGGAAGTTTCTTTGATCAAGTAAGGGTAATTTTTAAATGTACTTTGACCATTTGAAAACTGGCCCACCAGTGGCCTAGCAGTAAAATCGCTGAACACTGGTAGTTTGGTCCAAGGTTCAAATCCCACGAATGGGATGGCTACATGTGCGTTTTCATGGTTTTCCCCATGTATATGAGCCAGTTTCCCTTAGAAGGATGAAGGCATTCCTCCTCTTAGGCAGATAACCCTCAAGGCTTTGCCATAGTCATATAAACAAAAAACCATTTGAAAACTAACTGTGAAAGACCAAACAAATCACACTTTTGTCTATTGTGATATGTAAGTGCTGTGTAAGGTTAAAACTAATTTTATTTTGCAAGATGTTCGATAAATACCTGTCAATTTATGTCAAACAATAAATGTTTATTATCCTGAATTGAAATTTATCACAGGTTTTATTTTGCATAATTTATTGTGTCATTCACGAAATTGTTATTGCAAAATGCAGACATATAGTTATTTGAAAAAATCTGTTGAATGGTGTCATTTTTCTGGATATTGAAGTTTCTATAACTGCTGTTGTAGACCAGCGAATTTTAATTTTATGTTTTTTAACTTCAGCCATTATTATGTGTAGTGTAAAATATATTTTCATTTCATCACAGTTTACAGGAAACCAAGTCTTATCTATTTTATACCTTTTATTTGAATTCTTTGCTATGTGGTTTGCGTATCAATTCGTCTCAGGGACAATATTTTCCTGAAGTATATGATCAATGCCTAATTCTTTTTTGTTTTCACCTAACAGACTTAAAGTTACCCTTTTATTCCAGATATCTCTGTGTAGTTACAAATTTTTGGTTCATTAATTTTACATTCCAAATCCATAGCGGGCCCACCAGCAGCTGAACGGTAAAGTCGCTGAACACTGGTAGTTCAGTTCAAGGTTCAAATCCCATGAACGGGCTGGCTGCATGGGCGTTTTTGTGGTTTTCCCCATGTTTAATGTGTATACGAGCAAGTTTCCCTTAGAAAGTCCTCCACGATAGCATCCCTTCTCTTAGGCAGATAGCCCTTGAGGCTTTACATAATCACATAAAACCAAACAAAACCAAACCAAATCCATAGCTCTGATTGTTGATGATTACTGTGGTCTTTTTTGTCTGTGTCATCTTCATTAACTAGTATTGCCAGTAGTCGCTTACAATATTTTCATGTAGGAAGTAAAATGTCAGTACTGTCACTTTAAAATATCTATCAAATCATTGTTTATGTTGATAGTAGAACTTTCACTGCTCTTATGAAAGCTTAATATTTTTTCGAAAACATTTTAAAGCGTATGAAGTATTTAAGAAAATATATCTGCCCATCCAAACATGGCTAGAAAATCAGTAAGTGTGTAGCCCAAACATTGTACCATTTCTCTCACATGTTGTGTTTATTTTTGGCCGGATCAACTTAACACGTTTCTCACTCGACATCATAAGGGGGCAAAATAAAAAGGCTTCAGCATTTCACAAGACAAAATTGAAGTTATGCACCTTGAATTCCACTTGAAGATGTAATTTATGATAAAGGATTAACAGCTGTTGATTTTGATGATTTGAACCTCAAAAGTATAAAAATTTTTACTATCAAGATCTGAGTATATATAATAGCTGCATGGATTAGTTGAAAGCAATGCAATATACTTACAATATCAATATTTGAATAATTCTAATTGTATACAAAAATGATCATATCAGAACACCAACTGATATTTGTATCTCTAAATGATGGCCATATAATGAATTAGGGTGAAGTACTTTTTAGGAAATGAAACCTTCCATAGTTAGCAAATGATATAAATTTAGTTAATCGCATATTATTTTTGTATATTATTATATTAACTATTTGATTGCTGAGAAATCTGCTTGCTTTTATTTATTTATCAGCTTACCTTACCTTTAAATGAACTAAATTTTACTTTAATTTTTTAATTGAAAATTATTTTGATTGAAATATAGACAAGATATTAAGCATTTCAAACATTTATCTTCTTTCAAGAGTCATGGTAAGTTTCATGCAGCATTTATTTTTTATTTTTATTACTCTTGAAATGTGTAAAATATGAGTTTATTTATACCTTTGTTTACCGATAATCTTATACTGAGGAATCATTGGGTAATTCATATATATTTATGATTACTTTCCTTGGAAGCTGCGGATATTTTACTTTAAATTTATTATAGAGTTAATGTACACTCTTTATATAAGTAGCATTATCACCAAATAGTCTTATAAGAATATTTGTAGTGTGGAGTGAATTTTGATTTTGCTAAGATCATGTGAATTAAGGAAATTTATTTAATGGCATTTATTAAACTAATTTAGCATTAGATTCAAATAGAAAGAGAAATACATAAATGTTAAACTTAAAATTTATCAAAACAGAAATCTTGTTTTGGCATAGAATTTAAATAAAACTCTGATAATTTAGAGAGCGATCAGACACAAGTCCCTTTTTTGAAGAGCTTGGGCTTATGTATGATCTTCCTCAAATGTATTATTAATTTCACTACTTGGATGAATACTTTTCAATAATATGATTTTAAATATCGGTCCAATACTTTAAATTATTCTAATGTAATTTTTAAATATATCATAAATTAAAATATGGTTGCTGTTAAACTGTTAACGTTAGAGTGAAGCAGAGGATGATATATAATAGATAAATTATGGGGAAAACTCAATGATTGTCTACTGATAAACATAAATAGATTTTGTTATGATTTTTAATGGCTTTCTTTTAAATAACTTGATCATGTATTGCAGGAATTCTTCATATCGGTTGTTATGTGTTTTGTACAAAGAATATTTTTGTACAGAGTTGCAACATAATGTACAATTCTCATCTTTAAATGAATAAGCAATTCAATACTTGATTCATTATTGCCATTTTTAAGAAAAAATATCTACCCAGAGTGTTTTCATAAAGTACATCTGGGTTTCCACTGCATAGAAAATCCAAAAAAGTCAAGAAAATGAAAAATGATCTATGAAAATATAAACTTTTTTCAAACAATGAGAAAAGCTTAAATAAATAAAACAATCTTATTATATAATAAAAAAGTTCATGATGTGAATAAAAAATATGCCTTTCTTAAAATGACAGCAAATAAAGAGTTATTGTAATCTTTGTTTTTCTTATAGAAGCTATTTTAACCACCTCATATTTTTCTGCTAAAATTTTATCAACATACAGCTCTTCTCTCCATGTGCTAGTTAGCTGTTACTCATTTCTTTAGAAATGTAGCTCCTATTTCACCTTTCTAGCTTTAGAATTTTTTTCCATTTGCTTCATAATAATGTGTAAGATAAATTAAGGTTTTAATTATTTCACTGTATTTTGTAATAAATGCATAAAAGTTATTCAAGTATTCACAAATTAAAAATTAGTTAGTCTTGATCACGAAAATTGCTCATTTTGTTTACAGAAAATCAGAGGAGGTCAGGGAAGTTAAAAGTTGATTTGCATAGAAACTGTTTAATTACATAGAAAATATAATGTTTCATGATTTATGCCATATGGTTGGTTGTATTATCAAGAGAAATTCAGAACGATTGCTGCATTACCTTTTGGTTCACAATGTCTGCTGATGATTTAAATATAATTTGACATTTTTATTTATATATTTCTAAACCGATGTTGTCATTAAGTTTTTTAATTTTTCATTTTCATAGTATTACGTTCACTAGATTTTTATCATACCATTTTGAATAATATGAGTTTAGACATAACCATCTTACGATTTAAATTGATTTGGAATAAGGTAAAATAGTTTTGCAATTGTTTCAGAAGTCTTTTCATTTAGCCCAGCATAAATCAATCTGTTAGTGTCTTTTATGTTAAATATTTTAATGCATCATTTATTTTAAATAGACATCTTACATCTTATTTCTATATTTTTTAATTAGGTAGTTGTTTTATACAAATTTGCTGCTGTGTCTTTAGCTGTGGTAAATTCTCAACAAAGGTGTTGAGTTTGATAAAGTACTTTAAAAACTTTTAAAATTATTATTATATTATTGAAAATAAATAAAACATTAGGTATTTTTGAATAAAAAATTATAATTTTTATATTTTGGTTTAAAAAAATTAAAAATTGTTTGAATACAGAACCTCATGTATGTGTTTATTCATTTGTATTTTTCTTCTCAGTATTCACCTTTGAATATTAAAAAATGAAATTTTTAAGTGTGTTTTTGAGTTACTTATCAAAGCCAATATTTATGGTAAGGGTCTTCAAATATTGACTCCAGGAATCCCTAAGATTATGAAATCTTCTTTTGCAACCCTTAAAACTGTATTTTTTTTCTTTTTGAAATTCTCTAAAATTATAATTTTTTTAGGGAAACCCCTGTCATCATGGAAAAAAAAAAACATGTTGAAAAAAACATTTAAAATGTATATGTTACATGCACTTTCTGTGGACAATTTTTTTTTCTCCTTCCATGATTGTGTTCGGAAATGAAAATCACTATTTCTTAATAGTTATGAAAACATATTTACTTTGCATAATTGTAAGTAACAACTATCGAAATAAAAAATATTATTTAATTAATTTAGATTGTTAGTTTTGAAATCCACCTAGCATTAATAAATTCTGTGGAATTTTGATTTTTACTTCGGGAATTCTTAAAAGAGTTGCCTGCAATCCCAGTGTTTAGCTGATTGCAGTTTGAAGATTATTAATTTATGGGCATTTGAATACACCAGTTTTTAAATGGGGAACAAAGCATTAATTATTGTAGAGTGTTAAGAAAATTTTTTTTTGTGAATCTGTTAGAAAAGTGATAAACACAAATGATGTTGCTCCTCATTCAAGTATAAAAATAATTTTAAATATGTTTTAATTTATTATTATTACAAATCATTAAAACAAATCTTCTCACTCATCAGGACTTTTGTTACAAAATGTGTCATTTTCTACATACAAACAATCTTCCCACTTCACCTATGAAGTTGCAGAATTATTGAAAAATGTTTTATTTCTTGTAGCTCTGTGTGATTCTGAGTCATAAGTAGATAACTTTAATATTTTGGAGCGGAAATTTAAAGTTGGCACTGTTGGTGAATTATATATCAAAGGTATTTTCAATAAAAATCCAGTAGTCGACAGCAGAGTAGACTTGTGCAGCACACTTCTTCATCAGACCTGTGTAGAGATCTGTCTCCTCGGCGACAACCTCTGCCGCTTGTCAATGGCTGTTGGTTGATCGCCGTTGAAGGTGATGGACCTGTTGGAGATGGTGGACTACGAGCTGGAGCAGATAAGCTTCGCTTGCTTGAACCTGTTATATAATAGAAAAAGAAAGCATTATTGAATATTACTTTGGTAATGATAATTAAAAAGAACATTGGTGATAATTTTATTATAAAAGACTTAAATGCTTTGCATCAGGGTTAACTTCTTAAATCGATGCTTAGCTTGCTTGGAGTAATTATAACATTGACACACAAATAGAATATAGACATTTACTGCTTATAGAGAAGAAGCATGGAATGCCATTATCAGTTATTGTTGTATTTGAGTGATCACGTATGGTATTATTTTAATGTAACTATAGTGGTATACTGTGATCGAGCCATATCAAATTTGTAACTTAAATGAACAACTGCTTTTTATGGTAGTTGTAGAGAGGCTATTTATCACCAGACATTCTTCTAGAGATGATAGAAGCTGCCCATTACGTGTTGTGATATATCACCCAGGATACTAATGATGGTAGCTATGATCCAGTCCTTCAGTTTCAACATTGTGGCAGAATTTCATCGTCTTCGAAAGCATGAGGCTTAGTTATTCGAAAGAAGCAACTCCACATCAAACCAGGATTGATATGTAGATGAAGCGTATGTAGAATGGGGAATGTGCTTTTTCCTGATAAGACTTGCTGTTTGGACTTTATGGTCCAAGATATATAAGGAAAATAAGTTAGAAAAAGTCTCTCACCAAAGCATATTAAGCAGATTTTGAAATACTCTTCCCTTCTCAAAGAAAGAGTTTTTTCTATTTATGGTTTAAGGTTATTTTTAACTTGGTATATTGAGTGTAGAACTCTTTGTATATGGTAGGAATGATAGGATTAGCAAAAATTTGTTAAAAGTTTAGAGAACAGTAATTTCAGCTCTGACAAAACTATGACTTGATGAAGGTGGAAATTTCAAAGCAAGATCGTATGCTATGCCACAAATTCCAAAAAGCAGCAATGCATTTCTGAAGCAACAAATGAATATTCTTCAATGATTCAACTCACATGATCTCAGGCCAGTCTTTGGCCAATCATGAATAGAAAGCTGAAAACAAGATACAGCATCAGGAAATCTCTTAATTTTCACTATAATCAAAGTTTAGATTAGATGAGGTGAAAGAGATGTGGGAAAAATATTTCATGTTAGGTGAACTTTAAAGGTTTGAAAAATTATATTTCATTAAAAGTACAATATCATTTAATCTGTTGCAATTAATTTACACACTGTTTGTATGGCTATTAGTGTGGGGAAGCAGCTGTTATTTCTATTGTTTTATGATATACAGCAAAGGGAAGAAATAAAAGGACATGAGAGAAATTTGAAAATGATGAAGGTTTTAGAAACCTATATCAGTTATTACTACCTTTTTTGCGGTGTTAAAATAATTTAAAAGCGAAAAGGCAAGATAGTCAAAAGTGTGTATATTAGATTTAATAGTATTAATTTCAATAAATTTGCAGTCAGTTTTTGAAGTTAAATATTAAAAATCTTTTATCTATTTGTGTCCTCGATTTCTGTAATAGTACTTGTAAAAGTTAAGTATGTGTGAAAGAGATATGTACTAATGAGGAAACCAATATTTTAATTTTGAGAATCTTTTTACCCTTCTGCAAACAGCTGTGGTATATCGACGACAGAATTAATAGCAGCTGAAAAACAGAATACGTGAATATATTTCCCTAAAATTTTCTCATTTGTTACTGTTTTTCTGCTTGAGGTCTTCTGTGTCAGAATTTATAATTAAATAGTCAATATATCATTAAGAAAATTCAATATATTAAGAATTCTATTCTATATTAAGAAGAGAAAATATTGTAATTTTAACATATTTATTTCGTTATTATCGGATAAAAGTCTGGCAAATAATGGGAAATTTGTATTATCTTTGGAAAGTATTAGATGGTTGATCGATGTTTCGTGGAATAAACGTTATGACTACTGAAGTAGTGAAAGATATATAATACCTTGTGATTTTCTTCTTCCTTTACGCCCTCTTTCTCCTTTGTCCATGGTATCCTCATTTCCAGACTCCTGGCTTGATGAAAGAGGTGTTCCTTCACTGTCTCGAAGCATACTTTCATAGCCACTGCTTGTTCCTGAAAACTGTTGTGTTTTGGCCCCTTTCAGTAGCAGTTCCTTGGCTTCTCTCGGTTCAATACTATTTACGCTGCTTTCGCTGCCGTGACCGCTGCTTGTCCTCTGGTGGTGATGGTGGTGATGATGACTTACATGCACCTGTGGGACTTTATAGTACGGAGATGCCAGAGTTCCAGAAACACTAGCATGCCGAACGACGTGATAATGTTCACTATCTGTGAAGTCTGTAAGTGCTGTATCACCGCTGTCTGCGCATGTGCTTGGTGAGCTAGTGCTCCTGCAGATACTTTTAGTCCTCTGTGACCTTCTACTCTCTTGTATTGATTGCTTCTGTTTACTGTGGCTCGAAAAAGGTTTACATTTTGGTGAAAAAGTTTTATCTTTTTGTTTCATTGTTGAGCAGCACATAGTTGTAATACCAGATGTACTGCTACTAGTTGGACTCGATCGTGCAGGATGTTTACAAGCCCCATTATTAATTGTCCTCGGGACTTTGTTGTTACCGTTACCGTTGCTAATGTGACATTTATTTGGACTTCGGATGGAACTACCTGTATGCGTTCCAGTCCTATGTGGCACTTTGGCTGGTGATGAAGATACTGAAGAATCTTTGCTCCATAGTGAAGGAGATGATGACTGCGTTAGTGGTTGCTGTGAATGGATGCTTTGTATATCATTCATTTTTGATTTACCTCTGTGTGTTCTAGATTTAGACGAAATGCTTGGGGATTGTCCAACAGTTAATTGACTTAAATCGATTCCCTTACATGATACATTCCTAGAATTATTTTTGGTATCGTTGCGTTTTGTAGTATCATTTATTTCTGTTGACTTTTTGGAATCTTTGCGATCTAAACTTTTCTTATCATCTAAACTAGTTTCCGTGTTAAGTTTTTGAGTTTTATTTGAAGTAATATTTTCAGATGAGCTAAGTTTTGTCGATTCTTTTTGAAGATTACTTGTAGAAGTGGGCTTATGTATGTGAGAAACAGAACTTGTTTGCCTAATATTTGCTTGCAACTTTGCACTGTTTTCATCTTGTCGAAAGCCTTCGATTGCTGGTTTCTGAGAAGACGCACTACACGACTGTTTATAACTCGAACTATTTTGCATTTCAATATTCTCTGACCTTTGAATTTCTTCCTTTTTTAACAAAAATGCGTTATCATGTTCGTATGCTAATGGAGGAACAACCTGAGTGGGTTTTATTGATGAATATTGTTCTAGAAAAGGGGGAACTTTTTGTATTTTTTTATAAAATGCTTCTAGTTTTAAACCGTTCATTGGTTTAATATTTAGTTTGTAATCGTATTTATCGATATCGAGATCAGCTGGCTCACTCTGCGTACTTGTCACTTCAGCTGCTGATAAATCTTCCATACTTGAGTCTGTACTTGCACACAGCATTTCTGACATTGTATAACGTGAACCTGATGATGCTAACCGAGTAACTGGGCAAGTTTTAAAAATCGATTCTATTTGAGTTTGATTTCGGTGTCTAGTTAAAGGTTGGATAAGCTCACGCAATTTAGCTATCCTTTCTAATTTATCATTAATTTCACTATTACTTACAGAAGTGAGATCTTCTATAATTCGACGTTGCCTCTGTTGTTGCTGTTCTTTAATTCTTTGAAACATGTTACCATAAAGTAGACGCCACGTTACAGCTCCTTTTCCTCTAACACCTTCCCGACATGTGTCTGGAACACTTATGCTGTCTAGATCCACGCTAACGGAACGTGAATCAGTAAAAGAAGAAGGAAGATTAAGATCTTCTTCACTAAGTATTCTTAAGGGATGTTCTTTACTGTCGCAGCTGCTTTGGTCTACTTCAGGAAGAGGATTTTCTGAAGATTTTCTTCTACACTGCATCCAGTATTCCGCAATGATATCTTCTTCTGTAACTTGAAGACACGAATCTACCATTGGAACGGGCTCATCAGGTTCTGTGACTTCTATCGTTTCCAGACCTTCATCTAAATCTGCTTCGAGATTCTTAGAGCATAAAGACATATGTAAGGACTGATATTGCATCTCACTTTGTCCTATCTGTAGAATGTGTAAATCTGAATCATAACCACTCGCCTCCGCGTTTTCTTCGTTGTCTGTCTCATCGACATCCGCAGAATTACTAGCACTATCAGCTTCATCTTCAGCATTTTCGCATTCAAGTGGAAAAGAAATGCTTTCACTTGTACAAAGTGTCTTTTGTGGTTCTGTTTTATGAGATGAGCATCCAACACCGCTGGTTTTTCTGTCTTTTACACAAGATTTCTCCTCTTTTGAACCAGTGAGGTTAGATACATCCGATAAGCTTTTATGGATTTCGCGCGTGGAACTGCTATTTTCGGTTCCATCTGGTGGATAATCTATCCAAACCTCGTTGCTTTTCTTCTTCGTTGTGTTTTGAATTTGTCTAGAATGTTCTTCGATCCATCTTTGAATCATATTTTGTTTATGATGATCCATAAAACCATACATATTAGGAGGTCCATCTACCCATTGTTCCTTTTGAAGTTGATGTAATGTTTTGGAATCGAATTTAGGTTTCACGAATCGCGGTCCATCAATCCACGTCTCGTCACTTTGTGGTTTTGGTCCTTTTCCAGCTACTTGACCTTTACTTCCAGAAGCAGACTGTTCCGCATCCGTTGACTGATCTTGCTTGCTTTGAGAAGTACGATGTTTTGTCTTTTTCTGTGCGTGAATGGGACTGTTTTGTGCAGATTTAATATGAGACGTGCTTTCTGTCTGAAGAGTTTGGGTGCTGGCTGGTTGATGGCGTTGCAGCAGTGGAGAATTTTTTGAAGTAATTTGAGTCTTGTCTGCTTTACTAGTTTTAGTTGTGCAGGAATGATGTGTACCAGTATCCGCCGTTGAAGCATGAGGAACGCCGGAGGATTTCTCTTCAGATCTACGTTGATCATCGGTACCTGACTGTGTTTTGCTAAAAGAATTGTGCCTTTTTCTTTCAAGTGTTGACGTTGTTTCATTTGTATGAGAGGACTTACTTTGTGGCTGGGACTGTTTTGTCTTAGGAACTATGGGTAGAGCGGATGGTGGACCTTCGTTATCGGTAAAATCTCTATCATTGTGAGTTAGGTTACCGACATAGATTACTGTATCACATGACTGTTCGCTGCTCGACGTATAATCAGGATCACTACTGCCTGATTTGACATTATCTTCAGCGTGCATGCGGACATAGGGACGGACACAAGCTCCTTTCTCATCAGTGCTATCCATAGGCACATTTGAATACTAGAAATAGAAGACAAATATTATTATTAGAAGTGAAAAAAGGCTATTTAATATCATGAAAAACAATGTATAGTTTATATATTTAATTTTAAGCAGTTTTGGATTTAAAACTGTTAGCTACAGAAACATTTCAACAACAAAGCTTATTAACTATAATTTTAGTCAGTATTTTTTAAATTTTCAATAAAATTACCGAAATCTACAGCTTTTAAAATGCTAATTTGTATGAAAATACCACATTCCCCCCCCCAGCGTTTTAGCACCAGGTTTTGAAAATTTGAAAATTGTGTTTTAGCTCTGGTTTCATCAACAGATGGCGCTTTTAGCTTATCTCCTGTCCAGGCTTTCTTATCTTATCTGATCATTATATCCCATCTCGCTCATTTGCGCTTTTGCAGCTGATGATGATGGTTCGGTAAAACCATCGAAACTAGTCCTATGTTCGCGTTATTTTCCCTTCCTCAATGCGTTCAGAGAAAGATCTCCCCGAAATTTTAAAGTAGGTTTGTCCACGTAGAGTTTGTTTTCATCTTATTAAAAGACACCCGTAAACTACCCCGCGAAGGTCACGCCGAACCTTTCTCTTCTAACTCTTGAAATTTATGCCAGCCTAATACAAGAACCGACCATCACAACGAGGCAAACACGAACTGAAATTCAGGCTACGATTTCGATCAGTTCCACATTCACCTTCTCTAATTATTTATGGAGGATTTGAGGCTTAAGGAGTGGCAGAGACAACAGTAAGAACGGGCGAGATCGAAGTTACAGAACACAAACAGAAACAGAAATGAAAACAAAACAGAAATGAAGATATTTTATTAGATAGTGTGATGTTAATGTTACTATGTATTCTTATTGGAAAGTAGGTTTCTTTTAAAGAAATAATATTGTGATAATTACATGTAATTTTTCTATCACTACGTTTCATTTGCTATGCTCAGTAACAATAACAATAATAATAACACAAAATAAGGAAGAAAATAAGTAAACAGAAAAAGGGAAAATACTATGTCATTGGTCTAAATGGGGAAAATTTTGCGTGCTAGTACAACACCTCCTAACAGAAGAAAGCCAGGACACTGGATTGTGACGTCACAAGTAGTCGTCTGAGTCGAAACTCCGAGAAGGCAAAGAAACGAAATAGGTTACGCGCTAGTGCCGCACTTAACATTGCTTTCATTATTTGATATAGATATTTGGGTTGGATTTTATTCAAAGATTCAACACTTTTGTCGTTTATAACGCAAAACGATTAATATCGATCAATTAATGTTTCGAATTTACGATTTCAATTTTCGATTAATATTTATTTAATATATTAAGAAAATAAATAAATAAGATTTTTATAAATTCTTTGGCCAAAGATAAATGCTAAACATTCATACCTTGTAGGTTATATTCAAAAATACCGTTAAAACAGACGTTCACCGTTAAAACTATTTTAAATTATAAAAAATTACTTCACAGAGAAACATTATGAAATATAAAACAACTTGTTCCTATAAATCTACTAACAAACATATTGTGCATGAAGACAGTTGTTATTGGAATATGGTTTAATTTCTATCAAAATATCTACTTCTCTGCTTAATAAAGAATAATTAAATTAAAAAAAAAAAGATTGTAGGCATTCTGTAAAAGATAAGTATTTCCTTAAGATCGTCCTTTCTATTTCATGGTTTAAATAGTATGAAGTAACACTTCCAAAATTTAAAAAAAATTGCCTCTTTTTATAATTTTCTGTAGTTTTAAGTATAATTTTTATAATAAATACATTTTTGTAAGGAAAAAATATCTTACTAGTTGCCTCTTTTCATAATTTTCTGTAGTTTTAAGTATAATTTTTATGATAAATACATTTTTGTAAGGAAAAATATCTTACTGTAGCACATAACATTATGAGATATATGATTGTTCTTATTTAAGCAGAAGAAATATCTTAGTATTATACATAATGAATAAATTATTTCAAAGTTTAACACGATAAAATTTTACGTAAATTTAATAATTTTCTGCTTCTAATTTCTAGGCTAACTAATGAATTATTTACACATCCAAGTTAACGTAGCAGTTAATAAGTTCAAATCAGCAATACTAACTCAAAAAGGAGTTTCTGCTTTAATCTCATAATTTAACATTTTAAGTTGCCATTCTTAATGTTGCACTATATTTTTCTAATATTCATGAAAAAAAAAAAAAAAAAAAAAAAAAAAAAAAAGAAAAAGAAAAAAGATTTTCCAGATTATCTGCACACAAGTTACTACTTACCACCTCATTTTTCTTCAGACAAGTAATTTGTCTTTAAAAGTAAATATTATAAAAATGCACCAAACTTTAAATATAATATGCTGTGTATCTTGCAAGTTTCAAAGAAATTAATATATTACAGATTTGTTTAGCAAATAATTCAACACTGCAATTTAAAATTATTCCGTAAATCCATAAAACCAATAATATTAGTTGCATGTATACTTAATTGTATTATATTAGTTGTATATCAGAACTTGAAAATGACTTTTCACAAATGAAAAATAATAATTTTTTATTTACAAATTTAAGCAAACAGTCAGAATAACAAAGTAACACTGAAGTTATAGCATACCAGTAACATCTTTTTAAACACACTCTACAAAGTTTTAAAGCAATAAATCTCTGGCCATTTCAAATGAATTTATAATCATAAGATACAATAAAATGATCAGGATAGCACATTTTAAAACTATTAATTAATACTCAATTCACAATATAAAAGCAGCAGCTATTCAAATTATTGAGGAACTATGATCTCTGAACTAAGATTAAATGAATAATCTTATAATAAGTTAGCTGAATTAATGCAAAAAATCAAAATATGTTTGCATATATAAAAAAAATGAGTCGAGTTGACTCAATTTATTTTTAATATATGTAGTAGCCATCTTTGCTTTGCAGACTTCTTGTCTATTTATTTCTACGTTAAAGTTCACTTCGAAGGTTCAAAAGATCTTTTGGATCATTTTCACGACACATCGCTGCACGTCGTATTTCATCCTACGAAATTATAACATCACGAGAACAGTTAATATAAAAATTCAAAAGACTCGCCACACGTTCATCGCTCGCCAGTACTACGGGGCTTTGAGCTTGTTGGAAGGAGCGACGTTCGTCAGACGACTGCCTGTGACGTCAGAGCTTCCTCTCGCTTCAGTGTCCTGGCTTCCTTCTGTAAGGAGGTGTTGGCTAGTATCGCTCGGAATCAGTTTATAACCACCATCAAACAAGTAAAGCCGTAGGTAATTTCCATCCGTAATGCCATCATTGGAATAGAGAACAGATGATATCATTCTAACATATTTTTTATATCTTTTAATATTTGATGGTATTATTTGTGAATATTATTTTATTATTTGCAAAGTAACTGCGTGACTGTTTGTAACTCATACATCTGAATAAAATAAAATAGCTTCTGTGATGAAAAAGATATCCATATTCCAGCAATAGCTGTTGCCTTCTAAAACAGCAACTGTTGCATGAAATGAGCACAGTTATTCAGCAAAGGTAGACTGCACAATTATTATATTAATTAAAAAGTATTTTACTTTATATTAAATGTCACAAAAGTATTTAAAACACTAAAAATAAAGGAGCATTTTAAAATAATTTTTTGAAAGAAATCATAAAGGCACTGGGCCATTAATTTCTGTGTTTTGATCATATTAAAATAAATCTCATGTGGACAACACTATTTCCTTGTATGGCCTATTAAATTATGCACATTTTTTACGGCACTTCATTTAAACTTATTTCATCGAATTATTCTAACTTAATTAACCGATCCCTCAAGGCAAGTTGAAAATGACATCAAAAATTGCAAATTTCCCGGTTGATTTTTGTCGAACGGGAGTCAAACTTCTTATAATTTTTATTTTTTCATATATATATATATTTCATATGTAAATGAAGAATAAAATAACTGAATCTTCTTCTATCTTTATTAGTCCAAAGGGCTGTTAATTTCGTTTTCGCATTTTGCGTTAGTTCGCTATAAATGTCGTTTCATTTTTCAAATTGTTGCCACCAAATATTATCGCCCTGTGTTATATTTAAAGAAATAAAATAATGAAGAATCTGCATAAATATATGTATGTTTCTCGCATTGTGGTAAAACGACGGTACCTAGAGCCATTCAATTTTGAATGACGTAATCCTACTGCGAATATGGGCATCTGGAAGCCCTAATTTGGAATTTGTTTTACCATCGATTTCATATTTTGTTTTTGATTAGCAAACTTCAAAGCGAGCAATGGCAACACTACGGTGGAGGGGGGGGCATTATCTCCAGCGCGCGAGACTGTGTATCGGAAATTCTAAAGATACGCTCATTTTAAAGTTATTTTGCGATATTGCTGTTGAATTGAATTTTATGGTTTAAGGGCAAAGAATATGATATTTAATAAATAAAGGTAACACACAAAACGTACCTAGGGCGTGATATTTAGAATTTTTTAATATTATTTATTTATTTTTTAATCTTCGTTTAATGTTATCGCTGTCTCAAACATGAATATATAAATTCAGAAGTATAAATTCAGAAGTCAAACAACAAAAATCAGCGTTATATTTTCAAATTTTCACAGGACTAGTTTCGATGATTTTACCGAACCATCATCATCATCAGCTGCAAAAGCGCAAATGAACGAGATAGGATATAATGATCAGATAAGATAAGAAAGCCTGGACAGGAGATAAGCTAAAGGCGCCATCTGTTGATGAAACCAGAACTAAAACACAATTTCTTTAAAGGCCGAAGACAAAGATGGATTGGAATTAGGGTCATTAACTAGACCAGAAAGATTTTTTTGAATGTAAAATGCCTCTAGAGAATCCATTTCACCAGTGGAAGATGTTTTTTGAATAATTTTGGCAGCAGAAAAATTGAAAGTGTGATTTTCGGACCAACAATGTTGGGCAACAAAAGAGTTCTGTGCTTCCTTTTTCCTAACATATGCATCATGTTCCTTGACGCGAAATTTTAAAGCTCTGTTAGTTTGGCCAACGTAAATTAAACCACATTGGCAAGGAATTATGTAAATACCCCAGGAATTCATATCTGGAATGGGGTCCTTGAGTATGGAACTCGGAATCCGGAATGGGGGTCCTTGGGTATGAAAATTTGAAAATATAACGCTGATTTTTGTTGTTTGACTTCTGAATTAGTATTTGTTCGGCGTGTTATTGTGTCTCAATGTATATACAACTTTAAAGTTTGATTTATTTTCTACTTTTTAATTCTTTCATTGCCATTCACATGCAATTTATATTCTTGGGAGTGTTACGTGTTCGTTTATTCGATTCTCTAAAGAATAGGAGGCTTACTAGTTAAAGAAAGAAAACAATTACTCCCCGAAAATGTGTTTAATCTATCCTTCAGTAGCAAGTAAGAATGAATAAAAGGGTTGAATCCGAAATCATGATAAATTACAAAAGAATGCTATATTTTTTCACATAATGGGCCTCATTGTTGTGCTGTTGTTGTTATTGCTGTTGCTAATGCTCACTTGTCTGACCTGTAGTCAGCCCAAGCCCACGAAACTCCTGGTGGTAAGGAGCGCAAGATATGCTTGTTGTTCGCAACCTGCCTTGAGCACCTTGCAGGTGACGGTGCAATTTAGTTCAGTTCCGCCCCCAATTTTGATGGAGAGCATCATGGAGGTAGAAAGTAAGGTGGAGTGGCCCTAAACAGGTTTCTCCCGTACCCTGCTCTGAAGCACCGGCGATCCCTACCTGGTGACCAAAACATTGGGTCATTTACCATTAAGTTCAATGGGTTTTGACGCGACCGGATGTAAATATTTTGTAATTACGTCGTAAATATACATATAAATGTATATATTTTCTTTTTCTACAACACTTCAGAGTCCTAAGTATATCAAAACAACATATTTCTAAAAAACATTTCATTCTGAACGGAATTAAATGCTATACTTTTCACAGAACAGTTTTCTCAGAATGGTTTAATTTGAATGAAATATTTTCACAAGTTTTCGTTAATTACATTAGAAAAAAAATTAAGGTAATTCGGTTTTAATCGGTTAAGGTACATAAATTAAGATCAAAGTTTATTGTATTATTAATATTAAAATTATGCATTATTTCTTTTCTATTTATAGAGCTTCTTCCTAATATACTTTCTTAAATATGACATGATTTTTTGGCTTCTTAGGCATCTTTTAAATCGAAAAATATAAGTCAATTTATAATTAATGCTCTATTCGGTTCATTTTAAATTAGAGAATTATTAGAAATTAGAGAAATACTTTAAATAGTACTTAACTTTCTCTGAACATTTCTGAAAGGGAATAAAATAAGGATTTTATTTTTAATTAACCAAATAAGTAAAACGTGTAATCCCAAAGTGATTATTTTTCAGATATATAAAATTAAAACGATGAGTTTAAAATGAGCAGCAGTAAAACCTCTCCTCTAAAAAATTTTAAAAGGTACATGTTACAATAATATATGGATGTGAAAAAAATTAATTTTATTTAAAACATTTTGGCATTTGGAACATAAAATAAAAGTAGCGGATACTCTATCAAGGGTATCGAAAGACGTATACAATTTTCAAGTTACCGTAAGATATTTTTCATTCTTTTAAGCATAACATTTTTGTTAAAATCTATATTTTTACAAATTTTACTTCAACAGCTTAGAATTTTATAAAACAAATTCGTAATCAAAATCGCTGTTGTTAGTTATCGAAAAATAACCAAGATGTGATTTTTGCGTAAATGTCACTAAACTATACAAATCCATCACACTATCAATGTTTCTTCCATGCGAAAGTGTTCCTTTTTCGATTTGTATGGAACTGTCGTGTGTCGAAATACTACTATCAGAACACTGTCAAGCGAGCTTCTGAATGTAAACAAAGAACACCCCATGTGGTGAGCGAAGCTTCGAAACAGTGCTTCACTTCTAGTGCCGGTTGGGCACTCCTTCCTTTCTTACCTCCATGGAGAGCATCGTGGTGGGGGGTGAGTTCGAGGGTCTCCCACCCCTCTTTTCCTACAACCAAACTCTGCAGAGAACTTTCGGCTAGCCGCATATTTAGAGTGCCCCCATGACAAACATCCACACCTTCGCCGGGATTCGAACCCAGGCCCTTCGGTATTCTAGTCAGTGATGCTAACCACTATATCAGTTGGGCGGCTGCTACTCTATAATATTTAATACAAAAGCTTTTATAAACTTTCATGGAAGCATATTCATTTTACCATTTATCAAACTACAAAATGTTCAGATACGTAACTATTAACAAACAAGGGGAAACAAAGAATTAAAGAAAATAATAAAATAACGAGACAATAATATGCTTTTGAATTTTCTACGTCACAATCTCAAAGTAATTATGACATTACGAAAAGTTCACGTTTGATCACAAAGGAAGAGTAATTGGTAGTTTCCCGCCAGTATGTCTATTTTATGGCCTCTGTAAATTATCTTATCGTGAAATATAGCATCCACAGTTTGTAAAGGGAAGTGACTGTACGATTCCCAGAGACACTGCCTGCCGATACATGCTATAGCAAAATTCTAAGGATGCTGAAGATAAATCGCACATCATCAGCACATTGCTGAATTTGGTGCCATATCTAAAGTCATTACTATTTCACGGATGGTAGTCAGTGATGCTAACCGCTATATCAGTTGGGCGGCTGCTACTTTGTAATATTTAATACAAAAGCTTTATAAACTTTCATGAAAGCATATTCATTTTACCGTTTATCAAACTACAAAATGTTCAGATACATAACTATTAACAAACAAGGGGAAACAAAGAATTAAAGAAAATAATAAAATAACGAGACAATAATATGCTTTTGAATTTTCTACGTCACAATCTCAAAGTAATTATGACATTACGAAAAGTTCACGTTTGATCACAAAGGAAGTGTAATTGGTAGTTTCCCGCCAGTATGTCTATTTTATGGCCTCTGTAAATTATCTTATCGTGAAATATAGCATCCACAATTTGTAAAGGGAAGTGACTGTACGATTCCCAGAGACACTGCTTGCCGATACATGCTATAGCAAAATTCTAAGGATGCTGAAGATAAATCGCATATCATCAGCACATTGCTGAATTTGGTGCCATATCTAAAGTCATTACTATTTCACGAAGTTCGGATGTGTCTTCCCATTAACATTTATTACTTTCGATATCATAACGAATCGTTGGTTTACCTCTAATGGAAATGATAACGCTCTTCCTTATGCCGATTAGGTGGGCAGGAGATTTTACCGTGAATAAATTACTGCTCCTAGTCATTTCCTTGAGCAGCCGTTAATTAAATAGAGTCAGATATTGCTTTCTCATGATCTATGGGCACTCAACGGCATGGCGGCTTTGCGTTATATTTTATGCATGGTGAAGATATCCGTTTGTTTTAATCAGGGTTGACGGAGCACTGTTGTTGGAACAGATTCCAAACTCGATGTCTTTATGCATCATCATTACGATCAGTGGAATTGGAGGAAATTCGTTACCAGGACCGGGACATTAAATCGCGAGTAAATATAAAAGATGGATAGAACTTTCGGATTAATGGTGACCCTTGATGAAAATGAATGTTGCACTTTGAAGTCGGGCAGGCAGAAAACGTCTGGAGGAAAGTTATTGGATTTGCAAGTGGGAGAAGTCGAGTGAGAACTTCGTCTTAAGTGGAGCTTCTCCTAGAAAGAGAGGCTCTTTTTTTGTTGTTTGTTTTTATGAGACTCGTTGTTCTCTGTTTGATGTAAGATTTATATTTATACGCGGGGGATAGTCATCATAGGAAGTTTTGGAGATTAAAATTTGGAAATGGGTACTTTTATTGGGAAGTATAAAATATTACTTTTTCGGAATCGTAACTGATAAATTGTTTTATGTCATGAAAGATCCAGTAACATCTTAAAAATTCCTTTAGGAGCGCAGCGAGTCAGAAGTATTGGCAGAATATGAGTGCTTTTACCATACAGAATGTACTGAAAAACCATATCTGCCTTAAAATATGCAGTCTAAGATTGAAAAAAAAAAAAAATAAACAAAAAATTCGTTTTACAAAATAGTTTTACAAAATACAACAAGTTTACAAAATACAAACAAGTTTTACAAAATAGATAATAGGAAAAAATTACGTTTTTAATTACGTCCAAAGGGGTGTTTTTTTAACGTTTTAGGGGTTACCTTTATTTATTAAATATCATGTTTTACGTACTCAAATCATAAAATTCAGTTAAACAGCAATATCGCAAAACAATTTAAAAATGAGCACATCTTTAGAATTTCCGATACAGAGTCTCGTACGCTGTAGATAAAAATTTCTTTTTGTACAGTGTTGCCATTGCTCGCTTTGAAAACGTCGAATTTATTAATCAAAAATTCGTTGAAGTATTACAAAATATAAAATTCAGTTAAACAGCAATATCGCAAAATAATTTAAAAATGAGCACATCTTTAGAATTTCCGATACAGAGTCTCGTACGCTGTAAATAAAAATTCCTTTTTGTACAGTGTTGCCATTGCTCGCTTTGAAATCGTCGAATTTATTAATCAAAAATTCGTTGAAGTATTACAAAATATGAAATCGATAATAAAACAAATTTCAAATTCAAATTAGGGCTTCCACATGGCCATATTCTATGCAACATTACATTAATCAAGTTTGGATAGCTCTAGATACCAATGTTTCATCACAAAGCGAGAAAAATACGTACATTCATGCAGATTCTTCATTATTTAATTTCTTTAAATATAATACAGGACGATAATATTTGGTGGTAACAATTTGAAAAGTGATTCGCCGTTTATAGTTTTCACCTCAAAATGCCAAAACGAAATTAATAGTTCTTCTGGGCAAATTGCCTCTTTGGACTAATTAAAAAAATCGGAAAGGTTTCAGATTTTAAATTACGTCCAAAGGGGCGTTTTTTTTCCAACATTTTGTGTGTTACCTTTATTTATTAAATATCATGTTTTTCAAACTAACTATAAAATTCAGTTTAAGATCCATATTGCAAAATAATTTTAAAATAAGCACATCTTTAGAACTTCCGATACACAGTCTGACGCGCTGAAGATAAAGATCTTTTTATTTATTTATTTTTTATTTATTTTTATTCCGTACACTGTTGCCATTGCTCGGTTTGAAATAGTTGAGTTTGTTAATCAAAAATTTGTTAAAGTGTTACAAAATATGAAATCGATACAAAACAAATTTGAAATTCCAAATTAGGACTTCCAGATACCCATATTCGTTGGAAGATTACATTATTCAAAATTTGATGGTTCTAGGTATCGTTGTATTAACACAATGCGAGAAACATACATACATTTATGCAGATTCTTCATTATTTAATTTCTTAAAATATAACACAGAGCGATAATATATGGTGGCAACAATTTGAAAAGTGAACCAAAATTTAAAGTTTTCAACGTAAAATGCCAAAGCGAAATTAATAGCTCCACTGGGCTAACGCCCTTTGGTCTAAAAAAATAAATAAATAAAATTTGAAAGGGTTCAGATTGTAACAGTCGGGCTTTAAAAGAGCCCCCTCCCAATAAACAATATTAAACTTTAAGAGCTCTTTTAAAGTTTAATATTTTTTATTGTATGTACAGTCAGTAGGTTGTTTTGAAGCAGAAACGGGAAAAATGTGCAGTGCTCTCGCCAGGTCTCGAAACCTGGATCTCTCGAATACGCGTCGAGTATGCTTCCAATTACAACACAAAGACATGCCGAAAGCAGGGAGAAAATACTTTATAAGTAGAGATTATTATTAAAAATGGCCCAGGTGAAAATAGCGAAAGATTTTATAAGATACTAGATGAATATACATTAAGACTGACATAGAAACGTAATATTACCAATCTATACTTGGGAAAATATTAGAAATATTGAAAAAATATATTCTATAAAATTATTGAAGGATTTTAATTAGATATATCAGGAACTAAATGGATTTTTATTTAAATCAATCCGTTTAAAAAGTAAAAAAATATTTTTTAGAACTTCATTTATTGCTTTTAAATAGCTAGCTTGTTAATCAATAAAAGACAGATTCGATTAAAAGATAAATAGCTTACATTTTGCCGAATGGCAACAAACTCGAATAAAAAGTGAAACAGTGCATTTACACTAAACGACAGTGAGTTAAGGGGTGTTGGAACCCCAAAATCTTCAAAAAATTGTGATTTCGGATTTTTGCATTTTCAAATTCTCTACACTTTTATCTTTCTAAAAATACCATTCTTTAATCTCTATGAAAACTAGAACTGTAAAAAAATCTAGTTTTAATTTGTCATCTACTGCTTTGATCAATGAGGATTTTTACATAAAAACGCATTTTTCTCCAAACGTGATTTTTTTATACTCGATGTACGTTTTCTCAGGAACTACTGCTCGGTTACAGCCGAAAACATCGCGGCAAAAACATCGCGGACGAAAACGTCGCTGAGAAAACAACGCAAGGCAAAAACGTCGTGCTGCAAAACATCGTGGGAGAACACATCGCAAAGAGAAAACATCGCAGTACTAAAACATCGTGGTACAAAACATCGTCTTCGAAAATAAAGCGGTTCAAAAACTTCGCAGTTTAAAAACATCGTCGTCGAAAATATCGTGGTAAAAAATAAAGTGTCTACAAATAATCGCATGATGATAACATCACAGACATGCTTTTTTCAGGTCTTAATAATTGTAAATGGATATCCCCATAATAATTTGTGAGCGCAAGATCTGAAGAAGGATAATTTTTACTTTTAAATTTTTTTATAAACTAATAAATTTTTGCTGAGAAAATAAGAAAACTTAAGTATAGAAAATTAATGCAACTTATAAGCACTTAATAGAATTTTAAAGCGACATAGTTAACTAAAAAAGGCCATTAATAAATAATTTTTTTATAAAGTTTTTACTGGTAATTTTTCAAGAAAAGTATAATCTATAAGTTGCATTTAATTTTCTATGGTTAAGTTTCCTTCTTACTTTTTTAAGCAAAAATTTATTAATTAATAAAAAAATGTGAAAGTAAAAATTATACTTCTTCACATCTTGCGCTCATAAATCATTATGGGAATATCCATTTACAATTATTAAAACCTGAAAAAGCATGTCTGCGATGTTATCGTCATGCGATGATTTGTAGACACTTTATTTTTTACCACGATATTTTCGACGACGATGTTTTTAAACTGCGAAGTTTTTGAACCGCTTTATTTTTGACGACGATGTTTTGTACCACGATGTTTTAGAACTGCGATGTTTTCTCTTTGCGATGTTTTCTCCCACGATGTTTTGTAGCACGATGTTTTTGTCTTGCGTTGTTTTCTCCGCAACGTTTTCATCCGCGATGTTTTTGCCGCGATGTTATCGGCGGACACCCTACTGCTCACAGGTAACTAAACTTTTTATGGCTTATTTATTAGGTTCCCTAATATTTACTAAAATGAGCTTTTTGTAACAAAATTAGAAAAAAAAAAAATTGTTTTAATTTTTTTGTGTGAGAAAGGTGCTAAATTTTACTATGCTTAACAAAATGTTCTGTAATTTACTCTAAAATTCAAAATGCTTCAAAAGCTTATTTCAGTATAATCAGATAGGTATACTTTAATTACAAAAAAAAAAAAAAAAAAAAAAAAAAAAAAAAAAAAAAAATTCAAGCTTGTATCTACAGCAGATTTTGAGAAAAGATACATCGAAAATGGCCAATTTAACATTGTCGGTATAGGGGTTTCTGATACCCCTTAAGTAAAAATCACATTTCGACACTAATAGGCCTTTTGGACTAACAATTTATCACTTTTATTTCTACATTTAAAGAAAACATATTAACTTAATTTTATCTAGCAGTGCGATATCTTTTTAACATGTCAAGCTCATACATAAAAGGCTGTGCGAAAATCTGTACTATTAAGTTCTGGGCTCATCTGTCTGTCTGTTTGTCTGTGACATCGTCTCCTCCGGAACAGCGTGGAGTTGAGTTTCGAAAGGGAAAATTAAAGAAATTTCGAAAGGGATTCCAAAAATTCGTGGGAAGCCATTTCAAACATTCTCATCTTAATACGACTTTAATCAACCGAGATATTAATTAAAAACTCTAAAAATGCTAATTTTTGCACTAATTTTTCCGAGTGACAACAGTCTCGCTCGCTGGAGATAAAAATCTGCTTTATTTCGAAAAGTATTTTTAGATTTGACGATGTTTCTCGTGTGTTAAGGAAGAATTGCTTAATATCCGCGTTCTACTTTCAAGTATTTGCAATTATTTAATGAATTGCGAATAGTTAAGTTTTACAATAAATTGTCAATTTCTTCCTATTTATCTGGAGTGATTATTTAAAGAGATATTAATGAAATCGTAGCCCGATATAATATAAAGTGAAACTTTAATTTTAAAAACTATATGAACTATAGAAGTCTTCTGCCATATTTATTTAGCTTTTCCCAGAATCTTAATTGATGGCATCTTGGGCAAGTTTGATTCTATTAGATTGGATTTTTTTATTTACTAATATGTATGGAAAAGTCTGCTTTCATTTTCCCTACAGGACCAACATAAAAAGTTTATTTTCTTGTATTTCATATTACGAAAGAGTAAAAATCCAATTTTACGTATCAAACGGAATTATACTGACCATCCATACAAGAATAAAAATCTGTTGAATGCATAAAACTTTGGAATATGAAGAGAAATCACACATTTCCAACAAAAAGAAATTGCAGGAAGATAATCATTTTCTAATTCAACTGGAAAGAGAAACTTGTGAACGTAAAATTAAAGTTATCCAAAAAAGTAAGCTTAGTTTGGCATATATTTTGAACAAAAGTTAATAGATTTCGAGAACGATCCGATACGGGTCCGTCTTTTTTGCTCTTGAAGAAGACAATGGACGGGCCCATGTTTGATCACTCTCGAAATCGTTACGGTTTTGTTCAATATCTGCATCAAACTAAGGTTGTTTTGCGCGTAGGTTTTCTTCATCTAGTATGCTGTAACTAATTTTATATTCTTTTCACTTTCTTGTACGAAGTAGAAAGGAAGTATTGTAATCGCGAAAAGTTTCAGACAGCATATTTCAACGAAAATATCCAATTTGACCGCTATCGAATGCATGTTAACGATATTTTTGCGTGATATCTGTACGTAAGAACAGAATAAAAAACTCTTTTCCTCCAAAAAAATTATAAAACTGCTTTAAAATGAATTCTGAAGATAATTTTTCGTGGCGTCTGTACGAACGTATATCTCGCATACCTCAAAAACGAGTAGCCTCGGAAAGTTGAAATTTTGTATATAGGACTAATATAACATGTAGATGTGCACGTCGTATTTTGGTTGCAATCGGCCACACCAAACGTATATAAATATATTTATATATATATCCACTCTGTTACCCGGCTCAGTGATCTCAGTTTCTTTACTCTTATATGTTTGTAAATTGTACATTTTTTGCTTTAAAATTGATTGAATTATGTTTTTCTTATCTTCCGGTTAAGATTTTTATGCCTTTAGTAAATCTGTATGCAATATTTTTAGAATTATCAACAATTTTAAAGTTGTTTAAGTGCCGCTAAGTCTAATAATTTTTTTTTGATAGCGGACATTGATTGTTTACATTTGAAACAACCAATGCCCGCCGCATTATGAGTTACAATATGAACGAAATATAATACTGTTAAGTGAATCTAGCGCCAGAGTTTCGCTATGGTAAACAAGTACTAGAGTGAATTTTAAAGAATGCATTTATTCTATTGTGGTTTATGCACTGGCGGCGAAGTAGATTTAATTGAATCCAATAAGTGTAAATGAAATGCAAGAAAAAATGCGTATAATTTAATATTCCGTACAAGGAAGTCATGTGGTGTACACATCAGATTTTTTTTCAAAGTTACCCCATGCGTTCTAGTACTACTATTAAACTGTTCTTGAGGCAATTTCAATAGAGGTTAGGACAAATAGAAGTATTTACTTTTATCTTCTTTCTACGCATCCTATGTACTCGGGATGCCAGTTGGATAGTTCCCAGTATTTCCGAGTAGTGACTGGGTTGGGACGAGATATGAGCAATCATGGCCACTCGACACGTCAGACTGCTCATGGCTTCTTTGAGCAGCTGAGTGAGCTTGCTTTCCCTGTAGAAGAAAAAGGACAAACCAAATTATAAATATCGAAGACAACGGATGCTAAAAATGTAAATTGCAGTTAATGAGTAACTGGAATTATTGCCTCAAAAATTCTCTGGCTCAGTATAAGGCTGTCTCAGTCACCATGGAAAATTCCACAATGATGTAGGTGGGTTCTCGTCATAGTTTCCATTATATTCCAAAGAGGACAATACAGATTGTCTACCAATGCGATGGAGGTGCATTTCTAGGCAGTCATGGCCCATCAATAGTTTGAACAAAGTTACAACTACTGGTCATATCCTATTGGAAATACGTACAAGATCTTCACTCTTCCACCGCTTTGTCTTTTCTGCTAGCAGCAGTGCTTTATTTTTCTAATTCAAAACATGTTTGATATGCAACTTAATTGAACTATAAGATATCTTGAAAAATATATTGGTATCAAAAATTTCGTTTCCTTTCAGAATACTGCAAAGCACAGGAATCCTCTGCTATTTACTTCTTTTTTTTTTTTAGTTAAAGAAATTCTAACAGCAGAAGAAATTTTCGATACTGGAGAATTTAAGTTGATGTAGGAGGTTTTACTGAGTTAATTCTATTCTTGAAATCTAATCCGTCATTTTCTAGGACGTGATTTTTTATAAGTACATCGTAAATATTAAATAAAGTTGGTGATTGACGATATTACAAAAATTCGAAATATAGCAAGTTTATTAATTTTATGAATTAATTTGAAAACGAACTAAAACACTCTTTGTGTGGAAGAGAATTTTGTTAAGAAGACAACCAGAGCGTTAAGAACTTAATCAGAGTGACTTATTAAGAGCAAAAGCAAATTCAAAAATAAGATATTGATTGGCGTATTTAAAACATGAAATTAAAAATAAAGTCATCTCATATATATATATATATATGAAGAGTTTAATGGAGTCAACGTAAGGAGGTAATAAAGTCTAATAAATGTTTCACAAAAAATGATTAAATTTCTTGAGTTTAGAAGCAATTTGAAGAATATCGTCAACTAGTTCTTTTAACGAATAGAGCATCTCTATTTTTATTACTATCATTCTCCTGTTTTCTGTCTTTAACATATATTAATCCTTCTTACAGGAATTGTTCAATAAATTGCACATTCTACTTCATCTACTGAATGCGTTACATAATCGATTTCAATAAAATGCAAAACAAGTTGTTATGGCGTTCATTATTTATTTCATACAGTACACAATTTCTTCAATTCACGTAAACATTTACTGACGTTAGAAACTTCATTAGCGATGTCTTTCCAAATTTTTGAATTATTACATACAGTATACTACTGTCTCTATACCATCCAATCTGTTTTGCAAATGTTGCCACGGAATGAAACATAAGATGTTTAATTTACATTCCATATAACTTCGTGCTTCTCATAGTGTTGTCACTTAATTTTTAATTTTAGTCCCTTTATAATTCTTTAAAGAAAATTAAGCTGCTTACAAAGAATAAACTCACTTTTTAATAACTTATATCTTTATTTATTTTTGATAATATATTTAATATAATTTAAAATACATTTAATTTATGTATCACCCAACTGATAATTTTAATGATTATTTATATCTTTATTGCAATTCATAAATGATATTTCTAATGCCATATATTACGTATTTAGTACAGAAACCATTTTTTTTTCTTTTACGTATTTTATTTTATCACTGTGTTATTACTACATTTTATGAAAGATACTTACATGATGGTACTTTAATTTACATATGCATACGTTGATATGTGCATACAGTTGTGTGTGCTTTTAGTTTATATAACGCATTTTGTACTTTTATATGTTCCTAATCTTCCATCTTATTGAATGAAATTTATCAAAAATGTTTTACAGTTTCACTGTGTAGGAATCCTGTGTGCATTTTAAGCACAAAACGAGTTTAAGGGGACTCATACACCTTAAAACCCATAAGATGTTCTAATAGGTGACTGTTGCAAGAATTGGGATAACGTATTTATTTTAAAAGCAATTACTACCAACTTTTTACAACTGACTACATAATATAGCTGCTTTCGGAAATAGTCATCAGAAAGTTTGTGTTGCCACAAATATTTTTATAATTTAATCCGCTTTGTGACAACATTTTTCGTCATGTTTCCAACTTGCGCGCACAGTTTAAAACATTCTGTTTCATAATTTAATTCCATATTTAATATATAGCTTTTATAACATTTGGAAACAACTGTGAACCTAAAATTCTAAAAATTTCATGTTAAATTTTTATTTTATTTTGAGTTCATAAAATGCATTTTATTTAAAAAAATTTTAATGTTATCGCCCATAAAATTTTTCAATATTAAAATATTCATCAGATTGTTGGTTCAGTTAGAAAATAGGCCCATATAAAGAATTCCATCCAATTTCAAGTATGTACCATTAGCCATTTTTAAAATATCATGCGCGCAAGGTGGAGACATTGCGAAATATTTTGTCACAAAGTGAATTAAATTACAAAAATATTTGTGGCAACACAAACTTTCTGGTTACTAGTTTCCAAAGCAGCTATATTATGTCGTCAGCTGAAAATAGTTGGAAGTAATTGCTTTTAAAATAAATAAAATAACCCAATTCTTGCAACAGTCAACTATTCGAAGATCATTGAGGGGTTTAAGGTGTATGAGTCCCCTTAATTTTATCACATTTTTCATGAATTATGATTATTAAGCATTGTATGCCGGTTCTATTAAATTCTAAAACCATAAAGAACAGCAAAGATGTCGGCCTCAGCTACTTGCTGAAATTCTTTCGGGCAGAAAATAAAACAAATGAATGCGACCACACTGCACGGGTTAAATTCGAAATGCTTGCACAACACTATCTTTCAATTCATTCTTATTTCTTGGTTAATTAATGTTTCGTGGTCGAATAATGACAAGGAATAATGAGAAAAAACCCGGAAAGAATTCGGAAAGCTATTCTGCATTCCAAATAGCAAAGCCGAAGAATACTTCCAGTCGAGAAGACTGGGTAATTAGTTCGTTATAGGTGGCCCTTTCCTGGAGACAGAAGATAGCGCACGTAATCAATTTCCGAGTAAAAACTCTTCTTAAGCACATGAATCATTCACTCTTGGATGCGATTGTGTTTGGTGTTAGGAGGTAGATAATGTCAGGAATGCCGAGAGTCTGCTGTGTTTGGAAAAGCGCTTTCGGCTCGGCTGATATTTGTTGTGGTGTGATAGTCGAAGAGTTGTTTCGCAAGGCTTGTTTTCTTTTGTATTTACCCCATCGATTGTTATTTGCCGAATAACTGCTCAGAAATTTTAATTTGAGCAGTTCCAGTGTTTTGAGTACATGGTTTTGAAACTACGCTTTGCTATGGCATTTTGTTATGATATCTGTATAAGCTCCCTGAAGAAAAAAATTGAAGCAAATATTCACGTGTTCATTTGTATTTATTTTGTCGATTAATTTAATTTATAAGACTTGTTATTTTGACCAGAAGATTAATCAAGTAAAAACATACATTCTTATTTATCTGTTTTGGGGATTAATTCTATGATGTCAGATAATTGTCATAATAATCAGATAAATATATTGTTCGCGAGCTTTAAGGCTTAATTTATATTACCTATATAAGACTTTTTTCTTGAAGAAAAAAGAATCAAGGAATTACGTACGTTCTTGTTTCTTTATTTTAGTGATTAATTTATTAATGCCTGTATAAGATTTGCTTCCCTGACTAAAAGAAAAGTGAAATAAATGCACACTTGTTTTGATCTTTAATATTCTATGGTATCTGTTCCAGATTTACTTCCCTGCTAAAAATATCATACAAATATAATCGTCTTTGTTATTTATTTATTATGGTTTTAATTAACACCGTTGACGTCTTTCTAAAATTATACTTTAGACTAAAAATAAAACAAATATCATTATCATTATTTGATTTAATGTTTAATATTATCAATCGAAATACATATTATCGAACCATATATAAATCATATTTCAGCTTGTCTTTTTTAACCATTAAAGGCTACATTCACGAATATTATAATCATGAGGTTATAGTGTACAGTTGTATGAATTTTAAGGTATCTGAGAGATAACTTAGTTAAAAATATATTTTCTTTTTTTATTATTTTTGGAAACATTTTGGCTTTAAAAATGGTGCTACGAAGAGTTATCTGGCAATTAACATTTGGGTTTTTGGAAACATTTAATGCCATTTAATTACTTTTTCAGTTAAATAAAAACATTTTGGCATAGTATAGCGCAGCTTATGATGCTTATAATCTCATTTATTGGCGAGATCTAATTATTTAAGTAGTTAACTAATAGGCACTCTAAATGGCATACAAAAAATAAATATTATCTAAGATTTATTTAATTTCAAGAAAATAGGAAATATTATCAAAGAGATACTTTATTATTAAATTTTCTACTCTCATTAAGATTTCAATTAATTCTTGTCTAAGTATGTGAATTCACTTACTTATAAGGCACGTGTTTTTGTCCATTGAACAGAGCGAGAATGACATTCCCGAGTGCAGACAAAGACAGACAACCTACGTCACGAGGTTTGGTCGCTATTTTGTCACAGCTTCCCAAATCGAAGAGATGAAGGCGACTTCGACCACCTGCAACTGAATTTTAAGGGTTAATTATACTGTTATTTTACAAATACTTTCAAATTTAAAACAAAGGTAAGACTTTTAAGTACAATAATTTATAATATAATAAAATTAGAGAAATTCTCATTCAAAATTACACACACAGAACGGATAGTCAGAATCATACGTGCAACAAATACAGAGGATTAAACAAAAATTACCTTGACAAGTATTTTTCGATTTTACATCGCATTCCAGAATTCAATTTTACATCGCATACCGCAGATCAACCAAGAATTCCTTTGCGTTATTTTCACCAATGAAAATTATCTATTACATCATATTAGTACCTACACAAACGTACCACAAGAGGGAGTTAATTCAACATCTCTCTTTGCAGTTGACTGTGGTGCAAATTACTTTCCATCTCATTCTATGATCTCGACTATCGGCTGAGCGCCACATAACTATGCAACCACTAAACGTTCATTTCCAAATTGAATGGGAACTAAATTCGAAACGGAAAGGTGATTGTAATGGATCGGTCTTCATTGTGGTCAAGCTTATGTCACAAGTGTAGAGTTTTACACTTATTGGTTTCATGGTTGAATATTTGAAATCTTACTCCTGGAACTACATCTCAGAGTCATCACTGTATCGAGACAAAGGTCAATGATCTTCTTTCATTCCCCATTCTTTGGAGCAGTCACCTCATCGATAAGACAATTCTTTATTGAGCGAGTGACGGTCGAGAGGGCCACAAACTTGTACTAGACTTTGTACATCTATAGTATATCTGCATATCCGTCTGTGATTAGGCTAAATAGCAGACGCTTCGGTTCTTCGGGGGGGGGATTACATCTCGTAATAGTCAGTATTACATCTTGGACATTCAAGGTTTGGCTATCGTTGATTGTCGGCTACTCTGGTATTATGCCGCAGATTTTCCACAACAGGAGACACATGCCACAGTAGTTTTGCAAACTATTCGATAATAGTTTTGCCCATATTTCTACATAAATGAGTTTAGGTGTCTGTACCGAAGCTAATTGTATTTACCCCAACTTACGATGTTGGGATTGATGGGACAACATTCGTGACCGCGTCCTACGACTTTGCATATTCCCATCGTACCACACGTTTTTAAAACTTGATTGCATTGTGACATTGTATATCTGTAAGCTATCGATGTCTGTTCTTCGATAACTTGTATTACGGGAGGTAATGGAGCGAAACTTCCAGTGTGCCTGTCTCCGAAACTGGACATCCATACGAAAAATGAGAAACATTTATGGAGTTCATTACGTAAAATCGTTCAGAACGCTTACGCTTATAGTCGATTCTGACTATCCTATGTTACAATCTGTTCAAGGAGAGTAATTTCTTTGTGCCAATATGCTTTAGAAGTTAAAAAAGATGTTTTTGTTTCACCTTTTTGATGCTTTCTGCGTACAGCACGCACACATTTTTAAATATTTCTCCATCGCATCGTATTAATGTTGGAGACAAATATAAAAGGCATTTGATGTTTTTGAGTATATTAACAAAAAGAATAATATTTTAAATAATTTGCTTAACATTTATTAAACGCCATTTTGTGACTTTTAATACTTACCCCCTCCTTTACCTCCTCGTTCAACTCTGTATTGGTAGAGATGTAAAGTAAAAAGAAAGTGGCTGTTCCTGCCTTCGTCTTCCCCATCTGAAAAAAATGAAGGTGCCATTTTTTTATTTACAATACATATTTTGAAAAAATAAGATTTAAGAAATATTTAGCAGATTCACAAGATTATATTCAGATCACACAATAAATATACTAAAAGCAGACAATATATGGAATTCAGAGTGGAAGAACGTTAATTTAAATTTAGAAAAGAACATGCCGAAGAGGTACATGCTTAAATAACTAATAAATAAGTAAGAAGAAATTGAAGATTCACACACATTGTACCGTTTCTTGCAGTTTTTATTATTTGCTTTAGAATATTATTTTACCTAAAAGGCTATGATAAAAAATAATGAATATAATTCAGGTTGTGTTAGAAGGTATTTTATCTCTTTTTCCAGCATGCCTTCGTGGTGTAATGATAGCACACTCGGCGCGTATTTGAGAGGTCTAGTTTCGACTGCTGGCGAGGAGAATGACCTACTGAATCTATAATGTATTATCTGCTGTTGTGGAAATCTTTCTTGCAAATATATCGAAAGATTTATGAAGTCGATAATATTAGAATATTCTTGCAAACAATGAATTTGAATATTTAAAAACTGAACATCATTTTTTGTTGTCAGAGATTGAAAGAAGCGATGCAAAACAACGGTACTGCTAAGGGCTTTTACAATTTAAAGGAAAAAAATTGATGGTTAGAAGTTTTAACTTTACTTTCCAAAGTTAAGCGACGAAAGGAAAACTAATGACAACTCAAAACGTAGGCATGGATATTGGACGAAACTTTGCGATAATATTTGTAATACCACTTGCAACTTGAAGATAAAAGAAAATGATGTAAAATCTAAATTCGAAGATAAAAATGAAAATAATTTCTCAGTAGTGAATGTGATCATCCTGAAGAGCAGTATAGATTTGACAGCGATGTTTCATGTTGTTTATGATGTTGTCAATGAGCTGTGTCAGTAGCAATGCCCATTGATCATGTAAAGCAGTTTTAATCCCGTCTAGGGTTTTTTTTTTGGGGGGGGGGGTTGGAAGCCTCCGGGAGCATCCATCCTACACATTCTGAATGGGATTAAGGCTGAAAAAGCGTGCTAGCCATTCCATTTGGACTATAGTTTCTTCTTCAAGAAATTGGTGCGTGAGGCGAGTAGTGTGAGAGTGGGCATCATCTGCTTCCTAAATGAAGGTACTGCCAATTGTGGCAGCATAAAGACGAACAATAGGCTACAGTATGCCGTCTCTGTATCTCTGAGCACTAGCAGTTCCATGTGGCGCACATACAAGGTCTGTGCGTCCACCTAAAGATACGTATCCCCATACAAGAACACTATCTCTTGCAAAAGGTATCCCTTTTCCGTAGGTTGAACGGGATATATCGAGTGCTTGCTTCTCTCCATATGTAAACACGTCGAGAATCTCTCTGTAAACCAAAACGGGACTCATTAGTGAACAGAAAAGGCCTAAATTTTCATTCCAATTTACATGATTTATGTACCTTATTCAAATCCTTCCTCCAGTAACGGGAGGTACAATGCTGGTTGCACAGATCTCTTTCACGCAGGCTTCTGCGTACTGTCTTGGCAGATACTGTCCTTTCTGTAGCAGAAATAACACGAATCTGAGCTAAGACGGAGTTGTAGCCCTGTCGTGATGTGCAACCTGTCGCAAAACGTTTGGCCTACCTTCGGTAAGTCTTCGAGAGGTTGAATCATTAGTTAGAAATTGATTTATCTATCTTGCAACGTCAGACTGCCGCTTTTTGCAACTAATTTACCTATGGCTCGATAACACAATTCATGTTGCCTCCAACTCGTTTTTACACTTTGTCAATCTCGAAATTGTTTAACCGTTGTTCATTGTCTAGAGATTCCCTCCTAAATAGCTGGTTTCAGGCTTTATTGTATTCACGTAAATTAATGGCAGCGCAACTCTTTAACTTAATGCTACTTGATGCAGCTTGCTTTCATTTGTAGCATTTCCAGATTTTAAGAATTTCGAACTATTTTTAGCAGAATCATCGCGATTTTTCCAGTTAAGAATTCGCAAGAAAGTAATGATTCCGAAAGAACTGTGTCTTCATACGGGACTTCATCAGATGCATAATTAGTACGCAGTGCATCGCACATTTTTGTCTCATTTGGTTGCAATTATGAATTCTGGTAAAACATCCTAAGAATCGATCGAATGTCGCACTATCTGCTTAAGCTTTTTGCTGGTATGTATCATTGATTTTTATTTACTTATTTATTTATTTCGCCCAGCATACCTTGAGCAATGCATCTTGATATGTAGTAAGGTTTTTCTCCTCCTTATCGCGTGCCTTCCCAGTGTAATTGTAAAGCACGTCTGGCTAGAAATCGGAAGGTTTCGGAGTTCGAGTCCTGGTAAGGGCATTCCACATCTTTTATTTCTCTTGCTCCATTTTTTATTTCTCCTCTTTTAGTTCGGGTGCTACTTGCACCCGAACTAAAAAAGGAGTGGACAATAATTCGTTACCACTAAGGTTGGTGACTGGGTCTCGACTTCTCTACTGGATCTTTAAGTAGGGGGAAATTGTAAGGTTTAAGAATTTTCTCCCTTCTTCCCGCGTGCCTTTCAGATGTAATTAATGTCCGGCTAGGTGCTGAGTTCGAGTCATTGCACATTTTTCATGCATAGTTTTTCAAAATACAAAATAAATAAATAAATGGGAAAATGAAAATTGCATAGCAAGAACTTCAAAAAAGGTCAAGTGGTCACAAACATCTTATACAAGACGCGTTGGACAAATAGGAGCAAGTTTCTAATATAGAATACCTAGTTTTAGCTGATTTTTCTACATAGAGTTTCTTAAAATATAAATATGTAGTTTTTCTACTTTTGAGATATTGCATCAGACGCGCCCCCCCTTTTTTTTTTGGTATTAACGCTTTCTTCTTGAGAATAAGTTAATTAAAGCATATATTTCTTTTATTAAATTTATTTCAAGAAAATTAATGTGTGAGAACAGAAGCATAGAGAATCTCGTTTAAAGATCACGCGAACTCATTTAAGATTTTCGGCAAGCAATTTTAAGTAATTAGATCCGCGCCATCTGGCGGTAAGTTATGTTATTAAAATGATGAAAATTTTTTCCCCCAGAATTCAGTTTTTCCCATTATTTAAGGGGAAATGCTAGAAAAATGCTAGATGTTTCATGAAACATGAAATGCAGAATTGTTAAAACATTGATTATGACTGGAATAGAACTCTTCTTAAGAATGTACGACATAGATTATCACCCTGTTGTTCTGACTAAGTACTTAAGATGACCACGTTTGAAAAAGACCAGTGTTTCTGAGAACATAAATAAACAAGACCATTGAGCATGATCTCTGTACGACAGAATAATTATATTTCCACGAAAGACTAGAATCATCTGCAATGTTGAGTGATCGTTTTAGAGAAGATTCTATGTATATCAAATATATACCAACTACATTTTCATCAAATGAAAGAGTTCTGACTCTAAAGGTGTATTAGCCAATATATCTAAGAGAAGACTTTATAATTTGCCATTTTTGTTGAGTAAATAATTTTGAATATTTGTCTGGGAATTTTGCATCATAATGACGCTTTAATAGCAGAAAGTGGCCAAATCCACGGAATAGTGCTAGTTATTCCACAGTTCGATTTGAACGGGCTGATTATGCATAGAGTTTGCGTGTTTTCTTATGTATACTATATGTGGAAGCTAGTTTCGCTTAAAAAACCCCACGAAGATATGGATTGCTAAACATGGATTATGGGGAGAACGCATAGCCTTTGAGGACTTTGTCGTAATTTAGTCAGTCAACAAAATGAATGTATTATTAATGCTCCTGTCTTCAAAAAAATTGTGGAAAGCGCTTGCAAGACAATTCTATTTGAAATCCAAATTTTTGTACTTGTACAGTCATATCCATGGGAATGTTTTTCCAAAGCTCCTGATATTTCTTGAAACGTTAGTAGAATGTCTCTTTTTGTATTTATCACACACTGGCCATGTTATCGTTTTTGATAGTTTGGATTGTTTAGAATAGTTGAACCACTGGAACCATATTGATAAGAAAGAATAGCAGGGTCAAAGAAATGAAAAACTGGGTATATTGTCATTATACCTAGATTCCTGTCACTGCAGATTTTATACCAGTTACACGCTATATTTTATGCTTTCCTCTAAGCTTTTGTGTTACCTACATTCTAAAGTTTGAACGTCTTGGAACTGAAAATGTCCTGACAGAAAGCCTGTTTGGACATGGTATCCTCAGAAAAGACTAGTATTGTTTGGACTTCCAGTGGTTAGACATGGAGCTGAAAAGTGCATCTTAGTGGTTGTCTGTTCAGTCAAAGTAAAATATCTGGTGAATGAAATGGTTGTGGCATGAACAGGTATATATTTCCTCATCAAAAAGTAATCTAACCTTTCTTCTGTTTAATTGCTTTTTACTAAAAATGCGACATTGCCCCAAAAGGTGAAGAGATGCTTTAAGTCAGTTTTCTCTTCAAGACGAACTGAGCTAACCTGGATCATGCTATTTTACACCATTTTTTTGTAAAGAGTGCGCTAATGCTCTTTACTAAAACAATTCAAGTACCGCAAGTTTCATGACATGATGCCATTTTACGCGAACATTTTGAATAAAGAGGAGTATTTGAATCAGCTGTACTATATTGGACCATCCAATAAATATTACGGTTTTTTCAATTGAACTAAAAGTCTCAGTGAGACGGGATAAGTTATCTACATCAACTTGGAACAAAAACAGATAGCAATTTTACCTCGTTCTTATTTTTAGAGCAAGTTCTGAAGAGTGCATTTTAATTTCAACAGTTTCCCCCCCCTCCGAAGTGGCGAAGCAGCATATTCGGCACATTTTGTTTTATGAGTTCAGTTAAACAATTATTAATAGAAATATTAATGCTGTATATGGGATCACACAACAAGCGTGAGCTAGTGCCAACGGGGGTTTAAGACCTACGAATCGGAAATTACAGTCTAGAAAGGAGTCTACCTGGAAGACATGTAGAGCACGATCAGAATGTCCTACAAACCCTGGTGAAATAAAATGCCATCATAACTCTTAAGAACTAGTGGTGGATGGCTAAGTTAGGTTAGGTTATTTAAATATGGCAAAGCCACGAGGACTAACTGCCTAGAAGGAGGGCTGCTTTCGTAGAGGACATTTTGATGTAAAATGATTCGTATTAACGTTACACACGGAGAAAGCCAACAATGCAGCCCGTTCGAACACCAGCCAAGCCGAGTGACCAGTGTTCAGCGGTCTTAACAGCTCAGCCACTAGTGGGCAGTAGAGGATGACGTACAGGATATTTTAAATTAAAAAATAACTCTCTTCATCTTAATTTTGAAAAATAAAGGAAGTACTAAAAACAGCATCATTTATGGGATGATTCAAAAGTAATTTAAAAGAGATTTATGCATTTGAATTAAAACCTCAGTTTTCATACTGCTTAGACTATATTGGAATTATTTTAATGATAAAGCGTGATTTATTTGACAATTGGGATAGTCTTTTAAAATCTTCTAAATTAGGGTAATTGGATCACATGCTGAAAGTGGTCACTCATAAAAGCAAAACGAAATAACGCAAAAAAATTTTTTTTCTATTGCGTTACAGCGTTATCATAAAAATTTACAGTATGATGAAAAATAATATTATAGAGGAAAAATACATTCTTTGGCAGTTAGTTCAAACATATTGAACCAGAAACTCTGAAGTTCGTCTCCTCTTCTTTGGCAACTTTAATCTTCGTCTGGTATCAGTTATCATATTTGTAATACGTAATACAATATTCATCTTCAAGCAGAAACGGGACAAAAAAAAAAAAAAAAAAAAAAAAAAAAAGTAAAAGAACTTAAACATCACGACGAGTTTTTCCCTCACTGTCTCACATTAGCATTTTTCATCACTCCGTCCCGTAATTTCTAACATTGTAAAGACACACAGGCAAACACTAAGTATATTAAGGAAGAAAGTAGAATAATCGTAGCTGTAACTGGCATATTTTTTCCAGTCACGTAGCATGCTGCTTTTAGCTTCCATTACAGAAGCTTAAGAAGATATATGAGGGGACCGTGGGGAGAAGCAGTGTAGGGGGGCAAGGGCTTTGTATTGATCCTTCCCCCTTTTTTTTCTCATGAATATTCGGTAAAGATCCGCGCACACACACACAGACGCACGGAAAATGGGCATTTTTGGGAAGTCCGTTCACGCCCTTTTTTTAAGAGCTTTCTGTAGAGTGTTGAGCTTAAATGTATATCAGTGGGCATAAAACGCGCACTCGCTCTTCTTATTTATGTTCACAAGAAGAGGAAGTCCATTCAATAAAGTATTAAGCCAGGCACAATTTATGGTCGGCTTGCCGGATGGTGAAATCCTTGTGCAGAAATGACAATGACGTCATTATCAGGAGACAAAGAACTTCCGCTGAGAGCCCTTTATTGGTTCTTTTGTCTCTTGAATTGCAATTTAAGCTAAAGGAATTTGAAGTATTTGAATGCTTCAACACATGCTGCCATTAAACTGATGTCTTAGTCCATCAACAGATTCATTTCATCAACGCATTACTCAAAGTATTAAAAAAATCTATTAAACGATAAGGAAGCTAAGTTACCCGCATTTTTATTAACGAATAAGAAAGTTTAAGAATGATGCTGCAAAGTTAAGATGATGTCTAGCTACTATAATTGTAACTTTAGTTCTCAACTTATAATTTAAAAACTTCTTAAGTATGTCAACTTCTTGTCTAACAATCTACTTGATGGGTAGAATATAATTAATCTGTCTGTTCTTTTACAGGAGGTACGTCTTAAAAGTAAGAATAGTTTCGAATGTGTTGTTGTTACTTACCACATTCGTGATCTCTATTTGACGTGTTGTGTAACTTATCATCTTCCCGATTTTTATTCGATATGTTGTTATTGTTTCACTCATCTTCCTGATCTTTATTTGATGTGTTGTGTAACTTGTAAGGATCTTAAGTTTTACTAACGTTTATTTTATTTTAAATCTTTACTATCACTTCTTATTTTCTACTTCCGGCCAGAATTATAGCGTGAAGGACTTTATGCAAAGTTGTCTGGCGAACGCCAAGTATTTAAGTGTGGCCCTTTTTGCCAAGAGTGAGAGAGGAAGCAGTGAGTTCGAAGCAGGCCGCTTACCTTAGAAGTTACGCAGTTGCTATTTGCCTTCCAGGCCAGAGGTATTAATCCTCTTGAATAATTAAACGTATTGTAGTGTTCACAGTCTCTGTGCTACATACGCTTCCTGTTATTATAAGGCCAATCTTATTCTAAAGTTAAATTAGAGTTTAGTTTTATTTTGATATCTTTTAAGTTAGACCCCGAGTGGAGGGTCATTGTATTCCGAAGTACGGAAGTCATTGTATATAAAGAAAAATAAAGGGTTTTGTATACCCTTCGTCTGTATCCTGTCTACTTACTACAATTAGTGAACATAGCTTTAGTAAGCTCTCTGTTCTAGTCAGGTCATTGTATGTTTCCGAAGAAGGTTAGAAGAAACATTGACCCTGATAGTGGCGCCCGACGAAGAATAACCACGGCCGAGTTACAGGAAGAACCTGTGCTGCCTGCAGAAACGGCTCAGAATCCAGAAATGCCAGCTGCCGCCCTGGAAGGATTTGGGTACATCGTCCAGACCATGCGCGCTTCGATGAAACCAGAAGCAACGTTTAATGGAAACTCACCGGTAATCAGTTTTTTGGAAAAATTGGATGACCACTTCATTCTCTACCCCGTGCACGAGTTTCAAAAAGTTACCTTAGCTACCAGCGCTTTGAGGGGCCAAGCGCTTAACTGGTTCAAATGTATCGGCAGAAGTCTCTTGGGTCAAGCAGGAAGTCCCACCTATACTTACGAAAATTTCAAGACTGCCCTACTAAAAGCCTTCCCTGTTGTAAGGGATCCTGCGAAATTAGAAACAGAACTTTTCAGTATATATCAACAAAGAATGGAAAACCTCTCGAGCTTTATTTTAAGAAAAATTCACGTTTTCAAGCTCTTGTATGGAAACCGTCCGGATCCTGAAATAATTCAAGTGATTTTGCCGAGGTTACTACCCCAAGTGCAAGACTTTATTGAATTACGAAATCCGACTACACTGGAAAAGTTATTTGAGCTAGCAATGCAGTTTGAAAGTAGAAGAACGGCGGACGTCGAAAGAAGACGCCAATATCAACAGCGAAACCAATTTGGTACGCCAAGACTACAGCAAACTCAAGCATACGGCTACGGAGAAAAAGCGAATCAGTGGGCAAGGAAACCCGAGCATTCAAAAACAGCCGGCGAACGTCGACAGTTCAATAGCAACCCAGAAAAAAAGTCTCAAGGCCAGTGGAGAAAGAAGGAAAGCACCGAAAGGAAAAATAATTTAAACTAAAACGGATTTCTGCTGACGAGAGGGTGCGGAAATCCGAAGGCCACGAAAACCCCTCTTCCTACAAGTTAAATACAGTAATGGTGAAAAATTTAACTCTTCCGAAGATTGAAGTCTTAGTCAATAATATCCCGGCCACCGCACTCCTGGATACCGGCGCGCAGTGTTCCTGTGTGGCAGAAGTCTTTTTTAGAAAGTATTTTCGCAAATACCGCATATATAATGCGGATAATACAACAGTATTAGCGGCGCAAGGAGAACAATGTAAGTGCGTAGGTAAAGTACCTTTGTACATCCGTATCAAGGACGAACAAGTAAAGGTGATGTTTTTTATAGTAAAGAATTTGCAAGCAAATTTAATCCTAGGAATAGACTTTCTTTCAGACGCACAAGCTACACTGGATTTTAATGCAGCGTCCCTTAAGCTGACGATGAAACCAGTGCGTGTAGAAAAGGTTGAACCGCCAAGGTTAAATCTTGACCACCTGCCTAATGACGAGCAAGATAGAATCCGACAAGTGGTAAGTGAATTTGCTTCCTTATTTAGTGATATTCCAGGATTTACTCAGGTTACTAACCATAGTATTGACACCGGAGATGCATTGCCGGTTCGTCAAAAACCATACCGGTATGATAAGAATAAGGAAAAAATTATAGAATGGCATATTACCGATATGCTACGTAAAAAGATCATAACGCCTATCTCAAGTAGTTATGCTAGTCCGGTGGTTTTATGTAAGAAAAATAATGATTATCCTTTGGAGCATCCAAAAAGGTGGAGATTCGCTATTGATTACCGTAAATTAAATTCCATAACGAAATATCCGGTATATCCGTTACCGATTATAGAAGAAATTTTAAGGAACATAAAATCAACCAAATTTATGACGACTTTAGACTTAACGAATGGTTATTTTCAAATAGGGGTCAGGCCTGAGGACGTGCCTAAGACTGCTTTTATAACCAAGTCTGGCACTTATGCATTTTTGCGAATGCCGTTTGGCCTTTCAGGCGCCCCAGCAACATTTCAGCGATGCATGGACATTGTGTTAAGACCTGTTCTCGGAAAGTCCACATTTATCTATTTAGACGATATCATCATTACTAGTGATAATCTAGACCAACATGTACAGGATTTAAGACAGGTGTTTTCTTTATTAAATGAGGCCGGTCTAAAAGTTAATGTCGAAAAATGCAAATTTGCAGCCCCTGAATTAAAATATTTAGGTTACAAAATATCGCAAAAAGGGATCGAGACAGATGAATCAAAAATAATCGCTGTATAAAAGTATCCGACTCCAAACACGGCAAAGAAGCTCTCTTCTTTTCTAGGACTTTGTTCATATTATAGGTCCTTTATAAAAGATTTTGCGGCTATCGCTGAGCCATTGTTAAAATTAAAAAGGAAAAAGGCAAGATTCTCGTGGACGGCCGAAGCCAATAGTGCTTTCGAAAAATTAAAACAAGCATTAACGCAAGCCCCTGTGTTGAAATTTCCTGAAAAGGATGAAAATTTAGAAATTTCAGCGGATGCTTCGGATTATGCGGTAGGAGCGGTACTTTCGCAAAATCAGCAGCCCGTGGCATTTTTTAGCCGAACTTTAAATCAAACACAAAGAAACTATTCCGCGACCGAGAGAGAGGCACTTGCAGTTCTGTTAGCAGTGCAAAAGTTCCGAGTCTATTTTGGAAAGGCGCCGATAACAGTATATTCTGATCATGCGGCGGTAACTAGATTGTACTCTGGAAAAAATTTATCCCCAAGGTTAATAAGATGGGCACTCAAGCTGCAAGAATATAATCTGGTAATCAAGCATACCCCCGGAAAGGAAAATATCGTAGCAGATGCCCTGTCACGAATTAAATTAGACGAACAGGGTAATACCGTAAAAGTTGCAATGCTGACAGCGTGTACAATAAATTCCCGAGAAACTGTAATAACCGAACTGGGTAAGGATCCTGAGTTTGGAAGTATTTATGAGTATTTGAAGGATCCTGAAAATTTTAGCCACCAAGATATTGTGGCGATAAGAAATAGGGCGGCCCATTACGAACTAATAGATGGTCTATTATTTTATACAAAAACTACGAATTCCAACAACGAATTTCGACCTGTTATCCCAGCTAGTCTTAGATTAAATATCCTGCAAGAGCTCCATGACAGCCCTTTAGCTTCTCATGCTGGTATTCGAAAAACTACTCAACGCGTACGCGAGGCAGTCTACTTTCCTGAACTGCAAAAGTTAACAAGGGCGTATGTCCAGTCCTGCCCAACATGTCAAGCCGTTAATTATATTAATTTCCGCCCGGCCGGGTTTCTAAATAGTATTAAATCCGAATTTCCAAATGAAATAATCGGCATCGATTTATTGGGCCCTTTCCCAAAAAGTCAGTTAAACAAAAGTCGCTATCTCCTTGTTATAGTTGATCATTTTAGTAAATGGACCGAAATTGTTCCCTTAAAACGAGCCTCCGAGAAATTAGTTACCGATTCTATTTTAAATAAATATATTTTAAAATACGGGGCGCCCCTAAAAGTTATATCGGATAATGGTCCTCAATTTGTAAGTAATATATTTGAAGACATGTGTCAAAAACTGGGCATACGTCATTTAAAAATGGTCCCGTATCGGCCGCAATCAAATATAGCGGAACGGGTCAACAGAAATATAGTGAAAATTATCCGTAGTTATGTTAAAAATTTTCATAAAAGCTGGGATAACTATGTCAATGAATTTGCTTTCGCCCTTAGGACCGCAAGACATGATACAACGGGCAAAACTCCTGCTGAGTTATTTCTAGGCAGAAAGGTTATAACACCGTTAGATAAACTATTTTATGTGCAACAAAGAGCCCCAGAATTTAAAATGGGTGATATAGAAAAACTAATAAAAGAAGCAAAAAAAGAATACGGAAGTAGCACAAAGAAAACAGAAGTTATACTATGATCTGAAACGACGGGGAGTAACTTATAAAGTAGGGGATGAAGTACTAAAAATTAAGCATTCACTTTCTTCAGCACCAGAAGATAAAACTGCCAAATTTTTTCCACGCTTTGAAGGACCATATGTTATAGAAAAAATAACTCACGCTGTTGTAGTGTTAAAGGCAAGAAATGGTGAAACCTGTTCCGCAAATATTGATCAAATTAAACCCTACTTCGATCGTAATAAAATGAAAATCTTTTCAGATCTTTTGCAGGATCCGGTACGGCAGACACCGCAGGTACAAGTTCCAGAGGTGGGAAAACGACAAGTACAAGGGCAAGCCAATGAGAGACAGAAGCAAGTGAAAAGAAAATTGCCCCGCGGAAAAATTGAAGGTACAAAGAAAAAGAAGCCGTTCCACCGTCCAGAAAACAGAGTTCACGAACACCCCCAGAATGAAGAAGGGAGAAGGACGACGTATGTGGAAAGGACCGGGAGAAAGGACGGCAACTATAACCCGGCTTTGAAACGGAAGATTGACTCATCCGACAGAACTCTCCGCAGCAAAAGTCGCCGAACTGCGGAAGGGCCATCAGCGGCGGAGGAAAAAGTACAAGAAAAATTTGAACGGCCAACAACGAGGTCCAAGCAGGATCACGACAGAAGTTTCCCGGTTCCACCAAGACCAGCTGCCTTCAAACGGCCAAGACCACAAGCAGAGCACAAAAGGAAGGTGTTCAAGGGTGGCCGTAGTGGTGAAAAACGGAAGCTTCCAGAGGAAAGCACTGAAGGGCGAGCCCGTACAAGAAGGAGGATCAACCAAGCTACTATCTTCTATACCTTTAAAGACTGGGCCCAGAAAAGGATGTCTGAATATTACAAAGATAAGTAAAATTTTATGTTACTTTACAAACATAAGTTAATCTTTCATTCTTACTGCAAGTGGCAGATTTCAAGAAGTTTTACCTCATGCGAGGTCTACCTTTATCGCCAAAAGGGCGAGAAATGAATTGTGACCGATTTTCTTATTATGTTTTTCAATTACTCGCGCGTAAAACTAAAGTTGATGTATAATAGCGTTGTGTAAGACTTAAATATTGTAAAAAGTTATTGTATAAATTTTATTTAAAACATTCTAGCAAGAAAGAAGTTTTAGTCTGAAAGACTTTTTGAAATGTAGTATTATTTCAATGTAGAAAGAATTGGCACTTGCTTTGAAAAGAATAGAAGTTAACAATGTACTACTAATGTATGTTTTCAAATGTGTAAAATTAACGGCATGTTGATATGTTCTTATATACATGTGAACTGTTATTTTAAATGTTAAGAAATACCGTGATATGGTAAAAGTGAAAGTAATGTTAAAAATTTGTTATTCGTGTGACTGTAAAGATTAAATCATGACGAATATATGTTAAAGGTTGAATGATGGAGTTAGGCTCTCTGACGCTACACTTTAGAGTTAGCCACTTTTAGAATAGTACCTCAGGGTTTAGAGTTGAAAGTAGGGTGTGTTAAGAGGTCTCGTATGTTGAATTTTAACACGTTAGTGTTTTGATTGTAGGAGGAAGTGTTGAACACATAGACAGAAACACATTCGTGTTTGGTGTTTTTACAACACATGTCAGAGAGCACGGGGAGAGATAATTAAAATAGTCATGAATGAAATAAGAATGTTAAGAGAAGTATATTGTATATGTTATTTGCAATGTCATTCTGTAACATTTCATTAAACTAGTTTTCCTTCCAGATCTCTGGAAGGAACCAGAATTGAATAAAGCTCCTGGTTAGATGCAGTACAGATGAAAAAAAAAAGATTGTTGTAGATCCTGGGAGCTGCTATTGTAACAAATTTCTTTCTTTTAAATTTTATAGTTTCTAGCTAAGTTATGATTGTAAAAGGTTGGCCTCGCGTTAGTTTTTAGAGCTAAAAGTTTTCAACAAGGTCGTTTTAGACCTCAGTTTCAAACAAATTAACTCTGGCGGGAAGTATGTAAGGATCTTAAGTTTTACTAACGTTTATTTTATTTTAAATCTTTACTATCACTTCTTATTTTCTACTTCCGGCCAGAATTATAGCGTGAAGGAGTTTATGCAAAGTTGTCTGGCGAACGCCAAGTATTTAAGTGTGGCCTTTTTGCCAAGAGAGAGAGAGGAAGCCGTGAGTTCGAAGCAGGCCGCTTACCTTAGAAGTTACGCAGTTGCTATTTGCCTTCCAGGCCAGAGGTATTAATCCTCTTGAATAATTAAACGTATTGTAGTGTTCACAGTCTCTGTGCTACATACACTTCCTGTTATTATAAGGCCAATCTTATTCTAAAGTTAAATTAGAGTTTAGTTTTATTTTGATATCTTTTAAGTTAGACCCCGAGTGGAGGGTCATTGTATTCCGAAGTACGGAAGTCATTGTATATAAAGAAAAATAAAGGGTTTTGTATACCCTTCGTCTGTATCCTGTCTACTTACTACAATTAGTGAACATAGCTTTAGTAAGCTCTCTGTTCTAGTCAGGTCATTGTATGTTTCCGAAGAAGGTTAGAAGAAACATTGACCCTGATAAACTTATCTTCCTGACTTTTATTCGATGTGTTGTTATTGTTCTTACTCATCTTCCTGGTCTTTACTTGATGTATTGCTATTGTTGCGACTTCGTGTTTTTTACTTGATGCGTTGTTGTTGTTACTTATTCTTCTGAACTGAAAGGATCTCGGTTATGTTCCCAAATTCATAATGGCCGAGAGGATGACGTCATCATGGCCTGTCATTGGCCAAAACTTTGGGTTCCTTATAGCGAGAGTATAGCTTCTGCACAACTCCGTTTGCGTTTTCCCTTGGAGATGGATAAAATGATCTCTTACTCCTCTTTCTTAAGTCCCAAACTGCAGAAAAGGCTTTCAGCGCAACAGCAAGCATTTAAGAGCCTCGTACCACAAAGGCAAAATCCATGCAGCTTCTGGGATTCGAAAAAAACCCAATGATTTAGCAGTCGGCACTGCAATCACCATACTTATTAGAATGTTTCAAATATTTTGTTGCAATTCACAAGAAAGAGAAGCATTTTATAGGATCCAACTGATCCTTAAACGAGATTTCAGTTCTTGAGAAAGTAATCGTAACTGTAACTGGTATATTTTTTCACAGATAATTGTTATTCCTAGAAATAACCAGTAATTTCATTTCAAGATCAATTATATGAAGATGATGAAGATGATGAAAATTATGATGAACATATATTTATTTTTATGAACATATATTTACCAGGTGAGTAGCAGAAATATTTAGGTAAAATGTAATACGCGTCGACATCATTTGAAGGTTAATTAATTTCATTATCTTTGTATGGCTTTATGACATATAAACCACGCAATAACCTAGCTGTCAATGCTATGTTATCATGGAAAAGTTAACAGAAAGTACTTTATGAGGACACGCTTAGGACAGGTCGGAGCTCTAAGCTCTTTCAGAGTCACGACATTCATTTAGCTTCACTGCTCAAAACAATTTTGTGATTAAGGTACGAAATAACCATATGATCGGCAACTTTTTTTTTTTTAACAAAAATGAAATAAAAGACGGTAAAAAAGAAAATTATAACGTTTACAATGTTGGGAATGTGCAAATTTTGTCTGTGACGACGGAAACTACGCTTTTCAGATAAGGGGTGGAAAACGACCTGCAGCTTTTCTTCTGCAGCAGGAGATTAAAAACAATTGACAAATGTTGAATATTTTGTAACAGTGAATATAATGTCTCAGCAAAGTGACTTAGCTGAATCGGTAGCCTGGAGGGCTATCCATCGCTTACAGGCAGGTCAAACGCAATCTGTTGTAGAGGAAGCGTTAGGAGTTTCCCAAATAATAATTTACAGACAGGATCGGCTTTTGGAAACTGAAAATGTTCGCCGAAGATCGGCACAAGGTTGTACGCCTGCAACAGCACAAAATGAGGATTGGTATTCACCACTAATGGCCAAAAGAAGCCGCACTTTGAACGCCACTTTCTTGCGAAAGCATTTTCAGAGGGCTACTGGTACCAGAGTTTCCATTCAAACTGTTCGAAACCGACTCCACTATGTCGGAATGTGCCCCAAGTCGGCAGACCAACGAAACTGGGAGATAGAGACTGACGAGTGCTGTCCACAGAAATTCGGAAGAACCGCACCCAATCGATGGCCCTCATCCGCGAGGAGTTTCAACAGGCACCCGAGAGTATTGTTTCAATGAATACTATCCGTAAGGAAGCACATCTGCTTGGTTTTCATGGTCGTGCTGCTGCTCATAAGCCTTTGATCACAAAATCCAACTGCGCTGCTCGGTTAATGTGGTGTAAAGCACATCGAAATTGGACCGTAGATCAGTGGAAACGGGTTCTTTGGAGTGACGAATCAAGGTTCACCCTTTACCGTTCGGATGGCAGGGTCTGGGTCTGGCGTCTACCTGGAGAACGTCTCCTGCCAGAATGCATTGTGCCAACAGTCAAGTTCGGTGGAGGTGGAATTATGGTCTGGGGGTGTTTCTCCTGATATGGGCTGGGAGCCTTGGTCCCCATTCATGGTAAGCTCAACTCTGATGCCTACTGCACTATTTTGGATGACAATGGGCTTCCTACGTTGTGGCAGTTTTACGGGTTGGACCCCTGTTACTTTTAGGACGACAATGCCAGCTGTCATGTTTCGACGTTAACCAAGGCTTAGTATGGTGCCAATGGAGTTCATCGAATGGACTGGCCAGCCCAGAGTCCAGACCTGAATCCTATCGAGAACCTCTGGGACGAGTTGCATCGCCGAATTCAGGGGTGCACTAGCCGTGCAAAATCAGTGAAGGAGCTTCTACATCTTCTCCATGCCGAGGGGAAGAAAATACCACTAGCTGTCATACAAAGACTTGTGGAAAGTATGCCCCGGAGAGTCCACGCTGTAATTACCTCTCGTGCAGGCTCTACCAACTATTGATTTTGAATAAAGTTAGTTTTTCTTTTATATCACAGGTGTCCAAATACTTATTGGTAGTCAGTGTATATATCAATGGCCGCACCGACCTGCACGTTATCAGGAATGGAGCAGTAAGGGCTCAGCGACACAGAGAGGAAGTCCTCAGACTTATTGTGGTTCTTTACGCTGCAGCAATCGGAGATGAATTCCTTTTCATAGTTGGTAACGCTAGACCACATCGTGATCAGCTAGCAATCAATTTCCTTTTCGACGAAGGAATCCTTCTAATGGATTGGCCATAATGTTCCCCAGCTACGAATCCTATAGGACATGTTTGGAACATTCTGGGGAAAAGGGCTGCTAGTTGCTGATAACCCCCAGAAACAATTCAGCAGTTAAGGAACTCTTTTCTACATCACACTTGTTTGTTTGCTTGTATTATATGCACAGTTTGTTTACAGACAAATATCGTCAATAAAATTTAATCATTCCTTTTCCGTTGTTTTTTCTTTCCTCATATCTTACAACATGTGTACATCATATATCAGTCACCAAAACATTTTCTCATCCGTAGTTTACATCCAAAATCATAATATCCCCTAACTGCTTTGAGTAGTGTTGTTTTCATGATAGAAAAATAAGGATATGGGGGTTTTAGGATAGTCTGGAAGCATTCGAAATCTGGAGCTCCAGTCCCAAGCCTTAGGAGCCTAGATGATGATAAGGCCCTGTATATTCTTGCTATTATTTCCTTCAGGAGAAAGAGAATCTGAAGAATTGGTTTCATTTATACTCTCAGTTAAACTACCATTTGAATCTCATATTATGGTGAAAATGATATTTCCCCCTCCCCCATTCTTATTATATAAAAACAAATTTTCCTATGATACCGAACAATGTAACTAGTGTTAACGTTTCTATCTTAGATTTTTTAACATAATTTTGATATGTTGTAATCTCAACAACATTATGATGTTAGAAAAGATAAAAATAAAAGAACAATGCAATTTCGTTAGTTTCTTTCGGAATAGTAATAATAATGACCACGACGATGACGATAATAATGTTGATGTTCGCTGTAACGATCATTCGTAATTATACTAGGAGTTATTTCTAGAGACAATTCTGAACGTCTGCTGTTTAATAGCGGTTACCATATGTAATAATTTTTATTTATTCTATTTCTAATATATTTTGTACAGTAATTATTTGTTTTATACTATATATTTGCAAAACATAAGTATCTGTATGTCAATGCATTTCAATCATACCTCTGCTTCTGGCAGCCAAGGCAGCGTCCAATAGATAGGCAGCTTTCTCGACTGTAGGCGCCCTAAGTTCACTCTGGTTTATAAGCTGAGCTCCGAATATTGGGTCATCCCTCAAGTAGACCCCGGGAGAGGTACCACTGCCCTCAGTTCCTGAAGATAAAATGACAGATTTATAGCTATATGTTGGCAGAGAAAGAAGCAAATACAAAAATTAAAATTTGGTAAAAAAAATCAAACTTAGATTGGTACAATGCAATCTCACTGACTACATCCATCAGCTTTAGCACCTATCCTGCGTCTGTTTGACATCTTCATTTGCTTCATATTCATGCCTTAGATGCGACTTATGCAAAATTATCGAATTCCACCATTTTAAACACTGGCTCTTTTTAACCAAAGCGTATTTTTCTACCTAACCTATATGTTTACTTTTAGCAGCGTTTTTTCTGATTTTAATCAACAACATTTTCTAATAAATATTATCATAAAGGCATATACGACTTTAAATTGAAATTGATAATCTATGCCAAGAATATCTCTATTTTTATTGTGAATTCCTACCCTTTTCTTCCCTAAATATTAAATGTACACTCTCTGACACCTTAAAAATGGGGTACATTAAAAAATCTTCCGTTCTACTAGGCCGACTGTCGCAATTAAATTTGCTTTTATTTTGTCTCTAAAGCGTGATTTGAGATATATATTACAGTTATTTATAGTATTGCTCTAACGTAAATATTTTGACATAAAATAGGACTTTTTCTGAAATCACATACCAATTTTTTTCATAGTTCGACTCTACGTCTGAAGATATACCCAAATGCAAAGTTTTGTAAAAAATCACACGGGTAGTTTTTAATGAATTTTTTCTCAAAATTTTAGCACCTCAATGTTAATTGAATTTGGTATATAGTTATTAATATCGCTCTTTTTATTTTACTTGATTCCTTTCACAGTTCGAAATTTAGGTTCATCACAAATAAAATTTGCAGATTTTTTTTGATTTACTTTTAAAATTTGTATTTTTTATAAATTTTTCGAAAAAAAATTTGAATTGTAGTCTGTAAAATGCTTACTATCACCTTAAAGTAGATGTATTTCTAGGCGTACCAGTAGAAAAATTAGAGTTTTTTTAATTTAAAATTTTCCAGCATGTACATGAATTTATATATAGGCGTGTTTTGACATTTGACATATTTGTGATAAGCGATAATAAAGCCAAATGTGGTACACCCACTTTGTTAAAATTATTTGAAAGGATGAATGAGGCGCCATTTTCGCTCGGGCACAACGAAACGGAAAGTAAAATAGGTTATCGAAAATGACAGACTGAAAAATGTGCGCTAAGATAAAGTTTTAAATTTCTCGGTACGTTTCTCACCCAATTTTATAAAATTTAATCATAATGTGAATAGTAATTTCGAAATTTGGAAAAATCTCGGTATGTCATTTCAGAAAAAGTCTGATTTTGTTTCAAAATATCTATGTTTGAACACTGCTATGTCTAAATGCAATATGTATCCTAAGTCGCACTTTGAAGACATGAAAACGCAAATTAAATTTCGTCAGTAGGCTCAGTAGAACGGGAGATATAGAACTGTCCCATTTTTTATGCAGAGTTTACATGTTAGTTATGTATGAATTTATTTTTGGTATGATTTTATGTGCGAGTTTATGTTATTTATGTTTGAGTTATATTTGTTATTTGAATTCATATTACGTAAATATTTTCAAATGTTACAAGTTGCTTAAATTATTTCTCACACATTTTTACTTCTTTGTGAAGTAAATATATATATGTTACGGTGAAACACCGAAATCTGGAGAATGTCGACTTTCACCGGTGAATGTCAACATTCAGATAGTCTTTTGGTGTATGCCCGAAATATTTTCCAAATACTCTTATTTCTGACTTACACCGGTCAATGTCGACATTCACCACGTACTAATGGTGAATATTTTCTTTTCCGTAATTCAGTCGCGAATATGAGCCCACCAGCGGCCGAGCGGTAAAGTCGCTGAACACTGGTAGTTCGGTCCGAGGTTCGAATCCCGCGAACGGGCTGGCTGCATGGGTGTTTTCGTGGTTTTCCCCATGTGTAACGTGTATACGAGCCAGTTTCCCTTAGAAAGTCCTCCACGAAGGCATCCCTCCTCTTAGGCAGATAGCCCTAGTGTGCTTTGCCATAATTAAATACACCACACCACACCACACCACAGTCGCGAATAAACGTACTTGAAACTTGAAATAAGAACTTAAGAACATGAGAACCTAAAACACACAATACATTCAAAAAGAAAGGAAAATAATAGAAGAAAGGAAAATAATAGAAGGAATAAGAAAGGAAAATAATAGAAGTTAAAAGCTTACTTAATTATACAGTACGTTCTAAATGAGAAAATAAAATAACAGTAATAAAAAACTTACTAAATTATGTGATTCAAATCTTATTTATTGCAACAACTTAAACTATTATGGCACTTTATGACCTCTCTTTTCGACTTTCACCAGAGCATATCTGTGATTGTCGACATACACCGGTGAGGGTCCGAATATACAAGAATGTAGTACAATATTCGATCTTTCACCGACGAATTTGGTGAATGTTGATATTTTCCGGTGAAAGTCAACATTCTCCAATTTCGGTCTTTCACGGTAACATATACACTACTCTAAGGAAGTTTAAAGAACTGCCGATCAGTTCCAGCAGACGATGAAGAAAGGAAGAAAGATGATTCATGGGAAAAAAAATTATCCGAGACGGAATAAAGAAACATAAAAATCTGAATAACTGTATATATTTTAAACACTTTTATAAAAGAACGCTTTAGAGCTAAAATCTAGCGTTGCTAATTGGCTTGTTGGGGCCCCGGGTTCAAATCCCAGAGACTAGAATGGTTGAAAGTGTACAGTGTCTTTGCGGCATGGAGGCATTTAAAATGCACACTAAGCCAAAAGTCCTTTCGAGTGGACCCTTCCACCGAGGGATTTTCCTTCGAAATTAAGACGGAATTGGGCAAAGTCCTACTGTTGCTTATAAGATTCCCAAGGTGTACGCCAAGGGAAACGAAATTTTGGGCTCTTTCCGGAAATAAAATTTATAGATTTTATCCGATGTTGCTGTCAGACAAGTGAGATAAATGGGAACAAAGCTAAAAATCTAAATGCAAGTAGACAAATACTGTAGTTCAGGGGTTCTCAACCGGTGGTACGCAAGAAAAAAATAGGTGGTGCGTAAAGAAGCAAAGTATTCTTAACTATTGAATTCAAAAATTAAAACCCCAACATCGTAATTGAGATTTTTTTCTCTAACAATCGTAAATTTATGCGATCTGAGCTTTGTTCAAGAGTGGTGGTGGTAGTAGTCCTTTGTAGTGGTGGTACTAAAGGCTTTCAATTTTTATTTGTCCACCAGTGGCCGAGAGGTAAAATCACTGAACACTGGTAGTTCAGTCCGAGGTTCGAATCCCGCGAACGGGCTGTCTGCATGGGCGTTTTCGTAGTTTTCCTCATGTGTAAGGTGTATACGAGCCAGTTTCTCTTAGAAAGTCCTCCACGAAGGCATCCTTCCGCTTAGGCAGATAGCCCTAGTGTGCTTTGCCGTATTCACAATACATAATTTTTATTTAGATGGTACGTGTTAGTCAAAAGGTTGAGAACCGCTGCTGTAGTTTAAAGTGTAGTTATTTAACTAATAGACAATACTATTTGCTAGTTTAACTTGAAGTAAGAATTGCGCGAAGAATAGCAAGTACAGAACATGCATACATTACATATTTTTTAGTTACTTTAACAAATTTTCACCAAATTCTCTTAGAATGCATAAAAATTATCACTACGTAATGCCAATTATCCGTATCTGCTGAGACGCACTCATATTCGGATAAGACAATGTAAAATTTATCCCAAACCTACTATGCAATCGTCAGGACCTCTTGAAAAGGCATTTGGCTGTCTTCTATTTGTTTAAAATTTATAATTTTTTAAATAAAAATAGATGTCTTTCTCGAAAAATAAATCTTGCGTGAAAAGTCACAAAAAATTCGTATAGGAAGTACATATTCTGTTACCTAAACCGAAAATGCACGCAAACGCTCATAAAGGCCAGCCAAGTAGACAAAATGAGAAAACTCCAGCATATGAAAAACATTCGTTGTCGAAATATTCTTTAATTAATTATGTTTTCAGTTTGCCAATGGCAAAAGTAATGCAATGGTATTCGTTCCAAAAGAAGATATTCTTTTTCATGGTCCATACTGCAAATTTGTTTTAGGCAAACGAGTTAAACTGGATCAATCTTCTTCCGAAATGATTTTTTCCACACCTGTTAATTAACAAGTTAAGGCTATGTTATATGATGAACTTTAATGACCGTTATAATAATACAGCAGCTGTTCACACATTTCGTAGACGATTTCCATTGTAATTACAGAAATATTTTACCTAAAATTTTTATGTTTTAAATGTCCTATTTGATAACCATTATTCTTCACTATCTTCATACGCTATAATTTCTAAGATAAAAATCCTTTTGTAGTATCGGAAGAGGTATTTTATCCCATTCATCTCGAGCTTTCCGAAGTCTGAGGAGGTTATGGATCGACGTTTCGACAACCCGCTTTTTAAAAGTCCAAGAGCGCCAAAATACATTGGGGATAGAACAGGAGATTTAGTCGGGATATGAGTGAAACACATAGCTTTGGTACCTGTTTCTCGTTTCGTTTTAATCGAGAAATTAAAGGTTGATTTGGACGTGTTTGTGGATCCTTGCTTTGTATTGATACTGTTCTACTGATTGATCGCACTGTGTGTAAAGAGAAGGTATTTCCTATTTGAAAATTGGGTATAAGATGTGTTTTTGATAATATGCGGAGTTGATTTTAAATATTTTCTCCACTCTCTTTGTTTTTAATTTGCCGTTATATGAAAAAAAAATCTGATGTGTACATCACATGACTTCCTTGTACGGAATATTAAATTATACGCATTTTTTCTTGCATTTCATTTAAACTTATTGGATTGAATTAAATCTACTTCGCCGACAGCGCATAAACCACAATAGAATAAACGCATTCTTTAAAATTCACTCTAGTATTTGTTTACCATAGCGACACTCTGGCGCTAGATTCACTTAACAGTATTATGTTTCGTTCATATTATAACTCATAATGCACAAAATTTATATAATTTAAAGAACAGAATTATCTAATCGTTGCCACATGTTCTATTCAAATACTATAATAAAGCTAGAATGATGTATAAAAGAAATTAAGCAAACAAAACAAAAAAGAAACAGTTTTTCACAGACGATTGAGTATTTCTCATTCAATTAATTCAGTTCCCACTTTGCAAGGAGGCAAAAATACATAAAAACTCAAAATATCTATATTAAAAATTACGAAGTAAGTCTTAAACACTTACTTTCCTCGAAAAAATTCCAGAAAGGATTAAGCATGATTTAATTCGCAATAATAAATGAAGGCGTTATCTTTGTTGTTGCGAAGCTAAGTTTCTCAAGATTGGAACCAAATCCACTAGTCTGCTGTTTCAAATGTAAACAATCAATGGCCGCCATAAAAAAAAAAGGGCTTAGCGGCACTTAAACATCTTTAAAATTGTTGATAATTCTAAAAATATTGCGTACAGATTTACTAAAGGCATAAAAACCTTAACCGGATGATAAAAACAACATAATTCAATCATTTTTCAATCAAAGCAAAAAATGTACAATTTACAAACATATAAAAGTAAAGAAACTGAGCCGGGTAACCGAGTGGATATATATATAAATATATTTATATACGTTTGGCGCGGCCGATTGCAACCAAAATACGAGGTGCACATCTACATGTTATATCAGTCCTATATACAACATTTCAACGATCTGAGGCTACTCGTTTTTGAGTTATGCGAGATACGTACGTACGTACATACGTTCGTACAGACGCCACGAAAAATTATCTTCAGATTTAATTTTAAAGCAGTTTTATAATTTTTTTGGAGGAAACAAGTCTTTCATTCTGTCCTTACGTACAGATATCACTCAAAAAACATCGTTAAATTGCATTCGATAGAGGTTAAAATGGATATTTTCGTTGAAATATGCTGCCTGAAATGTTTCGCGATTACTATACTTCCTTTTTACTTCGTACAAGGAAGTAAAAAAGCAACAATGATAAATCCCTTAGAAAAACTTTCTTTAGATTCCTTTAATCATGCATAACATTTTTTTTCTCCTCTGTTTGATGATAATAAACGTATCTCTTTCTAATGCAGTCATTTAAGTATACCAGGATTTGTCTATTGTGAAAACATTTTCCCATTTTGTCCGGATAAATGATTCTCATAAAGAATTCCGCAGTGCGTTTTGCGTTCGGCGATATATCGTGGAGTAAGACGATGCACATTATGTATTTTCGCCTTTTTAAGATTCAGATCGCATTATTCGGATCGCATTTGTTTATGGATGACGCTGAGAATTTTAATGATTCTGCAACCGTCTTTCGACTTGGTGGGTCTCCTTTTAACTTTAAACCTGTAGAGACCTGTGGTAATTTTTGGAAGCAGACGAAAAGAAAAATTAGCAATCGCCTTCGCCGGGAATCGAACCACGGACTTCTGAAATACCAGCTCTGTTTGCTGACCACTACACCACGAAGGCATGCTAGGAAGGTGGGGGAAATACCTTACATACTCCCCCTTTTAAAGGGCGACTGGGGTTTTTAGAGGACAGAATCGCCAAATCCTGGGTGAGGAGAATCATCATCCAACACCCCTTTTAGCTCAGGCGCCACTGTAGAGACATTAGGTATATTTTTGGAAGCAGGAGAAATGAAAAATTAGCAACCGCCTTCGCCGGGAATCGAACCACGGGCTTCTGAAATACCGGCTCTGTGTGCTGACCACTACACCACGCTAGGAAGGTGGGAGAAATACCTTACAAACCTCTTACTTTTGCAACATTCGAAACATTTTTTTTTCCTTGGATAGGCATTTGGAACAATTTTTCCACTTGAAGCTAAATTTTGACGTTATTTTCTTTTGTTGCTGGCAACATTACCTATCGTAGCTTTAGATACCGAAAATCCATGGCTTCCAGAACATTTTTCAATAGCCAGATACGAATAATTTTCTTCGGAAAGAACACAAACATAACTTTCCATATACCTTGCTTCTTTAAAAACGACATTCTGCACGAGAAGAAACCTTTCAAGTAGCAGAGGATACGTTATACTTTCAAAAATACAGTTACAGTTAAAAAAAATTACAAGCTGGATTTTTTACAACAAAGCAAATTAAACTAAAACGTATGCGAACAGCCTTCTCTGTAATGGTCCTCATATTTCTCAATTCCTTATACCGGTTTTCGGTTTTATTTTGAAATTTAATGCTTTGACAATTCGGATAATTGGCATTCTATTGCAATGCAGAAATTTATAAGAACCACAACATAAGATATTGAACATTAGCATTCAAAACAACAGTTCCGGTTTTCTAAAGATGTGTTCTTATAAGACGCTATTACATCTTGAGAATATTATTAAATGTCTTTATACCCCGACCAATGGTCAACGAACCGTTAAGGAAAGCTTTTTACTTCCCCCTTGCTGCCGCGGTCTCACGGGGTTTGGGACCGTGTCCCACATTAGGTCCCTCTTCCTTCAGGTAAGCAGACAGCCTCACACATCCTACAACAGAAGAAAACTTCCTCCGCCTTTTCTTTCCTGCGCGTTCTCGGAGAGTAATTGGATGTGCAAACGAGAGGAACCAAGTAACATAATGTTAATGCAGTTTGCTGGAACGCACTGCGAAGGAGGTTCGATTCCCGATGAGGATATCCTAGCCTTTGTCGTTTCTGGAGGGAGGATACTGATGAAATTAAGGCTGGGCCCTGCATTCCACCCCGTACCACGCCACCATATACACTACAAAGCAATCAATTGTTTCCATTGTATGCAAATAACAACCACAACTGGCAAAGGCGAAGGTTTCCTTTATGACAGTTGTAAGAAGAATATGACCAGTTTTATTGGTAAAAGCTCTTTGCATATGAAGTAGAACACCTTGCTGAAGATGTGGTGTGAAACATATTTTAGCGAAGTTATTCACGGAAAAAAATTCCTTGTGATAATAATCAATTAATATTTACATTTTAAAACTGTTGAGGGATAACAGAAAGGATAGTTAAAACTGTTGAAGGATACATAAATGGAAAAAAAGTCATTGAAAAAAAATGAGAAAGAAAACATTAATGATGAATAAAATCATTGATTCTTATAATATAATGCTTAAGAATCATGATTTGCTTAGTTGGTTTTGCAATCCGTAAAATTTTCATCATATTGAAAAAAATAGGAGAAAGAAAACTTTAATGATGAATAAAATCATTGATTCTTATAATATAATGCTTAAGAATCATGATTTGCTTAGTTGGTTTTGCAATCTGTAAAATTTTCATCATATTGAAAAAAAAATGAGAAAGAAAACTTTAATGATGAATAAATTCATTGATTCTTATAATATAAAGCTTAAGAATCATGATTTGCTTAGTTGGTTTTGCAATCCGTAAAATTTTCATCATATTGAAAAAGAAATGAGAAAGAAAATTTTAATGATGAATAAAATCATTGATTCTTATAATATAATGCTTAAGAATCATGATTTGCTTAGTTGCTTTTGCAATCCGTTACATTTTCATCATATTGAAAAAAATAGGAGAAAGAAAACTCTAATGATAAATAAAATCATTGATTCTTATAATATAATGCTTAAGAATCATGATTTGCTTAGTTGGTTTTGCAATCCGTAAAATTTTCATCATATTGAAAAAAGAAATGAGAAAGAAAACTTTAATGATGAATAAAATCATTGATTCTTATAATATAATGCTTAAGAAACATGATTTGTTTAGTTGGTTTTGCAATCCGTAAAATTTTCATCATATTGAAAAAAGAAATGAGAAAGAACACTTTAATGA